>NW_023604972.1:38974281-40262028 GCF_014898055.3 Talpa occidentalis
TCCGAATATATGTTTAACAATTAAACATAAACATGAGTAGGAGGCTGGCCTAAGTATAATTTACCATGAAACATCAACTATGTTTGTAATTATAGCATGTATACGTATATATATACACACATACACAGACATATATACACATATATACATATATATACACAGACATACCACAAAAAATATAACTAAAAATTGGACTCTTGGGTCTCCTGGTGGCACACTGGGTTGAGCGCAGCACTATGGAGCTGTCCACAGCCTCTGCAGCACGGGTTCGAATCCCGGCTGGCCAGGAGAGACCCACATGGTGTGGTAGGCCTCGCCTGTCTCGCCTGCTGCTCCCCTCAGCAGTGCTTTCGGTCCGACTGCCTGCCCTGCTCCCCACTTTGTCTTTGGTGAATTTTCTCACCCTCCTGCACCTCTGGCCTGTACCCCAGCTCTTGTATAAATAAAATAAATCTTAAAAAAATAAGATAAAAAAATAAAAATTAGACTCCATGGCCTAGATGTATTTAGTGAGATATTTAACTGAATATTAGAAAGGTGAAGGGAACCGAGCACAGAAAGCAATGGCACAGGACAGTCTCTAACAAAAAATACTACTGATGTTAAAAGAACACCAAAGAGAGAAAGGCTTCTCCCTTAAAGGTTTCAGAGAGATTCAGACAGAGATTGAGAGAGGAGAGAGAGAGAATCTCTGCGGATACTTTGATTTCTGACGCTCCAGAATTTTTGTTATTTTAAGTCACCCAGTTTGTACTAGTTTGTTACAAAAGTCCAAGGAAACTAATACAGATGTACTATTTTCTACAGTTCTCTATTTTTTGGTTGTCTTAACAATTAGTGATTTAAAACTAAAATTTGGAAATGACTTTTAAATAAATGGATATATTAATCAGATATCTTCTGACAAATAAACATATTGTATTTCACTGCAAGCAATAATTTGATTTTATATTATTAAAATATTATAAGCATGGGAACCACTAGAGGTCAAGTGTATATTTGTGGAAAAATTAAGATATGGGAACTTGAAATATCTGATACAAGTAACAGAAAACTAAATAAAATTTTATTATTTTAAAATAGTGCAAATAATTACAAAGAGAAATGTTCCAACTGTACAAACCGTTGTGTGTATATGTGTATATATACACTCATGCACATGCACGCACATACACATCTAAACTTTGCTTCATATTTCATCTTTTTATCTGAGTAAAAAGAAGTACACTTTGCTCATCCAGAAGATTTTTGATGTTGTAATAATTACCTAGAAATAGAGTGATAAGAAAATTATTTCCATAGAAATCATTTCCTCTTGATTAAATAGTCATCACTAAGCAATTATATATATAGCAGCACCAAATAAAAATAATCAGTCCACCTAACCCTAAGTAACTAATTCCACAAACTGAAAAATCTGTGTTAGCCACTGCCTATGATCCAGATAAGGTTTGAAAGAATGTAACCTTCATTGTCATTCTGACAATGAATGCAAAAAGACAAGGGTTCAGGAAGTAAAATCTCTTCCTGCATCCAATCATTGTTAAATTTTTGGAACTGCTATGGAGTCCCCTAAACCAGACACATGCATGTACAAGTAAGTATGAAAGGTAACATAAATAAAATAGTAAAAATGTAACATATTAAGTAAAAGCTACTCTTAAATAAGTTGACAAATAACAGCAAAAATGAAATATAGATGAATAGCCAGCCACACATAAAGTAGGTTTTACAGGACTGAGTACCATACTGTAACTTTCTATATATAAGAAACTGATACATATTAAACTTAACTGCATCAGTAAATGTTGTATTCACAACAGTGCTGGTACATACAAATATTTTTTTGTTTTCATTAGAATGTAAGCTCCATGACAGCAGGAATTTTTTTCCTATTTTGTTCACTTATATATCCTTCACTCTTAGAGCAATGCTAGGCAGACTCTCATTCACGTTTGTTGAATGAACGAAAACAAATGAACAAATTAAAATTCCTATTCCCCAAATCCGTATTCTTCAATACTGTGTTCTTCAAACATACAATATTCTGTATGTTTAAATAACCTACTCAAGGGCCTCCTGGTGGTGCAGGGGTTAAAGTGTCAGCCCTATCAAGCTATTGCCAGCCACTGTGGCATGAGTTCGAGCCCAGGCCAGGGAGCTAACCCACATGGCACAGCAGACCTCTCCTGTCTCGCCCACTGTTCCCCTCAGCAGTGTACTTCAGCAGATATGCCTTTTCTGCTCCCCACTCTGTCTTTGGTGAAGCCTCTCACCTCTGCACCTCTGGCCTGCACCCCAGTTCTTTTATGCAGCAAAACACTGCTGAGGGGAGTAGAGGGTGAGACAGGAGAAGTCTGTTGTACCATGTAGGTTAGCCCCCTAGCCGACTGAACTTGTGCCATAGTGGCTGGCAGTAGCGCTGTGTCTTTAACCCCTGCCACCAGGGAGGGCCTAATAAATAAATCTTAAAATAAATAACCTACTCAAAATTGTGTGACTACACGATGTCTTAAAGATAGTAACTTTTCTTCTATCCTGGAGACAACCTATATTCTAAGTAAATATTTTCAGCAATAAGCAATTCTTATATTTTCTTGTATTTATTTGTATTTCACAATTCTTCACATTTCATATATTCAAATTTCAAGTATTAAAATACTTCTTTAGTGATAAAACTAAAAGAAAATATGTACCAAGCTTCTTTAGCATCAATGACATCATGCTTAATTTTGATCACTGTGTTTCAATCTTCAGGGTGCTCATGAGTATCTATAAAAATGCTATAATATGTGAAAGAGAATGTCTTTAATTATTCTTACCTGAAGGAACAAAGAATGAATCCCCAGTTGTTATCACATAAGGTGTTTCATGTAAGGTACATAAAAGGTTACCAAACTTAACATAAAAACCTGTAAATTTAAAAACCAATTTCATTTCAAGTTGAACCACAACAAAGAATTAAGGAAATAAGGGCCCTAGTAACCCTCCCCCGTACACACACACACACACACACACACCCCTCACCCCACCCGCCCCGCCGCTGCCATCACACACAGCCTCCAGCCAAGATGCCCAGATGCTAATCTTCAGAATTTACTGTTAGGTAGTAAAAGGGGCCTTAGAAAGATAACCTTGAGTTATCTAGTTGGGTCTAATCTAGTTGTATAAGCCCTTAAAAATAGAAATAAAAATTTCTCCTGCTGGAAGCCTTGGAGAGATGAAACAGAGAAGTGAGAGAAATGAAACATGAGATACACTGTTGTTAGCACTGAAGAGGGTCAGGAACCAAGGAATACAGACTATTTCCAGATCTTGAGAATAACATACTGATTAATAGCCAGTGAAGAAACGAGAACCTCAGCCATTTAAATACATGGAACTGATCTTTGCTAACCACAGAACTTGAAAACAGATTCAACCTATGAACCTCCAGAGAAGAATACAGATCTGCCCATATCTTGGTTCGAAATAGTGAAGTCCACCAGACTTTTATAACTGACCTAACTATGATAATAGTGGGTGTTCTTTCAAGTCACAAAATTTGTGGTCATTTTTTAGACTGGCAATAGGAAACTATACAGGGAAAAAAGTCTTTTTTTTTTTCATTATTATTTATTGGCTTATGAAAACTTAGAATCACTGTAAAGAATGTCACTTTACTATATGGACCTTCCTCAACTTACAATGTCTGAATAAACCCATTGTAAAGTGATAATATCACAAACTGAAAATGCTGGCTGGGAGCATTGCTGCTGCTGCTGCTGCCACCCAGTTTTTACTGAATACATATTGCTTTTATACTATAGTAAAGCTGAAAAACTATAGTATAGATGGGCACCATTTATATTAGAAAAATGGCTAGGTTTTTATGGACCTCTCTTTAATGATTCCAAGTTTAGGACACCAGACTACTCAATTTGACTAATGAGTCAAAGAAAGAACAAAAAGACAAAAAACGGGGCCTCCCCAGTGGCACCGCCAGTTGAGTGCAGTGCTGTAAAGCTGTCCGCAGCCTCTGCAGTGCTGGTTCGATTCCTGGCTGGCCAGGGAGATACCCACATGACACGGCAGACCTCTCCTGTCGCCCGCTCCTCCCCTTAGCAGTGTCTTTGGTCCATCTGCCTGTTCTGCTCCCCACTCTTTCTCTGGTGAATCCTCTTACCCTCCTGTGCTCTGGCCTGTATCCCAGTCCTTGTATAAATAAAAAATAAATCTTAAAAAAAAAAAGACAAGGGCCTCCCCTGGTGGCACAGGTGGTTGAGTGCCATGCTGTGAAGCTGTCCACAGCCTGCAGTGCTGATTCGATCCCGACCGGCTTGGGAGGGTCCCACACGGCACGGCAGACCTCTCCTATCTCACCCGATGCTCCCCTCAGCAGTGTGTTTCGTCAGTCTACCTGTTCTGTTCCCTGCTCTGTCTCTGGTGAATCCTCTCACCCTCCCATGCATCTGGTCTGTACCCCAGTTTTTTTTAAAGATTTATTTATTTATTTGTTTGTTTGTTTATTTGTTTATTTATTCAAGCACTGGGTACAGTCAGAAGCACGGGAGGGTGAGAGAATTCACCAGAGCCAGACAGACAGACTGATGAAATACACTGCTAAGGGGAGGAGCGGACGCGGCAGGAGAGGTCTGCACGTCGTCATGTGGGACCCTTGCTGGTGGCTGGGGATCGAACAGGTGCTGCAAAGGCTACAGGCAGCTTCACAGCCCAGCACTCAACCGCTGTGCCATTGGGGAGGCCCTGTACTCTGGTTCTTGTATAAAATATAAAAATAAATCTTAAAAAAAAAAGACAAAAAAAGTCATGCATTTACACAAGTACCAAGAGTAATAAAATAAGAGAAGATAAATCTCTTCAGGCATACGGACTTCCATAATCAAACATGGCAAATTTTACGTTTTATACATAGATAGCAGAATCCTGCAAATAATCTGGTTTTGGGAAGGCAACTAAATAAAAACTGCAAGGCTTTTAAACTTCAAAATTCAAATTTTGAGATTCAGCCATTGGGATTTTTTTTTCTTTGCTTCAGAGAATTCGCCTTCCTCCTACTTCCCTTTTTTTTAAACCACTTTGTGAAACGAGCCTAAACTACCACAATGCAGCTAGCATTTATAATAGCACTTGCTCTAGGCCAGCCAATGTTCTGAGCACTTTATTTTTATTCATTCAATGTATATATATACCAGTGAGATGGGTACTAAGTAAGTATAGATATTAGTTTTTCAGAGATGAAGAAGACAAGGCAGGGCACTAAGGGTGTGACTTTCTAAGGTCATGATAGAAATGGAAAAGTTGGATTTGAACTAGTTTGATTCCGGAATTCATGTTCTTAACCACTATGACATACTGATTTCCTAAATGGGAAAGAAGTGTTTGAAAAAAAGCTCTAAAAGAACTCTTATAATTTATATATTTTTTGTGTAGAAGAACTGGGGTGAAGGCCAGAAGTGCTGGGACTGAGAGGGTACACAAGAGACAGAGTGGATTTACTGTAATAAGCTTCTAAGGGGAGCAGCAAGTGAGACAGGAGAGGTATAAGTGGGTTAGCTCCCTGGCCGGGGATGGAACTCAGGCTGTAGTGGTGATAGTGCTGAGACTTAACACCTAGGCCATGAGGGAGGCCCAGAACCCTTATAATTTAATAAAACAACAACAACAAAAAATTTTTTTAAAGATTTATTTTTTATAAGAACCAGGGTACAGGTCAGATGCGTGGGAGGGAGAAAAGATTCACCAGAGACAGAGCAGGGAACAGAACAGGCAGACTGACGAAATTCACTACTGAGGGGAGCAGCGGGCGAGACAGGAGAGGTTTGCCGCGCCATGTGGGACCCTCGCCGGCTGGCTGGGATGGAATCGGTGCTGCAGAGGCTGCCGACAGCCTCACAGCGCATCGCTCAACCGCCTGCGCCACCAGGGGAGGCCCAACAACAACAAAATTTATATCAACTTTAGAGAAAAGATACTGTAGCATGTATTTCTATGTTTTTTCCTTATTTATTCAGTTTGGCTCTCTAAACACAAGCCTCCCCACTTTGCACACATTTTACTAACAAGGTTTTTGAAATATACAATAATGAACTCGCATGAATATCTAATATATACATACATACACATGATACATAAAAGTTGCAAGGGGGTGAATCTCTAAAGAGAGAAACACAGGGCCTTCCTGGTGGTGCAAGGGGTTAGGATGCAACCTATGAAGCTATCTGCAGCCACCGCAGCACAAGTTCGATCCCCTGCCAGGGAACTACCCACAGGCGCAGCAGACTTCTCTTAACATCACCTGCTGCTCCCTCAGCAGTGTATTTCAGTCAATCTGCCTGAAATACACTGTTCTGCTCCCCACTCTGTCTCTGGTGAATCCTCTCACCCCCCACACCTCTAGCCTGAACTCTAGTTCTTGTATACATAAATAAATAAATCTAAAAAAAAAGAGAGAGAGAGAAAGAGAGAAACACAGAGATAACTTAGGCCAGCAATTTTGCTATATACGATAATATACTGTTGAGTACTTTTTCAAGCAACTAGCTTCCAGTGCCCAGTCTGCTGCTAACTAATTACAAGATTGTGAATTCTTTTTACCTCATTATTGCTAAACTGCATGATGGAGAACGAGATTTAGATTTAATCACTATAAATCCCCTCAAGCTTTAAAATTTTAACGATTGTTTACAAACCTATACACTAAGATTTTTGTTCTAAAGACATCTGAATCAAAGTTCTGAATCTCAAGGTTACACTGCTATGCACAGAACAACTTTTAAGTAAGCACAGATTGATTAACTCTCAATAGATTAACAAATTAAAAAAAAATTCTGAGCACTGTAGTAATATTTTTGAGGAAACAGCACTTTATGCTTCATCAAGTTCAATAAATCAGACTTGCACCAATATCAAAAAGATAAATATATGGAGAAATAAACTTACCAATATATCTGAGCCAACATGCTGCTTTCCCTTTTCTTGATGTGGTCCTAATGTCAATTTTCCAGTAGAAAAAAGGGTGTATCCAGTGTTTTATATACTTTCAGTTCACCATGCGCAACAAAAAATTGGTAAGTATCTCGTGGCCTTACAAGATCTAAGGGAAAAAATAAATATGAAGTAAAAATAAATACAAAAAATAGTGATGCAACAATACACACACACATATAATAGTTACGACTAGATGTAAACCTGTCTTAGACAGAAGTGATTAAGTTAACTGACTCTGGAGACAGAATGCCAGAGGACAAATCCTCCCTCTGCCTTACAAGCTCTATGAATTTAGGTAAGTTATCAATGTCTGTCTGTCTCTCTCCATTTTCTTTGCTATACAATGAGATTAAAAAAGAAAGTTCATATTTCATATGAGTTACAGGTGTGAGATATTTAAGACACTGGCACAAAGTAAACATTAGGTAGGTCTTAGCTATTAATATTAATGGCAGTAATTATTATTTCTATTATAGGAAGGTTGGAAAATAAAATAAAGAGATAAGAATTCCGTATCTTTAAAAAGTTTATCATAACTCTTAATCATTATGCCACTATTCTTTTGTAATTGATTGACAGATTATTAAATAACAAGGTATTTACTTATCAGGTAAAGGTACTCAGTAAACAGAATTCTGTTACTCACAAATTACTATCTTACTTTTGAATTTCCCTTTTACTTACAAACCTTTCCAAATCTGTAACTAATATTCTTATCTATCAGTAGCTTCTGACACTGTTTCCTTGGCTACTCAGGAATGTTAGTAATCCTACACATTATAGAATATAGAGAATAGAGGCTCAAAAACAGACAAAAATAATGAACGCCTAACAACACAATTTTTCAAACCTCGTACAGTATGGTAATGCTATTAATGTTAACACTAAATAAAATTCTCTGTACTTCTACCTCTATTGCCAAATAATTGAATAAAGAAGTAAGTTGTTGAAACATTCATGTATTTCAAATATATAAATATTGCCCAGTGGAATGTCACTTATCCCCACCACACATTAGTCAAACCCTTGGGAACTCCCACAGTCTCCAGACACTGAATGTTTAAAACCTACTAAATATAACAGGCACCTTCCAGAACCCTCTGTAGGCCTTAGGTTTAAGCCTGTTATTTGTTTGACTGATTGTTCTGTTAGTCATGCTCCCCAAAGGTTTCACCTACCAGGTACCATTACTGGCATTCCAAGACCTGGAAGGCTGTCTTAATACTATCTACAATCCCTGCCTAGGATCAAAATAAGAGTATATCCTGAGTCTGTTTGCTACAATTCCCCATAAATGGCTTGTCTCAATGTGACCTCCTGAACACCACTGTAGGAGTTAACAGTCTTGACAATGGTACTTGTAGTTCAAAGGACAAATTCATGGTGTTCTGTGTCCCTGGAGATTACTTGCCATCAGTGCTCCCCCAGAACAGCCCTCACACAGGCTGCTTATTAGCATTAGACATTCTACTGGATTTTTGCTCTGAAATAAATGGAGCAAGAGATGGAAAGTAGATAAAAGTCAGTCAACAAATCAAGTTTTTGTCCTTTGTTTTTTAAACTAAACATTTTCAATACCATCCTTTATCTTACCCATAAGAATAATCTCTCTTGTTTCTGGGTCCTTTACCCTCGTTGGTTGCAAAGGATCTCCCAGAGGTATATTCAGATTTATCGCTAATTTATTATCTGCAAAAGAAGTATCATTGAAATACAAACTACTTAAAATTCTTTTCAACTGAAGAAAAACTAGTATGAAATACAATAATGGACAAGTCGTAGCAGAAAATAAGCAGAGGTATAGTCCTATTTAAAAATGACCACTTTGATAAAAGTTCAAAAACCACAATGATTTACTATAGAAGCATACATCCTAAACACATTTTCTATAAGCCTATTAAAACATAACAACTCTTGTTGTTTTTTTTTTTTTTTTTTGTGTGTGTGTGTGTGTGTGTGGGACCCTCGCCGGTGGCCAGGGATCGAACTGGCACTGCAGAGGCTGCAGGCAGCCTCGCAACCCAGCGCTCAACGGCTGTGCCACCAGGGGAGGCCCAAAACATAACAACTCTTGAACTCTTGCATCATCAAGAAGTTAAATGACTGTTCTGTATATTCTCTGAGAGCATGTACTACACTTTAGAAAAATTCATTAAAATGTCAATTTTAACCACAGCTTGGGGACAGAAAAGGAGTTTCGTTTGTGTGGTTTGCTTATGAAGAAATTATTTATACTATGCCATTAATGATTTTTTTAAAAGAATTTCAAATTTTATTTCAAAATTTGTGGGGGAAAGGTGGTCATTTTTACCCTATAGTACCACATCTGAGTTTTTAGAGATAAATTTCAAAATTTTCAAAGTGCTACTTTTCAAAGTACTGTCACTTAAAAGAAAATCTAGAAGTTACTTTCAGGAATAAGTTCATACTTCTTTTATCATTATCAAGACAGATCCTTTTTCTATTAACAATTTTGTTGATTTTTTCCATGTTTCCTTTTGCCTTCCTTTTAGATGATACTGCATCTGGGGATAGTATTCCACCAGTCACAAAGAAGCCCCCTGAAATTAACAAAAATGGTAAAATTTCATATCTGAGAAAATGAAAAGTGAGAAACAAAACTCTAAATATAACACATTTCCTTTCAAAGTACCAAAGAAAACATTACTATTACTATATTCTATAGTTAACAATTCAAATAACACATACTACCAACCTATTTCATGTAAATGTCTTTTATTCTAAATCTAGAAGCACTGGTGAAACATGACTGAATGACTTCAGTTGTGTAAAATCAATAGTCATGCCTGGCAATTTAAAAAAAAAAAAAAACACACAAAGGCCAGCAATGAATTATTTATAGTAGTCCACATGTGAGTTTAGTTCTTTGACTTAGCTATATTCTTTAAGAAAGGAAATAATTTTAAGATAACACTCACAATACTTTTGTGCCCAACCTTTACCATTTATGTAGAAAAATATGAAATAAGAATAAAAAGGGAATACTTAACCTTTACCATTTATAATTTTCTTATGTTCTGATCTAATATTTCATTTTGTTCAATTAGAAACCTGGTGGATAGTAAGGAAATAGTTCATAAAGTTCCATAAAGTCACGCACTCACCTCAAATTGCTACTAAGAGATATCTCTAACTCTGTCTCTAGAGTACTCTACAGTACTCAAACAAAATCGTTTATTCCTGTCACATTTGGGGGAATGATTAAATAACAAAATGTATGTAGATACGTAGGCTTAGCTGGCATATAACATACATAAGTAAACTGCAATTATTATTTTTTACTGTCAGACATTAAAGCATAAATTGAATTTTACCTGACGGCCTTCCTTGATAATCTATGCGTTCCCCTCGCCAGTATTCCAAAGGCTTCATTCGTATTCTCTTGGTCCTGCGAACATTTGGTGTGTTGGATGGCAATACTGTAAAAATATAAGAAACAAAAATGTATATATATAAATGTTTAGTTGGATGATGCTTTGCATTGAAAAGATTATATTACCTCCTAAATGCTAATACTTCTAGACAAAACACTAAAACCATTTTAAAACATTTATGCTAATATGTAAGGAAATGTCAACAACAAAATAGGCTGCTAGTTTGGAAAAGACTTGAAAACTCAATGATACCCAGGATTAATGATGTTAAAGGCACACAGGTACTGTCATATACCATAGGTAGAAATTGAAACTGATTGCAGACAATTTGATAATACCTGTTAAACTCTTTGACTCAGAAATTTCATTTTGAGAAAATGAATTTGCAAAAATGTACACAAAAAATGGGCAAAGCCATAGATAGGTACAATAACACATTCTCAGTAGTAGTGCTTCGAATAGAAACAGAAAACAAAAATCAAACTGAAAACCATCTAGGTACTCCACAAGAGTTTATTTGTAATTTAAAAGGTTATGTATACATGTGTCCATGTGTATACATACACATAACCCACTCACTGTATCACAATAACACAAAGTTCTACATACCAGTTGAGTCTGTTGGCTATCTAATTAAATTCTTATGTTCTTATCTATTTTTTTGTTTGCAAGAGATGTCTAATTCTGAAAATGTGTTATTAAAACATTCCAGTCTATGGATCAAGAAGATGTGGTATATATACACAATGGAATATTATTCAGCAACCAAAAAAGATAAACTCATGCCATTTGCAGTAACATGGATGGAGCTAGAAGGAATTATGGTCAGTGAAATAAGCCAGAAGGAAAAAGAAAAATATCGATGGTTTCACTTATAGCAGGAATATAAGGGAACCAAATAAGACATCGGTGTAAAAAAATAATAACAGCACAAAACCCAACAAAGCAAAAACAGACAATTATAAATCAGAGACATACTGTAGGGGAGGAGGAGGGAGAGGGATCAGAAGGAGGGAGGGAGGAGAACAGCGGACTGAGGTGATGGTGCAGGGGTACATTGGGGAAGGAAATTCCATAGGGACTACACCTGAGGGGTTGGGGGGAAGCAAATATTGTTTAAAAATGAACAACAAAGAGTCTTGAGACGTCATCAACATGGTGGCGAGGAGACGCTGCCAGTAAGACCTCCCATAAAAAAAAGTTAATAGGGAGGAAAAACAACAGGTCCCTGAGAGAACTGGGACACAGAAGATAAACGGGCGACTCTGGCAAACTGCCCAAAGAAGAAAGTTGCCATAAAAGAGGTCTAGAAGGGAGGAAAGCTCAGAACCCTGCTACCCACCCCCACCCACAAAGTCGGCACTCTCCAACCAACAGAAAGGAGGAAAAAAAAAAAAAAGATAAAAAAAATTTTTTTAAAGTGACACAACACACCCACACATAAAATAAAACCTCCCAGTCTAACTGTATTATCTAAATAAAAAAAAAAACTCCTCATGTTCTCTTATTTAGCTGCTAGGTTGTTTTGCGCATTTTTTACATCTTCTTCATAAATTGTTCACTTTACCATTACATGTCCTTTCTTTATCCTACATTTTCATTTTATTTTATTATTTTTTTTAAAGATTTATTTATTTATTTATACGCACACTGGGTACAGTCAGAAGTTCAGGAGGGTGAGAGAATTCACCAGAGCCAGAGCGGGGAGCAGAACAGGCAGATTGACGAAGTACGCTGCTGAAGGAAGCAGTGGGCACGGCAGGAGAGGTCTGTTGCACCATGTGGGACCCTCGCCAGTGGCAAGGGATGGAACAGGTGCTGCAGAGGCTGCAGGCAGCTTCGCAGCCCAGTGCTCAACCGCTGCACCACCGGGGAGGCCCTACACTTTTATTTTAATCTTAAATTCTACTTTGCTTGGGGGCAGGTTGGGGAAAAATTTCTACCTTGTTTAATACTTAAATTACACTACTATTTTCTTCTGGTATACCTACTTAATTCTTTGATGATCTTTCATTTAAAAACTTGTTTTAAGAGCATAGTATAAATATGTAGTTTGATTTGTATTATTTAACCAAATCTGATAGTTTCTATCATATTAAAGGAACTTAATACACATAGTGTAACAATATGCTTCCTCTTAGTTCTTCCATTTTACTTTATATTTCTTAATTATCTTATATTAATGATTTTTCTTTCTCCTAACTTTTATTGGTTTGATCAATGATTATTCCTTTCTTTTCCCTTAATCACATGAAGAGGATCTGGAGCCTCAAATGCGATCACAGTCCAAGCTGACACTTTTGATTGCAGCTTGTGATATCCCTAGAACACAGGACCCAGCTAACTTTTGTCTGAGTTCCTAACCAATGAAAACCATGGGATAATAAATGTTTGTTGTTTAAATCCATAAATTGGTAGTAACTCGGTACAAAGCAACAGAAAACAAATACACATCATTTAAATTTAGTCATATATAATGTAATAATCATTCCTCACCACTGTTTCCTCTTTGTACCCAGTTATGATTTACACAGTACTTGTTTAGAATATCTTACAAGGGTATTTACATGGAGGATACTAAATTCATTCTTGCATTATCTGCAAAATAAGTTAACTTATCAGTAAGAAAAATATATTTACCAGATAAAAGATTATTGGATTGTAATGCTTTTCTGAAAGCAGGCTGTAGTTATTTTCTAGAGTTACACAGATGAAAAGTGCTACTCATTTCTTCTCCTTCATAATTTTTTGTTTTGATGTAGAAGCTTCCCTGTATTTTTAAAATACAAGGATTTTAATCACTTATATCCGTAATTCTGACTGGTAGTTGGCAATTCATTCAAACTGCAGATTCAAGTCATCTTTAATCCAGAGAAGCTTAAACTATTTCTTTAACTGTTCTCTCTCCTCCATCTGTTTCTTTTTTTCCCTAGAAATCCTACATGCTTTGTCTGCTGTCTCTACATTATTTCGACTGCGTATCTTTTATCTTCATGGTTTCCAATTTTTGTATTTTATGTTCTGAGGAATTTCTTACATGTCAACACCAGTTACTAATTCAGTTCTCAACAGTATTATCTTTACTTATTGTTCATTTACTGGCCTCTTTAACTGAAAAATTACGATTTTTTAGAATCAAAAAGTCTTCTATGCTGTAACCAAATCTCTGAATGTGGTCATATTTTTGTTATTATTAAAATTGTTGTCTATGACAAAAGTTCTTGCTCACCAGTAGGTACCTACAATTATTGGAAATAATGCTTGATTCTCCTCTGGGTGCTGCAGCCCCTGCTCAGAAGCATTGTTATTTCTCTTTGCCTACTCCTGACTCTAGGGATGATTCCAATTTAAGATAAACATAAGGAGAGAGGTATATTTGTCTCTCATTATGGATCCACAAAAAACTGACAAGGTATGAGCAACTTTCTGGCTGAAGCAACTAAAGAGAACTTCACGCCTAGTGGTTCTCTTTAGGTCTAAGTACAGCAGCACTCATCCTGGTGTATAAGAAAAATATTAAAAAATCACTCTAATTCCACAAAGTTAAAATCACTCTAATTCCACACTATTAAAAAATTACTCTAATTCCACAACTATCTCTCTGAGAACCATGGAGTTCTGAATCTCAAATGGGCCTCTTCAAAGGTTCCTTTGCTCTCAGCTTTGCCTATTTATGTATCTAACCATGACTTTATTTAGCAGCGAACTGGATAAAAATAGGAGTTGTCAGGGATGCCATAATCTTATAGAATTTTCCACCCAGCTCCTTACTATTGGGCAATAAGTGACACTGCTATTTGATTTGTAAATAAACAATAAAGAAACTTAGTGACCAGTAAAGATTTAGTGTGTAATTAATGAAAAATAAATATGTACTTTTAATGAATCAATTAATCCAAATAATTTTTCCGCCCGCTTCAGGAAAATTAAATTATATTTAGAAACAAGTCCTATGAAAATATTAAAAGAGAAAAATAATCTTACCTAATTTGTGATGTATTTTGCTTTCTGATGTTACTTGAGATCCTTTTACTCTTGAGTCATCTGCAAAATATAAGCAATATATCATACACAACAGCTAACAGTATGTTGAGTTAAAGTGTGCTACTGGGTCAACTTCAGTATGTTTTAAATAAAATTTACTTGAAAATACATCTTATTAGTTCAATGCTTTTCACAGTTAAGGAATAAAAACTAATGAAAAACTGTGCGATATTTCTCTAGATCTTGGTACAATGACTATATCTAATCTATCTGTTAATAACCAGGACTTCACCTGCATTGGAGCAAAACAGAGGTTGGGGCCACATTTTCACCTAAGTATTAAAAAAATTAAAATTTGCTCAAAGGAAGATTCTGAAGTGAAAGACAGATATTAGATGGTTTTACTCACTTGTGAAATATAAATAACAATAACAAATAAAGCCATACACTGGCAAAATACAGCAAGCACTGATCTTGGACTTATTGGGAAAATGTACTGGTCACCAGAGGGCACAAGGGAGAGGGAAGAGAAAATGGGGGAGGGACGTGCATAGAATGAGTGGTTCAGTGGAGTGTGAGTGAAACATGTACATATAAGGGGGAGTAAAATGTGATCCCAAAATTAAAATAAATAAAAATGACCAAAAAACAAATGTTTTCTATTGGTCACTGGGTAGATAAAAATGTAGGGTGGGATAAAGAACAATTAATATGCTAATAATGTAATCTATGATCCTTGAAGTTTTAAAATAGTACAACTGTACTGAGTTTAGCATTGTGCCAATAAGGTCAGAGGTCATCAATTTTAGTTTGCTAAACAGCATGTGAACATAATTACAGTTTTTTCCCTTACTATGGACAAATGTTCATTTTAAAGAGGCAGTGTCTTCTCTTCTCCTATGTCACTCCTGGCCTTAAGGACTTACTTGCTTAAGAGAATGCAGCAGAGATGATAATATTCTGGGTTTCAAGTCCTAAGTAGATGTGTAGATTCCACCTGGATCTCTTAGAAGTACACTGCACTACAGAAAGATGGCCACCATGAATGAAGACTGACTACCCCAAGACTGCCATGTTATAATGAAACCCAAGTTAACCATATGTTAAAGCCTTGTGGAAGAAAAGAGATGCTTGGCCAGCCCCGAGTATTTAAGCCACCCTGGCTGAGTGCCAAATATAAAAATGGAGTCACCATGGACTTCCAGTCCATTTGGGCTTTCAAATGACTCCAGCTTCAGCAGCATACACTTGAAAGGCATGCTGAGAGTCCAGGTGAAAAATGTCCAGCTAAGCCAGGTCACTCCACAGAACAGTAAGATGAATCAATTATTGCATTAATTCACTAAGGTTTGGGTGTTTAATTATCCAGTGATATGTAACTCTAACACTTAACATCTAAGAACCACCTAAAATTTTTATACAATTTTGTATGTAATATTCATATCATGAAATAGTATGTTGGAGTCTTTACTATATTCTCAAATGAAGCCATTATATCAATAGCAAAAGATTAAGAATGAATGCATTAGATACTTTATAAAGTTGCTGATATAGAGAAAATTTAGTAATCATAAAATCATATATCTCTATTCAGAATAGGTAAGTCTAAATAGATCAAAAGGAGATCGGTGGATGCCTGGGCATGGGTATTGTCGGGGGAACAGAAAGGAAGATGCCTGCCACCGAGTATGTTTTTTTCTTTTTTGGGGTGATGAAAGTACTCTAAAATTAATGTGGTGATAGAGGCACGCAGTTAAATTATATATTATAAATGGATTAGTTGTATAATACATGAAGTACATCTCAATAAAGCTGTTAATTCCGCCCCTAAAATCCAATTTTCCATGTAATCCTCATTAGAACATGTAAAGAAAGGGTTAGACTCCACTTGAACATGTTCCCATAGCAGTGGGTCTTGGAGGCAACTGGTAGGACAGAGAAGAAATAAAGCAAATAAGCATATATATGAAGGATACCGAAAACAGTTCTCACCTATAGGACTGTTTCCTGGATTCAAATAATCACTCATGATTCTTTAATAAACTCACTTAATTTTGCATGTACCAGTTTATTTAGATCAACAAGTGGTGACCAACAAAGGGAACCAGAGACTTCTCATGAACCTGTCTATAGCATCAAGCTGACTTGGCTGGCCATGGTAGCATAAAAGCCCCTTGTGTCCATCCAGCTCTTCTGAGCTTCAGACTTGCTGACTGGTGAGTATTCCTCGATTTCAGATTTGGTTTACAGTCCTGGAAGGTTTTTTTTTTTTTTTTTTTTAAGAATTGAACTTATCCAGGAGTGGGCAGGAAATTGTGTGCTAAATTGTAAGCAGAGAAGCGAATTCCAGTGTCCATTGCGGAAATCTAGTCTCACTGGCAAGAGTTAGAAGGATTGTTGCTTAGCAGTTGTTACAAGGTATTATTCTCTCTGAATTGGCTAAGATAAAAGGTATACTCAAAATATGAATGAGCAGTATATGAGAATAGCCTCCGCTGTCTTCAAAGAAAAAAAAAGGATAGTTGCTCCCTCTGGTCAATATGCTTGGTGTATGTATAGGAGTGGAAACCTAGCATAGGTGCTTGAGACCGGATCCCAGAGGATACAGTGATCCTATAGGGAAAAAATTTTCACATATCTTTGTGCTCTGTTAAGTGATTTAAGGATTGATCCTCTACATAGCCAGTATCTACAGTTGCCCAAAGGAGTTTATGGGACACATAAAAGGGCAAACCAGCCCTCAGGTCACACTAAGGGTAAATAAATAGCAGGTTACAAAATCAATAAACAAAAACCATCTGCCTTCCTATATGCAAACACTGAGCTAAAAGAGAGGGAAAAATTAAAAATCCCATTTATAACTGCAATAAAAAGAATAACATTGGAGTAAACCTAACAAAGGAGGTGAAGAACCTATATAGTGAAAACTATAAGAAATTGTTAAAAGAAGCAGAAGACACAAAGAAATGGAAAAACATTCCTGAATCATGGATTGGAAGAATAAACACTGTCAAAGTGGCCATTTTACCTAAAGCAATATGCAAATCCAAAAGAACTCTGACCAAAAAAGAGGAAGGATTTGAACTATATTACAAAGATATAATAGACACGACAATATAGTACTAGAATAAAAACACACAGGCCATGGCATAGAATTGAGAGCTCAAAAGCAAACTTTACACATCTATGGACAGTTAACCTCTGACAAAGAGGCCAAGAATTTGCACTAGAGAAAGGAAAGCCTCTTCAATAAATGGGCTTGAGAAAAATGGACCACCACATGCAAAAGAATGAAACTAGACAACTACCTCATATCATACACAAAGATTAATTCAAAATGAACAAAAGACTTGGATGTAAGACCTGAAATCATAAAATACACAGAAGAAAAGCAGGCAAAACACTCCACAATGCAGGCTATGAGATGTCTGGTGGATTCATCTCCAACAGCAAGGAACATAAATAAGAATATAAACAATTGGGACAACATCAAACTAAAAAGCTTCTATATAGTAAAAGAAAGTGTCACAAAAACAAAAAGGCACCTAACTGAATGGTAGACCATACATCTCACAAGGTGTTGATATCCAAGATCTAGAAAGCACCCATACAACGGAACAAAAAGTAAACAATTAATGCACCCAAACAGTGGGTGAAAGAGCTAAAAAGACACTTCTCCAAAGAAGACATAGAAATTGGCCAATAAGCACATGACATTGCTCATCATCACTTACGTAACATCAGGGAAACGCAAATCAAAACCACAATGAAATACCACCTCACACCTGTGAGAATGGTCCATATCAAAAGACTAAAAAAAATAAGCGTTGGTGAGGATGTGAAGAAAAAGGACGACTCTGTTAGTGGGAATGTAGACTGGTGTAGACCCCATGTAAAACTGTACGAAGGTCTCTCAAAATATTAAAAATGGATCTACCGTATGAACCAACAATTCTCATAGGTATCTATACAAAGAATACAAAACACTAATTTGAAGAGCAGTATGCACTCCTATATTCACTGCAGCACTATTTATAATAGTCAAGTTATAGAAACAATCTAAGTGCCCAAAACCAGAAGAAATGGATCAGGAAGATGTGGTGTATATACACACAATGGAATACTACTTAACTATAACGATAAACTTGCCATTTGTGACCACCTAGATGGAACTGAAAGGCATATGTTAAATGAATTAATACAGAAGGAGAAAGACAAACACAATAAGGAATCTCTTATATATGGAATGAGGAGAAATAAAACAAAGGGTCAGTAAAATCAAACCAATAACAAATCCTAGAAATTGAATTGAACAACTGAGGATATCAGAGTAGGAGGGAGAGGGAGAAGAACAAAGTGGGATGGGGCACAATGGACTAGGGTGGAGGACTTTCAGTACCTTGGTTATGCATGTGGTGTAACATATACCTAAAGGGTGATTCTGTACCTCTAAATCATAAACAATGTTACCTCAATTAAATTGGTTACCTATAAACCAATGTTTATAGGTAAAATAATATTAAAAAATAATATTCTCTTTCTCAAGCACCCATGGAAGATTTTCCATGATTTTTATATATTCTGAGTGTACCCTACAACACTAAGGAAAAAACCTTTAATAAATTCAAATAATAATGTAGGCTAAAGTTCTCTAGAAATATAAAATGAAGTTGGAAATTACTAACAAAGACAAAATAAAATATAACTTCTTAGACTAATAGTCAACAAGAGTATTTAACATAAACCAGGTGTAAAACTAAGCAGGGAGTATACATTCATCTTTATATCCATCTAAGGGATTGGAACTGAAAACAACTTTATACAAAGAAGTTGAAGCTAAAAATCTTGAAATTTCTTAAGATAATGAAGCTAGTAAGTGATATAGTTAGATTCAATCCCAGGTCCTTCACTGTGGAGTCAAGATCTTGGATAAAATACTATTTTAAATAACTCCTCGGTGAAAGAAAATCACCACTATAATTAAGAGCACACTACAAAAAAGAAATAAAAAAAAAATATATAAAATTGAGCCAAAAGTATATTCAGGATAATTCACTGCTTTTTCTTTGCCAAGTTTAAAATGTAGAGAGATAAATATAAAAAGCAATAACATGGATCTAAATAAATCTAAATACAAGAAATACATCTAATAAACCTAAACACAAGAAAATCTAAATGCAAGAATAATCTAAATACAAGAAAATGATAGATCTAATACAACCTAAATACTAAATACAAGATCTAACTCAAATAATAAATCTAAATACAAGAAAAAAAGACTGTAAAAGGAAAAAAAAACTGGCAAATTCAGGAGAAAAAAATAGTACAACAAATTATATTACAAGAACACATTCTTTGGGGGCATAAAACAGTTATAAAACTCTCCATTAAGAGATATTTTAACAACCTATTACGGTGACTTTCAAATATCAAAGTAGAAAAAATAGAATAATGAAACTAATCTAGCCATCACTCAGCTTCAGTAATCATAAATACATCATTAATCTTGCTTCATTTATACCTTTTATCAATTTAACACTTTTCAATACTTAACATAATAAATGCAAAATTATTTCACTATGTTCTACTTCGAAGAAAGGACTGTCACTCATCTCTCATTCTTTCTCTTTTCCTTCCCTCCCTCTCTCAGCTAGGGATAAATTATTACAAATCTCCAGCCATATAACAAGGCTTCTAAAAGTAGGTACTCAATACAGATCTGCAACAGGTGATATATTAAATAAAACAGCACACCTTATGCCATAAAAATAAAGAACACAGGGGAAAAAATAGTAACTGGGCCTTTCTGGTGGCGCAAGGGGTTAGACACTGCACTATGAAGCAATCCAGCCTCTGCAGCACGAGTTCATCCCTGGCCGGCCAGAGAGGAACCCACATAGCAAAACAGACCTCTCCTGTCTTGCCCGCTGTTCCCCTCAGCAGTGTATTTCAGTCAGTCTGCCTGTTCTGTTCCCCACTCTGCCTCTGGTGAATTCTTTCACCCCCTGCATCTCTGGCCTATACCCCAGCTCTTGTATGCATAAATGAATAAATCTTAAAAAAAAATAGTAACTTACCTGGATTTTCCTGAACTTCCTTATCATCTACATCAGAATTATTCTTTTCAGTTATTAAAACATTCTTGACCATGGAAGGTCCACTTAAGGGGAAAAGAAAGAGTAAAACATAAAATGCATGCCTTTATAATACATATATCTAAAGAATCTCTTATTCGTTGGTCACTTTTCTCCTAAGACTACCAAAGTTTTCTTTCTTATAAACAGTGATATTATAGTTCACCAAGAATACACTTACTTGCTGCATAAAACAAAGAACCTAAAATTAAATTCCACAATGGACTATCAAACATGATAAATACTGAATTTTATAGCCTTTTAAATTAACTCATGGATCAGTTATGAATTTAAGTCAACTCAAATAACATTCTTTGATTAAAAATCAAATTAGAAACAAATCAGTTTTCTTCAAATTAAAAAAAACAAATATAACTTAAGGACAAAAACATCCATTTTAAATGTAGTCCAAAAATTGTTCAGAGGGGTCTCCCTGGTGGCACAAGGGGTTAAGGCAAAACCTATACAGCTATCAGCAGTCACTGCAGCACAAGGTCAATCCCTGGCCAGGGAGCAACCCACATGGCACAGCAGACCTCTCCTGACTCGACCACTGCTCCTCTCAGCAGTGTATTTCACTCAGTCTGTCTGTTCTGCTCCCCACTCTGTCTCTGGTGAATCCTCTCACTACCCCTGCCCTCGGCACCTCTGGCCTATACCCCAGTTCTTGTATGCATAAATAAAACAAATCTTAAAAAAAAAAAAAAAAGTTCAGAGATGATTCAGTTCTCCCAGACCTAGATCCCTTTCTGTCTACTATGAAACCTGGACAAGTCAGAAGTCACAAATCACAAATAGTAAAGAAATTTTAGCCAGTTTGTAAATGCCTGGGAATCTGCTATAATGTACCATTCCTTCATTTTAAAAAAGGGTGTATGACTTCAGATATTGTAAGAGTAGGTTAATTTGGTTTACTCACTGAGTGTGCTCACTTTAAACACATAACCTTAATTTCTTAAACACTCGTATTTTCAAGAGGTAAAAGCTAACTCCCTTCTCCATAATTGTGGCTTAGACTTAGTGACTTGTTTCTAATAAACAGAATAATGTAGATGTGGCAGTAAGCAACTTTAGAAGCTAGATCTTTAAAAGATATCAGAAACTCCAGTGTAGTCACACTTTCTGTTGAATCACATGTGTAATGTAGGAAATCAGCTGCCACACCATACAATCCCATGGACAGAGCCACATGACAAAGAACAGGGGTCTCTAGCCAACAGCCATATGAGCAAACAACCTTATAAGCAGATGCTATGAATCCAGTCAAGCCTTCAAAGGATTGCAAACCAAACAGCAATTTGATTCTTACACTTCAAGAAATTCCCCAAGGCAAAACTAGCACAAAAGTCTTTCCCAGATTTCTGATCCACAGAAACTGTGAAACAGAAAGTGGATGCAAGCCACTAACAAAATTAAAATCAAGCGTTAGAGTAATTTGTTACATAATAATGGGTAACTAATACAGTAAGTCCTGTTATCCTCAGAACACATGCATACCTTCTTTCAAAAACTGAAGTGTTAGGCTCTCCAGAATTCAAATTAGACTCTGCTATTGTCTTGCATGTATGGTCATTTGTCTGAGACTTTAGATGAACATTTTGTACAGTATTTGTACCATCTTGCTCCTTTGAACTTCCTGTACATCTATGAAAATGAAAAGTTTATAATTGTTTACATTTCCTCAAAATATTTCTTCCACAATCAATGCACAGGTGCATAAGCAATATAACATTGGCAATTACAAATATCAGACATCCCTCTTCAGGTCCTAGGGCTCATAATTAGTCCAAAAAAGAAATTTGATTCTAAGGTCTACCAAGAGTTTGGACTTGAAAAAGTGTGGTAAGGAATGGAGCAGATCTATACTAAGATAGAAGTGATGACATAAGGACACCAGGAGACACTAAATTACCTACAGGCAACTTAAGATGTATACTACACTGTTACTCTGTTATTTTTTTGAAAAATAACCACTCAAATTTCATTCTTCAGTATCCCTAGTCGACCTAAGGAACAATAAGGGTGTTCAGAGAGACCAGGGTTCATGCCGTTGACACCTGCCCATTAGTTTAACTCAACTATATGCAAACAAGTTACATTATTCCTAGACTGAATAATTTTCTTTCTACTCTCATGTTTCTTCTAAGACCTATGTTTTAACTTAATTTCTTAATTCAGTCCATCAGTCTACTTTTATCATGGGCGAGAAATCAATCTGTATGCAAAATAACTAAAGTGCATGCAAACTTCTCCATATTCTGTAATAGCTTATTTTTTGGAGTTTCCACTTTCCCCTTAGGTTCTACCAAAACAGTCAAAAGAAATAAAAGAATTTATATAACCATACTTATAACATTACATGCCAAAAAATTAGATAGCATATTTGAAATGGAGACATTCCTAGAAATAGACAAATTAACAAAATTGATTCAAGAAAAAATAAACAAACTCCAAAAAACCTATAAGAGAATGAATTAATAATCAACTATCCAGAAAGAAAAGTCCAGCTCTAGATGATTTCACTACAGAATTTATCAAGCATTCAAAGAATACAAATTTTGGGGGCCTCCTTGGTGACACAAGGGGTTAGGAGGCAGCACTATGAAGCTATCCGCAAACACTGCAAAATGAGGTCAATCCCTGGGCAGGGAGCTACCCACATGGTACAGCAGACCTTTCCTGTCTCGCCTGCTGCTACCCTCAGCAGTGTATTTCAGTCAATCCGCCTGCTCTGTTTCCCACTCTGTCTCTGGAGAATCTGTTCACCTCCCACACCTCTGGCCTGTACCCCAGTTCTTGTTTGCATAAATAAATAAATCTTAAAAAAAAAACAAAGAATACAAATTCTTTACAACTTTTCCTAAAAATAAAAGAGCACTTCCCAATTCCCAATACAAATTCTTTACAACTTTTCCTAAAAATAAGAGCACTTCCCAATTCATTTTATGAAGCTAGAATTACCCTGATACCGAAACTATGCAAAAACATAAGAAAACTACAGAGGAGGGCCTCCCCGGTGGCACAGAGGGTTGAGCGCTGCGCTGCACTGTGAAGTTGTCCGCAGCCTCTGCAGCATGGGTTCAATTGCTGGCCCACCAGGGAGAAACCCACATGGCGCAGCAGACCTCTCCTGCCTTTCCCGCTGCTCCCCTCAGCAGTGTATTTCAGTCAATCCGCCTGTTCTGCTCCCCACTCTCTTTGATGAATTCTCTCACCCTCCCACACCTCTGACCTGTACCCCAGTTCTTGTATAAATAATCTTTAAAAAAAAAAAAGAAAAGAAAATTACAGAGGAAAAAAGTTAACAAAATACTAGTAAGCCAAATCCAGCAACATATCTATATAGAATTATATATGACCAAGTGATCTCTATACCAGAGATACAAGTGTTGTTAATATCTGAAAACCAATTAATGTTAAGTCATATCAATTTTAAAATTTATATGATCACCTCAACAAATGCAAAAAAAAAAAAAAAAGCATTTGACAAAATCCAACACCTTTTCATGATAAAAATACCTAACAAGCTAGAAACAGAAGGACATTTCCTCAACTTGATAAAGGGCATCTATGAAAAACCCTCAGGTAACAACATACTAAGTGGTGAAAGACTAGATGCTTTCCAAATAAGATTAAAACAAGGTAGTCTGCTAATGCCACATCGTTGTCCTGAAGTTTGTAGCCAGATCAATTAGGCAAGAAATAAAAAGCAACTAGACTGGGAAGGAAGAAATAAAACTATCTCTATTTACAAATGATATGATCTACACTTAGAAAATCTTAAAAAATCTACTAAGAAGCTACTGAAACAAATTCAGCTACACTGCAGGATATAAGATCATTATTCAAATATCAATTGTATTTCAATGCACTTGCAGCAAACAATCCAAAAATAAAACTTTAAAAACGATACCATTCATAACAGCATCAAAAGGAATAAAAAGGAATGAAACAAAATACAAGAAAGCTTAACAAAAGCAGCAGAAACATATTCTGAAAATATTGTTGAAAGAAAATAAAGATCTGAATAAATGGGAAAATATCCCTATTCATAGACCAATAGACTTATTGTTAAGAAGGCAGTATTCCCAACTTGAGAGACAGATTTCAATACATTCTTTATCAGAATGCCAACTGACATCTTTGTAGAAGTTGATACTGACTCCAAAATTTATATGGATTGCAAGAGACCCAGAATAAACTAAAAAAAAAAAAAAAAAGAACTCACACTTCCTAATTTCAAAACTTAATCTTAAAGCAACAATAATCAAGATAGTGTAGTCCTGGAAAACGGATTGCTATTTAGAGATCAGAATTAAATTCAGAATTCAGTAATAAATCACATATCTATGGATTGTCAACAGACTTTCAACAATGATGCCAAGACTAATCAATAGGGGAAAAGTCTTTTCAACAAACAGGTATCAGGCAATTGGATAGTTACAAGACAAAGAATGATGTTGGAGCCTTACTTTCAGAGGCTCAAAGAATTATGTTGGAGTCTTGAGAACAGATACAAAAATTAACTCAAAGTATATCAAAGACATATATCTAAGAGCTAAAACTATAATACTTTTTTTTTTAAAGATTTATTTTATTTATACAAGTGCTGGGGTATAGGTCAGATGTGCGGGAGGGTGAAAGGATTCACCAGAGACAGAGCGGGGAACAGAACAGGCAGACTGAGAAATACACTGCTGAGGGGAGCAGCGGGCAAGACAGGAGTGGTCTGCAGCACCATGTGGGATTCTCGCCAGCCAGCCGGGATCAAACCCACACTGCAGAGGCTGAGAACAGCTTACAGTGCGGTGCTCAATCTCCTGTGCCACAGGGAGCCCTAAAACTACAATAGTTTTAAGGTATGATGAGTAAATCTTCACAAACTTGAATTGGGCATAGAATTCTTAGACATGAAACCATAGGTAAAAGCAGCGAAATAAAAAATTGGACTTTATTTAAATTAAAAACATTGTGCTTAGAAGGACATTATCAAGAAAGTGCAAAGGCAACCTGGAAAACAGAGCAAATACTTGCAAATTATTTATTTGATGAAGGATGTATATCCAGAATATATAAAGACTTCTTACAACTCAGTAAGATAACCCAATTAAATATTAAGCAAAAGATCTGAATAAATCTTTCTCTAAAGATATGCAAATAAAGATATGCAAATGGCCAATAAGCACATGAAAAGATACTCAATATCACTAGCCATCAGGGAAATGCAAATAAATAAAAACAATGAGATGCCAATTTATACCAACTAGGATGGCAAGAATCAAAGAGTCAGATATTGGAACTCTTAGGCACTGCTGGTGGAACTTGAAATAGGCATCTGCATTGGCAAACAGTCTCCAAGTTCTCAAAAGATTAAATATAGTAACTATATGACTCAGTTCCATTTCCTAGGTATTAATGTAAGAAAAATGAAAACTTATGTCCACACAGAAACTTGTACAGAAATGTTTATATTAGCATTATTTATAATAGCTAAAAGGTGGAAACAACCCAAATGCCTATCAAATTAATATTAAAAAAATATAGTATAATTGTAACATGAAACAGTCTTCAACCATAGGAAAAATGGAGTATTGATACATGCTACAAGATGGCAGAAATTTGAAAATATTATGTACACTCTCATACTATATGATTTCATTCATATGCAAGTCCAGAAGACAGAAATCTAGAGGGAAAATAGATTTGTGATTGTTTAGTTATAGAGGAGGGGAATACTGCAGGATACTAATTTGTTTTTGAGATGATAAAGATATTAAAAAATTGACTGATTTCAAGGTTTGTACCCACCTGTCAATGTATTAGAAACTGTAGAATTGTATCCATTTCACAATGAACTACATAGTATGTGAATTATATCTCAGTAAAGCTGTATATAAAAATCTAATGTAATGTGTTTCTGTTCTGGCTTATGAAATAATATAAAAGTATGTATATTAAATAAGTTTAAAATGAGGTACACCTATCTACTCGTTAGATGGGGTACTGCCTGACTCATGAATTATTTAATACAACCAATTAGATCTTTAATATAAAATAATTATTAAAATGAGAGTAACTCAAAAGATTTCTAGAAGGAAATTGTTTCTTATGGTTTAAATACACTAGCTCTTTAAGATCTTTTTTTTCTTAAGACTCTAGGAGGGAAAAAGGATGTTAGCTTATAATTTAATTAATGACCATGGTTGGTAGGTTCTAAGCAAAAAATATCACTTTAAGCAAGGGTTTTAATATGCTATTTTAATATGTACTATAGAAGAAAAGCTCATGTAGTATTTCTTATCAGGAAGACATCTCAGACAAGTTAATTCACTCATTTTGGCTTAAAAACCATGATCTGTCGCCTCCCTAATTTCACCACTCTATGAGTATTCACATAATATTATAGCATTGAAAAGATCTGAATTTATTTTCTCCCCCAAAATCTATTAATTCCTAAAATTACTCAAAGTACTTCTTTGAACATTACAAAATATAAAGTTATGTGCCAAAGTTAAATAATAGGTAATATCTTTTCCCAAATGAATTTTTATAGTGCTATAAATTATAAAATAGATCAGTTTAATTGTGACTTCCAAACCCTTTCAGTTAACTTTAAAACTTTAAATTAATACTAAGTTGTGATATAAAAATTCATTAACTAATCGCTGGGTACCTATACAATTTCTAAAATAAAAGATACAAAACTAGTTTCCAAACACAGTTTTAATTTAGCCCTGACTCAGATATTTTTATTTTTATTTTTTAAAAGATTTTATTTTATGCATAAAAGAGCTGGGGTGCAGGCCAGAAAGAAGTGTAGGGGGTGAGAGGATTCACCAGAGACAGAGTAGGGAGCAGAACACGTAGATCTATGGAAATACACTGCTGAGGGGAACAGTGGGCGAGACAGGAGAGGTCTGCTGTGCCATGTGGGTTAGTTCCCTAGCCAGGGATAGAACTTGTGCTGCAGTGGCTGCTGACAATCTCATAGTGCTGCCACTTAAGCCCTTGTACCACCAGGGAGGCCCTCAGATATCTTTAAATGGCCATCAAATTAATACACTAATACTAATGTCTTTGGATGTTAATATATACTTCATGCTACTCACTTTAAAAACAACCTTAAAGGGTTTAGTAATGTGTAGCTGTGGGTAGCAATGGCTACACTAACTCATGATTACCAACTTTCAAATATTCTTCGTGTTTGGAGAAAACAGAAGTAGTTTTTTTTTTTCCTTTTAAGATTTTTATTTATTTATTTATTTATTTGTTTGTTTGTTTGTTTGTTTATTTATACAAACGCTGGGTACAGTCAGAAGTGCAGGAGGGTGAGAGAATTCACCAGAGCCAGAGTGGGAAGCAGAGCAGGCAGACTGAAGTACATTGCTGAGGGGAGCAGCGGGCGGCAGGAGAGGTCTGCGCGCCATGTGGGACCCTCCTCCTGTGGCCGGGAAGCAGCCAGGGATCCAACCGGCGCTGCAGAGGCTGAGGGCAGCTTCGCAACCCAGCGCTCAATCGCTGCGCCACCGGGGAGGCCCAGTAGTATGTTTTGAAGCTGAAAATCCTTGAGACTAAATATAACATTCACGGAGAAATGCAAATACATACATAAAGTAATGGCTGTTTTGCATATCAAAGGAATTCTTAGTTTATTAAGAAGGTAAAATCAATATAAAATATATACTATCCTTCAATGTTATTCCAATAAAAATTTCAATGACATTCCTCAAGGAAATAGAACAAATATTAATGAAATTCATATGGAACCACCAAAACCCCCGAATAGTCAAAGAGCTCCTAAAAAAAAAGAGAAGGGAATGGAGGCATCACTCTCCCAGATTTCAAACTATACTACAAAGCCAAATTAATCAAAAATGCATGGTATTAGAACAAGATCAGACCCACGGACCAATGGAACTGAATAGAAAACCTGGAAATAAACCCAGATTTACAGTCAACTAATCTTTGACAAAGGAGCAAAGAATATGCAATGGAGCAAAGGAAGTTTGTTCAATAAATGGTGCTGGGAAAACTGGGTCGCTACATACAAAAGAATGAAGCTTGACTACTACCTCACACCATGCACAAAAACCAACTCAAAATGGATTAAAGAACTAGACATAAGACCTGAAACCATAAAATATAGAGAAGGGAATATAAGCAAAACACTACATGACATGCACCTCAAAGACATCTTTACAGACACATCACCCAAAGCAGCGATAGTAAAGGCAAAGATAAACAGCTAGGACTACATCAAATTAAAGAGCTTCTGCACAGCAAAGAGACAATAACCAAAGCAAAGAGAAACCCCACTGACTGGGAGAAAATTTTTGCACACAACACTAATGATAAAGGACTGAACACAAAAATCTACAAAGAGCTGATGAGACTCAACAAAAACAAGGAAAATAATCCAGTCAAAAAATGGGCAGAAGAGCTAAAAAAAAAAAACTTCTCCAAAGAGGAAAAGCAAATGGCCAACAGACATATGAAAAAATGTTCAACATCACTTATAATCAAGGAAATGCAAATCGAAACTACGATGAGATACCACATCTTACACCAGTGAGAGTGGCACATATTAAAAAAACTAGCAACAACAAATGTTGGCGAGGATGTGGAGAAAAAGGAACTCTCCTGCACTGCTGGTGGGAGTGCAAAATGGTCCAATCAAAATGGAAAGCTGTATGGCGATTCCTCAACCTGCTAAAGATAGAGCTTCCATATGATCCAGCAATTCCACTCCTAGGTATTTACCCAGAGGACACAGAAACATTAATTCAAAGGGCACCTGCACCTCTATGTTTATAGCAGCACAATTTACAATAGCTAAGCTATGGAAACAACCCAAATGCCCCAAAATAGATGACTGGATCAAGAAGATGTGGTATATATACACAACGGAATATTACTCAACAATCAAAAAAGATAAACTCATGCTATTTGCAGCAACATGGATGGAGCAGGAAGGGATCATGCTCAGCAAAACAAGCCAGAAAGAAAAAGAAAAATACCAGATGATTTCACTCATAGCAGGAATTTAGAAAATCTAAATAAGGGACCAGGAAAAAAACTAATTATAATAAAAAAAATTAAAATCAACACGCAACTATAAACCAGACACACTATGGGGGGGGGGGGGAGATAACCAAAAATGAAAATGCATATGTTGTGCAAAAATAAAATATATACTATCTTACTTAATGCTAAGGATAACTATGCTAAAGCAGATACCAAAATTTAAAATCCAGCAATTCTATTTCTTGATGTATATATGACACCATAGGAAGTGCTTATTCATGTGCCCAAGGAAACTGTATAAAATGTCAACTGAGGGCCTCCCCGGTGGCGCAGCGGTTGAGCGCTGGGTTGCGAAGCTGCTCGTGGCCTCTGCGGCGCCGGTTCGATCCCCGGCTGCTCCCCGGCAGCTTCGCAACCCAGCGCTCAACCGCTGCGCCACCGGGGAGGCCCTGCATCATTTTTTTAAGGTACAACCCTAGCACCTTGCAGTTTCTCACACATAACATGCATTAAGTATATGTTGAATGAATGAATACTCTATTAAAAAGTAAAAGTGCCTAAGAAGTTTTTATTTCAGTAGGTTGTTAGGACTGAGAAGAATTCACTGAAAGCACCTAGCAAATACTCGGCAAATAATTAACATTCAAAAATGCATTAACCACTGCCATCTTTGGTTAAAAAATATTAAGATGTATCCCTAATTACCTTAGGGATCAAATTAACCTGCCTTAAAAGGAAGCAACTTGAACAGTAAACTTAAAATGAATAAGTGATCGTCAGACCACAAGTCTTTAAGCTAATATTGTTTCTCTATGAATGATTAAATAACACAAACTATTAAATGCTAAACAACAAAAACAACTATATGGTACACATAACAGATATTACCTAGAAAGAGCTAAGTTTTTCTTCTCAGCCAGGTCTGCCTTGTCAATTTCCAATGAGTCATTCTGGGAACAAGTGGAGATTTCATCATGGTTCATATTTTCACCAGAATTGTCAGCAGTTAAAAACTTCAGTTCTCTTGAGCTGCCTTGAGCTCTCTTCTGCCTTTTAGTTTTTTTCCCAATATTCTTAGATGATCGATTTGTTTTTTCAGCAGGTTTTTGTTTACTGTTATGATAAGCTGATGATTCATTTATTATTGTAGAATAGTTATAAACAGGACCTGGGGGATTCAATGATAACTTAAAAGTTAACTGTACATGTATACAGACTATCTGACTCACTGAAATACCATCGTTATTTACATTTACATATAAACACCCATATCAATCTCCTAGGCTACATTTGTTTTCAAGTCAAATTCATAAACTATACAGCTCCTCAATTTTTAGGTACATGCACCAAATCTTTTAAATTTATGACAAGTTCCTAAGACACCCTTCTCCAGCTCTATCAACCATCTTCTAGCCACACTTAAGTGCCTGCTCTTCCCCAAGTTTCCAGCTTCAGCCTCCCACTCTACTACTTTCTGTGAGGGATCTATCTACTCATAAGTTTACATGTTGCTACCTATAATATTTGTCAACCACTCTCTAATGAAATCTGCCCCTCTGTTTTTATTTCCTGTTTTAATAAAAAGTATAACTATCTACACCCAGATACTTAAGTCAGGAATCTAAGTTATCTAAGATACCCGGCCCTATCCACAATTAATCTCTAAATCCTGTCACTTCTCTTTCTTAATGTTCTAAAAATCTACTTATTTTAAAGTCTCCCATGTATCTTTATCAAAGACCCTCTATATTTCTTATCTGGATTATCAAAAAAAAAAATAGTCTCTTCATAAATTTCCTTTTCCATTTTTCAATCCATTCTTCACACTGCTTCAAGAATCATATTTGGAAAATAAACTGGATCGTTATTACCCTGCTTAAGCTCTTTTAGTGACTGTCTATAGTTCAAGGGCTAAGTCCAAATACTTTTAACATTAATTTCTACATCTAGAGTATTTATTTCATTAACTACAACTCTCAATACTCCTCTCCTAACAAACCAACATAAACCAACAATACTGAAATATTTGCATTTCTCTAAAGCACTGGGTCTCAAAGGAGGGCTCTTGACAGGCAGGTGCAGAATCACCTGGGAATTTGCTTGAAATGCAAATTCTCAGGCCTCATCTCAAATCTATTGAATCAGATACTCTGAGGAGTAGGGTAATTTGAATTTTAACAAGCTCTCCAGTTAATTCCGTTTAAGTATCCACAATTTTTAAAAAAGCCAAGTTTTGACTTCTAATCTCAATACACACTACTCCCTCCATCCTCAGCACATTCCATCCTCAGCATATTCCATCCTCCTTCCTCATTGGACCCAGTTACTTAGCTGACTTCTAATTTGTCTTCAGGAAGCTTTTCCTATTTCCAAGATTAGATTAGAAAGCTCTATCTCAGCACACTGAAAATATTTATCAAATGTCATACTATTTATCCATCTCTCTCCTCCAGCAGTCTGACAATTCTTTGAGACCAAGACTGGTGCTTTATCTGTATTTATATATTGATGAGTTCCAAAATTCCACTACCCTTATATCTCATCTCTGTAAGGTGTTTATTTACCCATATATTTATTCATCAATCATAGTACTGTTTCAGGTACCCTGGGAGTTCTCTGAAGCAGCAATAGAAGCAGTTAATATTTCAGTACTAACTATATTCCACCTACTTTTCCAATCCCATCTGACCTTAACAGGATCAACAACTTAATTAAGTAGAAGTACAGGTAATAGGGCCTCCCCGGTGGCGCAGCGGTAGAGCGCTGGGTTGCGAAGCTACCCGCAGCCTCTGCGGCTCCGGTTCGATCCCTGGCTGCTCCCCGGCCACCGGAGGAGGGTCCCACATGGAGCGCAGACCTCTCCTGCCGCCCGCTGCTCCCCTCAGCAGTGTACTTCGGTCCTTCTGCCTGCTCTGCTCCCCGCTCTGGCTCTGGTGAATTCTCTCACCCTCCTGCGCTTCTGACTGTACCCAGTGTATGTATAAACAAAACAAACAAACAAGCAAACAAATAAATAAAGAAAAACATGCCTCTATTAAAAAAAAAAAAATCTTTAAAAAAAAAAGAAGTACAGGTAATAATGTTATAGAGTAAGAAATTGAACATGAATAGTTATCTAACCAAAGTGGGAGAATCATATTTTAAACTCAGGTCTAACTTCAAATTCTAAAAAGGGTTGTCGCACAATAAATATATTTGGCTGTTACCAAAGATGCTAATGATTTAATAATTGATAGCAAGTAGGGCTCACAGTTGTAATGCCAAATTTGTACTACTCTCACTTGTTGATCTAAATGCACTAGTGGACAGTGATATGCATGTAAATGCTTATCATCTACCAAACTTTCATTATCACTCCCTTTCAAAAAATTGTTTAATTTAATTTCCAAAACAATTAGTGCTTCATATTTTATGGAAAAAAGTAGGCCTAAGAATGCTCATGTCAGAAGGGTTTACATGTAAAGTTAGCCCTTGGAGAGAGTCTAGGAACTTGAATTCCAAGAGGGTAGTCCTATCATTTCCAAACTGATGAGACTAGTTGAGTATTCCTAAACTGCTTGCCCAAATAAAAAAAGTCAATGCCAAGTATTTGCTTTTTCCTACAGTGTGGGATTTTAGTATTTGCAAGGCAAAAGTTGCCTAGGTGACCACCCCCAATAAAAAGCCTAAGCACTAAGTTTCTATGAGAAAACATATCACACATTTGTCACAACTCATTTCTAGAAGAATTAAGTGCCTCCTGTGTGAAGTCTCTGTGAGAGAACTCTTGGAAGTTGGTGCTGAATTTCCTTCACACTTTGTCCATATACTGTTTCTGATCATTCTGCTTGGTACATTACCCTATAATGAATCATAGACAGGAGCAAAACTTTCAGCTTCCACCCTTACCACCTAATTCCCATTGCTAGCCTTTATTTCTTTATCGTCTATCACTGCATGAATTATATATCTATATTGTTGATCTCCCCCCACTAGAATGTAATTGCCATAAGAACAGGGACTTTCAGTTTTGTTTTTCCACAGCTAATTCCTATTTCTTGAATATTACATATGGTACAGTCTCAGGAAGTATCTTCACAACTAAATTTCTATTGATAACCCACTTTAACTTTGTTCTGAGATTTTCTCTGGAGAATGGGAGTATAAATGAAACATAAACCTTCTTTATACAATGACTTTTGGGGCACACCCAATGAACATAGTTTAAATAAAAATACTTACTCTGCTCTGGTTTTACCACCCACCAATTAGACGGACGCCTGGAAATTCTTCGACTTCTTGTGAGAATGGAATCAGATTCCTCAGGTATAAGTTTGTTCTTCTTGGAGCCATGTGAAGAATGTTTCTTTTTGGGTTCTCTATCTTTTTTCTGATTCTCTATAAGAGAAACACTGGTGCTTCTTTGCTTGCCTCCTAAAATAAAGAAAACCATAAAAATGACCATAATCTAGTTTTCAGAAAACCAAAATAGATTTAAAAAAAAAAAAAAAAACCCTCTAAGTTATAGAAACTTCTCAGTTTTATTCTGTCAGCATTTTTCCATCTGTTTTTAAGTCACATGCCCTCAGTAAGATGTCTAATTTTGAGTTAAAAGAAAACTTCAAAATACTTAATTATATATTCCTGAGCCAAAAAGACAAGTATACCCCAAAAAAGAGGAAACATGAAATATGTATCTCTTTCCAACTACCAATCAATATCCCAAGTAAGAAAAGACTAATTATTGGGTTTTGATACTGAAAAAATATGACTTACAGAACTGCTTAATCAGCATCCACCTAAAATATTTTGTCTAGAATTACAGAATCTTTGCTCCTACCCCAGACTCACTAGATCAGTTTATTAATGAACAAGATCCTTAGGGAATTCAAACTGACATGCAAGTTTGAAAAGTATTGTTCGAGATGGTTTTTCCATTTTCCCAGGTAAAATCTGATAGGAGTAGAGGGCATAGGATGAAATGGGCCAAATTATGTAAAGACCTTTATAGCAATATCACTCTTTAAGTGTTAGGAATTGGCAATATGTTGATTGTGGAATAAAAAGAACTGATTCATGCTTATAAAAGGAGGTGAAAGACAAACTGAGTTAGACAAAAAAATTCATGAAAAAGGAAAAATCTACTTTAACAACACTGTGTTTAATATTAGTATCATCTACTACCTTGGAAAAGATAATGACAAGCAAAAACTCAACAGTAAAGATCCTTTAGAAATTAACTATTTAATTGGTTGTATAGCTATTATAAGAAAAGAAGCAAACACAATGTCTTAAGTTTTGATTATCTCTATTAAGTGCCCAAGGCGGCTTATGTTTTGTACTCTTTCTTCATATGAGATTGTCCTATGGCTCTGCCCAGGTATTCAGGGCTATAGAAGGTAGTAGAAATAGAAACCATAGCTGGTGTGAGTTAACTTGTTCTTTTCTAAAAGCAGCTTTTTTTAGAAGTAAACATATATATTATATGTTATACATACAACATATAATAAAATGTACCTGCTTAATGCAAAATGATATTTTTAGGAAATGAATACAGAAAAAAGGGTCAATTTATAAAATACTAAAGCAAGTAGAGAGAACATTCAACATGGCTGCCACTGATTAGTAGTTTAAAGCATAATCTGCACAACTGCAAGAATGCTCATCAATGAACATCATTTTCTTGCCCCCTATATTTCTGCCATCATCTCTTTCTCCAATTCCTATTCTTTTATCTCTCCCCATGCCCAATTTTCCATTTCCTTACACTTGTCAAAAATATCTTGAATAATTGCTCTACCAGTGAGAGAGACACATGATGATAGAGCATTGCCTATATTCATGAATCAACTTCAAAAAGTCAATGTAAGCAATGATTTAGGGGGAAAGAATTTGAGGAGAAAATGCTATCAACACAACTGATTTGGACAATGATACAGAAAAAGAATGTCAAACAAAGTAAAAGACAAGCCAATTAAGAATATAACAGCAGAAACTAATTACAAATCAAGAAAGGTTAGGAACTAGATGAAAAAGAACTTAAAAACTAAAAAACAAGCTATATGAACTGATAGATGAACAGCTGGTAATATAAAGAGAGCTGACTTAGAACTGAGGACACATATATCATGAGGACAATAGTTAGAGAAAGAGATGACTTGTGAATGATTAATTCTACTACAGAAAATTGTGAATATTTACATATACAGAGGGATTCTGGGAAGGTGCTTTAATAAACACAGCAGAAATATTCATCAAGAATAGTGTAATACTTCCGTATCTGAAGAGAATGTATTCCAATGACACAGAGAACACTGCAAAGGCTAAGGTCTGGGGGCTATTTTAGGAACAGGACAGATATTGTCTCTATTCCTCTGGAGCTTTCAGCCCAGACTCTAGACAACAGGCAGAAATTCAACAAATAGTTATATATTTGATAAAATAAAAATGGTGTTATTAAAAAGTAGGTAAGAACATATCCAGTTTGGGAAGGGAGGTTAATAACTAAGTAAAGTAACATTTAAACTGAATATAAAAGCTTGGGAAAGGATCCAGGGTACATTTAGGTAAAACTTTCTAAGCAAAAGGAATCTTTTTTAAAAAATATTTATTTATTTATGCATACAAGAGCTGGAGTATAGGCCAGAGGTGCGGGGGGTGAGAGGATTCACCAGAAACAGAGTGGGGAGCAGAACAGGCAGACAAAATGAACTACACTGCTGATAGGAGCAGCACACAAGACAGGAGAAGCCTGCTGTGCCATGTTGGTTGCTCCCTGGCCAGTGCTTTAACCCCTTGTGGCAACAGGGAGGCCCAAGGAACATCTTACTAAAGGCCCACATAGTTGAGAAAGTGGCCTGTTTACAGAACTAGGAGGAATTCAAGATAAAGCAATCTAGGTGATTAATTTAAAGTGGTAAAGTCAGAGTATAAGTGCATAAACTGCTACAATAATCTAAGAAATAAAATTATTCCAATTTGGCTAAGAGAAGCAGCAGAAGAAATGGCGAACCATAACAACTCTGAAAGTTATTTAGGAAAAAAATGAAAAGACTTACTTTTTATGGGTTGTTAGGTAAAGGGAAGAGGAGCTAAAAAGATGACTTGAATTTCTTTCTTAAGCTATTAAACTTACTGTGGCTTCATTTATGAACATAAAGAAAAACTAGAGGGCCTCCCCGGTGGCGCAGCGGTTGAGCGCTGGGTTGCAAAGCTGCCCGCAGCCTCTGCAGCGCCGGTTCGATCCCCGGCTCTTCCCCGGCTGCTCCCTGGCCACCAGAGGAGGGTCCCACATGGCGCGCAGACCTCTCCTGCCGCCCGCTGCTCCCCTCAGCAGTGTACTTTGGTCCTTCTGCCTGCTCTGCTCCCCGCTCTGGCTCTGGTGAATTCTCTCACCCTCCCGCGCTTCTGACTGTACCCAGTGCTTGTATAAATAAATTAAATAAATAAAAAAATCTTCAAAAAAAAAAAAGAAAGAAAAAGAAAAACTAGAAAAGAAACAACTTTGAGTCCCCCCCCATAACAACACAGGTTGAGCGCAGTGCTGTGAAGCTGTCCGTAGCCTCTGCAGTGTGGGTTTGATTCCGGCTGGCCAAGGAGATTCCCACATGGCGCACAGACCTCTCCTGTCTCGCCCGCTGCTCCCCTCAGCAGTGTATTTCGGTTGTCTGCCTGTTCTGTTCCCCCTACCTGTCTCTAGTGAATTCTCTCACCTTCCCGCGCCTCTGGTCTGTAGCCCAGCTCTTGTATAAAAATAATCTTTTAAGGGCCTCCCCAGTGGCGCAGCGGTTGAGCGCTGGGTTGCAAAGCTGCCCGCGGCCTCTGCGGCGCCGGTTCGATCCCCGGCTGCTCCCCGGCCACCGGAGGAGGGTCCCACATGGCGCGCAGACCTCTCCTGCCGCCCGCTGCTCCCCTCAGCAGTGTACTTCGGTCCTTCTGCCTGCTCTGTTCTTCGCTCTGGCTCTGGTGAATTCTCTCACCCTCCCGCGCTTCTGACTGTACCCAGTGCATGTATAAAACAAAAACAAACAAAGAAAGAAAGAAAATATGCCTCTATATAAAAAAAAAAAATTAAAAATAATCTTTTAAAAAAAAGAAAAGAAAAGAAACAACTTTGAAGGAATTTAGTTTTCAATATGTTCAATTTAAGAAACCTGTGTAACATAAAGTGGAAAAATCCATTTCATCAGTACAGGAATTACAAGTTCGTGAAGTGCCATTTAATTAAAGAAAAATGATCTTATGGAAAAAATATTTTTGGAATTAAATTATCTTCAACATTATTTTTTAAAAAACTGTTAATAATGGCCTTCCAAAGATTTTTATTCACCCTAATCCATAATATTTGTGAAAAATGCACTTTACATTGCAAGACACTTTGCAAATGTAATTAAAGTTATAAATCATAAAATAGGAAGATCATTAGACCCGATCTAATTACTTCTGTCCTTAAAGCTGTGGTTACAGAGGGATGTAATGATGGAAGAGGAGGCAGGAGAAATAAGGCTGGGATTGCTGATTTTGAAGACACAAGAAGGAAGCCATCATTCAATACAAGTGACTTGAAGAAGCTGGAAAAGGAAGGAAATGAATTTTCTCCTAGAACCACAAAAAAGCAATGTCAACATCTTGATTTTGTCCAGTGACATCCATTTCACACTTCCGATAACAAATATGAGTTGTTTTAAGCCACCATTTATGCAGTAATTTGTTATGAGGGCAATAAAAAGTGAATGCAATTGGTATACTACTTAGTCAGAATGCTATATGCACTAGGCAACCTAAAGAATTTAATATAAATGAATATTAGTGTGCAGGATATAGCAGATAATAAATGCTTAACATTTTATATATTTTTTTAAAGATTTATTTTTATTTATACAAGAGCTGGAGTACAAACCAGTCGCGGGAGGGCCTCCCAGGTGGCGCAGTGGGTTGAGCACAGCACTGTGAAGCTATCCACAGCCTCCGCAGCACCGATTTGAATCCCGGCCAGCGGGGGAGAATCCCACATGGCCAGGCAGACCTCTCTCCTGTCTCGTCCACTGATCCCCTCAGCAGCGCTTTTGGTCCGCCTGTCTGTTCTGCTCCCCGCTCTGTCTCTGGTGAGTCCTCTCACCCTCCCGCGACTCTGGCCTGTACCCCAGCTCTTGTATAAATGCTTAACATTTTAAAAAGAGTATCCTTCAAGTATACTTTATTGATAAAATGGTATTTCCTAAAAAATTATGGAAAAAATGTAACTTTAAGTTCTGTGAATATATACTGCTGAAGAGACTAGCAAGAAAACTTCATTATAATGTAACTATCAACCTTAGTTTGGGCATATTCCTCATGCTGTCTGTGTTTTCTTAAAATGAACCTTTGCTAATCATTAACTGAAGAAAACAAAAAAAATAACAACTCTGATAAAAAAAAGAATATAGGCCTTATTGTGCAATTAAAGAGGTTCACAAGATAGAAAAGGTGTCTTGTTCCACCTTCCATTTTAAGAATTTTTCAAATACACAAAGGCACACACAGACAAAACTGAAGTCTGACAACTATTATTTAGGTGAGAGTCTAGGTAATAGACTAAACAAAAAAGAAAGCTAAAATAATTGAGTAATTGATGACTAGATTAAAGTTTTTTTTTTTTCATAAAACTATCTTTTTTTTTAAGGTTAATAAAAGGCTTATTTACAAGGGAAGGGGAAATGAGGAAATGAAGAACTCAGGGAAAAAAAGAGGGAGATAAATTCGTAGATGTGTCCTACTCATTCCGCTGACTTGGAATCCCAATGACCCACCAAGCTGGTGAAAAGCTGAGTGCCACATGGCCAAGACCCCACCCCAGCTCACATGGCTGGTTATATCACCAATCAGAAAAACATGGCTGCTTAACTCCACCCTCAGGTCCTCACAACCCTCTCTTTGGTGATCATGGGATTTGTCGTTTCCAGTGTCTTGATGGAGTGGGGGTGGAGTCCGCAAAACCTGTATGGAGTTTGCTCAGGACATCCTTTCCCCCTAACAGAGGGGCACAAGAGGAAGTCAGGATTGGTGAGATGGAGGTGGTGGAAGAAAAGAGGGGAAGTTATGTTTGGAATTGTAGCATGACAGAGGGGTAGTTGATGAAAACGGTGGAAAGGAAGTAGGAAGCAGCACTGATGTGAAATTGTGGCAGAAAGGAGCTAGGATTTTCGGATTTTGTGCCAGTGGTCATAGAGGGGAAGGCAGAGGCACCACTGGTATGATGGTGATGGTGGTGGGGAAGATAGGAGGGGAGTTGGTGAACAGGAGGTGGTGGATGGGTGGGAGCTAAAATACCTTTCTTTAATATACTTTGTCTCTCCTCTATGTCAGCAATATAATATAGTCATTTAGAATCTCAGGCATGTATACAATTTTGGCCAAGGTGGATTTCTGATTAGTTAACAGTTTTTCCATTTAAGCATTAAAATCAAAATGTTTTTATTTATTTCAAAACTTGCTGACACAGACAAAAACAACGGACTGTATGGTGAGTCAGATCCTGTTGAGTACTTTTTAAACCTCCATGGAGTTTCATCTCCTACTTTAAAAGACTTTCAAAAAAGTTAAGTTATATTGCATACATTAAAATTATCTAATACATTTGATAAGTGTTTTCTACTCCATTAACTATTCTGACAAGAATTCTTTAAAAGTAACCACTTTTTTTTTTCTATTACTTAAAAAGCAGTACAAAGAATACAGTCTTTCCTTCATGAACATGCCATCAAGCATCAAGCATCACTCACTGTTCAATCATCACATAGGTGACCATAGTCCAAGTCTGCCTAGGATAATCCCAGTCTGTGCTTACTGTCCTGACATTCTCTGCAACTCTCAAGGGTCCTAGATTAGGTGATAAATCATCTAATGACCCAAGACAAAACAGTCCATTGAGATATTAGATAACTGTTCTCAGACCCCACTGAGAGATGTTTTCAAGAGTAAAAATTGTGTTTTAGTAATCTTTGTAATTTCAGTGTCTGGCATTTAATAGCTGTCATCAATAGAAAAGTGCATGAATGATGGAATAAAAGAGAATGGAAAACAACCCCACAGAATCCTGGGACACGCACCCCCGCCCCTCCACCCCACATTTATGCTTTAATGAACATGAAGAACTTAGGCTCTCTTATGCATTTCCAGCTGCCTCGTTTGCTAGCCTTTCCCTTTTTTTTTTTTTTTATTTCTTTCTCACTTTATTAAATTAGGGTATTATCTGAGTCTCTGAGATAATGAAAGTAAAACTACAGTTTACCAAGCTGTACAAAAGAAGTTGTATTATGAATTTAAAGGTTAGTACAATACTAAAGACTTATCTGGGCTCCAGTTGTTTCAAGGGAGCTAAATTTCTCAGCTGTTACATGTCAAAAAAGGAGAAAGCAAAATTGACTTTCTTCCACAATTTTTTTCTTGGCAGCATCTCATAGAAAAATTTAAGGCAGAATATCTGGTTCCTGAAAGGTCTTCTCTATTTATTACCTTAAATACCAAACAGAACATGTGGAGAGAAAAGCTAGCCTTTCCCTTTTACCCTCCTTCATGATGCTGTCATCTTAGAAGTTACACAAAAATTAAGTGAGTTGGAATGATTCATAAAACAAAGAGACGTTAGAAAAATAGACCTTTGAGGCTCCTTGTAGATTTACGTTTACCTTCCCTATTTCCCAAAGCTAAATAGGAGTATTGTAAAAAAAGTATTAGAATAATCTTCACAGCTTTATTAAATACATACACTTACCCACAGGCTGCCTCTGTTTTACTGAAGTATGAACCTTTCTTATCTCTTCACACTCTTCCATATTTCTGTCTGAATTTCTTTGTAACTTGTCTTGGTCGGTAAGTGACATATTTAGGTCTTTCTCCTTAGATTGTTCCATATCAGCATGATCTTCAACTACATTGGGCTTAGATTTTCTCCTCTGTTTTTGTCTTGTAGTCCTTTTACTTTGATGCGACTTTTCTGTGTTCTCAGAATATGTTTTATATTTCGTAGATCTATGATTATTTTCTACTGCATCAGTCAAAGCACAACTCTTACCCATTTTTTTTTGTTCAGAGAGCTGAGATTTCTCTACTGGGTGAACTTTATCAGAATCTTTGTCCCTTGTCAAATTCATAGGCGATACACTGTGATGTTTTTCTCTTGACTTATTTTGAGGGAGTACAGTGCCCTCAGCTGAGCATACTATGTGTTGTTTCAAAGATCCAGCCTTTCTCGGTATAGTAATCCAAGATAGATTGGCAAAGCTTCTATCTGATTCATCAATAACAAATTCATCCTCTAATAAGTTCTTATCATTTGCCGGTGATGAATGAGGTGGAGAAGTTGCTATATGTTTAACAATAGGACTAAAACAGAATGTTACAATAAATAGCTCAAAAAGAAAAGCTTTTTTACCCTGGCTTAGTGAAGAAAATAATACATACCAAAAAAAAAAAATCATTGTATCTCAAAAAGTTCACAGCCTTCCTTTCCCATATCCTTAAAAATCCTACCCTCCCTATAAAATCTTCCTTTACAATTTTATATTGATTACACTCATTTAGAGCTCTAATGGGACTCATTTAGATGCTCCCCCACTCGTTATATATAGTAAAAAGTTGAAGCCTGGGATATGTAAATTTCTCTGATAGACCAAAAATGAATGCCATTATTATATATTATATCAAATTATATTTTGTATAGTTTTTTTGATTTGGTGATGGATGTACTATGGTGGTGATAAGGGAGGAGGTGGGGATGGAGGGGGAAATCTCCTATACTTCCAAAATACCCACAATAATGTAAGCCAAGGTTACTCCAATTAAATAAAAAGGAAAAAAAGAGATTCGTTCATGGGAAAATGCAAAAATATAATCAAAAGGAAGAATATAAGCAAAAGAATGAAGTAAGAGTGTTCCAGGAATAGTGAGTTTTATATCTGGCTACACCAATTCGGCAGAAAATTAACTTCAGTTACTAAAGTTAATACTACTCACTAAGATTTCTTTTTAAAAAATGTTAATTTGTCAAAAAAAAAAAAAAACACTAAAAACATACTGAATTAAAATTAAAATACTGGGACCTCCCCTGGTGGCACAGCGGTTGAGCGCTGGGCTGCGAAGCTGCCCACAGCCTCTACAGCGCCGGTTCGATCTCCGGCCTCCAGGGAGGATCCCACATGGCGCGCAGACCTCTCCTGCCGCCCGCTGCTCCCCTCAGCAGTGTGTTTCATCAACCTGCCTGTTCTGTTCCCCGCTCTGTCTCTGGTGGATCCTCTCACCCTCCCGTGCTTCTGACTGTACCCAGTGCTTATATAACAAATAAAATAAAACTTAAAAAAAAAAAAAAAACTACACAAGATAACTTATTTTAAAAAAAAAGTACTGAATTAACTTACTGGTCTCAGTGTAACATTTCTTTCAGATGGTGAGGAAAACATGCTAAACAGGATGTAAGATGCAAGATACACTGAGATATCAGGTATGGGAATAGTGAAAAAACAAAAGGGGAATTTTATTCATTTTTTCAATATGCTTTTATAAAACCTTCCTCATATGTACACTATCATTCTGATATCATAGAAAATAGAAAAGAAACTTTAAATTTCTGGAGAGAAGGGTTTATGTCTTAATCTACTAAGAAAGACAAACACAAAATAACTAAACTATAATACAAGAAAACTACTTTTAAAAAAAACCCAAAAATTGGAGTGTTGGAAAAGCTGGAAACCTAGCACAAGCTTTAAAAGAAAATGGAGATTAGCCTACAACAAAAGAAAAAGGTATATATCAAAGCAGGGACCACTGTAAATGTGTAAGACCAAGTTGGCAGAACAGTTAATGATCAAGAAGAAAGCTATAAGCAACAGCTAACAAATTTGAAGTTTATTCTATTGACCAGTGATTCTAAACCCTAGCTGTACTAATTCTAGTTAAACTCTACTGTGTAGCCACGGTTAGGAATTACTGTGTAGATACTGTAGAACCACTGATGATTTTTAGGTAGCAAATTAAAATTTATTTTTAAAACTACCTTTTTTGTTGATACAAGAAGAAATAAAAAATAGATTTTAAACACTTAATAATGAAATACCGGTACCCTGACATAAATTTATTTCTAAACATTGCCTTCATTCTTTGATATCATACAAACAATAAATTGTTGATGAGCAGAAGTTAGGAAAAGTGAATAAATACATTTTCATTCACATAAAATTTAGTATCTATTAAATGATGGCTTTTGGGAAGAAACTATACTCAATTTATGGGTTAGAAATAATTTAAATTAAAATTTGTGTCAAGATTTTCTCTAAGTTAAATAGCATTAAGAATCCTTAGATAATATTCATAAAATATGAAAAGAAAAAATAACTTAAAGGATGGTTTCTTAATAACTTACCTGGATTCACTTTTTTTCTTTACAGTTTCTAAAAATAATGTTGAAAAACTCTTTTTAGCTTGTGGTTGAATTTCATATTTTGAATCTTGTATTCCTTGCTGAGATGTTCCTGATGGTTTCCCTTTTTGTGGTCCTTCTGATATTTTATCCCCTATTTCTGATATTTTCTTCCCTATTTCTACTTTCTTCAAAACATCATCTTCAAAATCTAACCTAAAAGGTTAAAAGGAAGGCAAGTTGAATGCTCCCAGTTTGTTTAATTATGTTTTGCTGAATCCCCTCACAGTGATAATATAGACAACTTAAAAATTTTCCTATCAGAATTTTGTTTCAAATACGTAAATGTTGATTTGAAAATACACCAAAAATACAAGGCAAACTGCTCAGAAAAATTAAATTTTGTATCTGTCAATACAAAAAATAAAAGAGAAAAGAATGATTAAATCATATACCAAGGAAATGTGTAGCTTGGAGTATTTGTTCTCAGTCATTTAATATGACTATGAATAATCTGGAGAATCTTATTAAAAAGTAGACTGAGTCAGTAGATTTTGGGTAATGCTTGGAATTCTGTATTTTTCAGAAGTTCCCAGATACTGCCATTGCTATTGATCCTGAGCTGCAGGAATAGCTATGAACAGCAAACTCTTAGAATATACTTAACTCCTTGGCTCCAAGATTCATACAAAATCCAAGACAGAAATTATACTCATTGCAGAGGCTTCTAATAGCAAAGGACATTAAACAGTCTTTCAAAAAGCTAAGGAAAGGTCCAAGAAATGGACATACATTTACCACAACTCATTCTCATACATACTTATCCTTCACCATGCCTGAAATGATACATATCTTAATATTGTAATTAGAAAAACATAGAGAAGTGCTTCCTCTGGTGGCGCAGTGGTTGAGCGCTGGGCTGCGAAGCTGCCTGCAGCCTCTGCAGCACTGGTTTGATCCCGGGCTACTGGTGAGGGTCCCATATGGCACGTAGACCTCTCCTGCCATGCCTGCTGCTCCCCTCAGCAGTGTATTTCGTCAGTTTTCCTGTTCTGTTCCCTGCTCTGGCTCTGGTGAATTCTCTCACCCTCCCGCGCTTCTGACTGTACCCAGTGCTTGTATAAATAAATAAATAAATCTTAAAAAAAAAGAAAAACAGAGAAAATACAAACTGTTTCTCTTAGGAAATTATAGAAAACTTGTACCACCAGAAAAAATACATTCTTCCAAGGATTATAGAAAAGTTTATCCCTAAACTTCTCCGATGTACACATTAAGGCTTTCCTTATTAAATATAAACTGTGTATGTGTGTATATGTGTGTATATATACATGTATTTATATATAAAATATATATAAATAAAACACGTTAAGTCTCTAACTATTAATATATTTCAATACTTACAAGGAAATACATAGAAGACTAAATTACTCACTTTTAAATATAAAAGTTAAAACTTTTATAAGATTAATATTTAAGTAAATACCTTTTTTTGGTTTTAAGAGAAATCTCTGTGTTTGAAGACAGCAAATTTACTGAATTTTCAAATGTGCAGGACTTTCTCTTTTGGGCACTGGCATTTTGTGATACTGTTTTTGCATCCACGAGAACAGAAGGTGAACAAACAGATAAATACAATTCCACTTTGTCTTCATCATGATGAATTTTTTTATTTTTATTTGACATTTTTCTTGAGTCAGGTATATTTTTAGAACCAACATCAGTTGCCACAATTTTCGGATGAACATCATGGGTACAAACTAGAAGGAAAGTATATGAATTTATTTAAAATAATTTTTAATAAGAGAATCAAACATGCTTTATAAAAATTCAGCAATAATTTAATTAGAAATAGTTTAAATGACTCACAGGTTACTGCTTATAATCAAAGAGAGCTATGATTAAAATATGCAAGTTCTAATTTATAAAATTAATGAACTTTAACATCTATCTTGTACATGCTTTGAAGTTTTAAAATGATAAAAATCTTCAAGTATTCACAATTTTATTGATACAAGTCAATTTCTGGCACGGGCCATGCTACTCATGTTGTCTGACAAAGGTCCGGGCATGGGGCAGATTCCTGAAAAGTCAGGAATCTTGTTAGATGACTCCTGCTAGATTCTTCTCATTTGTTTATGGCTGATTCTTTTGAATATGGCAATTACTAATACACATATTTGAAAAGTAAAACTGCAAATATTGCATGACCAAATACTAAATAACTAATTTGACTACAATGGCACTGCATGATATAAACAATACATTTTGAAACAATTAGTATTTTTCTGCTTGGAAGCAGTGATTTAAATTTTGGTCTTACAAAAACAAGTGATATGTCACACCTGAAAACCTTTGGGAACTAAAGGCTGTAAACATTCCTGGCCAAGTCTTTGATATAGAATTGTGGTTTTTTAAGACAGAGACCAGTTGGAGAGGAGTTTTGAAGTTAGAAATACCAGTTAAAGTTAGAGATAGCAGTTAAAGTTAGAAACAGCAGTTAGTTAATAAGATAATCAGGGAAGTAACAGGTGAAAATATAGCCTTGAGAAAGTAAAAGGAGTTTCCCCCTTTTTTTTTTTTTTTTTCTTTTGGAGCTTGGGGTTAGATAAAGGTTAGTGCAATTTAAGCGGCACAGGGATTCTTTGGGTTTTTTAATTTTTTACTACTTTTATTAAATTAGAATAGATTAGTTATAGGATTAAGAAGTTTTTTGATTTTAGCAGTAATTGGACTTGATTACTGGTGTATAAGGTGATTTTTTTTTAATGTTTAAGATTTAGGAATTTTATAAATTTTGATTAATTAGTAATTTAGCAGTTATAAAGGAGTTAAGTTTTAGTCATATAAGTTTTTTGTTGTTTTGCTGTTTTTAGCATTAACAGAATGATTACTGGGCATTAGAAAATAAATGATTGTTAGGGGACATTTTGTGTGGTAATTGTATTTACCTTTAGAACAAAGTGAAATGGCTATTATCACCTCAGCAAGGGGCCATCAGGTCCCCAGGCAGATTTTGAAAAAAATGCCACCATTGTTAGTTTTTTTTTTTACTACTTGAAAGCACTCCCTTATGTACTCCCATGGCTTGCTGGAGATGTATAAAGAACTGCTGAGAGCCTAGGCAGGATGATACTTGCACCCTGATCTAGGTATCATGTCTCCTCATTCCCCCATCCCTTATCCCTCAAGTCCTCGACACCGTCTTTTCCTGCAGGTACTCTGACACAATAGTTTGCTGGAGCTGGCTTCTGGCAAATTTCTTTAAGATTTGAATACTCTATGGACAACTAAAATAATGAATCTTAGGTTAACAGTTGCTAACAACGTAGGGCAGCTAAATGAACAACATTTACACATATACACATATATAGATATAAAGATACATACAGAGATATAGTACTAATTCCTAATCTTAAAAAGCAAAGATTAAAAACTTTAAATACAAACAAAAAGGGACTTGGTTCCTGAGTAAGATGACAAGGACTTACTTTCTCCTGCTTTTCCCTCTAAATACAACCAAATTCCATGGAAATTATCCATCAAACAACACTGAATCACTGAAAGCTGGAAGGATGAAGACATATTTTTTTTTTAAATAAATACAACCAAATTCCATGGAAATTATCCATCAAACAACACTGAATCACTGAAAGCTGGAAGGATGAAGACATATTTTTTATTTATTTATTTATACAAGCACTGGGTACAGTCAGAAGCATGGGAGGGCGAGAGAATTCACTAGAGCCAGAGCGGAGAGCAGAGCAGGCAGAAGGACCGAAGTACACTGCTGAGGGGAGCAGCGGGCGGCAGGAGAGGTCTGCGCGCCATGTGGGACCCTCCTCAGGTGGCCGGGGAGCAGCCGGGGATCGAACCGGCGCTGCAGAGGCTGCGGGCAGCTTCGCAACCCGGCGCTCAACCGCTGTGCCACCGGGGAGGCCCAGGATGAAGACATATTTTTGCAAGGATCCCCAAGCCTTAACCAACATCAGACAATGTGGGGGGGACCTCTGGATTTTCTTTTTATCTCCCATACACCCCTAGACTGGACTTAAGAGAGACTTGCAACCTGGAACTGCCAACAGACATGGGGTCGGGAGGTAAAACTGTATTCTCTGTCCAAAAGACCTGGAGGGGGCCTCCCTGGTGGTACAGACGATTGAACACAGCGCTGTGAAGCTGTCCACAGCCTCTGCAGTGCCTGTTTGATTCCCGCCGGCCTCGGCCTCGGAGCAACCCACATGGCGAGCAGACCTCTCCTGTCTTATCCACTACTCCCCTCAGCAGTGTATTTCATCAGTCTGCCTGTTCTGTTCCCCACTCTGTCTCTGGTGAATCCTCTCACCCTCCCGCGCATCTGGCCTATACCCCGGCTCTTGTATAAATAAAAAAATAAATCTTAAAAAAAAAAAAAAAAAAAACTTGGAGAAGGGAAACATAGTGGAGAACCCAACTCCCACTTCACAACCAGGAGCACCTTACATTTGCAGTGGCAAAGCAACAAAGACATAGGCCATGCCCAGCCTCACTACAAAAGTACTGTGGAACGGTAACAGAAATCAACAAAGCCCTGGAACAATCTCATCCAAATTCAATAATAGTAAGGCTTTAACGCTTTAACCTTCCCAAACCCTGCTTCACAGACCAAAGTGATGTTTAAATCCACTGAAAGTATTGATACCCAGCCCATCTCAGCACTACTGGTTTACAATGAGGGCACCTGAAGGCCAGTCTAATCTGAAGCAGGAATAAACATAGGAAAGCTCTGCATCTCTATCCTATTCTTTATCCAGTGATAAAAGGAAATCTAACTTCATTAGCTCTGACTTTAATCTCTGCAGGGTGAATAAGGACATAAGGAAACTTAGAAAAGCACCTTCCATTCACACCACACAGCACCAGCCAGTGATGGAATCCTAGAAAACTAAAAAATAAAACAGATCCAAAAATCACTATAAAGACTCCAAACATGTCCTTGGAAATACACAAAAGTAGACAAGAACCTACACATTAACGAAAACAAGGCAACTATGTTATAACAGGATACTTAAGTACAATTAAGGCTCTCCTAACAAAATAACCAAATGACAAGGATACAATCAAAATAACTAATCCCACTAAAACCATGAAAAATATGCCTGAACAAAATTATGATCTATGAATACAAATAACAAAGTGAATCAGTTGTTGGAATTGTTTAGCAAGAATGGTAAAGTTATCATAAAAATGTATTATCACTTATAAATTCTCTTGAAATAAATGAAAAGACAGAAACTCTCAAAGAATTGGAAGTTATAGAAACGAACAAGTTTAAGATTTGAGTAATCTATATATTTTTTTAATTTTAGCCATCGTTATAGGTATGTTGGTATTTAATTATTTTTTTAATTTAAATTCCCCTAATGACAATGAGATGAACAAGTGAAAACCATAAATACTACTTCATACCCATTTAGGGTGGTTATTATCAAAACAAAAAAGACAAGTGCTTATGAGGAAGGATATAGAGATATTGGAACCCTTATGCACTGCTGGTGGGAACTATGGAAAACAATTTGGTGGCTCCTCAAAAAATTAAAAATATAACTATCATATGTTTCAATAATTTTTTTGGGATTATATCAAAAAAAAATGAAAGGAGGGAATCCAAGAGATACCCGAACACCTGTGTTCACAGCATATTATTCACAACAGACAAAAGGTGGAAATGACCCAAATGTAGACAAATTCAGAGACATTCCACATTATACTGTATGTGTATACCACATGATTCACTTAGTGATGAACACTTGGGTTGTTTCCATCTTTTGGTTATTGCAAACATGCTGTTAGAACCCTGGAGTACAAATAACTGCTTGAGTCCCTGTTTTCAATTCTTTTGAGTATATATTTAGGAGCAGCATTTAATTTTCTGAAGAAATCACCAAACCTCTTTCAATAGTAGCTATTCCATTTCATCTTCCCACCAGCAATGCACGTTAGTTCCAGTTTATCAACATTTGCTATTTTCCTTTTTAGTTTTTTTTTAAAGTAATAGCCATCCTAGCATGTATAAAGGGGCATCTAGTAGGGTTTTGGTTTGCATTTCTCTAATGACTATTAGTAATGCTGAGCAACATTTTCATACATTCACTAGCCAAATGGAAAAATGTCTATTCAAGTCCTTTGGGCTATTTTGTTGTTGAGTTTCAGAAATTCTTTATATATTCTGTATATAAATCTTTTCTTAGATACACTATTTGCAAATATTTTCTCCCATTCTGTGGGTTATTCGTTCATGTAACTGATAATGTCCGTCAGACCAGTGATGAGAATAGAAACATATGACATGTCCTTATGTTAAAAAAACACTAAATAACATAAAAATGAATTCTCACAAATTATCATACAAATTAACTGCAATTCTAATTAGAATCTCAACAAAATATTATTGGGACTTGGATAAAACCAAAAAGTTCACTGGGAGAATAAAGAATGAAAACAGCAGAGGAATAGAAAATATCTTTAGATCAGAAATACTATAAAAACTATTATTAGTAAATAATAAACAAAGAGACCATAATTCATGTTAAAAATGATATGTGAGACTTAATACATGGTAAAATAGTATATAAATAAAAGAATGGATTAATTAATAAAAGGAATTGCACAACTGACCATTTGGAAGAAAATAAAATTGTAATATGTCATAGAACACCAAAACACATTCTAGATGGGTTTAAATTTTAAATTGAAAGAAGTCAAGGATATTATATATACATTATGATTGACCTTTTAATCAATACAGGAAGTTCAAAAGTTTTAAGTTAGACATTTGACAAATGAAATTTAAAAATTTTATCCATCATATAAAGATATTAAACAAATCTGTAATAGACAAAGAGTCATTTGGAAAAGTATCAGTTGCACAAATCACAGATAAATGGTTACAGATATAAAATCCAAAGATCTATCATAAACAAGAAAAAGCAAATAGGAAAAGGTCATAAATAGACAGCTCAGGAAAAAAGTAGATTAAAGCAGAAAAAGTACTTAAATCAATGATAATAACAGAAATAGACAATAAAATAAGAATGAAATTACTTAATACTAATCAAACTGCCAAAAAATAGGATAGTTGATAATCTCAGGTTTTTTTTTACACCGTAAGTGTAAAAGAAAATTGTGAAAGCCTCTTCTGAAAACACATATATGCACACATACACGCAAACACAGTATTAATGTTTTCAGTTAGGCGCAACAAGGAATATGGAAGAATTCAAAGGTGGGAATAGCAGGAAGATGGGAGTAATGATTAATAGCTTTTCCTCTTTAATCTTGACTCTTCCCTCAAATGAAGGACTTATTTGAAAAACACAAATAAAGAAAACTTTAAAAAGTGACTTTACACTTTTAAAAGCACATATAATTACCTAAAAGAAATAGAGAAAAAAGAGGAGAGAAAAAGAACACTGACCACGACTTGGAATCAAAAACAATTTCTTACATTTCACAACTGTGTCTAGGTTGACATTAATCTTTGTCACTCGACACAAAACATGCACCACTTCAACATTTCTCATTTCCAAAATTTATCCAGGCAAATAATACCCATGGGTATATCACAAACCTGATTTGTTGACTTCATTTGATTCTACAATACAGCCCACAGAGGTTTCTTTCTTTCTTGAAGAAATTGTCACTGAGTTTGGGTGTGATTTCTGGTACTGACCCTAAAAGAGATACATTAGATCAACTCCATTAAAATACCATCAGATTAAACACATTCGATTTTAAAAGGGAAAAAAAAAGCCAGTATTTAAAAACCAGCAGGTATAGTTGTATACTTAAATAACTACTTTGGAAAATTATTTGGCATTATCTAGCAAAGTTGAAATTTCCAATCACAGAAATGATTCTGTTCTCAACAGCAAAAACGTAGTCAGAGAGAAGACCAGATAAATTAGTGTATAATTATATAAGATAATATCACATATACAATAGTGAAATAAACTACAGAAACCTGAATAAACAATTGGTAACAAAGAAAAAGCATGTTGCATAAGTTAATACTGATCCTATTTAGAGACTCAATCTATACAAAAAGTTAATATTAGCAGGTATGGTCACTTAAAGGTCCTATTTATAGGGGTAGTCCTTCGTTGGAATCTAGGTATTTGGTTTTCAGAATGTTCCCTCCTTGACTAGCAGATAAGGCTGTATCTGCTATACCAGCCTGCCTAGATGTTTGTTTGTGTAAATAATATGATTTACGGTCAATACCGTCCTTTTTCCTTCAGCGAGTGCAGAATTTTGGTGAGCAAAGGCTGCCTTATAACCCACAATAAAAACTCAAAAGAGTTCCCTGGGCAGAAAGATTGTACAAATTCTTCTGCATATTTCATTTCACTGTGACAGGCAATGATTACACTTTGCGTGGTCCTTTTAAGGATCATGGGAAGTCTGGCATTAAAGTGCAAGCTCTGCCTTAAACATTTTCTTTTTCTCTTACTGATCTAGCTGTGTATCCAGACTGCATAGTTATATTAATCTCAGTTATGAGTACAACTATATACTGAGTCTCATGAAACCATTTGATGAAACATCTAACATGTGAATGGTAATCGGACTCTTATTGTAAGCAGTAGACATGATTTTGTCAGCATATAACCCTGTGTGGTAACAATATAAAGGATAGAAATGATGAAGACAAAATTCAAAAGTGATTACCTCAGTGCAGAGAGGAAACAGTAAGAGGCACATAGATGTTTCAAAGGTACTGGTATTACTTACTTACACTAAGGGATGGATATGTGTGTGATTGCTTATAGCATTTTTAACACTTTACATGCATTATATATTTTCTTTTATAAATCTGAAACATATCAAGTCATTTAAAAATTTAAAAATTTTGAAAATCTAGAAAAGAGACAGCTCATCATATTCTGCAGATGAGAAAGAAAACTGGTAAACCATTTTACAGAAAAACCCTAACATTTAATAATTTCACTTTAGGGCCTCCCCAGTGGCACAAGGGTTAGGACACAACCTATGAAGCTATCCGCAGCCACTGCAGCACAAGTTCGATTCCCAGCCAGCCAGGGAGCAACCCACATGGCACAAGCAGACCTCTCCTGACTCACCCACTGCTCTCCTCAGCAGTGTACTTCGGTCAATCTGCCTGTTCTGTTCCCCACTCTGTCTCTGGTGAATCCTCTCACCACCACGGCCCACCTCGCACCTCTGGCCCGTACCCCAGCTCTTGTATGCATAAATAAATAAATAAATCTTTAATAATAATAATAATAATAATAATTTTACTTCAATGTGCATATCCTAGAGAAATTCAGTTTACAGCATGTATACAAAGATACATGAAAAAAGTTGTTCACCATATCATTGTGATAATGAATAGCTGGAAACCTAAAGTCTGTGCCAACAGGGAATAAATAATTAAGCCATTTACCCCATTCATAAATATGCTATTCATGAATATACTCTCGAACTCAATTACACACAGAAACAAAAGTAGGTTTCAGTGTACTCTGTTCCCTCCAGAAACCACATTAAGAAAATGTTTAAATGTATAAATATATAAGGTCTAAGACAAGGAGAAGGGAGTAAATGAGTAGATATCAAAAAACTTTTTTAAGGTGAAGAGCAGACTGACTAGAAGCTACTAATCAGTCCAGAGAAAGTAGCAACTCGCTAGCTATGGAGAAATTCCAAACATGATTTACATTTATGGAGAAATCCACAAGATCAGAAATTAGAAGTACAAGGCACCTCTAAAGTGGGGGTACAGGTGGGACTTGCAAACAAAGATTTAGGTTTGTATAGGGAGTGGTAAGTCACTGAATCTCTTCTCTCCAAACCCTAGCAGAAAATTAGATGAGAGGGCCTCTTTGATGGCGCAAAGGGTTAAGTCGCAGCACTATGAAGCTATCCACAGGCACTGCAACACAGTATGAGTTCGATCCCCTGTGGACCAGGAAGCTAACCCACATGGTACAGCAACCCTCTCCTGTCTCACCCACTGCTCCCCTCAGCAGTATATTTCAGTCAGTCCACCTGTTCTGGTCCCCACTCTGTCTCTGGTGAATCCTCTCACCTCCCGCCCCCGCCAACCCTATGGCCTGTACCCCAGTTCTTATATGCATAAATAAATAAACCTTTAAAAAAAAAAGAAAAAGAAAATGAGATGATTATTCTCTTGAGCTTCATAATCAGAGAGACTGTTAACTCAATGACATGAGAGCAGTGGAAGGTAAGTGTAATACACTAAAAGTGGAAGCATTCAAAGTGCACCCTTCCCCTTTGCCCCACCTAGCCAAAAATATTGTTTGATTAAAGACCTCCCATGCAGCAGAGATTTGTTAGAAAACTTAGAGAAAAAAACCCTGACATCTACAATGACATAGCCCAGACAGTCATACCACAGTGAAATTGCTAATCTATAAATTTTCCTATACATAAAGAGCTTCCAATCACCACTTTAGTTTCTCATTCTTAAATATGAGGAGATGGCTAATGATCACTAGACATCTGACAGCAGGCTCTAGTGTAAAAGGCAACTAGCAAAATAAGCAAAAAAAAAAAAAAAAAAAAAAACAGCAAGTTAATGGAAATTGAAACTGTAAAGCCTTAATGAAAAGAATTAAGAGGAGGGCCTCCCCGGTGGCGCAGCGGTTGAGCGCCGGGTTGCGAAGCTGCCCGCAGCCTCTGCGGCGCCAGTTCAATCCCCGGCTGCTTCCCGGCCACCGGAGGAGGGTCCCACATGGCGCGCAGACCTCTCCTGCCGCCCGCTGCTCCCCTCAGCAGTGTACTTCGGTCCTTCTGCCTGCTCTGCTCCCCGCTCTGGTGAATTCTCTCACCCTCCCACGCTTCTGACTATACCCAGTGCATGTATAAACAAACAAACAAACAAATAAATAAAACATGCCTCTATAAAAAAAAAAAAAAATAAAAAAAGAATTAGAGGAACCTAACATCTAGGAATATCGCAAAGTTACAAAGTTCCAGATCTCTAACAACAGATGGCAAGATCCTAAAAGCTTACAAAGACTAAATAAACAAATTAAGTCACTGACAAAGGGTCAAGGAATCAGAGTGGTACCAATAACACAGAAGCTAAAAAAAAAAAAAAAAGAGTATATCTTTAAAATTTATTTCCAACCTAGAATTCTATATATACTCATCATCAGTGTAAAATCATGGTATTTTCAAACATTTAAAGCATTAATTTCTCAGGAAGTTACTAAAAGATGAGTCCTCACCAAAAAAAGGAGAGGCCAAGAAAAAGGAAGATTTGAGATCCAAGAACTGTAAAGGGCAATATATGAGAGAAGAGAAGGGATTTCCTTGAGTAAAGGAAAATCACATGACAACTTTATATGACAGGTAACAACACCTATGTGACAGGGTAGATTGGAGCAAAAAACAAAGAATAGACTTCTAAGAAAAATAGCTCTAGGAAAAGAAAATGAAAATGATGTGTCAGAATACTCAAGTTTCTAGTATTATTTCTAGCACTATATTTTTCTTTCCAATTAGTTTTATGTTTTTGAATAACTTGTCTTAGATTACCAGCTTCAAAAACTCTTTGAAAGTCTGCTGTTTTTGTATAGTTAAATCACCTTGCTTGTTAAAATATATGATCAACAAAAGATTGATGCCCCTATGTAGCAAGACTGTCTTCTTTTTATTAGGAAAAAACCAACCTTGCCAACCTGGATTAGGAATTTCAGTAAATTATCTACATTCCTAAAAATCTAATTTAAGTATTATTTTAGAAGATGTGAAAAATGATTATAATTGAAAATGACAAAGAAGATTGTAATTTGATAATTCCTAGACTTCAACTGCAAAAACAGAAAAGATCAAATCAAAATTTTCACAAAATGCCTCTAAATCTTATTGAAAGTCAATGGCACTACATGGTTCTATTTTAAAAATAAGACTTACAAACAACTAAACTAAAATGTACTTAAAATGTACTAATGATAAACCATACCTATTCTCCTTTTTTACTTACCTCTTTGCTTGGTAACTGATTACAAATGTCTTTTATTTTAGGTGTTGAATAAAACACTGACTTTGTAGAATTTGTGCTAAGATCATTAGCAAGACCTCAAAAAACAGAAAAAGAAATTAAAAAAAATAAAACATGGCATAAACTTTGCTGGTTACTTAAAATACCTATATGACATATGAAGAAGTCTGTTGACTCTTTAAACACAATTTAAATGAAATGTAAACTTCAATTTAATTGAATATTCAAATGTTCCTAGAAGAACTGAAAATGACAAACAAGGTTCCTGAAGAAATATGTACCAGCTGTTCTTTCAGAGTTTATATGCAAGACTTACGTTGCTGTTATTCGTGTTTATTTCTTTGCTTGGCTTTCTTTCTTAATACAATACCTTAATACAATACCAGCATTTAGCAAAGTTTTGGACATAATTCATCATTCCTTTAGAAGGGTTGTAAAACAATAAATATTATCTCTAGCTCTTCAGGAACCCCAAAAATGTTGCATAATGATTTCCATTACATTAAATACTTTCTCTTATTATTTATGGATTTCCGTACTATAGGAATCTAGTACAAACTAAAAAGAATGATAAATTATTCTCAATTTTGCAGTCTTATTCTCAGTGTACCACAAGGTACATGAAGTATTGTACTGGGAAAATGTTTTACATATTCGTAAGCATTAGACATATTTTCTGCATTTGATATTTGACAAAATGACATCCATTTAAAATGACTACTTTCATCCATCCCAACCTTCAAAGTCCATCTAGAAATAAACCATTACTTTGTTCTTCAAAACAGTCTTGCAAGATTTCCAGTATGTTCTTGCCTTGCTCTGTATTAACATTAAGTGCCCTATTAAGAAGGAAAAAAAGAAAAAATGTTAACATACTCCAAAGGCATTTGTTGTTTATGTTAATATCTACTTTGAAATTTCCACATTGCCTTATCAAAAAATATTACCAAATGGAAAATACCACTTTTACTATATGAAGACCAAATACATACTTGATAATACAAGAGATTCCAAAAAAAAGTGTTTGAAACAAGGTCATTGTCTCCATTAACAATTACTTTCCTTGATTGAAACAAACAAGTTCACAATTGTTTTATATATAAATAAGAACTTAAAATTTTTTGAACAAATTCAAAATATACTGAAATGGTTATTTAATAAAGACTCTATGATCACAAGTGCTACTAGATCCTAGTAATACAGTCTCCAATATAAGTTCTAAAATGCACTTTTGATTTAGTATCATTAATCTGAACAGCGGTTTATAAATCAGAATAAGTTGTTTAATTAAAAACTGTACTGAGACAATTGAAGATTCACATGCAGTTGTCAGAAATCATATAAATAAGATCTCTTCTTGTTCACTTGATCCACTCTTTCCCAATGGTAACATTATGCAAAACTATTGTACACTGTCACAACCAAAATACCAATATTAACACAATCTACCAGTATTATTCAGATTTCTGTTCTACAGGTATAACTGAATGTTTGTGTTTGAGTTTATGTATTTAGTTTTTTATAACTTATAACTTACCTGGATGGTCGGCAAAATCTTCTTCTATAGTCATTTTTGAGATGATCCTGAAAGAAAAATAAATCAATTCAGTGTCTTTGTTTAAGAGAGTAACAGCCCCCCAATATGAGCACACCCCAGAAAAGTCTTCATTTATTCATTCAACAAGTGTGTTTTAACTGCTTCTAGATCAAGAAAAAGAAAACTTACCTCATTTATACAGCTTACAAACCTTTGCTTATACTAATTTTTCATATCCTGGGATTTATTCTATTTCCTTGTTCTCCTACTCTACCTCCCTCAAACCTTTTCCATCATCAAATCCCAACTCGTCTCGGTTTCCAAAAATTCAAGTTGGTAACACTTAAGTAATATTATGTATCTTCTCTGATCACAACAGCACAAAGTAGAAATCAACCAAAAAAGAAAGAAAAATCCAAAATATATTGAAATTAAACAACAAGCCACAACATGAATAACTACCGAAAAAATCAAAGGAAAAATTTAAAAATAATGACACAAGCTGTCAGAATCCATAGGATACAGCAAAAGCAATTTTAGGAGGGAAATTTATAGCAGCACAGGCCTCAAGAAAAATCAAATCTGAAATAATCTAACCTCACATCTAAAGGAATAAGAAAAAGAAGGAAAAAAATGAAGCCAAAAGTCAGTAAAAGGTAGGAAATAACAAAAATAAGCATTAAAAAAAAAAGAGCAAAATATCAAAAAAATCAAAAGTTGGGTCTTTGAAAACAGAAAAAAACCTCTAGCTAGGTTTATAGGAAAAAAAGAGAAAATCTAACAGACATAATCATGAATGAAAGAAAAGAATTGCAACAGACAGCTCAGAAATAGTAAGAACCAGAGACTACTATGAATATCGGTATGTCAATGCCAATAAACCGGATAATCTAAAAGAAATAGACAATTTCTTGGAAACATGCAACCTTCCAAGAGTAAATGGAAAACAAACAAACCTGAAACAAATCACAAGCAAACTGAAACAAACAAACAAACAAAAAACCCAGAAACATAGGGGACAGATGGCTTCACCAGTAGTTCTACCAAGCCTTCAAAGAAGACCTAAGTATTCTCAAACTCTTTCAAAAAGTTGATGAACCATCATGTTTCCAAACACACTTTATGAGGCCAACACTACTCATCAAAAAGAATGAAGTATCTAAGAATAAACTTAATAGGAGGAGAAAATGAAAACCACAAGATATTGTTAATAGAAATGTTAAGACACAAAATAATTAAAAGATATGTCCCACGCATGGATAGGAAGAATGATCTCTAACATAAATCAACTTTTGGTGATTATGTGTTAATACTACTTCATCAACTATAGCAAATGTATCACTCCGGTGAGGGATACTGATGACGGAAGTAGCTATGAATGCACTGGGGGCAAAAAGTATATAGGACATCTGTATCTTCCTCTTAATTTTTCTGTGAACCTAAAACTGCTCTGCAAAAGAAAAGTTTTTATTAAAAAAAAGAACTGTGTCTTCTGGTAAGCTTTATTCCCCTTTTCTTCTTTACCAATTAGAATGACTTTATCGCTCTTTTCTGATTACATGCAATGTAAACAATGTATGTGCCGTAGTAAAAAGGACACACACACTATGCCACACTTACATACGTTTCTCATGCATACAAGTGTACATATACGCAATATATCTTTATTAAAAGCCTCCCTGATGGCCTAGGGGGTTATGTCTCAGCGCTATCCCCGTGATGGCCTCAGTTGGATAGCTGGCCAGGGAGCTAACCCACATGGCACAGCAGACCTCTCCTGTCTCACCAGCTGCTCGCCTCAGCAGTGTATTTCAGCAGATCTGCCTGTTTTGAACCCCACTCTTGAGAGGTCCATGCAGCAGGCCGGAATGCAAAAGCCTACCCGGAAGCCCACCTGGGGGGGCAGGAATGCGGATACCTGCCTGGAGGACTCAGACAATGAGCCTCCCCCCTCCCCCTATGAGTCTCATCTCAGACAATGAACCTCTACCTGCCCTACAAACTTTTCCCGCTGTAGGAGCCCAACTACCTACCTGACCTCTCCCCACCCTATAAAACCCTGCTTCCCCCTAACAACGTGCGCGACTCCACTGACCCCCGCCTTGGGTCTGTGAGGTCCGCCCGGGGCGCAATAAACTTTCCCTCCCTTTGAGAAATGTAGCCTGGCTCTCCTTTTCTTTACCGCGCCGAACCTTTCAACTCTGTCTCTGGTAAATCCTCTCACCCCCTCAACCTCCCCCCCGCCCCCTCCCCGCAACTCTGGCCTACACCCCATCTCTTCTATGCAGAAATAAATAAATATTTTTTTAAAAGGAAGGGCAGTTCAATAAAATTGAAGACTTTCTTAAAAGGAAAAGATAGAGCAGCAAATACCAGTTTAGGAAAGGGGTTGATACAGGGTATATAACCGATAGTAACCTTAAGTGAAATTTAAAATATAGCATAGTGAACACCACGGGCGTCCGGAAACATAAACAAAACAAAAAGTCCCGCCCCCTTTCGGTCATTCACAGCTTGCACCTTTAAACTAATACCTGCCTTTTCAAAACTTCATCAATAAACAATATTCCCTAAATAACCTGCTTTTCCAGACAAGCAAGCCCGAAGCAAAGGCACTTTCAAATGGTTCCAGTTCCTCTATGGACAGCAAACTATTCTGGGAACTAGGAAATGACTAGCTTAGAAAAGAAATCCCCAGACGCAGCGGACCTCTCCTGCCTCGCTCGCTGCTCCCCTCAACAGTGTATTTCAGTCCATCTGCCTGTTCTGCTCCCCACTCTCTGGTGAATCCTCTCGCCACCCCCCACCCCAGCATATCTGGCCTGTACCCCGGTTCTTGTATGTGTGAATAAGTAAATCTTTAAAGAGAGAGAGAGAGAGAGAGAGAGAGAGAGAGAGAGAGAAGTCCCCAGAGACAAGGAGAGGAAAAGTGCCGTCACTACAAGAAACCTTGAGGAAATAAAACAAGAAAAATTTACTTTGGTTACCGGCACACCTGACTACGGAAATCTAAGCGGTCACCGCACCCGCCCGATCCCGCGGCTGTCAAGGGTCCCCCAGCTCCCGCCCGCCAGAAGGGAGACAACCGCACTCACCAGACCCCACGCAGCCATGTTCTGGCCTGACTCGGCTGGCGCGAAGGGTTTGCGCCGGAGGCCCCCAAGGGCCGCGGCTCGACCAAGCCCAGCACCGACCCAAACGCCGGAGTAGCCGCCGGCAAGCTACACACAGCGGCCCTGGACTGGGAAGCGACGAGAGCGACGAGGTGCGCGTCAAAGAGCGCGCGCCCCAACGTCCTCAACCCATTGGCTAGGCTCCAGGCCGGCATCCAGTCACGGCGCGCGCTGCTGTTTAAAACAGGCTGCACATGCGCAGACCAGTGGCAACCAACAGGGAAACGGCTGTGATGGGACCGCCCCCACCCCGCCCGCCCGTCTCCCTGTGGCCCCGCCCAGCCAGGTAGCCCCGCCCACACCCTTCCTCCCCCCCACCCCCCGCCTGGGCTTCTGCATTTCCTTCCTTCTTCCTCCACACGCCGGCGCTGCGTTGAAGAGCTGTTGTTTGGCAAACCCCGTCGTGGGAACCGCATTGGGACCTTGAGACCAGTGTAAAACTTCTCAACGGTACTATTATAAAGTTAATATTTGAAAGGATGAGAGGTAGAAACTGTGGAGGCCATTGAAGAAAAAGATTTCCCTGTGTAATCTTGTCACTCACAGCCGGCGCAGCTATGCACCATCTCTAAGATCAGATAATAGTGATGACGATGACGGTTTGTATTTTATTTTTTCATATTTGTGGGTTATATTTGCATAAAGCTTTGCCAACACATTATTTAAATGTGATGTCCTGAAAGGAGTTCTAGATCAGGAGTCTTGACACCTGCTTAGTTCTTAACTAGTGTGTTACAAAGATGCCACAGATTTTGGCACTGTCCTGGATGTTTCTTATTTTTATAAGGGGAAAAGTTAATTAAAAGCTCTGAAAACTTCCTTGACCATTTCATTATCCTATGAAACTATCCTATTTTAATGATTTAGTTAAAATTTGCAAGGGAATTTTAATCAGAAAATACATTATTTATTGAACAAATTCATAGGGAAGTTTTGACTATTGAACTACTTTGATTTGGAGTTCTCACATTTTGAAAAGATAATAAAAACTAACATTTATTTTGGCAATACTGCATGCCAAGTGCTCCTCTAAATATTCTCCATGTAAGACTTATTTTAAAGGATTCCTGTAAGGCAAGACAGGTAATATCCCCACTTAAAAAAAATAAAACTGGGTCAGAGTTTAAGTGACTTGCTGGTGACCACATAACTATTAGATGACATATTGAGGAATTTGACTCCAAAACTGAGCAGTTAAATCACTATACTTTTATCTCTCATTGAGATATTTTAGAAAACACTGTCATAAATGTAAAATTCCAGATGTAAAATTATGTCCTCCTGACTATACTGGAAACAGTAATTCTCAAAGGTATCTTGAGAAATTTGAAATCAAATGACTTATGATGGTTTAGAATGCAGGTCACCAAGGATGTTGGGGATAAACTAATCTGTTATATAGGAAAAAACAGGGCAGCACCTTATGAAAACAATTAATGGAGATTCCACAGTTCCTAAACAAACTCAGTTTCATACGCATCTGTCCTAGTATTATTTAATAGCCCCTGCCCCCATGGTTTTAGTGTATTAAAACAGTGTTGCTAGTTGATGGAATAATGTTTATAAAACCCAGATTTGGGGCCTCCCTGGTGGATGCAACGTATGAAGCTATCCACAGCCTCTGCAGCACAAGTTCGATCCCTGGCCAGCCAGGGAGCAACCCACATGGCGCAGCAGACTTCTCCTGACTCGCCAGCTTCTCCCCTCAGCAGTGTATTTCAGTCAGTCTGCCTGTTCTGTTCCCTACTCTGTCTCTGATGAATCTTCTCACCACCACCGCCCTTACCCCCCCACCTCCGCATATCTGACCTGTGTTCCAGTTCTTGTATGCATAAATAAATGAATCTTTAAATTGAAAAAAAAAAAAAAACAGATTTGTCATTACATACCTCCTCCCCTCAAAAGTACTTCAATAGCATGCAACAGGGTGGTCCCCAGAAAAAGGGAGGTTCCAGGTTCCCTGTCCCACCCAAGGAAGGGTGGAGCTGAGCTTGGAGGAGGAGAAGCTGGAGGGAAGGAAGGAAGGAAGCGGGATGGAGAGCCTGGATAAGGCACATGTAGCAGAGAGACATGTAATGAAGCTGCACTTGCTTCTTGGTCTTGGGCTGGTTCAAACAGATGTGGATGAGAGACCCGTAGGTAGGTTAACAATAGCAGCTTTATCTTTTTTTTTAATATTTATTTTTTATTTATGCATACAAGAACTGGGGTATAGGCCAGAGGTTTTTTTTTAATATTTTATTTTATATAATTCTTACATCATTTTTCATTTTTACACAATGTATGCATTTTCATTTTGGTTATATTCTCCATACAATTGCACCCCCCCTTATTTTGACCCTAATCCTTCCTCTTCCCACCAGGTATCTTGATTTTGATTTTGCTCTCTCTGTCCCGGACGTGCTGGGCGCATTCCACCCCTTTCCAAATGGGTCCCCACCAGTGGGTGTCTTAGACTTGTAGCAGGCTTTTGGGTCTCAGTGGCCCTGCTTTGGGCCAACCCTGTTTAGCTGGGCCTTTACCCATAAGGGGATGGGTAATTTGGGGTGCTTGATTTGGAAACTATTTTATATATGCTTTACTTTCTCTTTATTTCACAGTGATTGTATAAAGTTCATTTCCATTCAATGTCCTATGCAGTAAAGTATGTTTTGTCTTGATGAGGTGGATGGATGCCAGAACCTATTTAGAGCAGGCAGGTTTGGGGATCCTGGGGTGCCCCTCACCCTACCCTGTAACTGTCACTCCTTGTGAATTGCTATGACAACTGACTAAATTGAGTTTTCCATCAAAACTCTATTACCTTGGGGGCCTCCCCGGTGGCGCAGCGGTTGAGTGCTGGGCAGCGTCGGTTCGATCCCCGGCTTCTCCCCGGCCACTGGAGGAGGGTCCCACATGGCGCGCAGACCTCTCCTGCCGCCCGCTGCTCCCCTCAGCAGTGTACTTCGGTCCTTCTGCCTGCTCTGCTCCCCGCTCTGGCTCTGGTGAATTCTCTCACCCTCCCGTGCTTCTGACTGTACCCAGTGCCTGTGCAAATAAATAAGTAAATAAATAAACAAAAAAACAAGAGAGTTCTCCTTTAAAAAAAAAAAAAAAACTCTATTACCTTGGAAGGGTGTGTGTGTATATGTGTGTGACAAAGTACTCAGAAATTTAATTTAAAAGGAATAGGAAACTTTTAGTTACTTATGATTTTATGTAGATATTTAAAATTTGTAAGTTTTTATAATTATTTTAAGGAATATTTTAGATCTTAAAATGCCACTCTAAAATCAATTTGTTCTAGAAATTGTAAGATAGTTACAATTATAACTTAAAATTTGCTAAAGTAAAATAAGTTTACCACTATAATTTTGAGTCTTATTTTTTAACATGAAATTTCAATAATTTCTTTCACTCTTAAAGCCAAGTGTTGGTTTACTCTTAAAGCCATCTCTTAGGTACATTCACTTTAAGTAACCTATTCTAATAAAATTATCCCCAAATAGACTACTAAACTGTAATTGCCAAGAAAATAAAATATGATTACAATATTCAGACAGATGGCAGCAAAAGGAGTTTTACTTTACATAGGTCCCTAAGGTCTGCTCTGAGTTTTAATTTTAAAGTGCTATAATAAAGTGCTATAATAATTGAGTAATCTTTTACATTTCCTTAGTTACCTCCATCAAATAATTATAGTATGGGTATTTATTGCCAACTCTTTCAACTTACAAGGTTCGATACAGAAATAGAAGTTGTAACACAAAAATATTCACAATTGAATTTGCCACTTAAAAATTGGTTCCAATTCAGCCCTACTCCCACAACTTAACATGAGTGTCTGCCCAACATTCCATTGGATCAACATCATTTTGGGTGAGTCTCACACTGACTGTCAAATGGCATAAAACAAAACAAAACACTGTTAGTTGATTGCAAAGTGAACTTGAAAATCTTGCAAAAGATGAATGGCTTTATACTACGTAAAATGAAATTATATCATCGAAATTTATTTTGCATAAAATTTCAGTAATTTTCTTTACTATTTATTGCCAAATGTTGTTCCAACTGCAAAGTACACACACTTTAACCTTTTCTAACAAAATTATCCTCTAATAGAAGCTTACTAGACTGTAATTTCCAAGTTAAAAAGTATATACTCGAAATGTGCTGATAGGTGGCAGTAATGTTCAAGGAAAATTTTAATATGCAATTTGTCGTAAACATCTGCAGGGGTCCTTCATTTTAAAGTGCTGTATAAATTGACCTTTACTTTTACTAAGTTATCTCTGTGTCAATTATTTGATTCTTAGTTGCTATAATATTCTATTTTGTATATACTGTCCCTCTTAAGACAACAACTATTACCCTGTTCTCTGAGACTCCATTCTGTAATCTATAGTTTATTTCTACTTAACATAATTCCTGTTTCATAAAAGGATCTTTTGTCATTTAAAACACATTTTCAAAAACATTAATAGTTTGCATTATAATTTTAACCTTGCAGTCTTAATTTAGTTAGATGGTAGCAGAAAAATTAAATTATGTACATTATATATGTTTTTAAAGTCTTTTTAAAAGATATTATTATTTACTTACTTATGCATAGAAGAGTTGGAATATAGGCCAGAGGTTGGGGGTGGGGGATGAAAGGATTCACCAGGGACAGAGAGGGGTGCAAAATAGGTGGATCTGCTGAAACACACTGCTGAGGGGAGTAGTCAGCAAGACAGGAGACGTCTGTTGTGCCATCTGTGGGTCAGCTCCCAGGTCAGGGATCAAACTCAGGCCACAGAGGTGATTGCACTGAGACTTTAACCCCTGGGCCACCAGGGAAGCCCCATTTTATAAATATTGACTTGGAAATGTGCTCTAAAACATATGAAAAATGTAGTTTATCAAATCGCATGTTCAGCATTAACCCAAATACACAAATATAAACAAATAGAGAAAAATGCCCAAAATTGACTATACCCATCCAGCCAATACTAATGGCTAGAATAGCATGTGATTTTCTTTTTAAAGTCTTTCTGTTTAGTCTAAAATATGTGTTTTCCATCTATAATAAAAATAAGAAAGTAGCACATGATAAATAAGCACTTATAAATTAAGTGCTTATAGAAATACATAAACAATAAAATACCAAAAACTGTAACTTGCCCATAAGACCTAAAAGTCAGAGATTTGTGACATGAAGGAAATAGGAAGATAAACTTCAAGCAGAGACATGAGGCAGAAATGATATGCCGTTGACAGAAAAAAAAGTGTCAGATACTGCTAAGTGTTTGCAAAATGCAACTAGATTAAGAAACACCTTCAATATTAGGATAATTTTCACATATTCCTATAGACAATTGAAAACCGCATTGATGGGAGGGCGTGGTCAGTTGTTTAGAACAAAATTCATGATAATGAGTTTAAGCAGAAAGGGATCTAATAAAATGCATATATCAGCTTTGAGAATTGTCAGGAGGAGCGATAAACACTGTATTTTAGGCATTCAGCAATGATTCCCAAAGACAGACCATGGAACTGAGAAACTGAGACACCAAAAGTCAGTTGCTATATATACAGTCAGGAAACGTCCATTTGTTTCCATAAAATGAGAAAGTGGGAAGCTAGTGTTAATGCTGGTATCAACCAAAACCTCAGTGGCACTACATAATCAGGAAACCAATGCAATTACAAAAATACATTGTCAAAGAAGGCTTTAAAAAAAAAAAAAAAAAGATTTATTTATTTATTTATTTGTTTATTTATACAAACACTGGGTACAGTCAGAAGCACAGGAGGGTGAGAGAATCCACCAAGAGCCAGACCTGGGAACAGAACAGGCAGAATGACTGAAGCACACTGCTGAGGGGAGCAGCGAGCGCGGCAGGAGAGGTCTGCGCGCCCTGTGGGACCCTCTCCGGAGGCCGGGATCCAGTGCTGCAGAGGCTGCTGGCAGCTTCACAGCCCAGCGCTCAACCACTGCACCACCGGGGAGGCCCCAAAGAAGGCTTTATAAGCCTTTATTAACCGAAAGGTTTCTTACTGTTCCTGATTCTATATTATATCTCTATCTAATATACAATGGAAATCTGAAAACTGGTATTCCATGCTTTGACTATTAATACCCATGAAACTAGTGAGGAGACTAATTTACAACATTTCCAGAAAATCAGGTGTCTTCAGATTGTGCTCACATTCAAAAAATCCAAAGACATCAATAAGAATCAGTTTTGTTTCTGTCTGTCTTGCTGAATGGAATGCACCCTACTACAGCTATAAAGAAGTCTGGGAAATGTCATTTTAATTTTTTGGAGTAAAGAATGGCATACTAGAAGGGAATGAAATGGATATTAAGCTCCAATCCACCTTATCCCCTAAAAAAGCACCAATGGATATTAATAAATGCAGTGAAGGGGTGGGGGACAGGGTGGGTGGTAGACCTAATCCTTGTGTATATTGAGTTTCTAGTGGTTAGACATTGCTCAAGCTATCTCCCTATCTGGAATGTCCAGTTTTTATTAAAGTTACAATTCTATGATTTACCTTATTTACACGTTTTGATGTATGGAATCCAAGAAATATTTCTCAATATGCAAATGAGACCAATGTGCTTAAAAAAAAGCATAACTAGAAAAACTCTTATTATCCTAGATGCAACTCTTTTTACTGAAAAAGATATGGCTAGCAAATTGAACCACTCCATCTACTAATACCACTCTGGCTAGTGATATCACTTCTGTTGTAGTGCTGCCTCACCAAAGGGCCTGGTAGAATCATCTTCTGAGTCATAATGATTCACTATGGCACAGTGTATTTCATATAGTAGTTGAAATTCAACCTATATTCTTCAATACAAATATCTTTGAAGTTTACTGCAATGAATTATTATGCAAAATGTTAATACATCATCAGTAAACATAAGTAAAACAAAAGTAAGAAATTTAGAAGTACTGAAAAGGAATTGGAGTCTCCTATTCAGACCTTTTCATGGGCTCAATTCTAATAAGTGGATAGGAAACTTTCAGAGGACTTTAACCATTGTAAAAACGTGCTTTTATTCACTTGAATAGCATTATAACATAAATGACTCAAAGTAACAGTGTAAATTTGTAAATTAATCTAATACTACATTAAAAGTTGTTGAGTTATATTTGCCATATAACCAGATTTATAGCAAACTCCTTTGACACACATGCTGTTAATGGCTGTAATAATTGGGCTTTGATATAATTTCAGTGATTTGAATTAATAGTTTGAAATCACATGTCAACCATTGGGCATCCATAGGAGAAAAAAGGCAACTCCTATTTCTGGTAGACATTAATAACTCCAAACTGGAATCACAATACTTTTTAAAATGAAAATTTGTCATCTAATAAATGGTTATTGTGATCTGCTTCTTATCAACCTTCAACATAGTTTCTGCCCTTTAAAAATTGTTTCCTATTGGTACAGAATGGCTAAAATACAATGGGACAAATGTTGAAATAAGGAAATTTGTATGGAAATACAGGATGAGAGTGATAAACCTTCCCCTTGGAATAAGAAAGGTGTCAGGAAATTAGGAAATCTTCACAGACTAGTAGATATTCAACCTGTGTCTTGACTGAGTGGGAGTTACATATGAATAAAAGAACATCCAAACAAATGTGTGCAGGTGTGGAAAGGAATATAAGAAGATAGGAAAGAATAGAGGGTATTGAGACAATTGGCAATAACCAAAATTACTAGTGGAAAGAGTATTTTGAGGAATTTCAATTTAAATGAACCCTAATAGTAAGCAGTTTGTATGTCATGTCTGAACATTGTTGTTTGCGTTCAATAAAATTTAGCGTTAAGTAAAAAAAAAAAAAAAAATGGAAGAGTGAATCTAAAAAACAAGACAATCCATTATAACTGGGGAGTGACAGGATTAGACTTTATTTTAAATGAATCAGAGAAAAAGCAGAAAGGACATTGCTTAAAAGTCTACTGCAGTTCTTCAGAAAAGACGTCATTTATTCATTTCATTTCATAGGTGATGAAACTGTGATCTCAGAGAAGTTGATTGATTGTTCAAGATCTCTGTGCTGTTGAGTAGCAAATTTGGCTCCTTTTCCTGTGCCCTTATATTTTTCTACTATATTCCCTTACCTAAAAATACATCATTCTCCACCTATAACTTGAGATATTTATAAAAAGATTTCTATTGTAATAATGCAGTGGTATTGGGAATGTAGACAGGTATAACTAGCTAATGACATTTCAGTTTTTGTATGTTATAGTTGTTTTTTAGGAAGGCATAGTTGAGTTATTGGTATATTAATTTGCATTGCAAATTAGCAAACCAAAGCAACTTAAATATTTATAAATCTGGGGCTTCCCCGGTGGCGCAGCGGTTGAGCGCGGGGTTGCGAAGCTGCCCGCAGCCTCTGCAGTGCCGGTTCGATCCCCGGCTGCTCCCCGGCCACCAGAGGAGGGTCCCACATGGCGTGCAGACCTCTCCTGCCGCCCGCTGCTCCCCTCAGCAGGATGCCTGTTCTGCATCCTGCTCTGACTCTGGTGAATTCTCTCACCCTCCTGCGCTTCTGACTGTACCCAGTGCTTGTATGAATAAATAAATAAATCTTAAAAAAAAAAAAATTTGGAAAAAAAAAGTGTATCTAAAAAAAAAATTTATAAATCTGTTTTTCATTAATTGTCATTTTTAAAAATGTAAGAAAGACATAATTTACTAGATGATTGTTTTCAGTACACTGCGACTAAAAAAAAAAATACGTATGGCTTGTTCCAAAAATTGAAGCTGGATTTTTATTTTATAATTTGAAGGTTCAGATAGCAGAAGGCAGAATAAATATAAAGGCAAGGTGACAAATTTGAATCTTCAACTCCCAGTTTATGTTTCAGACCATTTTCATTTTGTTAATGCATCTGAAGATTCTTCTTTGGTTTATTCATAATCAGTCTAAATTGATCTACTTTGCTTTATAGAATATTTAGCTCCCCATGTCTATTGCTGCAGAGCCAATGGAACCCATACTGGTGAAGAAAACCCTGTAGTCTCTTCATTAGGAAATAAGAATCAAACTGGAGATGCTTGTCTTGCTTTGATTTCTAAAAATCAGCCATCCTAATTGAGACAATACTTAAGCCTGGGTTATATACTAAATCTAGAGTATTTCTGAAGTATTGAATGTGCTATAGGAAATGGTGGAACTTTTTGAGACCCATGCAAAACACAACAAAATTCATTCCCATGTTCCCTTCCCCCATCATTCCTTGCACAGTGATGGATGAAATCCATGCATTTTTAGCACCAATGTAATTGTATAAATCTCACTAGGTAACTCTTGGGATCCCGTCTGTGCATCACAGCATCAATGATTCATATCTCAGAAAGCATGAAAGAATAAAATAAAGGTTTGAAAGTTGGGCCTCCCTGGTGGCGCAGGGGTTCAAGTTTCAACAGTAACAAGCTATCATGCCAGCCTCTGTGGCATGAATTTGATCCCTGGCCAGGGAGCTAACCCACATGGCACAGCAGACTTCCCCTGTCTCTCCCACCGGCTCCCCTCAGCAGTGTAATTCAGTAAATCCACCTGCTCTGTTCCCCATTCTGATGAATCCTCTTACCCCACCCCTGTGCTTCTGGCCTGGACCCCAGTTCTTGTATGCATAAATAAATAAAATACATCTGGAAAAAAAAAAGTTTGAAAGTCTACAGCTTTCTCTGCCAAACAGATTTTGCCTAATGTCTACTAGTATCCCACAATCTCAAAATACTGAGAAAAATTGAAAATCCCATATTCCTGTAACTGTGGTTTCTACTTAGTGGACTATCAAAATAGACATGGAATAAGAAATTTCATTTTTCTAAAAATTTAAACAAAGTTTGGTGTTGAAATATTTACAACAGAAATAGTACTTAAAATTATCCTATAATTTTTAATGGAGTTAATTCTTGAATTGTCACATAAAAATGGACAGCAATAAATAGAAAAAGGTGAAGAAAACAAATGTGCCCTTAACATGTCCTCTAAAGTCTATAACATCTACATCTGTTCCTTTCATGCTTCTGTGATGTTAATCTTCTGTTTATTTTGCTATCTTAATTCTAAGAATAGGTAGTTTACTCAGAGATTGCCCTCTCAAAGTTGGTCTAAGCCAGTTCTTACCTCTCAAAAAGTAAAGGGAAAAAAATGTGTGAGTGTATGGGTATGTGCGTGCGTGTGTGTGTGTGTGTGTGTGTGTGTGTGTGTGTGTCCTGTTGGTGGTTAAACATTGAGTTGGGACTTCCTCTTTGAACAGTTGCCTTTTCCTCTCACAAAAGGGAGATCTCATTTTGTTTGAGACTGGATACAGTTGAAACCAAACCATACACCGACAAGAGGGTTCATGATGGCTAAGCCTCCAAAACCAGCTCCTCGCAGGATCTTCCAAGAGAGGCTAAAGATTACTGCTCTACCCTTGTACTTTGAAGGTTTTTTATTAGTGAAACGGTCAGAACACCAGGTAAGTCCATAGATGACAATGGTAAACTAGAAAATTTTGTCTTAATATATAAAGTTTAGTTTAAGAGTAAAGATATAGTACTTCGTATTCTGTTACAGGTGTTAAACATGTAAGAATAACATTACCCAGTTATGCCTAATTATTTTTTGTTGACTCTATGTGCTTTAGAAGTTAATTCAGTCTTGCATGGGTTAACCACATTGTTATATCTTTGCCAGAAAGGGGACTGGATAAGAAAGAAATTTCTAATTTGTTATTTAAATTTGGTTATTCACTGAAAGTTTTCCAAAGTATTTACAATGACTGTTTTTGCTACTAGGTTCCTTTAATACTAAAGAAGGCCTTCCATTAGAATGGTTAGAGAAAGAACAAGGATTTTAAAGTTTCAGTAAAACATGTTTTTACCTGGTGGTTTTGCTACTTACAATTGAGATCTTCTGCAAGCTACTCAATCTCCTTGAGGATAGATTTTCTTAGCTACAAAATGGAAAGAATATGACTTGTCCCAAAGTATAATGCCTGAGATACGGTAGGTGCTCAATCAATTTTTCACTCAAACAGCATTTATCATGTGTCTTGGCAGGATGCTTTAACTAAGCATCACACTCAGTTCTGCAAAATAGTAATGAAACATAGACTTAAAAGGCTTAATTTAGTAAGGAGTGATGACTCCCTTACCTAATCGCCATTCAGTCTTTTCTTAGAAAACATGCTTTGAAATGGAAATTATAAACTATAGGAATAAATGTTTTTGCTAAAATAGCTTTGTTTACACTTGAAATTAGAGTGAAGTATCTTATATGTCAGGAAGAAGAGAGTAGGAGGACAATAACATTTGCATAGAGGATGGTTTCAAGGATTTAAGGGATACATGTAAAACACCTGGCTTACACTAATGTTAGACTCATTCTCTTCCCATCTCGTTTTTTATCGTATTGTTATTAATCATGTGAAACTAGATAGTAAAATCAGTTCTGAGTTCACAAGTAACATGACCCAAAGAAGAGCCATGATGACAGTATTTGAAAATAGATACTGTGAGGGCCTCCCTGGTGGCACAAGGGGTTAAGCAGGGAACTACCCACAAGGTGCAGCATACCTCCCCTGCCTCACCTGCTGCTCCCCTCAGCAGTGTATTTCAGTCAATCTGTCTGTTCTGTTCCCCATTCTGTTTCTGGTGAATCCTCTCACCCCCTGCACCTCTGGCCTGTACCCCAGTTCTTGTATGCATAAATAAATCTTTAAAAAAAAAAAAAAAAAGAAAATAGGTATTGTGATAAAAAGCTAAGGAAATAGTGGGATTTTTTTTTTTTTTAAGATTTATTTATTTATTTATACAAGCACTGGGTACAGTCAAAAGCACGGGAGGGTGAGAGAATTCACCAGAGCCAGAGCTGGGAACAGAACAGGCAGACTGACAAAATACATTGATGAGGGGAGCAGCGGGTGCAGCAGGAGAGGTCTGTCGCACCTTGTGGGACCCTTGCTGGTGGCCGGGGATCGAACCAGTGCTGCAGAGGCTGTGGGCAGCTTTGCAGCCCAGCGCTCAACTGCTGCGCCACCAGGGGAGGCCCAAAATAGTGGAATTTTTCAAGCAGCAGCAAAGTTCCAGGGAACCATTAAAGGGAAGGTAAACCACAGTACATTGAAGGTCATCTTCGATGTTATTGGCCTGATGGAAATTGGGAGGCTCTACAAAAGGTTAAGTTAAAGGAATTCAGAATTCTCTGTTAAAGAAATTCAGAACATTTCAGTTAGAAAAAAATATAACTGAAGAGCAACCTGGTTTATGAGGAGGTTATTTGTTGAGAGGTGTTTCTAGGTTGCTTTTATGATGGGGAACTTTTAAGAATTTAAGGAACTTTGCAGTCATGTAAATGTACCAATATATTCCATTTTAAATGCAATTCTAGAAAGTCTCAGCATCCTGTCTAGAACTCATAAAAGGATATAATCTTTAGGAAAAGATAATGTAGAAAATTTACTTAAAGCACAACACTAGAATTCTGGATTGTTCAGCAGGACTTATTTGATAATAAAAGCTATTAAATCCTATTAACAGGATACCAGTGGCATCACAGTTCTTACAAATGGAAAATTTTCATTTTTCTGAAACTGTTAGAAAATCAGTTTGAGCAGCAAATTATAACTTCTTCAATCTGTAATGTGTTAATGTTAAAAGCAATATGTATATCTTCATATTAACCTAAACATAGGAACACGGTCATCATAGTAGAACAAAATAACATTTGTCTACCTAGTCCATCAGTTTTTTTAGAGCATAGTACTCAAACATAGTGCTCAATGCTGGTAAACAGAGAACATGAAACTTCCCTTTAAAAAAAAAAAAAGATTTATTTATTAATGCATACAAGAACTGGGGTACAAGCCAGAGGTGTGGGGGGTGGAAGATTCACCAGAGAAAGAGTGGGGAACAGAACAAGCAGATTGACTGAAATACACTGCTGAGGGGAGCAGCAGGCTAGTCAGGAGAGGTATGCTCCTTCATGTGGGTAGCTCCCTGGCTGTGATTTGAACTTGTGCTCCAGTGGCTGCGGATAGCTTCATAGGTTGTGTCTTAACCCCTTGCACCATCAGGGAGGCCCGAAACTTCCCTTCTTTAATGGAAATGCCTGTTACAGTCCCCAAAATTTTGAATAACACACTCCTTTCAAAAAAACATTTTTGGAACATAGACCTCTAATATAAGAAAATCAATTTATTTTAGAAATTATATATTATATAAATTATATAAATTATGTATGTTTCTCTATTAATACTCTAATAAAATTATTATACATGTAAAAAAGGAATTAAGAAAGAAAATATAATTTTAGGGCCTCCCCTGGTTGAGCGCTGGGCTGCGAAGCTGCCTGCAGCCTCTGCAGTGCCGTTCGATCCCCGGCCGCCGGCAAGGGTCCAGCATGGCATGCAGACCTCTCCTGTGGTGCCCGCTGGTTCCCTCAGCGGTGTATTTCATCGGTCTGCCTGTTCTGTTCCTTGCTCTGGCTCTGGTGAATTCTCTCACTCTCCCGCGCTTCTGACTGTACCCAGTGATTGTATAAATAAATAAATAAAAACTTAAAAAAAAAACAAAAGAAAATATAATTTTAAAAGTTTTTCCCTAGTGGGATTATCTAAATTCGGACTTTATGTGCCCCACTTTGGAGAGCACCCTGCAACATTTTTCCTTAAGCCAAGGCATTTTATTGGCTCACAAGAGGAAGAATGAGAGCTTTTTCACTGGGGATGATGGAGAGGAATGTAACAGCATTTTGGACTGCTGCGTATTTTTACTAGTTACATTGGTAAAAAAAGAGCACCAAGGAGCCAGAATGCATAAAAATATCAGTCTTCCTGTGGAACTCATGCAATTCTTTTAAATTGTTAAACCTGTTTCCCTTTTTTTTTTTAATTTTTAAATACGATTTATTTAGTTATACATACAAGAGATGGGGTACAGGCCAGAGGTGTGAGGGAGGAGTACACCTGTTTCCTCTTTTGTAAAATGGATAATTACTCTGCTAGACTGTTAAATGTCCTTTCACTCAGATCCTCTTCTGGTTAGAAACTCTTTTATTCACTTCCCAGATAAGTCAGTTGTGATTCACAAAGTTTAAGTTCAAGGTTCCCGGTCCATTAAGAATTCTACCTAGGATTTTATTGTAAAGTACTCTACATGGTGCTAACTCTCAAATTAAAGTTCTAATTTCATTGATTGTGGGCTTCCAATCACTACATATTTTGTTACATTGAATCCAATAGTGAGCTTCAGTGGACTTTAAAAAACATTTCTTTAATTGAATGACAATAATATAGTGACTTTGAACTCTAAGGTCATCTAATGGTTATGAAACGAGATAAATTCAAAGGTCCTTTTTCAGTCTCTTTAACAACTCAAACACAAACAATTGATAAAAAATATAAAACTAAATACATGTCATCTAAAAATATATCCTTAAAAATTAATTTTTACATCTCAGTAGATGTTGAGTATTGAGATCATTATTTGTAGATGACTGATTATACTTGACCTCATGAGAGCTTATGAGAAACAGTCAAGATTGTGGCCGTCAGGTTTCTGCCTACTGATACAAGTTTGATCTGTTCTTAAATTTGTGGCTGTGGTGGTAGTGCACAGGGCCTATTGATATGTGTAATCTTAACTTTTCCTCGAAGTTGCCTTTACTTTCAACTCAGTGTCTTTAGTCTTGCTTCTCTCTCCTTTTTTTTTTTTTTTACTTTCTCCCCCTCTTTATAAATCTTCTTAATCCTTTCATTGAAACTCCTGTTTACCAATAAAACTTCCATTTCCCCCTGATTAGCTCTACCCAATATACATCATTCTTTCATGAATAAACATCTCTAATTTTTCTCAGGAGCACAGATAAATGTCTGCATGTGCATATAGAGAAAGCACAATAAACCTTGACAGGCTAATAGTGATTTTAGTTTCTCTATCTTGTGTCAGGTTAATACTAACAAGGATAATTAAGAAGATAAACAGAAGGGTAGACTTTGACTTCATGGTTTTCTTTTGCTTTTCTTTCCTCCAAAATCATAGAATCTCGGGTTTGGATTTGATGTTAGCTGCCATAATTCAGTAAAACTACAGAACCTATGATTCAGTTCTTTAATCAATGTTTACATTCTTAGGTCTTCCTCTCTCCTTCACTTCCATCCTACTTCCAAAATACAGTAGCACTGACTTCCTCTTTGCATTGCAGAAACCTACTATTAGAACAGGATATGAAAGTTGTAGGGTAAGGAAAAATGTCAGGCTTTTCTGCCCTCCCGCCATCAGGATAGATGGTGGATCCTTGCGGTCCTGAATGGATGCCTGATGGCGGGCACCTGGAGTAGTGTGTGGGCCTAGGTAGATGGGATTCACCTGGGCTAAGACTGTGCTTTTTAAGGGCGGCATCACGGGGATGCCAGCAGAAGCAGAGACGCAGAGAAGAGAAGCAGTAGCAGCAGAAACAGAAGCAGAAGCCGAGAGAAGGCCGGAGAGCCCAGAGTGAAGACCTGCTGGGGGCTGGGAGTACTGCCGGCCTACCGGCCTCCCAGCACCCCTGCCTGCTGTGTACCTGGTAATCTAAATAAAAAAACCTGCAAAAGCCACTGAGGACTCCGATTCCTCCTTTTCCCGGTCTGCTGGATATTAGAAAACCTGCACTGTGTCCAGTCCTGCCCCTACAGAAGTCCTTAAAAGAGAGATATGATTAAAAAAAAGAAAAAAAACCTCCAAGATATATTTGAATTGTTTTATTACTTGTTAATTGGAGTTAAACCTGAGATGATTTTAGTATTTTTCAATAGAGTGACTAGACACTCTCATGGTTTTTATGGAACAGCTGTCTAATCATAGAAACAGTATATCATTATATTAGTAACTTCTCAAGCCAAATTTCTGAATGCATTTAAGGCCATGAGTTATATAGGAATGACAATGCATTACAATATTCTGCCATCATGTGCACAAGAGTAAGCTAGCTGACTGGATAATGAGAACATTTATAGAGAATCTGGTTATGTCAGTGAATTATTTTTCAACAGCAACAACCAATTCTCTGACTCTCTAGGCACTGAGTATTCAACAAATCAGTTCAATTCTGATGCTACCTACCTAGACTTTGTGCCAATCTCACAGATTATTTAAGGGCTGAGACCCATAGGACTGTCCTGCCCATCCCAATCCCCACCCCCTACCCCCAACATTGCAGTTACCAGTTGCAATTCCAAGATTTCCATACTTCTGACTTATAGGCTATAAATCAGGATTCCTAATGACTCTCTCCTGAGATTCAAAATTTACTAGAATGACTCAGAACTCAGGAAGACATTTTACTTACATTTACTGGTTTATTACAAGGAATATAAATAAATAGCCAGAGGTATGTAGAGGTATATAAGGCTAAGTTTATAAGGATCTCAAGCACTTATATTTCTGTGAAGTTGAGGTGGCCACCCTCCTGGCATTTGGATATGTTCATCAATTTGAAAACAAATCAAATCTCTTTGTGAAAAAGTATTTAGTTTCCACCCTGCTTGTTCCTGGAGGTTGATGGTTGAGGCTGAAAATTCCAATCCTCTAATCACTTGTTCTTTTGGTGACCAGACTCAGCCTGAGATCTGTAGGGACCCACGCTAAGTGAACTCATTGGTATAAACTCAGGTATGATTTGAAGGGACTCATGAATAACAAAAACACCTTTAATCAGAAAATTTCAAGAGTTTGAGGAGTCCTGTGCAAGGAATGAGCACAAAGACCAAATATATTTCATATTATGTCATTTCCAGTCATTCTGCACTCCCAACTAATCCTGAAGATAAGTGAGGCCATCCTAGACCATTCAGTCATTGCTGAGTATATCCAGAGACAAAGAATCATCAATCAGCTGAATACTGAAAAATACTGAATACTGGAAAATAGAAAATTTCTGTAGTTTTAGTCCACTTAGTTTTAGAGTGACTTGTTACACAAAAAAAGCTAACTAAAAATAGCACCTGATTAGCCACAAAGACAATCCCCACCCCCACATGAGAAAGATTATAATTCACAATGAATATAATCTGAGCATCTCAGGAGCCAAGGCAAATAAAAGCAAGATAAGTTATAGAGTTCCCATGATTTTAGAAAGTAATATTTTAAATACTGAAAAGTGACATTTTGCTGATCACAAAAATAATATTATATGTTAGCATTAAAAAAGACACAAAATACCATAATATTGATATATAAAAGTATCATATTTACAAATAAAAGAAAAACCTTTCTTCATGTGACTTTCTTAACATTAATTCCTAATGTTAGGTCAATACAATCCAACACATATCAAAAATTCATATTATTAAATGCTAAAGGAAGGAATGATAAACATGTCTATGGAACTTACTGGAATTTCTAAAAACATAATTTTGGAAATAGTTGGGTATGAAGCTAAGTCTTTAAATGTGGAAAGACTTTATTCATGAAACCTCCTTGCCACTGTTTTATAATACAACCAATCTTCACAGATGTAAGTTTCCAATATCTAAACAAATTTCCACTTAAGTAAAATCAGTAATGACTAGCTTATTTACATTTTTTTTAATTTTAAAGGATGTATTTTTATAGAACCCATATTAAATGAATGTATTAATGAAGAGATGTTTACCACGTGAATGAAATTTGGACTCTAGAGTTCAGCTTTTGATGGCATTAAGTTATTTTTATCATTATCAACTACTTAAATTTCCCTGAACTATATAAATATGTACTGTTTATTGAATACAAAATGTGAGATATGTACTATGTTAAGTGCTTTCCATGTATTAATGCATTCAATTCTTTGAACCATCCTGTAAGATAGATACTGAATGCCTGTCCTACCATGGCCCTTAAATGACCCATCTTCCAAGTGCAAGTTTCCACTGATACTGCCATAAAGTCAAGTGTCTTAAATCAGTGGGGGAAGTTTTGGAAGGTGATTTATTAAACACAAATAAAATTGTATTTGTATCTCAATACAGAAATAAATTTGTGAAGAATTTAACCAAGGATTAAATGTAAAATTAAGCCCTAAAATTTAGGGAAATAATTTCAGGCTAAAGAAGAACTTTATAACACACAAGAAATTAAGAAAGTTACAACGGAAAATGCCAATAGGAAAATAGAAATACCAATAGAAAAATAGAAAATACCAATAGAAAAATATACACTAATAAATAATGTTAATGATTTCTTTTCCACAGGAATATAAACACTATTGGACAGAGTTAAGAGGAACTACACTTTTCTTTTATACAGACAAAAAAAGTACAACAGTAAGTAGTTAATTCATCTTTTTTCAAGTCATTATTATTCATTTGGATTTTCTGATCTTCCTGCCAAGAATTCTAGTAAAACTAATTCAAATAAGAACATTCATATATGTGAGCATTATATATTATAAGATTCGTGAAAAAATTTTCTGACCAACTCAGAAGGTATTAACTAATATTTTCAACTTTGCATAATTTTCTTATCTTGAAAATAAAAAAACTTAATTGAAAATTGAAAATTTTAGCTGTACAGCTCAATACAAATTAATGTCAAATGATAGTCTTAATTTTTCTTCACTTTTTATATTTCGCTTATAATCTGAAAGGAACAAGATAACCCCCAGAATCTCATAACATACTTTATATCAGAATTATCAGAATTCAGTTTTTCTAGGGAGACTAAAACATACCCATAAAGCAGAATTTCTAAGACCTCAAGTACAAAAATAATAGAATTCTGTGATTTATGTATTTGTATTAATTTCAAATAATTGACTTACATATCAGTTTCCCTGCAATAAATCGAAACCATTATATATTTCTTTTTTTAATCTAAAATAAGATTTGTTATTTTGGTGACAAATGCTTGCTTACCATGGAATGCAGTGGTTTTTAATAAGTTTTATGAACCAGTAACTTGTTTAAATACAGACATTTTGGACCAAGGATGTACTGGCTCATACTTCTTAGAACACCATAATTACATATCCAGATCTAATGAAAGAAACAGAAAAAGCATCTGTGTGATGTATTCCACCTGCAGGTATTTGGTGCCATTAGTGGTAAACGAACCAGAAGTCATTAAATCAAACAAACAAACACATAAACCTAAAATGGTCTTTTTTTTTTTTTATTTAAAAGAGCAGGTTTATTAGGGAAAGGGACAGAAGAGTAAAAGACACTTGCTTAGACACAAGCGGGCAGAAAGAGCTGCCCTGAAAGGCACAGGTTTGTTAAGAGAGGCCTGCATGTTTCAGGTGGGCGGCCCTGAGGAGAGCTACCTCTGCTGAGGGAGGTCGGTGCAGAGACGCTCCGGCCTTGACAGGTCACAGGCAGGCAGGAAGGCTGCTGCCCGGCGGAAGGAGAGAGTTGGTAAAAAGAAGCACCTGCATAGTCACAGGTGGGCAGGAGAACTACTGCCTAAAATGGTCTTCTTTCACTAGAGTTCTGGATAGGCAAGATTTATATAAAGGTGCTGGAATAAAAATGAATGTAGAGGAACAAATGAAAATTCTCTTACTCAATTTCAAATCCCTAAACTAGGATGAAAATTATCAAAAGGATTAAATGAGGTACTAAATATAAGAATAGAGACTGGCTACATGGAGTAAGCATTCAGGCGTTTGACATTAATTATCCCATTTAATTCTTACAACAACTCTGCAGAGAAGATACTGTTTTAACCCCCACTTTATAAATGAAAATAGTCAAGTTTATGGATGAAGAAATTATACAAAATCAGACAATCAATGAAAGGGTATAGTCCAGGTCTTGCTCCTGAGCCTACATTCTTAACCACTATGTCATAGAGACTATTTATAATGAAATGCTGCAGAATTGCCCATCTATCAATTTTGTTAAAAGAGTATGCAAACTTTTGGGGAAATTTTTGGATGGAGTTTCGAGAGAAAGCACAGCAATACTGTGACATTTACAGTATCTACAAAGTAGCTACAGAAAACAGTAGATAATTAACCTAAAGTAGGAATGAATTTAAAGCTGCCTTTAAATATTTGAAAAGCTGGCAGAAGTTTATGTGAGTCACTGAGTTTTTTCAGTGTTATACCACAGAAAAGGAACTAGGACAATGGTTTGAAATTGCCTGGAAAAAAGCTGTGGTTAATATAAGAAAAAAACTTGCTAGCAGGCAGGACACAAGTTCCTGTTGTTCTAGATGTTCCACACAGGCTGGATATCTACATGGAGATTCAAGTCTCAGACAGCCACTACATTAGACATGTGACTTTCAGGCCTCTTTTTGACACTATAATTAAAACCAGACGATATAACTTCCTTTGTTCTAATCAATTAGATCAGTTTACAGCACTCTATCTAACTCAGCCACTTCTTCCTTTGTTGCTTCCTCCTTTGTCTGAACAAAATTCACTAAATTTGGTCTAGACAATCCATCAGAAAAAGATTCTTGTATGATTTTAAATTGTCTTCTTTCTCTTATTCCTCTCTTTCCATTTCAAGTTGCTCTTTGTTCACTGAAAATAAATAGATCAACCCAAACTTAACCCTCAATCTCATCAATATAAGAGTAGCTCTGAGAAAAAAAAATATGTAATTACTTATTTCTATGCTCTATCTTATTCATAAAAATAAAATGAGGCATAAAAATGCTGCAAAATAAATTGTATTTGTTAAGGAAGAGAGAAAAATAAAAGGAGAAAAAAGAAATTAAGAATGAAGTTAATTTAGCAAAAACTTATACCATAGAAACCTTACCACATTCACTAGAGGAGGTTCTATCCTTTTTAACACTAAAAGTAAGTCTAGCCAGTTGCATGTAGGCCAATCCATATATACCAATTGCTCAGAAGAAATATTTTAGTGTACTGAGATAAGGTAGGAATTTCTTAATATGATCCTCATAATTACTGGTAGTAAATGCTGAACAATAGTTTTATGGAAAAAAAATGTATCTATGAATATATGCTTTCACTGATTTTTACTGAACTCTTATATGTAACTATGATTGTAATTCAATAATTTGACAGTTGGAGTTATACCAATCTGATGTTTGCCTGATAAGTTTATTCTCATTAAATATGATATTTGACATCAATGTGGACTGATGTTTTTGTTTATATTAACAAGAGGAATGTAAAACAATTATGTTTGTCAGAATTTTGCCTATTTATCAGTGATATGAACAACTTATTTGTTGAATAATAGTTTTTGAATTGTTGAAGAGTACTTTGTCAATTCTTTGTTCTGTTCACAAAAACTTCAGACACAACACACTTTAAAGTTTCATCTGCATTAACATTTTCTTCCTTAGTTTTTTGAAGTCTAGCCCAGGGGCCTATAAACTAGGATGCTTGAGCCAAATCTGACCTGTACACAATCTTAAACAGTCTGTAAACTATGAATGAATGTTTTTTACATTTTAAAAATTTTGTGAAAAGAAAGAATATGCAACAGAAAAAAATTGCTAGCCGTAAGTTAACTAAATTATAAATCAAGCCTTAATCTGTAAGTTTTGTCAATTTCCATGGTTTAATACTCCCACCATGGCTAATTTCAACCTATCATTGAACGTGGACTTGATAAGAAAGGTACAGTAACATACCACTATATAGTATTTCTACTATACAGAAATAAAGATGTAAATAACCTTAAGAACATGGAGAATACTATATAGTAATATAATTAGTAAATTATTAATATTGCATTTTAATTACCTTTGTTTTTAATATAATGCATTTACTTGTATGTTTCTATAATAATGTATATTACCCATGGAATAATTTCATGAGATTTCCCTTTATCTTGCAGTTTGTTGACAAGTTAGACATACTAGATCTCATGAGTCTTACTGACCAAAATTCAACCGAAAAGAATTGTGCAAAATTCACTCTGGTTTTGCCAAAAGAGGAAGTGCAACTGAAGGTGAGTGAAGAGAAGAAATTAGCCTAAAATAAGTTGTGGTTGAAGATAGCATTCACCTCTTTGCAACCCAGTGGTTAAGGTAAAGAGGAATTAAAAGAGGAGTGCCAAGTCTTATACTTTGCTAACATATATTGTCTTTCACCAAGAACTGCAGTTTTCTAAATAGAGTTTTAAAGGGCATGTTCACTTGTTTAGTATATAAGCATATTGAAACCATAGCTTCTGTCCTTTGACAAAGTCAGAGAGCCACCCGGTGTTTTAAAAAGTTGTTCTTGATTTGGCTCTCATGAACATGGCGTTCACCAAGTTCCCAGCTGATTCTGAGACATGTCCAACTTGACACATGTTTGGAACTATTGAATTAGACAAATCTGTATTTCACAAATTGATGACTTTCTAAACTTTCAAAAATACCAATGTGACAAAAGCTAGAGAAAGACTGTTCCCCATTTTGGAGAATATAGAGTCTTGATAGCTGAATGCGTTAATCCCAAGATCAGAAAAGGGAGGAGAAAGCTTTAAAGAACACTATTGAGACAATTAGAAAAAGTTGAGCTAGAACTGTATGTTAGCTATAGACAATTTGTGAAATATGATGGAAATCTCATAAAACTCTAAACTTCATATGGGCAGCATTCTGTTAAACTCATAGATACCTGGAATCTATGCAGAAAAAAAATCATTCTTGAATTGGCATTCAAAGTAGTCAATTCAGGGCCTCCCCGGTGGTACAGTGGTTGAGCACTGGGTTGCGAAGCTGCCCGCAGCCTCTGCAGTGCCAGTTCGATCCCCAGCTGCTCCCTGGCCACCGGAGGAGGGTCCCACATGGTGCGCAGACCTCTCCTGCCATGCCTGCTGCTCCCCTCAGCAGTGTACTTCCATCCGTCTGCCTGCTCTGCTCCCCGCTCTGGCTCTGGTGAATTCACTCACCCTCCCGCGCTTCTGACTGTACCCAGTGCTTGTATAAATAAATAAATAAATCTTAAAAAAAAAAAAAAAGAAAGTTTGAAATACAAATTTATTAAAAAAAAAAGTAGTCAATTCAAGTCAACTAAAAACAGCAAAAATATAAAGAGAACAACTCACAATTGAATACAATGTAGTAGGAGTTGGCCTTGAAAACATAGGTTATTAAGCTTTAGTGGTACCAGGAATCGTTTAGAAACCTAGGTCCCTCCTCTAAACCTGGATCCCAGAATCTAATTTTATTTTATTTATTTATTTATTTTTTTTTATTAAATTATTTTATTTTTTTTTTAAATTTATTTATTTATACAAGCACTGGGTACAGTCAGAAGCGCAGGAGGGTGAGAGAATTCACCAGAGCCAGAGCGGGGAGCAGAGCAGGCAGAAGGACCGAAGTACACTGCTGAGGGGAGCAGCGGGCGGCAGGAGAGGTCTGCGCGCCATGCGGGACCCAACTCCGGTGGCCGGGGAGCAGCCGGGGATCGAACCGGCGCTGCAGAGGCTGCGGGCAGCTTCTCAACCCAGCGCTCAACCGCTGCGCCACCGGGGAGGCCCCAGAATCTAATTTTAAGCAAGCTCCCCAGATGTTTAGCACAGGATTGGAGTCAATGCCCAGGTTCACTTTATGTTTTATTCATTGGCTATGTGATCACAGGCAAGTTACTTAATTTTTTTGTGTCTTGGTTTCTTCACCTAGAAATAAGTCTTTGCTGAGTGAAACCCTATTACTAAGCCCCCCTCCCCACCCCAGATTAACTTTATTAAAATTGTTATCTATTTCCCTTCCCTTCAGCCCCCAGGGCAATCCCAGTCTCTCTCACTCTGCTCAAACTTTTATTTTCCCATTTATTTCCTTCTGACATTATAAAATTTACTCAGTACTATGTTTATTACATATTCCTTGCTAAACCATAAACTGTATGAGAACAAGGGTTTTGTTTTGTTCTCTGATGAAAACCAGTACCTAGAATAGTGCCTACCACTTGAAGGCTTAATAAATCTTGACAATAGTTAATAAATGAATTTTCTAAGGATTAGCTACATTGATCCCACATGATTGCCCCAAACTTAAACTAGTCAGGTTAAATACCAACTGGGGGGAGTAACCATTCACTTGACCTACTACAGGAGTAAGTGTACTAATATTTAATTTTTTTTTGAGTTAGTAAACTTGTACAATTTTATTTGTTTAATAAGCAAGCAAATTAACTCTTGAAACTCATAAAACTTCTGACAAAAGAAAATAATTTTGAAATATTTCATAATATACTATTTCATTATAAATACATATGAATACTTACTAGCAAAAAGGAAAATGAATTATTTCTGTGGTTTAAAATTACAATTGACCTTTTCAAACAAGATGCTTCAATAGGAGAGTATGCATTTTGTCAATTTTGTTGGATTTTTTGATGGTTGGCACATTTTTAATTTTATAAAATGATCATGAAATTTTGAAGTTATTTGAAGTTAGGAGTATTAATGGTCATAGTCTTTCATATGTTTTCTTCTTTGTATGTGGGTGTTTTGTCTTCATTTTCAGACAGAGAATGCAGAAAGTGGAGAAGAATGGAGAGGCTTCATTCTTACAGTAACAGAGGTAAGAGTATAATTACTTTTGATTAATTCAACAAATATTTGCTGAACACTGTGCCAAGTGAAAGAAAATGAAGTCATATTACTTAAAAAAGACAGTTAGAAAACCTTACACTTACTCATGAACTTTCTTTTTTTATCCAGTGGATGACCAAAGAGAAAGAAAATAAATAAGCATACACAATCATTTAAAATTGTGAAAATTGTTATGAAGAAAATAAATAGGGCAATGTGCTAGATAGAAAATAATAGGTGATAAGTTATCTCAGGGAGATAACTTTCTGGTCATACCTTTTTGACATATTTGCCCTATATAAATTCTGACATTTGTAGCCTAGATAGCATCTTTTTTTAAAAAAAGATTTATTTATTTATGCATACAAGAGCTGGGGTACTGGCCAGAGGTGTGTGGGGTGGTGAGAAGATTCACCAGAGACAGAGTGGGGAACAGAACAGGCACATTGACCAAAGTACCCTGCTGAGTGGAGCAGCGGGCAAGTCAGGAGAGGTCTGCTGCACCATGTGGTTGCTCCCCGGCTGGCTGGGAATCGAACTCATGTGCTGCAGTGGTTGTGGATAGCTTCATAGGTTGCATCTTAACCCTTGCACCACCAGGGAGGCCCCTAGATAGCATCTTCTAAAATATTTTCTAATTCCTTTTTATTCATTAATACTCATAAAATGCCAACTGAGATAGAGCTTATGAATAACATAGGCAATATAACAAGGAACGATGATAAAAATAAAAAGTCACCCTTAAACATTTGTTTAGTGATTCTTAAGACAAAGGAATATTTATCTGTTCAACTCTGTGACATGTATATGAGACCAATAAGATATGCTTTTAGCTAGCAGTTGTAGAATATAACTACCATTATTTTGAATAAAGCTGTTGTTGCAACTGTCTTAGCAACAGGAGATACTTTGATAACCAATCCACCAAAAAGTACCATGTTCTCTAATACTTTTAGAGGATAGGAAACTTTTCTGTTTGTAAGGGTCAGTGAAATACAGATTATCGAAACCTATGTCCTAAGTAAAGACTCTTTAATCACATGAAATATGTACTATAGATTCTGAGATAATGGATGTTAATTCTTTATCTCAGCCAATAACAGGTAAAAGTTAGAGGTTCAACTATTGCGAAGTTGTAGAACACTAGCGAAGTGGGGAAGTTAAAGATGTGAAAGACATGAGAGGAGGAAGAAACTCTGGAAAATTGCAGTCTTCACATCTGCTGTGGGCAGTTGTCAGTGAACTTCATACATTGGAGTACAAGTTCCCAAGGGTATGTGAGTAAGTGTCAAGAAGTACATTAAGGCCACTGGGAAAAGTTTGACGTGCATCTTCCTGGTACATTAATTATACTTGATGTTTTAGCCAAAAAATTTTGCTTTCAATTTTTGCCTTGAGGAAAGGATAAAAACATTATTTTTGAAAGCATACATTTTACCATCACAGTGATCCTCTGTAGGTAATGTTATCCTTATTTGATATATGAGGAAACAGAGAGACAAAGAAAGTAGCCCAAAGTCAGAAAGTATATAGCAGAGCTGAGATTGAAACCAGCCAGTTTGGATCTGAATAATCGAAATAATATCAATAATAAAAAGCATTTTTTTTATATTCTTATATTTCTAAGAGAAGTCAGGTTGCCTCAAATGTTGTGCTCTGTGAATATTGTACTATGATCCTAGATCACTCTATGTGTATATTCATACCCTGCTGTTGTTAGAACTTTAAAAGGTTTTTTTTTTTTGAAGATTTATTTATTTATTTATATAAGCACTGGGTACAGTTAGAAGCGCAGAAGGGTGAGAGGATTCACCAGAGACAGAGCGGGGAACAGAACAGGCAGACCGACGAAACACACTGCTGAGGGGAGCAGTGGGCACGGCAGGAGAGGTCTGCATGCCAGGTGGGACCCTTGCCAGGGATGGGGATCGAACAAGCGCAGCAGAGGCCTTGGGCAGCTTTGCAGCCCAGCGCTCAACCACTGTGCCACCAGGGGAGGCCCAGAACTTTAAAAGTTTGAGAAACACAGACTGTAGTTGAAGAGTTGGGATGTTGCTTCTAAATTAAAATGAAATTTGAACCCTGGTTCCACAACTTGCTATCGATGTAACCCTGGACTGGTTATTTTATTTTTCTGAGGTTTTTTTTTCCCACAAAGTTAGGATAATAATTCCTATTTTGTAGTATTACTGTGGGAATTTTCAATAACACAATGCTTGGGTATAATAAGCAGTTAATAAGAAGTAACTGTTTTATTAGTTTTTCCTCATTCTAATTTTTTTTCTGGATTGATACAAGTGAAATAGCTTATTACTATTTAGCTTGACATCGGGGAGAATAGATTTTCAGTAAATTTTTATTTCAAACTATGTATATGCACATATACATGTTGTAAAACAAAAACAATAGAAACTAATGAAACAAGTAAAATAAAAAATGAAGCTCTAGTGTTTTCTTCCCACATTCCAATGGATTTTTATACATCACCTGGGAAACATGCATCCCATTCTGGAGATCAGTGTGATACTCAGTCATGTCTTTCTGAAATATATACTTAGTAGGGTTACATAAAAAAAAATATTCTATCAACACATTGATGGTCACACTGAAGTCTAAATCTAGAGTATGAATTTAGATCAGGAGGAAAGAGATTACTCAATTCAAAATACAGCTCTAGAAAAGGTTAAAAAAATAAGTAGATCACTGGGCCTCCCTGGTGGCGCAAGGGGTTAAGCACTGCACTATGAAGCAATCCACAGCTTCTGGCCAGAGAGAAACCCACATGGTGAAGGAGACCTCTCCTGTCGCCCGCTGCTCCCCTCAGCAGTGTATTTCAGTCAGTCTGCCTGTTCTGTTCCTCACTCTGTCTCTGGTGAATCCTCTTACCCCCCTCATCTCTGGTCTGTACCCCAGCTCTTGTATTACAAATAAATAAATCTTAAAAAAAAAATAAGTAGATCAGGGGCCTTCCCGGTGGCGCAGCGGTTGAGCGCTGGGTTGTGAAGCTGCCCGCAGCCTCTGCAGCTCTGGTTCGATTCCCGGCTGCTCCCCAGCCACCGGAGGAGGGTCCCACATGGTGTGGCAGACCTCTCCTGCCGCCCGCTGCTCCCCAGCCACCGGAGGAGGGTCCCACATGGTGCAGCAGACTTCTCCTGCCGCCCGCTGCTCCCCTCAGCAGTGTACCTCAGCCCTTCTGCCTGCTCTGCTCCCCACTCTGGCTCTGGGGAATTCTCTCACCCTCCTGCGCTTCTGACTATACCCAGTGCTTCTATAAATAAATAAATAAATCTTAAAAAAAAAACCTAAAAAAATAAATAAATAAAGATGAAGAAACTACAGCTCAGAGTAAGGTGAGCAGTTAAAAAAAAATAAGTAGATCAGTATCTTAATCCTTATGTGTAAATGGAAGTTTAAAATATACACACAATCACACCAAGATACAGATCTCTGATGACTGATTCTCAGTCAATTAATAAATTGTTTTCTCTCAAACTCATGTTGTCATGATGGGTGGTGTTTATTCTGACTTACCTGTGGGAGAGCTAGGCACCTTGCAGGTGCTCTGGGACTATCCTTGTAGTTAGAACTAGTGAGCTCAGAATGAAAAATGAGAGGTCTGTTGTTACTTGAATTAGCTTGTAGTACAAGGTGGATATATTTTGCTTTAGGGCAGATCAAAAGGAACATTTCTTAGAAGATCAGACATTCTATGTAGGTCCTAGTTGATTTGGGGAAAATTCTGAGACACCTACTCTATACCAAAATCCTCCTTTCATGATTCTACTGATTCACCTCTATCACAATAACTAGCTCCTTAGGACCAGGATAGGCCATTAATTAATTTTGTAATAACTAATTGCCAAAATCAGTTATTTTGCTGTTTTCTTGTTTGCCTATTGCTTTATTTGACTTCAGCTGTCAGTTCCCCAACATGTGTCCCTCCTTCCTGGACAAGTAATTAGACTGCATGAAGTACTAGAGAAAGAGAAAAAAAGGAGGATTGAGACAGAGCAGCTTCCAAGTACATCTCTGGAAAAAGAAAAGGAACGAGTTGAAGATTATGTGGATGTACTGAACCCTATGCCAGTGTAAGTGCACAATAAACTCTAATTTACTTATTAGATTGTTAATATTAATTTCTAATTATCAAGGAAAATTAGTTATTGACCTAATTAAATCAGGGACAATAAACTGTCTTGTGGATAAACAGCACATCTCTGAGTCCATGCCACATTTCCTCTCCTATGCATGATCAACAAAAAGCAAAATGCAGATTTGAACCAACCCTCCTACCACACAGGAAATCCCCTCCACCCACACCTTTAGACCAAATAGATTTCTTTCCAAAGCTCAAACCTAAATAAAAACTGCTATGAAGAAGAGAGGAAAAGAGGTTTTTTCACAATGGTTTTCTGTTTGAAAATTATACCAAATACTTTTAAATACCTATGTGTTCTATTCAGTTGTCGAGTCCATCAGGGAGTAGTCACTGAGCTTACGCTTTGAGGAAAGCCCTGTGTAACTGGGTAAGGTGTTGGGGAAATAAAGAGACACAGAACATGTTAAATTCAGCAACATTGCATTTATTTTTTATCCTGAAAAGTGTAATAAAGACCATGAGTTCTTGCCTCCTGAAATCTTGGTGTTGTCAGTGAAACTTGTTCTAGTACCATCTTTGACATCTGGTTCTGCTGCATATTCTATTTGTAACATAATTGCTAAAATCTGCCAACCATCACTCTTAGCTCACTCCAGTGACAACTGATGAGCTGATGGGTCACAGTTCAGAATAAGTCACAGAGTGCTTTTTTTTTTTTTTTTTTGGTTCAATAAAACAAGTAATATATGTTACTGCAAATACAAAAAAAAAAAAAAAGATTAAAATTAGTCCTTGTCTCCCACTCAGAGGTATTTGGTGTTTACATTTTGGTGTGCTACATAACCTGCCAGAGTTTTTTCTTTTGCTATATATTTATTTATTTTTTTTTTTAAAGATTTATTTTCATTTATTTATTTATTTGTTTATACAAGCACTGGGTACAGTCAGAAGCGCGGGAGGGTGAGAGAATTCACCAGAGCCAGAGCGGGGAGCAGAGCAGGCAGAAGGACCGAAGTACACTGCTGAGGGGAGCAGCGGGCGGCAGGAGAGGTCTGCGCGCCATGCGGGACCCAACTCCGGTGGCCGGGGAGCAGCCGGGGATCGAACCGGCACTGCAGAGGCTTGCGGGCAGCTTCGCAACCCAGCGCTCAACCGCTGCGCCACCGGGGAGGCCCTTTTGCTATATATTTCATTGATGACAGTGTTTACTATAAAAATGAGAGGTTCTTTCTTTAAAAATTTGTACACTAAAACACCACCAAATGCAATAAGAAAGCCATATAACAATAAAAGGAATGTGTTCAGACATACCCTTCAATAAGTTATTTAAAACTGAGATTGAGAAGCATGTATAGAAATGTTTATATTCCTGAAAAGAAACTACCTACAAATATTTATCCAAGAACCCATTATAAAGCAAGACTGGGGGGGCCTCCCCACATCTCTGGCCTGTACCCCAGCTCTTGTATGCATAAATAAATAAATCTTTAAAAAAAAGCAAGACTGGGGATATATTATTAATTCTTGTATTAGATTTTCAAATGGTAATGGTGACTATGTATTAGTTACTAGATTATTTTTCATGTCCTCCTTGGTTAAACAAAGGCTTTTGTGGGATGAGGGAAGGAGAGCCTCAAAATAAGTATATCATGGTGGCACAGGCTTGTAAGTATGTAATAATAATGATAGCAGTGAATCTGGAAATTGTAAGAAAAGTGAACTTCTTAAAATTATTTTAAAAGCATGTTTTCAAGTATGATCTTCATCAGTTAAAAAAAGATTGTGCTTTCTATTTTACCTTTGTAGATGTTTTTATACAGTGTCCCGGAAAGAAGCAACTCAGATGCTTGAGAAGAATCCTTCCATGGGAAATATGATCCTGAGACCTGGTAGTGATAATAGAAATTACTCCATCACTATCCGGCAGGAAATAGAGTATGTTTAATTAAAAACATATAGCATTGTTAAAAGCATGATACACTAGCCATGTGTACTGAAAAGGTGCAAGAATGACTGGTGGTGAATGAGATCCTGACTCTGAATATGATGTAAAATAATGGGGTGTGTGTGTGTGTGTGTGTGTGTATTTTTCCATAATGGACATCTATGTCAACATAAACTTCTGGCTTCATTATTTTTTCTGTTTGTATAGATTTATATTTGAAATTGATGGAATACCATAGATTATTCAATTGTGATTTGATTTTTTTTTTTTTTTTAAAGATTTATTTATTTATACGAGCACTGGGTACATACAGTCAGAAGCGCGGGAGGGTGAAAGAATTCACCAGAGCCAGAGCAGGGAGCAGAACAGGCAGAAGGACCGAAGTACACTGCTGAGGGGAGCAGTGGGCACGGCAGGAGAGGTCTGCGCGCCATGTGGGACCCTCGCTGGTGGCCGGGGATCGAACCGGCGCTGCAGAGGCTGCAGGCAGCTTCGCAGCCCAGCACTCAACCGCTGCGCCACCGGGGAGGCCCGTGATTTGATTTTTTAACTTAATTGACTATCTTTAACAAATTCAAAAGAAATAAAAGTTATGACTCTTAATTGTCAGTGAGATCTCCTAGGAGAAAATGGATTTCTGGTCTGTATATAACATTCAAGGAGCTTATCCATTTTCAGGGTTTAAGAAATTGAATATGACTTAAAATTTAGAATGACTTTAAATGTTTGCTTTAATTTTTAAATAAGATATTCTAAATTTTAAGTCATAATCAATTTCCTAAACCCTGAAAATGGAAATCTCCTTTTATTAAAATATATCTCCCAGATTTTTTAAATAGAAACAATAAAACTGCTTGAAAGCAAAATTAGATCACACATGAACATTTACTCTTTTTCCTCATATTTTTCTTTTCTTGGTTGACTTGAGTATTAGATCCATTTGCATATGAATCCATATATTACTATTCTGCGTGAAATGAACAAAATCCCAAACATAATGGTTCTCTAAAGGTTGCATTTTTCTGCACAGCAACAGCATGGTCTCTTTCAGGTTGTTTTAAACTAGCCCAGCTTTTGCACTGTATTTTCCATACTAATGAGCTATGAGAAATAACAGCATTTTTTGCCACAGATGTGGTTTGTGATCGAGTGCAATCAATTTCTATACTTAAGATATAAATTTAGTGTTACAGTTTTTACTTATATTTGCATTGTATTTAAGCTATATTTAAACTTATAAGAAGGAATCTGATAAAGAAATTCATATCAAAGTTAAGTAATTCTAATTTTAGTAAACTCACTTCCAGTTTGAATTCATGCACAAATTTATGCTTCCACTTTTTAATAGTTTATTATAACATGATTTTACATACCTATAACATTTCATAAAACTTATCACCACTCCCAAAAGAAAAAATTTCATATGGTCAAACTAGAGCATTCTAGTAATGGAATCAATCGTTAAGTCAGAACTCATTTGGGCGTTGGGAAATAGTTTATACATGGAAGTGGCTAAGACAAATTTGAATTGTTATTGCACAATTTTTTTTCTTATGAGTCAAGTATAATTTGATGTTGAGGATTGTCACAGGTGTTTCCTAATGCCGCTAGACAGATCTTTCATTAATAGAATGCCTGAATTTAATGTCTTCTGCAAATCACTAATTTTAAAGGGTAGAAATTGTATAGGGTATTAGAATTTTGGCTTGTCAGACTGTAGAGCTTAGTGTAAGGACTTTGGCAAAAGTCTAGACTGTTAGGATCACCTGTGTTATCCACAAAATCAACTCATTATCTTACAGGTTGTAGGAGAAATGTTCAGTCATGCAAGTGAGATGATTGTGTCTGGTAAAACACTAGCTGAAAAGGACAAGTTGGTTTACAAAGCAGTACTTGAAAGTAAAATTATCTCCATCTGTTAACAAATCAGCTATGGGAGGGACAATTATAGCTCTGAGGAAGAAGCAAAATTCACTTTGTGCCAAACTGTCAGGTGACTTCTCTTGATATAAAGTATCAACCACCTTTACCCAGCCCAGAAGTATGTGAATTCATAATATGTAAAGCCATTCATACAACAAACTTCATAGTTTGGCTTGGTTTTTTTAAATTGTTATGACTACATGGCAAGCTAGTAGTGTAAACACTTTGGAAGGCCATTAGCCAAGGAAGCAGTAGAACATATTTACTCAAAACTAATACCTTTGCAAAAAATCTGGCTCAAAAGCTAAGGAAAAGTTCTTACAACCACATTTAAAGTCACATTTTTTTTTTTAAAGAATGTGTTAATTCTTTTTGAGGTCATAATCAGGAAACCTCAACATAGCAATTTTATCAATCACATTTTCCTCCCTCTCTACTCCTTTGGAAAAACAAAACAAAATATGAAAGAAAAACAAAGGTCAAAAATGAGAGTCAGCCTATGTGACTACAATGGAATTTTTTCTACCTTAATTTCTGCTTCAGAATTTAGTTCTGTTAGTCAAAAGTTCCTAGAGACCCTATTAATCTTGCTGCTTTCCTCCCACAGATTTTCTATGAATGAATGATATTGATGATATGACAATTACTAACCACAACTATTATTGTCACCACTTTTAGGCTATCGTTTGTGGATACTATTGAATGTTTGACAAATACTTCTTTTAGACACAGTAAAAACTGAGATAGTATTTTCTGTTTTACAAATGAAGAAGCTGAGACTAACACAAACTACTAAGTTAAAATACATTTAAAAATATTTTTTGAATAGTTATAATTTAATATTTAAATGTGTCAAACATCGAACTAAGGATTTTTCAAGCATTAATTCATTACAGGTCTGGGAGGAAAAGTATTACCATCTCCATTTTACATAGTTGAAGAAATGAAAGCTCAGAGGTTTTACAGAACAGAATCAGAACCAAGATATTTTTGGTTATAAAGATCATACATTTCAGGCTTTCCCATCAATCTTCCAAGGAATAGCAATCACATCTCATAAGGCATCCTAACCAGAATTGGCAAGTTTTCAGAAGGAACTGTGTTGCTTATAAAGGTCTTTTTTATGGTAGGGGTAAAGATAAACACAGCGGCAACTACCCCAAAGGAAGGGTGCTGGTAAGAACTCCGCTGTTCAAAAATGTTTCCTTCAGAGTCTGTGGCTTATTTCTGAAGGTTCAGAATTTAAAAATACTTTTTTTTTTTTTTTTTAAAGATTTATTTATACATGCACTGGGTACAGTCAGAAGCGCGGGAGGGTCAGAGAATTCACCAGACCCAGAGCGGGGAGCAGAGCAGGCAGAAGGACCGAAGTACACTGCTGAGGGGAGCAGAGGGCGGCAGGAGAGATCTGCGCGCCATGTGGGACCCTCCTCTGGTGGCCGGGAACAGCCAGGGATCGAACCAGCGGTGCAGAGGCTGCGGGCAGCTTCGCAGCCCAGCGCTCAACCGCTGCGCCACCAGGGAGGTCCTAAAATTTTTTTTTTAGGAGGGAAAAGTTTTATGTTTTATCCTGTGATTTTATTTTTTTTTTTTTTTTTTTTATTTTTTTATCCTGTGATTTTAAAGTAAAGCTCTGCAATGAGTCATTGGAACTATTAACTGTTTTCCATTTACTATGATAATTGGATAATATGTTATCCAAATGAGGGTAGATTTGAATATACTAGTAGATAAGAGTCTCTTGATTCGAAGTATGATTCAGTTCTAGAGGAATGTGACACGGAAATGGAAAGAGCAGAGATGAAAAAGTCTCTTTAGACAAGTTTAATGTGATAGACAATTTTGCTTTAAACAGCTAATTCTGTTGAATTAGTTTGTCTTTCAAGCAGGTGGAAGTATAATAACTACTGTTAATGCTTCAATATTAGAAAATATCTTGTTCCTAGCACTGCTGCTATATGAATCAAGGGAATTCAAGGCAGACCTACTGTTTTTCAAAATTAACTGGCATGAACCTTGATTTATGCTCATAGTATAAATTATTTCTAGCAAATAACACTACGATTCAGTTTTATAGTTACTGTTGTCTAATGCTAGGACATAAATGTAAATAATGTGCTTCTTGTCCTAAAGCAGTTCATAGTCAATAAAAATGTGTTTTAAATGATAATAAATTTAAGTAGAATGTGATTATAGAAGGGCATTGATGTATCTACTGTACTTATAGTCCCACTTATGTGTTAATACAGTATCTAATACCTATATTTCCACATCCCTAAGTTAGCTCTGATAGTAGCAAATATTCAAGGTGGTATATGAGGTAGTGGGGAAAACCATAATTGAGGGCTTTCTTATTGGAATGGTGATGAAGTGATGTAGGGAATAATTTACTTTCCATAATTCTTTCCACTTCTCTTTTAATATGGTATATATATATATATATATATATATATATATATGATTTGTATGCCTACACAGAATTTTAAAATTTCTACTTAGTTAATTGCTAGCATTAAAAAAGTGTCTGCAAGAGTTTCGGTTCTTGATTCCTTTTTTCCACTCTGTGGTGACCTACCCCATGACAGTTTTCTTATATCCTTGTTTTATAACCTCCTCACCCAAAGAGACATAGAGAAAGAGACAAATGGAAAAACAAAAACCACTATCATTTTCTTTTTGCCAGACTACAAGGATGGGGACATAGGTTTGTTCTACAGATGATATTTATACTCACTATAGTTTGATTTGACCCAATCACATAATCCAATGGAGATTAACCTTTTTTTTTTTATTTTAGTATGCCAAGAATCAAGCACTACAAAGTGATAAGTGTAGGAAACAACTACACTATTGAACTGGAAAAACCTGTGAGTAGCTATTTGTTGTTGAACTTTTTTCTGCTTCTTCCCAAACCTACCTTAAAGAATATAGACAGGTGGGCAAGCAGATTTCTTGGGTAGGAACCTAGTATGATGAAAACCACCAATGTTAAGGAGCCCCCAAAGTGGCAGATACACAGGGTGAGAAGTTAGTTGTAAGAGCTGGTGGATGGGACATAGTAAAAGATAATTTGCTAAAAATGCTCTTTTTTCTCTGCAAATTTTATCAATATAGTTGTTTCAGGGAGAAAAAAAAATATTTTCATTAAGCATCCTGCTTAATGTAAGTATTTCAATGTGTTTATTTCTAATTGAAAAGAAAAATCTCTAGTTCTCTAATAGTGATCATGCAGAAGTTCCTCTTGCCATGCAGAAATCTTCTCTTAATAGCAAATTAATGTGGAGAGGGTTTCTTTCTTGTCTGCAGCCCCTCTCCTACCCCAGCTGACTTCTGAAGCTAATGCTATAACGTTAAGACCACTTGATACTGTATTAGGCACAGAGCTAAGTGCTTTACATGCACCATCTACTTAATCTTTATCACTACCCCAAGATAATGCCCGTTAAGCAGGTGGAAAAACTGGTATTTACACTGGTCTTAATAAAAATATAACAGTGTGATCTGTGTTACAGGATGGTGAAAAAAGGAATCTAATTCTCTGATTTTAGGCTGCATGGTGGTAAGATTATGCTGAGAAAGTGATCACACTGAATGAAATCTATGGATTTTGAGGATATTGATAGCTCTCCAGGTTGAGTTCCTAGTTCCTGTGTCTCACCAGGCCCACTGTGTTGATCAAATAGAAAAAGGAACAGGAGAATTGCATTTCTTATGTTTGACAATAAGCGCTAGTATGCAATGGTAAACTTGATCAAGAGCAATCTCTGTTCTCATGTCCATGTCTGACTGGACTATTTCAAAAATTCCAATGAAGGAAATAGAAAAAAGATTGCTGAATGACAATCCAAATAACCAAATGAATAGAAAAAAAAATGGTCAGGGAAGAACAACGTGCCTCTGAAACTGGTGAAATGAGATTCATTGACCTGTCATTAGCCAATGGTCCACAGTAAAAGGAATGTTCTTTCACCTTTCTTACTCCCAACCTTCTTCCTCAGTCAGGTTGTCTTTTTCTGTGTATTCTTTTTCCTCTTCAAGTTTACCTGGGATATTCAGGTTTAACCTGAATGCTGCCTGTATGAAAACACTGGCTTGGAAGGGGTAGCAATACATTTCAGTTACTCCTTACCAAGTAAATTATGCTGTTATGATGAGATATTAACATGCTAAATTCTCTGGTTTTAAGGATTCTTTGGCTTCCAGTTGGCAAAACAAACTATTGCAACTTAAATAATAATGCATTTATTTTAATAATAAAAGAAGCAGAGAGTGACTGGAAGGCTGAAAAATATTCAGGGATTAGGAAGAAGTTACAGGTTTCCTTCACTATCTGAAAATAGTGTTTTGGTGAAACCTTTGTAAAACAAAATAATGTATAACAAAGAAGCGCTTACAATTAATTTACATGGAAAAATTTTCCAATAATCTGCCAAATCATACTAAATAACACATAAACCTAAAATAACACCAACATAGAGGAAAAATGCAAACAATACATACACAGCTGGTATGAGTAGTTCCCAGGGAAGGAGCTTGATGCCTCCACTCTTACTGCTTGGGGTGTACACTGCCTCTAGAATGACTGTTTCAGCACAAATGCTAAATGGCTAATTTTGCTTTTTGCCTTTTGTTATGAAAACAAAAATCCTCTTCAAATTTCTTTCGAATAGTGAAACAGTGTAGTGCTAGCAACTAGGGCAAAGGAGAATCCTGGAGCTCTCAGTGTTTTTTTCAGGTTTTTACTTCACACAAGGCTGTTTTAAGCCACCCCCTGATTTTCATCTCCTGGTCTCCTGGGGTGTACAAATGATGCCATCCATCCCCAGAGCCCCATAGTCACAATATCGTTCTGCCAGAGTTCCCCAGCCTTCTGGCGGGGTTGTTAGTCCATCAACTTTTTTCCCTGTGTCAGCACTGGGTGAGCTCTGAATAATGAATTGTGGTCCTCTTTCACCCCTGGTGAGTCTGCTGCTTCAGGGGTCGTGCGCTGGTCCTCTCAGGCCATCTCCTCCTCCACATGAGGTCTTGTCCTGCAGCTCCCAGTCCTTGACCACCTCCATGCTCCTGCAGGATCTTTTACTCCTCTCTGATCTCCTGGACTTTGGTCACTGCCTGTGCTGCCATGGAGCCTCCAGCATTGTCCTTGACTCCATTTGCAGAGCAGTGAGGGAACACTCAACCACTGCCCTGACTCTGAGCAGGCACCAGGTCCACCCAGTGCCTTCCCACTGTGCGCAGAGTCCTGTCCACCTACACCGGGGGCTCCAGAGGCGCCCACAGAGAGGAGGCCAACCACCCCTCAGTCCCTCCCGAGGTCTTTGGAGACCTGTCTGCATACCTGTCTGCATTGGATCCTGCCGACTCATGCCATCTGTAGTAGCAAGAAGGCACCATGGCAGGTTCTGTATAGATCCGGGAAGATGGGTAAAGCAGAGTCCTGGAGCCCTCAGTGGCTTTTTCAGACTTTTAATGATCTTTCTACACCATCTGTAGTGAGGCAACCAGATGCAGGGCAGGCAGGGGGGTCAGGGGGCCAGGAGGCTGGCAGATCTCCTAGCCCCAGGGGAATCTTCACTCTTTCTGGGCGCTCTGGCGTTCTCTACCACTCTCTGCCACACTGTACCACACAGTCCTCTCCCACACCCTGACCTCTGTGACACTGCCCTTATATGCTCAGTCTCTCCGCTCAGGTGTGCCCACTCATGCATGCACGCATCAAACTCCAGCTGTCCACCATCAGGCATGTTTACCCCGGCCCACGTTGCCAAGCGCCTCCTGCATTCAAGGCCACAGGTGATAGCCACAGAGGCCAATGAACGGCACAAAAAAAAGGTGCAAAAGCCTGAGCAATCTTCATTTACCCTACAAACAGGTACAAATGTAAGTCTTTCATAAAAGTGAAATGAGAAAATGGAAGCTTTAAAAAGCCAGGGATACCTGTAACTGCAACAAGAACAATCTTATTAGGAAGTTGCTATCCTTCCTTGTTTCTGATTGTCAAATTCAATGGATCATTTTCTGGCCTAATTTGAGTCACATTCTCGTGCAGCATTTGGGGAAGAACAGGATACCTAATTATTGTATGCCAAAATGTATCCATTAGGAAAAGGGAATTCCTCAACAGGAAATCAGATAAGGTTACAAAGGAGAAATAAAATGCATGGGCAGGTAAAGTGTCATCTCTTCAGTAAATCCTCAAAGTGAGATACTGAGATGATTTTCTGGAGCTCAGGAAATACACAGTTGCAGCCATTAAATTTTAATTGAACTTTCTCTTATTCTGTTTTTATGCAGGTGACACTGAGCCTTCTTACACTTTCTTTTTACAGGTTACACTCCCAAATCTTTTCAGCGTCATTGATTATTTTGTGAAGGAGACACGAGGAAATTTACGACCATTTATATATTCAAATGATGAAACCCATGGTATGTTCTTCATTTCATTGTTATAGCCAGGAAAGCAAAACAAAACAAAATGTCTAAAAAATCCACAAAACCTTGAATATCATTTGTAATGTCGACCAGGTAGGACAGTAGCTCATTCTTTAGATTTATCCATTTGGAAATCATTTTGTCACTTTGAAAATAAGGAATACCAGTATATCCTGGCCAATAGAGTATATGGGCTTTTTCTAGAGGGTGAAGAACCTGGAGGCATGTATTGTGATTATTAATTCCATTCTATCATTCTACATGATTTTATCAACCAAGTTCAAGTAAGAAAACCATAATGGTAGTCATAGAATCCAAGCAGGTAATTTTAAGGTATAGTCTATCAAAATGTTGGATGCCCCAGACAGATTAAAGTGGGTGAGGATTAAAGAGAGAATTTGAGAATTGGCTATTGGGCCATAAGTGACTTGAGTGAGAGGGTTTATGGCATATAAATGCAGAATTCAGAGTACAAGCAAAGCAAAACAATGAGTCACTGGGTGGTGGGGAGCTGTAAAGATTTTAGTCAACTCAATTATAGAATTTGTGAGGCCTCTTGTTCATAAAGAATTAAGGATTTTAAAACAGTAATAGCAGGGCCTCCCCCAGGGCACAGCGGTTTAGCGCTGGGCTGTGAAGCTGCCCGCAGCCTCTGCAGTGCCAGTTCGATCCCAGCCGGCCTGCGAGGGTCCTACGTGGCGAAGCAGACGTCTCCTCTCGCCCGCTGCTCCCCTCAGCAGTGTATCTCATCAGTCTGCCTGTTCTGTTCCCCGCTCTGTCTCTGGTGAATCCTCTCACCCTCCCACGCTTCTGACTATACCCAGTGCTTGTATAAGTAAATAAATAAATCTTTAAAAAATAAAACAATAATAGCAGATAACTAAACCAAGCAGAGAGCACAGCTCACATGATTATAATACTGTTCTGTCCAGTTTTTGGCTGATTAGGGCAGGCTGGGTGTGATAGTTTCCCTCTGGCCTTTGAAACAATTTTTGGTACAAGTGGTCACTTGATAAGCTATGAGCAGGAGAGATAAAATATATCCCGTTTATTTGCATTCAGTTATCAAAACAAATTCCTGTTCCTAGAGATTATGAGGGGAAACAATTTTGTTTGGCTACATGCATCAGGGCATATCTGGAAGGTTTAATTAAAAGGACAGCAAGTTTAAAAGTACAAGTCTTAAAATGTGGCTATGAATATTGTGATGCCAAATAGCTAAAAAAACAACAAACTTCAGATTAAAGGAACTTTAGAAAATTATCTAGTATAGTGTCTTATTCTATGTAGGCATCACCTCTGTATTTGGTACAGGACACATCTCTAAGGGTGATGATACAGCTGTTTGGAAATTTCCTAGATTTGATTTTGAGGCAGTTTACTTTTACTTTTGGTCAATTTTCACAGTAAAGACATCTTTCTTAATGTTGATGTGACATTCCTCCGCTTAATGTCTACATATTGATCCAATTTCTGACTTTGAAACAACATAGTTTTTATTTTTTATTCTGTCTTTATTTTAATTTTTTTACATCATTGTTCATTTTTAAATAGTATTTGCTTCCCCTACCCCCTCAGGTGTAGTCCCCATGGTTTCCTTCACCAATGCACCCGTGCACCATCACCTCAGTCCCCTGTGCTCTTCCCTCCCTCCTTCTGCTCCCTCCCCCTCCCCTGCAGGAGGTCTCTGGTTTATCATTGTCTGAAACAAGAGTTTTAAAAACCCATCATATAGCTACAATGTCTCCCCTTGGTCTGTCTCTTTCCTGCCCTCTCTCAGTGATCTAAATTGTTGGTTCCTTCTGTCCTACTCCCTTCTCTTAAAATACAACCATAAGGGATGAACATGTTACTGTAGATATGACTGTAAAGGACAGGAAAGACACAGAGCGGGTTTTCTTTTTTTTGTGGGACTCTTGCTGGCAGCCGGGGAATGAACCTACGCTGCAGAGGCTGCGGGCAACCTCCCAGCCCAGCGCTCAACCGCTGTGCCACCAGGGGAGGCCCCACAGAGCAGGTTTTCTGATCCAGCAGACCAGGTAAAGGAGTCGTCAGAGTTCTGGGGACCTCGGTGGGTTTTCAGGCTTTTATTGGGATTTACCAGGTACACGGCAGGCAGGGGTGCTGGGGGGCCGGGAGGCTGGCAGGCCTCCCAGCCCCCAGCAAGTCTTCACTCTGACTGGGCTCTCCGGCCTTCTCTCACCTTCTCTCTGCTCTTCTCATGGCTCTGCTTCTCTCTCGCCTTCTCTGCTCCTCTGCTTCTTTTTCTCGGCTTCTGCTGGCGTCCCCGTGATGCCGCCCTTAAAAGCCCAGTCTTAGCCCAGGTGAATCCCATCTACATAGGCCCACACCCTACTCCAGGTGCCCGCCATCAGGCATGCATTCAGGACTGCAGGGTTCTGTCATCTATCCTAATGGTGGGAGGGCAGAAAAGCCTAATACTTTTTACCTTACCCTACAGTGACCATCAACTGTATCACCTGGGCTTTAATGTAGAAAAACACCACTTAATTTATGCTATTTATGTTATGTTAATACAAGCTTTTTTTCCTTTCTTTTCAGTGACCAAAGGATTTCCTGTAACGTCTCTAAAGTAAAATAAAAAATTGGGAGAGGGATTGCGAACTGACTGTAATGTACCTCCTCATGGATCATATTGTGCCAGTTCTCTAATGCTGTTAACAGCCCACCAGAGATGGTGGTTAAATCATCAATCATTTTGTTTGCCTATGATTCTCTATATAAGCAATTTGGTTTGGATTCAGTCAGTTCACCTGGTCTCATGTGGTGTCACTTGCGTGGATTGACTAGGGCTGGCTGGTTAAAGTAGGCCTCATTCACACATAGGGTGCAGATAGTCAGCTGGGGCTGGCTAAACCATTCACTCTCTTCTTATGGTCTTTCACCCTTGAGGTTAGCCCAGGCTCTCTCAGAGATCTCAGAGCAGTAAGGGTAGAAGTGTAGCTTCATCTTCTTGGGCTGCACATTCTTAATATTGAGAATAAATTATGGTTTACTAGGAGCTTTTAGTATAGGAGAAACTGTGAAGTGAATAAATAATTCCAAGTGTGATATATGTTCTGTATAGAAGTTGTCTTTCTTTACATTTTTAAAAATTTATATACAATAAAATTCACTTTTTTTCATATAGTCCTGAGTTTTGATAATCGCCACCACAATCGATAAAGTTCTAGTGCCTCAAAAAAAATGCCCCATTTTCTTCCTTTGTAGACAACTCTTGACTCATTCACAATCCATATAGTTTCGCCTTTCTCAAAGTGCCTTATGAATGGAATCACAGTGTGACACCTGTCTGAAATGAGACTGGTTTGCTTCACTCATCATGTCTAAATCCACATACATGTTGTGTTACTAGCTTGCTCTATTTTACTGTTGAGTAGCATTTCACTCTATTGAGGTAGAAGTTTGCTTTTTCATTGACCAATTTTGATCTATTAGGATTGTTTCCAGTTTTTGGAAATTATAAATTAAGCTATAAAAATATTCAGAGTTTTGTGTGAACATAGTTTTCATTTCATTTGTGTAAAACATCTAGGAATGGATTGCAGGATCATAAGTGTGTATGTAACAATTACTTACATAGTAATTGTGTAAGTAAGCTTTATAGTAATTGAAATCAGGAGGTATGAGTGTAACTTTGTTCTTTTCAAAATTGTATTGGCTAGTCTAATTTGTCTTTCAGTAAGCTTTAGAATCAATTTATTACTGTCTATAGAAAAATCCTCTGGGCTTTGATTTGAATTTTGTTGAATCTGTACATCAGTTCAGGGAGAACTAACATCATGACAACACTGAAGAGTGAAATGTATTTCTTCATTTATTTAGGTTGCTCTGATATTTTACAATGTGTATAGTTTGCAACATACAAATTCTGCGTATAATTTGTTTAGATTAAGATCAAAGTATTTAATTTTTGGCTGTTATTGTAAATGATCATTTTTAAAATTCTGAATTCTAATTGTTCATTGGTAGTAATCAGAAATACAATTTTTGGGGGCCTCCCCAGTGGCGCAGTGGTTGAGCGCTGGGTTGCGAAGCTGCCCGCAGCCTCCATAGTGCCGGTTCGATCCCCGGCTGCTCCACAGCCACTAGAGGAGGGTCCCACATGGCTCGCAGACCTCTCCTGCCGCCCGCTGCTCCCCCCAGCAGTGTACTTCTGTCCTTCTGCCTGCTCTGCTCCCCGCTCTGGCTCTGGTGAATATTCTCACCCTCCTGCGCTTCTGACTGTACCCAGTGCTTGTATAAATAAATAAATAAAAATAAATATTAAAAAAATATATATAATTTTTGAATGTTGATCTTGTATTCTCAGTGACCTTAACTCATTTCTAAAATTTCTTTTTTGATACATTCCTTAGAATTTTCTATGTAGAAGTCCCACTTATTTTTCTTCTTATTGTACTCACTGGAATGTCCAGAATATAGACATATAGAAACATAGAAAGTAGACATCCTTGCCTTGTTCCCAGTTTTAAAGAAAAAATGGAAAATTCCTTCTTTCATGTAAGTATGATGTTGGCTTTTTAAAAAATGTTCTTTAGGGCCTCCCCGGTGGCGCAACGGTTGAGCGCTGGGTTGCAAAGCTGCCCGCAGCCTCTGCGGTGCCGGTTCGATCCCCGGCTGCTCCCCGGCCACCGGAGGAGGGTCCCGCATGGCGCGCAGACCTCTCCTGCCGCCCGCTGCTCCCCTCAGCAGTGTACTTCGATCCTTCTGCCTGCTCTGCTCCCCGCTCTGGCTCTGGTGAATTCTCTCACCCTCCCGCGCTTCTGACTGTACCCAGTGCTTGTATAAATAAAAATAAATCTTAAAAAAAAAAAAAAAAAAAAAAATCTTATCCTTAAAAAAAAAAAAAAAAAAAAATGTTCTTTATCAGATTAATTTCTCTTTAATTCCTGCTTGGCCACATGGTAAATTTTGCTTGTGTTTTTTTAATCATGAATGGATTTTAATTTTGTCAAATGTTTATGCAGCTATTGAAATATTTTTCCTTTTATTTGACTAACATGGTGAATCACATTGATGTTGTACTTTTGAACCAGCCTTGGTCATAATGTATAATCTTTTATCACAGGATTTGATTTGCTAATACTTTAAGAATTTTTATGAGGGAAATTGAGCTGTAGTTTTTTTTTTTTTTTTTTAAAGATTTATTTATTTATTTATACAAGCACTGGGTACAGTCAGAATCATGGGAGGGTGAGAGAATTCTCCAGAGTCAGAGCGGGGAACAGAACAGGCAGAGTGACTAAATACACTGCTGAGGGGAGCAGCAGGTGCAGCTGGAGAGGTCTGTCACACCATGTGGGACCCTCGCCAGTGGTCGGGGATCAAAGCGGCGCTGCAGAGGCTACAGGCAGCTTCACAGCACAGCGCTCAACTGCTGCGCCACCAGGGGAGGCCCTGATTTGTAGTTTTTTAAAAATTGTTTTGTCTAATTTGGGTCATTTATATAATTCTAGTATCAAAATATCAGATAGAAAGAATTCCTGTATATATTTGAAAAATATGTATAAAACTGGAATTTTTTCATCCTTAAATGCTGAATAGACTTCAAGGTTTCTCTGGTGGAAAGCTTTTGACAATGAATTCAATTTCTTTTTTCTTTCTTTTTTTCTTTGAAGATTTATTTATTTTATGCATACAAGAACTGGGATACAGGCCAGAGGTGCTGGGGGTGAGAGAATTCACCAGAGACAGAGTGGCGAACAGAACAGGCAGATCAACTGAAATACACTGCTGAGGGGAGCAGCGAGTCAGGAGAGGTCTGCAGCGCCATGTCGATAGCTCCCTGGCCCGGGATCAAACTCATGTTGCAGTTGCTGCAGATAGCTTCATAGGTTGTGCTTAACTCCTTGCGCCACCAAGGAGCCCCTCAATTTCTTTAATGATGTAGATATCGGACAAATCATCTATTTTGAGTTAACTTTGGTATTGTTTTTCAAGGAATTGTTTTTTTCTAAGTCTTTAAATTTATTGACAAGTAGTCTATAGGGATGTTCCTTCTTTATTCCCAATATTGATGATTTGTGTTTTATTTATTGGTCAACTTGGCAACTAATTTATCATTAGATCTTTTCAAAGAACCAGCTATTAATTTCATTGATTTTTTTCAGTTGTATTGATTTCTGCTTGCTTTGCTTTTTTTCCCTAGTTAAGGTTTAATCTTTCTTGTTTAAAACCATTTTTCTTTTCCAATGCAAACATTTATTGTTGTTTCCTCTAAACAGTACTGAACTGTGTACTACAGACTGACATTATCATGGTCAGGATGGTTATTTATATGATTTTTATTCTCATAAACTTGTTTGATTCAGAATATGGTCTTTGTGAATGTTCCACATTTTATATATATATACATATATATGTATATATATTTGTTTGTTTGTTTGCTTTTTGTTTATGCATGCACTGGGTACAGTCAGAAGCGCGGGAGGGTGAGAGAATTCACCAGAGCCAGAGCGGGGAGCAGAGCAGGCAGAAGGACCGAGGTACACTGCTGAGGGGAGCAGCGGGCGGTAGGAGAGGTCTGCGCGCCATGTGGGACCCTCCTCCTGTGGCCGGGGAGAGGCCGGGGATCGAACTGGCACCGCAGAGACTGCGGGTAGCTTCACAACCTAGCGCTCAACTGCTGCGCCACCGGGGAGGCCCTAAAAAGATTTATTTATGGGGCCTCCCCGGTGGCGCAGGCAGTTGAGCGCAGCACTGTGAAGCTGTCTGCAGACTCTGCAGCACGGGTTGGATCCCGGCCAGCTGGGGAGAAACCCAGTGGCACAGCAGACCTCTCCTGTCTCCCTGCTGCTCCTCTCAGCAGTGTATTTTGTCAGTCTGCCTGTTCTGTTCCCCACTCTGTCTCTGGTGAATCCTCTCACCCTCCTGCACATCTGGCCTGTACCCGGGTTCTTGTATAAGTAAATCAAGCTTTTTTTTTTTTTTTTTTTTAAAGATTTATGTATGCAGAGCTAGGGTGTACGCAGCTTCACAGCGCTGGGCTCAACTGCCTGCACAACCAGGGAGGTCCCAAAACTTAGTGGTTTAAAACACACATTGTTTCAGTTTTAGTGGATTAGGAGTCTGGTCTTGGCCTGGTTTAGTCTTCTCAGTATGAGCAGGGAATGAAGGTGTTGGCTGGCGCTAGCTAGGTTGTCATCTGAAACTTTTTATATTGAGGAAGGAGGCACTCCAAATCACTCGGGTTGTTGGGCTAATTCATTGCAGCTGTAGGATTCAAGGATTCATAGCAAATGGCTTCTTCAGAAATGGCAAGAGGTGAATGGAAAACTACAGAGCAAATGTACTAGCAAGATGGAGTCATAATGTAACATAATCATGGGGATGATCATTGTCACATATGTAACATAACTAGGGAACTAGCTATATTCTATTGTTTAGTAGCAAGTAACAGTTCCAATCCCTCCTGAAGGTATGGATTTACGCAATGTGCAAATGCCAGGACATGTGAATCATGTGGATCACCTTAAAGTCTGTCCACTAGAAGATACATACAATTTTAAGATTGTTTTGTCTTCTTGGTGGGTTAACTCCTTTATATAATTTTTCTTTTTTCAAAAAATATTTGCATGGTTTATCTTAATTCTTGTTATCTGTTCTGTTTAAAGTAGGTTTCTTATACACAACATATATTTTGTCTTGCTTTAAAAAATACAAATCTGAGTACACTTACACCTAGTATTATTTTGATATTGTTGGGTTATGTCTTAGATTTTGTTTTCTATTTGTCACTTCTGTTTTTCCTATGTTCTCCCAACTTCATCTACCTTGTTTGGATTTGAATTTTTAGTATTCCAAGTAATTTTGGATTGTATTTTGGGATAGTTTGAATATAATGACATGAAACATTAAAATCTTTTGAAACTTTTTTTAAAGCAGGCAATCATCCTGATTATACTGAACTAATTCTTCCTAATTTTATGAGGTGGCTCTGATATCAGTTCAGGTTTCAGAGCATTTATTATGTTGCATTGGGTCAGCCTCATACATTTTTTTCCTAAAGATTTATGCATAGAAGAACTGAGGTATAGACCAGAGAAGTAATCATCAATAAGATTCACCAGACACAGTAGGGAGCAGAAAAGGCAGATATACTGAAATACAGTGGGCGAGACAAGAGAGGTCTCGTTGTGCCCAAGATCAGCAGACTCGGCGAGCATAGCCTCCAAGAACCCAAAGACAGCTGATGCAAACACAAAAGGGAGTTTATTACAGACTCGAGTCCGGGCTCATGGCACCTACCATCACAACGGCAGATATTGAGAGCCCCGAACAAAGGAAGCAGGGTTTTTTTATAGAGTTAAATCATGCTGGCAGTTACTCATTGGCTACAAGGATGTGTTCTTCAACTTTGCCGGGCTATAATTCTAAGCTGACTGGCCCGGCCGAGATGCAGCTCCAATTATGGCAAGTTCGCCCTCATTGGTGACCAGAGGGCGAGGGTGGAGTGAGGGTCGAAACTGTCGAAACTATCTCTGGAATGCAGTTGTCATTCCTGGGACAGCAAAACCTAAAATTCTAAAATGGCAGTTACACACAAAATGACAAAGCAATGATTAAGAATACTTATGCCTTGTTCCACAGTCTGCTGTGCCATATGTGGGTTAGCTCCCTGGCTGGAGATGGAAATCAGGCCACAGAGGTGTTAGCTCTGAGACTTAACCCTCTACAACCACCAGGGAGGCCCTAGCCTCATGCAGCTTAGGGATGAGCCTGAAACTTTCGTCACTCATTGATGAAGAGAAGCTCTTTTCAGCTCTTTTACCTCTCCAGGATTTCCTCTACAGTCTCCTTTTACCAAAGGTCCTACTGTTACAGAGAAGCCCCGATATAAAACGGGACTTAAAAGGGACTTATTAATACTCCACTTCAGGAACACACAAAAGGTTAATAAAAGGTTTATTTACAAGGGAAGGGGAAATGAGAAAATGTACAACTCAGAGAGAAAATAGGGAAATAAAATATTTTAAGATTTATTTATTTATTTATTTATTTATTTATTTATACAAGCACTGGGTACAGTCAGAAGCACGGGAGGGTGAGAGAATTCACCAGAGTCAGAGCAGGGAGCAGAGCAGGCAGAAGGACCGAAGTACACTGCTGAGGGGAGCAGCGGGTGGCAGGAGCGGTCTGCGCGCCATGTGGGACCCTCCTCCGGTGGCCGGGGAGCAGCCGGGGATCGAACCAGCGCCGCAGAGGCCGTGGGCAGCTTCGCAACCCAGCGCTCAACCGCTGCGCCACCGGGAGGCCCGGAAATAAAATCTTAAGTGCGTCCTACCCGATCCGCCGACCTGGAAACTCAATGGCACTCTGCAAGCTGGCCTCGAGTCACGAGCTGGTGGAGAGCCAAAAGGGAACCCCCCAAGGCCCATGTGTCTGGTTTTATACCAAACCTGGTTGTTAACTCCACCCTCAGGTTCCAGCAACCTTTCCTTTGATGGTGATGGGATTTGTCTTTCCCAATATCCTGATGGCTTTGGTCTGGAGTGGGGATGGAGTCCACAATGCCTGTATGGAATTAGCTCAGGACATCCTATGGACCTGCGTAAGTTGTAGGCATCTCTGCTGCCATGTAGTTCTGTATGCCTGGGGCTACCCTTGGGGTAATTCCAACCAACTCCCCCACTCCAGACATTTTTCAGACCATAGGGTCCACTATTACTTGTTTCTTTGATTAGAAAGATGAATTTTCTCTTGGGCTTTAGGTACTCATGAGGCCACTGCTACACTGTGTACCTTGATTAAGGGCCATCCTAAGGAGAGGAAAAACAGAGAATGAAACTGGCTGTTAATGTAAAATGTCAGTGCTTTTAGAAACGATCAGGTTACTATTGTTTGGTGACTGAAGTTGAAGAATGCATCCTTGTATCCAATGAGTAACTGCCAGCATGATTTAACTCTATAAAAAACCCCTGCTTCCTGGGCCTCCCCGGTGGTGCAGTGGTTGAGCGCTGGGTTGCGAGGCTGCCCGCAGCCTCTGCAGCACTGGTTTGATCCCCGGCAGCCCGGCGAGGGTCCCACATGGCGTGACAGACCTCTCCTGCCGCCCGCTGCTCCCCTCAGCAGTGTACTTCATCAGTCTGTCTGTTCTGCTCTCCGCCCTGGCTCTGGTGAATTCTCTCACCCTCCCGTGCCTCTGACTGTACCCAGTGCTTGTGTAAATAAATAAATAAATCTTTAAAAAACAAACAAACAACAAAAAAACCCTGCTTCCTTTGTTCGGGGCTCTCGATATCTGCCGATGCGATGCGTTGGTAGGTGCCATGAGCGCGGACTCGAGTCTGTAATAAACTCCCTTTTGTGTTTGCATCGGCTGTCTTTGGGTTCTTGGAGGCTATGCTCGCCGAGAGCTGGTTGTTTACTCTGTGATCAAGAACAAATTACTTATTCTCCCTGCATTTCAAATTCCCTTGTTCTATGGATTAGGGAATAGCACAGGAACTAACAGATTTAGAGGGGGTCTTGAGAGACTTCAAATAAGATTATTATTTATTTATTTAAACATTTTGGCCCATCTTCAGCTTTTCTTTTTTTCCTTTTTTTGATTTATTTATTTATACAAGCACTGGGTACAGTCAGAAGCGCGGGAGGGTGAGAGAATTCACTAGAGCCAGAGCGGGGAACAGAACAGGCAGACGGACGAAATACACTGCTGAGTCGAGCAGTGGGCGCGGCAGGAGAAGTCTGTGCGCCATGTGGTACCCTCACCGGCGGCTGGGGATCGAACAGGTGCTGCAGAGGCTGTGGGCAGCTTCGCAGCCCAGCGCTCAACTGCTGCGCCACCAGGGGAGGCCCAAGATTATTTTTTATATGGTAACCTCTTTTCTTTGAAAAGATGAAAGATGATAAACTAGAAAAGTAATTAAGAGATTGCAAATTCCAGAATACAACAGGATGTATAGAATTGAGCGGTAACAAATTAATGATTGCTATAAATGGAATAAACTAAGTAAAATACAAATTTAAAAAGACAAAAAAATAGAAAAATAGAATTATAGAACAGGGCTAGAACAAAACCCAAAAAACCCATAAAGTGGCATAAATAAATCTAAATACATCTGTAAGTATATTAAATGTAAATGGCCTAAGTGTTCCGATTAAAAATCAAGATTGTTGAATTGTATTTAAAAAACTCCTGGGCCTCCCCTGGTGGTGCAGGCATTGAGCGACATGCTGTGAAGCTGCCCGCAGCCTCTGCAGCGCCAGTTCCATCCCCGCCAGCAGGCAAGGGTCCCACATGGCATGACAGACCTCTCCTGTTGTTATAGGGCAGGGAGAGCGGCAGTCCAAACCCTGCAAACCTGCCTATTCTAAATGGGTTCTGCCATCCGCCGCATCAACACAAAACATATGAGACTTTAATGGGAAGGAACTTTAATACAATTAGGAAACAATACAGGAAAGGCAAAGAATATAGTTTCTAAATCAAGCACCCAAAGTTACCCGTCCCCTCGTGGGTAAAACTCCATCCAAATGGGATTGGCCCAGAGCAAGGCCCCAAAGCCTGCCACAAGTCTACAGCACCTTCCAGTGGGGACCCACAGAAAAGGGTCAGAAACAACCAGAGAAGCCCAGAAGGAAAAGAGCAAAATCAAAATCAAGATAAAAACTGCCATGGTCACCTCCCCACGGGTCTTACCCACATCTGTATCACCCAGTCCACGACCAAAAGACAAGCGCAGTTTCTTCACGTGTCTTTAGGCTCCATGTGCCTCCTCCAGGTCTCCTTCTGGCTCCAACTTGCTTCTTTCCTCAGTCTCCTCTGCAGCTTCTCCTCTCCCTGCTCAGCTCCACCCTCCCTTGGGTGGGGCAGGGAACCTCCCACCTTTCCTGCGGACCACCCTGTTAACATTGTCATGCCCGCTGTCTGTTCTGTTCCCCACTCTGTCTCTGGTGAATCCTCTCACCCTCCCGCGCATTTGGCCTGTACCCCGGTTCTTGTATAAATAAATAAAAAAAATCTTTAAAAAAATTAAAAAAATAAAAATAAAAACCTCCTAAATTTGGGCCTCACTGATGGCTCATGGGCAAAAGTCTCAGCGCTAACAAGCTATCGTCAGCCACTGCAGCGTAAGTTTGATCTGAGGCCAGGGAGCCAGCCCACATGGCACAGCAGACCTCTCCTGTCTTGCCCTCTGCTTCCCTCTACAGTGTATTTTAGTAGATTTGCCTGTTCTGCTCCCCATTCTGCCTCTGGTGAATCTGCTCACCACCTGCACCTCTGGCTTGCGCCCCAGTTCTTGGATGCAAAAACAAAATCTTTATGAAAAAAAAAAAAAAACTCCTAAATTCAAACTCTATGGAACACTTAAAAAACTGACTCGAACTAATGAAAAAAGAAAAAAAAATTATTAATGTTATATCAAAAATTATAGAATATGGTTACAAAAACAATTATAGTATTATAAAAATTTAGTAGTAATTACAAATATACTTAAAATACATTAGTAATTAGTAATATATTTGTACTTCTAAATATATAATTTGCAAAGTTGAAATCCATAAAGGAGGTAAATATCCCTATCTCAAGAAATTAGGAACAAGAACAGTGGAAACCCCAAAGAAAACAGAAACAAATAATATTGATAAGAGCAGAAATTAGTGAAATAGAAAAGCAGCATACAATAGAGGGGATCAACAAAACCAAAATCTGGATCTTAGAAAAGACTAAACAACATCTCTATTTGAACATTATATAGCATATAAAGAATTTGCAAATAATCCATAAGAATCTATAGCTGTTTTCAGACACAGAAGCAAAAGAAATAAATAAATTATATTTTACAAATAATCAACAGGAAATAAAGTAGGCTAATTTAGAATAACATTTTCCAGGATATTTAGACAGGTTTTTAAAAATATATTTTAAAACATATCGTGAAAGGTTCAACGCAGTAAAGGAGAGCCAGGCTAAATTTTCTCAAAGGCAGGGAAAATTTATTGTGCCCCCAGCGGGATTCACGGACCCAAGGTGGGGGTAGGTGAAGTCACACCCATTGTCAGGGGAAGGCAGGTTTTTATAGGGGGGGAAAGGGAAATCGGGCTTGCATCTGGGGGAACTGGCTTGATGAGGAACAGAGCTGTTTTCTGATGATATCAGCAGGCCCTCATTCTGGACCCTAGGTGGGCTTCCTCATTCTCACCCCTGTATCAACCTTTCGTATTGGATGGTAAGAAAGCTATATTAGTGGATAATTATCAGGTTAAAAACTGGGAAGAAGTAGAAATTCATAATGGTGAACTTTTCATTTGTGACCACTTGTATTTGGGGGCTTTAATGCATTTGGAAGAGGCTACTGAGAAACTGAACAATTAAGAGACTATGGATTCAAAGGGAAAGTCTAGTGGTGGCCAATATGTGGGGACCCTGGCAATCCCAACCCACATTTGGAACACTAAAGGATTATTGGAGTAAGGGTTAACAGGAAATAACAGCACAAGTACAGTCCACAGCTTGGCTCTGAGTCACATGGATAATTCAGAAAAATCTGTCCCTGAAATTGGGTCAAAATGATTCTAGATTACTAATGCCTAAGTGCCTGACACAGCATATGAAAAAAAAAAAATCTGTGGAGGATGAAAACATCATGCTGGGCATCAAATTATTTCTATAAACAATTTTTCAATGGTTACATTGGCACTGAGATAACCATATACACAAAGATAAAAGATAAAAAAGGGGGGTTAGCTGAAATAAAATTAAGAAACAACTACATGAGAATTTTAGATTTGGGAATTGTTAAGTGCATACAATAAATAACAATGGTTTTCATGTTCAGGTGGATGAAAGGTGAAAATGTTAGCAAGACAAGTGAAATTTGTAAGACTGACCAATTTACATATCCGTGATTAGAAATTTGAGAACTGAAAATACAAAGGGCTAATAATAACCAAGATACTCTTACAGACCAGGGTGAGAAGACTTGTTCTTCCAAATATCAAACACAGTACCAGCTACAGTGACAGACACACTATACTAGTAGCACAGGGACAGAAAAGGAACAAACAATTTAGAAAGAAGTACTTTCCCTTTGAATCCATAGTCTTAATTGTTCAGTTTCTCAGTAGCCTCTTCCAAATGCATTAAAGGCCCCAAATACAAGAGGTCACAAATGAAAGGTTCACCACTATGAATTTCTACTTCTTCCCAGTTTTTAACCTAATAATTATCCACTAATTTAGCTTTCTTACCACTAATTTAGCTTTCTTACCATCCAATACGAAAGGTTGATACAGGGGTGAGAATGAGGAAGCCCACCTAGGGTCCAGAATGAGGGCCTGCTGATACCATCAGATATATGACTCTTAGTGGCACTGAAAAAAAGACTTCAATAAATGTCAGTGAGGCAATTCCCAGCATACACAAAATCTTGATGAATTAAAAACATACATGTGAAAGGCAAAACTAAACTTGTAGAAGACAACAGAGGGTTATCTTCATGACCTTGGGGTAGAAAAATATTTTTTTAAACAATTCACAAAAAATTCTAACCATTTAAAACAAAAAAAGTAATACTTTTCAGTACCTAACTATTAACAATTTTTTTTAAGTCAAATCATAGTAACACAGAAGAAAAAAAGCAAGGCAAGAGTGAGAGAAAAACTATTTTCTAGCTACCAAAGAACAGGACTTAAAAAGATCTTTATGAATCAATGAAGAAAAAGATTGCCAACACAATAGAAAAGTGGGTAAAAAAGTTGTATATACTTTATAAAAAAAAAGTGGTTAATAGACTTTTTGAAAAAGTGATCAATTTCACTAATAACTAGGGAAATGCAGAACAAAATATGAATGAGATACAACTGCATATTCACCAGATTGGCAAAATTTAAAAATAATCTCTTTATATCAGTGTTGAGAGGATATACAGAACATCTACATTACTCAGGGAAAACTTTGTTATCTAGTAGGATTTAAGATGTAGTATTGGGGCCTCCCCGGTGGCGCAGCGGTTGAGCGCTGGGTTGCGAAGCTGCCTGCGGCCTCTGCGGCACCGGTTCGATCCCCGGCTGCTCCTCGGCCACCGGAGGAGGATCGATCCCCGGCTGCTCCTCGGCCACCGGAGGAGGATCCCACATGGCGCAGACCTCCCCTGCCACCCGCTGCTCCCCTCAGCAGTGTACCTCAGTCCTTCTGCCTGCTCTGCTCCCCACTCTGGCTCTGGTGAATTCTCTCACCCTCCCGCGCTTCTGACTGTACCCAGTGCATGTATAAACAAACAAATAAAATAAATAAATAAATAAAAGATGCCTCTATTAAAAAAAAAAAAAAAAAGATGTAGTATTGTGTGACTAAGCAATTCCATAGGTATATACCTCAGTTGCAACAGGAGATACATACAATAATGTTCATTGCATAACTGTGACTGTCCCACACTAAAAACATTCCAATTGTCCACAGCAATCAATGAATAAATGTAGTATATTAATGTAAAAGGTAAATTATACAGCAATGGCAATGAAAAGTATAACTATAAGCACCAAGGATGAAGTCTATAGTGAATAAAAGAAGCAGTGAAAAGACAATACAATATTATTCCATTTATGTAAGATTAAAAAAGTCAACAAAAATATATTTTATTGTTTAGGTATATACATAGGTGTAATACTATAAATAAAACCAAAGACAAAGATATCACAAAAGATGGGACCAATGGTAATTGCCAGAGGTTATGTGTGGGGAAGCTAGCTGTTAATTAGAAAGATATAAGGAAATTTCTGGGCTGCTGTCAATGTTCTATTGACTTCAGAGCTGGTTATACAACTGGTTACCTTATAATCTTCCAATTCCAAATTTTTAAATGTTTTATATTCTTCTTTGAATATATATTTTTTCAATGTATGTTCCTCAGTTAAAAAAAAAAAAAAAAAAGGTAGGAAATGCTAAGAGCAAAACAAACATGAACAAATTAGCCACTGATTACTTATGCCAAACCCCAACATCTCTACTTCCTGTTTCCATATTTGTTAAAAGTACTCATTAGGTGATGAGAATTTTCAGGTCAAGAAACCTAAATAATTATTAGGTCAAGATATTTTACTCAAAATCACAAGAGAACAATTTTCTCTCTTCATTTTACTAATTAGAAAACTAACTCTAAACACTATTGTCATTTTTATGCCTTGTCATTAGTACCACCAGAGAGAGCAATAACAGACAAAATATAAAGACGATGATACAAAACTGTCTTCACTATTTCTAAGCAATACTTTTAGGAACTTAATTTAGAGGAACTTATTAACATATGAGTAACATAACCGCTTTGAACTCTAAAATGGAATGGACTTTGGACATCCCCCCCAAAGTCTGTAATTTACCAGACCTACAGTTCATTTGGTTACTACCATTCCCCCCCGCAACTGTTTCAGTAGAATTTCAGTAGCCCAAAGCACTTTGAAGTAATGTCCCTCTACACACAGTGAATACTATCTATACCTTCATAGTTGCAAAACTTGGAACTTTTGCTTGGAAACACCATAGCAAAAATACAAAATGAATAGCACAATCAGAATCTTTGGAGTTAACTAAGGAACAGGATTTACAAAAGATATTGTCAAAGTTCTTAATTTATTTTTAATAAGTAAAAAATTATTCAGTGGTACCATACAAAATCAATTTTTGCATTTTATATATCAATCACCAACAGTGATCTCATGGTACAGAAAAAAACAAAACAGAATAATAATTGTCATTAAGCTCACCCTGGCTTTCCAGCTTAGTAGAATTAGAGAAATTAATGGTAATATCTGTTATCAACAGGAAAAAGAAAGCAATGACAAAATGGTTTCAGGTTTAATCACAAAATGAACCTAAACTTGGTTGATTTTGTTTATATCTGCTAAAGCACTGCTCCCTATAAATAAAACTGACAGCATAGTTCTAAATTTATTTCCAGAGAACATATGGAGATTTAGATCAAATATGGGGATCACTGAATGGCTACCTGAAAAACAGAAATTACTGTCATAGAACACAAAATAAAAGTGGGGAAAAGGTTTATTACAGACAAGTCGCTTTATTATTTCTAGTGTCTATAGTCCCAAACAAGAGAATATGATATTCCGAGATTCAATTTTAAGGATTATACTTGTGCTATGCATAATGGGAGAGGGTAGGATACGACAAACAAAAATTATTGTTTCAAAGTTAGTTGTTTCCTTTAAATTCGTCTTGTCCATTTCTCTTTACCTCCAAACACACAAATGATCCTTTAATCATGCAAATTCACCTTCCAATCTCAAATTTATTTTCCCAACTGTATTTCTTTTACAAAAGAATGAAACAATACAGCTGATTGACAAAACAATATAAACTACTTGTAAATAAAATCTAGACTATAAAAAGAGATCAAATTGGAGAAAGACTGGTGTAAACCTAGTTTTAGTTTACGTACTTTCTAATGCTCTGCACAGGAGAGTGAAAAAAATCATCTAGAGGGAAATGACTTCCTCTGGTTATACAATGCCAATTGCTTTAGAATGCATGATAGTCTTAAAAATAAGAGAAACACTTGCTGTAATCAATGAGTTTACAGTGTTGAATATACTTTACTGTCATTTTAATGAAAGCATTTATATGAATATCTATCATAGTTCATATCAGAAAACAGAAATTTTCTATTGATAAAGATCTAAAAAAATAAATTTTTATTTTTATCAACTCCCTTTCTGGGGATGCAGAATAAAACAATGTTTTTCCCTTTAAAATAAAATATTATTATTTTTTTCTGTCCGTAAGTTGTGGGAAGGAAAAAAATCAAGAATTAACTAGTGGTGATTTTTTGATTTCTACTTTTCGTATACTGAGAACTCTCCCTTTACAAAACCTTTTAGTCTTAGGAACTATGGAAATCAGGTTTAGAGTTCCAAATAAATAAACTAGCCACATTAGAAAGCATACTGAATAATCAAATGATTAGCCACATTTATTTGTTCACATTCACGGATTCTCTAAGGCCGTCAAAATTCATATAATACTGTTAACATTTAGTCTGAGTTAACATGTGCTATCTGACCTCCTGCTCATGGCTTACAACACTGATGTTGTCAACAAAGATTCAGATTTTGAGGAGACAGTGATACAACAAATTCTGGCTAAATCAACAGAGGTATCAGAACAGTAAACTGTAACTGTACAATTTAAAATATCTATTCTTCATCTACTACTACTGTCCTTCCTCTTTCTGCTGGTGTTAAATTCAAAGCCTAGTCATGAGAGATGCAAGGAGCCAAATACTATTTATATAGATAAATGGGCCTCAAATACTAAATGAAAAAGAAATTCTTATGGTGGGATTCAACTTTTTGGATAGTTGCATTTGATATTTTCAATTTCTTGATCTTTTATTTCTTCTGGTTATGTGTACATATTTGTTCCTTCTTTTCTCCCAGACAAGTTTATATACAAATCAGTTGTAAGCATTATAAAATGGCATTCCAGTTCAAAGTTGCTTGTGATCATATCTGCATAGGAAGCACTTAGACAGTGTATACTATGCATGAAAATGTTTTACTATTCTTCATGGTAGTTTTCTACTGATACGTCCCTTAAATTAAGGCGTCATCAAAGATAAATCCATGGTATTATGAATTGATTTTTTTTCAGTTTCTGAAACACAGACTTTTTAAAATCAAGTAGTCATGGAGAAATTTTCAGATAACGTCTCTTAATCAGTGTTGTTACTAAAATAGTATCTTACTGGAGGTCCAGGCAAATCTTCATCTCCATCAGTGTCTGGGGCAAATGAAATAGTAAGATCCACGTATTTCTTTTCAGAAGAAGGTTTCACAAGTTTATGCATTCTAAGAAAAATAAGCAATAGCAAAAAATTTGGTAAATTATGCAAAATGAAAGATTTGTTGACTAATGCTACTCAAGAGCATCTAGACTTTAATTTATTTTTAAATCTAATAATCCACCTACTTTCACATATTCACTTTTAGTACTAAAAGCTGTACACTCAAAGAAATTCATTTACCTTACAGTAAATCAATATACACTACAGCTGGTAACAATAAGGAATACAGACCATTTATTAAAAGCCAAAACCCTCTAAAACATACATAAAACCCTCAAGGAAACCCCAAAATGTAAGCAATGCTTTTAAAAAACAAATTCTCTATCCTCCTTATAAAGTTTAGAGGCATGATAAATTCTTTTTAAGTTTTTCTCTGTAAAGAAAAACAAGTTAGATTTAAATTGTCAAATGCAAACTAGAAGCATCATTATAAGACTTTTTTTTTTAACCTTTCCCTGTAATCCGATTTACTAAAACCACTTCTTTTTTATTAGTCACTACTATTATCTTGAATCAAATTATTATCTAAACAAATACTCCTTAGATTATTGCATTAGCCTCTAGTCAGCTGTCATCAGTCTTTTACCTCCAATCTACTATGCTGTCAAAATTCTCTAAGAATGTAAATTTGGTATTATTCTCCTGCCTAATGTTATCTACCATATATCATGTACCTATCTCATGCCAGGCTCTGACCTACACAATCTATTTAATCATCAATATAGCTCTTCCCATTTTACAAAACTTTTCCCCCCATAATATTATTCTCCATTCTTTCTACTATCCATTCTTACCACCTTATCTATAATTCATTTAAAAATATCTGATTTTCCAAAAGATCATAGTCTTTGTTAGCCACATGCCTTTGTGAAAACTATTGCTTTTGCCTGTTAATCCTTTTTCAAAGGTAGCTCAAATGAAATCTATCCAAGTAGAAGGTTTCAGTTAATGGTGTCCATAAAACTCTTAAAAACGTTTATGTAATGATTATTTAATTATATTTTAATTACTGATTAACAGGTTACTATCTCTTAACAGAATGAACTCAATGAAGGAAAGGGCTGTTTGATAAAGATGTATAATGACAAAATATTAACATGCTAAATACCAACTGTTTTGGAATGCTTCTTAATTATCATTATACTTCTTAGCCCTTATTATATTACTTTACAGCTCAACAGCAATGGGCATAATCACCCCTAATTGTATTGTGAATACAGAACAAAGTTTCAAAAAAGCTCAGTAAACTATGCAATGTGAGAAAATAAGTAAGTAGCTGAGTAGGGAGGTGAATCCAGGCTTTCTGAAGCCAAGCCTCTCCAGGCACTTTGTAAGTACTCTATAAATGTCTGCAAATGAATAGAGCAACAACAAAGAAGAAATATTTACAAACCATGTCATGCTGGAGGGCTCAAATATTGACCAACTCTGCACAATATTTTTGTCAATAATCGGTAGTAAATTTTAAATTCCACTAAACAACACATTTCAGGGCCACACATTCCACTTTCATCTACCTAGCACACAATAAAGGAATTCTTTTTTTTTTAAAAAAAGATTTATTTATTTATTTATACAAGCACTGGGTACAGTCAGAAGCACGGGAGGGTGAGAGAATTCACCAGAGCCAGAGTAGGGAACAGAACAGGCAGACTGACGAAGTATACTGTTGAGGGGAGCAGCGGGCAGCAGGAGAGGTCTGCGCGCCTTGTGGGACCCTCACCCAGTGGCCAGGGATTGAACCAGCGCTGCAGAGGCTGTGGGCAGCTTTGCAGCCAAGCGCTCAACCGCTGAGCCACCGGGGAGGCCCCACAATAAAGGAATTCTAAATACTAACCTTAATTTATTCAAAAGATCCCACAGACATACTTGTCTAGATGTTATGCAAATTCCTTAAGTAGGGCAAGAACTGTAACTCTAAAGCTTCTCAAAGTACCTGGCACAGAGCAAGTCATCTTTAAAGAAAATCTGTTCAATGAATGGCATTTTGTTTTATATTATAGTTTAATTAGCCTGGTAATTACATATACCTCACAGGATGATTTACTTTTAATTGGTGTACTGATCATATCAGTTTACTAAGCTGAAAAACTGAGTCTGACTATAATAAACTCACAAGGGTACTGTGATCTATGAATCTCTCTGGAGAGGTTGTCTGTTGTTGTTGGTAAATTCACTGTAATTATTAATGCCATCAGACAAGAATGAATAACATACATTTATCTGAAACTCTGTAACCTCTATATTGAATTTTTCAATGTGCATATAGTTTAATTTTTAATTCTTACAAAACTTTAGCATATAATTTTCAATACTTACGTTAACTTCAATCTTTTTGCATGTCCAGGCATTACAGGAACATAAAGCATTTTGACTCCTTGGACCACCATTGTTGGCTCAATTCCATACTTCTCCTAAAAGAGAATATCCAAAGACAAATAGTCAAACCCAGTTCAAATGCAAAATATTGGGTGAGAAAGCCTTATGACCAGCAAAAAGAGAGCAAACAAATGTCTCTTAAATACACACACAACACACACACACACAGCCTCCCTGGTGGTGCAAGGGGTTAAGACAAACTATGAAGCTATTCACAGCCACTGCAGCACAAGTTTGATCCTTGGCCAGGGGGCTACCCACATGGTGTACAGACCTCTCCTGACTCGCCTGCTGCTCCCCTAGGCAGTGTATTTCAGTCTGCCTGTTCTGTTCCCCACTTTTTCTCTGGTAAATCCTCTTACCTCCCCCTGAACCTCTGGCCTGTACTCCAGTTCTTGTATACATACATAAATAAATTTTTAAAAAATTAAATATATATATAAACCTCTAATGAAGTTATGTATGAAAATCTAATAAGCTCAAGGTTACTAATGAACTAAGTGAATAAAAGTCTCACTTTGACTGCATTTATGAAATCCAAGAGGGTAAAATCTTCTTTTCCATGTATAATCCATCTGTCCCAAATTGTAAATGATATTCCATTTCTGTTGCAGAAAAATATAAGAACAAAAACATTTTAATTTTCTTCCCTTTAGTAATAGCCCCAGAATTCCATTATTTGTGATATAGCTAGAAATTAATGTGAGGAAAAAAGGGAAAATCTAACTTCTAAAATATTCAATAGTCTTTTGTCCCCATCACACCGCACAGGGTAACACTTTCACCAGTACCTGTTGATACTTCAAGTGTCTCATTATAAATTAATGTATCTTAGAGAGTTCTCTCTCTCAATATCTGCATTATTTTCACTTCATTGTGTGGATGTTCTTGTAACATATTAGTGGACATATGGGATGTTCCAATTTTTAGCTATGATAAATCATGCCAGAATAAAATATATCATATACATATCACTTAAGATGAGTGCTAATGTAGCTGCAAATTTGAATTATAATTCTGTATTTGCCTTAATATGCGTTATAGTATTTTTCACTTTCATCAGTAATGTATGAGAGTACTTGCTCTCTCGTGCCAAGATAGGTGTTTGCAAATTTTTGATTTCTGCCAATCAGAAAAGTGAAAAGTAGAGGTCCAAGGAATTGCTGTTTTGCTATATAGCTTTTGGAACTAGATTTTTAACTCATGATCCATCAGTTAGAACTAAAAGTCTTCCAATTCATCTGCTTTAGGTAGATGTAGACAAAACCCTAAGAAAGTACAGTGTTAAACAGTATGGCATAGTAAATGTGAGAGTTCTATGTCTATTTTAGTCAGAAATATTTCATAAAAACAGAATTTTGAACTGGTCTTCAAGTAATGACTTGCAAGTATTTATATAGAAAGAAGGAGAGATGGAGCTGTTTTTTTTATCTTTTAGAACATAAACATTTTATTTCATTCTCATTATGCAAAAGAAAACAGACCTTCGTGCATACCTGATTTCAGTTTTTCTCACTTCAGATGTCTCTGTGAATACTACAATTGGAATGGCTAAGTTAAAGAAACAATTTTTGTAAGCTTCAAATGGATAGCCACCAGCTACTTTGATCATCTCCAATGCAACCTAGGTAAAAGAAGGTTAGCACATAATAGAGTCTAAAAGTATTCATGACTTTAATGACGTCTATTTAATCTTCCCACTTTCTTTTCAAGTATTTCCCTACAAAGAGTAAAACCAGTTATAGAACTGGAGTAAATCTCTCACCATTTAGCATATTTCATACTTTCAAAATGTTCTACATGTGGTGAGCAAACTCATTTAAACAAATATTCACGTACTTTAAAAGCAGACACCAGAACTCAAGAAATATAACAGTCCAAAATAATCTGATATAGGGACAGGTAATTATATAGTTTCTAAGAATTACACAGTATAGCATAGAAACAAGCCAATCTAAAGATTCTGAAACATTAAGGAAAGATTAATCTGAATCACTAATAGGTATTTCATTTTTTTAGGTAAAAAACTAGAATCAATAAAATCATAGAATAAAGATTAAGGCAGTTCATTTTATTCAAGAAAAATAGAGTGCCTTCTTTATGTGGAGGCTACAAAGATGATTATAAGATTACTGCCCATAAGAACAATTATAATCTATCTGGGCAGAGCCTATTTTTTTTATTAAAGTATACATCTGCATAAACTCAAAACATTGATCAATGTACTTTCAGAAACATTTTAAAATATTAAATAGATTAGTACATATCCCTCCTTCTCTAAGATCCCTGAGTGAGTGACTGAGGGTTGTGCTATACGGAGGGAAGAGGCAATGAAAAAGATCCATTTTCACTGAAAGAATAATAAACTCACCAAGCCAGAAACTGCAGCGGTGGATGTTGCTATTGCAGGTATAATTTTGCCAGCTATGCGCTTTGTTTTGAAACGATCAGCTGGTTTGATACTATACATTTTAGCACGAAGATTTGATGCAGCTGTGATGAAATCTATGTGTCCATTACTATCATCATCTTTTTCAAATGAAAGCACTGCCATCTGAAGATCACCTATCATAATAACCAGAAAACAAAATTTCCTAGTGTTACATATTTGATTAGGTAAAAAGCAGTGTGAGCTCATTACTCGTCACAATTCCTTTATTTTTTTATGCTTTTATTTAATTATTTTTGAAAGGTTTTTTCTTTTTTATAAGATTTATTTTATTTATACAAGAACCGGGGTACAGGCCAGATGTGCGGGAGGGTGAGAGGATTCACCAGAGACAGAGCAGGGAACAGAATAGGCACAATGACCAAAATACACTGCTGAGGGGAGCAGCGGAGGCGAGAGACAGGAGAGGTCTGCCCCGCCATGTGGGTTGCTCCATGGCCGGCGGAGATCAAACCCGCACTGCAGAGGCTGCAGACAGCTTCACAGCACTGTGCTCAACCACCTGCGCCACCAGGAAGGCCCCTATGCTTTTATTTATTTTTGTCATTTTTAAGTACTTATTTGGGCAAAAGATCTTAAGATGTGTTTTTATTTTTTAAAAAAGATTTATTTTATATATTTATGCATACAAGAACTGGGGTCGAAGCCAGTGGTGTGGGGGTGTGAGGATTCACCAGATACAGAATGGGGAACAAAACAGGTGGATCTACTAAAATACACTGCTGAGGGGAGCAGCAGGCAAGACAAGAGAGGTCTGCAGCTCTCTGGCCAGGGATCAAACCCATGCTGCAGTGGCTGGCCATACCTTGATAGCCCTGAGACTTGACCCCTGTGCCACCAGGGAGACCCCCAGATATATTTTTATAATTCACATAAGAAGAAAAACATTTGAGTGAAAAAAATAAAATGAAAAACTACAGGATTTAGTGTTTATAAATGAGATCATCAACAATTTAACAATTCAGAGAAGAAATTCAAAGGGTAAAGTTGAGACCAGGCCTTTACAATAATTTATAATAAAAAAATACATTAGGGTTTTACTTGCTTGTTTTTAAATGACTGGAAAATATTAAAATCCATATATAAAAATATATGCAATCAACTATACTGTTATTGCTGTTACTGTTACTGCTATTTAATCCCACAAGCTTTCAGGTGCAGAATTTATGAAAACAAAAATCCCTCCAGTTCAAAAACATTTTAATAAAGATTTCCCTTACTTGTGGTAGCTCTACTGGATGAAATAGCCTTTTCTAGTTGGAAAATAGCATTCCTCTCATCTTCACTGCTAATAGGAACATGGTCAGGTTTCCTTGCAGTTTCATCTGTCTGAACAACCTACAAACATATAAATGTATTCATTAATGTTATCACATTCTGTAACTAAGTTTGGTTACAGTAAGTATATTTTCATCAGATAAGTATAGAGAAGATATATTCCCTCTGTGTAGGTCAATGAGATTGTTAATCAATATGGTCTACAGTATTTTATACCTTTATTCAGTAATAAATGCTATTTATATATTTATTATTTACCTCCTTATACTAACAAGGAAATTCTGAGTTTATTATCTTGTTCACTGAGAGATCTATCTAAAGCAAACTTGATCACAGTGGGTGTTACATTTACTGAATAGCTTATGAGATCAGAGTTTATAAAGATCTCATAAAACTCCACACAAAAATGTTAATCGTAATCAATAACTTGGAATTCTGAGAAAAAAAGTTTAAAACCAAATAATAAAGCTCTAACTACTGCAGAGCTGTTTTATTTCTCCCCAGAAACTGAAAAAAATCCATTTACACTATAACATAGGCATGCTTTATTTTATTATTTAAAAAGATTTATTTATTTACCAATATAAGAGCTGGGGTACAGGCCAGAGATGTGGGGAGTGAGAGGATCCAACAGAGACAGAGTGGGGAACAGAACAGGCAGACTGACTGAAATACACTGCCGCGGGGAGTAGCAGACGAGACAGGAGAGATCTGCCTCACCATGTGGGTTTCTCCCTGGCTGGCCAGGGATGAAACTCGTGCTGCATAGGCTGTGGATTACTTCATAGTGTGGTGCTTAACCTCTTGCACCACCAGGGAGGCCCAACATTGGCATGCTTTAGATACATACTTTAGGGCAGCATTTATGAGTTAATTTATCTTTAAGAAATTACTTAATGGACATTACATAAGGGCAGTGAAGTTAAAAATTTCTCCAACTAAGAAGCTAGCTAACTCATCATTAATTAAAATACTATTTCTTATTACAAAAATCGAACTCATGTTTTTACAGAGTAAGTATTATTCTAAGTATTTAAGAAATATTAAGGAGTTAAGGAAGCAGAACCTTTTTGCCAGAATGTTTTGGCTATGGTATTTGTTAAGTAGAAGACTCAGATCCTGAAGCTTCCTAGTGAGTGGCTACAGGGAGCTGTTACAAAGTATATAATCTATGCTAAAACTACAGCTAAACTGCTCAGGATAATTTATTACTCTCAAACTATGATACAGAAAGAAGCAACTGATGTGAGAAAACATGAAGAGCAATTAAGACCAGTTATGTCACTGACACATTTCCTTGCCATATTTCTAGCAGCTTTACTCATTAGAAACATGGCTACTTTGTTATTCTTTCTGTACTTTCATTCCTTTTTTTTCTTTTAAAGATTTATATATTTATTTATTTATACAAACACTGGGTACAGTCAGAAGCACGAGAGGGTGAGAGAATTCACCAGAGCCAGAGCGGGGAGTAGAGCAGGCAGAAGGACCAAGGTACACTGCTGAGATGAGCCCCAGGCGGCAGGAGAGGTCTGTGCGCCATGTGGGACGCTCCTCCGGTGGCCGGGGAGCAGCCGGAGATCGAACTGGCATAGCAGAGGCTGCAGGCAGCTTCGCAACCCAGCGCTCAACTGCTGCGCCACCAGGGAGGCCCTGTACTTTCATTCTTAATAAGTTACAGATAATGAACACTTCATTCAGCAAATCCATTAATTAGTACAAACTCAACTGTCTACAAGTTTTCCTTTCCCCTAAAATAAAAATGCAGAGGGTAACAAAGGTGTTTTATGGATGATTTTTAGAGTGCATACAAAAAGTATATAATTAACATGTGAGAAAGAAAAATTACTTAGTATTTCCAAACTTCCTATTTACCTTAAATTTCATGGTCTATCTCTATTTAATAGTTCCTGATCTTTCTACTTCCAACATGTTTGCATGGCAAAATCCCAACTCTTTTAGTTTTAGTATATGATTACCCAGGTTTAGAATGGAACTCAATACCAGTAAAAGTTAAACAAATATTTGCTGAAGGAATGACTTTCTAAACATACCTTGTTGGAAGGCTTGAATTCCTGAATCTTTACTTCGGAAAGAATATTCAAGAGAGCATCTGTTGATAAGTCCTGTTTTTCCAAAAAGAAATTTTATGAAACATTTTAAAATTCTGAATTCTAAAGCTAAAAACAGTTATGTTATCATATTAAAATACTCAATTTGTTATCTGAATATCTAAACCACACTGATTTGTGACATTTACCTTTCTATCTATATAAATTTTGTTCATAAAGGCTGGAGGTAGGTTGCTGTGTACGAAAAAGTACTGAGTCAACAAATCTGAATTCTTAGTTCTGTAAATTTTAAAAAAATGTAGTTTGAGGACTTGAGTATCAGATTTAGTGTCTTAAGATTAGAGACTATCTCTTCATTGTTTTATAGAGTTCCCTGCACAGAGTTCAATGAAGTAGATACTGATTGAAGTTAAATAAGTTAATGTAATTCAGCCTTTAAGAAATAGGAAAATATTTAGCAATTTAAATTACAATTAAGGGCTATTTATCTATATTCATTATTAAGAAACTGTTCAGGAAAAATTAAGGCATATTGCTTTTGAGGTTACCTCTATTGTTTCATCACAAAATTAACAATTTACATAAAAAGAATAACAGACTAATGCAACTATTTTTTACCAGATATTTATGGTGTATTTTACTATGTATTAACTCCAGAAAGGATTGACCTAGAACAGGCAATATATCTGGCCAAATAACAGATATGGTTCATATTTCCCCATTGAGCCTACCTAAAAGTATATAAATTTATTTAGCTTTATGATGTATTTGTGAAGAAAAAGTCACTAATGAAGATATGCCTCTCAAATAAAACTATACTGGATTCTGTTAGTCAATCAAGATCATATCAAAGAAAGGATATGATCATAATTATTTCAAATTTCCTGAAAGGCATACGCTACTGTCACAAAATAAGTCAAACAAAAGCACTAAGTCAAACAAAGGGAATCTTTAAGGAATATTTTTAAATTGCTATTAAATAGTGTAATAAGACTAGTTATACTTGACATAGGTTATGAATGTTTTAAAAATAAAGTGTAACTGCTTTTAAGAGTATTTGTTTCACTACTTAAATTGAAAAATGAAAATTTGACTTTCAGCTTTCTTGCCCCTCCCTGGCCTGGTTCCTGGGCTAGAAGTCCCACTTTACTTCTGTTCCTTTTCTCCTTAATAAACTTTTTCTTTCTCTAAATTAAAAAAAAAGAAAGAAAATTTGACTTTCTTTGACTTAATAAGCTGCAATGAACTTTTGGCTTCTGCTATGTCAGAATGGGAAACAATACAAGAAAATAAAAACTTTACATCAAAGAACAATTCTTATATGATATAAACACATTTTGATGATATGTCATCTCATCCTAACCTGGTTTTGCTAAGGCTTGAAGAATAGCTTACCTCTGCTGTAAATGAAATGCAGTAGACTGTAGCATATAATTTAGCAGCATTCTGAAGGAAACTGAGGTGCCTTTTGAAATTAAGAAATAAAATTATGAATGTACAATTTCAAAGTTGTTTAATTCACCAAAAAGCATAGCTTTTAAAATGTTGTTTGATGAAAACAATTTTATTATTTTTGTTACAGAATTATTCTTTTTTAAAAACTAGGCAATGATTTCTGGTCTAGCCCAGAGCACTACAGAAACTACAATAAAGAAAAGACATAAGGGCCTCCCCTGGTGGCGCAGCGGTTGAGCGCTGGGCTGCGAAGCTGCCTGCAGCCTTTGCAGTGCGGGTTCGATCCCTGGCTGCCGGCTGCCAGCAAGGGTCCCACATGGCGTGACAGACCTCTCCTGCCGCACCTGCTGCTCCCCTCAGCAGTGTATTTCGTCACTCTGCCTGTTCTGTTCCCCACTCTGGTGAATCCTCTCACCCTCCCATGCTTCTGACTGTACCCAGTGCTTGTATAAATAAATAAATCTTAAAAAAAAAAAAAAAAGACAAGACATCAAATGTTTATCCTTTTAAACACAATATTCAGGGTAGGGGAAAACTACTTAAGGGAAAGGAATGGCAAGACACAGAAAAATTAACAGAGGAAAATTCATTTCAATATTATAAATTTGGTTTTCAAACATATCAGGTACAACTAAGCAAATGAGCTTGAGAATAAAAAACTGTTATACAAGAAGCAGGCAGAATAACATGACTGGATCCTAACAAAGCAAGCATCACATGAGAAAATTAATCAGCTATTTGTTCAAAGGAAACTTAACAGGTATTTAATTTAAATGTATACATATAAGAGGGAGGGTAGAAGATGGTTGACAGCCAGGATCCTTGAATTCTGGCCTTGCCCATTTCCTTCAGGAATATCTAGGATAAGCACCTGGAGGGATCCGCCACATCTAGAACAGAGCTGGGGCAGTGAAGACCAGTATGTCAGGAACAGTGACAACTCACTAGGATAGCTATCAGCTCTTCCTCCTAGTCCCCCATGTTCTCCCCACTACCTGGTAAGGAGAAAACATAATTCACTTTGACAGCACAGTTTGACAGTTCAACGAAAGTCATCCGGATGACCAGAGACTGGTTCGGTAGAGTCACATGATCATCCCTGGCTTAGTCTCTGTGCTTCCAAGAATGTCTGTGACTGCTCAGGAGAGTTAAGGAGAACACCTACACCTTCCCTAGGTCCATACTACCTCCAGCTGTACTTAGGAGGGATGCCACAGGATGCTACTGCTAACTTGATTAGTTCTAGTAGCTTGTTTAGAGCCACTAGGGCAGATATCACATACACAGATTTTATGGTAGGGGGCTTCTTTGGGCCTGCTGGCTTTCCAGAGACTGTGGATATGCATTCACACCCCCTCCCAGTCACACATGTTTGTTTTGTACTTGTAAATAAACTACAAGCAAAGATCGATGTCTAGTCCCAGTGTAGGGAAAAGCATATCACACACATAGACTTTTAGCAGGGGCCTTTTAGATGCTGGCTTCTCAGAGACTTGGGGAGATGCCCACTGCTCCTCTTCCTGTCTACACATGACCTTTGGTCTATGCTCACAAAGAAACTGGAAGCAGGGGTGCATGTTTCCCAATGCAGGGAAAGTACAGCACTGCCAGTCATATCACGCCCATAGACTTCTCCACAGGGGCATTCTGGATTTTGCAGAGACTGAGGATATGCCATTCCTCCCTACTCTGGAACCTCTGGACCTGTGTCTAGAGTGTGTAGTCAAAAACTACAGGCAACCACAGGGAACAGAGCCTGTGAACAAAAGGCTTCCTGGTTGTTGGTGGGCGGTGGGGGGGGGGGCGGGTATCAGGTGTGGTATCTGCCTTCCCCACAATGTGTTCTCTTAGGTTTCCCTTGAAGCTTCCATTTTGCTACTGCTGGACAATATAGAAATTCAGAGAAGATCTAATATAGCAAAATGGACAAACAAAAAAACACAGTACCTTGAGACCTAAAGGGCACATGGCACATAAGGAGGGAAGAACTATCAAGAACCTAAACACAAAGATGGAAAATCTTTTCTTCCTATGAAATGGAGTTCAAAATTGTCATGATAAAGAAATTCAAAGAAATGAAAGCAAATGCAGAAAGGAAAATGAATGTCACATGCCAAAAAATGAAACCAGGCCTCCCAGGTGGCGCAGTGGTTGAGCGCTGGGTTGCGAAGCTGCCCGCAGCCTCTGCAGCGCCGGTTCCATCCCCGGCTGCTCCCCGGCCACCAGAGGAGGGTCCCACATGGTGCGCAGACCTCTCCTGCTACCCGCTGCTCCCCTCAGCAGTGTGCTTTGGTCCTTCTGCCTGCTCTGGTCCCCGCTCTGGCTCTGGTGAATTCTCTCACCCTCCCAAGCTTCTGACTGTACCCAGTGCTTGCATAAATAAATAAATAAATAAAAATAAATCTTTAAAAAAAAAAAAAAAGAATGAAACCAGATCACACCTCACTCCTTACACAAAAATTAACTCAAAATGGATCATATAAGAGCCAAAACTGTAAAATATACTGAAGAAATGACATTGGGTTCAGAAATGTTTTCCGGTATTCATCTCTAATGACAAGAGAAGCAAAAGCAAAGATAATTGTGATTACATCAAACTAAAAGCTTTCTGCACAGTAAAAGAAAATATCAGTGAAACAAAAAAAAGACACACTACTGAATGGGAGAAAATACTTGAACACATTTGACAAAGAGCTGATACTCAAAATAAAGAAAGAATACAAGCAACCCAACAAAAAGAAAACTATTAAACCAATCAGAAACTATTAAACCAATCTATTTATAAGAACTAAATAGGTATTTCTCCACAGAAGGTATACAGATGGCCAATAGGCACATGGAAAAATGCTCATCATCACTTATAGTCAGTGAAATGCAAATTAAAAACACAATGAGACACCATCTCAGCTGTGAGAACGGTCCACATCAAAAAGAACACAAAATACAAGTGTTGGCAAGGATGTGGGGAAGAAGTAACCCTCTGTTAGTGGGAATGTAGACTGGTCCAGTATCTGTGGAAAACAGTACGAAGGTTCTTAAAAACATTAGTACAATATGATCCAGCAATTGTACTCCTAGGTATCTACCTGAAGAACACAAAAACACTAATTCAAAGAGATATATATGTACTCCTATGTTCACTGCAGTCCCATTTAAAACAGCTATGTTATGGAAACTACCAAAGTACCCAGGAGAGTAGAGAGAAAAATGTGGTATATAAAGAGGAATATACTCCACTATAAAAAAGGGTAACTTCTCGTCATTTTCTATACAAAGATGGAACTGGAGAGGATAATGCTATGTGAAATAAGTCAGAAGAGGAAAGACAAATACCAGATGGTGTCACTTATATGAGGAATACAGATAAACATCACAAAGGGTCAGTCAGAACTAAACCAATAAAAACTCTTGACATCTGACTGCAAAAGGGAGGCAATCAGAAAGGGGGAATGGTGAGAAGGGTGTGGGGAATGCTGGGGGGAGCCAACTGAACATGGTGAAAGATTTTGTGGGCAAGGTGTGAAAATATACATTTATCGAGTTTTCAACTTATAACACCCAAAGCAGAAGCAACGATGTAAACCATCTTTACCTCAATAAATGTAATTGCAAAAATTATATATATATATGAAAGTGTGTATGCATGCATATTTATCAAATATGGATAGTGTATACAGTTATTCAACTGAGATCAAATCCTTGAAGATTAATTTGAGATTACTTATGGAGATATTTAGTACTAATCATTGCTCCTCCCCCACATTACTAAAATTTCCTACATATTGGCTTCTTTAGATAAAAACATTTTACTACTTTTTTATGGATAAAGTCAAAGAAGTGGACAGTTTGGTTTTACTTTAGAGAGAATAAAAACAATGAGGTAATTTTTACCAAGTAATTAAACAGGCTGTGTGGGAAGAAGAATGTGGATATATCTTTGCTAGCCAGACTATATTAACACTTAGATTAACAGGGAAACAATAATTTAACATTAAAAAACCAGGTTTTCACCTTACATTGTAAGTCTATACACATTTAAGAAATTTAAAATAAAAGATGCACATAAAATTGGATATAAATACTTACAAAGGTTCATTTAAATCAAATTTTATTGGCGAGGGTGGCCTCTTTGGTGATTGCCAAAATAAACCTAATAAACAATACAAATATTATTTTCAATGTAGGCAACCAGTAAGAAATTCATTAAATTTTCTTTTCAAAACTTGGTTATACTTACTACCATCTTTTAATCGTGTGTTCAAAGGGAAACAGTGAAGAAGCTGAAGTGCCTAAGGAAAAAAAAAAAAAAATCATTAAAAAAATCATTATCCACCTGAGTTAAAGAATTAAAATGTATAAAAAGATATAGTAAAGTCTCCCAGCCACTCTTGTATTCCATCTATCCATTCTCCTGTCACTGTTCCTCACACTTGCAATAACTTTTTGTCTATTACATTTTATTTTTATTATTTATTTATTTATTTATTTTTTTATAGAGGCATGTTTTTATTTAGTTATTATTTATTTGTTTGTTTTTTGTTTATACATGCACTGGGTACAGTCAGAAGCACGGGAGGGTGAGAGAATTCACCAGAGCCAGAGCGGGGAGCAGAGCAGGCAGAAGGACCGAGGTACACTGCTGAGGGGAGCAGCCGGGGATCGAACCGGCGCCGCAGAGGCTGCGGGCAGCTTCGCAACCCAGCGCTCAACCGCTGCGCCACCGGGGAGGCCCTATTTATTTTTTATTTTTATAATAGATAGGGTACAGGCCAGAGGCACGGGAGGGTGAGAGGATTCACCAGAGACAGAGAGGGGAGCAGAACAGGCAGACAGACTGAAAGCATTGCTGAGGGGAGGCGTGGGTGCGACAGGAGATGTCTGCTTTGCCATGTGGGAATCTCCCTGGCCGGCCAGCCGGGAATCGAACCCACGCTGCAGAGGCTGCCAACAGCTTCACAGAGCTTTGCTCATCCTGTTGTGCCACCAGGGAGGCCCTGTCTATTACATTTTATGAACAATTAGAGGTTTCTGGGGTTATCTTATCATCTACCACAAATACATATATATTATTTTACCTCTTTATATAAAAATGGGGCTATCTTTTCACATATTATTCTGCTCCTTTAAAAGATCTAACCCTTAGGGCCTCCCTGGTGGCGCAGCGGTTGAGGGCTGCCCGCAGCCTCTGCAGCGCCGGTTAGCTCCCCGGCTGCCAGTGAGGGTTCCACATGGCATGCAGATTTCTCCTGCGGCGCCTGCTGCTCCTCTCAGAAGTGTACTTAATCAGTCTGCCTGTTCTGCTCCCTGCTCTGGCTCTGGTGAATTCTCTCTCACCCTCCCGCGCTTCTGACTGTACCCAGTGCTTGTATAAATAAATAAATCTTTAAAAGATCTAACCCTTAAAAATGAAACCAGCAAAAATACATATTATTTTGCATTCTGAAATGATAAAATGTGTGAGATTGGTTCAAAATCATCTGGGGGAGGATATATTTTAAGATCAGTAAAATTAACTTGGCAATAACTAAATGAGCCAAGGTCAGACCTCTACTTAACTTTTCAGAATACATACTCACCTTATGGTTAAAATATTTCTCGAACTTTAATCTTGCTAATTCTACACACTGGGACCAATTCCTAGGTCTTCTGCTAAGTAACTTAATAACTTGAAAACACCCTTCCAAACTGTGTCCAGTTTGTATTTTCTAGAATAAGAGAAATAAAACAAAATAAAACAAACACATTTTCCAATTAAACACACAGAGCAAGTATAAGTCAAAGTTTGAAATTCCAGCATATTTGTTTTATAATTTTGTTTCACCTTGAACTTCAAGTCACTTCTTTCTCATCTTCCTTTTTCTTTTCTTTTTAGAAGGGAAATGGGAAATGAATATATGAAATCTTAATTCTAAAATTTCTTTTAAATATCAATTTTAATTAATTTTGAATTAGAAGTGCTCATAATATTCATTCATTTTGACTTGAGTACTGAGATAAAGGCCTTTTTTATATTAAATTATTTTTTATCAAGGTAATGTTGGTCTATAATACTGTAAATAGAGGTATACGTTCACACCTGTTTAGATGTATATCATGCACACACCCATTATCAAAGCACCAATAATTCTCCACAATAGTTTAGTGGGCACCCTCTGCCTTTTACTCCCCACCCTCTAATCTCCTCACTCTGGCAGCCTCAACTCTATAGTTATATTTTTAGAGTTTGCTCTGGTTTAGTTTTGCCTGTTTTTACTTTGTTTCCTTATACACCACATATGTTAACTTTAAATTTTGTTATCCTGCAAGGTATTCTCATGTTTTTCTAGTTTTAAGTTATTAGTACTATGTATGAACGTAGTATCAAAAGCTATAATTATTAGTACTATTTGTACATATGATCAAGTGATACAAATGTTTAACATTAAAAAGTTGGGATTTTTAGTACAAGATTAAAGAAAATATTTTTGAAGTTGGTCTAACCATGAGTGTAATAAATCTGAGCAAGTACTGTTCACTCACGAAATTTACCTGGGCATTTTTCAAAGAGCTAAACCAGCTGTTTTATGATTTATAGCTGTCCTATCTTTATTATATATCTTGATTAGTTTGTGGGTCAAACAAGGTCAAATATTGGTAATTCCATAAAATTCAACCAAACTAAAAAAGGAAGGGTCATTTGTCATCTGCTAATTTCCAGATTTCACATGCACTTATTAATACAAACAATGACAACATAATCTCTTTTTAAGCACTAAATAAATCCAGGAAACTTCAAGATTTATACTGACACAAAGTGTTAAGTCTGTATTATAATTTATTGATTTTTACCTGTAAGACTTCTTCTGCGGATGAATAGGTTTGCCAAAATTTGTTAAACAGTGAAGGCTTGTAGGAAAATGAACTTTCAAACTGTAAGAGAAAAATTAGAAAAAGTTCCAAACATAAGTTTGTCTGAAAGCTGAAAATGCCATCTTTTCTACTTCAAAGAAAAATCTTTGGAAAATATATCTGTATTACCTTATCTCTTGCCCACTGTATAGTATGTTCAATAGCAGCTGGAAAGGATTTTAGTGTACAAAATGGTATTTCCTCTTCTGGGGGATCCCGCTAAGTTGTAAAATATGATATTAAGAGACTCAATATTTGTTAATAGCAGTGTAATGAGAAATATAAATTCTATTAGCACTTACTATCTGTGTATTTGGTACCATGTAATAAATGGCCTACTACCATATATTTTTTTCCTTCAGAAATCAAGGTGATGATTAAACTTTGCAACACTCCTTATTTGAAAAACAATTTAAGAATTCCCAAGAGTTTTTAGCAAATCATGAATTTCTTTCTTTATGAAGAGAAAAATTCAGATGCATGGATCATACATCCTTAATGCTCAGTACAATTTCTTGAAGAAAGTGCACATACAATGAATGACAAATGTCTATGTTGTCTTATGGGAAAAAGTACTACTGAAGAAACCCATATTCTATTACAAGGCATTTAAGAGCTAGGTTTATAGGTTACTCAATCTAAAATGACTCACTTAGTCTTTTTACTTAGAGATTTATATTTTAGTTTGTTATCTTAAAAAATACCACAAATTATTGTGTAAGTCTAGGAGAGTATTAGATTCTGTTTTTTATGAGTATTAAGTCAAAAAAACATAAAAGATTTGGTAAAGAATAGAATGAGAGATTCAAAGGAACTTAAGAGAATTTTGTAACATTCCCTACTTTGAAAATCTTCAATATGACCACAGAATACCATGATTTTCTCCATCTAATTTTTGTCAAATTAAATTTATCAATTTTGTTTATTATAATGTTTTTATCATATAAACTTCTGATTTCATGAGGATACATGGAAAAAGAATCTTTATTAAATCCATTAAATAAAGGGGTACTTATGCTTGTAAAAAATATTTTTTCAATTTTACAACTTGGATTGATATTTTTAAATCCTTAACCATACAATTATTTCCTATCTCTGTGATTTTTCAACTTTGGCACTATTGTAAAATTATCTCTGGAGTTGAAAAAAAAGTTGTCTATATTGTTTATATAAAATATCTTATATAGACAGCGTAATTCTTACGGAGAAACTGATTTGTTAGTAAGACTTTGGGTGTGACACCAGTTCAAAGACTATTAGAAAACTAAGTAGCTCTGAGAATTAAAACAGTAACACAAGAATAAGACTCCTGAAAGACCAAAAGCAAAGTATGATTTAAAAAATGAATTTAGGCCTCCCCTGGTGGCGCAGCAGTTGAGCACTGGGTTGCAAGGCTGCCTGCAGCCTCTGCAGTGCCAGTTCTATCCCCGGCCACTGGCGAGGGTCCCACAAAAAAAAAAAAAAAAAAGAATTCAACTATATTAAAAAAAAAGATACATGCACATATGTATTCACATCATTTGGCAGATCAAAAACAGAAAGATTAGAGAAGCTAAATCAAATTTGTTGATTAATCAAGACAAAAGGTTATGAAATATAAACATTTACTTTAAACATTTAAACATTTACTTTAAAAAACATTCACTTAGGGCCTCCCCTGGTGGCGCTGCGGTTGAGCTTTGGGCTGAGAAGCTGGCCGCAGCCAGGGGGCGAGGGTCCCATATGGTGTGCAGACCTCTCCTGCCACCCCCGCTGCTCCCCACAGCAATGTCATTTCGTTAGTCTGCCTGCTCAGCTCTCCCCTTTGGCTCTGGTGAATTCTCTCACCCTTCCGCGCTTCTGACTATACCCAATGCTTGTACAAATAAATAAATCTTAAAAAATAAAAACATTCACTTACATGACTATTGTAAGATTCAGTCAAGTGAGGTACAATAACTTCAGTGTGTCCTTTAGTGCCCATTGTTCCAGAATCTAAGAGGGGTTTTAGATTTGCCAAGCAGCGGCTATTTGACAAGATAATAGACAACAAACAGGAAAACAAGTAGAGACAAAGCAGAGGGCATACACTGATCACTTCTTAAATGTAGTATTTTAGAAAACGGATTACTATCAAATAACCTTCATCATCTCAACCCCCTCTTCCCCCAAATTTTGTCGCTCAACTAGTAAACTTTGTCTCTATCTTCTACTACTTCCACTAAATTCTGGACTTCAATGTTTTCCTTCTAGGTTACTCTTAACTGTGTTACTATTCCTCTCTTGCTTTCTATTTCTTTGGTTATTTTCTGACTAAGTTCTATTCCACTATAACATCTCAATTTTTTTTTTATCCCAAACAATACTAACTTTATTCCTCAATATTTACAATGCCTATAATTCAACAAACTTTAATTTCTTAAAGTTTTTTTTTTTCCTTTCCTCTACTCAAGATTATAAATGTCCTACTAGTCTCAAACGGTAAATTTCCCTGTTAGTTCTGCTCTAGCACTCTAACATTAAAGGGTCACATAACATGTAATAAATGTTATGTGAAGCCTACACATTACAGGCATTCAATCATATGCTTATTTTAACAAATATTTACTGACATCATACATTAGGCACGGAAGATATAGTGATAGAAAAGTAAACAGTTCCTGAATAAGTGATTTAGTGTGGAAATAAATCAATTTGTGTATCAGATAAGACAAATGCTATGAAGGAAAAGGCAGGGTGCTGTGAAAGATCACCATAGAAAGATCTAATTTAGGACTTGGGGGCTACTAAGAAAGTCTGTTGAAGAAAGAATTTTATTTTAAACTCAAGGGATGATGGGAAAAAAACACAGCAAGTGAAGAATAAGTAAGCAGATGATAAGTCTGGAGTTTTAGAACAAGATTATCAAACTTCCTGAGGTTGAAGCAGAGTATGTACAAAAGGCCTTGAGGAAAAAAAAGCTCCAGAAGCCCAGCAACAAAAGAAGGAATGTGTAGTTACACTATGGGGAGCCAGGGTGGAATAGGTAAATTTTATGTGGGAGTGGCGGACAGGTGGCAGAAAACCATGAAAACCACTTAGGTCATGTTTAAGATTTTGGGTTTAAGAATTACTGTAACAAATAGGGAATAATATTCAAAGAAAATCAGTAACTTTTCAATATATAAATATAGGAAATAGGAAAAACAAAGACAATTCTTTATGAACTTGAATTTCAAAAACATACCTGTCTACATATCTCCTGGCTTCCACATTATCTAATGCTGTAATAATTATATCTTGTTTAGTATAGAAATCATCATTGTAAATAGCCTCAGTGGCCGGGCACACTTTGTTTAAGTGTGCATCTATCTTTAATTGAGGATTTATTTTTAGGGTTGCATCAGCAGCAGTATAGCTTTTAGGTTTCTAAATGAAAAACAAATTAACAGAAGAAATAAATGTTAAACAGAAAATACAGGTTATGACTGAACTTATATAATCTTATTACACTGAAATATATACATGAGGTGAGAATAAAGTAGTAAAACCAATTTTAATTTTCAGATTGTGGAAATTATATTAATTGTAGTAATAGTACATTTAATAATGCACATTTGTCAGAAAACTTACAAATATCTAAACCTCTAACATATAGCTAATTTGCATTAGAGTTCTTAAAATATTGTTAAAAGTCCAAATAAAAGTAAAATTTTTATTTAAAAAATGAAAAGTAAATGAATGAAAACTAGAAAGTAATGAGATCTGAACTGAATAAATACCCAGAAAAAAAATGAGAACATTCAGTAAAATATCAGAAATCCAAAGAGCAGAAAACGAGCTCTCAGAGGTATTGAAATTTAACACTTTTGTAATAAAATCCTTTAAAAAATTTCACTACTTCCGGTTAAAATAGTATTTTTTTTAAAGAAAAAAAGTACCCCAAATATAACGTATTCTTAAAGGTTTAGAGAGCAGTACTAAGTCACTGGTGTCATCAAAGTTCTAGTAGTACTAGCTCTGACACTAAATATCAATAGACCATTCTATTTGTTCTAATTTTAATGGTATGTCTAATTCCTCACATTGTTAGGCTATCTGTTTTTAACTTCTCAGTGCTGTTAGTGTACATATAGAGTGGGAACTTTCTTAGAACTCATTAATTAAGAATATACAAGCACTGATAATTTTTCCATAAGTAAAATGCAGAAATTTAAGTGATTGAATTTTGTGACATAGGCTTTACTTCAGGACCCTTTAATTCAAATCATTGTATGTGGATAGGTGAAGCAATTATGTTACAATTCCATCTGCCTCAGTTACTTTTCTGTTTATGACATTTCTAAGTTTAGTCAACTGAGATTAGTGAGTAATTAAATGTCAATAATAAAGTGAAAAAATTTTTAAAGTGCAAGATATCTTGCTTGACTAAATTGCTTCTTTTCTGACAAATATTTTGATCTCTATTTAAAAAGACTGAAAACAAGCATTATTTTACAATAAAAGGGATGTCAAAAGAACAAAAAATTCTAAGTGATAACTAAACTGTAACACAAATTAAAGAAAATAATTTTACATTTTTTCCTGTTAGTCCCATTATTTGACAATTTGAAAATTTTAGTAAAGAACTCATTATACTTGTTCAAGTACTATTTTGTATTTATAAAAAAGTAACTTTCTTTTTTTCATATAACATAATAATTTAAATTTGAAATGGAACAGCAACACACCTGAATGTGATGAGGACGAAACAGAAACTGTCTATTCAAGTTGGATTTTTCTATCAAGTCAGGATCTGTAACAGTAACCTAACAACAACAACAAAAAAGCTAAAATTACATAGCAGATAAATTTTAATCTAATTTGCTTTTCTCAGAATGACTAAAACTTCTACAAGTTATCCTAAATTATTCTGGCTGGTAAAGGTTACAATAACATTCCAGTTTGCAACATTACTCTTTTTATACTTATATTTAATTATAATTAATGTTTAACATAGGAACACACCAAATAGCTGAAACCAAATGTAATTTTGGTTTAAAACTTTTCTAATTATTCATAATAGAAGCAAAGTTAAAACATCACTATTATGTTTTAGAAATATGTAATGGATTAGCAATAGAGGAGTTAGCTTTTCTTAATTTTATTTATCCTCAAACTCAATTAATTTTGAAAAATTTCTTACATGTGTCAGTTTGAAAGGAATTCTTGCTAATAATAAGCACAGGCTAAACAAACTACAGTGCTGGCAAGCTGCCTGTTTTTGTAACTCAAGTTTTATTAAAACACCATCAAGTTATTTAAGTATCTATGTACATGGCTGTTTTCATGTACAGTGGAAAAGGTGAATATTGTGACAGAGACTTAAAGTTCACTCCTACTTTTTTTGGTCTTCTACTGGATTGATCAAGTTTTTTCGATTACAATCCTCCCCATTCCTCACTAGGTTTAGAAATTAAACATCTATTTTTATGTGATTATACTCAAAATTTTAACATGCACTTAGGACTTAAGATCTACAACTAAATAAAACCTCTGTCTTCCTCCTGACAAATTAGAGGATATTTGAACTCTCCCTTCTACTTTCCATAATACCAATGAACAACATTTCCTTACTTTCCTATATCCCGGTCCTCAAATTAGTCAAACTTTTAATTAGAAGTTTTATTTAAGAACACTGCCAAATAACCTTTTTAAGTGGAATAAGCCAAGTTTAATAAACTATAAAATGTGAACAATTATATAAATTTAGTCATTTAATTATTCACTTTTAGACACCATGATAAATGTATTAAATCCATATTGTAAAAGGCTAAACAGCACCAGTGAACTATAACGTTATTTAAATGACATGGATTCCCACCTCTCATTTACAGTCTTAAAATTTAAATTGTTACAATATTTATATTACTCCCTTTTCTTTTACTGATCAGCAACTGAAACTATACCTGAGTACTCTGTAGCTTTCTAATGTTAGCTTTACTCATCTGAAAGATTTAAAAAGTAGCATCTGAGATATAGTATTAATGTGCTTTATAGTTTGCAAAGTCCTTTCACATCTAATCCTCAACTGTTACATTATGAGGCAGGTAGTACAGGTATCTGGTTCATAGAATTAGAGAAGAAACTGAGGAGTGGAGAGCTAAAATCACAAGATAAATACTGAATGCCAACACTGATATGTGGAATACAGAATAATTAAGGTTAGGGTCAGATAAAGACAAGCTTAAAAACTTACCTTTGAAAGCTAACTATAGAACTAAAACATCCAGAAAAGGAAGGGGGTAGGAAAGGGGTAAGAACAAAGAGGGAAGGAAGCATAATTGATTATGGTGATGGACTTGGGTGATTCGGTGGTGGGTGCACCATGGTGGAATACCCGATGGTGGAATGCAAATATTACCTCAATCAAAAATAAATAAACAAACAAACAATGGGCAACAACAGAAATGTAAACATTTAGATGTCAAGGATTTACATCTTACCATTCCCTTTTCTTTGCTTGTGCCAACACCAAGTAAAGCAAAATTTTTTAACATTTCACAGCCTATGGCTCCACATCCTACCTAAAAAGGAGAAAAATGAAATATATCAGATTTAATAAGATCAGAACTTCTTACTAAAGAGCAATTTCATCTTAAATTTCTTCAAATGCTAAGTCACAAAAAATACACACTTTTAAAGACAATCTGAACATTTGTGATTCTTTTTAGTTAAATATTTAACTGGTTTATGATGCCATTATAAGTGTCCAAGAAAAAAAATGCATAAAACAAATACAAAAACACATTCTATGTAAATTTCCTTAAAATGGAAGGTCTTTTAAGATTCCAAAATGTTGACCTTTTTTGTATAAAATAGAAACAAGTAGCATAAACATCAGTGCAACATTTTATAGGAAGAGTTCCCCTCTTTATAGATAATTTTAATACTAATTTGATGGATATAACTACTCTAAAAATTACTTATGTAAAAACTGATTAATAATAGACTGCATATGCATATGCTTATCAATAGATGCTGATTTTAAAAACATTATTTAAAAATGATTAGTAAAAACACCAATATTTTCAGAACTGATTAAAATAAAACTAACCCACAAATATCAGGAAGAGGCGTTTTATGCTACTGGAGAGTTTCCTTATCAATGTATCAAGACATTTAAAAAAAGGCAGAATTCACCTATGTTTTTCTTCATTTGGTAAGAAAAAAATAAAAACTGAAAAAAAACCCTCAGCTTTATTTCTAGATGATCATTTAATATTCAAAACTATCATGCTCATATTTTAGTTTTTAATGTGCTAATTCTTTAGACTAGGAGTTACAAACTTCTGTTAAGGGTCAGACAGTAAGTATTTTCAGCTTTGCAGGTCATAAGATTTCTATTACATCTACTTGATTACATCATTATAGCATGAAAAAGACACAAAAACAGATAAATGAAAAGGCATGGCTATATTCCAATGAACCTTTATTTACAGAAATAGACACCAGGATGAATTTAGTCTGTGGGTCAAAGACTGCAAACCAATATTTCAAACATTTACTGAATATCTATCTACTATGTTAGAAACCTTATTTGCTTAGCCTCAAATTTTCTTTAATAAGTTAACCTGATGATACACGATGGTAATTTGACTATAAAAAATTTATTATCATCATTGCTCATACTTACTAAGAAAATATTTAAATTTTGTAGCTTCTGGCACAATGTGTCTCCAATGCAGGCTCGTAAGGCATCATATCTATCTCCTCTGAAGTAAATAATAATTACCAAGAAAACAGGCATAAAAAATTAAGATTAGCTTCATTATTGTTAAAACCAATTTAATGCTCCACTTACAAAAGAATACTCTTCTACAGTCCTCCAGCCCCCAAAGAAAGTTTCCCCCAAACAGAAACTATTTTATTTGAAAGAAAAGAACTCATAAAGGAATCAGTTTTTCCTTTTCCAATCTCAGTTAATATCTTAAGTCCAAATGTCTTAAGTGAAGGGCTCTTTATGTATAAAAAGACAATTTTTCTAAGGCTGGGATTTTAATAAAGGTGCTTAAGTCTCTGGATGGGCTTTGGAGTAGTTAATCCACTTAAATAGAAAGCAGATTTGGGTTATATGTACTTAGGGAGAATCAGTTCATAAATTTTTGTCAAATTCTCAAAGAGATCTCTGAACAAAAAAGGTGAAGAATGACTAATATAAATTAAAGTTGCAGTAACAATTGCTTTGAACTAACATCAGAATAGTATTTTGAAACTAACCAATCTCACTTACAACTGAACATTTTTATATCATTTCTAAAAAGATATAGAGATAAGGTCTCATTGTGATAATTAAAATAGTCTTTAAGTAGAGAAACAGGAAAAATAAATGAGTTAGGAGAAAAGATATCTAAAACAAATGCATGTTTAGACAAAAACTTTTTTGATTTAGTTGCCTCTTACAAACATACAAATAAGAAAAAAGCAACTGTAATTCAGTATTACCGTGGGAGAAAATCTTCACGTTCAGGTTTCCCTAGGGATTCGATAACATCTGCTGCTTCAATGAATAACTTGAAGTAAAAGATAAAAACATAACTAGATATAAAATTTAAGCCATTAGAAAAATTCTTCTCTTCTGTAGTTATTTAATGATTATTAGGGAAAATGGATAAAAATGCCAATTCAGAGTAAAACAATAGATTAAAACAGAGTTTTGAAAACAGAATATACATTCCTATATTCTTTCGTTAAAGTTATGGTTAAACCTGAAGGGACTGTTAAAGACATTTTGATTCATTATGTGTTTGATCCATCATTAATTTTAAAAAGCAAAAGGAAATTTTAACTCTAACTGCTTTTTATGACTATATTAAAAACTATGAAGTTCTATTTAATTTCAGCTATATTTGAATAATTCAATTGATAACTCTTTGATAAGAAAGTATCTAGTCTGTATTTATTTTCAAACTTGGGTCTATTATATGTCATTTATAATTATATAGACTACAGAAGAAATTATCCAGGAAGCCACAATATTAGCATTTTTAAAAATACCAAACAGAAATAGCTTAAGGAAAAAAAGAACTGAAGCACTATCTCTTTTTCATAGAAATAACTTATGTGGTTAAATTTTAACATGACCAGCTGGTTATTTCTTTAATCATAATGACAAATAATCTATATTAATAACAAATAATTTAAATTTTCTATACCGTTAACAGTTATATCTAAACTAGACTTTTTCAAATGAATTTGAATTGTGTTAAAATACATCAAATAATTCAGCAGCAAACTGCATTATGGGGTACTTTTTAAAACATAAAAGATAAATTTTATATTCAAAATGTTTCAACAAAATAGGAAGGGCCTGAACACTATCTTTTGATAGCCTTTGCCAGTTATTTCTTGTGGAGACAGAAATGAAGGTTTCTATTCCATCTTGTGAGGTTTTAACCTGACATAATTCTTAAACTTGTATCATTCCTATATTTTCCATTTTTAGAAGTTTATATCTAGGAAGGCAATCTGAAAGCTCATGATGCCAAAAGAATACAAGGAACAAATTCAAGAGTCCAAGAACTCATGAATGCTATGCTAATAGTGCTGGAGACTATTTATAAGAATAGGAAATTCATTTTCACACACACAGTGAGGGAAATACATTCCAGAATGCACCGTTGGGTTATAACCCGATAGCTTCAACGTAAGATCTTGTAAGTTTCAATTATAGAATTAAGACTTATTGGCATGTTACAGCTTTCACAAGTATCAGAAAGGTAGTGTGAAGTTGCTTTTATTTTAATTAATACTTTATTATAATTCATAGTAGAGATTCATTATGTGGGTGAAACCTCAAATACAAAAAATACTAAAATATAAAACTAACCCACTGGCACAAAGGAGAAAACTTTCCTGTCACAGCTTTCAATACTTCTTGGCTTGCAACACCTCCTACTGCAGCAGCAAGTGGGGGTAAAAAGCCTTGAGCTGTCCAAGAGAGCCAATGCACAATGTCAGCATTTACTTCAGGCTGAAACAAAAGTCATAAAAGACAATACTATTAACAGTATTCACACAGTATATTAAAATTTTCAATGATGTAAAATGAAAATTATAGTTTAATTTCTAAAAAGGCTACTTAGTTTCCATACTAAATAATTTTAAGTGTTAAAAAAGTCCCAATTTCATAATGAAAGTCCCAATAGCATTATTTCTCTAACACTACCAGCTCATTTTTACTTTTTGACTTGTATGGTACACTAGGGCACCATTTAGAATTAAATGGAATTATTTACCATTTATAGTTTTTGTTAAAGAACAATTCTGTAGCATCAGTCAATATTTACTAACAGTCAGAATACAATAAAGTTTTTATGAAAACTATGGAAAAATATTTAACATACATTAAAAAAAATCCACAAAAAAATGCTAAGGAGCTATCAGTTTGTGCTTTAAATTGTAAATAAAAAGTGAAAGTGTAAAAAAATGAATACATTGCTAAAAAAGATAATTTTGAAAAGGTTAAGAGTAATGGCATTCTTGCATACTAATCTAATAGCAACAATCATCACAAAATTATCATTGTCATACCTAAAAACTGTTTCTCAAAATAAGATTTTTCAGTATATTTAAGCAAATAATAGAAAATTTTATTTCTGAGATGTTGTTTTAGCACAATTTCTTATTTGTGACAAAGATTTCTTCATAAGCTCTGGCTACTCATTCTCTTGCTATTCTATTCTTTTAGCATTAGTAATCTTAACCTCAAGATTCAAGTAGGGCTCAATTAATCTGAAAACTTACCTACCTAAATTCTACCCAAAATAACAGTACATGTACCTAATAAGTGGGAAAGAGGAATGGCTTTTATTACACTCTTAAAGATACTGTGATAAAAGGAGAGGTTATTATCTCCTCACTATTCCCACTCATTCCATTTCAGTTTTCTGTATCTCATTCTTTTCAAATTATTTATCATTCATCTCAATTCACATAGATTATGATTTCATTTAAAGTGTGCCATTTTTAAATGCAGAAATACTGCAGAAATATTTAAAACATTGATAAGAATGCTAGTAGGAGGTAATAAGAACACCTACTGTTATTTTATCTTAAATCCTCATGTAATCTTCAAAATAATTCTAGACAATTTAGTCACTGTCATATAGATTAGAAAACTGCAACCATGCAAGATTAAGCAACCTATCAGGATTTTATAGCAAATAAACAGTAAAGCCAGGATTCTCAACCCCAAAAATCCAACTCCACAGCTTTATTCTTATCATAAGGTTATACTTCTCCCAAGATTCTACAATTTTTAAATTAACAAAACAAACATCCAAATTTTGGTTGTTCTTTTGGTTCACTCTAAGTCTGAATTTCCCCACACAATCTCAGAAAAAGATATACATATCACAAAAAGAAATAAACCAGTGGCAGGGCTTCAGCATTACTGGGAAACAAAAAACTATGAACTTTAAATAACCTGTAAATAGAGAAATAAATACCAAACCCAACAGAACTATTTCTGGACCACACTTTGCTGCAAGCCTGCAGAGAAGGCAGGAAGTGTGTAACCACAGAAAAGAGAATAAAAGGCCCAAAGGCGAAACAGTTTTGTCAAAACCATCCTTAAAAAAAAACAAGTTCCATACTAAGTACGAAAAACACAGGTATGGAATCTGGTAGAGCTCAACACTGGCTACGGCAAAACAATGTCTCTGAGAGAGAATGATGTAATAGAAAAGGGGAGACATCCTTTGACAGAGAAGGAAAAAGGAGGAAGAGAGGGAAGTTCAGGATTTCGCAGAAATCAAAGAGATATAAAAGATACACACACAGTTCTAACCAAAAGAAATCACTCATTAAAGAAACTCCTTTTCAGTATCCCCAGAGAGGAGGGGTGCTATAAATTGAAATCTAAAATTCTTTTGCTAACCAAAAATAAAAAAAGCATAAAAATCAGTTTACCATACAAAGCTAGTAAGATAGACACAGAAAACAGGAATCAAAACTTTCCAGCTACTAAAAATTTCTCCCCCAAACTAATCATAAGGCAGAGAAATTTGGCATCAAAGCTTGAAAAAAATTTTACAGGTGATATGTCCAAATATGATATGTAAAATGCAGTTAAAAGTCGTAAATATGTAGTATATATATAAAAGAGATGATTTACAGGAAAGCCAAGGGTACATCATAGAGTGAATTCCATGAACAGTATTGTTCATACTGTTCTACTTTATAAAATTAATCATTTAACGTTCACAATTACCCTATGAAGTAAACCAATCCCATTTCACAGATATGTAAACTAAAGCAGAATGAAGTCAAGTACCTTGCCAAATGACACAGTCAAAAAGTAACAAAACTAGGAGCTAAAGGATAAAAGAATATTAATATGTAGAACATTTATGTTAATTTTAAATGACCATAACTTTGAATACTCACCTTCTCTTCCAAGGTTTCACTTACACATGTTGTTAATTTCATTAGCTCTTCTGAATCTTGCTGGCATCTAGGATTCAAAACAAAACACCCCAATTTCAATGTTCTCAATTGCTATGAACATTGTCATATTTAAAACTAAAATCTAAGAAACATGCACAAAAAATGTGGAATTTTGACAGCAGGCAGCACAAACTGCTCCATCAACTTAAAGGTAATACCAAATTAATAATTACATGATTGATTTAAAATCATGCTCATCTAAGGACAGCTTATAAAGAAGACTTACTTTAAATATGCATGGCAGAAAACTTTTGCAAGAACACTTCTAACTGAACAGGCTAAAAGGTAAAAACTTCTACATACAAGTCATAATCAGTATTTCTCAGATTTTTAATTTTAAAAATTAAGAGTTTTTGAAGACTTCAAAATAGAAAATTTTTATTTAGGTGTAATTCCACTTTCATAAATTGATCTCTCTACTTCCACAGAAAAGAAGATCAGAATGTCATAAAAAATGTTTATATAGTTTGGTATATCCAGTGTTGTGATTTTAAGGGGCTTAGTTACTTTTTAAAGTTTTCAATATATAATTTTTGAGAAACTTCTTCTATATAAAAGAAAAAAGTTATTTCAAATAAAGAACATTACCCAATATTTGGCTTGCGACTATAGTTCTCCTGAAACTGGTCCAAGGCAAGCATAGCTGTGTGAATCTGTAAAGGTGCCTATTTAAAATATTACAAGATGATCAATATTTGATTGTTAGGCTCTGTGCTAATGCTTTTAAACATGATGTAATTCATTTTTTACAATAAACATACTAGATTCAAGGCTACAAATATTTAAGCAACAGATCCAAGTTTCAATCCTAGTTAGTATGACTTATTTTTACTAAGTTATCCACATGAAATTTACAGTAAAGTCAGCTAAATAAGAGCAACAAAACATTTGTACAAGATCACCTAATCCTTTTCACCTATCAACATTTATAAATTCGGAAACTGTTAATGTAATTCTTTCCTTGTCACAAATATATTCACTGCTATAAAATATATTTAGTGATTTAAAAAACAAGGGTTGGGAAGAAACTGATCTTTTAATAAGATTACCTTTGTATAAATTATTGAAATTGTCTTTCAACTATCAAAACAAGCATACTGTAATAAAAGTAAAACTTGTTCCTATTATTCTACAATTTTTCCATAAAAAAAGTCCTGTTTTTAATCCTCAGGAGTCAACCTGATATATCTTAATACCACATCTTCATTAAAATAATCTGATGGAAAGTATATACATGCTTCCTCCTTTTTAAATTCTATAATCACGCATCAATCCCTTTGCCCAAATGCACTGCTTGTCTCATACCTAAAAGTGTTTATTTACCTCAGGTTTGCTATAATCCGCAACAAGGAACTTTGGATGTTTTATCTGCCTTTCCAATGGCTCCTAAGTGGTGAAAAAGTCCCAAAAAACTATTATTACTTCAGATGAAAATATACTGCTACATGTCGAGGCACAAAAAGCAACAGATTATCTCCCAAAGGTCTGATATAATTAAGATTGGGCTAATAAGCTTTAATTGAAATATAAAATAACTACCTTTCCCCCTGTTACTCCTTGTCTTATTAACACATTTTATTTTTTAATATTAAATGCAGTAAGACAATAAGCTTCACAAAATTAATTTTGGAAGATTTGGTGAACAACTGTATATTCCCCCAAACCACTGTTTTAATGGAAAAGCTGTCATACTTTTCTGATACTAACTTATCAAAACTTGTAATGCCTGACAAGTCTCAAATAAATACTCAAAGTTAAAATTTACCCTGTGGGGAAAAGAACATATAGAGAACAACAAAAACCCAACAAAACAATCAAACAAAAAAAAAATCCACCTAATCTGAAATTTATTTGAGACATAAACTATCTAAGCAATAGCAAAAGAAAGCAATACAGGAGTAGAATTGACTAGCTGTAGCATTTTAATTATTGTTTTGCTCTAACTCTGGCTTGGACAAAGTCTTATAGAGAACTACAATTATCAATAACTAGAAAAGGCAATCAAATTACAATTCTGAGACTTTGCAAGGAAAATTAAATATGTATTATACTGAGACATGCCCTAAGGATTAAAACAGCAGGAGACTACTTTGTTCTCTGATATAAGTAGTCTCTATTTCACTCTCTTCAGAGACTTGCATTTCCCTTTCAAAGCCAGTTTATAGGATTTATCTTATACTTCCAACATATATAGCTACTTGAAATTTATAAAATATTTAAAAAACAAAATTAACTAGTAGGATAAACAGAGTATTCCTTTTATTTTATAAATACAAATAATAAAACACAGACTGCTTCAATGTTTGTTGAGTCTATAAAAAAATAATAGTTTTATCTTCTGTCTTAGGAAGGAATTTTAAGAATTATGATTTGATGATTCCAGAAAGTACAGTTCTTTTGAAGTTAACTTATATGCCTCAATTATATGCATCTAGTATTCTAGCTGTATCCTCCAAGTGGATGAAAATTAAAAAACAAAATCTATTCAGCCTTTAAGCTAACTGTTGTGATAACTGAGTAGTTCTAACTTGTCTCTTTTGTCATTATTCAGTAATAAAATGTTTAAGTTGGCAAAAAATACTTACAAAGCAAAATATTTTAGGAGTCTTAACTTGAACAGCTATGCCTCCATGTAAATAAGGTTCCAGTTCTGTAGTATCACCAATGCTAAAAGAAAATGGTGATACCACTAAAAGAAAAAAAAAAACAAAAACACAAGAAATGATTATAAAGAGATGTATTTAAATTTGAAGATTTACCAGCCTAACGGTGCTATTTTCCTCCACCTTACAAAATTAAGGAGATCCCACTATAAATCTTTCTCTTTTTTTTTTGGGGGGGGGGAAGGGTAAGTGGGAAGAAATATAGGGAGCTAGATAATTCTAAAGTGAACTTTACGACTTAACAAAAATAGTAAAGAAAATTCAGAAGAGAAAAAAAGTAATGAGAGGTGCTCATTATTAGGCATTACAATCTTTATAAAACCAGTAATTAATATAATGACATTAATACAGAAGTATACATAATTAATAATTTAATGTGACACTATTTCGTGAATAGGCAGGCAAACGGAATAGAGTATCCAGAAGGAGATACATAAGGGATATAATTAAAGTGGCATCTGAAACCAATGAGGAAAAGAAAATATTATTAAATAAATATTTTAGTAAAAAACTATTGGAAAATACCTATTCAAATGGATGAAAGTTTTAATTTATGTTATTTTTTTTTAAAGATTTATTTATACAAGCACTGGGTACAGTCAGAAGCACGGGAGGGTGAGAGAATTCACCAGAGCCAGAGCAGGGAGCAGAACAAGCAGACTGATGAAGTACACTGCTGAGGGGAGCAGCGGGCGTGGCAGGAGAGGTCTCCGGGCCATGTGGGACCCTCGCAGGCGGCCGAGGATCGAACCTGCACTGCAGAGGCTGCGGGCAGCTTCGCAGCCCAGCGCTCAACCGCTGCACTGCTGGGGAGGCCCAATGGATGAAAGTTTTAAATGTCAAAAAATATGCCTATAAATTATTGGATGAAAGTATGAGAGAAAAATTTCTTTAAAACGCTCAAGTGAGAAAGGCTTTTCTGACTCAAAAGAATGTCAAAAAAGAAAAAATTAAAAAGTTGGAATATGTATATACATGCACAGAAAAAATTCATCACAAGCAAAGCTAAAAGAAAAATGCCAAACTACCAAAAATATTTGCAAATCACAATTAAAAAATGTAGCAAATATGCCCTACATATTAGGAGTTCTGAGGAATGATTAAGAAAGTGATCAACAATTCAATATGGCAAAGGACAGATAGTTCACATTAAAGGAAAACAGATTTAAAACTTGGAAAAGAGACACTTAACCTCATTCATTAAAAAAAAAATTGCAAATTAAAATTATACTGTGACACTTGTTTCATACTATGAAACACTATGCAGCTATACAAGACAATTTAAAAGAATGAAAAAGAATGTTCTACAATTACTGATGGAAAAAGAGTATGTAGGTATTTTGTTTTAATGGAAAGCCAAAGGGAAGCACTATATATAATATGCTACCTTGTATATAAAGAGCATACGGAAATTTTAACCCTGGAAAGACACACAATAAACTAAGAAGAGTGGATAGGTGAAATGTGAAGGTGAGTCACAGCTGGGAAGAAAACTTCACTATGAACATTTACTCTTTATTCATTTTGAACAGTTTGCTAGTTCAAAAATTAAGTTAAAGAACAAGCCTCTCTCTCCATAAGATTTATATACTAAGTAGAAAGAAAAGATCAACAGAGTACTTATCAAATTTAGCTCCTTTTTACCTCTGCAAAGGGGAGTACGCATTTTTAACTTTATTTAAAAATATGCACAGATATGAATATCTACAACAAAAGTTTTAGCTTTTTAAAAATGCTTTTCAAATAGAAAGTTACCTTAAAGTAGCAAGTATCATTCAGTATATGTTAAGAAAAGAAAGTTTCAGAAACGGTCCATCTATTTAAATATTCTCTCACTGTCCAAAGAATTCTGGTATACAATGTGACTTATATTTTCACTCTGATATCCAGTGGTGCCTCCTTTTATATGACCCCTTAAGGTTTGAATCAGTCACCATAAGCTACCATTGCAAGGACCCCCAAATAAAAACAATCATAATCTTAAATGATTAGCTGAGTCAATTTTTGTAAAATCAGATACAAATTTTTTAATATCATTGATCTAAACCTGTTTTTCAAGATATTTATAGGTTATCTGGGAAATAAAATACAATAGTTTTATTACCAAAGATGCTTAAATGCAGATCCAAAGTTGTTTTTCTACAAGGGGCTTATAAGAGGGACAGATTTTTCCCCTCTAAAGACCTATTTTGTAGTCAAAACAAAAAAAATGCAATTCCATTTATAGTTAACATTAATCACATAGTTATACTTACAAATGCCCTAAAGATAAAACTGAACCACTCTGACCTGATCATCTTTGAGTTAAGAGTCCTCTAGCACTATGGTTGGGGGAAAATCACAAACTATGTCGATGAAAGTTACTATAAAAATCATCATATTCAACTTCAAATGGGCTCTAAATGATGCCTAATAATGTTTACTCTCAAATATTTACTCTCCTTACCTCTAGCCCTTGGCATCTTTCCCTTCCTTTGGGCAATGATCTCATTTTAGTCCAGTAAACAAAACAAAACAAAAAGAGACTCCTTCAATCGCTTATCATCTAAATATTATCATCTAGGCTTATCATTCATTCCTTTTCTCCAAGCCACAGTAAAGAACATCTATCTTCACTTGAATATTTAGTTGCCATTTCATTCAACAAACCTAAACTGTAGTCATTATCTTCTCCAAAACACACTCTTGCACTGCCTGAGTAAGTAAGTTGCCCATGTTGTAATCTTCAGTCACTTATTATGAGATAACAAAGCCTTCTCAATTCCCATTGCCAACTGCTATTAAATATTTTATTTCCCTAAATTTTGTTGGCTCTTATTATTTTGTCTATATATTCTTTTTTATCACCTTTCTAAACTGAAGTAATCTTTAACTTTAATCAATACATCCTGTTCCCACCACTACAGTCCCCAAACTGGACAGGCTTCCTTGTTAAATTTAATGATCCTAGAACGCCTGTACTCTCTTCATACCATCACTTTTTAATATCAACATTTCTTTGCTTGAATTGAATGTTTTGAGGCCAAGAACTGGCTCAGGTCTGTCTGAGTTGATATTGTGTTCCCAACACCTAGTATATGAACTATAAATGTACTAAATGATTTTTTTTTCTTTTAAAGTATTTTTTTAAAAAGATTTATTTATTTATACAAGAACTGGGGTGCAGGCCAGATGTGCAGGAGGGTGAGAGTATTCACCAGAGACACAGTGGGGAACAGAACAGGCAGACTGACTGAAATACACTATTGAGGGGAGCAGCAGACAAGACAGGAGAGGTCTGCCATGTCATGTGGGTATCTCGCTGGCTGGCCAGGATCGAACCCACACTGCAGAGGGTTGCGGACAGCTCCACAAAGCTGCCCTCAACTGCCTGCAACACCAGGGAGCCCCCTAAATAATGTTTAAATATAAATCAGCAAAACACAATAACTTACCGGTTATTTGTCGTATAGATCCATTTAAGTCTGTCATTCCATTAATTTCTCGAAATGTTAAGGACTGTCCTGTCTGAAGTTTGTGAGGATGATTTTCAAGGCAAGTAACAATGCCAGGATTACCCTTAAAATAAGAGCAATACAAAAATGAGTTCATGTATTCTTTTTTTCATACAAATTCCAAATCTCACACAAAAAGGATCATATTATCATAAAATTCTCAAAACAAACAAAATTTCAAGTTTTTCCTTCCTTAGTAAAAGCAAACCTTTAAAAAAAGTCTCAATATAGTGATCAATTTGTTTTTTCTTATTGTTAATGCTGAAAATAAAATTTCTATGTTTGGGGAGGAATTCAGAGATTTTTAAATAGGAGTTCAAATATTTCACAAATTCTTGTGACTTAAAGAACATTCAAAATTATCAACAGTAAGTTTTAAAATCACACTATAAAAAATGTGCATAAAAATGAGAGCCTAAATTTGACAATCAAAATAATTTAAGAGAAGAGGGCTGAAATTTAAAGCCAGGACACTTCAAATTTAAAGCTTGCCCAACAATATAAAGTAAAAGAATACTGTGTAGCCCAATTTATTAGACTAGTATAGGAAGAAGGTGGCTTATCTCACCATAGAAGATTGATGAGAGGAAAAAGGCCTGGATATTTTCCAATTATATATAGTCCTACACACTGCTCAAATAAGGCAATAATAATTTAATTTACAACCTAATAAAATTACCCTCTCATAATTGTGTAATTATAGAAATTCTCTTTTGGCTTAAAGATTTGGATAACAATATTAAAACTATGATCATGAATATGTAGCTAAAATTAAAGTGAATCTGCCAGCATCTCAAGAAGAATAGAATTCATAAAACTTTAAGAAGAAGAAATAATCTATAAATAAATTAAATGGAAACAGTTATAATATTTTCTAATTTTCTGCATAACCTCAGTATTTTCTGCATGGAATAATGAGGTTATGCATTATTCCATGCAGAAAATACCAATGCAATGCAAGGACCCAAACTATACTTTGCAGTTTATTCTACATAATATGTTATTCTTGAAACCAAATCAAAAACAACTAGAAAAAGTTTAAAGGTGAAATGATAAACCACTCTGTAATCAGGATACACAAAATGGATTTTTCAATGATTTTTTTTTCTTAAAAAGGGGTAACAAAGGCAAAATTACACTGGATTTTAAAATAAATCATATGGTAGATGTAGTTTGGTAACAGTAGGGTGTGATGCTATAACTCAACATGTAGTATTGTAAACCAGTGTTACCTCAAAAAAAATACATATATATAAATATAAATATATATATAAAAACACAAACAGAAGCACGGTATTAGTCAAGGCATACTAGCATTCCCTTATATTTAACTTCTTTTCAGCTTTAATGTAAATTCAGTAAAGTTGTTACTGGTATGTAATTATACATATAGATGGTTATATAAATTTATACATAGTACATATAAATTGAATGATTTAGGCTAATGAGAAAGAACACGAAAAGTGGATCAAAATGACATCTGTAGTTCTAGGGAATGAAAAAACAAAATTTACATGTCAAGGGAGCAGTTAAATATTCAGATATTTTGGATATGAAGGTTAATTAATTCTTAAACTTTTCTCCCCTTTAAATAGTGTTCTAGAAATTATAGCTTAGAAAAGCTTTTGATGACTGAAGTGTGCATCTGCCTAGAATCAGTGTTAGGGCACATGACTTATGACATAAGTAATACATGTATGATATGAGACAATAAAGTTCAATAAACACTTAATCATAATTCATGTCCCACAGAAACATGACAGAACAAACTAAAATTAAAAAGTATGACATAAGGATGCTGAGCTATCAATTATTATGTTAGAAGGAATCAAGACTACTCTTGATTACTTAACATTCTAGCTTCAGCTTAGTCTTAACATAATGCAATCATGAAATGAACAAAATATTTCCTCATGAACAGTCTTAAAATTGTCACAAAACAAATGAAAAATGTTGCATATTACAATATACATCTAATACTACCATTCCAAAAGAAGTTTTCACATCCATTTTTTAAAAAAATCAATATATACATATATAACAATATACATCATACTTGCGTAATGTTTGAAATGAAAATTTCCTTTGGTTCTTCTCCTGTTGTATCTAAAACTTCAAATTCATCACCAAAATCACAAAATAACCGTGACCAGACTCCATGTATATCTGCACTGATGAACTGTGAAATGATCAAAAAAAAAAAAATAATAAAATAAACAAGCTCAAGCTTATCTATTTACACATTAAAATTAAAAAGAGGTAACTATCTTAGGCCATTTATGACCATTTCATTTCTAAGTATATCCTCTGGTATATAAAGTAAGTCACAAATATGATAAATTATTTGTAAATTGGATTAGGGATCAACGATTTTGGTATTTGGAGCTGATACCTAGTGTTACAAAATTAGAAATAACATCAACACATCTTCATTACACATTCCAGGAATTTTATGTAACAAGAATTCCTGCCTTGCCAAAAATATGAAGCATGATATGTAAGAAATAGATTATCTTGGCTTAGTAGTCTAGCAATGAATTGTATTTTTAGTTTAGAAAAGAAGAACTGAGTGCCCATTACCAAGAGCAGTGGAGTTGAATAGAACTGGAATAGAGTTCTATCTAAGCTGAGAGTGGAGTGAACAGAAAAAAAAAAAACGGAGGAACTGACCGTGTTCATCAATATCATGAAAGTTAAAAATCAGATTCTTAATAAAATGTAATTATAAATGCCTTATTAAAAGTGAGTTTTGTAACACATACAATCCATTCTTAGGATCTGTGAAGCTGTTTTCTTGCTCAAAGTTACTTTTAAAGATATTGATAAAATTCTTATTCTGTGATGCATGTATGAAGCTGTTTTTTTCAAAAAGTAAACAAAACTATGCTTACTAAGAAAAAGGGAGAAAACTCAAATAGGATCGAAAATAAAAGAGGAGTTACAAAAGACAAGCAGAAATTCAGAGACTTACAAGAGATTAATGTGAACATTTATATGTAAACAAATACAACAGCCTAGATGAGATGGACAAATTCTTAGAATTATATTGTAATCCAAGACTGAGTGGGGAAGAAATAGAAAACATGAACAAAACCAATCACAAGCAAGAAAACTGAAACAGTAATCAAATAAGTTCTACCAAACTTTCAACAAACTGAGTTATCCTGCTTACTCTTTCAAAAAACAATACTACCAAGCACATGTACCTGAAAAGCTACAAATTCTAATAGTGAAGAGTTCTTCCTTTATGTTGTTATAAATTTTAAAATAAAATTTTATTGATTTATAAAATTACATAAATGTTGGGGTATATCTTCACTTCTATACGTGTATAAGCCTCACCTTACTTGCTAAAGTTCTAGTGCAATTCCACTTATTAGGTTGATGCCCTCTACCCTGCCCTTCCATCCTCCTTCACCCTCTGGTAACTACTATATTTTGCAGAGTTTCAGTTATTTATTTATTTTTTTAAGATTTATTTTTTTATTTATACCAGAACCGGGGTACAAGCCAGATGCGCAGGAGGGTGAGAGGATTCACTAGAGACAGAGCGGGGAACAGAACAGGCAGACTGACAAAATACACTGCTGAAGGGAGCAGCAGGCAAGACAGGAGAGGTCTGCTGCACCATGTGGGAACCCTTGCCAGTTGGTCGGGATCAAACGGGCGCTGCAGAGGCTGCAGACAGCTTCACAGCGCAGCACTCAACTAGGGGAGGCCCTCAGAGTTATTTTTATTGTGATGCTAGTTCATTTGCTTTGGTTATCTGTATGTGACATGTGAGAGAAACCATCTGATAACTGCCTTTCACTTTCTGACTTATTTTTCATAGTATAATCACCTCAAGTTCCATCCATGTTATTGCAAAAGGCAAGATTTCTTCTTTTTTAATAGCTGAGAATTACATGTCATTATCAAGTGACTTTATTACCTTAATTGGAGGGCACTGAGAACGGCAAAAATCATTGATCTTCTTCTGCAATGGAAGTTTGACTTCAGTCAATACTACACACTGTTGAGAAGAATATAAGAAATTTAAGACTAGAAAGTCGATAATTTTGGTAATGTGCAATTTATAAATCAGAAGTGTATCAGTCTGCATTATTCCTTGTAAAGGGTACCATCCAATTATATTCCACTCTAAGGTTAATACCTTCAGAAGTAGTGAACAGCAAAAGTAAAACATATACAGAGTAAAACCTAGTCACACTAAATTAAATTACCAATATAGGTTTAACATTAGAAGCAAATCTTAGTATCCTATGTGGCACTTAAGCACTCTAAATAGGTGGAGATTTGTCCATTACTGTCATGGAAGTACTAACCTAGTCACTGGAATATTAATTTATTGCTTGTTTAAGGGGCTAACAATCATTTTTAAAGAGACATATTACCTGTTTGGTTTTCTTTTTGTTCTGAGATAACAAATTCACAAACTTACGTCAAAAAGAAATAATGTCATTAGTGAAGCGAACAAGTTCTACAAAGATAAATTATAATTTGCAATGCTTTTTTATGATCACCCTGTGAGGTAAGTTGAAAAGCTTTATAATTAGATTTTATCAAAAGTAATTTGGACTCAGAGGTTTAATAGTTTAAGTCATTTGTCTATGAAGTGATAAAAGTAGAACTAGAATCTCAGTCCATAACACTGGTTTCCAGGAATTAGATAATAGTTTCATGATAAATATAGAATTGTAATTTAGTTTTATATTTTTTCTGACTCAGAATATGGTATGCTTGCTACAGGAGAACACTTCTTCATAAGGGATCTTTCACTTTTTACACGTTATTGTTGGGTATGCCGTGAATGCAAGGCTCACCATTTTTTATTTGAGCCATTTCTCAGAATTATATTTGTTTTGTACAAACATGAGCAATGAGGTAGTATCTGTGCCTGGAATTGAAAGTAAACTTGTTTACTGTTTGCTTAAAAAAAAAAAAAGCACACAAACGAAAAACTCCACAGGTACCTCAAGTTCAGTGTTTTTCTTCTATAAAGAAGAAAGAAACCCGCTACACAAGTAATTCATTGAGTTCTCTAAATTACAACAGTAGGATATGGAGGAAGGGGATGCACAGAAAAGAATTAATCAAATAATTCTATACTTCCCATGCTCTGAGAAATAAATTTCTTAGTCTCTAACCCAAGAATCTTGTTTTCTTCCAGTTTCCATGGAACATAACAGGCTAACTTACTAGTTTTTAAGTAGGGTAAAATCATATCCTAAACCCAGCGCATACTGAATCTGATTTGTGTTTCAGCAATGCTGGAAATTTCTCAGTCATAATTTGACGATTGCCTTTTCCTAATGCTTTCCTTCTAGAAATCTAATCTCATGAACTGAGTCTTTTCATTTATGGTCTCATTTTTTTAAATTTCTCTCCCATATTTTCTTATTTCAGTGTGCTACACTCTCAATCACAGTAATCTCATTAGGTTTATCTTTTTTTTTTTTTTTTTTTTATAGAGGCTTTTTTTTTTTTTTTTTTTATTTATTTGTTTTGCTTGTTTTTTGTTTATACACGCACTGGGTACAGTCAGAAGCGCGGGAGGGCGAGAGAATTCACCAGAGCCAGAGCAGGGAGCAGAGCAGGCAGAAGGACCGAAGTACACTGCTGAGGGGAGCAGCGGGCGGCAGGAGAGGTCTGCGCGCCATGTGGGACCCTCCTCTGGTGGCCGGGGAGCAGCCGGGGATCGAACCGGCGCCGCAGAGGCCGCGGGCAGCTTCGCAACCCAGCGCTCAACCGCTGCGCCACCGGGGAGGCCCTCATTAGGTTTATTTTTTGATTCTTATTCAGCTGTTATATATACACTGCTTAACCTATTAATAGATTGTGTTTAATTTTTAAGACTATTTTCATTTCTAAAAGTTCTGTTTGGTTCTTTATCACATTTACCTGGTTGTTTTAAATAGTGTCTTACTTATATTAGCAATTCAATCCCTTCTTTGAAGTTTTAATCAGCTTGATCATCTATATTTACAGTCTCTTTTCAATAATTCTATTACCTGAATTTCTTATGAGGTTAAATTTTGTCTTGGCCTCGTTCATACTGAACTGCTTTTTTTGACTTGTTACTATGTATACATAATATATTATGTTATTATGTATACTCATTTTCAAAAGGGTTTTATATACTGGAATATACTATGGCAAGATCTATTTAGTTTTGTTTCTGTCTAGCATTCTAGGGCATCACCAACTTAGCACTACCTTTATGTTAAGTTCACAGTTTGGAGACTGTTAGACCACAAAAGTTTATAAAGTTGATGTCTAAACTCATGTGAGGGCAGGTCTATGGTTATGAATTCCCAAGGAGGGAAGATCTGATTTTTTCATTCAGAGCTCAAGAGAAAACAGACATGTGCTTCTTGTTCTAATGGGCAAAGACTGTTCTTATCACACTTTGCTGAGGTATAACTCTGAAGTTCCAGCTTTACAAAGAGGGAGGTCTCAATTCCATTTCTCCATTTCATGTGACCTATTTTGTATCTTGTATCCCATGTGACTATTAATTCCCAGAAAATGTTATAGGTAAACTCTGTCCTTGAGAGTGACCATAGTCAATATTCACTGGTTTCTTTTAGCTATATATTCATTATTGGCCTCCAAGTACTTACCTTATTTTGAGTTGGGGGAGGGGCCTGGAGATCACCTTTATTGCCAACAGTCAATGATTTAATCCCTGTGGCAGCATGCTAAAGCCTCCCTAAAAATCCCTGAACTAGAGACTCAGTGAGCTTCTGGGTTGGTGAACATGGGGAGGTGCTGGGAACTTGCATCCCTGGAGAGTGCACAGAAGTTCTGTTCCCCTCTCTTCAAGCCCTGTGTTATACTCCTCTGCCATCTGGTTGTTCTTTAGTTATATCTTTCAATAATAAAGCAGTAATCTAATATGCATAGTTTCCCTGAGTTCTGTGAGTTGATATACAGAAAATTAATTGAACTAGAGGAGTGGATTCTGGAAACCTCTGGTTTATCATTAGCAGAGTTAACAGCCTGGTCTTGGGTTGGTGTCTACAGGGGGAGGAATCTTGTGAAATTGAGCCCTTAACATATGGGATCTGATGTTATATCCAGGTAGATAGTTAAAACTGAACTGAATTACAGTTAATATTAGAATTGTATTGAGATCCGGATAAATATCAGCAGAGTTGGAAAACTGCTTGGTGTGAGGGAAAAATTCACACACATATGGTCTCAGTAATGCCATAAGTATTGACAGTAGAGGGAAAATACAGGAGTGTTCTCTCCTAGACAAATGGGAAACATAATTTCATCACAGGGAAAATCAGAGTCAACCCAGTCACTTTTAGAATATCCAAAATGCTGAAAGTTTTTTGTTGTTACATAAGGAAGATTGAATTACTGATCCATGTGTTTATTTCTCTGTAATCACATTATGCATCACTCTTTCCTTAGGAAGAGCAGAGTGTACTTTCCTACTCTTGACCTTGGATGTGACATATTAATGGAACTAATGTGAACCAAGTCTTGAAATGTGCTTAGTTGGATTACCATTTTCCATTTTTGCAAGTGCCAAAAAACCATGTCCTAGGTAGCCTCCTGATCCCAGAAGAGAGGCACTTAAGCAGATCAGTGTCTGGAGTTCAAGTTCAGTCTACAACAGCTGAACTCTAACTCTTGTAGATGCAAAGAAAGAAAGAAATGCATGTTGCTATAATGCCATTCAGTTTTGGGCAGCTTTTTAATAAATAATACTGTGAAAATGACAAACTACTATAATTGCTTTGTACATAGCCTTTTCCTGAACTGGAGTATTTGAAAGGTATTATTCTAATAGAAGTCTTTTTAACCTGAAATCTTTTGTTCTGGATCAATAGATTAGGTTTAATGAGTTATACCATTTTAATATTTAATTAATTATACCATATTAATATTTAATGATTTATTTGGAATCTGCTAATAACCTCTAATATAAAATGGAGTACCAACCTGGTATTTATTTAAGAGGGAGAGATCTGTGGTTTCATTTAAAGGAACAGAAGATGATGTGACATGAACGTATGGATTTAGTTCTGCAATATGTTGAAGTACAGCTTCAGCCCTAAAAAAATAAATAAGTGACCTTTGTTATTCTTTTTTTTTATATACTCAATCTCTCAAATTTGGACACTTTGCTGACATCAGAGGAAGCTAAAAGTTACAAAATTTCAATGGGACCATAATGAACTTCAGAACAAGAAAGTGGTCAAGATTTATTTATCTTTACAGATAACTACATGATTTTGGAAAGTAGCATACAACCACACTCTATAAAAAGCCACACAATCTCAAAATGTGCCTTTTATAGTTCCAAGGCCAAGCTCCTTAAGCCTTCTAATGATTCACCAATAATAAAGTCCTCCTTTAACAATCTTACAAAATATTCATTCCTAGGTAGCAATGTGAGCATATCAAAAATTTGAAAAACATAAAATAAGTATTTGTCAATACTTATCTATCTATAATAGCACAAATTTATAGTGATGAGTTCAATAATGAACTCAATTAGATAAAGAAAATATTCTAATTGTAAGAGTAAAAAAGAAATCTTATAATACAACAAAATATCTTCACCTGTTTCTCATATTAACAACATCATCTTCACAGAGAAAGAAATTGGTTCCTAGATCCCATGCCTGACACTTTTCTGTATCATGAATTGTAAGTGCCTTCAAAAAAAGAAGAAAATATCTGTTAAAGACAGGAATAAGACAAAGATGTGCAATCTCCCCAATACTATTTATACTGTAATAGAAGTATTGTAATGTTACACTAGATAACACAAAATATTATGAATTTCCATATTAATGGAAAAACTACTTTATACAGCAAGAGAATTTAAATTTAGGAAAGTAGCATGCTATAAAAATCACCATGCAAAAATGAAAATAATTTACATAAATGAACATTTCCAAATACTCCATGTTCAAACTAAGAAAGATAAGTGGCTAACTGAATAAAAATTTTTGTCATTTATATTACAAACCATAAATCCTATAGAAAATGGGGCAAGGTATATGAATACGGAGTACACTGCAAAGGAAATACATAGGGATCTTGAAAAGATGTAAAGACATTTAACCTTTCTAGAGAGGAATAGCTTGTCTCATTCTGATGAATGAGAAAAGTTTGACTATACGCTCTATTGGTGAGAGTGAGTTTAACTAGGCATTCTTATACATTCGTGGAAATGTAAAGGTGCAGAGGAAGGCATTTGGTAATTTCTAGCAAAATGACATTTCCATCGACACAACAAACTCATTTTTAAGAAACTGTACCGAAGACACACTGGGTGATATACCAAAGACATATGTACAAGAGGATTAACTCTAGCACTATGTCTAAGAGCAAAAAGACTGGAAATAATCAAAATGTTCACCAATGGAGAACTAGGTGTAATAATATATGATACACTCAAACAATGTACACATAGCTATACAAAAGAATAAAATATTTATGAATCTAAAGCAAGCAAATATTAATAAGTATATGTAAATATACATAAATATAAATAAATATACATGAATATATATATATTTATCACTATGGAGTAATTCCAGATACACTGTTAAGTGATAAAGCAAGGTGAAGGAAAGTATAGCACTTTAAGAAAGACAGGTAGGAATAAATATGCACACATACATATACAGATATGCACATTGATATGTATGCTTTTTTTAATGTTTAAAAACCGAATGAAAAGATGTACCCTAATAAGGGAAGGAGGACACATGGGAGAAATAAAGTTAGACTTGTTTTAAAAATTTTACCTGTAGAGGCCTCCCTGGTGGCTCAAGGGATTAAGTCTTAACACTTATGAGGCTGTCCGCAGCCAGTGCTGCACCAGTTTGATACCCGGCCACGGAGTTGACCCACATGGCCCAGCAGACTTCTCCTGTCTCACCTGCTGTTCCCCTCAGTCTGCCTGATCTGCTCCCCACTCTGTCTCTGGTGAATCCTCTCACTCCCTGCACCTCTGGCTCCTATTCCAGTTATTGTATGCATAAATAAATCAATCTTTAAAAAAAAAATTTGACCTGTGAAATTCTCAAGTAATAGTAAAACTAAACTAAATTAAAAAAAGAAAACCATTCTTAAAAATCCAAAGCAAAATGCCATCAGGACCCAAATCCATATAGTTAACAGGAGAGATAAAAATATAAAATCAAAGAAATAAATGCCCTATAATCCTAAATGTGAATCAGGAAGTTTAGGGTTTACTCATGATAAATATTCTAACTCTGTTCAACCTAGAAAACTTTATAAACATTGACAATCAAAGAGCACTAGGATTGTGTCAAAAGGACCCAAGAACTTGAATATCGCAACAAGATGAAATCATTTGTGTATCAACAAGAACTACAATGCATCAAAACATATCAAATAAGTTTAAAAAATGAGCTTCAGAAAGACCATACTCCCACCTCTAATATACAAGTATACTGGTCACTATTGCGGAGTGATCACAAACCACTTAAATTAGAAACTGGTAAGAGAAGTGGAGAAATACCCTGCTTTTTGATCATGTATAAACTATAATGAAACCAAATAAATGACAAACAGAAAATTTTCTTTCTAAAATATTATTCTATTCCAGCTAATAAATGAAGAAGCAATGATAAAATTACAATATCACCACTATCACTAATAAAATAAAAAATCCAGGCAATGATCACTAATGACTAATAATAATTACAAAAAGAGGGAGAATTGAGTATTATATCCTCCCAATTCAAAGTACACAGTATCACTTGTGAAGCATTCATGTCAAAAGAATCAAATCTAAATCTGACTCTCTGGATATGACTACCAGTTTATAAGAAATATAGGGTATAGATACATACAATAAATGACCTGATTTCTCTGGTAAATCGCAAGGGAAAAAAAAAAGTCAGGGGAAAAGAAACCTAGGTGAAAAGAAATCAAGTTCAGCATAGACTTTACTTGGATCCTGACTATAACAATTTTAAAGTAATTTTGTAAGACAACCGTGAAAACATGTAGCAGGCTTCTAAGAGGGCCTCAATCAGTCCTACTTACTGGTATTCAGGTTTCTGTGTAATCCTCTCTCAAGTATAGGGATTAGTGACTTGCTGTTAAAGTGATGATGGACTGTTACTTCTGAAATAAGGCTATAAAAGACTGTGCTTAATCTCACTAGCACATTCCTTCTCTTGCCTTCCTGCTTAGCGTACTCTGATGAAGTAACTGATATTGTGAGCTGGTCTATAGAGGGGACCACTTGGTAAGGAACTTAGAGTCACCTTTAACTAACAGCCTCAGTACAACCACCCATGAAAAACATGAGCAAGTTGGAAAACAGATCACTCTCCAGTCAAGACTGGAGGTGACTACAGGCCTGCCAATATCTTGACTGGAGCCTTTTAAAAGATTCTCTAACAGATGAAAACTAGCTAAGTCATGCCCAATTTCTGACACTGAGAAATGAGATAATACATTTAAGTTGCTAACTTTTAATTATAATTTGTTTTGCAGCAATAGACAACTAATACAACAACATTAAGGAACTGTTAAATTTTGGGGCATGAAAATGGAAATATGGTTCTGTTTTCGAAAGGTACTCTTATCTTTTAGAACTATATATGAAGATATTTAAGAGTGACATAAGAGGATGCCTGAGATTTACATCAAAATAGTTTGTTGGTTTGGGTATAGTGGGGAATGGGGGTGAGATACATTAAACAAATTTGTCTGTGGGCTAATGTGTGTGGGTTTGGGACTAGGTAAGATTTGTCTATGGGATGGGATTGCAGCTGTGTTGGGTACATAGAGTTGTTAAAACTAATCTTTAGTTTTGCATATGCTTTAAATTTTCTATAATAAGTTTTTTTAAAAAGAGGAAATTACAGCATTGAATTTGCGACTAAATGGAGAAGCAATAATTAAGCCAAAGTGTAAACAAAATGACAACTACTGATTGGGGGAAGAGGGAAAGACATAATTACAATTCTTACCAAGGACATTTATCACTTACCTTAATCCCTGCAAGAACAAGATTCTTTGCTACAAAAGAAAAAAGAAATTGAAACAGCTTAATGTGTTAGTTTAGATATCCAATTTAGATATGTCTTCAAGGAGCTTGATCACATCTCTGACTGAAAATTTTAATTTTTCACTACTCAAGAAATATAAGTTCCTGGGCCTCCCCGGTGGCGCAGCGGTTGAGCGTTGGGTTGCGAAGCTGCCCGCAGCCTCTGCGACGCCGGTTTGATCCCCGTCTGCTCCCCGGCCACCGGAGGAGGGTCCCACATGGCGCGTAGACCTCTCCTGCCGCCCCGCTGCTCCCCTCAGCAGTGTACTTCGGTCCTTCTGCCTGTTCTGCTCCCCGCTCTGGCTCTGGTGAATTCTCTCACCCTCCCGCACTTCTGACTGTACCCAATGCATGTATAAACAAACGAACAAACAAAAATAAATAAAACATGCCTCTACTAAAAAAAAAAAAAAAAAAGAAATACAAGTTCCTTAGAAAATACAGACAAACAAAATGGAAAAAATGTTATTTTCCACAATCATAATACACTCAGATAATCACTCTTGAAATTTCATTCTTCCAGAATATATAAGTATGCTCTATCATAATGAATGAATGGATAGGGAGAATAACCATTAATGGTTAATAACATTACAAAAAGAGAAACTGATGCTCAAAGAGTCAGTACTGGTTTCTTGTGGAAAAATGTAACAATATAATAAATAGCCTTGCCAAAAGAACCAAAACTGAACCTCATCAAAGTTCTGAAGCTAATAAAAATATAAAATGGAGTTAAATTCTTTAAATATTGTTGCTCAAAAAGTCAAATAAAATTATGAAAAATTGCTCACCAATTTCCAAACCAAGACCACCCATACCACTTAAGAAAACATGGGACTTGGCCATCTTCTGCATTGCTGTGTCTCCAAGAACGTACCTCTGTCGACTACATGTAAAACACAAAGAAAAATACATAATTATTTCATCAAAATTATATACCCTTTTAATGTTGTTTGCAAACTAATAGTGTGGTAACTAGATTCTTAACCACAGTCTTGATTTGTATTACTTGCACAGTGTTTAAAATTTCTGTATTGACAAATATACGACATATTTTGAAAAATAAGATCTGACACCATGGATCCACATTCCTTCATGACAACAAACAGATATAGTTTCATTAGGAGGTGGCCTGTTAGACAATGAGGATGACTACTTATGATAGACCTGCAACAGTTTCCATTCTGCTCATTAACTCATTGGCAACTACTGGCACTTGAGTATGATCTCCACTTAAGGTATTCATTGTAAACATGATACCTTCTACTGACTTCCTTTTTGAGTAACCATTATATTTTGCAGAGCATCTGAGTCATTTTTGCTGTGATTTGTTTGTGAAGCATATCTTTTAATTTCTAACTGTATGGTTACCTAATTTTTCTACTTATCTTTTGTATTGACTTCTAGCTTAAATGCACTGTAAAAAGACATCATAATCAACACAATTTCACCCTTTAATATCTGAACACTTCTTTGGGCATTTTACATTACAAATGTTCCATGTACTCCTGAAAGAGTATGTACCCTCTAGTTGTTAGATACAACATTGCTTATATGTACAATAGGTACATATTAATAAACATGTTGATAAAACTGGCATCTCCTCTGATTTTTTGGTCTGTTTGTTCTTTTGATTCCTAAAAGCAACATTAAAAAAAAAATACCCCACTAATACTGTAAAATTGTCTGTTCTTTTTTATCAGTACCTGAACAGTCTTGACATATGAAACTAATAGCTTGGGCCTCCCCGGTGGCGCAGCGGTTGAGCGCTCCGTTGCGAAGCTGCCCGCAGCCTCTGCGGCGCCGGTTCGATCCCCGGCTGCTCCCCGGCCACCGGAGGAGGGTCCCACATGGCGCGCAGACCTCTCCTGCCGCCCACTGCTCCCCTCAGCAGTGTACTTCGGTCCTTCTGCCTGCTCTGCTCCCCACTCTGGCTCTGGTGAATTCTCTCACCCTCCCGCGCTTCTGACTGTACCCAGTGCATGTATAAACAAAACAAACAAACAAACAAATAAATAAATAAAAACATGCCTCTGTAAAAAAAAAAAAAAAAACAAAAAAAAAACCTAATAGCTTGGAGAATTACGAGTGCTTTAGTAGCAGACATGGTATGGCAACATATATTTGAAGAACTGTGAACCTATTCTCCTAAAACCTATTGATGTTATTAATGAACATTACCCCAGTAATCAGGTAATATAAAAAACAGAAGAATTAAAGCTAACACTTATTGAGTGTTTATTATACAGTCACACATTGCTTTAGTGCTTTACTTGTATAATTCATTAAATCCTCATAAAAATCCTATGAGCTCTGTCATTCCTCCCAGTTTTATAGATAGGAAAACTCAAGCACAGAAAAATGAAATAATTAATAGGTAGTAGAGACAAGATTCAACCCAGGCAGTCTACCTAAGCATCTATACTCTCAACCACTATACAACACAATGTGAAAATCAAGAAAATTATATAATTCTACAAGGTTTACTGGAGAAAAATAATGATCAGTGCCTCTATCCTGAGTTCAACTCCCCCAAAACAACTTCTTTTTTTAGTTATGTCTTCTAATATTTAACTGCTTATTTCTCAATCACATATACGTACTTTTATTTCTTGATTTTTCAGTTTTATATATTACCTGTTAACTCCTGACTAAGAGAATTGAATGATCTTTCTTAAGTACAAACCCGGTCAAATGATTCTGCTTTAAAAATGCCGACGGTTTCCTACTTCCTTTATGATAAAGTTTATACTCATTAATATTAGTCACAAGACCATGTTCTTAATCTAATCTCTGCTTAACTCTCATGTTATCCTCCTTTGTTACTACTCCATCAAACTCCATGTTCCAGGAGTACTAAAGGTTTTTAGTTTCTTAAATGTGACATGATCTCTTTGACCAATAAACCTTTTTCTGGATTATTCCTTTCCTCCAAATATTTATCACTGAATAACTGTCTTTCAGGCCTCACTTATAAAATCTTTTCCCATGAGGCCTTCCCTGATACCTCTATCCATTCTAAAGACAGTGTTGAATCACATTTTATGTATGTCCTTAATATCCTCTATTCAATCTATCAGAATACTGATCATAGTGTGTTACCATTTTTTATATCTAATTTTCCTAGGGGATTGTAGATTCCTTAAGGCAGAGTTCAGCATTATTATTATATCCTCAGGGGCCTGCCACATTTGTAGATACACAGAAACAATTCGTTGAATGAATGAAATAAATGGTCTGGCACCCAAGAACAACACCTTTATGTTCCACTAAGCAGAAGACCTGAATTCTTTTCTTCTATATTCACAGTCAGAGAAAACTATGTTAAAAGTATTTTTTCATCTCATGCCCTTCTCATGAATTATTTCTAAGATTACCTATACAAATAACTATGACATAAGTGCCATTACAAAGGACAAAGAGCAAACAGAGACAAGAATAAAATTAAGATACACGAATCAAAGTTTTCTAAAGAACTGTAATCTCAGACCTACTCTCATCAATCACCTCACATCTATCTTCTCAATGCTTAGCCACGAAGGAAAGGGCACTAATCACATTGTGCTGGGCAATAGGCACTTTGCAATTAATTGACAACTAAATCCCATGAAATTCATACTGTCAGTAAGTAATAAAAATGGGATTTAAAGAGCTGAGAGTATAACTTCAAGTCCACCATTATTACAGTAGAACTGACTCTTTTGAGTAGACCTGTAACATATTGGTTAAATGCATTCAGCGAAAAAGAATGACCAAAGCTGTCTACTTTATTTTTACAGTCTATTGATTAAAGAGTCTCCCTTTTATGAAGGTACAATGTCTCCCTACAGTTTTCACCCACTAATCCTAATTTTACCTCTGTGGGGTCAAAGGAAACTCGTCTAATCCCTCTTCGATGTGACAGCCCTCCAAACATTTGAAGATGGTATTAAGTTTCCAGAATCTTCTTTCTCCAGGCTAAACATCTCCAGTCCCTTAAACAATTCCAAACATGACATTATTGAGTCCTCCTCAACACTCTTAATTACTTTCTTCTGGATGACTTCAATTATCTTCTTCACACATTCATAACTTTATTAAAATATCTATTTCAAGTCAGGTATTGGCACTGTGGAGGGATCATAATAGCAACCAGTGGAAGTAATGGAAAACTTCACAAATGAGGTTTATCCAAGTTAAATTCCTAAGACTTAACACAGTTAAAAATTAATAATAATTTAAAAAAGGGTAAAGCATTCTAGGCCAGGAAAAAAGAAAACTTTGAAAAGAGCATATAAAAGACACTAATACATACCTAAGACTTCTACTTGCTATGAAGAAGTTATGGGGCCCAGATTTACTTTCTGCCTACCTTAATAATTCACAACTGGACAACATGAATGAAACAACAGATTTCAGACAATGGTCAACAAGCAACTGAGGGTACTAATCTGAGTGAAGAAAAAACAAATGATGTGAAATTTATGATTGCCCTAACAACTTCCAGTGGTTTCCACCACAGGAAGAAAAATGCAAACAAGAGCTGGTTGTCTCCCTGAATTGAAAGGACAGAGCTGTGAATTCAAGGAGGCTAGAATTTGTGAGTAGAGGCACAGAGGGCTAGAGATGGTTCTTCCTCTACTTCTGTTAAGTACAAATCAGCATATGCATATGATGAAACTACCTCAAACAGGTGAAAGAAATACAATGGGTGGAATTAACAACAGATTCAAAACTGCAGGAGTGAACTTGAAGATACAGCAACAAAAACTTTCTAGTGAGACACAGAGATTAAAAAGACTTAAATAAATAAGAAAACAAGCGAGCTGTGGGTAACTTCACTTAGTCTAATATACGTGAAATTAGAATTCCTGAAATAAACTGGAGGAATGAAGAAACAATATTTGAAGAAGTAATGGCTAAACGCAGTTAAAATGTCAATATTCCCAAAACTGAAATACAGATTCAACACAACTGCAAACAAAATTCCAGGATTTTTTTTTCTTTTTAAAGAATTGACAAGCTGATTCTAAAGTATATGCGGAAATTCAAAGAACCCAGAAAAGCCAAACGAATTATGTAAAAAATTCAAAATTGAGAATTACACTGCTAGATTCTAGACATGAAAAAGCCACCGTAATGAAGACAGTGTGGTACTCGAGTAAAAAGAGATGTATGAAACAAAAGATTCCAGAAATAAAGCCACAGCTATATAGCCAACTGAATTCTGCCAAGGTACCCAGAGAATTCAAGAATGGATAATCTTCAACAAATGATGCTGAAACATTAGAGAGTTCTTATATAGACAAAAATTATACGTTGGTCCAAACTTCCCTTCATATGCAAAAATTAACTTGAAACAGACCACAGACTCAAATTTAAGAAATTAATACTTTTTAAGAAACTTCAAGTAGGTAACATTAGAGAAAATCTAGTGTTCCTAAATTTTGCAAACATCTTAAAAACGGGACCAAAAAAAGCACAAATTACATATAAGATTGTGCCTTAAAACAATTAAAATTTCTGCTCCAAAATAGTTATAAAACAAGCCACAAACTAGAAGAAAACATCTACAACCACACATATATGTATCAAATGATTTACATATATATTGTGTGCAGAACTCAACATGACAAATAACCTAACAAAAAAAGAGGTAAAAGATTTATAAAGACATTTTACTGCAGCAGATAGATAGCCATTAGGCTCTGAAAAGATGCTCAAGATCACCAATCATTAGGGACAGGCAAATCAAGATACAATGTAATACCACCACACTTACAGTAGAATGCTAAAATTAAAGACTGACCATACCAGGTGTTAAGTGAACATGAGAGGCAATTTGATCTTTCATACACACTGGTGGGAATGTAAAATTGTATAATCACTTTGGAAAACATTTTGGCAGTTTCTCAAAAAGTCAAAAATACACCCATCATACAAGCCAGCCATTCATCACTAGGTATTTATCCAAGAGTAAATAAAAGCACATGTCTACCCTAAAACCTGCATAATAAATTCTCATGGTAGTCTTATTTGTAATTGCCAAAACCTGAAAATAAATGCTGGCCAATTGTTAATAAATGGATAAATTATAGTGTAGTCAATATTCAATAGAATACAATTGAATAGAATACAATTCATCAACAAAAAGGAACAAATTACTGTTATGACAATATAAATGAACCTCAAAATGATTAGTCAAAACCGGAAATAAATGTTCATCAATTGTTAATAAATGGTTTAAATGTAGTTTATCCACATAATACAGTAAAAAAGAACAAATTACTAATGACAATATAGATAAATCCCACAATTATTATTCTGAAAGAAATCAAACCCCCAGAAGTGTATATACTTTATGATTCCATTTATGTAAAACTCTGGCAAATGAAAAATTTCTATAAATTTTCATTTTTTGAAATGAAAACAAGCAAAGCAGTGGGGAAATGGGAGCTAGAATGAGAAGGGAAGAAGGTATTGCCAAGGGACACACAAGAAATGTTTGCGTATAATGGATATGTTTATTATCTAAATTTCAATTTTTTTCAGAAGTATAAACACATGTCAAAACATATCAAATTATATTTAAAATATGTACAGTTTACTATACAACAATTATACCCCATTAAATCTTTGAAAAACATATTTATGAGAAACCCCCTCACGGGTCTTCCACACTTCCACAAGTCTTTCTAGGTATGCCTAGAGGGCAAAGTCCTGACTGTCTTGTACATGGGCCACTCCCCAGGGTTGTGTTTGTAGCATGTAATTCTGAAGGATGAAGTTAAGCCTCCCAGACAAAGAGCAGGCCTGCTTGCTATTTGCCATAAAATAATTGTTTTTCTCCTTCCTAGCGCCTCACCCCCCCACCAGTTTTAGTGTTCCTTAGATGTGATTTAGTATCCACCTGGACAAGGCATAGGCCCCCTGCAACTTGGCAGCAAAGGGAACCTAATACTATGCTGATGCCTAGTTGCTGTGTCATAAGAAATGAAATATTTTGTCTATCACTCCTAAGTCAGCATCCATTAAACAACAGTTGGCCAGCTTTTATTGTAAATAGAGTAAAATCAAATCCTAGTAAAATCAAACATGCAATGCTTGGCAAAATTAAAGAACAGGATTTTGTAGGATAGAGTGGTGAGAAGAGACAGAGACTGACACATAAGATATGGCCCTAACTCAAGGTAAATAAGTAATAGAAACTATTGTTCTCTTAGATCTTATTCTTCATAATTAATTTGCAATTTGTTCATTTTTCTCATTAAATATTGTTGAATAAGTAAATGAAAAAAGGAATGAATGAAAGTAAAGATTAGACTTACAAGTTTAAATAACTTGGCTAAGATCACACACATAAATGGTGAAGGATGATCAAACTGAGCTCTAATACCAAAGTCAGCCAACATGTTATGTTGCAAAAAGGGAGCTTAAGTGGATATTACACAGTTTGACTGCACCAAAGTAGGGAACTATTTAAACACTTAAACTGAGAAGTCATGAGCTCTAAGATAAAATTCAAAAATATCACTTTGGATAAAGTATGGAAGATGGAAAAGCAGTAAGAGCGGTTCTAAAAGAAAGAACACTATAATAACTTGATTGAGAAATGAATGAAGTAGATGAGAATGAAAGGCTGTTTAGCAAGAACTGAAAGCATTTAAAAAAACTAATAGAATTTTGAAGATGAGAAATAAGAGAAAAATTTGAGATGACACCAAGTTTCTAGCTTGGGTTACTGAGTGGATGTGGCAGTATTTAATTAAGCTTGGAAAGGTGTTCAATGCTACTTTACAAGTCCAAAACGTTTTATATGGACTGTTTTTTACAAAAAGTCTTTAAGAGTAACATGCTATTTTAAACATATGCTATTATTCTTATTTACACATAAAAAATAACAAGCAGCAAGATGTAATAAATATAGCATATACATCATAAACAATAAAATGACAAATAACCAGTTTCAGTTTATATAAATGTCAGAATTGGGCTGTGAAGATTCACCTCTATTTCCACAGACCATTGTCCCACAATGTTCCTCTAAGCAGGTATTTTTTGAACATCTTCCTGATTTACATTTCAAGTAGTTTGTATGCATTTAAAAACAAGATGAGTTTGAAAGAAGAAAGCCCCCATAGGAAGAGACCCAGGTATCATTAGCTAAAATCAGATAGTTAAAATCATGGGGATGGATGATACAGAGAAAGAACAGAAAAAAACCTGAAAGGTGGGAACAAGTATTTTGCAGGCAAAGCAAGAGCAGTGTAAGAAAAAGTCTGAGAAGGAAAAGTCAGAATAAAAGCAAACCCCAAAAGTCTGATACCCCAGAACCAGAGAAAAGTTTCCAGAAGTATTCCACTAAAATAACCACAGGTTTTTGATACTATTAAGATTGTATTACACAGACGGGCCTCCCCGGTGGCGCAGCGGTTGAGCGCTGGGTTGCGAAGCTGCCCGCGGCCTCTGCGGTGCTGGTTCGATCCCCGGCTGCTCCCCGGCCACCGGAGGAGGGTCCCACATGGTGTGCAGACCTCTCCTGCCGCCCGCTGCTCCCCTCAGCAGTGTACTTCGGTCCTTCTGCCTGCTCTGCTCCCCGCTCTGGCTCTGGTGAATTCTCTCGCCCTCCCGCGCTTCTGACTGTACCCAGTGCATGTATAAACCAAACAAACAAACAAATAATAAATAAATAAATAAGACATGCCTCTAGAAAATTAAAAAAAAAAAAAAAGATTGTATTACACAGAAATTCAAGAATGCTGTGATTGTTTTTGATATTCATCCCTTCTTCACACAGTGATCTCTACACAGAAACCTATATGCAAGGAACACAGATCACCACAGTACCATTTATTATTATCTAAATGAGCCCTAATATCCTCCAGAGGAAAGCTCTAGAGTTAGAAAGCCAATGCTGGGGTCCTAAATTGGGACTCATTCATATCTTCAGATAAATCTTGGGGTCAGTACGTTTAAGCACATCTTCAGAGGGCAAGAAAGAAATGGTTAAATCTATAGAATTGGCTTGAATCTAACTCACCCAACAACTTATAGACAATAAAGACGAAAATAAACAGAAAGGTGGTACAGAATACTGTCAGAAGTGGTTATCCCTCAAGAAAAAATTCCTCAAAACCCTTTCTTTTTATTGTAAGAAAATTAAAAAACAAAAAATGAAATTCAGAATGACACTTTGTTCGACTAGGTACTGAAATTATTTAAAAAATATTTCCTACCTAAATATATACGTACACAAAACAATTAGAAACATATTAATAGTCAAAATTTGTAGATTTTGGGCCTCCCCTGGTGGTGCAGTGGTTGAGCACCGGACAGCCTCTGTAGCACCAGTTTGATCCCCGGCCACCGGCAAGGGTCCCACATAGCGCCACAGACCATTCCTGTCATGCCCGCTGCTCCCCTCAGCAGTGTATTTTGTCAGTCTGCCTGTTCTGTTCCCTCTTCTGGCTCTGGTGAATTCTCTCACCCTCCTGTGCTTCTGACTGTACCCCCAGTGCTTGTATAAATAAATTAAAAAAAATATTAAAAAAAAATTTGTAGATTTAAAGTTAGTTTTTATAGGAAAGTCTAACTGCTCAAAAGTAATTATAACCTGAGAGTTACTTTTATATGGGAAAGCCTGCATATCGAGTATTTTTTTTTAAAGATTTATTTATTTATGCGAGTATTTTTTTTTTTAAAGATTTATTTATTTATGTATACAAGAAGAGGGCAGAGGTGCTAGGGCGTACAGGCCAGAGGTGCTGGAGTGGGGGCGGGGTTGGTGTGAGAGGATTCACCAGAGACAGAGTGGGGAACAGAACAGGCAGACTGACTGAAGTACACTGTTGAGGGGAGCAGCGGGCAAGTCAGGAGAGGGCTGCTGCGCCATGTGGGTTGCTTCCTGGCTGGCCAGGGATCGAACTCGTTCTGCAGAGGCTGTGGATTGCTTCATAGGTTGTGTCTTAACACCTTGCGCCACCAGGCAGGCTCCATATCAAGTAAATATTAACCAAATTTCAATTATGGTATTTAGGAGGAAAGAAATAATATTTCAAATACCAAAAATAAGATGCAAAAATGTTACACTTTCTTTTTAACTTTTAGGTAAAAATGAATTTACATGCTATCTAGTCTGTTAAAAAGATACTTACTTGCTCAAAATGCCCCAGTTCCAGAGAAAAGAGAAACTGTTTTTCTATCCTTTCCATATGTAAAAAAAAAAAAAACAAACAAAAAACAAACCTTACTGTAGCAGTGTAATTCCAGACACCAGCAGAGGATAATGCTTGATACTGGTTTCTGCTTCTCAATGAAATGTGAAAGTATCTTCTTAATATCAGTAACTCATAGTGTTTGTAGCATATGCACCTTTTTCAGACTTTTCTGTCATATCTTTTGATTTCTAGTTTTGGTTTCTGGCCAGTCTCTGCATTGCCAATCATCCAGGCTGCCACACCCAAGTTAATCTTAATCCTCTTGTCTTGCTCTAGTCATTCAATAATCCTCTAAGGATAATTTAGAATTAGATAATGTACTATGGTCCTTGATTTTGGGAAGCTCATAGTCTGAGACAGCTAAGCAAATACTGTGAGACAATGCAATGAGATCTTTAATATTTAATAGCAACAAGAATGATGTGCTTCAGGACTGAGCAGAAAGGAACAGAAGTAATTCAGGAAAGATATCAGAATAGATATTTGGGTCTTAAAAGTTAAATCCCCGGCTGCTCCCCGGCCACCGGAGGAGAGTCCCACATGGCGCGCAGACCTCTCCTGCCGCCCGCTGCTCCCCGCTCTGGCTCTGGTGAATTCTCTCACCCTCCAGAGCTTCTGACTGTACCCAGTGCATGTATAAACAAAACAAACAAAAAACAAACAAACAAATAAATAAATAAATAAAACATGCCTCTATTTAAAAAAAAAAAAAGTTAAATAGAAAATGCTTTTAAGCACCAAAAGGTGTTCTAGGAAAAGACAACTGAACTATAAAGGTATAAACTGTGCATGGTAAGAAAGTAGCCTAGTATGGTCATTATATTTAGAGGAAAAGGTAATTTGGGGGTTTAACAAATGGTGTCAAGAAAACGATTTCTGTGTGCAGATGACAAAATCGTATCTTTATCTTACACTACACAAAATCAACTGAAAATAAGTTAAAGACTTATACATTAAAACCTGAAACTATAAAACTCCTAAAAGAAAGCAGGGGAAAAGCTTCTTTACACCTTGACAAGCACTTCCTGTATATGAAAAAGCACAGGCAAGGAAAAAAAAAGACAAGCAAAACTTTTTCAAATTTAAAAGCTTCTGTACAGTAAAGAAAACAGTACCAAGTGAAAAGGCAACTTATGAATTAGGAAAAAGTATTTATAAACCATTAAACTGATAAGGGGTTATTATCCAAAAGATAACATAAAAATCCCAAACAACCCAAGTAAAAAGTGATTAAGGACAAAAATAGACATTTCCTAAAGGTAACTAACATATAAATGGCCAACAGGTATATAAAAAGGTGGTTAACATCATTAATCAGCAGCAGCAAAAAAAACAACCACAGTAAAATATCACCACATACTTGTTAGGATGACCATATTTGAAAACAAAAAGCAAAAACCTTCCAGAAAATAACAAGTGATGAATTCTTGTACACTGTCATTGGAAATGTAAAGCCACGCAGTTGCAGAGAAAAACAGTATAAACATACCTCAAATAATTAAAAACAGAACCTTGTGATCCAATAAATCCCACCTCTGGGCTTTTATCCAAGAGAAATGAAAATAGGATTTTAAAGAGATATTTGCACTCCTTCATTCATTGCAGCATTATTTACAATAGCCAATAGGTGGAACCACCAAAATGTCTCCTGACTAATAAAAAAAATGTGATATGTATGTGTGTGCATATACATATATATTTACATTCACACACACACAAAGACATAGACACTGAAATATTATTCAGCTTTAAAGAAGAAGGAAATTCTATCATAAGTTAGGGTGTGAAATAAATCTTGAGAACACTTTAAGTGAAATAAGCCAATCATAGGAGGGGAAGTACTGTATGATTTCATTTACATGTGGTATCTAAAGCGATCAAACTCCTAGCATCAGAAAGTAGAATGGTGGTTGCCAGGGGAGAAATGAGATGCTGTTGCATAACAGGTATAGTTTCATCACTCGTTCAATATGAAAAACATTTTACAGATCTGCTGTACAAATGTGTATACAGTTTACAATATTGCCCAATACACTTAAATTTTTAATTGTGTTTTACCACAATTAAAAAAAAAACAACATTAAGTTGAGGTCATATTATGAAATAACCCTGTTATATTAAAATACTTAGATTTGTATCATAAAGCAAAATGGTCAGAACTGTGGTTGTGTGAAAGACAACTTCTGTAAACTATTTTTATTTTACTCTATCTTCATCCGGCTTACTACAGAATCCATTTCCCTTAAGCTGGTAAAGGGTTAAGGATTCTCTTTTCACGCCATTTCCCTAAGAAAATCACTGTCTGAAGTCCTGAATCTAATGAAAGTTCCCACAAAACATCATACATTTAAAAATTTTTTAAAATTTCATGAGGGCCTCCCCAAAGGCGCAGCTGGGTTGCGAAGCTACCCACAGCCTCTGCAGCACAGGTTCGATCCCCGGCCACCGGGTGAGGGTTCCACTTGGTGCGCAGACCTCCCCTGCCGCCCACTGCTCCCCTCAGCAGTGTACTTCATCAGTCTGCCTGCTCTGCTCTCCCCTCTGGCTCTGGGGGATTCTCTCACCCTCCTGCGCTTCTGACTGTACCCAGTGCTTGTATAACTAAATAAAATAAATCTTTAAAAAAAAAAAAATCTCATGAGTTTTCAAGTTCAGTCACTAATAGTAAAAAAACCACAAGTCAGTAAAAATAATTTTTAAAATCTAAGAAAATCAAAGCTATTATTTTGATGTGGGAATTTCACATTTTGGCCTTTGTAATAAATTTATCTTTTGCATTTTTAATAGTTTTTTGATTTTGCACTCACTTTGACAAATTCATAGGAAAGATATTGAAATTTAAATAATCACATTGGTAAACAAACAAGATGTAACAAACCATGCATTCAAAGTGCAAACAAATGCATCAAAAGATAATCTCTATCAGGAAAAAGAAAGGGCTTACCTCTGATCATAACAGAACTGCTATATACTGTTACTTTCAATGAAGCAAAATGTAGTCTACTTATAAAGAACTGCAAATAATCTCTAGTTTACTGAAAATTGTGTTCATTAATTAGCCATTACTGGTTAGCAGGATATAAAAACAATTCACAAAGATTCTAACTAAATAATGAATAAAAATTACCCAACGCTATCTCAAGGAGCTGCCAACTGTAATCCTAATAATATAACTGAAAGGACATTAACGGCATCATAATTATACCTGAAGAGTCCAAACTTAAGGTGACTTCTGAGTGTATTTATCAGGACTCCATATGTTAAGCAAGTTAAATTCCGTCTTTCATCACCTTTTCTAGGTGTATAGCACAAAACATTGAAATCAACACACCAAGTCCCAATAAAGTGTTGAAAACTGGCTGCAACCCACATAAAAAAATAAAAAGAGGAATTCAAAATACATAATGAAACCATCTTTCCAAATTCTACCTACAATAGAATGTATTTTTATGATTATATATAGAGAAAATTTAAACACATTCTAAGACTGTACTATCTTCTGGTGTGCATGTATACACCGGTAGAGCTTTGAACCTACAACTCATTGAGCAGACACTAGACTAAATTGGAAAAAAAATTCTTTTTTTTAATGATTATTTATATTAATTTTTTATTTTTTACATCATTGTTCATTTTTAAACAACATTTCCTCCCTCCCACCCACTCAGGTGTAGTCCCCATAGAGTTGGAAAAAAATATTCTAAGGTGTGATAGTATTTTTAATTTCTCTTTCATTTTGTAAAGAATATTTTGATTTTATCAAAAAATATGGTAAAAAATGTCACACTAAATTCCACTTAACAGCTCTTCAATCACATGCTTCTTCACTGTCTCTCTCTCTCTCTCTCTCTCTCTCTATATATATATATATATACAGCAAACATGTAATATTATTAATGATTATACTGATGTAAACATTCTCTAGATGTTACTGTACAACTAAAACAAGTGAAATAGATTGTTTTTCAAAAGAAACATATTATCAGAGCATAAAGTATTCTTACCCCAATAGAACAGGTATATTTTTCAGTGGAGAACAAAATCATTCTTTGTTATATTTCCTAAACCTAAAGCAGTTGAGATTTAAATATTATTCAAGCTTTTGGACTTAGGGGGAAAAAATCACAGACATCCTTATTTTAACTTGAAAGGAACTCTGAAGATATACTTACAATATTCTGCATAGATATAATTAAAGGTCTTCTTCAAAAAGAACACTCCATTAATTGAGAACAATGAATGGGGGAAATAAGTTTCAGTTTCCATAAGTTCTTACCTGTATAAAGCATCATCAATCTCCACCGATTCTGTTGACATGATGGGTAAATTTGTATTTGTACTGAAAAATAAAACATAACTTATTAGGACAAACCTGGTTACTGGATATTCACATTTTATAATGTACTACTTAATTATACATGGGATCAAACTTACCAGTTACGAAAAGAGGTTTTATTATCTGCCACTTTTAGATTTTAAAAATAGGTCAAAATTAAATTCACTGACTCTCTACTCTGTATGTATTATAGATAGCTATTTTATTGTCAGGTGTTGTTATATCATTGTTTCATATATTCTCATATATTTTAGCAATTTTGTTGTAGTTGCCCATAAATTTTCTCTAATATAAACATTCTCCCTAGATAGTCATTCTGTCCACAGAAATCACCATATACTGTGACGATATTTAAACTTATTTCTCCAAGTTTGATTTTACACCTGACTGCCAGATTTTTACACATCTGCAAAAACAATCTCTCTCCTGTATCTAATTTGTAGCACAAACATAACAAGTGCAAAATAAAATTTCCCTTGCTTAATCTATCTTACCCAGTCTTTCCCAACTCCACTTCTGGTAGCACTATTTACTTAGTTGCTCATGCCAAAAATCTGGGAGTCTTCTTGCAAAATTCAGTCAACTAATTTTCTCCATCTGTGAGACCATCAAGATATCTCAAATCTGATCACTTCTTATAACTTCAACTAGTAAAATGTCAGGTCAAACCATCACAGTTCATCTGAAATACTTCCAAGGCTTCCTATTTCTACTCTCGCCCTTCCCCTTCAGTTTATTCTCTATTAAATAGCCTAAGTCTTTTAAAATGTAGTCAGACATAACTCCCTTAGAATTCCTAACTCCACTGAATTCCCTTTACTCTCAGAATAAAATCAAACACCTTACCATGCTTAAAAGGGTCCACATGCTGACTCCCAATTACCTCTCCAATATTAAATCCCACCTCTCTTCCTCTTGCTCACAATTTTCACACTGGTTTGCTTTTCAAAAAGATAAGTTTGCTATCATTTCAAAGTTTTTTATACTCACTCTTCTCTCTGCTTAGAATGTTCTTCCTTTGTATAACTAAGTAGCTGACTCCCATGATTTAAGTCTCTCTTAACATGTTGCTGCACAAAAAATTACCATTCCTGATCACCATCAATGGAATGGTTCCTCTATGTCAATCCCTAACTTATTAACCTGCTGTATTTTCTTCTTCAATCACTAATCATTAACTGTTTACTGTCTGCCTTCTTCTATAGAATATATGACCCATTAATTCCATTACGAATTCACTACTGTAGGGCCTCCCTGATGGCGCAAGGGTTTAAGACACAACCTATGAAGCTAACCACAGCCACTGCAGCACAAGTTCGATCCCCGGCCAGGGAGAAACCCACATGGCTCAGCAGACCTCTCCTGATTTGCCCGGTGCTCCCCTCAGCAGTGTATTTCAGACATTCCTCCTGTTCTGTTCCCCGCTCTGTCTCTGGTGAATCCTTTCATCACCCCCCCACCTCTGGCCTGTACCCCAGTTCTTGTATGCATAAATAAATAAATCCTTAAAAAAATTCACTACTGTAATGCACATATCTGGCAGTATCTGACAATTAGTAATGAAAACAATTAACACTATGGCACACATTGCCTTAAGTGTTTTAGATGGGATAACTCAGAATCCTTACAACAAACTTATGAGATAGGTAGACACTTTTAGCATCGCCACTAAACAGAGTAAAAAACGAAGGCCAAGAAAGGTTAACTTAAATAATCTGACAAGTCAGAGCAGAGTCAAGCTCTGAATCCAGGCAATCTGAGTTCTTAGCCACAATGCCATGCTGCCATTTATAGTAGGCATAAATAATACAACCAAAAATTACCTCTTGAATGAATTTAAAAAATAAAGATGGACATACTATTGAAACAAGATATACTTACAGAGATGTATGATTTACATCAGCTCATCCCATTTTTTTTTTCATATCATGGTATACAAAGAAAAATGATAAACACTGGGAAACAGATGGCTCATGGGCAGAGGGAACCAGTTTGGGGCACTTGAACTTGAGCCACTGTCACAGCCAAGATCAAAATGATCTTAACAAAAGTATAATCCATTCTAGATTCTAGGAATCTCTAATTATCATTTACATGATTTTCTAAAAGCAATGTGACAGTATGAAAATCAGTTTTGGAATTCAATTTCCTAGACATGGTAAACACTGATTGGTATCATCAAATGGTATCAGCTTTGAGTTAATTAAATGTACAATTACTAGAAAATACTCCTGACTACAGTTATGAAAGCAACTACAAAACAGCCATGTCTAAGAGATCACTTATCTAATAAACACATACCTATATCCTGTTTTGGCATTGTAACAATATGTGAAAACAAGCAAAATTTCTTAGTTTTCTTATCCCCACTACACGTTCATTTGTTATCTGTTTGCAAGGAAGGCAGCAGCCTAGGGGTAATGCCTTTTTTTAAAAAAAAAGTAATTAGAAAAGCTATATTCTAACCAACTCTATCACTAAATGACATGGCTAGCACTTACTTTTCAGAAAGTTCCACCCTACTGGAAGGTTTCAAGAATCATTTTTATAAGATCAACAAGTAAATCAATGATACTTTAAATAATGGGTGGAGCAGAATTTGCATCATATCTGCCAGTTTTGGCAAAGGCAAGCACTACCGTTGTCCCAAAAGTATCCGTTCAATCTGAAGCAGATAAAACCACCACAGGTTTATGGTACAGTATCACATTAGGTCAAATGTCATATAACTCATTAACTTTTATCTTTGGAGTATTGTATTGAGGTAGTGTGTCCTGGCAGTGTGTTCTGCTAGTATTGTATGTGACCACCTGATTGATCAATTATGAAATGACTGAAACAGGACCTACACATCCCCCCTATCCCTAATTTTGTAGGAATAGAAAAGACGTGAAGACCCTAAACACCAACTGGAAAGTAAAAATTGGTAGATAACTCATGCTTTTTTCCCCCTGGCTATGTTTTTTTAAAAAGTGTAGGCAAAACCGAGGCCTCCGGGTGTCCTGATTCCTCATTACCAAGTTCCCTCTGGTAATAGTTTTCAAAGGAGCTCAGTGGAGGATCACGCACAGTAGAGGTCCCGGCTTTCATTTTAGCAAGGAGGGGTAGGGAAGAAGGTGTCTGACCGGGTCGGGGAAGCTCACACCAGGTGTCCCAGGCCACAACTCTCCACCCGTATCTTTTGACTGGGAGGAAGGAGGACCGCAGAACCCAACCGGAACTGAGAAAGAGCTGAAAGAGGCGAGGGCGGAATTTCTCCTTAGCAGAGCCGGGGAGCCGCAGAGGCCCCGGGTCCCCCCCGCCACACCCACCCCGCACGCTCCCCGGCCTCCCGGGGCCCGCCCGGGTCAGCCCCGCGGCCTCTCGCGGGATCCCTGCCCGCCCGCTGGACAGAAGCAGAAAGCGGACGCCCCGCTCCTGCCCGCCTTCCTCGTTGCTTGGCGCCCACACTCGACTTCTCACCTGCCGGCCCCCCAGGAAGAGCAGGAGGCCTCGCCCCCGCGAGGGGCAGTCACCGAATGGGATCCCTCCATTGTAGCCGGAGACGCCGCCGCCGGCTACCGGGAGGCAGAGGAGAGGGCGGGACCGCGGGGGGGGGGGTCAAGGGGCGGTGACGTCACCGGAGGGGGCGGGCCGGAGGAGCGTGCAGCCCGCCGCGCCTTCCTGTCTGCACCGGGGCACATCCGGGTTACTGGTTAGGGTGTGGCCACGGGGCGGACTTTGTCGCAGGTGGGCAGCGTGTGCGGCGCGGCCGCCTCCCGCCTCCCGCCGACGTCGACGGGAGCAAAACGCTCCACTCTGAGTCACCTGTACCTCTACAGCCCAGCGCGAAGGAGTCAAGTGACCAGAGAAATGACGGCATTACGTGGCAAAATCCCTCAGTTTTGTAATAAAAAGAAAGGCCTTTATTTTAAAAATAAAAGAATCAATATTTGGGAAGAGTCCCAGGTTTCCAGTCTGGGATCCCATTTTAAGACGTTTTATTGTTTAAAAAATTGGGGTGTCTACTCTATGTCAGGCACTGACAGATTTCATGTGGTCACGTGCTTTTTTTAGAACTATAAATCACATCAGGTTATCTAGTTTGACCACTTTATGCACTAGAAGCAACTTCAGTGTAAGTGACTTGGTCAAGGTCACAGAGCTAATTGCTGTTATATATAACACATGTCTAAGGACGTTTCGCCTAACTCCTCCATTGATTTATTACAAAGAAAGAATTTACATTCCAGGAGGTCCATGGAGTGCCTCATCAAACAAAAGAAAAGACGAGTTTATATTGCAATTTCAGGAAATACAGAGTTTGGGGGAATTAAAATGTGAAGTAGTGTTTTGAAAGTCTCAAGAAAGCAATACTATGAGAAGAGGTTACTGTTAAGTCTAGACCATAAGGATGGACCCAGAGCACTGTTTTCGTGAAAACTTGTTATATGTACTGAAATTGTAATGACGCTAACTGATTAAGAGATGGGCACAATTGAGATAGAGCTACTTAAGTTATTGATTAAAAAGCAGTCACTTTTTAAGATGATGTTGATTATAAGACATGTCAAAGGAAGGGAAAAATAAAAACCTGGCTGGGGGCCTCCCCTGGTGGCGCAGCAGTTGAGTGCTGGGCTGCGATGTCCGCAGCCTCTGAAGCACCCGTTGGATTCCGAGCCATCATGAGGATCCCACATGGCACACAGACCTTGCCTGTCGCACCCGCTGCTCCCCTCAGCAGTGTACTTAGTCTGCCTGCTCTGCTCTCCCCTCTGGCTCTGGTGAATTCTCTCACCCTCCCGCGCTTCTGACTGTACCCAGTGCTTGTATAAATAAATAAATCTTAAAAAAAAAAAACAAAAAACCTAGCTGGGCACAAACCTTGTCTAAAATAAAATTAGTAGGTGGTACTGATAATATGCATCTGAAAAAGTGATATGTGTACTGAATTAAGTCAACTTGAGATGCTTATGGATTCCATGACCATTCCACAGATGGACAACTGCCAGGAATTCTCCAGAACCAGGCCCCATTGGCTTTAGGTCCACAGTCTCCCAACCCTTGCCCAAAGGTTTATATCCCTCCCCACTTTTACTGCTAATTGAACTGTATGCTTATATTGTTGAAATGTGAATGTCCCCAATAAATTCATATGTGATTATATGCATTTGGCTTGCATTGTGTATTAAATGTCTCTGCTGTGGTGGTATTTAGCACTTTTGAGATGTGCACTTAATATTACAAAACTGCAAAGTTAAAATAGATATGGAATGTGTCCATGAATCCCTTCTCTGAAGTTCTGCCCCTATTTGGAAGCAGAGGCTATGACTCTGTCAAAGTGACTTAAGAATTCTAGTCAAAAGAGGAATATTTCAATTTCAGTTTTAAGAATTTCCTAGACCAATTTTTTTGACAATCTATAATTTTAGAGAAAAGGATACTCTGTAATAAAAAAAAGCAGTAATAAGTGGGAGTTTTTGTGACACTATAGCATATTCTTGATAGAAATCTTTTCTGTTACCTTACAGATGGCCTTGTCTGTACCTATTACCTATATCTAAGGAATGACAAGCAGATTTTTACTTGTCTTAGGCCAAGTTGATTTTTCCTTTCTTTGGGTGCCAGGAAAACTTTTCTAAACTTAGAGAGCTGCTTGTTCTGTAGCTTTTGTGTAGTGTTTGGCTTGGTTTCTGTGATTTCTTTACTCTTTACCTGTTCACTTTGATCTGGATTCTCTTCTTCATTTTGTTGTCCCTATGCTGTATGTATATACATATGTATAGAAGAATGAATACATAGTTACATTCTAAAGGCATGTAAAACTAATTTTATTTTAAAATATTTTGTAATTTTTTAGGTCTTGAGAAAAGTTTTAAAAATAAGACACAAAATAAGACATTGAGCTTCCCTTGATGATAACATCTTCTATAACCACAGTACATTTGTCAAACAAAGAAGTTAATAGTGCAGCAATACTATTAACTAACTACACACTGTTAACCTTCACGAACAGAACAGCAAAGTTAGTGGACAAGCTGAAATGAATTTGTTTGGTAATAGTAGAGAATCTCAATTTAAGGCACACAGATAACTTAATATATTAACATAATACTTAAACTGATTATTTAAATGATTAATTTTAATTAGAGAGTAAACTGAATAATATTATTTCGTTTCCTATGCGCATAATTTATAGTAATCAGACAAGATCAAGGAATTGGTTGAAATTAGGCTAAGGGTAAAATAGATGAAATTCTAAATATATTTTTACTGCCCATATGTGTTACTACTTTGTGTCTATCAAATAAATTCTGAGACCTGGTCACTTTAAGGAAATTCCTAACTCACAGAGATTTATGGCCTCTGACAGATAATTTTTGTGAAAACTTCCTGCCCTGTATTTTTCCAGTTATTTCTTAAGATAAAATTGAGTTAGTGAAATATTTGTTCAAATCATTGTCACTCATCATATCAGTTCTTTACTAAATTGAATTGCAAGAGGAAATCAAATTTTAAACCAGTTTTATACACTAAGTAAAGGAGACAACCAAGACAGAATATTAATTACCTACTATATTGGATTTTCTCTGCAGGACATAATATTCTTTTTTATAAGGAATTTTCATCTTTTATATGACTGGAAATAGAGTAAATGACTAGAATATTGAGTATTAAATTCTGTTAAGAGTTATATCTTTAAAAGTCAGATTTACCTTCTGGTCTATGAATTTTGCTTTGTAATTAATGGATCACAACAGTCATATTATTATTTCTGCCAAATTTTTCATTATATTTGGAGACTTACAGTTTCTAAGTTTGAAAATAGTGATTAAGCAAATTGTGACACTAGTTTCTTCCAGCCTGGCTCTATCTATAAACTCCTCTTAGGGTGATGCATAACATGTGTAAGATAATACAAATAGGAATAAAAGAAATGTAGTTGCTTTGAAATACAGTTTTGTACGTGGGCCATAAGTTAAAGAGCCCAGCATTCAAGATTTTGAATAGCCCTTTAGGTAATATGTCAAAAAATGCATGAGATAATGTCTAACTAGCAGAGTTTGTTGAACATATAAGAGCCAAACTAAGATACATTCATTAAATACGTATTTAACAAAGCCCTTAGATTGTGTCTTGTATCTGTGTGTGATGAGGAAAACAACTTTTGAAAAAAATAATTTTTGAGCAAATCAGCTTTGCTTTTTCTGGGTTGTTGCCTAGTCAGCATCTTATAGTACAATAATGCTATTCATACCCAGAGTATGGATGGAATTTAGTCTTTAGGAAGTTTGTCATAAGTTCCCATTTTGTTTTCCCCAGGGCTACTATCAAAGCAACAAGTTAAAGTTAAGTCCTCAAAAAATTAGTAATCTCTGCTGCATATACTAATTTGAACATATATAGGCACCTTGCTATTCATTGCAGCATTATTCACAATAGCCAAGATATAGAAATAACCTAAATGTCCATTCATGGATAAAGAAGGCAGAGTACATATGCACAATGGAATACTACTCAGCTATTTTTTTTTAAAGCTGAAATTTTGCTGATAGTGACAACATGGATGGACCTGGAAAGGATAATAATTTGTAAAATAAGTCAGACAGAGAAAGATAAATACCATATGATTTCACTCGTATGTGGACTATAAAGAATGCAAGAAAGCAAAGAAAAGAAATCAAAAACAAACTCTAATTACAAAGAACAAATTGGTGGTTCCTAGAGGGGTAGGTGGTTGGGTATTGGGTAAAGAAGGTCAACCGTACAGTGGTAGATGGAAACTAGACTTTTGGTGGTGAACATGATATGTACACTGATGTTGAAATATATGAGTAATGCATACCTGAGCTTCACACAGTGCTATAAACCAATGTTCCTTTGATAAAAATATATCAAAAAATATATAAAATGTATGCTTGCTGTCTTGTGCTCTATCTCCTGTTTGCAGTGAGATGGTGCAGAGGATGCCCTTTCCCTTACTTCTTGTATCTCCCACTCTTTCTTCTGCGATCTGTGAATAATGAATCTTTGTAACTCTATAGTCTCTTTTATTTTAATACACTCTGCTGGATGAATTGAAATGGTGCCACACAGTACAACACTAAAAACTGAATGTATGATAAGAGAAAAATAATGTGATACCTACCATGAGTCTATTTAGCATTTACTTTTCATAATTCTACAGACCCTGAAATATTTAAAAAATACATTTTATCTTTGTGTGACACTCTCTCTATATAATATGAATATGATAATATATTAATTTTTGAAATGTTAGAAAATGGTTGAATTTCTTTTGATTCCCTTAAAGACTTGTCTCATTCAATGGATATTATAGTTCCATTATTTTCATCCTCTCCCCTTTTTCATGGAATATGTAGAAAGAGGCATTTTCTGAAAGCTATTGTGTGGACATATCACAGTGTGACTATCAGGAAATGTTATTTACACATTTATAGAGAGTTTTTCCTTCTATTTTTTTCAATACTCTGCTGTTTTCTTTGACCTGTATATATCAAAATTGTTGTTTTCAGAGTTCCTTTTACATATCAAGTAACTTTTGGCTTGTGCCTTGATTGATTTCTTATTTATTTTGCTCAATGACTTATGGATTATGGACTTGGTAATATCAGAGTATAGAAAAAAATCCCTTATGTTAAGAGAGAGGACATATCATGTATAAAGCATAATCAGTATAGGTCTTTTTGTAGTTATATTTTAAAGCATTTATTATTACTAAAGTTAATAATCACAAATTCCATTGACTATACAGCCTAGAAGAATAGTCTACTCCTATGTCCAAATTCTAACTCCCTTTCATATGACAGCACTTCATGACCTGTAGTAGGTAAAGAATGGGATGAAGGAAAATTAGTAAGTCTTATCAGATTAGTGGAGAGAATGGTGGTTAGGTTACTGAACACCAGAACCAAATACCAGAAAACTTTTGAAAACAAAGAAAGTTAGATTTATTTATTAAATCTATTAGATTTAATAAATTTATTGTATTAAATTGTATTTAGATTTATTGTATTAGATTTATTGTATTAAAAAAACAACACAGAAAGAGGTTGATCTATGGGCATGGGAAACACTGCCTCTGTGTTCTGTAAATTATTGTAGTTCAAGATGGTAATTGCTGCTAAGCCCTTTTAGAAAAAAAAGCTCTCCCAAAAACATTAACGTTGAGATCAAGACTGTGTTGTCCTTTGTTAGTCTTACTTTCTGGAATCTTTTGCTTCAGGCAATGGCTGTTTTCAAAATTTGTACATTGTTATTCAGGGAGAAAGCAATAAGGAACCTGTGCAATGTGTTACAGTTCACAGAGATTAATTTAGAAGTTATGATGAAGGAAACATATTCTATTATTATTTCTCAAGAATTTTTCCCCCTTGATTTGAGCCTCAGACTATGCAATTTCTTAAAGAATAAAGTTGATAACCTTAAACCTTGAGTTTTTAATGTAGCTGTGGGGCACCTTTTGTGTTTATCATTCCCAAATATAGAAATTCATTATCTTTGTCTTTTCTTAATAGGATACTCTATGAAGGCTATCAATTACAGAGAGAAATATCCATATATAAGTGGATCAAAGCATGGGTTTAAAAAAGCAAAGAGAAAGAAGAAGTGATTTACTGGATCTGAGACCCTGTTTAACATTTCAGGATCAAACCAATACCAAATTCCCAAGACGTAGTAGGGGGTCCAGCAGACAGTAAATGAAGTGGCAAATGCAACTGTCATCTTTAGGGTCCTCAGCCGAGCTCTCGGTATATTGTTCATGGATTGATTCAATTGTAGTTCTATTAGAGAAAAGAGCAGATGTTTAAATATTGGTTTTATTATAAAACCAAAATGGATAAAAAGGAAGAAATAATCACTAATTCAAACTAATGAACATAACGGGAGGAAATTTCCATTATTTTAATAAATAATAATAATATGTTTGAAAATATAAGGGAAAACTTTATGGGATTTCTCCCTCCCCTATTTGACACAAGAGAGATTAGGGAGAGAAAAGACAAGTTTAATTTTGTATGCATGGGGCCTCCCTGGTGGCACAGTGGGTTGAGCGCTGCGCTGTGATGCTGTCAAGCTGTTTGCAGCCTCTGCAGCGCAAGTTCGATTCCTGGCAAGCCAGGGAGATACCCACAAGGCATGGCAGACCTCTGCTGCCTCGCCTGCTGCTCCCCTCAGCAGTGTCTTTGGTCTATCTACGTGTTCTGCTCCCTGCTCTGTCTCTGGTGAATTCTCTCACCCTCCTACGCCTCTGACTGTACCCCAGTTCTTGTATAAATAAATAAATCTTTAAAAAAAAATATTTGTATGCATGGAGGTCCATAAAACATGGAACCTACTAAATGACCGTAGCAAACCATTTATGTGGTTTGTAGACAAAGAAGCAATAAAGCATCAGCTTTTTCTTTAAAGAAATGGACAAATACATCACTAAAATTTTGTTTGGACAACTAATTTAATGAATTAAGCAAAGCTTGTTTAACTTCTTGTCCCTGTGTCTATCCATCTTCATGCAAGTGGGATACCTTTCACCTAAGATTTATTTTCTGCTTGCAAGGAGAATAGCTAGGAGGAAAGTCAAAGAAAAATCCTGTTTTTAGAGAAAGGAAGATTTAGGGTATCATTCATTCATTGACCGTTTCTTTATTTCAAAGTAATCAGTGTACTGTGGTGGCATATTTTGGGGCAATCTGATCTGGACCTGGACAAAAGGCATGTTTATATTCCAAATTCCCCCCCCCCTTCCCATGTCACATTAATGAATGGAAAAGATTAGAGATAATAGTGTTCTTAGAAGTAAGTTTCCACTAGACTAATTGGATTTGAAATATGGCGAGCTCTCCTGCCTGCCTGCATCTGTGCAGGCATCGCTTTTAACAGACCTGTCACTTTCAGAGGCAGCTCTTTCTGCCTGCTTGTGTCTGTGCAAGCGTCCTTTTCTTCCCTTCCCTTTTAAAAAACATAATAAATTTGCCTTTTTGGATATATTAAAAAAAAAGAAATAAGGGGGTGCTCAAATTCTTAAAACATAAATTTGAGAGTAGAATGAGTTTGAACCAAGTTGAATTTTGAATTTAAACAGAATTATATTCACTACGTAAATATATCTGACAGTAGAATAATGAGGGTCACACATGGATGGAAGTGTTCTGGCCAAAATTATCTTCTTTCTGGGATATTCAAAATAACTTCACTTTTCATATTAACATGTCCTTTGTAAAGAAATTCACTAAATTTAATGGAATTCTGACTTCAACAGAATCCTACATGGAGTTCTTAAATTTAGTTCTTTAAAGAAAAAACCTGAAGCTTTAAAATACTCAAAATCTGTTGTACTTCATAGTCCAAAACTGCTATTTAATAATAAAAAATTCACTTCAAATACTATGAGTTTTTGAGGGGAAGAGATAATGTCATTCAGAAATAGTCATTTTGTAACTTCTTATTAAAGATCACTAAACAGTAGAAATAGGGAGGAAAACAGTTACATGCATGATATTTTAATTATATACTTTTTTATGAAAAATGATAAGTAATTTATAGAGTACAGACTGATACTGAATTTTTATTCACACAAATGTAATTACCATTTACTATGGACCTTGTTCCTTTCACACATTAATTAATTAATTATATTCCTGAAGTTTTAAATCTGCACTACGGAGTTAAAGATGAAATAGTTAATTAATATTAATCCTTAATATCTGTAAACTGTAGTGACATATAAGTAATAAAGCAATCCACAGAGTGAACACATTAAAAAGGTGAACACAGGTTATAGACTCTCCTACAACACACTGTACTTCTGCCTTTTTTTGAACGGTCACTTTTCATGGTTGGATTTCAGTTTGCAATCTGACTGTTCTGCTATATTATAGACTTTGTGAAACCAGGATAGTTACTAAGCAGTTTTATTTAGCATGTTAGCCACATCTAGCACAATTTCCAGCCAAAAGGAGTAATCGGTAATTATTTGTTGAATAAATAAAAAGTTAAATGACTATATCTATGTTAGTATTATTTAGCTATTCCCCTTTTCTTGATTTTTTTTTCAGGTTTTGGATAACTCACATTTATTTAGATTAATTTTTATTTGAGGATATTTTTCATATTCACAATGTGCCCTTTTCAGTATGTCTTATAGTACTGAATTTCTCTAGGATAAGATTTTGAAAGCAAATTATTTTGCAATACAGTATACTTTTTAGGAAATATCAAATATCATTTCATGCTGGCAAGTGGGAGCTCCCCAAGTATCTATTAAAAGCATCACGATAATTATTTCTATTTGAAAGTGTTTACTGACAGTAATCATGCCATAACAATTTCCCTGTTAAGTGTACCAGGGAATAACATGCATTATGCTGCTGATAGCATGTCTTTTGGATATCATACCAATATTACCATGTTTACTTTGTATAGTTTTTGAGAATGTGCTTGATTATTTAACCCCAAAAAGGCACAACTACATATGTGATGTTGAACAGGATCAACTATATATTCAACGGTATTTCACATATCTAATGCGTGCGCACGCATACACACACACACACACAGACATACACGTAGTTATATTGGATGCAAAGAGGTATTTTGAATGTGAGACAGAATAGCTTAATTTTAAAAAGTCTGTTAGTAACTAGGCTTATTACAAAGTACAAAGTTGTATTTTGGTATATTTTAGAAATTACGTCTTTGGTACAGCAATGTGATGACCCAGCAGGAACAATTTGCCAATTCTTCATTGTCATTTCATCTTTAATACCACGGTACAAATTTAGAACATTTGAATATATTAAATTGTAATTTGGGGATAATGAAAGTATAATTAAAGTATTATGTCATGGGGGATTTTGAATACTAGTGAGTTAATATATGTAAGCTGCTTAGAACGGTAGCTGGCAGATAGTATATGATACTTTGCTTTCAGCATTGCTGTTTCAAAACCATTTATCCATAATTGGCATCAAATCTAAGGAATACGTACTGTGGGGATCCTGATGAAGGACTTGTGTCAGGGTGAAGATTATTTTTGCATTGCAGATCAACATGATAAGAAGAGGGATGATGAAGAGGCAGCTGAAGGTGAAAAAGTTATAAAAGGCTTGATGCCACCACTGGGGAAAACTGCAGTGTGTTACACATTGAAAGAAACCTTTAGTCTGTCCAGAGCTGTCTTCTAAATGGATCATCTTGAAGATGTATAACTGTATGGAAAAACAAAACTAATTGAAAATTGTTACTTTTTTCAAACACTATTTGTATGTTTTTTCTGTGAGTTTTCTCTTCTATATCCTGTTATTCTTTTAAGTTTTTGCCCAGAGTAATTACTAAGCCCTTGATAAAAGATTGTGGTCTTTTGGAAATTATTTTAACATTGCAAAAAAAATGATCAACCAAGGATTTAAAGTAAGAATGAGTTCCACACTGATAAAAATTGCAACACAACAAATAAATGGGGAGAGAAAAAAATTCTTTGTTACTGTACAAGAATAATACAAGGACTGTACAATTTGTACAAGCTGGTTTATAAATGTAAATGGAATAATGAAAGTACTGACTAACAAATGGTCATAATAATGTGATTCAGGTAAAATTTATAAATGGATGGCAAAATATTGTTGAAAATTTGACAAAAACTGGATATTTACATCATTTCAAAGTATCTACCTGCAGGATAATTATTCATTACAAGGAGTAAAATAGTAATTTTTCAGTTTCCACAACTTGATTATTGTAATTTGTACTGCAATGAACTTGAGTTCATTTTTACATATATCCTTTCCAGTTAATGCTGAGTTCCTCTCAATTCATTATATGAAGAAGCAGAAGTTGTTAAATACTCCACTTATTGGCAATGTTAACTTAATCAGTTAGGTTTCTATTGTAAAGTTACTATTTTACTCCCAGTAGATATTGAACTTCCATAATGCTTTACTGCATCTCTCATTCAGAACTTATCGCACAACCTAGGTATCACATACGTGTTAAACCTCCCCCCAGAGTATTTAATTATCTGATAGCAGGATATATCTGGTTCGTATTTTGTGACAGAGAACATCTAATATATTTCTTAGACAAAGGGGTTGCTTTAAAATAAGCATCTGTTTAGTAAGTAAAGATTATAACCAAAATCAAACCACAGTACAGGTTTTTCCATGTAATTTAAGAAAATATAATAAATGGTATTAAATATAAATCTTTTAAAAATTTGTAAACAAAATGTTGATTTTCAGTTTCAGAGCATTTTTTTTCAGCTTTCAAGGCAAAAAAGAAATCTAAAATTAATCCACTAGAGGGCGCCAAATGACCACATGATCAACTGTAAAGCCAGGAACCGCAAACATGCATTTAGCTAATTCTATTTTATGATTCAGAAGCAAATTGTCCCACAATATAAAGTGGACATTTTCGTTTCGATACTTCTTTGCAACCTGAAGTTATTTGAAATTCATTTTTGAACTTGAGCTGACAAATGATGGGATTTGAAGTCTTCTTTTCACATAGAACTTGAGTCTTACACATATATCTCTAAAGTCTTTACCCCTTCTCTCTTCACCTTCCCAATTGAAGTTGGGACCAGATGATGCAAATTTGACGTTCTACTCTGCATTGAGCCACATTTTCACTTTAATATTTCATATTTTTAGTCATAATAGGAAACTTTCAATAAAAGTTCAAGCTACTATCCTTCACTTTTACAAAAAAAAAGTTAGCATCTATTTTTGCTAACCAGAGTAGTTTTATTTTGCAACAAAAAAGGAAAAACTGTGAAACTGGATTTCAGCATTTTTTTGCAGCATGTGATCTAAAGGCAGTTGTGTGCTGAGCTATGATAATAGCCCACCAAGCTCGTTCCCAGGGAACTACTTCATTAAGGTTAAGAATATCACATCATTCTTGCTTTTACTATATATTAGTGTTGTAGGTTTTAGATTGTTTGCTGTGACGTGGTGGGTTATTTTTTATATCTGAAAATATGCAATAATTTTTCCATATAAATCAATAATAAGGTCCTCCCTCCTCTAATCCCCCACACCTCTGACCTATACCCCAGTTCTTTTTTTTTTTAATAGAGGCATGTTTTTTATTTATTTATTTAGTTAGTTAGTTTGTTTGTTTTGTTTATACATGCACTGGGTACAGTCAGAAGCGCGGGAGGGTGAGAGAATTCACCAGAGCCAGAGCGGGGAGCAGAGCAGGCAGAAGGACCGAAGTACACTGCTGAGGGGAGCAGCGGGCGGCAGGAGAGGTCTGCGCGCCATGTGGGACCCTCCTCTGGTGGCCGGGGAGCAGCCGGGGATCGAACCGGCGCCGCAGCTGCGGGCAGCTTCGCAACCCAGCGCTTAACCGCTGCACCACCTGGGAGGCCCTATACCCCAGTTCTTGAAAGCATAAATAAATAAAAATAAAATCTTTAAAAAAATTAATTAATTCCTGATAATTGCTTCATCACCTTAGGTCATTTTGACTGATGGAAGTTTTCATAGGACCATTCTCTTTCCATACAGGGTTAAACCTATATTGTGATTTGATTTTGGTTATCATCTTTACTTTCTAAATAGATTATTTTATTTATTTTTAAAGATTTATTTTTATGTATTTATGCGTACAAGAACTGGGGGGTAGGCCAGAGCAGTACTCTGTCTCACAAGAGACAGAGTGGGGAGCAGAACAGCTGATCTACTGAAATACACCGCTGAGGGGAACAGAGAGCGAGACAAGAGAAGTCTGCTGTGCCACGTGGGTCACCTCCCTGGCTAGGGATCAAACTCATGCTGCAGTGGCTGGCAATAGCTTGATAGCACTGAGACTTTAACCCTGGGCCACAGGGAAGCCCCAGATGCTTATTTTAAAGCAACTCCTTTGTCAAAGAACTATATTAGGTGTTCTCTGTTATAAAAAATGAACCAGACATGTACCGCCTTCAGATAATTAAATATTCTGTGTGTTGGGGGCGGGTAGTACATACATGACACCTAGATTGTGTGATAAGTTCTGAATGAGAGGTATAGTAAAGCATTATGGAAATTCAGTATCTTACTTGTGATAAACTAATTTGTTTCAGACTTACTTCTGTAGTTTGTTATTTACTCCAAGTTCATATTCATTTCAATGATTAGTTTTGGGGTCTGCTTAACTTCCAGTGGTTCTTTTGTCCTTGGGTCTTGTCTCTTTAGTTTTTTTATGTTTCTCCCCTTCATGCCTGGCTCCAGTTTTCGTCAGTGTTAGCTTAATGTTGCCATAAATAAGAGCAATCTGTTTTTCTTCTTTAAAGTCTGCAGAATTGAATATTCCTAGAATATTATTTTAACCCTCAATTTATCCTACATTAATTTTACCGTTACCTTATATTTTCTAAAGGTAATTATCCTGAAATGACATATTTCATTTTCTTCAGCTATGAAATGGAGATTTTAATAGTAACACCTCTAGGGGTTGTCATAACAATTAAATGAGTTAATATTGTAAAGTACTTAGAATAGGGTCTGGCACTTAGTTATTTATCTATCTGTCTATACACACACATATATATATGCATATAATATACATGCATAATACATATATAAATTTTAGCCATTATTATAATAAAGTTTTGGAGATACACAATTTATAAATGTTTTCATACGTATTTATCTATATATGCACAAATGTATGCCATATTTTTTTCTTGATTTCTCTTAACCATCTATTTTCAATTTGAGATTTTCTTGTCTTTTCTTTCTCCAACCTCCTGCAGGAAGAAATAGACAATATTTCCCAATGTGGTGTAGAATAGACATTAAAAGCTCTGGGTGTGTGGTTAACTGGTTGTGCTGACACCTCCATTTACTAGACAGTAATCTTGGTCATATTGCGTAGCACTCTTAGCTTTAGTTACTTCCTGACAAAAACAGTATAGTAATTGTACCTACGGGATTGTTGGGAGACTGACATGAAATAATGCATGCAACTGCATTAGCATAATTCCTGGCAGGTATTTATGTCTTCGATAATGATCATTTACCATTGCGACCATTATTTTTTCATTTTTGTTTTTACTTATTGCTATTACTATGTTTCAGTACAGTTTTTGGCAAATGGTACATATTGTACATATATGATGAGTAATGAATTTAATCTGGTCAGATTCAGCAGTACATTCTAGCCCTGTAAATTCAGTTTGTCAAGGCAAGCCTCCACACATCTTCAGACCACACATCTTTACACCAAATACTGAAGGAAGGCTCATACATCTTCCCTGAAGCTCTGGGGTAACTATAGAATTAAAGGCTGTCACTATGATAATGCCCTGTATTAACACAGATAAGCTGGTGGCATGAACTCTTTCTGCAAATAATCTGCTACTCTGGAATTCTTGTGGTCTTGGATGACTGTCACTGGAAACCATGTGATTTTTAATTAGATATGGACACACCCAATTAAAAAATGCTTTCCTCCCAACATGTACTTACCAGCCTAACCACAGATCATTGAAAGTCAGATCTCCTCTCATGACATGTTTATTGCCTTTTCCTTTTTCTTTTTCTTTTCTTTTCTGCCTAACCCTCAGTTCCCTTCTCCCTCACTCCTCTCTGTTCATTCTTTTACTTTTAGAAACAGTGCCTCCTAGACTTGAATTACTCTGCTCCGGCATATACATCAATAGTTTTCAGAGTAAAGAAGACAGTTTGTTGACTAGGCTTTAGGTTGCCCATGTTTTACTTCTCAGTTAAAATGAGTGGTATAATTTTGAGAAGTTTGAAATAATCAACCTTTACAATGCAATTTTCTTTGCTATATTTTTAAAGAGACATCTATGTTCATTCTCATATTTTTTCTGTTATTGTCGCTCCTGACTTAAAATTTCCTATTAGGATGGAAGGAAGAAAGGCAAGGAGCTAGGAAGGAATGCGCCTTAACTGAGGGTTTAGGTATAATGTCTTATTCTAAATGACTTTACTTATCTTATTTTTATAATTTATTTATTTTTTAAAATGGAATTTAGTCTTTTTCTTTTTTTTTTTAAAGATTTATTTATTTATTTATACAAGCACTGGGTACAGTCAGAAGTGCGGGAGGGCGAGAGAATTCACCAGAGCCAGAGCAGGGAGCAGAACAGGCAGAAGGACCGAAGTACACTGCTGAGGGGAGCAGCAGGCGGCAGGAGAGGTCTGCGCGCCATGTGGGACCCTCCTCCAGTGGCCGGGGAGCAGCCGGGGATCAAACAGGTGCTGCAGAAGCTTCTGGCAGCTTCGCAACCCAGCGCTCAACCACTGCACCACCGGGAAGGGGGGGGTCCTTATTTTTATAATTTATTATTTAAAATTACCCTTTAAACTTAAGTAATTTACTCAGTGTCACATAGATGGTAAGACAGTATGGATATTTGAAACCAACTTTGCTTAAATTCAATGCCCAAGCTATTTCTGCTATTCCCTTTCAAATTTTGTTGTGGGGAGAGCTGACGTTTAGAGACTATGACTGGGTGTAGAAAATGGCAGAGCAGAAGCCTAGGTCTTCCTTTTCCCCCATTTCATCAGAGCAGGTCTGCTTATAGCTGTTCCATTTATTGGGGCTCTACATAGAATTTTGCTTTTTTAAAAAAAGTTCTTGGCTCTCATATGACTTGAAAGTATGGCTGCAGTATCCTGAAACTTCTGAAAATAGATCCCAAACTATCATAGTCTGTATTTTCTGAGGTTACTAATCAGGAAGGTGGAAAATCAAAGCGATCACTATGAATTTTGGTCATTCTGAATTCTTGTAAAATGTCATCTATCCTAGATTCCCAGACCTGAGTTATGACAACTAGCTTATTGGTTGTTTAAACCAAGATATGAATTCCTCAAATGCTAAAAAATAAATATGTAGACAAAGGATGAAGATTAAATGTAATCTTTCTCCCTTTCAAGATAAATCAGCCCTGACAGGAAAGCCTTTGTTAATGGGCTAAACCATAGCATGTGCTGAAGCTTGAAACACAATGGACATATGTCACAGTCTATAAATGAAAAGCCCTCTTGCTCTCTTCTCCTTCCCCAACAAATGCATGTAACAGTAGTCACAGGGCTGAAACCTCTAATAAAAACTGGACTTAGTAAAAAGACATGAATTTAGCAGGCCAAGAGACACTGGGAAAGTCAAGAAATGTCTTTCAATCAGTAGTTTTCAAACTGCAGACTGCCCATCATTGATTGCAATCAACATTACAACATGAAACAAAACCAAGCAGATGTTTATTTCATGAGAACCTTTTCTTGGGCCTCCCTGGTGGTGCAAGAGGTTGAACACAGCACTATGAGGCTGTCTGCAGCCTCTGCAGCACAGATTCTATCCCTGACCAACCAGGGAGCTGCCCACATGGCGCAGCAGACCTCTCCTGCCTTCCCTCAACAGTGTATTTCAGTCAACGTGCTTGTTCTGTTTCCTACTCTGTCTCTGGCGAATCCTCTCACCCCCCACACCTCTGGCCTGTACCCTAGCTCTTCTGTGCATAAATAAATCTTAAAAAAAAAAGAATAATTTCCTAAACTGCAGTGACAGACTACTTGAAGTTTCCTCTCAAGAAGTCTCAAATATGAAAAGTTAGAAATACTTTCTATTATATAAAAAAATAAAGAATTTATAACTTTTCATATTTGAGACTTTAGAAAGTTCTATTTCAGAAAGTTCATAGTTCTTAAACATTCTCTCTAGCTACCACAGAATCGATATCAATCAGAGTAAAGGAAAAATAGATGGAAGAATTAAATGGGGATGAGGTCAGATTTGAAAGTAACTACATTTGGGGGAAAATTTACTATGTAGCAGAGACTATTAAAGGATTAAACACTTGAATACATATTTCATTTAATCATCCTATCACAAAGGTTGCATAAAGTAGGCATTACCTTCATTTTATAAATGAAGGAATTGAAATTCAGAGTGATTAAGAAATTTTCCCATGGTAACAGAGCAGACACAGGATGAAACTTAACTTTTTGACTTTCAGAGTCCAAACTATTAAAGATAATATAGTACTGCCTTTGACAAGACCTTCATGTAAGTTTAGATAGGAAACCGATACTCTCCACAGCTTAACAAATTCATGGCAATGGTTTACCTGTGGTCCAGCAAAAACACTACTGAGGATCCAAGCCAAACCAATCATGGACTGTCCGAGCTTGCTGTTGCTTTTCAGAGCTAGGGGTCTCGTGATGGCCAAGGAGCGGTCCAGGCTGATTACTACCATCATGAAGGCTGGGGCATACATGGAGAAAAGCTTCAGATAGCTGAGGACTTTGCAGAGGAGCTCCCCAGCATACCATTGGACAGTAATGTTCCACATTCCATCTAGTGGCATGACAATCAGAGTCTCTAACAGGTTGGCTAAGGTCAAATGTTTTAAAAGCACTTTCATTCTTGAGAGCTTTTTACTTTTCTCTTTCTTCTGAATCCACTTCTGAAGTTTTAACAAGAAAGATGCATTAAAGGTTGTGGAGAGTAGAAAAAGGAAGAAAGTAACTGTCACTCGGATCTTCCCAGACAGTGTCAAGGTGGGGAGGTTGCCCTCCATCAGAGGGCTGCTGCTGTTGACTGCTGAGCAGTGATTTTGATTCTGTCCAGAAGCGCTTGCCATTCTTCCTGCTTGTTAGAGCCTCAAGACTTGTGTTTCTGGCTCCTATGATATGTTATTATAATCAAACCCAAAGTCTCATTTTATTTCTGCTTTCTTTAGATAGAAATGTCATGGGTTTAGATTTATGTCAGATTTATCCCTGAGATATTTTGTATTTAATGTAAAAGATCAAGGTGAACTTGTTTTGTGGGTGTATAATTCAACAGAGTGCTAAAACAGAGTGTGCCAAACATCCTCTGAGGGCCAAGTGTAACTATAGTACCTCAGCAGATGGCCTAATTTTCACAATATTTTCCCTAAGACAAGGACATTTGAAGCTTAATTTTAATTTGAAAATTCACTCATGATAGCATTCAAAACAATGAGGCCATTTTATAAAAACTATGAAGTGTTAGTATTCTGTCCAACAGACAAGATGCAAAATGCAGAAAAATACTAAAGAGTAACTTGCTCTACTTAAAAATCTATTGTCGTAAGAATCGATACATTTTTCAAAATACTTTTTTTTCATTCAGACACTGAACATTCAAATACTAGAAAAATACATTCATTTAAAAGTGTTCTTGGATCTCCCTGGTGGTGCAAGGGGTTAAATACAACACTGTGATGCTATCTGCCGCCTCTGCAGCATGAGTTCAATCCCCAGCTGACCAGGGAGTTACCCACATGGCATAGCAGACATCTCCTGTCTCGCCTGCTGCTCCCCTCAGCAGTGTATTTCTGTCAGTCTGCCTGTTCTGTTCCCCACTCTGTCTCTGGTGAATCCTCTCATCCCCCCCCATCTCTGGCCTGTACCCCAGTTCTTGTATGCATAAATAATTCTTTTTTAAAAAATAAAACTGTTCTCCACAAAACACCAAATTAATATTTTAACAGAATCAATTTGATCCAATATAAATTACACTGCATTAAAATTTACCAATCAATCTTAATGATCAGATTATCCAGTGACTGGTTGGATCTGAAAACAGAGTCCAGCTTTCTTCTGTCTCCAGGAAATGCACCTGCGGCTCAAAATAAAGGGTTGGAAAACAATCTTAGAAGCAAATGGGACTCAAGGAAAGACTTGGATGTAAGACCTGAAACTGTAAAACACACAGAAGAATCATAGACACAACATGAGCTAGCCTTCAGTAATGTCTTGTGAATTCATCTCCAACAGCAAGAAAAACAAAAGAGAATGTGAAATTCAGACTACATCAAATTAAAAAAGCTTCTGCATTGCAGAATAAGCTCTCTAAGACCAAAAAGGCACTATACTGAATGGGAGAAAATATTTGCACACCATACATTTGACAATGGGTTGATAACCAAGCTCTACAGAGAACTCAAACAATTTAACAAAGCAAAACTAGCAAATTTCCTCTTCCTTCTTCTGTATGTACTGTATTGTCATAAACATTTAACTCATGGCTATTAGCACTACAGCTCATGTTTGAACAAAGCTCATCTAACACAAGACGTTGCATATGAACCATTTTTTTCTCTAAAGAACTTTACAGTCTTCTTGTGCTTAGAAATACCGGACAGCACTTCCAACTTTAAACAGGGTAATAAATAACAAAAGACATAAATTTTTGATAAAAATGTAGCAGCAAATAGATCACAGAGAAAGATGCTTGCTCTTAACAGTATGAGACTGAAATGAGAGGGCAGAGTACCACCTTGTTTGATTTCAGCAAAGAAATTGCATTTTGGGCAACTCAAATATTTCCCATGCTGTACATAAAAATGTCTGGAAATAATCATGAAAGCAATATAAATATTGATTTTGGAGTTACAAATAATTTTTTTTTTACAAATAAATTTTATCAAAGAGATAAATTCACAAGTATGGAATTTGCAAATAACAACTACAAATAAGAATCAATAAGTAAAACCAGACATGCTAAAGAAAAATTCCCACTAGAATTGCCAAACAAATTAAAACATAAAGCATTCATAATATCAAAAGACAGTGTTTTAACCCAGAAGTTCACAATAGATTGAAAGAAATACTCTTTGTTGAACACCCAGCTATTGAGATTGTAGGGGAAAGTGTGAAATTATATTGGATATTAAAGAATGTAACTTTTTCATATCTGAGATTTGTGACCATAAATTTGTACCTACAATATTAACTATAAGAGTTTATAATTGTCTATTATTTTGAAGAACTCAAAAGACATTGCATCTGCGGCATAACAGTTAATCTGATCTTGGGCCTCCCTGGTGGCACAGGCGGTTCAGCACAGTGCTGTGAAGCTGTCTACAGCCTCTGCAGTGCAGGTTCAATTCCCAGCTGGCCAGGGAGATACCCACATGGTGTGGCAGACCTCTCCTGTCTTGCCCGCTGCACCCCTCAGCAGTGTATTTCAGTACTTCTGCCTGTTCTGTTCCCCTCTCTCTCTCTGGTGAATCCTCTCACCCTCCTGCACATCTGGCCTGTACCCTGGTTCCTGTATACATGAATAAATAAATCTAAAAAAATAAATCTGATCAGAGCTCTATGCTTGAAACAAGGTAGTCACTGCATGGAATTGTACATATTTGAAAAGTTTTATATGAAGAAATAATTGTTAGGAAAGAATTCTGTGAATGCAAATGTAAGAAGTACATCAAGACTGGGAAGAATTACAGAGGAAGGAGGAACCAGAAGAGAAAAATGTAATGAAAGTTTTATTTATTTATTTTTTTTTTAATTTTTTTTTTTTTTTTTATAGAGGCATGTTTTCTTTTTTTCTTTCTTTGTTTTTGTTTATACATGCACTGGGTACAGTCAGAAGCGCGGGAGGGTGAGAGAATTCACCAGAGCCAGAGCAGAGAGCAGAGCAGGCAGAAGGACCGAAGTACACTGCTGAGGGGAGCAGCGGGCGGCAGGAGAGGTCTGCGCGCCATGTGGGACCCTCCTCTGGTGGCCGGGGAGCAGCCGGGGATCGAACCGGCGCCGCAGAGGCTGTGGGCAGCTTCGCAACCCAGCGCTCAACCGCTGCGCCACCGGGGAGGCCCTGTAATGAAAGTTTTAGAAGAAGAATTTTAGGAGGAAGAGAATGGTCCATCAAATATCTGAGTTAAAAAGAGTTAATATGATTTAGTAACTTGGAGGTCATTGATGACTTAACTAGAAGTAGTTTTAGTGCTTTGGTGAAACTAGCTATTAGAAGAACAAATAAGATTTGAGGGTGGACAAAAAAATTCAAAATAGATTTGTAACTGGAATTTTGTACCTCTTGCACCCCTTCACCCTTTTTTTGCTCCCTCCTTTCTAGCAACAAGCAATTTGTTTTTCTGTCTCTATGGGTTTGTCTTGTTTTTTAGATTCTGCTTATGGGGAAAAAATGTACTTACAGCATGGTGTCTATAATCAATAGTGTCGTGTTGCATATTTAAAAGTTGCTAAGAGAATATATATTGAAAGTTCTCTTCACAAAAAATATTTTTGTAACTTTCTGTGATGACAGATGATAATTGGATTTACCACAGTGATAATTTTTTTTTTTAAAGATTTATTTGATTTATACAAGCACTGGGCACAGTCAGAAGTGCGGGAGGGTGAGTGAATTCACCAGAGCCAGAGCGGGGAGCAGAGCAGGCAGAAGGACCGAAGTACACTGCTGAGGGGAGCAGTGGGCAGCAGGAGAGGTCTGCGCGCCATGTGGGACCCTCCTCCGGTGGCCGGGGAGCAGCCGGGGATTGAACTGGCACTGCAGAGGCTGCGGGCAGCTTCACAACCCAGCGCTCAACCGCTGCGCCACCAGAGAGGCCCACCACAGTGATAATTTTGCAATATATACAAATATCAAACAATTTTATTGTACACCTGAAACCAATATAATGTTAAATGTCAATTATACTTGGTTAAAAGTATTAACTTTGATGCTAAAAATTAAAAATAGGTTTTTAAGTCTTGAGGGGATTTAGAGATTTAAAGATGGAACTATAGAGAAGGGAGCAGGTCAGTGGATTAGAGAAAATGTAGCAGAGAGCAAGGAGGAAAGCCAATTATGCAGCAAGTCACTAAGGAGTTAAGGATTGATGGAGGAGGTGGACTTATGAAAGGGAATGAAAGTGAGACTAGGCCAAACAGAAAAGGGGGTTCAAGAGAATGATTATTTTAATGGAGTCAAGCCAAATTACAGTGAATTAAGAGAGTCATAGATGGATGTAGCTAAAACTTTTAATTTAAGATTCCAGATGTGAATTTGTTCTGATTAACAAGAAAATGCAGGGTGTGGCCTTGAAAGTGTGTAGATGAGTTAGAGGGTGAATGAAGTTAGATACATTTCAGAAGCTCAAAGAAACTTCAAGTGAGGCTGTTGGATGGGACAACCACTTGGATTTTCAATCTGTCAACAATGATACTATTAACAATATTTAATATTTATTGTGTACTTAATACATGTCAGGCACTTACCTAAGCATGTTATACATATGCAGATTAATACAACAACACTGGAAGTTGGTACTATTGTTATTTTCACTTTTTTGGTTGAGGGAAGTGAAAGGTAAAGAGCAGTTTACATACCTGATCCACGTACAAGTTAGGATTGCTGCTGCCTCTAATGTGCCTGTGCTTAACTACTTTGCTGTACTTTCTGGTAGGAGTGGATGAAAAGAAATAGTCAGCTGTCAAAGTTCTTAGCGAATGAAAGGCCATGTTCAGTTGCTCGTAGATAATGGAGGTCTGTCTCTTTATTCTATGCAAGGTCTAGAAAGTCAATTTCCTCTTAAAACAAGAATTAATTGGAGTCTACATTAAAATCCTTGCTAAATGAAGGGTTAAAAGAATGTGACAGGGTTATCCTATTTTCTGGCACTTGCAAATGTATGTAGTATGCTCTTTTTTTTTTTTTTTTTGTCTCTTTTAACAAAAGGATCCTCAAAAAAAAACCAAAATAAATTTTCTAGAAAGGTCTTTGTTTTCATTTTGTATGGTTTATTTGCAAAAAGTCTCAGGGAAAGTTATTGAGAAAGCTAGTCTTTTGCACTTAAACTATGAGATCTTCTGAGGGGAGTAAACAATTTATGCCAAGGTGAGTCAATGTCAAATGCATTTTCCAGCTGTATAAACAAATGTGGTGTGGTCAACAAAGAACCCTGAAGAGCAGCAGTCTGAGTAAAAAAATGAGAGAAATCAGAGATTAAGTGAAAATATTAATCTGTAGGAGGGATTGCTAATTCTAATAAAACTGGTTGTACTAGGTACTGAATTACCTGACAAGTGAGTCTATAAGCCACAGCTAAATTCAAACAATCACAAAGACGCTGAAAAAGATGCTAGATAATTCAGGTGGCAGGAGTCACAAAGGCATGGGGTTAAAAAAAAAACAAAAGAAGAAAACAATTGAGAAATGAACCTTAAGTTCATTAAAATATTACTCTCTTACTAGTAAGGAGGGATTGACAGAAAAAGTATACTTCAACATATAGTACTTACAGTGTTATCTGTAAAATATGTAACTCACCTACTTAATAAATACGGTAATCATGTATATTCAGTGAATTGAGTTTTCATTGCTATTTCAGAGTTCTCAGGAATTCTTGCCAATATTATGTATGGCAGAAATGCCTGAATTTAAATAGACTGAGTTTTTAGGACACGGTACCCAGATAGGAAGCCTCTGTCAGAATTGACATTACCTATTATTTTGTCTCTTTTGTCAGGAGACTAAGAAGTTGATCATTATATAGTATATCTCTGGGTAGAAAGGTTTCCTTAAACCAACACTATTTAGAAGAGGAATACTTCTTAGATGTACTTACTTAAAAAACCTGTCTTCATGTCAAACTATTTTCAAAAATAAAATTTAGGCGATTTTTACTTTTTCCTATAGGAATTTTATACATTTTCTACACACAAAGGAATGAAGTAAAGAGGTATACTGGTGGATTAAATCATTATTCCATCTTACCCTTTCTCTAAGATACCAGAATATGCAGGTCAGGATATTGCTTTTTGGACATCTGATTAAGACAATAGACATGAGGGCCTCCCCTGGTGGTGCAGCTGTTGAGTGCTGGGCTGTGGGGCTGCCTGCAGCCTCTGCAGCACCGGCCCGGAGGGTCCCACACAAAAAAAAAAAAAGACAATAGACATGAAAATACAGAATCTCTGTTGTAAAGTAATATGATTTTGAATATCACTGTAATGATTCAAGTGATAGAACATTTTTGCATTAGGTGATAGATAAGTATTATTATTATTTTTTTTTTTTTGTCTACTAGCTACATCTGTTTTGTTGTTGTTGTTGTTGTTTTTCTGGAACTGCCTCTTCCTGACTTGAGGAGTTCTCAGTCAGGACCAGAAGAGGTATCCTTTTCCAAACAGGGTCAATCATAGGTGCCTCCAAGCTTTTCTTTTCTTTTTTTTTTTCTGTTGAAATAAGTGGGTTGTGAGTGGATAAAAGGACTAATAGTTTAGTATTAGGAAAATCTAGGCCTGCAACCAGTAAGCTGATCTTTATACCTGAGGGAGTAGCAGCTGGTGAAGAGTGAAGACAGAGGAGAGGGGAGTTAAGATGTGGCTAGAGATTAAATTTGGATGTAGTCTAGCCTCAGCTTTGCCATATTTAGATTCCCTAGAATTTTAGTTAGATAAGTCAGTAAATTTCCTCTTTTCACTTACGGTGGTGTTGAGTTTTGGTCATTTGCAACCAAAGAATTATAAGCAGTATGCATATAGTTTTTTGGTTTACACTGAATTTCAGAAAATAAAAAAGTTGAAATATTAATCTTAAATAATCAAGTGATGATATTAACTCATCTATAAGTTTATGACAAATATTACGTTTTAGAATACTGTGCTTAATAGATCTTTTGTTATAACCATACCATATAACAGAGCTTACGTGTTAAAAGCATTCTATGATTTCCCAACCAGCAATGGAGTCCTCCTTAGTAAACTATAATCCATATATATTCATAGTAATACCTTCGGTCTGGAAAGGAGTAAAAGGGAAAATTGTATGCTCTGGTCCATTACTGTTACCAGTTCAGTCAATTATAAACCTTCTTATATTGTCTTTCCCCTCCTAAGTTTCTTTATCTGTAAAATTAAGATTGCAAGGGCACCATTCTTATAGATTATTGAGAATTAGTGTAACATTACAGGCATCCCTGCTTTTTAAAAGTTCACCTTATGACATATTGCTCTTATGAAAGACCTTCAATGAGTACCTGATTTTGCCAACCAAAAGAAATCTGAAGAGGATTTTTGCTTTTATGATAAAAAGCAAAAAGAGAAGCATCTGTTTTTCAGCAACTGCTAAAGAGTAGCATGCACTTGAGCAGCGAGAGCAGCATTGCTAACTTCCTTTCCCAGGAACTACTGATAGTTTATATATACTAGGCTATGTATGTATCATATTATATCACTATTGCTTTTACTGTATGCTAGTGTTATTATGGCTGTTTTAAGTTTTTAGGTATAATATGGTAGGTTATTTTGGGGGTTCAGGAATTCTCAAAAATTATCCCACGTAAATTATTTGTATTTCCATGTAAATTTCCATGTAATTGTTTCTTCATCTTATGTCATTTTGGCTGAATAAAGATTTCAGAGGAATTTACTTTTGGAAGGTGGAGGAAATCTGTATGTGTAGTGTGCCTAGCATATGGGAAGGGGTCTATAAATGTTAGCTACTTATTAATGCAATTTTTTGAGGGGTATATACATTAGCTATTCTTATTAATGAAATTACTTTTTGGGTCCATGAACAAAATTTACATCACAGTGAAGGATATTAGTAGTAGCTGTCACTGATGAAAAGAGATAGGTAATTTGTTATAGAGCTAAGTATAGACTGCTATCTGGAAAGTACTCTGTTGAGGTAATATTCTGGATAAAAGCCAACTGATCTGCTTTTCTGGCAAATTAACATGAAGATTAACAGGGCATTTATACACACCTCTGCTCTCAGCTAGGATGATCTGCATGAGTGGAAAAAAAAAGTAAAGTGAAAACAAAATTTTCATATTATTTCTAGTATTGTTGAGAAATTTTAAGAGATTAGAAATACGTAATAACACTATTTGCATAGTACCTTCAATCCTCTATAGTGAAAATTTGCCCATATGGGTCTGAGAATAATTTTGCTATTATGTGTGTACATGTGAGATACATCTTCTGGACTCACTTTCAGACAAAGAGAAACAGGGACATTTCAAACACCATCAGGATCTATTCAATGCATCCCATGGGATTATCATGCTATAGTATGTCTTTCAAGGTGTGTCAGCTGTAAATAGACAAGGGATTAGCATAGGCACAAAGACTAGAAAGAAAACAGGTAGACAGATATTCCTCAGAAATTTTTATAGTCAGTGTAACTAACCTAAAACACATGCTGATCTTGTGGAATCCATGTGGTTCCGCAGGGTATTATTTATATTCGAAAGTGAGTTCATTGCTACCACCTATTCTATTATTTCCAACCAGAAGACCTCCTTAGTAAATGATAATCCATATTTATTCATATTATTACCTTTAATCTGGAAAGGAGTAAAAGGGAAAATTGTATGCCCTTATTCATTTACTGTCACCAAACCCTTATCAAATTCTAATACTTAGATTTATCTTAGTTCTAAACAGTATGCTTAAATTTGCAACATTAAATGTGCATGAAGAGAGATGATATTAAACTAAATGTGATTTTGGAAATATAAACATATTTAACAAGGAAAGAATCTTCAAGCTTTAATCTACAAAAAACTTCTGCTCTAGACACCAGTTTTGGACTCGATCCATTTTTGATAGTATGCCACTCGAGTGTAGACACCAGGCTTGTTTGGAAGAGCACATTCATCTCCCCAGCTTACAATACCAGCAAGGAACCAAATGCCTTTATGATCTGCACTAACCAGAGGTCCACCAGAGTCACCCTAGAGAAAAAAAGAACACATACAATTAATATAATTTAAAGGTGAATACTGCTTATTTTTCTCTTGTGTAGTAAATACAAGGAGACACAAAGAAAAGGGCAAAGGTATTTCAACATTAAAGTGATTCTAGCCTTGAATATTTTTGTGTTCTATAATCATTTATTTAAATAAAAGAATATCAGTATATGCTTTGGGTATAACAATGCAATAATAGAAAACGTGTATGAAAAATTTCAATTATTAACCAAATGAGATGCTGAAGGAACAGTTATTCATGTGATGATAAGTATGTTGAGGAATTTTTGAGAATCTCCCACAAACCCCCTATATTCAGGATGATCCTGGAAAAAAGGGATGATTTATATTTACCCACTACCATCACTACATGCTATCTTTCCATTCCTGTGTCAACATCCCTTTAATTTTCAGAATTGTATAAGTTGGCTAAACTATCCCATACACTCTTTATGGTGTCATCTACTGATGTTTAAGCCATTTTTACAGAATGATGGAACACTTTGGCATCTGAATTTTCCTTTGGTTTAATCCTTCCCATGATCCTGTTTAACTTCAAGATTTACTGGGTGATATATTTAATATCTCAGTCCACAGTCTGTAGGTTTCCTTGATTCTGATATCTACGTATTTTTTAACATTTTCATGCCACTTCTTGTCATCACTTGCAATTTCTCCACCTCTGAAACACCATTATTCAGCATTATGACTGCATGTATCTATCCCTTTATTTTCCTCATTCCATGACCTTTTGCTCTCCATCTGCTCTTCAACTTCATTAAGAATGTAATTCTTGGCTTCTTCCTTTTCTCTTAGTGTATTAGGTTATTTCCTGCCACCCATCTTTCTCTATGTAACTATATTTCATTATTTATCCATACCACTACTCTTGCAACGAAATTCTCAGTTCCTTGTTTCCTCCCTACCATAATCTGGGTCAACTCATACATAGTGAAAGATGACTCCATTCCAATTTTATATTCTCAAACCAATGCCTCTCTGTAATAGTTATATATCCCTAGCCATCCTTCTCATTTTTAAGAACAGCCAATCCAATCTTATCTGATTTTGCAATTAAGAAATATTATTTATTTATTTTTTAATTTTATAAAATATACATCACATAAAATTAATCATTTTTACTTCTAAGGTGAAGACAAGTACAAATACAAATATATCAGGTAGGAAAAAATTGAAAGCCATTCTTTTATAGTAACTTTCATTTTTTCCTACTTAGCAGGAGGAAATGTCATGTGCCTATGGCTGTGCTCAGGAGTTAGCATATAAAGGAAAATAAAGTAGACAGAGTGTTCTGTGGTTGGAGGGTGGGGAGGTACAAGTGGTGATATCATTGAAGGTGCTGTCAGTAGAGTGGCTAAAATAATAAAACATGGATTCTAGGATGCATGAGATTAGAAGAGAGTTATGGTGCTGGAGTTATGGGGCTGAGAGAAAACAGACAAACGGATTTAAGTTTGTCAAGACATTGAAGAAAAAGTTTATGGGAAAAATTATTAATGGGAATCATTACTTAGAGATAATAATTATGCATTACAATAGTTATTTGCATGTCTCCTAGAATATAGGAATAATGTTCTATTCACTTTTAACTTCCCTGACCTAGCACAGGGTCTGATACAGTTAGTAGTTAATAAATAATCACTACATAAGACAATGAATGAATAAAATTAGAGTCCTGCTGGATTTATCACTGATTCTGCCTTATAGGTAAAGACAATAGTACTTTTGCTAGCTTTGGGACATTTGTTTATAAACAGTATAGGAGGTATCTGAAGCATACTGAGCATAAAGAAAGGCATCTTAGTATAGAATTCAGAGAATGGGTGCTGGGGCCCAATTTCTTGGGTTTAAACTTCAGTTCCGCCATTAAACACCTGTGTGAGTTTAGACAAACTGCTTGATCTTTTTGTCTCAGTCTTTTCATGTGAGAAATAAGGTTTAGAATAGCACAAACATATATCTTAAGATTGTCATAACTTTAAGAAATTAATATTTGCAAAGATTTTCAAACAGTTAATGACATATGGAGATGCCATAAAAGTATTGTTAAATAAATAAAATATTTAAGGTGTTGGAGTTAAATTAAGAAAGTTTATGATCATTAAATTTGGTTTGGGACCCAACTGAATGTTTCTCAGTGAAAGGGTCAACCTAACTAAAGTTGGCAATAGTCCATTTCATGTCTGTATTGCTTATTCCAAATTGAATCTCTTCTACATTCCCATTCACAGTGGTTTAGCACTTTAGTTCTTTAATGAGAACTATCAGTTATTAACACAATTTACTTACTTTGGCTATAAAATATACTTCAGTCTTTAAAAATTCTCTATATTTTGATAATTTAACTGGTTAATTGGAAATTAAAAACTACAAGAAAGAATATCTTGAAAAGAGAATAAGCAGATTTACCTGGCAGGCATCCACCCCTCCTTTCAAGAACCCAGCACACAACATTCCAGGTGTGATCACACCACCATATGCCTGCTCACCATTGCAGATCTTATTATCTATAATCTTCACTAGTCCTTTTTGAAGTATATTAGGACTTTTTCCTAAAGGAAGAAAATGATATAATTTTTGCTAAAGTCAGTATTAATTTCTATGGCTAGGCTATTAGTCTCTAAACCTATGTATAATTTCCAAATCAAAGTAACTTATGTTTGAATTAAATTTCCTTTTGTTTCCTTTAGTAACTTCTTTCCTTTGTTACTTTCAAGTCACAAAGAAGTAATTTATGAACGAACTCATTGCTAAAAATGACTACATCTAGAAATAATCAGTATGCACATCCATTTGTGATTTTTTTACTTTGCATTATTATGGAGTATTCTATTTATTACATATATACCCTAGAAAGCAAAATAAAAATTCATATCCTATAAGTATACATTTTATGATCATTTCTGGATTTTCTAATGATTGTTACTGTAATTCTGAATCTTAGGGTTACTTTCAAGATTTTTTTTGTTTTCAAATGCATTTATGAACACAAATATCCACCAAATTTTTACATTATTAGGGTCATGTAGATGCACATGTTTTAATAGTTCTTGTATACGTACTGCCTTATTACAGGGACTATTCATTTTACCCTCACAAAAATGCTCAATCCTTTGTAATTTCTATGGTACTTACTTGCATAAAACTTGTTGTGTAATCAATTTATTTATTATTTTTCATGATTATTATCTGTTTTTATTTGCTAAGAATGTAAGATTCATTAGGGCAGGAATATCTACTATTTCATTCATAAACCAAACCACCAACAACAGGTGGTGGTCAAAATAATTGTCAATTAAATGAATGAAATGGAGGAAATTAAATTTCTTATTCAAATAATACATTTCTGTAGAAGTTGACATTGTTAATGGAAATTATGGCATACATCTTTATGAAACTGCTTGCATAAAAGTTGTAGTAGATAATTTTCAATCCATTGTATGTGGATTGTGCAAGGATCCTCTAAAAAAGATCCATAGAAAATATTTCTCAGGTTTCACTATTGCTCTGTTTATTCATGCTTAACTTCTGATACTCAAACCATTAAATGGAAAATTAGAAACTCACCATCATTTTTTAATGTTCCCCATCCAGTGACCACTGCATCTGAATTGGGTGGGAATTTATGAGAGTCCCCAGGAAGACACACTCTTCGGATTTTGCTTGAATATAATACCGGTGAAGACAGACGCACAACAGCAATGTCATTATCATGTGCGGGGTAGCGGTAGTCTTCATGAACTATAATATCCTTGATACCTCTCTGTACTTGTGGGTCACTTAAAAGAAGAGCGAAACTAGCTTTCCATTCCTTAGTGTTATTGGCGCTAAAGAAAAGAAATTTATTAAAAGTTCTATATACGAGAGTTGTAGAAACCAATCTCATTCTTTTAAAAACAATTGGATATGTTTTGAATTCCCATAATCCTTATAATCATACAAAAATAAGGCTACATGTGAAAGAAAACAGTAATGATAAAATAACATAAATAGACTTTGTAACTCAATATACTATGTTTTAAAAGATAACTCATAGAAACTATATTTTATTCTTTATTTTGGCTAGAAAAAACCCAAGGGGACTTATACACATAATTATGACAATATAGTTTAAAAAAAAAAGTGGCAAGGATATGGGACAGAACTTGTGGAAATTGGGAACAAACTAAATCTTCCTTAAAACCTTTAGAGACTGTAAATAGGAAGATATGTGTGACTTTTACTATTATCTGTTAATCAATTACATGTACACCAAGCACTGAAAAAATAATGCTGCTAGAACACATTCAAACCCTCAAGTTTGATCAGGCTTTGTGGTTATAGGTAAAATCTATATAGTATCACTAGAAAAATGATAAGGAGTTAAAAAAACTGGTTAAAAAAGCAAACTTTTGGTGTGACGATAAATGATTTAAAGAAATAATTATTACCAATCGGACTATACTATGTATGAAAGGACGCAGGATGAATTAAAATTCTCATTACTGAATAACTAAAACCAAATGGAATAATGATGAGGAAGAAATAGATGACCCAAGTTCAGTTTGGGATTTATAATTTCTTTATAAATTTGAAGTAAATGACCCTAGTTTAGTGATTCTCAACTGAGGGCTATTTTGCTGTCCTAGAGACATTTTTGGTTGTTAAGCTGGGGTGATGCTACTCAGCATTTGATAGGTAGAGGTCAAGAATGCCATTAAATATCTTATAATTCACAGGCTAATTCCCACAGCAAAGAATTATTTGGCTCAAAATATCAATAGTGCTAATGTTGACAAACCCTGCTCTAATCTGAATATATTTGCTATTTCGCAACTCATTGACAATTTGGAGGCTACACCTTCACAATATCGAGTGGTTGGATGCATAGTTGTGTGGTCAAATTCTTGAAAGATATGTGTATATACTTTTTAGGTACTTGAATGGCTGTGAGGTTTTTGAGCCAGAGCTTACTTTACGAAGCAATGAGCAGCAGTGACAAGCCAGCTATTACTAATCAGAGTGGCTCCACATCGGTGGACATTGTTCTGTTGAAGGCTGACTTGCCAGGGCCATTCCCCTTCCTCAGCATTCACGCCGCCTGCTATTTTGTTTCCAGAAGGAGTTATTTCTCTTTGTCCACAACCTGCTCAAAATAGAGTTCATTAGCATATAATGATATTGCTGTTGTTTAAACATGTATTGCTATGGTAAATATATAATACACGTCACTATTAATTACTGATAAGGGAAGTCTTAGAGAAATTAGGATTGACTTGGTTGTGACAGATTTTTTGAGAATTCATTCAAAATTTATGTCCTTCTCTCTTATTCTCATCACTCATATGATGAGTGTAGAATTAAATTTTTGAATTTGGAAGTTACTTATTTTATAACAAGTTACTTAGTTGCATAGAGAAATGTATGCTTTTTAACTTTTATTAGTAGTTGTTTCAAGCAATGATTATAATGAAATATTCATAGAACATGTGAATGAATGTGAGTGAGATCTCAATGAGTGGACAAAAATGTGTTCTTACTCAAGTCACAATATACAATACTTGAATTGAAGAAATAACATATAAAGATAGTAAATAATAAACAGTTCTCTGAATATTTATTCTCTCAATAAGACATAGTGTTTTCTTTTGTCTACTTAGATCCACAATTGTCCTTGTAGCAAATGTGCAGTAATAATATACCTTCGCTAGTATTCTTTCTGTCTGAGTCACTCTCTGATACCTCTGACTAGCAATTCTTACTCCAACTAAAGTATTTAATTAGTCCCTAACAATTTATGGTATCTGTCACTATAGATGGCCTCTCATTGATAAATATCTTTAGATGCATATCCTTTGTTTAATGTCTCTCTAGAACCTACCACAAAGATCCTGTCATAGGGAAGAAGCTCAAGGAATGTTTGCAGAAATTTGTTAAGGCTTTTCACTTTGTAAAATTCACTTCACTGAAGCAGACCCTTTGTCTTTGTTATTTTTGAATGAGTAAACACTCACATTGACTCACTGGTTACTCCCTTTCCTTTTCCTCTTTCTTCCCACACCTTTATCATGGATGCTACAAAGGATAAAATAAATAACCCAGAAACCAAAGGTATAATAATGGTTCCTCCCTATACTTCCTTCTGTTTGGACAACTCCTAAATGAAGTTGGCTTTTATTCAACTTCCTTCAGAGGAATATAAAAACAAAGAAATTCCCCAGGTGACAATACTTCCCTGTTTCTGCTCTTACTCAGAATTTTAAAATATTTTATATTCATGCATAACATATTCTGAGTTCTCATTTACTCGTAATTTGTTGAGGTGTCAATTGCCATCTCTGCAGTATTATTTTGTTATTATTTTTGCTGTAATATACCTGGTACCTTGTAGCTTTTATATCAAAATAGGTGATAGGTAAATTTCAAGGATTTAAGGAATGTAATGAAGGCTTGCTGAATGATACTTTCAGAAACATCAAAGAATCTACCATGGACTTACTGTCTCCTTAACTCTCTAATTTCTATTCCACCACCTATTCATGTACTTTAACACATCTTATATCACATACCAAAACTCTATTTTCTTCAGCTCTCTTTGGGTTTTTCTTATCTACCTCTCCCTTCTTCTCTTTTATTTAAAGTACAATCAAAATCTCAGAATGGCCAAATCAAACTCAGAGTACTGATTTGGATAGTTGTTCCATCTGGGAGATAGCCAAATTGTTCGATCTCTGTCTTACCCCTGCTTTTAATCTTGCCTTTGCTACATGTCTTCTATCAACCCAATCAATTCCTTATTGTGGATTTTGGTCGTGTCAGTACTAACCTTTTCATTGGAATACTTGACTTTAAGAGGTTCTATTAAGTTGCTTGAGGATTGCATGATTGAAATATAATATATAGAAAAAAATTACTACAGCTTTGTGTTTAAGTTTTGCCTAGGTTGCTCAGAAATAAGTAAATATGTTGTGACTGTAGGACAATAATAATAGTCAGGGTCAGTGCCAGTGCCAGTGTCACCTGGCTCTGGAAGGTGATTCTGTCTCAGTTCCAGATATGAGTTATGGTTATCCTGATAGCCTGTTGCAGCCATGGGATCATATTTCTCAGGGGGCTAGTGGAAGCAGGGGAGGATGGAAGCAGAATGCCTTGGCCAATAAGGCAGGCTACATGCAAAAAGACAGAGTCAGTATAAGAATCTTTGCTTGTAGAAACATATTTTCACAGTGAGTTCCAAGCCTGCACTTTTCATAGGCAGAATAGAAAATGCAAAAAGCTAATATCATTGAGTGCTTTATACGAGCCATATTCTCTAGAAAGTACTTTACTGCTGTGACCTTCTTTTATCTTCACGGCTACCTAGAACTGAAAATTTGAAAAGTTAAATAGCCTATGTAAATTTACCCATTTTGTAAGCGGCACATCTGGGGCTCAAAACCAATGTGCAGTTGTTTTAGAGTCTAAGTTCTCAATTACCACTGCTTTTCCATAGATCCAATCCTCCATTATGGCATGTGATAATGTGTTCTTCATATAAAGTCTATATCAGTCAATTTAAGACCAACTACCGTCATCTTCACATCAGATTCTAAAAGCAGACATCTCATAACACCTTTATGGACTATGCTTTGAATCTCAAGGGGAGTTCTTTTTTGTCATCCTAGGAATTAAGTTCCACTAGAAAATAAATCTTTATTGATGAACTTACAAATATGGAGAAGATTTTCTGCTGTTGGCATTGCAATATCTAAAAGTCAAAGAAAAAAGAAAATGAAAATATATACACTTATAACATATTTTAATCTTAATTTAATTATTTTGGGGTTCACTTTCTATGGGCATAATCATCTTATTCAATCTTGACTATAATATCTATGTCTATAGATGATTGTAGAGTAATAAAATCCTAGTATTTCTTTTTTTGTTTCTAAAAAGACTCAAGTTTTCATTTAAGTTATTTAAAAATGAGGTTTGGGTCTTGGAATGTACTGAACTGTATGGAAGATAGTGATCTTCTACCATATCTTGAATCCAAATGACCAGATAACTGAATGTATTTGGCACCTTTTGGGTCCCACTTTAAATACTCTTGACCTATCTCTTATTCCAGCCTAGTATGGTGACCAATATCATGCAGATTTGGATCTACTTGGCTGAGGAGTAACTTGACAGATGCTTTTCTCAATTTAGCACCTTAGATGTCTCACATTCTGCTGGAAGGCACACAATGGACATTCCCAGATGGACAAGACAAAATGTGAGAGTTAATGTTGTTGGAGCCAATGTAAAGGGGAAGATGATAAGTAAAGCTTCCCTCTTTAGTCATGAACAGTTTTGAAATATAATTCATAAAGCTCAAGGGGTTGGAACTAGTTTTGCCCATAATGATGGTCAATTCCCCTCCATTTTTCTCTTTCAACCCTTCACTCTTTCTCATATCAGTTACAATGACATTCAATGCCCTGTCTGATGCATTGTTTTTTGGGGGAAGGAGGCCAAGACACTCAAATACATATACCATATAAATCATAACAAATAATGTTAATAACTATGAGATACAGTACACACAATGTTATATTTATGCACTTTTTGGTATTGAGTACTTTTTGCTATATCTTAATCCTCTGAAAATGAATACTATTTGCATCACTAAGTTTCAGTTATTTAAAACATTCAACTAGCATGCCATCCTATTTCCCATTCATTTGGATTAAAACAATTTACTTTAGTAATAAGGCAGATTTCAAAATTGTCTACTCAGTCATGGACATCTGGGAAATATTACGGGAAGTGATTTACTCCAGACAATTTTGCTATGGGCCTCACATCCCTATAGGATTACCAAGTACACTTAAGAGGAGCTTCTCTTAATATTACTCAGCATTCAAAAAAGATAAACACATGCAATTTGCAGCAACATGGATGGCACTGGAAGGGATCATGCTCAGCGAAATAAGCCAAAAAGAAAAAGAAAAATACCGGATGGTCTCACTCATAGCAGGAATCTAGAAAACTTAAATAAGGGACCAGGAAAATGAATATAAGAAAGTGAAAATCAAAATCAACAAAAAACTATGAACCAGAGACACTTTTTGGGGGGTGGGGGGCGGAAGGGGAAGGATTGGGGTCAGAATGGGGCGTTTGCAATTGTATGGGGGAATATAAAAATAAAATTTAATATTTAAAAAAAAAAAAAAAAAGAGGAGCTTCTCTTCAAAAAGGAACCACCATTTGCTCTATAAATTAAATGCTATAAATGCCAATGTAGGCTCATTTTTATTATGCTCCTGGATTTCTATAAATCCAGGAGGGAGTATCCAGTTCTATACGTCAATTATAGTCATACACACTTACATTAATTAGGTTGCACAACAAATCAGAGACAAAAGACTCTTTTACCAGAAAGTCAACTTGTCTGAACAAAAAGCAGGAGACACTCAACAGTCAGATGGACTATGAGTGGATAAGAGCCACACCTACTTAAACAGAAAGGTGGCACTTTTCCATCCTTTCATAGCTGCCTTCTGAGGCTAATTCTTGATTGCCGTAATACTCTTTTGTTTGATTTTGATCACCATGTGGTAGGTAAAATATCTCAGACCATATTAAGATTTGGGGAAATAAACTTTTAATTTGACAGGAAGCTGTTAATTCTTACAACATAAACACAAATTACTTAGAAACCCCATTGTGTTCACAAAACTTCTTTGTTTGAGGTTTTCTTTATTGATGCGTGACTTGCTAAAGGGAAGAAATGTTTTGACCTATAATTTACTTTTAATAGTTGCATTATCCCAGAGCTTAAAAAAAATAACTATCACTTGGGTAGGTGGAAGACAGATGGGTACAATGAATGGGGAAGTGATTTAAGCTGTCACTCCTTTGGACTGAGTCATTGCTATGGCTGTTTGTGTTCCTTTCTTTTAAGTCCTTTGACTCACACACAAATGCTGCAACTCTTGACAATTTGTTTCTGAATCAAGAGTCAATAATGTAACCCAAGATATTCTATTTACTGTATATGTAAGCATACCAAATATACCATATAAAGGAAGTGACAAAAGACAATGGCATTGCCCCTGCTAAGAAACAGATTCTATCAAAGTATAATTTGATAAAGCAGTTTTTAAAAACAGATTAGTAAATCTGAATGGGTCTTTTTTTGGAACCGGTAATAAATAAGAATAAATATGGACCTTGCCCTCAATGAACTTGGAGTTAGTGGAGGAGATCAAAGACCAAGTAAATAATTCAATATAATGTAATGAGTGCTATGGCACATCTATGCACAGGCAATTGGATGCACCAAAAAAGATCGCTTAGCATAGATGGGTGATAAGGAATAAGAATAGCTGATGACAAACATTCTTTTGGGAAGGAGGGAACAAATTAATTTTACTGGGGACAAAATAGACATATTTCACTCACGGTTGAAGATTAGATTAGTTAGGATGTTAGATGCTCTATTTGTGGGCTTTAGAGCTATAGTGTTGCAGATCCATGACCACTGTTTCATATTTGGTGTTTTTCTGGGGTTAGGAAGTAAATATAAGTAGAGACCCAGGTAATAAAAGGACTCCCTAAAAGCATATTAGACAGTGAATATTGTATTCCTTGAAGAAAGTCTGTAACATAATAATACTAATGAAAAAATAAGCTGCATGATTCTAAAATATAAGAAATAATATTACAAAAAAATGTATAAAATTCACAAGGACCACATATTTTAATTCTATTCAGGTGAATGTATTACTTTTCCTGAGTTCAAATGTTAAATTAGTTGATTAATGCTACTACAGAAATTTTTTTCTACGGTTCTAGCATTAAAAATATAGAGGAGTTCAACTGAATTCTCTTATGGAACGTATTTAATTAAATATTTTAAAAAGTTCATGTGGTAGATTTCTGAAAACCTTAAAACTATAAGTGACATGGTAACTACTATAAAATTGTCATGACACACAAATGATCATATTCTACCATGTAAATTCATTCACTCTGGATTGCACTCTGGAACATTAATATGGTTGCTCTGCATTAAAAGACAAAGAAACAACATGCACCTGGATTGTGGTTGAACAAAATCTGGATCCTTCTCTTACTGCAGATTTTGATTAGTCACCTGACTGCATATTTAACTTCAATAAATGCTTTTCTTTGTTTTTAATTATACTGAAAATTACATCTGTGGTTAGACATTACATATCATTTATTATTCGTTAGTGACATACATAAGTTTTATACATAATATATCTTTACTATGTTTGCCAATTTGACTCTACAGGTAAAATTTAAAAAGGAATTTTATTATGATTTAATAACTTAAATCTTTATGATTTAATTAATAGCCGGTTGAATCTGTAGGTGGTAGCTTTTAAGGTAGAACTATGTTTCATTTTTTTTTTGCCTCTATGCAGATTTTAAGAATTATAAAAAAAATAAGTATCTATTTTTATTTGGATATTGCATATGCTTCTTCTGTGTCTTAGTCCTTGTTGATTTTAGAAAAATCTCTTTTACTGATGTAACATTAGGTTACATCATTGTATATAGTTTAGAGATATAGGTTCTACCCTTTCGGGAGAATTACACCCATCACAAAGACACCTATAGACCTTCATCATAGTCCATTGTGGATTTTAAGCTTTGGAAGTAGTACAAAAGTTCACTGTTATGATGAGAAGACAGGCATTCCACAAGGAATATATTTAGGCTGTTAAGCTGATACAGTAAGCAGTGGACAATGTAAGCAATAATATCTGTCTTGTGCATTTGAAATATCATCCATGTATTTCTAAGAGGTTCTTTTGAGGACACATATTGGATAGGTAATTAATATTTAGGATTAGTACTTCCAGTTAGGAAAGTTTCTAGTTGGGTCTCCCAGGTATCTGTACACATTGTTAGGGTCTGTATTTTGATGTCCCAGCAATGATGTTTCTCCCACGGGCCAGGAATCAAATAACAAACACGGACTCTGTCCTTAATAAATTTGGAGTGCAGTGGTGGAGAAGTAGAATCCTTTCAATTTATGCCTATTGCTTTCTTTAAGACCCATCTTATGAGGTAGTATCTCTAAGTATCCTTTCTCTTTTTTTCCTTTTTATTTTTATTTAAATTTTTTTAAAAATAAATTTTATTTTTATATTCCCCATACAATTGCAACCCCCCCCATTCTGACCCCAATCCCTCCTCTCCCCGCCCCCACCCCCCATAAAATGTCTCTGTTTCATAGTTGTTTGTTGATTTTGATTTTCACTTTCTTATACTTATTCTTTTTCCTGGTCCCTTATTTAAATTTTCTAGATTCCTGCTATGAGTGAGACCATCTGGTATTTTTCTTTTTCTTTCTGGCTTATTTTGCAGAGCATGATCCCTTCCAGCGCCATCCATGTTGCTGCAAATTGCATGTGTTTATCTTTTTTGATTGCTGAGTAATATTCCATAGTGTATATGTACCACATCTTCTTGATCCAGTCATCTATTTTTGGGCATTTGGGTTGTTTCCAAAGCTTAGCTATTGTAAACAGTGCTGCTATAAACATAGGGGTGCAGGTGCTCTTTGGAATTGATGTTTCTGTGTTCTTTTTTTCCTTTTTAAAGATTTATTTATTTATACAAGCACTGGGTACAGTCAGAAGCGCGGGAGGGTAAGAGAATTCACCGGAACCAGAGCGGGGAGCAGGACCGAAATACACTGCTGAGGGCCTCCCTGGTGGCGCAGCGGTTGAGCGCTGGGTTGCGAAGCTGCCTGCGGACTTTGCGGCGCCGGTTCGATCCCCGGCTGCTCCCCGGCCACTGGAGGAGGGTCCACATGGCGCGCAGACCTCTCCTGCCGCCCGCTGCTCCCCTCAGCAGTGTACTTCGGTCCTTCTGCCTGCTCTGCTCCCCGCTCTGGCTCTGGTGAATTCTCTCACCCTCCCGCGCTTCTGACTGTACCCAGTGCATGTACAAACAAACAAATAAATACATAAATAAATAAATAAAAATACATGCCTCTCTTTAAAAAAAAAAAAAAAGAAATACACTGCTGAGCCGGGCAGTGGGCACGGAGAGGTATGCGCGCCATGTGGGACCCTCTCCAGGGGCCGGGGATCGAACTGAACTGGCACTGTAGAGGCTGCGGGCAGCTTCGCAGCCCAGCGCTCAACCGCTGCGCCACCGGGGAGGCCCAGTACCCTTTCCTTAGATAATTCCTTAGCTTTATATCCCCTTGCCAACTTGCATATAGTATTTGTCTCAAAGTTACCATCATCTAGTAAAATTCACTTGTTCATTCGAATAAATTTAGTTTTTCTTTGCAATTTACTTAAGATTGCTTGTTTTAAATGTTTTTTTCTTATAGTAAAAAAGATATTTCTTCTGTAATTTATACATATTTGACAAAATGCAGAAAAATAAAAACATTCAGATAATGGTTAATAGAGCCAATTACAACCATAACAGAATTTATAGACTTGTTTTATGCAACACTTATGAGTAAATCCATAGCAATTACATGGTTCTTGAAGTTACACTAGTAAGCTGTCATTAAACACAAACCACAACTATTTTTTTTTCTATTTCGGAACATATAAGGCTCTAGTGTATTTATTTGGAAATCCTACATAAAAGACAAAGAAGGTAAAGGGCATAAAGAATGGAAAAACCGACTTGGAAAACATTTCTGAAATCTTTAAATTTCTTCCTCACCTGAATTAACAGAGTTAATAAAAATGTGTCCTTCTTTATTTTTTTCAAAGAGCTGTTAATATTTTGTATGCCTATTCTTGACTTGTCCCCTATTGATTTTCCCCCATACCACATCATGAGATTTAATAAAAGTTCCTGGATGCATATCTTATGAGAAACAGAAATCACTTGAAAGGGAAAAAATTAAAACTGACATTTAGTCTATGACACTTTTAGCTATTTAATGTTTATTTCATTAATAGAAACAGGAAAGAAACAGTCATATGTGATAACTAATATTAAAGAAATCAGTGTTTTTTCCTGAGAACTTCAGTGCTTTCACATTTTCACTATGTCTTTTTGAATAAGATTTCAGAAAGATTTCAGACCACTGGAATGGAAGAGAAGATATCATATTTTAGTAGGAGTAGTTTCATACTGCTAGCTTTTCAGCTTAAAATGATTTCCAAATTTCCCAAAGACATTTAAAAAATTCACACTATAACTTATTTAAATAATGTTTGATATGATAGTAACTCATAAATCTAGTAATATGAGAGATAAGGAGACAAATTCAAATAAATCTAAGATCTAACTGCAAGAAGTTTTTTTGTGTAAGTTTTTATAAAATAATTTTTAAAAATCCAATATTTTATTATGAGATGATAGTAGATTCAGATGTAATTGTTGTAAATAATATTTATGTACCCTTTATCCAATTTCTTTGAAAGATAATATCTTGCAAATGTGTTATAAAGGTAATATCTTTCAACTACAGTACAATATCAGATTGACATTGATGTTGTTCAAATATAGAACATTTCCATAACCATAAGTATTCATCATGTTGTTCAGTTTTAGCTACATCTGCTTCCTGCTGTATTACTTCATCCTTAATCTGTAGCAACAATTAATTGCTTTCCCTTTCTATAATTTTGTTATTTCAAAAATGTCATAAATTCATATAAATAAAATCATACAATATATAAGTTTTTGGATTGGTTTCTTTCGCCCAATGTGATTCTCTAGAGATCCATCCAAGTTGTTTTTATTGTTGAGTAGTATTCCATGGTATGCTGAGCCTGAGTTTATTTAACCATTTACTTGAAGGATGTCTGTTTGTTTTCAGTTTTGGGTGATTAGGAATAAAGATACTGTAAACACTGAGGTATATGTCTTTTTTGTTTGTTTGAACACAAGTCATTGTCTGGGATAATACCTAGGAATGGAATAGCTGGATTGCATGGTGGTAGTATGTTTATTTTTTAAAGAAATTACCAAACTGTTTTCAGAGTGAATGTACCAATTCACATTACCACAAGCCCTGGATGAGTGATTCAGTTTCTCCATAACCTTGCCAGCACAAAACTCATCACTTTAAATTTTCATAGACGTAAAACTTGCTTGTAAATATGTAAGAACATCTCATGGTATCCCTCCAGTTACTAATGTTAGTCAACCTCTGTTTATGTGCTTGTAAATGCATATTTTTTGTCACATATCTCTTGACATATTTTACCCAATTCAAATTGAATCACTCATTTTTTTTCACTGCATTAAGAGTGTTCTTTACGTATTCTAGGTAGCAGTTCTGTAATATATGGTGTGCAAATATTTTCTCCCAGTTGGCAGCTTGTATTTTTATTCTGTTACCAGGGTAGTAGTTCACAGTTTGAAAGGTCATGATGAAGTATAATTGAGAATTCATCAAAATCCAAGCAGATTGTCAATTCAGTCAAATAGTGTCAAGGAAAAGATGTTATGCTAATGGCAAAAATTCAAAATACTGGATCTAAATTGCAAGTTGACAAAAAGTAGAGGTCTAGCTCTAGAAATTTGTTTTCTGTTCTATTACATTCCACATAGTATCTAATTTAGTAATCTTTTGCTGCAGTAACAAACAATCCTGGAAATCTCAACCTTAGTACAAATGTCTATTTCTCGCTCATTTTACATTAAAGTTGTCGTGTATATGTTCTTTTCTTGGTAAAGTACAAAGGCACACAAAAAATAAATAAATTGGCAAGTTGAATTTAGAACTCCATTGAATAAAGTCAATTGTGTTTTGATCTACTATTTTTTTTTTAATTTTTTTTTTTTTTTTTAGAGAGGCATGTTTTTTTTATTATTTATTTATTTGTTTGTTTGTTTGTTTTTTGTTCATACATGCACTGGGTACAGTCAGAAGCGCGGGAGGGTGAGAGAATTCACCAGAGCTAGAGGGGAGAGCAGAGCAGGCAGAAGGACCGAAGTACACTGCTGAGGGGAGCAGCGGGCAGCAGGAGAGGTCTGCGCGCCATGTGGGACCCTCCTCCGGTGGCCGGGAGCAGCCGGGGATTGAACCAGCACTGCAGAGGCCATGGGCAGCTTCGCAACCCAGCGCTCAACCGCTGCGCCACCGGGGAGGTCTTTTGATCTACTATTAATCTACCTATTTAGGTCTGGAGTCTCAGAGTCTTTTCTGCGTCTAGAACTGAGTCACTCCTGAAGGATCTTTTAGTAGTCCAGGCAATTAACTGAACTAAGTGGAGTTCACAAGATGGATTGTTCTAGTATGAATTGTTTAAAATTAGTTTCTGACTATCAAAAGTGACTTTTATAAAGTTATTATGGCTTTTCCTCTTACAGAGATTAGAAAATAAGAATGATAGTTTGGTAAAGTCACTCTTAGATTTTGGATATTTTTGTGGAAACATGTTGTGTGTCCTGTTGACAATGGGTCCTTTAGTGCAATAACCATTGATATTTAAATCTCTTAGAGTAGCTGGAAAGCATCTAATACATAGCTGATTTATTCAATAATATATATATTTTGGCTTTAAGCTCAAAGTTTCATTTGAAAAATACTTAAAAGAAATATTATTTTAAGTAAATTCCTGAATTTATTGATAGATATTTTGGAATATCAGCAGAAACAGTGCTCCACATCTTTCCAGAAGCCTTGGCAAAATTTCCAATAATAAAGTCAAGAATCAGAAGACAAGATTGTCTAAGGAGCCCGAATATGTATCATAATATCAATGCACTAAAGTTCATATGATGTATGAGGATGCCCAACACACCCTTATTCTAATTTTTGTATGTAAGTTACTACAAAATATTCAAGTGAATTGGAAGAAGACAGAAGAAAGGCCACAAAGAAAATAGAAATAACAGCAAGAACTATGCTTAAAATCAAATATGACAAAGAAAGAAAATACGAGAGTTCAAAAACTCAAGTAGTGGGGTCATTTGGTGATGACGCCAATAACTCTAAGTGCCCTGATCATTAATATGTCTACTGTATTTTGATGATGTCCACAGAAATGTCAGAAATATACATGGTAAATTTGAGAAAGATTTTTTTAAAAAGGTAATTTTAAGGAAGCCTTATAGTTAATATATGCACTGCCAAAGTGAGTACTGCAAGTCTTCATATTTGTTAAAAAGATAAAATATAAACTATATTTTGAAATTACCTATTTAGAAAGACTTATTTCTAAGGAATTGTCAATGCTCATCTTATACTCCTTAGGCTATTTCAGGAAATATTTTGCTCATAAAACATGTTGATAGAGCTGAAGATTGCTTCTTGGTTAAGTAAGGACACATAATCAATAGTATCCTTTTAAAAAATGTCCTCCAGAATTTATCAGAAAGTGATTGGGTAGTTTGGTTGTTTAAAGCACGGTACAAACAAAGCGATGCAATGTGTCATGGCCCAGTGGCATGAAAAGGTGTGTTATATTAACATAATCCATCCGATATTGGTCAGCTGCTCATAAATGAGTGCTAGTCAGAGGGTTATTCTTTTAAAACTCTGGGTCAAAACAGGGGAGGGAAGAGCACAAGGAACTGTGGTGATGGATCATGTGTTGTATGGTGGTGGGGGAGAAATCAAATACTGTAAAATTAACAATGATGTAAGAAAATAAATAATTAAAAAAAAACCCTCTTAGTTGCGGGTCAGGCCCATCATCCTCATGTATAGTATTATTCTTTCTATTCTTTCTATATAATTTGAGTTTTTATTTTAAGCAATCACATATTAGTATAAGTTTTAAAAATATTTTTCATACCTACTCAATTCATTAGGTTAAGTGTACCAGTATATACAAGGCATTAAATAATCATTAGTTTTTAAAAACAAATTACAGCAATACCTTAAATATGTTCATTAAGTTTATGAGCATTCGATTTTATAAGACATCCTATTTAAAATGTTCACTTTAGCTTATGAGGCACATATCTGTTTACACAAGAACTGATTTGAAATTTTCCTTCCAGAATTTCCAGGAGAAGTTTCCTTTCTTTGTCTCTTTTCCTCTCTCTCTCTCTCTTCTCCTCTTTCTTCCCTTCCTTTTCTCTCTCCCTTCCTTCGTTCTTTTGTTTCTGCATTAAATTTTGAATTACATAAACACTTAAGTATCAGATTATGTTCAGTTTTGATAGTTAAGCTATAAAATAAATTAATGGAATCATGTTAACAATCATAAAATAATAAAGCAAAATTGTGTTAACTAACTTGAACTTAAAGGAGTTGTTTAGGCATAATTTATTATGAATTTTGGGAATATATAAAAACTTTCCCCAAGGATGTCAGCAGTATTAGACTAAGTGATCTCTTTCTGAGAGATTTTTTTAGGAAACAGTTCTCTTTTGAACAGGGAAACACCATACTCTCAGTGGTTTTTCTAGGTTTTATACTTTATATTAACTAGTCAATTTGAAGATCTTCTCATCTAGTGAGTGTAGAATTGGTAGAGAAAACATCGATCTTTCACTGAAGTATGTACTGCAAAAATACTAATTTTGTTAGTACCTTGTAAGTTAATAGCATTGTTATTGTTATCTTTCATGGAATTCAGGAATTCAGTGAGTAGAAAATGAAGTTACGTATTATTGTTATGGATCTTAATGATTATTATTATGAGTAATATGTTTAAATAGGGTAACAGTAGTTTACAACACTGTATATGATTCAGAAATATAGAACCTTCCTCTTCAATGTATGTTACCACACTATACCCACCGCCAGGCACCTGTAGTCTTCTACCATAATCCATTGTGCTCCCTCTCATTTCTAGAGTTTGTGTTTTTCTGACTTTTTGTCAGACTGTATTCCACATATGAACAAGATCATACATTTTTCTTTCTCCTGCCTTATTTTATTTAGCATAATCCCGTTTTTCTAGGCTTAGTAACTTGGGGACATTGGTGCTGTATCTAATCATTCATTGTAACTAAAACCACTGATAATTGATGTCTAAAGTCACAACTGTACGAAATGGTCACTTTTCTTTCTATGTTAAGAGGCTTTTATGAATATGAAATCCAAAGCCTTGACATACTTAGGACCAAGCTCTAAATAACCAAATAACTAAACAACATAAAAAGGTCAGACTATTCAATAAAGATGTTATGACAGCAAGGTTAACTACTTAAATAAACTTTTCATAGATCCCTAAATCAGAGACTTATTTATGTGGTGAACAATGAATATTCACAATTCCTCTCTGTGAGGGCTGTTTTGTGAACTTTGTGTTAACTCGTTTCATTGTTGCTTTGGGCCTGTGGGCATCTGGGTTTGATCCTGCACCTATGAACTGTCAGGCAGCTTCATGCAGTATCTAACTTGTGATGAAAGATAAAGAAGGGGGTGGGGGGAGGGAGTTACTAAACAACAGGGAGAGGTTAAAACAATACCAAAGCACCATCTGTACTTCAAACATGACATCCTTAAAAGTCACTGATCTTCATAAAATTTTAGAAGATCATTATAATAAACAAAACAACCAAGAAAAATCTGGAAAAGATTCCTAGAAAATCTTGTTTCTTGGGATCCTAAGTAATATTCTTAAATTTTTGGAGAATACTTGGAACATAATGCTATGTCTTTACATGTTAGCACATTTTTTTTAGTAGATGAATTTCCAAAAACCTATCTTTGGTGTCAACAATAAACTGGAGAGTTGCTTTGCTTCTCTGTGTTCTTTCAAAGTCACACATAGGGTAAATTGTGTGAGAAGGAAAGTTCTGAAAGAAAGTAGCTAGTAAACCAAAGGGAGTCACATTTCAACAACATAATGGCCTCTTATGCAGGAGAAGCATGTTCAAGGTTTGTTTTTTGATCCTTTTGATGTTCCATGCAAGTGAACACGTGGCCTAGAATTTTTTTTCCTCACAAGTATTTAATCCTTTTAGTCCTTCCTGCAGGGGTAGTGATACTTTTATGCCCTTGGTTAAAACTGTTGTAGCAGAGAACTGATAGCCTAGCTTAGCTGTGCCAGGTGTTGGCTGTACTGTTATCAGAGAGACACTTTAGATCCTGGGAAAGAAGGGAGAGCTATCCCTATTTTAGAGGAAATTGCTCTCAGTGCTGTTAGGCAACCAAAATAAGGAATTTATTTTGTATATATGATTGCAAGAGACAAGATCCATTAAAGGGCCATCAAGAAAAAGTAATGGGGACTTCCCTGGTGGCATGGGGGTTAAAGTCTCAGGGCTATCAAGCCATCTCCAGTCACTCTGGCATGAGTTTGATCCAGGCTAGGGAGCTAACCACATCTGGTGTAGCAGACCTCTCCTGTCTCCCTGGCTGCTCCCCTGAGCAGTGTATTTCAGTATATCTGCCTGTTCTGCTCCCCGCTCTGTCTATGGTGAATCCCCTCACCATCACCTGCCCCCTCTGGCCTATACCCCAGTTCTTGCATGCATAAATAAATAAAAAATAAATCTCAAAAAAGAAAAAGTAATGCTATTGCTATTAAAGAGGTTTAAACCTAATTCTGGAATTTAGGTCTAGATTCTTGAGACACCCAGAGGAATTGAGAGAATCATGAACCACAGAACAAACCATAAGAGTTTATGTTTAATGGTACTTTACTAAGAAATGTTATTTGGGACATTATTTACTTAAAAAAAGAAAAAATCACCAATATGGTTTAATTCCATGGATACATAAATAATATACCCAAGAAATTGATAAACATGAACCCTGATTACTTTAACCTTCATTAACAGCAATTATCATTGCATATGAAATGGTATTTTAAGGGAGAAGTGCAGTTTTCACTTGCAGAACCAAACACAAAAATAAAAGATGTAAATCTTTTTATAGCATATATAAAAAGGCTTACCTGAAAATCTGAAAGAAGAAGAATCTATATTTAAAGTCCCAGTTTCACCCTTTATCTTCTGATATAAAATGGTTTGTATCTTATCCCAGAACTTTGCTGCATTATTTTTATAATAGGATTTGAACTTCAGCACAGAGTGAATTATTACTTTCCCCTTGGCGCGGCTGTAGAACAGAAACAGAAAAATAAATTATGCTTTTTTTTTATGGAGCCTTTATCACTCTTAGTGGTCATGCTAACTTTTTTAAAGCAGATCTGAGAACTATTTCAGTTCCTCTCAAGGAAGTGGGATTGACATTCTATGGATATGGTGAACAGTAAACAGAGTGACTTAGAAGCAGGAGCACTGAATAGTGTTTTGGATTCATCATTTGGCAACTTCTTGATTATAGCATGCTGTTGGCATTCTCTGTGCTTATGTTTTTCTCATCTCTATAATGGGATAATAATATTATTAGGTTATTGTAAACATCATATAAGATAATGGGCATGAAGGTATTTTGAAAAAGCTAAGTGCTATATAAAAATTACTGTTAATATAAATGTATCTATGCATTATACATCCACTATGGACTCTGTAGGAATAGCCAGTAGCAAAAAGCAAAATGAAATCTAACAGATAAGATTATAGAATTATCACTGCTTTTTTCTTTTTTTCAGTGGATGTTTAATTTGCAAAAATGTGTCATTTCTCTCTTACCTTTTGGAAATCATGACTGAACAAAAATGCTAGACTGAAGTTATTTGTAATTTGGGCTTGAAGATGCAAATGTAAAGTCAGAAATTTTAAAAGTAAATTACTACTAACTTGATGGAAAGTCTATTCGGTTGCATTTTTTGTTTCCATTTCTCCTCATCTATTCCTAGGCATTTCTCTACATTTGTGCATTTGGAAATCCACAACAATCCCAGAGCTCTAAGTAACTCAAGAACAACCCCAGAAGTTTCCACTTTAAAACCTTTATATACGCATGAACAAAAAACAGTAACCATGGCCAAGATCCAAGATTTTCTAAGTGATTAAAAATCCTTATTATTTCAATATTTTTTCCCAGGATAATTCCAAGTAAATGGACTAGCTAATTTCTATGTCACCCCTTATTACTTTATGTTTTAGGATGAATGCTATACATGATCTTCCTTTGAGTGCTGTAAATGTATTATTTTTATTGCTTTTTAAAGTATTAAGCCTTTAGTAATTACATGTCAATTTTTTAGCATTTTCACCACAGCTGCCTTTATGCAATGTTAACTTTTTCTTATCTGATCTGTAGGGATAAGCCCTCTGTTCATTATGGAGCAGACAAGGACATATCATATTACTCTGTTTATTTTAAATATTTTGTCAAACCATCGATGTTACTCTGAACTTTTCTCTTTGGTCAAATAATGAATTAAAACCAAACTAAATATAGACAGATGACTTCTTAATCTGACATCATTCAAGTCATATGATCTCTTTCACTGAAAACATGACTCGACAGTTACTTGAATTTTACCTTTTCTTCACTTTAAAATAATATTTAGTTTTGTATGACAAATATCAGTAATTTTTTGCTACAGGTAGTTTTCCTTTCCATTGCTGAACTTTCTATTTGTTGATTGATTTATTCATTCATTTAACAAATATGTATTAGTTCAGGAAATATATCTGACAGAGCTTTAGGTACGGAGTTATTTTAACATATTAGACCAAAGGTCCCTGCCTTCATGTCAGTAGGTGAGACAAATAAACAAGGAAACAAAGAAATAAAATAATCTTTAAAATAAGTGCTATGAAGAAACCTTAACATTCCCTTAGTTCTGTTAAGTGTCTAGTAGTCTTCTTTCTGGCTCTAGATCTCTGATAACCCACACCCCCCTTTTTTTTTGTTTTTAGAAAATTTACTTTAAAAAACTTGTAAACTTTTTCACTGCCCTCTGAAATATTTGAAAATCTTAAAGGCCTTTTCCAGTTTTGTAACTCCAAAAATGTCTTCTTTAAGAATCTGAAAGCAATGTCTTTGAATGTCAATCAGAGGAGATAGTACCTTATCTCACAGTTTCCATGTGAGAGTGGAAGTTTAACCGTGGTGGTTACCCTGCTCCATCTGATCATAAAGATACAAGAAGTTTATCTTTCTTTGGGCAAAACCAATTGGAAAACACAGAGAGAATAAGATCTCCCTCTCACTTCAGCCTTTAAATATGAAATTATCCTTCACTTCAAGGGAATTAGGACTTCGTTCTCACCTTTCTCCATTATTGCAACAACCTTGCATAAAGTCTTTTTGTATGCTTAAATTTGGTGCAATTTGTGTTTTGACAGTGTGGTAGGAACAATTTTGGCATGCTTATTGGAAGAATAGTAATGGGTTAGTAAGGATTTAAAATCATGAGGGAGAAACATGGTATGAGATGAGGTCAATGAGTCAGGCCAGGTCAGTCAGAGTTGTAGGGACTATGTGGAGATTGGAGTTTGTGGGAAATTGCTAAGGTGACTCATGCAGATGAATGATGTGCTCTTCCAATTCACTTTGATTGCTGTGTGGAGAAAGGATTGTAGTGGAGTATAGTTAAAATAATCACTGGAGATTAGACAAATTGATGCAACAATCCATATAAGATTGCTTGACTTCTGGAATCTCCCTGGTGGCCTTGTGGTTAAGTCTCAGTGCTACTACCACGATGAAGGCTTGAGTTCGATCTCTGTCCAGGAAGCTAACCCACATGGCCCAGCAGACCTCTCCTGTTTTGCCTTAAGACTTCTCCTCTTTTGCCTCCGCTCCCCTTAGTAGTGTATTGTAGTAGAGCTTCCTATTCTGCTCCCCACTCTCTCTGGTGAATCCTCTCACCCCCACAAACATACCTCTGACTGTACCCCTGTTCTTCAACTGCACAAAAATAAATAAAATCTTTGAACAAAAAGATTGCTTGCTTTGAAACTACAGATTTGTTATTTTTTAAATTTGTGACCCTGCAAGTCACTTAACCTATCTTTGCTTCAATTTCCTCATTGTAAAGTGGAAAACTAATATATACAGACATTTCAGGGTTGTTATCAGGGTAACTACTCGATTCAAATGACATTCTCTGGGACATGGATTATTTAGAAATAAACCAAGAAAATAAAATAGCACAAGTTGCAATTTTAGACACAGGTAGATTCCAATGCATATTAACTGCTCTATTTGTGCTTGTGGTTTTGATTTTTTAAATATCGTGCTCTGCTCTCCTGTTCCTCACCAGTGTTGGAAAAAACAACTTCTTTACTAGACAACAGCTATAGAATTGGATTTCTATTGGGACCAGAAAGGTAAGGTAAAAGGTGAAGCTGGTTGGAGTATATACATATGTATATATTGTGTGACTATTTGGGGCTGTTACAAATTGAACAGCATCAGTTTCAGCCTGTTAGTGTTATCAGATCTTTTATTTTCCAAACCATTCTGAAAATTCTGTCTTTTATGTGAAATCTCCAAACTTTTACCTTCATTCCACAACTCTAAGGCAGATTTGGCCCATTAGTTACTAGTTTGACACTCCTGGTTAAGACATTCTGGATATGTCTCTCTCTTACCCATTGTTTTCTTATGTTGAAATGATCACCTGCTTTTAGATTTGCTTTTTTGATTTTTGTGCCCTTTCACCTGATGTAATCAGTCAATTCTTGGTTGTGGTTTAATAATTTCCCAACAGACCTTGAATATCTTCTTTCATTTTTGAAAGTGGTTTTGAAACCCCTAATTCAAATTTATTTTATCCTTTTAATTGTAGGCATTACAAAGATATTCGGTTGAGTGTGAGACATAAAGCTGACAGATAAAAACAGCTTCTCAGGCTATTTACCTACCTTACTTGCACAACATGAGAGCGGACATACTGTTTTCTTAGTTTGGAGCCATGAAATGTTTCATTTATCTGTTAAAACATAAAAGAGATAATGACTTCTTTTTTCCTTTTAAATTTTCATTGTGGAGAACTTCAAATTGACACAAAAGCAAAAATAGTATAACGAACCCCATGTATTCATCATTCAGTTTCACCAGTTATCAATAAATGGCAAATCCATTTTAGTTTACATCTGCCCACATCCCAGGAATGAAATAATTCCTTAATATCATCAAATACAGATTGTAAAAAAAAAAAAAACTATAACATATATATAGAACACTATAAAACTCATTTAAGAAAATGATACAACATATTAAACTTGTGTCTTTTTGAAAAACATCTTTATGATGGATCAATTCATTCACACGATTCCTTTAAACCAAAAAATTAAATGGCAGTGATATTTTTGTGGCAATTTGTCACACAGACATTTCCTTCCTAACAGTAGCATGATAAGGCAGGTGAATTCAAAGGGCCAACTGACTTAGTTTGTCTTCCATGTTCAGGCTTTTATTGAACATCAATATCATAAAGTCTAACATATATACCCCATAAGGAGGAGGTGTTGATTTTTTTTTGTACCCATATCAATTCCCTTTTATCTCTGAGCTCCAAACCGTTTCCCTTGTTCTTTCAATTGTATGATATTGACAGGTTCAAAATGGGATACCAGAGAAATTTTATATAAGAATTATTTTCTCAACTGCTCCTTACTTTACCCTAATGGATGATTCTCCAGAATAGGATTTTACAGAGGATCACATGACAAATTATATTGGACAAAACCCCATGGTTTTTGCTTTGACAATAGATAGGCCTTTCAAAACAATGACTTGTTGGAATTGCAGATTTCATTTATATTCTTCCTTTTGCTACAAAGCAATTGGGATGTCTTAATTTTTCAATAAATATTCACTGAACTAAAACTATCACTAGATACATGCTTTCTTAGAGATCGAATGGATAAAATAGTCTAGGAATAAATATCTAAATATGATAGTGAGATTGTGATAGATGATACAAAATGTATCATCGTATAAACTAATATTATGAATTAGGGGACAGTATTTGAAGAGGGTGATATTTGAGTGAGACTTGAAAGATGAAAAACTAACAATTCGTGTTTAGTGATATAGTTTTATACAACACAACAAACTAAAACAAAAATAAGCAGACAACTATAAATTAGAGACATTCTGCAGGGAAGGGGGAGGAAGAGGGATCAAAATGAGGGCGGGAAGAGCACAAGGGACTATGGTGATGGTGCCTGGGTGGATTGGTGGTGGGAATTCTATGAGGACTAAACCTGAGAAACAAAAGCAAAAACTGTAAAAAGAAAAATGAACAATGATGTAAAAAACATATAAATTATTTAAAAAGTAATATTTTATAGTTTTATTCATACTTTTAACAACGTTTATTTTTTTAATCCATAAACACAGGATATCTTTCCATTTCTGTGTTTTCTTTTACTTCCTTTGACAGTGTCTTACAGGTTTCAGTGCAGGCATTCAGTTCCTTCACCTTCTTTAGACTACATCTATTTTCCCAAGCATCACAATAGTTCAAAAGATTATAAAATATTTTGAATAACACTAAAACCTGTTATCTTTAAAGTGATTAGTAACTTTAAACCTAGGATGTTCCATAAACTACATGGTGGAATGGGAATTTATCCAGTAATACTTACGCAATTTATATTTTTAAGACTCTTGTGTATTGGAAGACTTTCTAAGAAAATAACTGCTAGATATTTGACCTAAAACCAATGCCAAGTTTTAGAAACCCATGTAGGATAACAGGGCAGTGCTTTGAGCAAGGATTTCAAAAATAATTTGCCAGTAATGAGGAAGGACAGATTGGAAATTCAAATGGAATTCAAAAGATACACTTATTACAACTCCAAATCTTTCTCTTTCATATCAAATGGACCTAATTTTTACTTTTCCTAGCTTCTTCACCTCATTCCATTCTTTGTATTCCATTTCATCCTCATTCCCTCATTTCTTCCTAAAGAAAAATACACAAAATACTTCCTAAGTTACCATTAGGAAAGAAGGTAGAATGAAATTCTGGACTATGTTGATGGAAACAAAATTTTTGGACTCAGGATGGATTTATTAACTGCAAAAATCATAATCTCTACAGTATTAAAATAACCTTTATCAATTCACAATAGCCAAGTTGACTTGGACTAAACACCCATTGACAGATGACTGGATAAAGAAATTGTGGAGTGTATACTCAATGGAATAGTACCCAGCTATTAAAAAAGATGAAAGTGTTTATTGGGACAAAATGGATGGGCCCTTAGATAATTATACTAAATGAAATTAATGAGAAAGTGAAAGACAGTTACCAGATGGTTTCACTCATTTGAAAATTATAAATAATAATATAGGCATTGTTTTATTGTGCTTTTCAGTGATTGTATTTTTACAAATTGAAGGTTGGTGGCAACCCTGAATGGAGCAAGTTTATCTCTGGCATTTTTCCAACAACAAATACTCACTTTGTATCTCTAGGTCATATTTTGGTAATTCTTATAATATTTCAAACTTTCCCATAATTATTATATCTGGTATGGTGATGTGTGATCCTTGATCTTTATGTTATTATTGTAAATGTTTGGGGGGGTGTGCTACAGGTATGCCCACATAAGAGTTAAATTAATTGATAAATGTATGTGTTCTGATCGCTCTACTGTCAGTCCTTTGTTTTAGATCCTCTTTCTTTTAGATCCTCCTTATTCCCTGAGTCTCAATCCATGTTGAAATTAGCCCAGTTATAAACCTGTAATGACTTCTAAGTGTTTAAGAAAAAAGAAGAACCCCATGTCCCTCACTCTAAAATAAAAGGCTAGATGTGATTAAGCTTATGGAGAAAAGCACGTAAAAAGCTGACACATTGAAAGGCAAGTCTTGAGCAAAACAGCCACATTGTGAATGCAAAGGAAAAGTTGTTGAAGGAAATTAAGAGTACTACCCCAGTGAACATATCAATGATATGAAAGCAAAACAGCTTTATTGTTAATGTGAAGAAAATTGTGGTGGTCTGGATAGATTAAAACTTCAACCAAAGCCTAATTCAGGGCAAGGTCCTAACTCTCTTCAATTCTGTGAAGGCTGAGAGAGGTGAGGAAACTGTTGAAGAAAAGTTTGAAGCTGGCAGATGTTGGCTCATGAAATGTAAAGAAAGAAACTGTCTCCATAACAAAGAAGTGCAAAGTGAAGCAGCACATGCTGACATGGAAGCAGCAGCGAGTTATTTAGATGATCTAGCTAAGATAACTAATGAAGGTGGTTACAGTAAACAACACATTTTAAATGTGAAGTATTATTGAATTAAGGTATGTACATTGTTTGTTTGTTTTTGATATGATGCTATTTCACACTTAATAGAAAAAGGATTGTCCTTTGAAAAATTTTAGACTTAAGTGGATGTTCTGAAGATCAAATGAAATAACCATATTAAATGAAAGAGTGAAAAGAATTACAGAAAGTAATTGGAGCCACTTTTCTGAAGAATTCCTGCTCTCTAACTACCAAATTTTAGTGTAGTAACTGCATATAATTATTTAAGAAATTCTTAATAATTTTTATAAAAGTAATTCAGATATTAAACTTTTTTTTCAAATCAGCTATGTATACATTCATGAATTTATCAGTGTTTTTGTTATTGTTAAGTTATACTGGGTTACAAAGAATTATAGGATGACATGTCACAGAGGCAGGAAGATGCTATCTCTACATGACAAATACACCATAAAGTTGGATATAAAGGAGGCAGCACACATGTTTATTTTTTTCTATTCAACACTGGAAAAGAAAACCTACATATCAGTAGTTTATGTCAGTTGTCTTCAAGTCATTTGAAATATGAACAATAGGTTTTTAATGTTGATTAAATGTTTTGAAAAACCTTGACATTTCTTAATTATGACTGGAAACAATACATACTGATTTCCATTTACTACACAAACAACATATTTTGTTTTCAAAATTTTGGATTAAAGAGTACAGTATTCTTGAATTTAGGATCACTGTTGAAACTCGACTAAAGATTTCCCCCCAAAATTAAGAAATGATGTAAGATTTCTTGATTTCTCATTAGAAAACCATGTATCTAAAACATGGAAAGGTTTCCTATGAAGGCCTATCTCTTTACTTAAAAAAACTTTTTCATAGTAAAGAACTTTTCTTTATACAATTCCTTTCCTCTTTTTAGAGTCAATCATCACAAGAATTATTTAATGAAAATGGAAGAAAAGTAGGCTCTAGTATTATAATAATGACTAGTTAGATGCATGATTCACAACCCTGGTACATACTATTATCATCAGTGTAGTGCTTATTAACGTGTGTCCCTGTTAATACTTATAATACCTAGAGCATCATTGTATTAAATGAAAACATAAAGGCATGTAAAAGCAGGTACTTTGATGCATATAAATGAAAGAGTATGAGAAATATCTGGTGACTTTTAGTTCAGATGAGTTAGAAACTGGGAAGGAGGGCTGTTAAAGTTTCCTATAGTAAGAGGGCAGGATTGGTAGTAGACTGACTAAGAGGATATTATAATTGATAAAACTGACAGTTTTAGAATATTCGTTTGTGAAATCAATATAGATTAACTGATTTAAATGAATTGCTTTGAATTTATGCAGAAAAGGTGACTTTCTTAGTGTGTTGAGGCTGTAGCCAGCTTCACAGCACTCTGCTCAACTGCCTGCGCCACCAGGGGAGGCCCTATCTTCTTGAAAAGAAATTATCTTGTTGCAAACCAACATTACTTCAGTAAAAAAAAAGCAATTAAAACAAATAATAAATAATAGGACTTACAGTCTAATTTCTAATCATTGTATTATAATACTCCTTTGTCATTTTTTTTGACATACAGCTGAACTAAACTGAAATTTTCTTTTCCCATTTTCTATATAATGTTAGTATAATGATAACTATGCACTAAGACTTGTATAGACTTAATTTATTAGAAACTGGGAGATAGTGGAATGTCATGAAAAGACAACAAGCTTTAGTTAGAGCTGGATCTAGAGATGCTTTCAAGAATCTGCTCAAGGAATGGAAGATGAATGATGCTACCACTGTGCTTTGTAGGATTTGGTTTGATCAACAGAATTGCTTGAGCTAGGGTGGTATCTATGATAAAAGAAGCTTCTTTCCCCGGGTTTTGAAGAGTGTTTATTGGATCTTTTGTCAGGTAAAGAATAACTTAAAATAAGGTATATTATACAAATGCTTTACATCTAAAATTAAATTTAAAATTTAAATACTTTAAAATTTAAAATGAAAAATTCACTCCACACTAAGTTAAAAGATGATCTTTATTTTGGGCTATGCATTCTTTCCTTTATCCTGTATTACTCCTCCTTGAAGGACTGTGTAGTTTCAGGAACAGAAACAGGTATATTGAAGGTAGGATGCATTTTTTTCATTTAGTTTATTAATATAACAGAAATATTCATTAACTATCTTGCACATATCAGGCATTTCTAAGAAGTTCTCAAAATGTGTCCTTTTCACTTTGTTTTATCTTATATGTTTTCTAGCTAACTTTCTGAAAGGGTTAATTATCTTAATTTAGACCAAGGTAATGGTAAGAAAATAATGTGAAAGTATCAATAATTTCCAATTTAGAAGATAATTGCTAGGATTCTGGCACTTCTAGAAGCATACATTTCAAAAGAATAATGAGCAGAAAATATTTCAACTTACCAAAGTCTCTATCTTCTTACTTAGGCTCAAATATTCTTGTGAATATGGTTTTTCATATTTGCTATCATAGTCAATGTTTTTGACTTTAAAGCTGATGTGATAGTAGAAAGGTGTCCTCCCTGAAAAGGAGAGAAAAGGAAAAATAGTTTCATTTTGTCCTTTATGTGACTACTTTCATTCTTAAGAACCTGAATAAATAGAATACTCTGATAAAATTTCAGATAACAATATTTGAAAAGTCTTGCTTCTGAGTGATTATTGAAATAACTTTGACAGAGGGATGTTTATTAAATTATAACTGTAACCCAGTTAAATTATAACTGTAACCCCACGCTGAATGTAGTCCAAGTTCTTTCATGTAAAATTTCAATTTGTCAACTTTCAGGTTTGGGTAATCTAGAGACTTTCATTTTACTGTAAGAAGAAATATTAAAACATAGACAGTTTTCTTAGTCTTTGTGATCATTACAGATTACATTTATGAAAATCAGTGGATTACTGGACTTTATCATTTATGAAGTACCTAGGAAGTGAAAATGAATAAAGGAGAAAGTAAAATGTGGCATGACTTTTAAATACTGAAAATTAATTAAAATGAACAACAAAAAAAAGTAAACCTACAGCCTTAGAGATGTTGAACAAAGGAAAAGATGAGTGTTAGGGTGAATTGTACTCCTTTACTATATCAAATATAATGAAAATTAAGATTTTTTGGTAATGTTTCTCAAATACCCCTCCATTCCGTAGACTGGGAAAGCACAAAATGTGTGTGTGTGTGTGTGTGTGTGTGTGTGTGTGTGTGAGAGAGAGAGAGAGAGAGAGAGAGAGAGAGAGAGAGAAAGAGAGAGAGAGAGAGAGAAAGAAAGAAGGAGGAGAGAAGAGGATGGGAAGGGAAGGGAAGGGAAGGGAGGGAGAGTCAAGAAAAAGAAAAGAGAAAAGAGGGACTAAAAGCATTTTGTAGTATCCTGAGAAAATCTTTTATGTCAGTGGCTACAGATAATTCATTGGAAAAATCTACCTGCACATTCAAAAATAATAAAAAAAATGCAAAGTAAAATGATCTAGTACTTTTCATGTATTAAATTGGCAAAGATGATGAAAATAATAAATATGCATACTAAGTGCTTATACTTATATTAGAGAAAATAACTTTTAAGGTGAAAAAAGTAATAAGAGACAAGGAAGACTATTGCATAATGATAATGGGGTCAATTCATCCAATTTATCAAGAAGGCATAATAACCATAAATATATATGTATCCAACATAATATCTAAGTATATTAAGCAAATACTCTTAGATCTGAAGGAAGAAATAAACAACAATATAATATTAGAGGATTTCATTACCCCACTTTCAACAGTGCACAAATCATTCAGACAAGAAATCAGAAGGAAATATTGGACTTGACCCATACTTTATATCAAACAAACCAAACAGATATAGATGAAAATTCCATGCAAAAATACACATTCTTCTCAAGTGCACAAGAATATTCTCAGGCTAGATCTTATGATACATTATAAAGCCTATCATATGATATGTTAGAAAATGCTAGCAAATTTGAGAAGATTGAAATTATACCAACCATATTTTCTAACCACAATAGTATAATAACAATAGTATAATCTAATAATAGATCAACAACAGAAGGGAAGCCAGAAATTTCACAAATATGTGGAAATTAAACAAAACACTCCTGAACAATCAATAGGTCAAAGAAGAAATTAAAAATAAATATTTTAAAACAAATGAAAATTGAAATGCAAAATACTAAAACTGACAGGGTGTTGCAAAAGCAATTCTATGAGGGAAGTTTACAGTGAAAAATGCCTAATTAAGGAAAAAGGCAGATCTAAAATAAAACTCCCTAAATTTATACCTCAAGGAACTAGGAAAAAATTATATAAATTAAGCTCTAGGTTATTAGGAAGATGGAAGTAACAACAATTAGAGCAGAAATAAATGAAATTGAAACCAGAAAAAATAATAGAAAAGATCAACAAAACCGAGTTCCTTTTTTAAAAAGATAAACAAAGTTGACAAACTTTTAGCTAGACTGATAGAAAACTCATAATCAGAAATGAAAGTGATGTTATAACTGATAGCACATAAATGCAAAGAATCTCAAGAAACTACTATGAATAATTATGTGATAACAAACTGGATAACCTAGAAGCAATGGATAAATTCCTAGAAACAGATAATCTACCAAGACTGTATCATGAAGAAATAGATCTTAATAGACTAATAACAAGTAAGGAAAGTAAATCAGTAATAAAAAAAGCTTTTATCACAGAAAATGATCAGATGGTTTTACAAACATTTAAATAAGATTGCTGATTCTTCCCAAAATTATCTAAAAAAATGGAAGATAGGGGAACATTTAGAACTATTTTATGAGATCAGCATCACCTGATACCAAAACTAGATAAGGATACTACAAGAAAACCATAAACAAATATGTCTAATGAATACAGGGGTAAAATTCACAACAAAATATTAACAACTGAATTTAACAGCACATTAAAATTATACACTATAAATAAATAATATTTATCACCGGGATGCAAAGATGATTTAATATATGTAAATCAACAAATGTGATAAACCACGTTAATAAAATGAAAGATAAAAGTCATATCATCATCTCAATAGATATAGAAAAAGTACTGGACAAAGTACAATATCCTTTCACCTTATGAAAATGTTCAGCCCCTTTTTAGAAGGAATATACCTCAACGTAATAAAGGCCTTATATGACAAACCCACATTCATTCCTGAGAATGAAAATTTGAAAGCTTTCCCTATAAAATAAGACGCACCAGAAGACAATGATGCTATTCACTACTCCTATTCAACAAAGTACTGAAAGATTTTCTTTTTTTTTTAGTGCTGAAAGTTTTTAACCACAGAAATCAGGTGAGGCAAAGAAATAAAATTCATCTAAATTCCTGCCCCATCAAATAAGCATTCCTATCTGTTGCATTTAACAAGTTTGTCTTCTTGCATTCTAAGGAAAGGAAGAACAATCCTAAGAAGATAATAAGGAAGTTAAACAGCAGGTGTTCACAAAGCAAACTGGAGCCCACCAGATATCTCCATAGGCCTGCATCAAAAGGACATGCTGACCCTTGCCCTTCTCTCCCCCCTTTTGTATAAATACCCCTGCATTCTGCTGAAGAGCAGGATGGTGGTCTTTCAGACACAAGTCTGCTGCTCTCCTCAGTTTGTCAACAAATTAAATGGCTCTCCTTCTCAAACTCTTTCCTTTTATTGGCAGAGGGGACCTGAGGCTGGCATTCGGTATCACTACCAGTTATAATATGAATAAATTTTGGGGATCTAATGAGCAGAATGGTGACTGTGGCTTATAATATTGTATTATATACCTGAAAGTTGCTAAGAAAGTAGACATTAGACATATTTGTTTATGGTTTTCTTGTAGTATCCTTATCTAGTTTTGGTATCAGGTGATGCTGATCTCATAAAATAGTTCTAAAATGTTCCCCTATCTTCCATTTTTTTAGATAATTTTGGGAAGAATCAGCAATCTTATTTAAATCTTCTTACCCCAAAAAAGTAATTTATTATGTGACACATTGGAGGTGTTAGCACAATGGTGCTAATCACTTTAAGTGTATAGTGGTTATCATTTTGCATTACATAAGTACATCAAGTCAGCACATATATCTTCAATTTTCACAATGTCATATGTCAATTTATTTTAGTAAAGCTGAGAAAAGGAGACAATTCCAAAGGAAGATATTTTTCATTACATGTATTCATTTACAAATAAGCTATAATTTCTAATTTTTCTGGTAGAATATCAGGATTCAGAATTTGGGAAATGAGGGACTATTAGGTTATATTTATTTGTTGGATATATAATTATACATATATATATATAATTTCGAACACTAGGGATGAAAGTCTTTCCGTAGCTGTGTTATCCTATTAGAGCACTGAGCACTGAATTAGAAGATATAGAGGAAAATTGAATATACCAGTTGGCATTCACTGGCACTAGCAGACTGTTATAATAAAAGATTAGCTCCTCTCCTTCAAATGGGAAGTAGGTTAGAGGAGAGAAAAACAATTATGACCTAGTAGCTCTTCTATTTGTTATTTTCATTGATATTCTTTCTTGGAAGGAAGGGAACTCTATAATCTAGGTCACTTTCTAGATTAGTATTAAGAGTGCCAGGGAGAAAACATTCAGATTAATTCTCCTCTTCGGATTTCTATTTACGTTTTTATTTTTACATTTTTGATCTTCAAGTGATTGTAAAAAAATGAGATATTATTAACATAACATTATTTCATTATTGACACAACATTCATTTCAGATGTACATGATTTGATATATGTATATATTGCAAAATGATCACCACAAATCTAATTAACATCCATCAAGGTTTTTTTTTCATGCACATTAAAAGATGGAGAAGCAAGGCTTAGATAAGTGGGTTTCAGTTCAGACTTCCAATTAGGAAGGAACACACGTGAAGTTTTGAGATCTCGCCTCTCTTGTGTTAACCCCCTTCTCCCCAGATCCTGTCTTTTGGTTTGGGTGGGAGTATCAATGTTGGAAGTAAATGCTCCTGGTGATTTTAAGATGAGGCTAAGGTTAATTACGATGAGGGCTTCCAGGTGTGTTATAAGGGTTACCTCAGCTTTTGGTCCTTTGGGAGTTAACAGCATCGACTTTACAAGAATTTGGTAGGGGCAGAACATTATCTATATTGAAGCAGGATCCTGGAGTAAAGTGAAATAGCTCAGGCTTTTACACCGCTAGCCTCTGGCTATCACCTGGGGCCTCGAATGCAGAAAGCGCTTGGGAGGCTGTGCCCGGGGCATACAGGTCTGATTGTGGACACCCGGAGCAAGATGTGGGCAAGCATAAGTGTGCGCTCCTGCCTGGGGGCCGGGCATTGAAAGGTAGCGGCACTCAGAGACAGAAGATGGCAACGGCTCAGGCTCACGGCTGCGAGAGGAAGACACCGTGAGAGAACGCCAGAGACACCGCAAAGGAAAAGAGTAAAGATTCACAGGGGGCTGGGTGGACTGCCAGCCTCCTGGCCTTCCTGCCTGGCCAGCCTGCGAGCTTGCCCCACAGCGATTGGCGTAGAAAGAGCATTAAAGCCTGAAAAAGCTGCTGAGGGCTCCAGGATTCTCCTTTATCCATCTGGCTGAATCGAGAGAGCCAACCCTGTGCTTGCTAGTAAAACAAGACTTCTTTTTGGCTTCTGTGGAAGGGATGGCTCCTGAGGCCAAGGAAGAGACACTCAAAGTTTCATTTCCCTGTGGGAGCTCATTGTTCCTGAAATTCCCGAAACAAAGGAAGGAAAAGGGTGGACTTTTGTGTGTTTAATACCATTTTGCCTGTGGATATGGTGGCAGCAGGCAAAGAATCTGATGAAGACTATGTCAAGATGGAGATAGGATTTTTGCACATACTCTCCTGAGGAAGAAACCCAGAAAAGAAAGAGGAAGCAATGTCAGATTCTCAGGTAAATGTTACTTCGTCTTCTCTCCCCACCCGCCTGAAATGCAATGACTTTAGAATGTGCAAACATTTATTTCTGTACCATGTTGGTCTCACCTAAAAATTGTTTTCAACTATTTTTCCCTTTTCCTACAACAGCTAAGTTTAGTTATTCAGAACACTGCTCCCATATTCCAGAGTCCTCTCTCCATCTTGACATCTGCTGTATCTCAGTTCTAATCATGAATTAACGACAGGTAGCTATGAAAATGTTCTCTTTGCGACAAAGCAATTTGGAAGCTTACATGGGATGGTTGGGGTTGGGAGATATCAGTGAGAAAAGAATATGTTGTGTTTAAGTCACTTCTGGATGTTCCACAAGTCTAAAGAGACTGGGATTAAGAAAATGCACATCTAGGCAGGGTACATATAGCCCAGAGTTAATTCAGAAAGTTCTAAAAAGAGAAAAATTAGAAGGAGGTTCTTTAGAATGCTAAAGCAATGTTAATTACCTATCACACTATAGGCTATTACAGTGGGTGCTATTTGTGACTTGATACTTGAATAAAATGTTTTTCATGATTAGATTTAAATCATGATTTACTTGTTTTTCTAGTTGACCACAGCAATGATTGTGTGGGTTGGCAAACACTAGGCACCTCACCTGATAGCAATTTGTACCATTATAGCTTCTTTCAACTGTTCTCTGCCAGATTCCTCCACTATTCCCCTCTATGTTAAAAAAATACTCAATTGAAAAATGTTCAAGGAAATATGTTGTTTTTTTGACAATGTCACTTATCCAGCTGGAAATACAATAATTTTTGGTCAGAATGCTACATATATTTTGTGATTATGATTAAGTTTCTGTGCACTTGTCCCTGTATACTGTACATCTAGATCTTTTTAACACATGGTGACTTATTTGCTCAACATCAATTTCTTGTGGCAGCCAATTATTTCCACTTTCCGCTGCCATTTCATGATAAGATGAATCACCTTAAATACCTTCAGCTTGGCCCTCGGCTTCTGTTGTGTATATTTCAGTGTTGCTGTAAGTAGTTTTCTAAGTCAGGGCCTACCAAACTTGACTCCACAGAATCTAAGGGATGTCTTTTATTGAATCTTTTAGAGTAAACATTGACTTTGACACTGAAAAGACAGTCTAGGAAAACTATTTTATTATTTTGGTCCTTGGATAAGAAGCAAGAAAAACAAAGCAAATAAATTTGAGATGGAATTATCTTTTTGCCTAGAATCTGATGCTTTCCCTTTATGTCCTATTCCTTGAAAGTAACATTGCTATATTAGAGTCTAACAATTTCCATTGACAGCATAGGAGTATTTGGACCTAAAATCGTAGTAGTGATGAAATGAGCAGAAAAGATGAACTTACTCTGTACATATCCAGAAACCTTTTTAATGGCAATCTCATCTGCTAATTTTTTAAGTAATTACAGGCTAACCTACTATAACACACCTCTTGAGGTGGGAACTGTGTTCATTTTTTTCTCCCCTTTTACTATTGAAACAATTTGATTTTTTTGAGTGTGCTAAACATTCTAAGTACCTTATTTATTAACATCCATGATTATCATTATTAAATCCAGAAGGTAGCTAATATAACTTCCTTATTCCAGATGGAGAAAATGAGAATAGGTTAAACAAATATCCCAAATCAAACAGTGTAGGGTAAGGAAAAATGTCAGGCTTTTCTGCCCTCCCGCCATCAGGATAGATGATGGATCCTTGCGGTCCTGAATGCGGGCCTGATGGCGGGCACCTGGAATAGGGTGTGGGCATAGGTAGATAGGATTCACCTGGGCTGAGACTGGGCTTTTAAGGGCGGCGTCACGGGGACACCAGTAGAAGCCAACAACAAATGGAAGCCAAGAGAAGCAGAGAGAACGCCAGAGAGCGCAGATAGAGTGAGGATTTGCTGGGGGCTGGGAGGCCTGCCAGCCTCCCGGCCCCCCAACACCCCTGCCTGCCATATGCCTGGTAAATCTAAATAAAAGAGCTGCAAAAGCCACTGAGGACTCTGATTCCTCCTTTGCCGGGTCTGCTGGATCAGAAAACCTGCACTGTGTTCCTTCCTGCCCCTACAACAGCTAGCAGGTGATGGAGCCATAATCCCGGCAACTACTGAGTTTGTGTTGTATAATGCTAAAGTATTCATTGTTACCTAAATAGTGTTATTTATTTCATTCCAATACCCATGAATTATTCTAAGAATGAGAATCATAATAGTAATAGTGGTGTGGAATGTTTTATGTTGTGTACTTTATATATACTTTATATCCAATAGCTCAGTATGACATTTTGATGAGGATGATCCTTTTATAATTTTCAATATACAGGTGAGAAAACTTGAGAGGCCGAGGTTATGTGAATTACCCAGTTCACAGCATTGGTAGGAGAGAACCAGAACTCCTACCCAATAAGACAGTGGTCTTGATGCAAAGCTAATACTCTTTACAGTTCTCATTTTCTGTGATTTTTGTTCTGGCAGAGTGCATATAGGACCAGTGTTATAAACATAGGTCACAGAAATCTGTGACTTTTAGCTGAAAAGATGCTGTAAAAAAAAAAAATCTACATTTTCCCAATTCTGTTAAATCTAGGAATGATCTAGTGCATTTAAGTTCTGACAAATGAGAGAATGGGAAAATAATTTGTGCATTTTCTGATATGTTTTCTTATTAAAAGAAGGTATGTTCTTTCCTTATTCTGCCTTCTGGTTGAATGGAATGTATATACATGATGAATAGGCACAGTTACTTTGGAAATTGGGTGTAACAACTAGGTCATTGTAGGGTAAGGAAAAATGTCAGGCTTTTCTGCCCTCCCGCCATCAGCATAGATGATGGATCCTTTCGGTCCTGAATGCATGCCTGATGGCGGGCCCCTGGAGTAGGGTGTGGGCATAGGTAGATGGGATTCACCTGGGCTGAGACTGGGCTTTTAAGGGCGGCGTCATGGGGACGCCAGCAGAAGCTGAAAGAGAAGCCAAGAGAAGAGAAGCAGAAAGAATGCCAGAGAGCCCAGAAAGAGTAAAGACTTGCTGGGGGCTGGGAGGCCTGCCAGCCTTCCGGCCCCCCAGCGCCCCTGCCTGCCATGTACCTGGTAAACCTAAATAAAAAAACCTGCAAAACCCACTGAGGACTCTGACTCCGCCTTTACCCGGTCTGCATGGGATCAGAAAACATGCACTGCGTCCTTCCTGACATTACAGTCATGGACCCAGGCGCCTTTATTTTTGACATCTTGAAGTGACATACTGAACTTTTGAAATATTTGTCTCTGAATCTTGTATGTTTGTATTCCTTTCCTAAATCAGGAGTTCTTAACCTTTGCTGCACTTTGGAATCACCTGAGGAATGTTTAAAATGATAATTTTCACTCCAGGCAGCATTTTTGAAAGTGATACTATATATACTAATACATTTTTAAAAAGCCTTCCAGGTAATTCTAAGTACAGCCTGGGTTAAAAGTCACTGATCTAGATCAGGGGTCAATAAACTATGAAACCTAGCCTGTTGCCTGGTTTTATATGGTCTGTGGGCTAAGAGTGGCTTTTGCATTAAAAGTTGAAAATCAGAAGAATAATATTTTGTAACTTAAAAATTATATGAAATTCAGACCTCAGTGTGCAGGAATAGTTTTAGTAGAAAACATTACACTCATTTATGTTGACTAATTTAGTACTAACAGTAGCCTCAAGCAATGGGATAGCAATTATACCAGTCCAAGAGGAAAATGTATATTACCTGGCTTTTAGCAGAAAGTGTGCTGACTCTGCTATAGATACTGAACAATTTTAGTGCAAGGATTGGTATGAGGCTTTAGAAGATCTTCATTACTGCTAAATCCCCATTACAGTACTTAGCCTAGTACCTGCTATTAAGTATCTAGTAATCATCCAGTGAAGGCTTGAGTGGAATTTGCATATAGTTTCATAACCTTTATTCTTTCTCCCATTGTACTATTTTCAGGAAATTTATTCCCTCTCTTACAAAGTCAACCAAACAGAAGACATACCATTATCTCGGGATTAGAGAAAGCAAAGTAAGGTATACATCTTGTAGTGAAAATTTATGCTAGATTTTGGTTTGTTCAGCTGTTCTTATTTAAGTACTGATTACTAATTAATTGTATGGAGATGGCTCCTGCTTCCAGGTTTGCAGTCTGGGGTAATGAAATAAAAAAATCATAAAATGGTGATGAAATCTGCATTCAAAAGGAGTTATCACAAGGCTGTCTCTATAGAATGCCAAAAGATAAGAATATAAGTCTCAATTTGTTAGATTGAGATTTTGTTTATTTAGTAACAAATAGGTAGATTCTCAAAGAACTTTTAATTTGAATTCATACAAGATATTGTGGCATCCTTAAGGTGAAAATCATACAGTGACTTTTAACAAGACATGTAATTACACCTGAAGTTGTTATGTCTTTTATACATTAACAAAAAAAATATAAAGACAAAGGAAATAAATTCTAAGACTGGGGAAACCCTATTAAAGTACTTTATACAGCCTCAGGAGGGTCTATTCTTGTTCCTACAGGTTCACTGACTTGTGAAAATTTACATTATTAAGAAAATTTATTCTCATGCAGAGGCATTTAATTTTGAACTTTTTGTTTTTATAAGCTGCTAAAGTTTATAATTTCTGGGAAGTAGGTATTACTAAGACTACCTTCAAGAGTGAAATTTGAAATACATTAATATTCATATTTTACATGGGTAGTTTTCTGATATTACTAAAACTACAGGATTGTTTCGGCACAAACTTAAAGTGGTTATTATATATGAAAAAACATGTATATATTGTGTGTACATACATTTATGTGTGTGTATATATACTGGTATTTAAAACAAGTATATTTTATAGGAGGTTATCACAAAACAATTTTGGTTTTAGTTTTTTTTAGGAATGAAAGCTATGGGCACTAAGTTACAAAACATGGTCTCAGTTCAATAATTATCTGAGTCTGTTTAGTAATCAAAATTTGAAATTGATTTAAAATTAATGTTTTTCTCTCCCCAAACTCCAACTTAATATTACTCATTCTCCACAACATGAGCTGGATTCAGCTCTTTCTAGTCTTAGTGGGTGAGAATTTGGCAGCTATCTTAGGTATTCTAGGAACATAGTGCATGATTATAACTGACTATTCTATGTTTTTCTGAACTCAATGTATCTTTTATTCATTGATGATGTCTCAATTATAGTTCACTTGGAAATAGCCCACCTTGAGTATTTAAGCATCAGGAAATATTTCACTTCCCTAACCTGAGATCCTATTATCCCTCCAGGTGCTCTCTTGGATAGCACCTAAGATGAGTGGGTTCCCCCACCCCCACAGGTGGTCTGTATCTGTTTCATGGAAACATTTATACACTTTGTCTCAAAGATCATTCAAGTTACCCAGGGTTACCACATCCTCTCTACTCTTCTAGACAAGCAGCAAGTCTCTTGTACATCAGATACATTCTGGGTGTAGATCAGACTCTAGTCCACTGTGTGCCCAAATTGACCAGGCTATTTCCAGGGTCATATTGGTCTTTCAAGGTGCATGTTTCATGGAAAGGGGAAAAATAAAATCTGTTCAGGTATTGGAGTGGTTTTAGTGAAAGAAAAATTATACTATACCTATTTTTAAAGTTACTGTCTTCAAATATTCTTATCTCTTTTTCTGGGTCTTTTATACCCTTTATGAAAGGTGTAGGTTGTATGTCTATTTCTTGAATGCATACCTCTTACTCAAAGGTTTATAGGCATATGCTGTGACTGTAACTCTTGGTCTGACAGCTAAAGCAGCTTGCATTACAATCTATCTAGTCATCTTGTTCACTTACACAGTAAGTCTGTGTCTATAATAAAAGGCTATATTTGGAAGATGAAACAGAGATGGTTGTAAATGCTTAATTCTTGGGGGGTATGACCTCTTTACTCCACTATACGTAGTTTTATTTCTGTGTGTATTTTTTTCCTCATAAACTGAAATGGAAGTTTGTTTAGGTACTTTTTCCCCTAAATATGATTTTTTTAAAAAAGATTTATTTATGCATATAAGAACTGGGGTATAGGCCAGAGGTGCGGGGCGGGGGTGTGGGGAGAGGCGGCGGAGATGAGAGGACCCACCAGAGACAGAGTGGGGAAAGGACAGGTGGACTGAGTGAAATACACTGCTGAGGGCAGCAGCGGGCAAGACAGGAGAGGTCTGCTGTGTCATGTTGGTAGCTCCCTGGCTAGGGATCAAATTTGTGCTGCAATGACTGTGGATAGCTTCATAGGTTGCGTCTTAGCCCCTTGTGCCACCAGGGAGGCCCTAAATATGAATTTTTTTTTAATTAGAAAATACTATAATGTTTTAAAACAGCAGTTTGCAGTCTGTGAGTCATGAATTTTACAGAATGGGGCAAGGTGATAGCAGAAGAGGATCCTACAGAAAAATGTTTATATACATAAATGTAGTATTCTTCTAGACTTAGTGAACACTGATTGTTGTTCTAGACCTGTTGAACAATGATTTTTGTACATATTGCTAATTTTCATAGGTGTATATAATTGAATGCAAGTTAATTGAAGGTGTTACTAAATTTATAGTACTTGTTTGTCTCTTATTCAACAAAATTATTCTCATGGCAATGTACGGACCGTTTTTTCCCTATAAAAAGGTTCTCAGTATTGAAGAGATTAAGAAAGAGTAGGTGAAAGACAATATATCAAGAACAGAGTACATAACACAATATATCAAGAACAGAGTACATAACATTTAAAGGGAAATCAAATCTGAGGATCCCATAATTTTTTCCTTTTTATTCTTCAATAATAAGGATGATGTACTTTTGTGGAGAATTTTGAGAAAAAAAAAACATAAAAAATACAAGTTTTGGAATAAGAAATTTAACTTAGAATCCCAGATTCTAAGTTTTTGTATTTGATTATCTCTTCAGAAATTTGTAGGTTCAGCAAAGGAAGGGACTGTGACTACTTTAGTCATCAGTGTTTTCACAGAGCCTAGATGTATACCCAGAGTTGAAAACATCAAAATCTGGGTCAGAATTCCTTACACCAGATATCACTAACAAAATCTACAGTACATGCTATTAACCATAAGACATTCTCTCTGACAAATAATCTTGTTTGATTCCTTTCCTTCTCCCACTCCCCATATCCCTAAATTTCCCAATAATGGAATGAATTCTGTTTCATAGGAAAGCCAGACATAATTATTACTTACCATAAATGACAAAATAAGCAATGAGTCCGATGACTGCTGAGGCAATCAACAACATTAAGATACCTAGGGTAATCTTTCCACACCTTGTGAGTTTCATTTGTGTTCTGGAGTCTGTTGTTCTAAGCAGAAAAGACAGAAAATCAAGTGTTAATATGAGCAGGATAGAAGAATCTCAGAAATAAATGTGGATTTAATGTTAATTGTAAAAGTGAATCATGTTACACTCATTCTGTATTCACTTTGACTACTGGGTTTGGAAAATAATATATAGAATTAGTGAACATAATATTTAGTATGCTTGTTTTTCAGTACATAGGAATGATGGAAATACTAAAATAAAAATTTGTTCGTTCAGCCAATATTTACAGATGTTCTATGGCTAGGCACAACTGTAGGAGCAAAGACTCTTCCCTTATAAAGCTTATATTTTACTGAGAGGAGATAGGCAGCAAACAAAGAGCATAAATAACAAATACATAACTGGTAAGAATATATGGGCTGTGGGGGAAAAATGTTAAGCTATGCAAAGATCATAAATAGGAGATGGTGAAATGTGAGATGGTGGCAGCTGGATGCAACTAAAAGTGGTCAGACTAGGCACACTGAAAAGGTAAAACCTGAGCAGACTTAAAACATGTTTGGGGCTTAGCCATGCAGATATCTGGAATATTCCAGGCAGAGGGAGCAATTCAAAAAAGCCTCAAGGGAAGATGTTATGAGGATGATGTGGCTGTAGCAGTAAATGAGGAAAGAGGTGTAAGAGCCTAAATCTGGAGTTTGGGATTGAGGACTCAACTGGTAATATAAACCCACATATAGATTAGGTTCTGGGATGAGAAGAGATTATGAAAGGAGTAAATGTATGTAGACAAGATCAAGATATGATCACCTGGGTATTCCCATATTAAGAGATTAGGGAAAAAAAAGAAACCCATGTAAAAGCAATTGAGAGGAAGAAAGCAGTGAGTCCAGGAGGAAAAATAAAATATAGAGAAATGTGTCCTGGAAGTTAATTGAAGATAATTGAGGTTGATGAAGGGGATAAACTGTTTAAGATGTTGCTGATAGCTCAAATAAGGTGAGCATATGAAAGCTGAAAATTGACCATTGAATCATCCTTATGGAGGTTACTGGTAATCCTGATGAAAGAAATTTTAGGAGTTGAAGGGTTATCAAACTGATTAGAGATTGGTTTAAGAGAGAATGGAGGCCTCCCTGGTGGTGCAAGGGGTTAAGATGCAACCTATGAAGCTACCTGCAGCCACTGCAGCATGAGTTTGATCCCTGATGGCCAGGGAGCAACCCACATGGTGCAGCAGAACTCTCCTGGCTCGCCCGCTGCTCCCCTCAGCAGTGTGCTTTGGTCAATCTGCCTATTCTGTTCCCCACTCTGTCTCTGGTGAGCCCTCTCACCCCCCACACCTCTGGTCTGTATCCCAGCTCTTGCATACATAAATAAATAATTCTTTAAAAAAAGAGAGAATTGAGTAGGGGAATGAGACAGTGACCATGGGCCACTATCTCAAAGAATTGGCTGAAAAGAGGACTGAAAAATAGGACTATAAATGGTGATAGCAATGGGTCAAGATAAGTTTTGTTTTATCATGAAAGTTTATATATAAAAATAAAATGTATTCTATATATTCATTTTACTATGAAAATTTATATATATGTACAGTTGTAAGGAATAATAGAGAAGAGCTTAATGAACCTCCATATATCCATCACATTTTATAATTTTCTGAAATATTTTAAAGTACAGAAAAATGCATGCATTGTGACAGTCACTCCTTTATTTTCCATCTAAAATTAAGGACATAAATTAACTATTTTTTATACCTAATGAAACTACCAAAAACTTCTCAATATTCTCAAATACCAAGTTCATATTCAAATATCTCTTTCCTCAGACTATCACAATTTTTTTTGTTGTTGAACAACAGTCAAATAAAAGCCTCCACACTGTACTTGGTCATTATGTTTCTTTCAATCTAGAACAACTTCCAAATTTGTCCTCTGTTTATTTCTCATGTCACTGACTTGAAGATACTGGGTTAATTATTCTATAGAATGCTTTACCAAAGAGAAGTTTGTGTGTTTACTTTTCAAAAAGTTATGTTTTATTTTGTGATGAATATTGACTGAAATTCAATTGTAACAAGAATGCCGAGATCTTGTACACCTTATCCATTGTTTCCCCATGGTAACAAATTGCAAAACTAGTGCAATGTCACAATCAGAATATTTACATTAAAGCAGCCAAGATACCTATTTCCAAGACAAAAGGCCCACAAATTGCCCATTTTATAACCACGCCACCACCTGTCCCCTAGTCCTCTTCACTTAACCCCTGGGAATCATCTGGCCTGTACCCCAGTTGTTGTATGCATAAATAAATAAATCCTTTAAAAAATCTGTATTCCTATGCATAATTATATCATTTTAAGAATGGCATGTCAATAAAATCACAGAAAATGCAACATTCTGAATTTTGCTTGCTTAGCAAAATTTTCTGGTAGTTCATCCAGGTTTCATTATCAATAATTCTTTTAAAAACATTTTTAAAGTTGGGAAATAAATTTTATTATAGCTATACTACCATTTGCTTACTTATTCATTGAAGTATATCTAGATTATTTCTGTTTGGCTGTTGTGAATAAGGGTTCTATAAATGTGTACCCTTTTTATTTTTTTATTTTACATATTTTATACATCATCCTTCATTTTTGTACAATGCATGCTTTCGCATCTCAGTTATAGTCCTCGTGAAACTCTCATCCCCAATTCACCCATACTTTCTTTTTTTAAAATTAATTATTTATACAAGCACTGGGTACAGTCAGAAGCGTGGGAGGGTGAGAGAATTCACCAGATCCAGAGCGGAGAGCAGAACAGGCAGACTGACAAAGTACACTGCTGAGGGGAGCAGCAGATGTGGCAGGAGAGGTCTGTGCACCATGTGGGACCCTTGCCAGGCGGCCGGGGATCGAACCGGCACTGCAGAGGCTGTAGGCAGCTTCTCAGCCCAGCACTCAACCACTGTGTCACTGGGGAGGCCCACCCATACGTTTTTGTGTGAACATATGTCTTCATTTCTTTGGGATTAATTTTCAGAGATAGAGTTGCTGAGTTGTGTGGTAGTGGCTTATTTAAGAAACTACCAAACTGCTTTTCAAAATGATTAAGACATTTTATATTTCCACCAACAATGAATGAATTCCTCTGCATCCTTGCCAGTGTTTGTGTTGTGACTAGTTTTTAATTTTAACCATTCTGTACAATTATGCATATTCTTATGATTTTAATTTACATTGAATAATGATGAACATCGTTACATGTACTTATTTGCCATCTAGTCCTCTGAAATGTCTATTTTGGCTAATTTCTAGCTGGATTTTTCTTTTTTTTACTATTTTGAGAATTCTTTTTATAGTCTAGATTCTGGTCCTTTGTGGGATTCCTCTTTTGCAATCCACCCTCCCACCCAGGTCATAGTTTTTCACTGTCTTAATGTCTTCTACAGAGCAAAAGGTTTTAATTTCGATGAAGTCTAGTTTCTTAATTTATCCAATGTGGACTATGCTTTTGGTGTTAAATCTAAGAATTCTGACTAGCCCTAGATGTCAGACTTTATTATACTTTTTTCCTAAAATTTATACATTTTATTTCATTTCCCTTAGGAACTATTTTTTTTTTTTTACATAAGGTCAGAGACTAGGTTGAGGATTATATTTTGCTGAGGTTGATTTTTGTTCTTTTGAATGTCTGCTTGATCTAGCATCATTGCTGAAAAGACTTCTTTCCTACCTTGAATTGCTTTTGTCCCTTTGTCAAAAATCAGTTAGACATATTTATGTGGGTCTATTTCTAGGTTTTCTTATGTTCCATTGATCTGTATCTCTCCAACATTCAATACCATGTAATTTTCATTATATATACTAAGTCTTAAAATTATCTAATTGGATTCCTTTTATTTTATAAAAATTGTTTTTAGCTATTGTTCCTTTGCTTTTCCACATAAAATTTAAAAAAGCTTGTCAAAATGTAAATAAGTCTTGTTTGATTCTTGATAAACAGGCCAGTAAAAGTATGTCAATTTGAATATAGTTGACATATTTACTATGCTGAGTCTCCCAATTCATGAACACGGTGCATCTTCCCTTTTCATTAGCTCCTCTTTGGATGTCTTTCATCAGTATCATATTTTTCAGCATACAAGTGGTATACATGTTTTGCTAGCATTACACATAAATTACATTTTTTTAAATAGAGGCATGTTTTATTTGTTTGTTTGTTTGTTTGTTTTTGTTTATACATGCACTGTGTACAGTCAGAAGCACAGGAGGGTGAGAGTATTCACCAGAGCCAGAGCGGGGAGCAGAGCAGGCAGAAGGACCGAAGTACACTGCTGAGGGGAGCAGCGGGCGGCGGGAGAGGTCTGCACGCCATGTGGGACCCTCCTCCTGTGGCCGGGGAGCAGCCGGGGATCGAACCGGGCGCCGCAGAGGCCGCGGGCAGCTTCGCGCAACCTAGCGCTCAACCGCTGCGCCACCGGGGAGGCCCATAAACTACATTTTAAGCATTTATAAATGGTATTTTAATTTTGATATCCATTGTGTGTTACTAGTATACAGAAGCAGAATTAATTTTTTTTAGTTTATCTTGCACTTGTGACTTGGCTCAGTTTTTAGTTGTAGGGAGACATTTTTTAGTAGATTCCTTGAAATTTTCTAAGTAGGTAATCACATCACTTTCAAATAGATTTACTCCTTACTTTCCAACCTCTGATTTTTATTTACTATTCTTAATTAGCTACTGGCCAGGACTTACACTAGTATGTTAAATAAGAGTCATCAGAGTGGACATTTTTTGTCTTATGCCTGATCTTGGGTGGTTATAAATTTTTTTCAAACGTGCGTATTTGAAGTCCAAGAGGTTTTTCTTTATTATATTTTCCTGAGAATTTTTGTTAAGAAATGGTGTTGATTTTTGTCAAATATTTTCTTTTTCTTTTTTTACATCAATCAAAATGATTTTTTCTTTTTGGTCTGTTAATTGGTGGATTACATTGACTTTTTAAAATATTTAATCAACCTTTCACCCCAGTATGAATAAGATTTGGTATTTTGTTTTTTGGGAATTTTATTTTTTATTTATTTTATTTTATTTTTTAATAGATTTTATTTATTTATTTAAAGATTTATTTATTTATACATACAAGCACTGGGTATAGTCAGAAGCGCGGGAGGGTGAGAGAATTCACCAGAGCCAGAGCAGGGAGCAGAGCAGGCAGAAGGACCGAAGTACACTGCTGAGGGGAGCAGCGGGTGGCAAGAGAGGTCTGCGCGCCATGTGGGACCCTCCTCCAGTGGCTGGGGAGCACTCGGGGATCGAACCGGCGCTGCAGAGGCTGCGGGCAGCTTCGCAACCCAGCGCTCAACCACTGCGCCACTGGGGAGGCCCTTTGGGGAATTTTAAATATAAATTTCCTTAGTAATCACAAATCTGTTCAGGTCATGCATTTCATATTGGATGAGTTGTGGTAATGTGTGTTTTTCCAAGAATTGATACCTTTTGTCTAAGTTGTCCAATTTATGATTATAAAGTTGTTGGTAGTATTTCATTATCCTTTTGACAGCTACAGGTATGTAGAGATAGTCCCCATTTTTGCTACCAGTAATTTGTGTCTTTTTCTTTATTAGTCTAGTGGTTTACCCCTTTTATGGATCTTTTCTAAGGACCATTGTTTTGAGTTTTTCCTGTTTTCAAATCCAATGATTTCTGCTCTATTTCTTTCCTTCTGCTTACATTGGATTTACTTTATAGTTTTTCTGGGTTCTTACAGTGGAAGCTTAGGTTATTTCCTTTGTAGTTGGAAAATATACCATACATGATTTCAATTATCTTAAATTTAGTAACGTGTGTATTATGGCACTGCATATGATGTATCTTGGAATATATTTCACGGATGCTTAAAAAGTGTGTTCTGCTGATGGTGGTGGTGTTTTCTATAATTACTGGAGCCTGTTTATGATGATGTTGATGTTATTGTATATCCTGTTTTCCTGTGTAGTTGTTTAACAATTATTGAGGAGAGGTATGGAAGTCTACAACTATAATTTGAATTTTTTTTTTATTTATACAAGAGCCGGGGTACAGGCCAGATGCGTGTGAGGGTGAGAGGATTCACCAGAGACAGAGTGAGGAACAGAACAGGCAGAAAGACTGAAATACACTGCAGAGGGGAGCAGTGGGCGAGACAGGAGAGGTCTGCTAGCCATATGGGTTGCTCCGAGGCTGGCAGGACCGAACCAGTGCTGCAGAGCAGCTTCACAGTGCTGTGCTAAACTGCCTGTGCCCCAATAATTTGAATTTTTAATAATTACTCCTTTCAGTTGTATTGGTTCCTCCCCCCCCAAACATATTTTGCTGCCCTCTCTTTGGTTAATACACTTTGAAGGCAGATTGACTTCCTTTACAATTTCCTTTCTGGTAATTTTCTTTGCTCTGAAGTCTACTCTGTTATCAGACAGCTATTCCTCCTTTCCTATGAATAATGTTGCATGATATGCCTTTTCAATCCATTTACTATTAACCTGCCCATATTGGTGAGTTTCTTGTAGACAGTGTGTGAATGGGTTATATTTTTAAGTCTGTTCTGTCAACATTTTCAATTACTGGTAGATTTAGACTATTTACATTTAAAATAACTACGAATATTTTAAGACTCAAGTGTACCTTTTTAATGCCTTCATCAAGACAGTGTTTAGAAACTCATGAAGTTTATTCACAGATTGAGATTTTTATAGGCTTTAGATGATATGTACTGCTTGGAAGTAATAGTTAAGACAGAGTAAGAGAATACCAATAATAAAACCTTTTAGATAAGGTATCATTTATGGATTGGGAGGGAAGTTTATTCCACTGTAGCTGTGTTTCAATATTGTTAAATGTGCACAGAGGTGGAGGAAATGTCTCTTTAGAAGTTAAATAATTTACTGTTCATGTTTATGAGCATTTTTTTATGTGCAAGTCATTATGTTAGGCAAAGGGGAATACAATAATGAACAAGATTATTAAGTGAAGATTAAATAATGAATAAGGCTAGTAAATGTAAAATGCAAGAATTGTAAAAGTTTAATTTTATATACTTTATTAGTACCCTAGTTTGCAAGCATACTAGTAGTACTAGTTTGCAAGTGCTGCCGTAACAAACTACCATGGACTGGGTGGCTTCAACAACAGAAATTTATTTTCTCACAGTTCAGGAGGCTAAAAGTCTGAGGTTAAGGTGTTGACAAGTTTAGTTTCTTCTGTTGAGGCCTCTCTCCTTGGCTTGTAGATGACTGTTTTCCCCTTGTGTCTTCACATGGTCTTCCCTCTGTACATATCTGTGTCCTAAGTTCCTCTTACAGACAGTCCCACTGGATCATGGTCCACTCTAATGATCTCACTACAATATAATTACTGCTTTAGAAACCCTAACTTCAAATATAGTCACATTCTCTGAGTTTTGAGGTAACATAATTCAGTCCATTACATATTTTAATATTTGAAATATATATTAATATAAATATATTATATTTTCCACATTTTCCGTACTAAATACCATTGAGAACAACATTTTACGTATGCTTGTATGGTTGTAGGCATGTGGAGATGTTTCTCTATATATTGTATAAATATATATAAGTAAACACACATTGAAATGACTTACTAAATATTAATTAGTTTGAAACACATACATTAATATTAGTTTTCTATTTGCAAACAAAATCAACTATTACAAATTTATTTTTTAGTTAATAGTAACTTCCTGAACAAATGATATTCCGTAAAAGATAATACTAATTAGATTTCAATGCAGGTAAAATTCCAAGTCAAAATCTTTTTTTAGAAATTTCATTTGTTAAAATATTTTCACTATTTAAATATATTGTTGAAATTATGTTTGCACCATGTACATGAAATATATCAACATTTTCTGTGTAAGTAGATGTAAATTGACTTTTTTGCCATAATAAAATAAATTAAAATTTTTAAGACAAAGTATGACATCTTGCTGTGTATTTAGGGAACACACTTCATGTATAGAAAATAAGTGACCTACTCACTCTGTGAGTCAAGAATAGTGTTTAAAGTTTTTTGAAAAATAATAGTCTAAATGATATGTTAAACCTAGCAAGTAAAATTCCTACAAATGAGTATATTATCCTATAACATGTACCATACCCACAGATATGTCTGTATATTTTACTTATCACAGCTAGCCATGGAATAAACCTCAATGAAAATAGGATAAATGAAGTATGAAATTTTAATTGGCAAGTGTTTGCAATTCTCAACTATGTTCTTTTTCAGATTAAACCATGTAAGGATCCTGCTTTTATAGATTAAAAATTGAATGTTGGCAACTTTATAATAATTCAATCTATCAAAACACAGATATTCTTCATTGTTTCTCCTTATTTGTCAAAAAGTGATACAGGAATTTGTTTACAAGGGAATAGTGTTTGACTTTATACTTCCTTCCAGTAAAGTTCCTAGAATGAGAAATTTGTGTTTTGTAGCTGGAAGGGACTTTGCAACTCACCCATTTTACTTTCCTAATTTTAAAGAAGGGGAAATTGTAAGATAATTTATCTTTAGGGAACTTCAAGTCTATGGAAGATAAGTATTCTAGGTAGACATTTCTTCTCTGGTTATAACCAGTATATAATAACTTGTAATAATCAGCATATTTAAGTTAGGGGTAAAGTTAGGATTAGGGTTATTTCTTGATCGCTAGAAAGAAAATTAAATTATATTGGCCACTCTAACTTGCAACTCTCATTTGTCATTTAGCCAAAATATAAGAACACTACAGTGCAATCTATTTTGATTCACAAATGTAAAATCATGGCTTAATAAATAAAAATTAATTTTAAAGGCAAATGAATTAAGTGCTCATTTCTGTCATTATCATCTGAATTTTCTAAGATGTAGATGTTCTAGTTGCAAAAGGTTTTATTGATTTATGATGTTACTGTGTTCATAAATTAACAAGAAAAAAAATGAAGCTTTGTTAAATCTATTTTCTTGAAATTATTTTCTAAAAACAATGCCAGACATATAAATGCCATTTTCCTAACCTGTTTTTATGTGGAATTTTGCCAGAAGCATACACTTACTCTCATCTGGGATTGGATCTTGAATGGGAGTAGATGTAAAGAATAGAAAAACTCCTTTTGATTTTAACAACATGCCTCAATTTTCCAAGGTGTTTATTTACTAATGTGTATCCTGAAGTCTTTCAGATGTAATATTAACAAGGAGGTAATGAAATTGAGACTTACTTAGCAATTTCAGAGTGGCTTTTTAGCCAGTTGTAGTTAAAAAATTTCCTGAAAGAATGAATTGGGAATTGGGATCCCCCTACACATTTCTTAAATATTATTTATGGAGTTTTAAGAACTGAGCAAGTTAATGTGGACATAAAACACATTGCTTAGAAGCCAAGATCAAACATAGTTACCAGAGATTTTGCTAGTAAAATCATAGGAATTAACAGTAAAAATTTGATGGAAACGACTTCAAGATGTCTCTTATAGCTAATTAAGCTAAATTATTAATATGAATGTACAAAGCGACTGATTATTAAAACAGTTTATTGGGAAGTTACATTCTGTCCAATACTATACTGCTCATCAAGAAGCTAAGTACTGGTAAAATACCTAGAAAATTTGTCTAAAAATTTTGTTAAAAATATGGGTCACGGTCAGTAGGTTTCTCAAGGCCTGCATTTTGTTAGAGTGCCAGGAAAGACAGTAATACGTGTGAATTTGTCCTTTGTGTGCTAATTCGGTTAGCTTAAGAATAAAAACATAAAATGATTGCCCACCTGTGTGTGCAATCAGTCAGCATTATTTCTTTGATTTATAAGGCCATTGCTCTCTGACCAAGTGGCATTGCTAATGGGAAGGAATAGAATCCTCTTTCATTGCTGCTGTTCTTGTTTCCAAATAAAATGTTAAATTACATCACTGAAAATGTATAGCGGTGAAACATTGTGCTTTAATACCTAAAAATTAAGATTTATACTTGTGTCTTCTATTTCCTATAGGTAAAATAGTAAACATATGTAAAATAGTATATGTAAAAATAACATAAATATTAATACTCCATTATCAAAATACAATGTTGGAGGTGATACCTATAACTATCTTGATACATATAAATACCTTGTATTTTTTCAGTTTTCAAAGTAAAATTATTTAGAAGTAAAATTCCCTAATTTTATTTCAATTCCAGCAATTGTATACATGTATACATGTGTGTCTGTCTTCTCATATACTTTTCTAATGTGTAATGGAAAGATTTCTCACAAAATAACAAGCAGAACAAACCAATTTCATTCTGGGGCCTCCCTGGTGGCGCAAGGGGTTAAGACACAACCTATGGGGCTGTCAGCAGCCACTGCAGCACAAGTTTGATCCCCAGCCAGCGGGGGAGCCCACATGGCTCAGCAGACCTTTCCTGACTCGCCCGCCGCTCCCTTCAGCAGTGTATTTCAGTCAATCTGCCTGTTCTGTTCCTCTCTCTGTCTTTGGTGAATCCTCTTACCCTCTACACTTCTGGCCTGTACCCCAGTGCTTGTATGCATAGGTAGATAAATCTTAAAAAAAAATCTTTCATTCTTAAACTTTCCCCCCCTTTCTTAAGCATATATATTGAGCATGTTTCTATAAAAAAAATTAGGGAAGTAAGTCATACTTGAGGGCATTAAAATGCAAAAGAAGCTACTTTAGCTAATCTCATCCTTTCAGAGAGTTTACCAGAGAGCAATGACAAACCCTCCTGCCCTCCTGCTGCCCACCCCCGACAAGCCCACCTGTTCTGCAGCTGTGTCCATGCCTGCTCCCTCTGCTGAGCTCGTCCCTTTGCCATCTTCTCTCCAAGTGCTGGGCAGCACAGTCATTCTTCACCTATTTAGCTTATGAGATCCTGTGGGTTTTATGTGTTTTATGATAATAGTATAATGATAATACTTAACACTTGCACAACTTTTCATCTTCAAAGCGCATTCTGAACATTTACTAATGAATATTACATTAGTAAAACATGAGCTGTGTGTATGCTACTCCGTAATTAATCATATGACCCAAGTGGAGGCAAAATTTAAAACTCAAAACTCACTGTGACTGAGATGGTAATAGTGTCACTGGGTTTGAGGACAGTGAAACTTTATTAAGGCTTACATTTTTTGGAGATGAGCATCTGCACTTCTCACTCCCTAGAATCCACATCCAAAAATTGTGGCAGATTTCTTTATTGCTTTTTGGTGGAAGGCCAGTTGTTTTTCCAGCTCTAACTATTGAGATCTGAATGCTTCCCAACTCTTAAATCTCTTGTCACCTTCGAACTGTACATCATCCTTTCATGAATTCCTCCTTGAAATTTTTAATGCTACCCTTAAACTAGTGTTCACTAAAGAATTTTTTATGCCTTGAAATCCAAAATGTGCTGATTTTTTAATTGAAAATATGTAGATATACGCAGTAATTTTCCAAAAATTTCGGATAGTGTTCTAGTTCATAGCAGCCAATTTCGATATTAGTGTGGACACATCCTAATGTTTAGCCACCTGGAAGAAACATTTGACAGACTAGAGGCAACCAGTAAGGGAGAATGCAGTTATATGCTAAGCTAGAAGACTTCTTGGGTGACAGCATTTGTTAAAAAGACTCAACCTCTTTATGTAATCAAATAGAATCACTATGCTACTGATCCTATGTCCTTTCTTCCCAAAACATGTACAGGGGATGATAATCATAGAAATCATATTTGTATGATTTCTGCTCTGCCCTTTTTGTCAAAATACCTAGTGTGATCCTTTGCTCCTTTCACTCTCATGTGTCTCTATAAATACTACTCATTCTTTAAGGGTAGCTCAATCCTTCCTCCAAAATAGCTCAATCCTTTCTCCTTTCTCTCAAAATACATTGCTTTGTGACTTGAAGCTCATAAATTTATGGGAGATTGCATCAAAATGTACAGAGTTTGGGGGTAAATAGACCGGGGATTATAAACTTCCTGAATTGTTATAGAATGTTTTTGAAGACCAGGAAATAGTATTTTGATGCAGGATATCTTCTTTCTTTGATCAAAAATATATATTGGATAAACTATGGTACATTCAATGTACAGAGATGAAAGAAACAATCTCTCAAGTCATGCAAAGACTTGCATTTTACTATGTAACACATTTTACTATGTAAAAGAAGCCAACCTATAAAAGTCTACTTATTTTCTGATTCCAACTACATGACATTCTGAACATGGCATAACCATGGAGATAGCAAAAATACCAGTGGTTCCCAAGGGCTAGGAGAGGGGAATGGATAGGTAAAGTACAGAGGATTTTTAGGGCAGTGAATATGCTTTGTATGGTGCTATCCTGATTACTACATGTCATCATACATTTGTCCAAATTCATAGAATGTTCAAAACCAAGAGTATACTCCAAGGTAAATTATGGACTTTGGGCAATTATGACTTATCAGTGTAGGTTCATCAATCATAATAAATGTTGCAATTCAGTGAACAGTGTCAATAGTAGGGGAGACTATACATTTCTGGGAGTTAGGGAATATATGTAAAAGTTCTGTACCTTTCAGTTGTGCTGTCTACTACTCTACTCTAAAAAATAGTCTTTAAAAAAAAGTGTTGCATATCTGCTATGACTTTGGTACAATACTAATTATTATAGGATTAGAAATGGCACCCTAAGGGGCTTACAAACTCACAATGAAGGCAATTAAATAATCTGGCAATTAAAAATATCAGAATACACACTAGATGGAGCATTCATGGAACACCATGTGAACATGGAAGTGAAACCAAACACTGCTTTTGTGGGAGGGAGTTGGAAAGGAGTACTCAGAAGATGTACGATCTAACCCAAAACCTGAATATGTTTGACATTTTGTTCAAATAACTATGGCTTGCTATGTGGAAAGGAGTGGATTATGGAATTGGAAGGGAGCAGATAGAAAGTTATTTTAGTCATCCAGGTGCAAGTGCTTTGAATTAAAGCATGGAGATGAAGATACCTAAATTTAGTCAAAAGACTTGATAGGGTTTAATGAGTGATTACATGCAGGTGTGAGCACTTGGAGGCCTCAAGATCAATACTGATGAATAATTTCATGAAAGTTTTGATGAAGGCACTTATGATACCTTGGAGTATAAGAGTATACAATAAGCTATGTGGCAATGGTTATCTTCCTGCTTGTTCAACAGCTCTTTGCAAGTAGTGCTGATGAATAATTGGACATGAATCTCTTGAGATTACATGGTCTATAGTAGTCTTTAGACTTGAAATATTTTCAATTCAATATTTTAATCAACAATTTAGGAAAAATAACATTTTCACAGGAGTAGCTAATATGATAGGTCTACATCAGTATTTGAGATAATAAGTTAAATTGTGAAATCCTGGGGAAAATAATAGGTAAGAAGATACATATTTGGTATTCATATATTACATGATTTTGCACTGAACTTAAAGTATAAATACAGAATGAGGGAAATGTTTTTTAGAAGTGTAAACACCTAATCATCTAACTAATGTATGCTGCTGCTGTGTAAAAATTTCTCCAAATGCTAACCTTTATTTTTTTGGTAAGATTTATTTTATTTATGCATACAAGAGCTGGGGTATAGGCCAGAGGAGTTGCAGGAGGGTTGGGGGAAGGATTCAACAGAGACAGAGTGGAGAGCAGAACAAGCAAATTGACTGACATACACTGCTGAGGGGAGTAGCAGGTGAGACAGGAGAGGTCAGTTGTGCCATATGGGTTAGCTCCCTGGCTGAGGAGCGAACTCATGCTGCAGTGACTGCTAAGAGCTTCATAGTGCTGAGACTTAACCTTTTGTGCTACCAGGGAGACCCCCAAATGCTAACCTTTAAAAACAAGAGTGTATGTTCCTAATCACAGAAAGTAGCATTCCCACTGTTTCCCATGATTATTAGAACCTACGTGGAACATGCAATTCTGGTGCTGTAGTTTCAAAAAAATGACAGGTGAGAAGCTGAAATTATGACATGACTAGAAACCTTAGAAAGAGAGGTTAAAGAAATTAGAGAGTGTTGTCTCCATCTGATAAGACTACATAAAGTTTTAGGGACTAGAGGAGGGAAGAGACAAAGTATTAGAGTGAGAGCTGAAAGATAGGTCCTATGGCTCTTCAACTCTTCTACATCTCCCTCCACTTAGTTCTGGAGAGTAGGAATAATAAAAGTGGGGTATGTGTGAGGGGTCAGAAAGAAGAGAGGTCTTATGTTCCTCTTCACATTTGGAGTGGGAAAATGACAGCCTTGCTGAATTTCTTGAGCAATGGTGGTGCTCGAGAAATTGGGTAGAGAGACTTGACAGTGTATTGAGGAAGAGAGACACCTGAGGTGGCCTTGCCAGATTTGATGGTGCTCAAGAGTAGTGGGCAAGAATAGTCCATTCATTCTATGATTCTAGAAGTGCGCAGAAATGAGTTTGTGTGAAATTGACTGACCTGGTGGACATTGGGCCAGCAATCAGCAGCATGATCTGTTGAGTCTAAGTTGGAGACAAGATTCACATTGCCCAGAATTCTGACAGGACAATTATAAATGGGACAGTGTGCTTTGCAGGAGGTGATAGTCTGGACAGAGGATGACTGTAGGTCAGCCCATCAAATGCAAGTGCTTTGACACCGTGTAAGTCACTTAGAACATAGAGAAGGGGGAAGAATATGGTAATTTACCTAAAAAACCATCAAACTGTTTGAGAAAATCCTGAATTGACTTAATCTACCAAGTTTAAAGTGTAGAGTTGCCACCACTAAATAGAATGGGGACTTGAGAGAGAGATGTAAATAAGCAGGTTTCTTTTATGGGAGGAGGGCATGCTTGAGGGATTTTTACTATTTTTTTTTAAATTGTATTACTTTATAACACTGTATATGGTTTAGGTGTATAAGTTCATACCTCTTCAGATATCTATTACCACATCACACCCACTACCAAATTACCCATATTTTTCCACCATATACTTATTTGCCCTCTCCCTCCTCCCTCCCAACCCCACCTTCTACCTCTAGTAGTCTCAATTCTACAGTCAGATTTCTAGGTTTGTTTTGATTTAGTTTTTTTCATGTGTTGAATACAAAGAAAACAAAGGAACAGACAAAATTAAGTCACTAAATATTTAAATCAACAAATTCAAGTCTTCACGAGGCAAACATTATCATGAATAGTCTTACGTTATAGACACTTTAGTTTTTATTCCTCCCTTTTCCTCATTTACAGACTTTTTATTTGTCAATTTTTAATTTAATGTTTTTCAATTTTATTTTTAAAGTTTAAGAACAGAGCATAATGAAAAATTGTCTTTCTCGAGGCAGAAACTATCCCTTTAATTAGAGGGGTCTTTCTAATGAAAAAGCTGTTTTCTAATTTTCTTAATGTTTGGCATTGAGGAGTGTCCTGAAATATAATTATGTCTCTGTACAGGCATTTATACCTGAGATTTTATGAAACTACAAAGAAACAGCTTACACTCACCTCAAGGTATTTAGTATTGGTACAGAACGAAAGTCTTCAATTTCTCTTACATGTTACCAAAATATCAAGGATATTTTCTCATGTAATTAGTGTTTCTTGTGTGAGGTTGGAGGAAAAAGAAATGAAGCTATTGTCACTCTATTTAAAACAAGTTTGACTTTCTTCTACATAAAAAATATTTACAGAAGGGATTGTAAAAAGCTTCAGTTATAGAAGAAGAAACATTTCCTTGTTCTGATTAAGTTCTAACAAACTTAATCTAACAAACAAAATGATGCTTTCTTTTTATTTTTTACCAGGATAATATAATTAAATAGACCACAAAATCAATAGAATGATAGTTTTCTTAATTGGCCCAAGTAGGTGGTATAAAGTTACCTTTGAAGCTAGTGTTGATTTTTTATTATCCTATTTTTATTGCTTATGATTTTAACAGTTCATTCAAATTTATCTCTCTCTCATTAAATTGTTCTGACTCTCCAGAGTAAAAAGAAAGTGATGCATTTAAGGTCAAAAAGTAACAGGATTGCATCCTAAGCTGTTGAGGGTTGCATCCTAAGCTTAGGTTGTATCGTAAGCTGTTAAGTTGATTCTCTATGAGAATACATTAAAAAAAAATCATGTGAAGAGCAACATGCAGGATTTTGTAGAGGATCAAGATGAGTTTGAGTGGTCCTGAGGGAGATTGGGGGAAACAGAAAGGAAATTTAGGAATTAATGCTCATATTGATTCAGTTAATGACTATGCAGAAAAAGCTATAGTTTATTTAGTTAATGAGTTTCCAGATTATTTTTTGTTCTGTTTTTTATTGAGATATCATTGGTTTACAACACTATATAGGAGTTAGAGGTACAGGTTCACAGTGTTCAAATGTAGTAGAGCAATATTTTTAACTTGCTTCAAGCACAGAAGCTTTTAGCAATACCCATCATACCTCTGCCCTCATCTGTTTTTTATTATACTGATGTGTATGGAAATTTAGTTCTCTTTCATTCAGAGGAGGGAGTTTTATTGAAAGCTGTGACCAAGGGAGTATAGAGGATGTATCTGCTTCTTTGAACTTAGTTTTTAGAGAATTTAAGGCCCCAAACAGAACATCATTTTCTTATAAGTGGAGTTTGATGATATTTTAAGTAAGAAGTGATTAGTACAAGCTAGATAAAATGTTCAAGAGATCTTTCTTGAGACTTTGGAGCCCATCAGGTTTACTGTTGTTATTTTTTTTTTTAAAGACTCCATTGATTATTATTATCAAGTGTGGCAAAGATTTTAGGAGAAGCCAGTCTTTCTGCTCCTGAGTAGATATCTCCATTATTCCCAAAGTTTGGAAATATAAGCAATCTGGAAACAGTGATATAACTTATATTAATGGTTTCATAAGCATAGGCTGTGGGTATTTTTGAGCTTAGGAAAGAAAGGAAAATAGCCAAATTTTATGTGATGGAAGCAGCATGGTTTACATAGAAGGCATTTGTGGTATATCATCACACTAAGAGTGAGACTAGAATCAGAAAGCCATGAGGAAAAACAGACATTTCCTAAGCCATCTGAATGCTATGGTTCTGAAGTTTCCAGTTTGAATTAGAGATGGTTATGTATATTTACTGATAATAGGGCATATGATACAGATCTCTAGAAACTTTAAATAATGAGAACATGATGATTGCCATAATGTGGGGAGTACTAGTAAAAGCATGACTATAATTACAAGGTAGAGGCAACTGTATTTAGACAGTCTGATCCTTAGGTTGAAAACTCAGTTTGGAAATTAAAAACAATACATGTGAAAAATTCAAATCATGCTTAAAATAGTTTCTAAAGAATAAGTGAACAAACTCTAGAATCTGAGAATCTATCTTTAAATTCTAATTCTGTCACTTTGCAGCTCTGTGATTTTAGATATTTTACTTCTGTGAACTTTATAGTATCCATCTTAAAAATACTTGAATAATAACAATAAAAATACCTTTCATTGGTTTATTACATGGAGACCTGATGTTAGCAAATGCTTCATAAGTATCAGCTATTATAACTATTATTATTACTCTTTATTCCAGATCATACTTCACTGATTAGATTTTTGATCTACAAGAGGATGTTTTATTTTTGCTATGAAATTATAGTTACTCTTTTATTGTTAAGATTTGTTTCCTCAGCTTTATATTCTTTCACATATAAAACATGATATTCCGGAGATATGAAGAAATGGTCTTTCAAGAGAGAATCAAATAGTGATTCATGGCTCTGTAAAATAAACTCAGGAGTTAAACAGTCAGCAATATTAAGTAGATACACCTTTGTATGTGTGTATGGGCAAACAACCAAAAGCAATTAGTTAAAAATGAATCAGTAAATTGTTACTTTGACTTTATGTGTGAAAACCAATTCTGGGTTGCCTAATTTGGGAACCAATCCTACTGACTACATAAGATATTTGGGTATCATTAAATGGCAAATATAAAGGACATTAGACTCTGGTAACGTTTACTTTGTCCATCATCACACATTATATTAAAAAAAAAATCCTGGGAAAACAGAAATTTTGCTCCCATGGTTTTATTAGCAAAGATAGATACCCCAATGAAATAGAACATTTAGTGAGGAAATGTTTATAAATTTTATATTAAGGTAAATTTTATTAACTGAATTATAACTTCAAAATTGGTGAAGAGACTGAAAACCATTTATACTGGAGTAACCCAGCAAATAAGCTTTTTTGGGAGTATTCTGGCAAAATCATTTCTGTCATGAAACAGTCTTATAAAATGATTTTATCTAGAGCAAGTTTTAACAGAACAAAGAAATAAAAAATAGAGTAACAGAATAAAGATACAAGTCTATAGACTTTAGTAGTAGGATAGATTTGAAAATGTCAGCTATTACAGTTTCAATATATTAATGTTCAGTTTTTCGAGAAACTGTGTTTATATCATGAGTTTTACCCATGAGTTTTGTAATATTACAAAAACTCACCTCATAATGTTATAGTTATGCTTTATTAAAAAGAAATCCAGATGGCATTTTAATAAGAAATTAGTTTTACCAATAACTTAAAGTACTATATCTGATCTGTGTGCATTCACTTAATGAGAAAATATGAATGTTAGTGAGAAAAGGGTATAGCATTGGAGATTTCACACTTTAATTTTTCACAATCAGATTTTGTTTGGTATGAAGTTCAGTGCAATCCATTCAAAAAAGAAAAACCTTTAACTACCCTGTTAGTCATATTCGAGGTAGCTGAAGTCCTTCAGTTTATTAACTGAAGCCCTTCAGTTAATAGGATTGGGAACTCAAAATTCAAGAGGATTTTGCATTTCTGTTAAAAAGTGGTACTCTTTTAGTGTGAGAAAGACATCTTGTGAAAGCTGACCATAGATCTGAGGGTCTCTGACGTGGAGGGGAAGGGTTTTTACAGGGAGGTGGTAGAAATGCACAATGGACTGTGGTGGCAGACTGTGATTGTAGATGGTGGCAGGGCTATAGTGACTACACCTGAGAGGAAAAATCCTGTACTGTCAAAAAACTAGCAAGGATGTGAAAATTGGTATTTCAATAATTTTTAAAAAAGTGAGGAATACTATAAAAGTTTCTAAAAGGCTTGTAGAATGCACAATTGGTTGTGAAATCAATTACCTGGTTACATATCTCCAAGCAAAAATTCCCTTTTAATTTTTATGGTTTTGAGTTATTCTATTTTTAATTTTAATTTTAATTTTTTGTACTACATTTTTGTTCTATATGTGCACATGTTCTGCTTACTCTCTACCACAAACCACCTGTGCCAATACCCTAGTGTTATTCTATTTTCATCGATCTAAAAAAATACATCAGAGGTTTACATTGCCTATTTTGTACAATTTATTAAAAAAATTAATTTTTCCTGAAGTAAAATGGTCCTTCAGTAGAGCTTTGTGAGTGGAAGAATAGTGTGAACAACTAAGTCACAGAACCAGCAATTGAGCTGTGTTCTGCCATTTCCAGCTGTGAGCTTGGTCATATCACTGAACTTCTCTAACATTTTGCATAGCCATAGAGTTGGGCCATTATTCTTGATAGTTTCCTTTCTTGTTGCAAATCAAGTGAAGGAACAACTAGCTTATAGAAGTCCTGATCATTTTCCCTAATAGAACAAAACAGGAAAATAAATCACTAATGTCATAATGTTATGTTTATAATATTTATATTATTAATGTGTTTAGACTATTAATAAATATTTACTTGCAGACTTCATTTATGAAAGCATTGTAAATTATAAAAGTTGTAAAAAGTTATTCCTAATTTTATCTTTTATAGAATGGGACTACACATGGAAAGGTAGAAAATGAGCAGCAAAGAAACCTTGGGAAGACTGATTTCCTAAGTACTTTTCTAAGGACTATTACAAATATTCTGTTTACAATTAAACTAAAAATATTTTAACCTTTGATACTTAAAACATGTTTATTACCAGATGATATGCTTGTATGGCAAGTTATGAATAACATTTCCCATAGACCCTTTAAAAAATTTTTCATTTTATCATTGCAAGTACAATTATTTAACTATTGCTCTGAATCATTTGAGTGTGTCTCTTATTACAAAATAAGCTTATATATATCTTTTTATTTTCCCTTGAAAACTATAATTTAGGAAAATTACCTATTATAGAAGAAATAAGACCTAATATTCAAATTAAACCATGTACACTGATATGTTTAAATATGTAAGAGTTAACACCGATAATAAGGTTGAGTCCCTTTTCTTAAATTTATTGACCACTTTGATTTTTCTTTTCCCCTGATGTGCTTGTTCCATTTTTATATTGATTGATTTGTACTCATTTTGTATACTTTTTAGATGTAAGTTCATTGCTAGTTATATGTACTACAAACATCTCTCTCACTCTTTTATTCCTTTAATAGTACCTTTTGCATAACAAAAAGTTCTCAAAATCACATATTCACTTTGTCATTTTTTAAACTGATTGGTATGTGTGTTTTCTACATTTGAATAGTTTTAGTTACTCTGGTATTGGGGTGCTGCAAAAATTCTGCTAGTGTTTTCAGATTGATTTTTTTTTTTTTTTTTTTTAAGATTTTATTTTATTTATTTATTATATAAGCACTGGGTACAGTCAGAAGCGTGGGAGGGTGAGAGAATTCACCAGAGCCAGAGCGGGGAGCAGAGCAGGCAGAAGGACCGAAGTACACTGCTGAGGGGAGCAGCGGGCAGCAGGAGAGGTCTGCGCGCCATGCGGGACCGGTCTGCGCGCCATGCGGGACCCTCCTCCGGTGGACGGGGAGCAGCCGGGGATCGAACTGCTGCAGAGGCTGCGGGCAGCTTCGCAACCCAGCGCTCAACCGCTGCGCCACCGGGGAGGCCCTCAGATTGATTTTTTTAAGGACTGAAAGAATATATGAATCAAAATCCCTCTTGTAATACTCAAAAATTGTTTTCTGGTGTCATATCTCTATCAGAAAAGTGAAACTCAGTGCATAAAAAAGAAACTCTTGGGAGGGAACACAATGGATTAAGGGTGCACCACAGGTGCTTTAGTGGTGGGTGGCTTTCAAAAGGGGTGTCTGATAGCCCCACAATACAAATAACAATGTAACATTACCTCAATAAAAAATTACCTCAATAAAAAAGAAACATTACCTCAATAAAAAAGAAAAAGGGAAAAAGCAGCTTTTCAAACAGGTATCTTGCTGGCATATTTCCCTATAAAATATGAATATTTATTTAACATTTTATTTTCAGTAGTTGAATTTGCTCTTTTCTACTAAAAAGCACTTTTTATAGCTTCCAGTATATATGAATAATATATAGCTTCCAGTATATATGAATAATCAAAAATGGTTGCTTCTGTGAAAGCATGCACACACATGCGTGCACACACACATACACTGATGCACAAAAACACATTCCCCTTGAGGCTTCCTCTAAATTACAAGTTTAATGTTGTGCTCACAGGGTATAGCCAGGGAGTGTCAAGCTGGACGCTTGCCTTAGTTATAGAGCTTGATTATAAGGCAACAGAAAGTGCCAAGCCTTTAGAGTCTAGTTGGCAGTTCTCTCATTGGAGAACCAATTAAATAAATTGTTTTGGATTGTCCTGCATAAATCATAACATCCATAAATACTTAGGCAGGAAATGAATAAGAGTTTATTTGAAATAAGGTGTACCAAGAATTTGTACATTTCACCAAGAGTAAGTTAAATGTTCAACTTCTTTCCTTAAAAGCAAATTACTTCATTGTAATTTTCACAATTTTACATGAGGAAATACATAAAGATTTCATTAGTGCATGGACAATGCAGTGGTTCTGATAACCAGGTGGTGTGAGTTAGTTTTTATAATGAAGAAATCCTGACACATAGATGGTTACGTATAATCAAGCTTTGGCTGTGTGAGGATCCCATAAAAAGCCAGTAACATATGTGATTCACACTCTATATATTGGTGTGCCATTAATTTTTAATGGGTTTTATTTATGTTCTTTGGTTTTGTGTATGTGTGTGAATGCATGTGTGTATGTGTATAAGAAAGGAAAAAGGGAGAGAGAAAAGTTCCTTTGAGACAGTTTTGTTTAAATTAACCTAATCTTCCTCTTTATGCACCAATTCTTTTTCTACAAAGACCTTTAACTCTTTGCTTGGATTTACCTATTGAGGATCATTAAACTCTCAATAATAACTGTGACTGGTAATCTTTAGTTCTTAGAAATGATTTTACTTGTTAGAAAGCATTGTGTAATTTTAAGTTACCTGAAAATATTATATGTTTATATTTTCTCAGCTAATCTATCGAAGAGATAAATTCTCTTTCACAGGGATGATGGATATTTTTAATGAACTTCATTATAAAAATTATAATTTGTTCTTCTTGAGGGGCGAATAATTTAACTTTGATCTTAAATGTCTCAGCTTTGTCAGTTCCTATTGGAACGTGTTCTTACAGGATAAAAAAATGATTGCTGTAGGAGTATACAATGATTTCATATATTTAAGACTTCCATCTGTAAAATATTGAGTAACCAGAAATTTCAAATGACATTTTTCTTGCCTCATGCTGTTCTGTTTTGAATGTTATCCACTACTTCTGCAAATTTCTACACTATTCGCACTTACCGATTTCAAGAGAGAAGACTCATCTGACCCAGCAGACCTGTCCAGATTCCTCTAGTACCCAATCTCAGGATAGCTTTTTTTCTCTACACTAGCACCTATCACAACAGTAAAATTATCTCTAACTACTTGGCTATGTTTCCCCTGACACACTCCATGGTACTATGCAACATGCATATAGTTTTCTTAAGAAAACATAACATCTGCAGTAACATAGATTAAATATGTTTATGAAACCATATATATGTATCAGGATTTTAAAATGGAACACTTTCAGTTTCTTTTGTGGATGAATAAAAATCTTTGGGATTTTATAAAGGCACACTTGCATACAGACTTAGCAACAGATCTGTAATTATTGCACTAGATTCCAGTTTGTTGGGTTATCCAATCTCGGTAAGATGTCACTCGAGTATATACTCCTGGATTATCTGGAAGACCACACTGATACCCCCAGCTTACTATCCCCACAAGGAACCAAAGTCGCCGCGAATCTTCTTGTACTAGTGGGCCACCAGAGTCACCCTGAGGGAAAGAGAATGATTGATTACTTAAGTGTGAAGACAACCCCAAACAATTAAGTAGTTTATTTCTATGGCAGCAGATGTCACATCCACTAGGCAAATAGTCATTCTGGCATTTCCTATTGAAATACATACCCAGTCATGCAAAAATTACCAAAATCCTCTAAGTACACATCTCACTCCTTTGGTGTGAGCACATTTCCCAGACTTGACAGCTACTGTGCATCCCAGTTTTTGCCTTCATCAGCAAGTCTTCTCTGACCTAATCTTTTCCTCCCATTGTCGCCCCTTCCATTTTTTTGGTTAGGTTAGTTTTTACTGCCTGTGTTTCACATCTTGTGTGTATCTCTTTCACAGCTTCTTCATTATTTTATATAAGCACGTTTATGTGCCTGTTTGAACTTCCACTAAGCAGCTCCCCTTGTTGAAACAGCTACAATTTTCCTAAGTACTCATTGCATTTATGATGCTTGTTCAGTGTCAGTTTCTCTGGCTAATACTGTAATGTCCATGAGGGAAGGGGAATATCTATTCCAGATTCCTCTGCAGTCTATGTTTTTAGCCCAAAGGCAGTATTGTGAAATATTTGTTGAATCAGTGAGTTTCTGTATGGTTTTCATGACAACATTATCAAAGAGACTGCCCCTATCCATTGTATATTCTTGGCTCCTATGTTGTAATTAATTGACTATATAAGCATAGGTACTTTTCTAAGCCCTCTGTTGTGTGCCATTGATCGCTGTGTCTGTTTTTATGCCAATACAGTACTGTTTGTTTAATATAGTATGGTTTGAAATCAGGGAATGAGATGTATTTAGCTTTGTTCTTACTCTATATTACTTTTGTTATGGGGATCTTTTATGATTCCATAAACATTTTAGAATTGTTTGTTCTATTTCTGTGTTAAACACCATTGGAATTTTGTTAAAGATTGTATTAAATATACAGATTCCTTTGGGTTGTATGGACATTTTAACAGTATTAACTCTTTTAAGTCCAGGAACATAGAATAAATTTCCATTCATGTCTTCAATTTCTTTCATTAATATCTCATTGCTTTCAGTACAGGTCTTATACCTCCCAGGCTAAATTCATTCCTAGGTATTCTTTTTGATGCAATTATAAATGAGCTGCTTTTAACTTTCTTTTTCTCATAGTTATTAGTGTACAGAGATACAGAAGATTTTTTTATATGAATTTTATATCCTTCAGTTTCACCGAATTTGTTCATTATTTCTGACCGTTTCTTTGGTGGTCTTTAAGGTCTTCAACATGCACCTACCTCTTTATGCTAGAGATTTTTTAATGTTTTTGCTGCTATTTTTTCCCATAAGAAATTTCTCTGCATATCTTAGTCAGAGTGGGTAGGAATTTTACATTTATTGTTTACTTTTGTTATAGTTTTTTGAAAATTCATACCCCCATTTGTGTTGTATAATTGAGGTAGCTTTTGTGACTCAAGTAACTAAGTTTATGCACAAATTTCTGTCTTAGATACTATGATTACCTCCCCATTTTATGGATAAAACATGTTAAGAAATTCAAACCCAAGTCTGTCTAGTTCTTGAGCTTGAATGGCTAACTGCTCTGTAATTTGGCTTGTCAAAATTGTTTTCATTATCGATCAACTTCATAAAGGAATTTTATATGAAAATCTAGATCATCAATTTTTAAAGTAGCAAAGCTATGTGTTATAGTTATGGCACCTCTTTGTCTTTCACTATACCACATGGTAGTAAGTGCTAGTAAATTTGGATGATGACAAAGATAACATTGTCTTAAACTTACCCGGCATGCATCTACTCCACCTTCAGGTACTCCAGCACAAAGCATTCCAGGCAAGATGGCTCCATGGTAACTAGTTGGTGCATTACATGCATCATTACTTATAATGTTGACCTGTGCTTGCTCTAGCTCTGTAACTGTGCTGCCTGTTAAGTATAAAAGTAGAAAGAAAATGAACTTCAAGATGTATAAATTAATGACTCTGTGGTGAATACGGGAAGGAATAAATGCACTCCAAACATTAATTCTTATTCAGCAAATGGAACTATTGAAGATGTACTTTGAGTTTCTTTTCAGAAGATTCCCACAGTACAGTAAAGCAGGATAGCAGATAATCCCCTTATTCAGATCAGTTCTCTGTCCCTTCCCTCTTCTTCAGCTTTGTAACATCCCTTAGACCTTTAAAGAAAACAAAAAAACCTCTATCTTAAAATTGGTGAGTAGTATTTAAATTACCTATAGACTTTCAATTGAAAATTACATGTTGATGAGATACCATTTTACTCCAGTGAGAATGGCACAATTAAAAAAACTAGCTAACAACAAATGTTGGTGAGGGTGTGGAGAAAAAGGAACTCTTCTGCATTGTTGGTGGGAGTGCAAAGTGGTCCAACCACTATGGAGAGCTGTGGGGAGATTTCTGGACCTACTAAACATAGAGCTTCCATATGATCCAGCAATTCCACTCCTAGGTATTTACCCAAAGGACAAAGAAACATCAATTCCAAAGAGCACCTGCACCCCTATGTTTATAGCAGCACTGTTTACAATAGCTAAGCTTTGGAAACAACCCAAATGCCCAAAAATAGATGACTGGATCAAGAGGAAGTGGTACTCAGCATTCAAAAAAGATAAACACATGCAATTTGCAGCAACATGGATGGTGCTGGAAGGGATCATGCTCAGCGAAATAAGCCAGAAAGATAAAGAAAAATACTGGATGGTCTCACTCATAGCAGGAATCTAGAAAACGTAAATAAGGGACCAGGAAAATGAATAACTATAAGAAAGTGAAAATCAAAATCAACAAAAACTATGAACCAGAGACACTCTATGGGGGTTAGGGGGCGGGAGGGGAGGGAGGGATTGGGGTCAAAATAAGGGGGTTGCAATTGTAAGGGGAATATAAAAATAAAATTTATTATTAAAAAAAGAAAATTACATGTTGAATAACTTTAGTGATAAAAGAGAAATCAGTCTTTTTATGACTAAAGGACTAATTTATTGTATACTGTAGTCACCTTATAATAGTACTGTTTTTTTTATTGACGTAAATTTAACTGTTGCACCACATTACTCTGGGTCATGAGAACAGAATGAAATGTTTTCTAGGACAATCAAACCTTCATATTACTCCTCAAGAGACAATCTACACTATGTGGAAATTGTTAGTGCTATCCTGCTACTTCGTGACCATACTCTAATTTTCACTGGCCCTATGTGCACTTTCACATTGCCTTCATTTCCATTTTGTTCATCAAAAAACAAGCGTGAGCTAATGCTTACATATTCAGAGAATTTCTTCCTCTAGAGGCAGAATTTACTTCATCCCAGAATACCTTAAAAAGTTGTTGCTAACTTAGAGTATTAAAGCACTTAGAGAATACATATTTCAATTATTTTTTAAAGAATATTTTTTATAAGGGAGTCATTTGAGTCCTATTGAATCCTACTTATTGAAGAATTCATGTGTCATTGCTTTCTTTTGTATTTCCTTATTATGGCATTTGCAAATTCCCCATAGTTTCTATGAACATTATCTTGCTTTGTTGAGGGAACTCAGCAATAAGAGCTTAGACTGAACAGAATATAGGATGGTTCCATCCATAAACCTGCTCTTCAGGTATTTTCTAATTTAAATAATTATATAATCACAAGTACTTTTGTCTTTTTTTTCTGAGATACTCACCACTATATTTTTTAGATCCCCATCCTGTTACATAAGCAGTAGAACCAGGTATAATATTCTGGGTAGCCATTGGGAGACACACCGTATGGATATTTTTGGTGAAGGTGACACTTCTCTCAAGTTGCACAGCTGCAATATCATTTTCATGAGTTGCAGATTTATAATTATTATGAACTATAATAGTCTTTACTTTCATTCTCTGTTTAGGAAATGTTGTGGAAATTCCAAAGATGACTGTCCATTGACGAGGATCAGAGATGCTAAAAAAAAAAAAAAAAAAAAACAACCACAATGATACTTGAATAGGGAATTTGTATTTCAAATATTTAGATTTTGTGTTTGCCATTCCCCTTCACCATCTAGAAATTATTTGATCAACCATCTCTTTACTATATTAAGTGCCTGCTAAGACCAGGTATTTGTATTTCTAGGATGATTAATATCAGTTACTGTCATTTGGGTTCTTTGGCCTTTTAGGAGGCAAAGGAGATTAATATTTTTGTGAATTATATCTTGTTTCTTGTATTAACCACCCATCCCAATAAATGTCAGTCTAAATAAGAAATTTAATTAATCTGGGTCTGTATTTCAGAATAAGTTTCAAATTTATTCACTGTATAAAAAATATTGAGCTATAAAATATCATAAAAAATTTCAGAATTGGGTTTTCCTGACATTTTTGTTTGGAAATTATGCACTAGTCTTGTTAAACTTCATTCCCTCTTCAGTTTGTAACTGATATGTATTATCAGTTAGTATTCTGAAATCTGTAAAGGGATTTTTAGAAACTGAAGATTTTACAGAATTTTCGTAGGAAGAAATGGAAAGTTGGAGGGATTTTAACATCTCAGGGAGAAGTAGATTGGGCAAGTGCTCTTCATCTTGTCCACCTGGAGTTCAAGGTTTGTGCTTTGAGAAACAAGAGTGATTGATTTGACTGGAGTGCTTCTTTGGGTATTTGGTAGAGAACAGCTTTTTGATGTGGCTATTGAAAGAGTTTGAGAAGATATGACCAGACACATATGTGTTCAGATAATCATCACTTTTCTGAGTTAAATTTTGGACTTTCCCCAACAACTTTAGTGGTCAAGGATGCACCATTGAAAAGATGGGTCTGAACCTAGCAGGTTGTAGTCACATGGAAGGCTAAAGTCCTACTATGAATAGTAGGACCTTTTTTTTTTTAAATACCAGTAGGTAAGTTCAATCATTATATCCTCTTCTGACCGTTTATCGCTGTTAGCAATAAGTTTTAGGCATATGAGTGAAAAATTTTGGATATGTTATTTAAATTCATTTTATTTATGCTATACATTATAATTATTATTTCGTGCATGTGTATCTGCAGGGTGGCATAATACAATGGAAATCTCTCACAATTCATCTTAGCATTTAACACATGTTTACATTGGTGTATTTAATCCTGTCAGTAACATTAAGGCATAAATAACAAAGTCCCTAATTGAAAAAAGTTACACTTATTGAGATTCAGTATTTATCCTAAGCTTTCATGACCAGCATTTAAATTAAACACTGACATATAAATCTTTGTTCTTTACTATAATATATTATTATCTGAGCCAGAAAATAGGAGTACATAAGCAAGTTGAATGAGAAAACATATTTTTGCTCTCGTAGGAAGAAAGACTTTTTTTGCATTGTATTATTTCTGACTCAACTCAGTCATGTTCAGCCTTGGTAGCATGAATGGAATCCTTGTGTATATGTCTTTCTTGGTTATCCCCAGATAGGTAAATAAGCTGTGACCTCACCTTCTAAAGCAGTGAGCTGCTGTCAGGATCCACGTGTGACTGATCAGGGTGCCTCCACAATGGTGAGTATTTCTCAGGTGTAGACTGACTTGCCAGGGCCAGTCTCCTTCCTCAGCCTTTGTGCCTCCTATGATTCTCTCCTCAGACAATGTTATTAGGTCCGAACGTGCCCCACATGCTAATGAAAAGAGGGGATTACTTGATGGAAAGATGATGATTCATTTACATTTGTCATTTATGTCTTGTATGTATTCTCCTCCAGGACATGCTAGTCTATTCAAAATAATGATCAATATGTTACATTTTTAGAGTACGTATGTGACTACGGTTGCCTACTGACTACACTTTGCAGACATTTCTGAACTTAGTTGGCAAGTCTGCTTCAAATTCTAGAGTAATTTTTTTAAGATTTATTTATTTATTTATTTATACAAGAACCGGGGTACAGGCCAGATGCTCAGGAGGGTGAGAGGATTCACCAGAGACACAGCAGGGAACAGAACAGGGAGACTGATGAAATACACTGCTGGGGGGAGCCACGGGCGAGACAGGAGAGGTCTGCTGCACCATGTGGGACCCTCCCCAGCCAGCCGGGATCGAACGGGCCCTGCAGAGGCTGTGGACAGCTTCACAGTGCTGCACTCAACCGCCTGCGCCACCAGGGGAGGCCCCTAGAGCAATTTGAAAGTTCTCTGGAATTCCTTAAGAGTGGGGATTATGATACATTAGTGTTGGATGTACCAGCTCAGGACACAGGTTCACTGGGAAATGTCTATCTTTATAACTTACCTGTGGAATTACAATATAGGCATCACCTGGGAACTTATTTGACATATTTTTACCCTGGAAACAACCTAAGTGTCCATCAGTGGATGAATGGCTCAAGAAAAAAGTACATATATATTCATTCTTATAAAAAGCAAATCTTGCCATTTGCAACAACATGAATGAACATAGAAGGTACTGTGTTAGGTAAAATGAGCCAGACCAAAAACAACAACAACAACAAAACCAACACTGCATGTGCATGCATTATTTATAAATGAAATGTAAAAGAAAAAGTCAACAGACAAATAGTGTTGAAAGTGCTTGTGGCAAAAACTTTCAGCTATACAATGAATAAGATCTTAGGATCTAATGTAATGCATGGTGACTATGATTGATAACACTGTGTTGTTATCACAAACTGGTATTTGCTAGGAGAGTAGAACTTAAATGTTCTCTCAAAAAAAAAGAGTTGGGGGGTTATTAGGTGAGGTGATAGATGTGCTAATTAATTCGACAGGAATTTTTTCACAATATACACATATAACATACTGTGACATTGTACATTTTAAAAATCTTACAATTTTATTTGCCAATTATACTTTAGTAAAACTGAAAAAAAAATACTCTTAAGTCTATACCAGATAATGAACCAGAAGCTGCATTTTAGCCCCGGTTTTACTGAGGCAAAACAAATAAAATTGTACATATTATAAGTATATGATGAGGTAATTTGATACATATACATTGTGAAATGGTTACTGAGATCAGGGTAATTAAAAATATCCATCGCCTTACATAGTTTTAACTCTGTGTGTGTATATGTCATAAGAATGTTGAAGGTCTGCTCTCAGCAACCTTCAAGTATACAAATTATCAAGTAGTGTCACCTTATGGGCCCTAGATCCTCACTTAATAGAAGCTGCACTTTAATGAGTGATTCATGTGCACACTGAAGTTAGAGGAAATTGCTGTCATCAAGAACTCCTGGTGGCACAAGGGGTTAAGTACTGCACTATGAAGCAATCCACAGCCTCTGCAGCACGAGTTCAATCCCTGGCCTGCCAGGGAGAAACCCACATAGCATCGAAGACCTCTCCTGTCTCGCCCACTGCTCCCCTCAGCAGTGTGCTTCGGTCAGTCTGCCTGTTCTGTTCCCCACTCTGTTTCTGGTGAATCCTCTCACCCCCCTCATCTCTGGCCTGTACCCTAGCTCTTGTATGCATAAATAAATCAATCTTTAAAAAAAAAAAAAGAGAGAAGACTCTTTAATGGTACTACAGTTCATCATGGTTCAAGTCCACCTCCATAAATGACTATTGCCATGTGGGCCCTTGCAAAGGAGTTAATTTAGGTCCACAAAAATATTCTTGAGGATGCCTGAGAGGTTTCTAATTATCTAGATGAGATTTGTTTAAATGTCTTGAGCTCAGGAGTATTTTAAGTATTTAAACTGAAATTCACTGAGACGGGGTCCTCAACCCACTTTCCCATGATTTAGTTCTCCTTATTTAGTCTATAATTAAGAAATTGGAGGCAAATCACCAAATTCTGCTGTTGGACTGACTCCATTATACTAGTGACCCTGACTTCTTCAATAGAACAACCATACAGAAGCATTTTTCAAACATGTATTCCAGATAGAGGACCAGACTTCCATTAAAAACACAAATGGAACATACGGGTTCCTTTGCTGCATTCTCCAAACAAATTCTCTAATAAATTACTAAAGCATATTTTCATTAAAAAGAAGCATGAATTAAATATATAATGAAGTTAAAAAATATTCAAATTAAGCATCACCTTGTAAGATAGGACTTTAAGTATCTGAGACAGGCCAATTATTCAGGTACACTGAACTAATTTCTGTTTGCTATCTATTAGTCAAAGTAAACTTTGGTCTTTATTTCTGCTGCCTCAGTCTGAGAGCGTGTAGAATAACATTGGAAAATAGTGACTCTTACTTTAGGTTGTAGACCTAAAACCACAAGACTTTTATAATTTTTTACTGTACCTTATGCTTAACATAAATAAAAAAATGGCTTTGAGAACCTATAAGAATGATGTGAACTCATATATTTGAAAGTGTATAGAAATGCCACCACAGAAAAAGGGCATGAAAAACTTTCCATAACTACAAGAAAAATTCATGAGGTCAGTTGGATAGATACAGAGTAGATGGAATGCCACTGCTACTTCTTCCTTCTAAAAGGAAAGGGAATCCTAAACAGTATTCCATGGGTCAATAGGATCAGCATTGTCTTAACTCAAAAATCCATATGAATGAACCAAGAATAAGGACACTAAATTAATAAACACCACCTTGACAAAGAACACAAATAACTTGAACATTTACTCTTTAAATTTTGGTAAACAATATGTATATATAATTTGAAAACTTACTTTCAGAGAAAATATTTGCTGTATCCTGGTCAGTTAATGCTGGTATTAAAAAAAAAAAAAGAAAAGTGAAAATAAGTTCAATACAGTAAAGACTGTATAGGTTTTTTTTAGGACTGTATATTATTTCACCTTAATTTCTTGAAGTGTAGTATTCAGACAAACATAACCAGAATCACTTAGAAGGCTGCTAAGATAGATTTCTAGAATCCATCCCAGAAATGCCATGAGTCTCTTAGTCATAGCTCCACAAATCTTTCCTCAATTTATTACAAACATGAAAATTTGAACTTCAACTTAAAAAATTCTTAATATATACTTAAAAGATACTCCTGCTCTCAAGATACTGTTTAGTTGGGGAAACAGACACACAAACTAATCACTGAGAGGTGGATAAGATAAATGCTATGAGAAGTTAATTTTTCATTATTCAGACATGTATATGTAGGTATATTTGTATTACTCTACCGGTGTTATTAATGCTGTAAATATAACTGAACAAATATAGGAAGTTTGCCCTCACATAATTTACATATAGAAATTAGTCAAAGAATCATTTGAATAAATTTAAGTGCAGAGTGGAGAGGAGAGTTATTCTGAAAGAGCCTCAGAATTTTTGGTGAGAATTAACATTTGAACTGTATTTTGAAAGAAAATATTTATATCCTGGTCAGTTTTTGCTGGTGTTAAAAATTAAACACTGTATCTTGAACTGTATTTTGAAGACCCAAAAGGAATTTTTCAGGCAGACAACAGGTGAAAAGTCATTTAAGGTGGAAGGAATAGTGGGCACAGATACATGGCAGTGTAAGATGCTTGTGGTGTCCTGAGAGCTAGTACAATAGTTGCATGAGGGAAGATAGTGGGAGAGCATGGACAGGGAAAAATGTTGGGGTCAGATAGTCTATTCCATTTTGAAGTCTGATTACAGGATAGTTTTATCTGCATGTCCTACAGCTGTCTCAAACTCATTATGACCATATTTTATCCAAAATTTGCTACATATTTTTACTCCCTAATGACACTACTTCTACCAGTAACTAAAACCCCTAAGTGGTCTCTAGCTTGTCTTTTATTGTCATTTCAGTACCTTATCGGCTTACCAATTTTTGTAAATTTTAGTCTCTTTCATTTGCATTAACCCTATCCACCCCATCCTTTTGGCTACTACTTTAGATTAGGCTTTCATTATTTGACACCTATGCTATTAAATATCCGACTCTGTTACCTGCCTCCATTTTTGTACTTCTCATTCATCTCTATCAGAATGATTTTTCTAAAAATGTATGTCAGATCATATACTTCCCTGCTTGAAATCTTTTAATGAGAAATATGCTTCCTATTTCCTAAAAGATAAATCCAAACTTCTTAGACAGATTTTCATGCTCTCTATAATCAATTTAGGTGAATTTTCCTACAAAAGTTTCATGGGGATTGGATATTTCATGTGCTGTGTAAGTGGATTGTCATAAGAGAGATAAAGATACTGCTAAATCTCATTCTAATATTCTACAAATATTTAGCAGACACCTTCCAATAATGTGCTGGGTTCTATTCTGGGTGAGGTGGATCATTAAATTGTTCTCTGATCTTGAACATCTGCTTAACCATTCCCATAGCATACTTAACAAATTGGACATCTGACAACAACATCTCTCATAAGGAATGTTGCTAAATGATTTTTGAAATTTTAGGTTGGTTTGTATTAGGCTATTTTGAAATCTAGCTTTTAACAGTTTTTTCATAAAGTTTAATTCCAAGGAGAAAGAAGTTACTTTCTCATTAAATTAAAATGTGAGTTAGAACTGGTTGACAGGCTATATTGAAATAAAATGATATAAAAAATGGTACTTGCGTTTTAACTCAGTTGAAGGATCTATTTCCAAGTTTCCAGAGTTACTCAGTAATTGGTGTAAAACAGATTCAATTCTGCTTTTCATTGATGCACCATTGTTATTTCTACTGAATTTAAATTTCATGACAATATCTGCTATCACACCATTATCACCTTGCCTGAAAAGCATAAAGATATTTTAAGGTATTTATAATTAAGAGAATTTTTTGCTGTTCCAATTCTTGATTAAATATTCTAAAAAATTACTTGAGGAATTTAACTTTATAAAGATTGCTAAGTTTGCATAAGTAATGATATCACAATACCATCCCTCAAATTTGAATTCATTGTACTTAGAGTGAATACAGCTGGCTTTGGGGTCAGAATACCAGTTTGAATATCAGTTAATGAACTTTCTGACTTTGGGTAAGATACTTAAGTTTCTTAAAATCTCTGTATCTAAAAAAATTTAAAATCGTTATGTATCTAAATATCTTCACAAGCATAATGGGATATTATGAAGATTATATGAATTAATCTATTCAAAAATTTTGGGGAAAAATACATAGCATATAGTAAATACACTGTAAGTATTGGTTATATTCAACTTTATAGTTAAAATTTTTTTTAAATTGAGTAAGATTAGGATCTCCCCATTAGGTATTGTCACTGTAGCATACCTACTACCAATTCACCCATACTCACTACCACACTCATTGTTCTTCCTTGCCTCGTTGTTCTTACCTCTTATCCCTTTACCCCTCTGGATGCTTCAGTTCTATAGTCAATTTTCAAGGGTTAATTTTTAAGCCTGTGTTTATTTGACCCTTATAAACTGCACATTTTTTAAAATTTTCATCTCATTAAATAAATAAACTTGTAGATGGTGTTCCAAAATTAAATGAGTGAGAGGTTCAAGTTAATTTTCTGGCACTTATGCCCATTTATCTTGCCCTAAAGGTAAATTTTAACTTTTATTGTTGTAAGATTTTATCTCCTATGCAATTAACCAGAGATATTATTTATAATGACCCTAGATAATTTGACTAAAGGCTATAATTATCTAAAATCTAGATATTTTCCATTTCCTTCCATGTAAATCACACCCTCCACCTAACATTGGCTGCCATAAAAATATACATTAGGCAAATTTGATTTTAATGTTCTCATATCACTCTAGGCCTCCTCTAATATCAATTACCAGTTATGCCATAATATCCATTCCAGATCTCAATGCAATTTTCAGATAAAAGCAAAAACAAAAAAAAAGTTAATTACTTGTGTACCTTATATAAAAAAGTAAAAGGAAGTACTTCAGTAAGAAAGAAACAGAATCCAGAAAATATGTGAGGTACAAAAAGAAATAGGAAACAAAGAAAACTAACTGGCAGTCTAAAAAAATATGACAATCTAATTATAATAACTAATTTGGGGGCATTAAAAATAAGTTCAAACTCAAAAATCATTAATATTAGTAAGTGTTCCAAGTTCTCTGTAATATTTGAAGGTCAGTAGATTAAACCAACTATGCCTGTTAAAATTGTAAGAAAAATCATTAAAAAAACAAATAGGAGGTATAACTTTTGAATTTGTTTTCTTTCACTAGTTTAAGAAAACTCAATCATACAAAAAGAAGGCAGGACAGTAGGAAAAAGCATAGTAAAGAGCTGGAAAAAGAGACAAAATAATATGGAAAGAATTAATTTAAATGTAGCAGGTATTTCATAAGTGTAAATTGACTAAATTTGCTAATCACAGGTGAAGATGGTCAGAATACATAAAGATAATCTACCTATTTTATTTTATTTTTTTTTTTTTTTTTTTTATAGAGGCATGTTTTATTTATTTATTTGTTTGTTTGTTTGCTTGTTTATACATGCACTGGGTACAGTCAGAAGCGCGGGAGGGTGAGAGAATTCACCAGAGCCAGAGCGAGGAGCAGAGCAGGCAGAAGTGAGGTACACTGCTGAGGGGAGCAGCGGGCGGCAGGAGAGGTCTGCGCCATGTGGGACCCTCCTCTGGTGGCCGGGGAGCAGCCGGGGATTGAACCGGCGCTGCAGAGGCCACGGGCAGCTTCGCAACCCAGCGCTCAACCGCTGCGCCACCAGGGAGGCCCATAATCTACCTATTTTATTTTATGGAGAAATTTCTAACCTGTAAAGATATATAAAAGTTGACAGTTAAAGGGGAGATAAAGATAAATTTAAAGAGTAGTAACTACAAGTAAGTCAATATAATCATATTGGTATAGACATACACTTTAAATTAAAAAGCATTAAGTAGGGATAAAGAGGATTAATGCCTTTATAAAAAATAAGGAAGAAATAACAATTCTAAACACACAGGCATTTGATAATTTGTTCTCAAGATATATTGAACAAGGAGAAGCAAATCCATAAGAACAGATCTTGAATGACTAAGCTTAATAGGAAGAAACAGAATGATTATTTATACACTGACTCAAAGACATGTAAGCAGCGTGTCACAGAATTGGTATCACAAATCTGAAGGAAAATGATATATAGAAAAAATTAAATTTGTGGAAGAATGTCTTTTTACATATGGGGAGAAGAGAGTTCTTTGTGAATAAAATTCCTTTATTGGAGACACCATATAAATTTATTTTTTTTATTTTTTATTTTTTAAAGATTTATTTTTTACTTGCACAAGAGCCAGAGTATAGGCCAGATGTGCTGGGGGTGAGAGGATTCACAAGAGACAGAGCGGGGAACAGAACAGGCAGACTAACTGAAATACACTGCTGAAGGGAGCAGCTGATGAGACAGGAGAGGTCTGCTTGCCATGTGGGCTGCTCGGAAGCAGGCCGGATAGAATTGGCACTGTAGAGGCTGTGGACAGCTTCACAGCACTGAGCTCAACCGCCTGCACCACCAGGGATGCCCCACCATATAAATTTAATTCAAAAAGAAAATCCACAGTAGGGATAATTAAAGCAGGTTACTGATGAGCCAAAATGTAAACACATTCTGTTTGGACTGATAAGACTGTAGGCCTTAATCTTCTCAGATTTAAAATAATTTTGCTTTTTTTTTCATTAAAAATATTTAAGCAAAAAATTAAATCATGAATTCACAACTTCCCAATGTTGCGAATTATGATGCCCTAGCACACCTAACTTTGAATTATAACCAGCCAGGAGTTTGCAGATTCCCGAGGCCCCAGCAAATCTGATGCACGGGGTCAGGGTAGAATCCAGAACCTGAAAATTTAACAAGTGTTCCCAATGAGACTGATGTAGGCAAGTCAACAAGCCCCACTTCCCAAGACCCTTTTATTTGTTGAACTACTAGAGATTAATTTGTAAAAGGGATTAAAAGATGGTCCTGCAGAGATGGGGTATTTCTTCACATGAATCCCTTGCTGATAATGCTGGAGTTCTGCAATGATCTTTATCTTTAAATGAAATGTTTTCTGCCTGGTTAAACAAGTTCTAGTTTTTTTTGCCATGGGGGAAATATCTTCCCTAAGAAAGAATTTATAAACTGAGAGGTATTGTGCCTAATTTTCTACAGCAAAAGATGTCATAAATGAAGTGTAAAGATATTCTACAGACAGGGAGACTATATTTGCAACTCAAAGTGAAGAGTGTTTGGTACCTACTATAAATACAGAACTCATGCAAATCAATTTGAAAAAGATGGACAATAGAAAAATTAGGAAATATAGGAATATGTGATTCATGGAAAAGGAATCCTTATTTGATGATGAACATACAAGGGCAGGTGCTCAGACAGCACTTGTTGTTTTACTCCTAGTGATTTATTTGATCTTCATAATAACACTATCAGAAACATGCCCCCTCCTCTTGTAAAGAACATATCTTTTCAATGGTATTCCTCTTTGGATTTCTTGGCCTTACTGTACCTCAAATTTTCTATTTCTATGTTATCAAATAGAAGAGAAAGGCAGAAAAGGGGTGTGTTTGCATGCATTTCAGGCAGAGGGAGAGTAAAGATCAAAGATATCTGGTGGGACTGATAAGTAAAGAACAAGGTGGACTGTAGTAAAAGATAATCACAGTGGTGGATATAGGAGTAAGATAAAGGTTTAATAAATGTATACAAATATACATATATAAACACATAATTTCCTTGATATATAATGTATATTAGATATCAAGAATATATGCATCCGGGCCTCCCCGGTGGCACAGCGGTTGAGCGCTGGGTTGTGAAGCTGCCCACGACCTCTGCAGCCCTGGTTTGATCCCCAGCTGCTCCCCGGCCACCAGAGGAGGGTCCCACATGGCGCGCAGACCTCTCCTGCCGCCCGCTGCTCCCCTCAGCAGTGTACTTTGGTCCTTCTGCCTGTTCTGCTCCCTGCTCTGACTCTGGTGAATTCTCTCACCCTCCCACGCTTCTGACTGTACCCGGTGATTGCATAAATAAATAAATAAATCTTTAAAAAAATTTATATATATATATACATCCTTGATACCTATCTCTCTCTCTATATATATACATACACATACACTATATACTTATGCCACTGACATGTCATAAGGGTGATGAGAGCCATTAGAAGGGTTTAGACAAAAGAGAATACTATGTTTAGATTTTTGTTTCAAAAAGATCTTTCTTGCTGCTATAAGGAATCTGGAGTGGAACAAGAATGGAGAAAAGGAGACTCACAAGGAGGTCTGTTTATTATATAGGAGAGACGGCTGAAAGCAGTGATTTGAGAGAGATCTAGGAAATATAGTGGTGAGGATGAGATGATTAGATGTGTGGGCTCAAGAGTCTTATTTCTTTATTGGGAAAATAGGTTGGTGATGCCAATGTTACGCAGCTCTAGAAGAGTAACATTTGGTGAAGGAAAGTATATTCTAGTCTGGGTGTATTCTAGTTGAGTTCTTTGCAAGATAGCCATCTGTTAAATATCAAGTAGATGGCTGTGTATAGCTAGAGATGAAAGGACTGGCTCAGAGAAACAACTTTGGGAATAATCAGCAAATAGTGACAATGCAACCACTGAAGGAGAGAATGAGAGCTGAGCATAGTCGGACATTCAAAGACATTTGAAGAATGTACAGAGAGGGAATAGAGCTAGGAAAGAAAAATTGAGTAAGTGACAAGGAAAATCAGGGGTGTATAGGGTAACAGAAACCATGGAATGGTACTATTTCAAGGAGGAATGAAAATCTAATATTGCCAAATATTGTTGAGAAGTCCAAGAGGCAGACCGATATGATTTGTTTGGAGTTTGTGATTTGGATATCATTGCTGAAGTTACAAAGTACAATTAGCATTTTGTGGTGGGGTTAGAAGCCATGCAGTAGATTAAGCAATAAGTGGAAAAGTGAACAAAAAAGAAAAAGTAAGGAGATTGAATCAGTCCTACAAGTTTTCGGGGTAGTGACTAGCACACTTTCAAAAGAAAGTGTTAATGCAAATGTACTTTTGAACTGACTGAAATAAATTTTGGGAAATATTCTTCCCATGGATTCTTCCTACTTCTCTAACTCTTCAACAAAACACATCTGACCACAGAGCCATGCAACTGGTACGTACTAGGTGATTATACCGAGAATAAGAAAATTTTTCTTGTGGTATTAAAATTTGAGAAAGAATTAGTATAAATCTTCTCTTTTCAAATGAACTTTTGCATATTTGGTGCATTGAGCAATGGACATTTGAAGGATTTGTGGTAGAATCAGAAGGGTGACTATTTTAATTGGGAGAGATCGTGTGTCTCATTATAAGGCAGGAATGTCAAATACAACTAGCAACACAGTACGACCCCTTCAATTAATGACTGACATATTTGGATTTAATCATAGATTTTTTTTTTTTACATTGTAGTATCCCAGGCAGACAAAAACCAAAAAGTAATTTTTGATGTTGGGTAGAAAGTTCTGATCTTGGAAGAATACTGCCCAGGACTATAGTATGGAACAACTCCAGGACCCCTGTTTACATAGCCTTCATTGTGAATGATATCCACCCAATTTGTGCAATAGGATAGCCTTGTTATTGTACCTTCAACCCAACTCTCTGTATCCTTTCTTTCTCCTTCCATCATAATGGAAGTAATATGGTTATTTACAGCAGTAGGTAAATAGATATGACATATGGTTTGTCTTAGTTTTGGTTCTTTTTGGCATTGTTTTTGTAAGCTAGCCATGATACTATTTTCATAATATTGCCACAACCTGGGTAAACTTCTCATTCATTATCCATTCTGTGAACACAAGTCAAATGGGTCAAAGTGAATCTATTCTTATATATAGATTCTTTTTGGTATAGTTCTACTCACCTGAATTTGACCACATGAGCTCTGATGAACTGATTGCTTAAATTTGATTCTTTGAATGTTTTACTAAGCTGTAAAAAGAAAAACAACTCTCTGTAATTATAGTTCTTCCTACTCTTCCTCCTTCCTCCCAACCTTGCAACACAACTCTTATGTTATGAGGAAAAGAGATGAGTTGTTAGTTAATTCAGTTCCATCTCAATACATGGGATCAAATTAGGCAAGTTACGCAACCTTCACAAAGACAGTAATGGATAGGATATGTCTTCACTAGTCATTCTAAACACATCTGATGTTTTACTCAATTAGAGTTTATGTTATATGATTTTGTGACTATTCCTAAGGAGATGGGGGCAATATGGGGGCAAGTTCATTTGGTGAACTATACTCCCCAGTCAACACTAGGGGAGTCACCAATACAGCCTCATTGTGTGATCCCTCAACAACTTTTCAATGGGTAAAAAAACATATTTAAATGGTTAAAAGAGGAAAGAAGCCATAGGCAGTCACTTCCTTATTTTTGATGACTGCTTAAGTGTCAGAGGTAATTTTTAGCACCAGTTGGTAATTACCTGACCTAACCTTAGCTATCTCCCAAAATCATAGCTCAGTCCAAGAACAATGATCCTCTTGAAGTGCAAAGGTCATTCACAGTGAAGTACTAGGAGTGGTTCTGTGGAAAGAACAATTATACCAAGATGCAGGGTCAGATGTAGTGAGGTCTCAGAAAGGAGAGTGGATTTTATTTACTTGTACTGTGGGGTTACAACAAGATGGCAGTAGACTTGGAATGGTGATAATGAAAATTAAGTAACATGTTGATTATTAAAGAAAGTCAGAATTTGAAACTGATTCTCCTTGAGACTTAAAGTTTATACAATTATACCTCAATATGCTTTTCTTGTAGCTGATATCATATTAAATTATTGTTTGACTAATTTAAAAAATATTAAAATATAAGTATCCTAATGACTGAAAATAAATATTTAAAAAGATTGTTTGACAAAGTGATTTTCTTTCTTTCTAGAGAAGACTTGAACATTTTCAAGCCTAATGAAATGATTGGTTTCATCAAAATAATTCATATTCCTTTTTTAAAAAAAATCAAGTAATACTAGTAAGCATTTAGAGGAAAGCAAATAGCCAAAATTATGTGATCTAGAATTACATTTCATTGTCATTTGGTGAATTGTACTCCAGTTAACTACGTAGATGAATGGGTATAATATAGTATGGTATAGGAGGAGTTTTAGTAAAGCACTTTAATTTTATTTCACTCTTATGAAAGTAAAAGAAATTGATCTAAAGTTTTAAAGTTTCAGGATTTCCTGAAATTTGGATAATGTTTTTTTTTTTTTTTTTTTTTTTGTGGGACCCTCACCAGCTGCCTGGGAACGAACCGGCGCTGCAGAGGCTGCGGGCAGCCTTGCAGCCCAGTGTTCAACCACTGCACCACCAGGGGAGCCCTTGGATAATGTTCTTTATAATTGTATTTTAATTTGTGATTTGGCATTATATTGGCATAGGATAGAAAACCAAAGTGTTAAAGATCTACTTACTTAATTTTTAAAAGATCCACAGTAATTATTACATTATTTCCATTTATATGGAAAACATTGGGTCAGTTTAGTGAGGATTAGGATAATATACAACATATAGAAAGTAATTTCACTAAGTGGTTGACATCTACATGTAAGTACAAAAGAAGAACTGTATGGATAAAATTCAATGTTACAGGTAGTGAATTTGTTCTTTACTCCTTCATTAGAATTTATTAAATGCAAGGTGGAAGAATCAATGAGCAGATGCTTAAAGATACCAATGGGATAGTGGAGAGAGGACCAGGTGGAGAATACAGATAAGTTAATTTGTTGGGAGAAGCTAACCTTGTAAACTTTCTTCTCAGTTTCTCCATCATAAAAGGAAAAAACAGTCATAAATGTGGTGGTGGATGGTAACTAGACCTTTGGTGGTGTGTGGTGTCGCATATGCATTTGAAGAGGTATGAAGCTGTAGATCTGGACCTTATATAGTGTTCTAAACCACTCAACAAAACTAAAGAGGGTTAATTGGAGAAATTATAACTGTATTCAAAGGTTGAATGAGTTTACTCTTTTGATTTTATAACTTGTAATACTGATTCTCTTAATATATGACATACATCAAATGAACATAAACAATGATAAAAGATAATTATTTTATATTTTTTTCTCCTGATTGAGGATGACAATAATATCTTTGTATTCTAGAGTCCTCATATTTCAGTAATACTCATAATTGATAAGAATTAAAGTGAGAAATGAAGTTGTTTATTTAGATAAAGTGTAATAAAATGAACATTAAATCTGTTAGTAGAACAAGTCATATACAGGGTAAAGCATTACATATAGGGTGTCTAGAATCGTCACATATTTTTAATTTCTAGAGGGAAAAGATCTTATTGCTGGTGAATGTGTCAGATAAATTACATTCTTAGTTTTAGTACCTTCTTAATAAGTATAGTTTTGTTCATATTATTCATCAGTTGAAAGGTAGGAGTAATGTTGTTTTGTGATTTCTGTCACCCTCAATTACAACTTTCTTATCTGCTCAATAGACTGGTGGCAGATTGTAGATGCTTTGGTGGTATGCATGGTGTGGTAACATACATCTGAAAGTGTGAACCTATACTCCTAAATCATATACGGTGTAAAATAATGTTGTCTCAATAAAAATAATACAATAAAAAACCTGGAAAGTTCACTTTTCAAGGAAAGGATAAAATATGTGGCAATATGATCTATTAATATGATCATCAAATATTTTGCCTATGTATTTGATGGGTAATTGCATTTTGCTTATCAGTACTTAAAACATGTAGGTTTGTAAGTTATATACTTACAGTAAAACTGTAATACCAACAATGTACATTATAAAAAGTCACAAAATGAGAAATTAAAAATGTTGTTACTGAACAAAATTAAGATATTCTATTTTAATAATATTTTCATTTTAACAATATGACTAGCTAGAATTCATGTTTTGAAAAACTTTTTGATAAAATGACTCCAAGTTATGAGTTTAAATTTAAATACCTTTTTTACTAAATACCTTTTATGTGGTCAGAAATTTCCCACACAATTTTATGGTCCAAATGCATAAAGTGTTTCATTGGAAAAACTTCATATATTATGACACTAAGTTGTCAGTTCCACACATAAGGCAACCTATGAGGTTTCCTGACAGGCAGGTTGTGGATCTTCAAGTGAAAGTCTAAACTTGCTTTACTTATTTTCTCTCTGTCATTGAACCTCAGTGTGGTGTTTCTCAAACTGTTCTATTATTGACATGCACATCTTCAACACCAGTGTCCTATGTGTTGGTTGGATAAAGAAAAGGAGGCAAAATGAAAATGATTTAAAAAGACAACGGTAGTAGTAGTTGTAGTAGTAGTAAAAGTTCAACTTGTAGGAACAGTAGAATTCCAGTTTTAGAAGTAGTAATGTAAAATAGTGTTTACTCAACCCTTCTAACACTTTTCCCTCATGACTTAAGTAAATGTGAATTAGAACAAGTATACTAGCAAATTAACTGGGAAAAAAGCAAAAGAAACACATTTTTACTATTAAAGGGAGGAGAATATGCAGATAACCTAGCAATTAAAAAAATATAACAAAATGCTAGGTTTATTATATTCATTTTATGATGAAATAAAGAGGAAAAAATTATTAACTCACCATAGATTCAATTCTCCCACTCAAAGCCTTGTATTCCTGTGTAGCTGGTGAATTTAACTGATCACTGTATTTGACATTTAGGATTTGAACACTGCCATGGTAAAAGTAAGATTTTTGATCTATAAAACAAAGAAAAGGCAGAATCAGCCTCACATTACTAAGACTAAACAACTTTAGTTTACTCAGGATTATGGAACTATAGTACATAATTTAAATACCTTCCCTTAAAGGAAATAAAACACCAATGTTAATATAAATGTAATTATCTTATCCTTTCAGTTTTTAAAAAGACTGGAGAGCTGGTACTGTTAAAGATGTATGAAAATCTACTCTCTGCATTTAAGGGTTTTTGCTATTCATTTACTTTATATTCCACAAAAAGTGAAATTATATGGTATTTGTCTTTTTCCATCTGACTAATTTCATTTAGTGTAATACCCTTTTGCTCCAATTTATAACAACAAATTGGAAAATTTTATCTTTCTGAATACTTTAAAAGTTATTTAAAATAGTATTCTTTATAAAGAAAGTAATAATTTGTCATTAGTCTTTCTGATCTAAGTTATAAAACAAGTCTTCTGACAAAATAGCTAATTTGAATTATTTCCATCAGAAAGGGTGTTCCAGAGGACATATTCAGCTATGTAAAGGGAAAAAAAAATCTCTAAAACACATCTGTATATATTTAGAAGTGTTATGAGCATGAACATACCCTGATAGAATCTGTCTCAGGGAAAATCCCTGCTCCCATAACTACTGCAGGAAAAATACCTCAACCAGGGCAGAAGTTCCATGTCAGGGTGAGGGTTATGTAGCTTGTGTAGTGGAGTACAAGTCTTCCTCGAGTCACAGGATGGTGGGATACAGTTTGAGGAAGAATTACTTAGGCCCCTCCCTTTGTGTTTAAGTGTGACAATAGTGTCATTAAGAGTGAAAATTCAATACTCTGAACCTTGATGTTTCTTTTTCCTCTCTGTAATACATCTTTAGACATAGTTGGTTCTAGGTGATTTGATAGCCAAATGTAGTCAAAAAGAAAATTTAGCCCCAGTTTTATAATTTGATTGAAAAATTATTCCTAGTAACTAGATTTTCTAATTTTGGTATTTTATTGCATCATAGGGAGTTATTCAATCTTTGTATAGTTGTGTTTTTTCCCTTTTACATACAATAAATTCTTATTCTCTTTCCACACACACAGTTTAAAAGAATTATAGTTGAGAGAAAAATAACCTGATAGTTTAAGTGAAGGCAGATCATAACACATTATCTACTGAAATTTGACTTTTTTTTTTTACATTGAAGCATCTGAAAGAATATTCACTGAGATATTAAGGAAAGTTGTTTATGAATGTTCAAGGTATATGTATCCTTAATATTTCTTGATTCTTGTTTGTTTCCTACTTTTGTGTGATATAGCAAAAAGTTAAAGCAAGTAAGATAAAAAATAAAATAATAAAGTCCTATTTAGTGTTAGCTTTTAACCTTTCTAATTGTAAATTCATCTATTTCATAATGGTTTTCACAAGACTTTTCACGGGACAGATCATGAATTAAAAATATAAGTACGTTCAAACTCTTTGGTGTTGAAACTTAAGGATCTTTGGAATATTTCTTATTTGCAGTTTTATCAGATTATTTTCAAGAAGAAAATCGTTATTAATAAAAAAACAAAATGGGCAAATTCTAGCATGAGACAGTATCAAGAATTTTTTTTGACTAGAATAGTTTTTGTCTGGCCAATACTGATTAATATACTTAAAAGCATCAAAACTGAAATGTAAAAATACTAGTTGAGGGAAAACATAGGTATATATTTAAGGAAATATAAGTAAGTTATGAAATCATGTTATATTAAGAAATGAAAGTGGAAGTAAACGAGTGTCAAACTTTTAGTCTAAAAGGTGGTACTGCTAATTTCGGGGCACTCACCAAAAGCTAAAAAGTAGATAAGCAGAGCCACAGTCACTGCCAGGACCACCACCACAGCAACAACAATGAAACACACTAAATATGGATTCAGGAATCTTGAGGTCGAGGGCACCCGGGCTGGCCTTAGAACAAGAGGAAAGAACAAAGGTCACTCATTTCACTAAAATAAGGCATCATCTCAGTGCTTGTTATCATCTGCTTTCCTAACTCTCTTAGCTTGGACATGACTCTTTATAGGGTTTTTTCTTGACAATATAGATTTGAAGTGAATCACAGCTAATCAACATTCTCCATAGTGGATTTCCTTCAGATTTTTTTTTCAGCACACAAACACTGACATTTAGGTAATTTGATAGAAAAATAAGAAAACATGACCTATGGCTTGCAATTGTTTTCCCTGCTGCTAATTGGTGAAGTGGCAAGAATAGCAACTAATTTTTGTTGGCTTTATTACAAATTTTCCCAAGACCTACATTGGACATTACTGTTGGATGCTCCATACATCCCCTGGAATGTACTGAAAAGAGATCATTTTGGGTAGGGAGAAGGGTGAAAGTAGGTAAAGAAGTAGGGGGAGAGAGAATCAGAATACTCTTCGATATAATTTTGTCCTGTCATTAAATTTGGGGATTTGGCCAGCGGCTGAGAACTGAGATCCAGGAGAGTAACAAACATCTGAAATGAAACAGAATTTTACCACCAGCAGAGAATTTGTGTGATTTATCATTTCTTCTCCCCTCACTAATTTGTCAACTGCAGTGTAAGCCAATAGATTTGTACCAACACAGTGTCTGGTATTAGATGTCTAGCCCAGGTAGTATCGCCTTCACTGATGCGCACGTGCACACACACACACACACACACACACATGCACACGCACGCATGCCTCCCCCCCACACACACTAAAACTGGGGATGTAGCCAGAAGAGTTTAATGTAAATTGCTGTTCTGTTCTTGGCTTGCTTGGAGATCAGGGTGTAATTTTTCTGACTTCATTTATAGAAAGCATAATTTTTGTCTCACAAGGCTGTTTTGGAGATTAATGATGATAGTCTTAGGTGTTGAGAGTGAGGATGGTATGGATACTTATGTTTCTGACACTATGTAAGATGAATGGCATATACAGATGGTTCATAAATATTTATAAATACTTGTTGCATGTTAACTCCTAGGTATATTTTGGATTTAAAAGCCTTAACAGAACAGAAAGCAGCTACATGAAGCCAAAATACAATTTAACTTTCATTTTTCCTGTTTGTTTTGCTAACATTTCACTGTAAGTGTGAAGGGAATGCTTTGAGGGTCAGTGATTTCATGACAAATAGACTTCACAGAAGTGTTGCCTGGTTGTGTTTGGGCTCTACCAACTCAATAGACCTATAAAGGGCACCTCTCAGTATTTTTAGTGGACTGCCTACAGGTTGTATTCTGTGGACCAGTAACATTTCAGACTATTGGAGATACACACAGACCTGCCAACTTTCAATTTTGTTATATAAACACATTTAAAAAAATGCTCAAACATCATTTAATAAAAGAGTATTTAAATACATAAAAGTTGGCAGACATGATCTCAGAATAATAACAAGATGAATAATTTAATTAACTTTATGATGTCTTCTTTCTACATTCCTCTTGTTCGTTTTGCTATGCCAGACATAACTAACTTTCACTGACATGGTTGAGTCTGACCTTTGGGAAACTCTGCTGTGGTGATTTTTGAGTGGGAGAAAATTGGCACTTTGGCCTTTGCTGTCTTTTTGAGCTTGTTAATTCATGTTCTCTTCTGTGTGCCAATGAGATGTGATCACAAATGCACGGTATTTGGTATTTGTGAGTGGAGTGTTAGTGGTTTCTGAGAGGCATAGGAGAGTCAAAAGGAGGCAGAGTTGGAAGAAAGGGTAAGCCCTAAAGCCTGTGTTTTGAACTGGTAGAGTCTCTCTATACCTACAAGGGATTGGTAATTTTTCTGGAGATGATCTGATGTGTCACGATTTATGTATGTGTGGTGAGAAGTGCTGAAAAACAGGATTCAGTTGGAAGTCAGAACCCCAGAAAACAAAAACCAAAGGCTGGAGTCATCATATACTTTAGCTTGGATGAGTCTCCCATGGGAATGACTTTAGAGCTAACTTTGCTTTCACTGAAAACACGTTAAACTCAATGACTGAGAAGCACCATGAGACACATGACTCAATAAACAAAGGGTGTGGAGCCCAAATTACCTTAATCTCACAAGCCATAATAAATTGCATAAGAATGAAGTGTTCCATCCTGTAGAGACAGCTGAAAAAATACCTGCTTTCTTGTTAACTTGTTAAACTGTGGCTGATCACAAAGCTATGTTAACACAAATTAAGCTATACACAATATTTGCTTTGTAACCTATTGGAGGGAATTTTTGTACATGCTGTCTGAATTTTGACTTTGGGACTATCCTGCCTTATCTTGGGGGAAACAAATGGTATCAGCATTGATCAGATGCCTACTAAACATCTATGACTTTGTCTTACACATAATAAGTGTGCAATAAAATTATTAATTTAATTTAAATTTGAATATACATCTTACATTAACAGATTTGTGTTGGAATACTAATCCCTCCCAATGACACATAGTTATATGTATAACTGTGGATGAATAGTCAGCTGGCAATAGCTTTTCATTATTTGTAAATATGGAGGTAAACAACAACAGGGTAATTGTAAATTTACATACACTTAGTATGTATATGTGGAAATTTTAGACAATTTGTTGTCCATTTAAATAAGATTTCAAGTGTAACAGTGACAAAGATCTGGTCCACCGCAGTCTTCTGCTATGCATTCTTTCTCAATGATCCCATTGTATGTCATGGTTTCCACAAATATGCAATAGGATAATGTTTCCCAAGATAGACCCTTAGGTCATCTATCTTTGACTTTCATAGCATTGTTTCCAAATATCCATTGTACCTCTCATGATTGCTTTACAACCCCGTTAAATATAGTTCAAATCTGATCTTATCTTTCCCCTCAATGGGCCTTCATTCCCCATTATTATTTATATTGGTAAATATTACTACCATCTACCTGGTACCTTAGTTTGGGACCCAGAATTTAGTTGCACTTGATCCCTCTTTGATCACTTTCAACATTCAAGTAGTCACTAAACAGTGCTTATTCTACCTCCTAAATCTTTCTCTTTATTCCTTTATTCTGGCTGTCATTAACTTACTTGTATTACTTAAAATGCCCTTTAACTGATTTCCCTTCTTCCATTAACTAATCAGTTAATTCAAGACATTGGGTGAATGCCTGTAATTTTAAGTGCTGGGGCTACAATGAGCAGAAATAGTCAATCTTAAGCCAGGAGGTGAGAAAGGGAGTGTATATATACAGTGCTGAAAATTTAAATAGAATGGCTAAGACAGGTCTTGTTGAGAAGGGGACATTTAAATTAAACCTGAAGCAGGTGAATGAACAAGATATGAAAATACTGGGTGCTGGGGGAATGGGGAGAATGATCTAGGCAAAAAGAACAGCAATTTGAAGACACTGATCTAGGAGCTCATATGGAAGATTTGAGGAAGAACAAGGGGAGTGAGGCAAGCAAATTAGGAGTTGGGGAGCATTAGAGATAGGAAAGATCAGAAGCATAAGGAATAGGAAGTGAGCATTTAGGGGTTTACATGTAAGATATTGGGTTTTCTTTTGAGCGAGACAGAAAGTTTGAGGATTTTGAGCAAAGAGGTGACATCAGATCTATTTCTTTAATAATGTGGTCAGGGGAGCAGTGAGCCTGGAATAGAGTGGGAGACCAATTGAGGAGGTCACTCAATAATCAGGATGTGAGTAATCAGTAATGTTAGGTTTGAAAAAGTGGTAGCAGTGATGAGATGTCAGAGTCTGGATATATTTTGAATTAAACCTTAGTGTATTTGCTGATGATTCACTGATGACATATAGGGGAAAGTAGAATCTAGACTGAATTCCAGATTTTTACATTTCATCTCACCCAGAGAAAATGTTGCCCTAAGATGTGAGTTACGTATGTCCTTTGCCCAGAAAATGACATACCTCAACAGCCTGGTTAATTCCCATTTTTATCCTTGATATAATTCAAACATCTTTCTTTTTCCTCCAGATAGTTACTTCTTTCTCCCCTAGCTGTCCCTTATCTGATTTCTTAATCTTCAATGAATTTCTCTATTGTGGTCCTCATTCCTTCATGTGGTAAACAGTGACTTTCTTGCCTGCTTCTATCTTCAAGGTGTAACTCATAAATGTAGAGATGTGTCTTGTCTGTCAGGATATGTCCCATGCCTAGCACAGTACCCATTAGAGTTCATATCAGGGATTATTTATAGAAAGATTGATGAATGACTTCACAAAAAGGGATTTAAGATAATTTTGCTATTATTTGGAGGGACTTTGTATTAGATTCTATACTATACCTTCTGTTTTAAATACTGATAAATAAAAATGTATATTGGAGAGTAATCTTTACCATCTATTGAGTCCTTACCATGTACCTAGCACCATGCTGAATTTTTCCTACATCATTTAATACTTTTAAGAACTTTGGTTTACAGATGATGAAATAGAGACTTAGTTATTCAACCAGCAAGTGTTAGAGCTGGACTGTGAATTCAGGTCTGTCAAGCTTAAAGTAAAGCGTCCACATCAGATGCAGGGAGATTTTCTATTAATCATCACATTATTATTAATTTCTATAATACTCTCTTATTGCTGATACTAAGAAACAGAAATCTCAAAAATATTTATGCAAACAGGATATACAAACACATTTAAGTGTGTGGCACTTGTGTTTGTTTATAAGTTGGAATTATGAGGACTATAAGAAAGTTTCAAAGTAAAGAGAGTACTCTATTTTAATCAGTTCAACTAAGATTAACCAAGGTTACCACTAGGCAGGTAATGGAAACTATCCAATTCAGGGATTTAATTTTTTAGAAATCCTATTCAAATAAGGTCTTGCTTGGAAGCTCAATAATATAAATAGAATGCATATGAAATAGATTTTTTTTGTTTGCATTTGTGATGTCAGAAAAGGATCCTGTTTTATTTTCAGCAAAAACACTGAGTTCATCTATTTTATTAAGTTTTTATATTTTTTTACAAGATTTTTTTTTTGCATAGAAGAACTGGGGTATAGAGGGTTGAGAGTATTTACCAGAGACAGACAGAGTGGGGAGCAGAACAGATCTATTTACTGCAATACACTGCTAAGGGGAGCAGTGGGCAAAACAGGAGAGGTCTGCTGTGCCATGTGTGTTAACTCCCTGGCCAGGAATGGAACTCAGGCCATTGTGATGGACAGTCATGGTGGTAGGTCTGAGACTTAACCCCTAGGCCACCTGGGAGGCCCAGTTTTTATATTCTTAAAAAACCTAGACTCACTATATTCAGAAAGGGCCACAGAGGATTATTTATGGTTGTACAGCCAGATAGTACCAGAGTCAGTGCTACAGTTTCAAGACTTAATGTATATTTTTTATTAAGCCATGCTGCAGTCTGAACGCTCTAGGTCCATGTGAAGATAAGATACTATCCTTGAATCAGAAATCCATAATAATTTATGTGTTTGTGCCTTTTAATGTACTGCATGACTTTCCCCCATGTTTTATTTTCAATTTATTTTTATTTGGAGTTATATTTAAATAGGTTTATATTCCTTGAGAATATAAATCATGCTAATGGTAGATGGTGGCATAGGTGACAACATAGGTATACCTGCCTAGATGATTTGAAAACAGTAGCACATAGAAATATTTCATCTGGAACTTTATGATACTGGTATTTTAAATATATTTATCTAGTCATCAGATTCACACAGTGATAGAAGCACTATGTTTCTACTGTCTGATTCTCAACAATTGTAACAGAAATCCCTGAGACAGGTTGCCTATCTTGCTTTGATGTTAAGGAGAGTCTTTGTATATACTCTAGAGGGCACTGCTGCTCAATGTTAATGTTCTCACTGAGTTCTGAAAAATAAAGTTACATACAGTCATTAAGCCCAGAGAAGTTTCAAAGCAAGAAACAACTATTTAGTTGAAGGTTTGCGTCCTTGTTATTTTCCAACAAATGACATTTTTCCCCCTACCTGGGTTTTTTCTCCCTTCCCTTCCTTTTTTTTTTCCTTCAGTTAACATCCTTTTTTTTTCCTTTTAACTGAGCATTTTCTTTAAGCTTTATTGTCACAAACATTATTTTGTCAATTTTATATGAATTACAAATAAATATTCTGACAGTATAGATACATGATATTTTATTTCAAAAATGTTCTTTGAGAATTAAGTACTTGATATCAATTGTTAAAGTTAGATGTAGTTATTGGGGTGAAGAAAATGTTCTGAAATTGAGTTTTGGTGATGGTTGTACATCTCTATAAATATACTAAAATCCACTGAATTTTACACTTAAAGAGGTAAACTTTGTGGTATTATTACATACAACAGGTCTATAAAAAACTTAAATTTTCATAAAGGCCATATGCGACAAACCCAAAGTTAATATTATTCTTAATGGTGAAAGGCTGAAAGCTTTTCAAAAAAGACCTGGCATAACACAAAGATGTCCACTTTCACCTCTACTATTCAACAAAGTATTGGAAATCCTAATAGAGCAATTAGTCAAGAGAATTAAATAAGAATCTGAATTGGAAAAGTGAAACTATCACTATAGGCAGATGACATAACATACTTAGAAAATCCTAAAGATGTCACCAAAAAACTAATTGAAATTAAAAAATCAATTCAGTAAAGTGGCATGTTACAAAGTAAGCTTTCAAAAATCAGTGTTATCATATACAAACAAGCTAGAAGAGAAAAGAATCAAGAAAACAATCCCATTCACAATTGCATCAAAAGGAGTAAATAGTAAAATTATCACAGTAGATAAAGAAAGTATATAATGAAAATTATATTATTGAAAGAGAAGAAACACACAAATATAGAAAAGCTATTCCATGCTCATAGCCTGGAATATTTAACATTGTCAAAATGGTTATTCTACTGAAAGGAATTTATAGATTCAGTGCAATTCCCCTCAAGGTTCCAATGGTGTTCTTCAGAGAAATGAAACAAACATTGCTGAAAATTATATTGAATCACCTAAACAATCCTGACAAGAAAGAAGGGTGATGGCTTCTCAAAATATTAAAAATAGTTTTACCGTATGATCGAGCAAATCCACATCTAGGTGTCTACCTGAAGAATGCAAAAACACTAATTTGAGGAGAGTATGAACTAGTAAGTTCATTGTAGCACTATTTACAATAACTGTTTACAATAAGTCACAGCAGTAACCTAAATGCCAAAGGACATATGAGTAGTTTAGAAAAATGTAGCATATATACCCAGTGGAATACTACTCAGCCATAAAAAGATAAAATCTTGACCTTTGTGATAACATGGATGGAGCTGAAAGGGATAATGCTTAGTTAAATAAGTCAAAAGGAAAAAGACAAGTACGAGATGACTTCACTTATGTGGAATAAGGATAAACAGAGTCAGAGAAAACCAAACCAATAATAAACCCTTGAAATTTCACTGTGGAATTGAGGCTACAAGAGGGGGAGGGGGAAGGAGAGACAAATTGGGGAAGGGGGTAATGGACTATGGTAGAAAACTGTGGGCTCCTCGGTGATAGGTACAGTGATGTGCCTTTGAGGAGGTAGGAACCTGTACCTCTCAATCATATATGGTGTTGTGAACCAATTTTACCTCAATTTCAAAAAAAGGTAAGTTCATTTAAAAAAAATCTGAGTAGTATTCTATTGTATATATTGTACCGCATTCCTGATCCATTCATCTGCCTTTAGAAACTTAGGTTGTTTCCATAATTTTGAAAGGGAACCGCTAATCAAATGAAATCTTTCCTGTTTCCTGCTACAAGAGTCATTGGTCAGGTGCAGTAAATAATGCAAAGTAAAGGTAAATAAAAAGTTTTGCTTCTCTAAAGCCTATCTAGATGAGATTATGTAAAGGAGCTTACATTTTAACAAGGGCAGATGGCCCCCAGTCTGATCTCCCAGGGCATCCTTGAATACCTGTCTTTTGTCACAAACTTTTGTGCTTACTTACCGATGTTATCAATGTAAGATGGTTATGTATAAAAGAAACCCTTTGTCTCTATACTGGTGCTCAGACTTTACGGGGCTACCCAGGTCTGGGACCTCATGCATGAGTAATAAAGCTTCTCCTGACCTCACCATTCCTGAAGTACCGCTTGTTCTTCTGCCTGGGTAAAAGGCTAGAATTTATTTCTGCAACAATTTCCCTAATATAAATAGTGCTGCAGTGTACCAATAACAAACCCTATAAATCTGACTGTAGAACTGAGGCTAATAGAGCAGGTGAGTGTATTATTGATGGCAAGAAATTTGTTATAAATAATAAAGCATTAGATTTTTGAAATGACTTAAACAATTTAAAGCACAATTCTAGCATAACATTCCTCTCACTCATATGGGTGGAGTTACAAATATTTAATTGGCAATTGCTTCCAAGGCTGTTAGATCCATGAGGTATGTCAGCACAATATACCATTTCATGTCAGGGTGGAAAAAAGACAAATACTAGAGAAAAACTCATCTTTAAATTCAACTTGTCTAATGATGAAATGTTTAATTCTCCTTTTTCTTCTCTTATGCAGCCTGAACTGATTAGGTAGTAGTGGTTCCCAAATGTATTTGAGCAGACATGTTTATTTCTGAAATACCTAAGATTTTGGAGAGCACAATGTTGTTTTTTTTTTAATTGAGGTAACTTTGCTTTATAACACTGCATATGATTAAAATGTATAGGATCACAGCTCTTCAGATGTTTGTTACCAGGAAGCACAGTGTTTTGTTTTTTGTTTCATTTTGTTTTTAATTTTATCTTGCTCCCTCTGACTTATTTCACTTACCATTATCTATTTGCAGCAACATAGATGGAGCACACTATTCTTAACTCATTAAGAAAGGGTTACACTGGGCTTCCCCTGGTGGCGCAGGCAGTTGAGCGCCACACTGTGAAGCTGTCCGCAGCCTCTGCAGCACTGGTTCCATCCCGGGCGGCTGGCGAGGGTTCCACATGGCGCAGCAGACCTCTCCTGTTGTGCCCACTGCTCCCCTCAGCCATGTATTTCATCAGTCTCCCTGTTCTGTTCCCCTCTCTGTCTCTGGTGAATCCTCTCACCCTTCCACGCGTCTGGCCTGTACCCCGGTTCTTGTATAAATAAATAAATCTTTGGGGGAAAAGAAAAAGAGAAAGGGTTGTTCTGTGAATTCTAACTTGCCCAAGGTATTAAGTGTTTCTTCAAGAAAGGTGTGAGAAGTCTATTGCACATCCAACCTTCAGGGCATGTTCATTTCACATTTAAATAGAAAGATCTGGGCCTCCCCGGTGGCCCAGCAGTTGAGTGCTGGGTTGCGAAGCTGCCCGCAGCCTCTGCAGTGCCGGTTCGATCCCCGGCTGCTCCCTGGCCACCAGAGGAGGGTCCCACATGGCGCGCAGACCTCTCCTGCCACCCGCTGCTCCCCTCAGCAGTGTACTTCGGTCCTTCTGCCTGTTCTGCTCCCCGCTCTGGCTCTGGTGAATTCTCTCACCCTCCCTTGCTTCTGACTGTACCCAGTGCTTGTATAAATGTATAAATAAATAAATCTTTATAAATAAATAAATAAATAGAAAGATCCTCTCTCTCCAATTTGGGCACTTGAGATAGTGATACTTTGTAGCTGCTTGGTTTAGTTGTAGTTGTTTAGTAGGTACTTCCTAGATTTTAATGTTGACAGGATTGCCTTTTAAAATGTATTTTCATCAAGTGAATCTGGGGTTCTACTCAAGATTCTGCATTTCCAGCAAGTTCCCAGATGATGCCAATACTACATATGCAAAAACCTTTTTTTTGTATCACAAGTGTTTTACATTCTATTTTTTAATTTTTTTAGAAGATTTATTTATTTATACAAGAACCGGGGGGTACAGTCAGAAGTGCAGGAGGGCGAGAGAATTCACCAGAGCCAGAGCGGGGAACAGAACAGGCAGACTGATGAAATACACTGCTGAGGGGAGCAGCGGGCATGGCAGGAGAGGTCTGTCATGCCACGTGGGACCCTCGCCGGTGGCCGGGGATCGAACCAGTGCTATAGAGGCTGCAGGCAGCTTTGCAGCCCAGCGCTCAACTGCTGTGCCACCAGGGGAGGCCCTCTATTTTTTAAAAATTTATTTATTTATGCATATAAGAACTGAAGTACAGGCCAGAGGTTTGTGTCAGGGGGTGAGAGGATTCACCAGAGACAGAGTGGAGAACAGAAGGCAGACTGACTGAAATACACTACTGAGGGGAGCAGTGGGCAAGTCAGAGGTCTGCTTCACCATGTGGGTAGCTCCCTGGTCAGGGATTGAACTTGCACTGCAGCAGCTGTAGATAGCTTCATAGGCTGTGTCTAAACCCCTTGCACCACCAGAGAGGCCCTTACCTTCTATTAGATCAGCATAGCTTCTAGATGAAACAGTGATTTTATTGAAATCACTGTACACAATCATCTTTTGCTGTGAGATCATTACAAAATGGTTAAAACTTTAACTTATCATTTTGTCAAAGTATACTAGCCCTACTATAGAACTAGACAAGTGTTTAATAAATTGATGAAGGATTTAGGGGCCCTTACTCTCCAGCTCAGTTGTGACCTGATTTGTAATACTAAATTGAAAGTATTAAGATATATTTCCCTACCTTCATAACATATATGTTATCTATAACATGTGAGGTAAGGAATTTGGAATATCAAGGCCGTGTTTTTTGACCCCGTGTGTTCATCTTCTGGTGTTTGATTTAATTGTCAAATATATATCCTAATATAAAAAGATTCTAACAATTGCAAAGGAAATTATCCTGTTTAATTTGTAGGGAGGGATATAAACCAGATTTCAACATTGTGCGCTTAAGGAGAGAGGTAAAGAGACAGAAAAGGAGGGAAAATGATCTCACTAAATGTGCATCTTAAAATAGTAAAATCTATTAGTAAAGAATCTAAAGCAAAAAATACATTCTAGCATAAACTGGATAAAATAAGTACAATAGAATACAGAGTTCTGAATTATTCTCAGTCCAACTAGTTGAGGGATTTTGTCAGTGTCTTAGAGGGGAGGACTGGAAACTGGAATGAAAACTCCACATGTCTTCATCATGGCTAGTTTTGCTTAACTATATCCAATAAGTCATAATTGTTCTCATAAAAAAAGGTGGCTTTTAGTGACTAATGGACCAAATCCAAGATTACTTGTTTTACATGCTCTTGAGTAATATTTAGTTGCCTCAATATATTTTTAAAAACAACATCATGTACCCAACCTCTTTTGAATTTAATCCTAGTGGCTTTTTGCCCAGATTGTCTAAAGAAATTGAAAAAATTGAGATGCTCAGTATCATTTTCCCAGGGTGATTTTGTGTCATAATGTAATGAATAGTGTTCCAAGGTCTATGTCACTAGTATTTTTGAGGCCTATAAAATAAAATGTTTTCCTCAGAGTGTAGAAAAAACGCTGCAGGTATCTTTTATCTTGGGGAACATTATGCATAGTGGGGTATGAAATGATGAGAAAATTGCTTGACATTAAGAAAATCACTCACTGGACTTCAGTTTTCTCCTTTGTCATTTAAGGAAGAATCAGTGAGATTCTCTCATCTTTGGTGGATTCTCAAATTTGCAAGCACTTTACTCCATTAGCTGGTCTGTTGGCTTTTATGTTCGGCTCAAATAATACTTCCTAGAGAAGCTGTCCACAAACTCCTAAATTATAATGCTTATTTTGATGTTACATATTAAATAAGTTTAGATGAGATCGCCCATAACATATATTGTAGGATATTGTTATCTCCTGGCCAGGAAGTTTATGATTTTTCCATAAAGACTACCTTTTGCGGGCCTCCCCGGTGGTGCTGCGGTTAAGCGCCAGGCTGCAAAGCTGCCCGCAGCCTCTGCAGCACCGGTTCAATCTCCAGCCGCCTGGTGAGGGTCCCACATGGCGTGTAACCTCTCCTGCCACCCGCTGCTCCCCTCAGCAGTGTACTTTGGTCCTTCTGCCTGTTCTGCTCCCCGCTCTGGCTCTGGTGAATTCTCTTGCCCTCCGGTGCTTCTGACTGTACCCAGTGCTTGTATAAATAAATAAATAAATACAAGACTACCTTTTGCTATGCTTAGATTCCCGTAGGATAAATATGTTCAATGACAGTTGCTTCTATTCATCTTAAACAACCAATGCCCCTAAACTCATTCTCATAGTATTTACCACAACTGTAGTTGGGTAAGTATTTGCTTATTTAGATTTTTTTATTTTTTTAAAGATTTATTTATGCATACAAGAACTGGGGTACAGGCCAGAGGTGTGGGGGGTGAGAGGATTCACCAGAGACAGAGTGGGGAACAGAACAGGCAGATTGATCGAAATACACTGCTGAGGGGAGCAGTGGGCGAGCCAGGAGAGATGTGCTGCGCAATGTGGGTTGCTCCCTGGCCGGCGGGGGATCAAACTTGTGCTGCAGTGGCTGTGGATTGCTTCATAGGTTGCGTCTTAACCCCTTGCGCCACCAGGGAAGCCATTATTTAGATTTTTTAGTGTCTGTTTTCACAATCTACAACACAAGAGCAGAGTTCAAGCCTTTCTGCTCTCTTTCTGTATGTCTAGCACCTAGCACAAAAATTGGGCAATCCAAAAGTAGGTATTGTTTCATTGGAAGAGTAATGAAAAAGAAATGAAGTATAACATATGGTGAAATGAGATAAATGACATAAAATATGTGTATGTAAATAAAGTGCTTGGGTTTGTAGGACTCAAAATGACTCATTTTGCTATATTGAATTAAAAGTTGTTTTCAGGCAAGAATAGTTTGGGTTTCCTAATGGGTTGAGTGTGAACTTGAAGGACTACTACCTGCCTTTGGGAATTATTTGTGTATACACACATATATGTGTATGTGTGTGTGTGTGTATATATATATATTTTATATATATATATATATATATATACACACACGTGTGTGTGAGAGAGAGAGAGAATACCAATTGAACAGGAGTGACTAACAGAGAATCAAAATACAGCTTCAAAAGAGAATAGGCTTTACTGTAAAGTACTCAATAATTTGGGCAACAAAAAATGACAATGATCTAACAACAGTAAGTGAGAAAACTTGATCAGTGAGATAAGAGAAAAAAACAGGTGTGAAAGGTGTTTGAAGATTATGTTTCAGGGAAGAATCACTACTGTGCTATTAAATGGCCACTGAAACCTGACCTTCTGATTTTGCAATGTGGATGATCACTGAAGACCTAGACAAGACCCTTTTTACAAATGTAGGTATGAGAAGCTATTTGTAATGGAATAAGGGAGAATACGTTACATACTAAATCCACTTACAGAGAAACTCTTGGAAGTTTGAACCACTGCATTAATTAATTCATGAGTGTCCAGAGTTGCACTGTATGTAATGGCAAAATACCACAAGAGTGAATATATGAGTTATACTATCACAGTAGACTATTATATAGCAATGAAAAAGTTGTTTGAATAAATTCTTACTGTCTCATGAATAATATTGTTACCTATAAAATATGATTTTGATCTCATTTATATGAATCATAAATACAGATGGAACTAAACATGTTATTTAGGAATCTACCCATGAGTGGTAAAGCCTTAAAGAAAATCAAAAGAATGAGATACTTTGCTGGATAATAGTTACATTGTGAAAGGTAGTGGGTGGGCACTTAATGGATAAGATGTAATTAGAAAGGGACATGTAGGGCCTTCTAAAGTACTGGTGATGTAATTTAATATACCTTACTTATAAATGCTGAGTACCCAAAGTTTTATTTTTTAAATTAGTCTTTGATGTTTGCAAACAAATTTTTAAAGTAAAGGAACGATAGGGATAAGAAATTAGAAATTCAGGCAGGGTGTCTAAACAAGCTTATAGAAGATGTTGGTTAAGGCGAGGAACTGAGAAAGAAAGCCATAGGTGGAGCTGGGACATGGCTCAAGGGAGATCTTTATATCTCTATCTCTTTATCTATATCTATATATTTTTAAATTGGAGGTCATGTGGCGCATCTTTATGTTGATGGGAATATACCAGTAGAAGAAAACTCTGCTTTAATTCATGCTTTGCAATATTAAACTCAGGCAGATATCCTGGCTAAGAGGTAAGACTGCCAGGACAAAATTTTTCTAGATTAGAAAAAAAAAAAAGGGATCTCTTTAACCACTGACTTGAAAGTTGATCATATTAATTTCCAACACATTTGTTTATAGGTTGGGAAAATGGGTATTACAAATATTGAATGGAGTCAGTCATTTTCTTCTTTTGAGTTATTAATCAGTGTAACCCTTTCCAAAATCATTTTGATTTTCAATTATTTTAGACAGTTATCCAATGAATAATTTTATACTTGGAATGGTACTTTCATTTTACATATCATGCACATATGCTAAGTTTAGAAAAGCATATTCTGAAAAACAAAATCAATGCATATTTCTCTGCTCAAGAAAATGAGATCCTTCAAGTTGGGGCAATACATTTTAAGGAATCAGATAGGTTTAGGTTATTGATTTTTGTCCTCAAGACATAGTAGGAGTATCAATTATAGTCATTTTGGTAGCTTGAGCAGTATAAGAATTAGGTAAGTAACATATTTCTGAGGAAATAGCTTAGGGATACCTTCTGTAATGGACATTAAGTTGGCAGTGGACATTAGAGAATTTGGTAGAAATTTATCATCCTAGATGACTGATTGCAGATAATCTTTCTCTATATTATAATGTTCCCACTCCTCTGCCCATAACATCATGTTGTATTTGTAGGGTTTTGAAATTATACCCCCAAAACATATACTGTTGTCTATACCAACATACTTCCATAAATATAATTAAAGAAAAAAATGTTTCAGCCAATTGGTAACTGTTTGGCATGTGGCCTGTGGTTTCTATGGGGTCTCTAAATACACTATGTTGACTGTATGATTGAAGAAGTAAGTAAGTTGCTTGACTAATTCTATTAAGAAATTATCCTTTGCTTAATAATAAAATTTTCAATTTTAAGCATAGTTTCTGAAAGTTAAAGTAGCAGTTCATAAACCAGATTGAAACAACAGAGTTTGGAATGAATTTTTGACATTGTGGCTTCTTTCCCTCATAAGCACATACATTTCTCTTTCATGTTTTCATGTTGTTTTGGGTTGTTAAACTCATGTCACCTGATTGGCTTTGGCATGTCTATGTAATCAGTTAATCCCATCACAAGTACAGACAAAAGGGAAGAAAATGGAAATAAGATTTGTTATAGTGGGAGGTGTCCTGCTAAGACTTGTCTGTTCCTGAACTAAGATTCCTTAAATCTTTCCTGAAAACATTCTGAATTTCAGTTTCTAAATCTTCATCCTATTTTCCACACTCATCTCATATTTTTTATGTAATCCAGTAGACATAGACACTCTCTTAGGAGAACTGAGAATATCTGGAATAACTGTGAATTTTGGATTTAGAATGAATAACGATTATATCATGATTACTCAGCTACTTGGGTTCCTGGCCATGTGATGGGGTTTCCTTCTACAGATATGGAGAACAAGATGGGCAATAAAAGAATCTATATCTTATCTTTGTATTTTCAGGAGAGGATAACCTGAAAGAGGTTTGAGAGTTTAAATTTTATATAAAAGTAATCAAATCATCCAACGGATCATATTTTTAACCAAAGTATCATAGAATTGTCAGATTTACCTAAAACTACCTAAAAAATATATTGCACTTGTCTGTTTCCATTTCCCAATTCAATTTGGGTGCCCTGGTTCCTCTGAGGATATGGAGGAATTGGAAAACACTATAGTAGAGTGCAGAAAAAATTCCCTAAAACATTTGAATATGCTTCTCCACTTTCCATTGAAAACTCTATATACTTTATTCAACTTAATATAAACCCTTGCTTCCTAGTCATGAGTATATATGTTGACAAATGAAGGTACATAATTTATTTTTAAAAGTTCATCAGATTGGCAAGGCGACTTTGATGCTTTGACTTTGAAAAAACAAACAACAAAACTAATGTGGAGTAAAGTGTTTTTCAGGTTAATTAAAGAGGAAAAATAATTATTACTAATCAATGCCATCTATTTAAGAAATACACCAAAGTGTTCCATAATAAACAAAGTTCCTAAGAAGAGTTTTTTTGTAATTGGAAAGTGTGGTTCTGATGACGTGTTCTATTTCCCATAAAGATGAATCAATTTAGGAAATGGGTTAATTTAGGCATTATGAAATTGTTCATCTATTTCATCAATTGCATGGTTTACATCTTTCCTTCAAATGACATTTTCATCTATATTAGCATTTATAAGGGTCAAATTTTTGAATATCAGAATTTCTTTGCAGAATTAAATGTTTTAGCAAACTGCATTTCATAGTATATAGTGATTAGCAAAACAGTATTACATTGTATAGAATAATGAAATAATGGAAAAAACAATTCATATGTTCTCCATGTTAATCATTTTAATACAAAAACCATGATTGCTATTTTGGATTCCTCATTAGACAGTCCACATATAAAATTCAATTTTGTGATTTTTTATTTCACATAGAATAAAAACGGGCACCATACATAAATGACTTAGAAGATTTTAACCTATTTTAGTGATTTCATCATTTGAATGTGAAATCATTTTATTTAAATTATTCTCAGGTTTTGTTTATTGTTGGAACAGATTGTTATCTGTTTTTACTCATATACAGTTAGTCAAATGCACACAATTATACACTTAATTTTATTAAAATTATTGGAATTTTGATTGAGTTTGCTAGTATTTGGGAGATATAAAATAAATCCACCTACACTAAATTTTGTAAACACATTACACATGTTTTTATTTAATTCCCCTTTAAAATTACTTGCTAGTATCACAGTTGTGTATTCATGGGAAAGCAAAAGGAACTATATATGCATATATATTTACATATATTCATATATATGTATATACACAGATACATTAAATTGTGTAATGATTTTTATATCTTACCATATAACTCCAGATTATCCTATAACTTGTTGCCTTTTTATGTGAAAGTATGTGAAAACAAGTATTCACTAATTGAAATCTAAATACTGTTTTTTCCTTAAATATCAACAAGAATTTACTTGAAAATAATGATATCATACCTATATAAAAGTAGATGAAAAATGCCTTTATTGTGTAAAAGTGGATTTGGGGATTCATTGCATATTTAATGATACTATGATGTAAGTAAGAATACAGAATCCTCAAAAAATTCTGAAACAAAAAAGTAATTTTTTACTGACTACATTTTGAAATTGACATTTCTTTTGGAAAAGTTAAACATGAAAAAATAAAAACACTTCCTTATTTAAGAATATGTTGTCATAACTAAGTGATCAGTTTAGATTTACTCATTCAGTAAAGATTTCAGTCATATATCCAATCACCTTATTTAAACATGATCAAGCATATTATCAAAACAGTACCTAAACCTTTCAGTGAAGCTTTCAAAAAATTAACAGGAAAATTGCGAGACAAAAATTTCTTAAGTGTCTATATATTTTTCATAGACTCTGAGATATAATAAAAAATTTTGAAAGTTACAGAATCAAAAACAGCACTTACCTATACATTTTAATCCTGAATAAAGAAGAGGTCCTTTTTTCTGGCTATCCAGCTGCTGAGATTTCCACCCAAATGAATGACATGCATGTATTATGTGTGATCTATGAAAGAGCTGAATACAAATGAGGAAATCCCACGTAATTGAAATCTGTAACTTGTTAAACAAGTCTGAAGGATCAACTTGAACCAATAGCGTGGCTTTAGAATGGAATCAGAAACGGTGCTCCACAGATTAGTAAGAATTTTATTTATTTTGGTAAGTTATGATTAAAATATAACAAGTGACAGGTTATCAACTACTCTTCATGCTATCAGGTGATCACTTTTCAAGAGGATGTGGCATTCTTGTCCATGTTATCAACATGTCATATACCTCGGTTGCCACAGCAAGCAAAAGACAAAAATACTTTCCAGTCATTAGTGGGTAATACTGCTTTGAATTCTCCCTTCTCTGTGATAAAATGTTTTCCTTGTAGCATATAAAACAGAATCAGAAGAATCACTGAGTAGGTGTGCAAAGTGTGTGGGATAAGCAAGCAGTTCCAATAGTTGAAACAAAATCCACAGTCTTTTTCAAGTATATCTTTTGAAAAAAGTTTTTTTAATCTCCTCCGAGGAGATGAGTGAACAGTAACGTATGATACAAATGTGTGTGGGGTTTGAGTAAGGATGGAGAGTGTCAGGCAGTGTTTGTGGACAGCGGGAGAGCCCAGAGAAACAGACAAGGATAGCATGGAGGTGAGAAAGAACATTCCTGTTTAATGTGTTGGGAAAAAAATAGGAGATAAAATAAAATTGGCAAGCTATGTTGGGTTTACTTTGAGAGAAATAAAGAATGCTAAAGGGCCTCCCTGGTGGTGCAGGGATTAAAGTCTCAAGCTATTGCCAGTCACTGAGGTATGAGTTCTAGCTAGGGAGCTAGCTAGTCCTGGCTAGGGAGCTAAACCACTTGGCTCAACAGACCTCTCCTGTTTCGCCTACTGCTCCCCTCAGTAGTGTATTTCAGGAGATCTGCTGGTTCTGCTTCCCACTCTCTCTGGTGAATCCTCTCCCCCCCTTCACCTCTGGCTTACAACCAGTTCTTATATGCATAAATAAAAAATAAATCTTTTTTGAAAAAAGAATGGTCCTTCTGCCTGCTCTGCTCCCCACTCTGGCTCTGGTGAATTCTCTCACCCTCCCGTGCTTCTGACTGTGCCCAGTGCTTGTATAAATAAATAAATAAATCTTAAAAAAAAAAAAAAAAGAAAAAATTCATTTATTGAAGTAACATTGCGTTATAACATTATGTGTGTTTTTTTAATAACAAAGTTACATTAACCAACTGTTTTTATTTTACCTGTCAACCCTTAAGTAATGTTTACATGTACAGGTCTTCTTGAAATAGTAACTTGTTGTTTAGCTTTGTATTATGCTTTTTATACTTAATGTTGTTTCCTAAGCAAACCCCTGCATTGCTAAGTTTTATTTCTAGTAACTGTATATTATTTCTAGTAACTGTATATGAATCTAATTGATAAGTAAAATGCTACGACTTACAAAAATTAGCAAATATAGTATCTAGATCATCAATTAACTATAGAGAGTGAATCAAATTATGCTGAATGGATTCATGGTAAAATACTGAAACCATTTCATAATGTGAGTTATTTAGACATTTTCTTTTTTTTTCATTGTAGATGACACATTCAATGACCATCTTCACATACGTGATTTCTTTTTGAGGCTATTGCTGACTTTTTTCTTGGAATAAATGAAAGAGTCTTAGATCAAATCATTTAGACATTTTATTGTCTTTTAAAATTTACTTTTAATTTGGTCAATGATTTGAAGTTTTCTTTTTTTTTTTTATTTGTAGCTCCTCTAACTATACATATTCTTTGTCCTCTATCTTTGTATTTCCTGGAGTACTGAGCAAAGTCCATTTAGATGAGTAGGTGCTTACTCAACACATATTGTTTGAATGTCTAATAACAGAATGCCTTAGTGCAGATCCAGGTGTTCCATCATTATTTACTACAGAATTTAGGAGTGAGTCAGGGAGTGGGAATAACATGGAAAAAACAGTCTGAAAGATACTTCCTGCTTGTCTGTGATGACCTCAACACAGAATGAGAGGTGGGGCATGAAAGTTTGGTTTGTGAAGCAAAGCAATACTTCTTAACAGGGACTCTTTTAAAAGATGTTGACTCCAGATCCTCAGGGAGTGGTGGGATAGGCCTTGTCCTTTTCTATTCTAAAGGAGCAGCCATTACAAGAATAAGGAATAGAGAATCACATTGTATAAAAAGTATCAGAATCCTTTTCCTTCCTGTCATAGATTTGATTTTATTCTTTGATTTATACATGCACAACAGTAAAGGAAAACTACAGGAACAGACATCAGGGAGTTGTCAGGAGTCTTTTATTTTGGTAGAGGAAAGACCATACATTGTACAAATTATTAAGAGTGGTTATTTCTTTTTTAAAAATATTTTATATAATTACATCATTTTTCATTTTTGCACAATGTGTGCATTATCATTTTGGTTATATTCCTCATACAATTGCACCCCCCCCCTTATTTTGACCCTAGTCCTTCCTCTCCCCTTCCCTCCTCCCCAAGTGTGTCTCTGGTTTATAGTTGCTTGTTGATTTTGATTTTTACTTTGTATTAGTCTTTTTCCTGGTCCCTTATTTAGGTTTTCTAAATTCCTGCTATGAGTGAGACCATCTGGTATTTTTCTTCTTCTTTCTCACTTATTTCGCTGAGCATGATCCCTTCTAGCTCCATAAGATTGGTTATTTTGCCTTCCTAGTCTGAGCGGGGAAGATAGTGGTAAATAGATTATCTTAAAATATACAAATGTCTGTAAATAGACCTACTTTTGAAAGAAGTATTAATCATTTGATGGAGCCCGTCACAACAATCTGAGTGGAAAAAACAACCGAAAGCAGTTAATCTGAGAAGGTGTGGGCCAGTAGTGTTTTTTTCTTTTTCAATTTGGAGTTTGTTTAGTCATCAAATCTGGGAAAGTACAGTCAAGTCATATGTATATAGTTGGTAATGAATTTGTCATGACCTCTCTGACAGTATAAAGATACAAAAAGAAAGATAATGGATATGCCTTCCATTGAAAGTTATACAATGGTATTTAAGCATAATTCTTACATTTATTAATATAAATTTAAAATTTGGGTGGCAATTCAATTTTGTGTGACAAAACTGTTTTGGATTATGATGTTAGGTAGTTGCAGTTAAAGGAATAAGAATGCTTCACTCTGTTTCAAAACTTGAATATTCAGGAACAGTTTAGTAGGGGAAACTGTATGAGCTTTTGAGTTAGAATAGACCTACATTCAAATCTTGGTTCTTTTGTTTACTTCCCAGCAGGGTTCAGTAGAATTATCTCTATAAATCTCAGGGTTTTTTTACATATACAAGTGGAGTTTAAATATCACCTCATAAAGCTATAAAAATTAAATTCAGTCAAATCAAATAAAACACACTGAGGAATGTAAACCACCTTGCTTGTTCAACAACATGTAATGTGCTCATTCCTTCATCACTGATTCTTAAGATAGTATGTATGTGTACGTGTGTAGGAGTCACATTGAAAAATAGTGAAGAACACAGTTTGAAAATGGCCTTGGATGCTTCTAAAATCCCTTCCTCCCTAAATCCAAATGTGGGGATTTTGCTTCTCAAACCAATCTTACAGAAATATCCCAAAACATTGCCCATGCATTTTTAAAAACCATTTTATAAAATAAGATATAAAAGAAACATCTTAGTCATAAGTACCTTTTCAGAAAATATCACATTTTATTCATTTGCCATTCATTTACATAACAATATAATTTGGGGAGTACAATTTCATACCTCAACATTTGGACATGCTTCACTCACCATATAACCTCCTCTCAGTCCTTTCCCCTCCTCTGGTAACCACTGTATTTTTCACAGAATTCAAGGATTATTTTTGTTGTGTTTTGACTGGGTTTTTGTTTTTTTTTTTAAATATTGCACAAATGAGTAAAACCATCTGATAACTGTCTTTAGTTTTTTGATTTATTTTACTTAGCATAATCACCACAAACTGTATTCATTTCCTCTTCCAAAATGTCTAATTTAGTGTTCATAAAAGCTATTTCAATTCTTCTCTATTTAAATTTTTTTCATCTCATTTTTCCCATTACTACTCCTATATACTTTTATCCCTTCCTTCCTTGTCCATCCTTCTAACCTTAGAGACCTCATAGCATTTACTAATGCCCACTAGTTTTTGTATTTTATTTTTTTCAAAGTATGTTCACTATGTAAATGTACAGTATTTGTCCTTTGTCATTATGAGTTGCTTTACTACACACAACTTCTTCAAACTCCCTCCATTTACTGTGAGTTAGCTGCATTTTATCCATTTTTCCTTGTGGCTGAATAGTGTCCTAAGTGTGAATATGCCATATCAACCTATCTCATCTATTCATGGATTTTTAGGTTGCATCCATATCCTAGTTTTTGTAACTAGTGAGGTGATAAACACTGTAGAGCATGTAGTTTTTTCCTCTATAGATGGTGTTAGATATTAAGAGTGAGACTGCTGGGTTATGTGGTATTTCTACTTAGAGTTTTCTACTGTAAATCTAGATCATTTTCCATAATGACTGCACCAGTTTACATTCCCACCAACAGCATAAGGATCTTCTTTCTTCGCTTCCTCTCTTCCACTTACTGGTGTGTGTGTGTATAATATAATATATGCCATTCTCATTGTATCTCATTGTGGTTTTAATCTGCATCTCTCTTACTGGAAGTGATGATAAACATTTTTCCATATATCTACTGCTTTTTGGTGAGCTGTATTTTCCTATCTGCCATCCATCAAATGTTTTCTACTCTTCTCCAAAGGTTTATACTCTGTCCCTTATTCCATGCCCTTGTTTTCAGCAGATGACTTACAGATCTACAACTGGAGAAAAAGATGTCTTCGGATGGACACTCCTTCAACTATTTGCTGGGATAACCATTAATTTATGTCTCTGCCCATATCCTTCCTCGTATAGAAGAAATTTTCTTCTTCTTTTGGGAGGCTAATTTTGTCATTTGTGCTTTGGTATGCATGTCCTTTTCCTTTCCTTCCTAAATTTGCTTGTCTGATATTTCCTATCTCCACAAGTTACCTTCCATTTTTCCAGTTTCTCATATGGGAAATCTGTACATTAACCTTGACTATCTCTTTCTGTAACGTCCTACGTGCATAAATCTATTGTTTTCCTTGTCCTTATCTCCACTGCCATTACGTGCCTCCAGGTCACTATAAACTCTCAACTATATATGTGCCATAGGCTTGTGATTAGTCTCTCTCCCGCTACTTTATTTTTTGACATTCGTTATCTCTTCACTCCTACAAAAATGATTAATATAAATTAAGTCATGTCATTATCCTTTCACAAACTTGTCCATCAATCCCTTGCACTTAAGATAGTTTATTCTCTTTGACATGGTGGCAAAGTCCTGTAGCATCTGCACTTTGCCTCCCTTTTCACCTTTCTTTCTAACTCTGCATCTCTAATGCTGCACTCCAGCATTGACTTTCCTTTACCTGTTTGAACATTCTGCTCTCACATTCTCCTATTTAATTAGCTTGTATTATCTTTTCTTAACCTTCCTCAATAATTTTTTTTGTTCCCAAATTCAAATAATCTTTTAGGCTTTCTTATATGCTTCTTCATCCACGAGGGTTTAACTCTTAGGGTAGGTTGATTCCTCTGCAATGTGATTGCACCGCAGTATGTTTGTCTCATATTCAGGACAGTATTATTCAGGATTGACCATGGATTTTCATGAGGGGAGGGGCTGTGGTGTTTTCAGAGCCTGCTTTCCTACCTGACAAGGGGTTAGGTGCTTATTCAATAATTTTGAATTATTGAAAGAAATTGTGAGTAGAAATTTCAATGAAGTATTGCAGCTATGTTTGACAGTATTTCAAAAATTACTCTTGAAGGAGACATGGAGATACCCTTCAGATCGTTCAAGACAAGCTACTCAGTTGCACAGTATGAGCACCTGTATTTTAAAACAGTTTATTTGTATTGTTTTGTTTAATTTATTTTATTGAAGTATTTGTTGATTTACATACTTGTTAGCATTTTGGGAGTATAGAATTGTCTGCCTCCCCCTCTTGAAGGTACAATCACCATAGTGCATCCCAGGCCTAGAACAAAGTGTGGAATATGATGGGGGACTAGAGTTTATTTTTTCTGTACGTGTGATGAGGTCAGTAGATCAGGAGATGAAGGCCATTGAAAAGATTACTTATTATTCACAGTTCCCAAAAGGAAGATCACATCATGCAGTGCCAGATAAGGAAATATTAGTCAACTAGCAGACAGAAGGAAAAGGAAGAACTATGGGCAAGAGCCTTCAGTGTCATTTCTGTGGGAAGGAACAGATGAGACAGGATAAGCAGGTGTAGGATTGACTAATTAGACTTACTGGGGTCTGTAATATAGGTGCTGTCTCTAGTTGTCTGATTTCTGATTCTGGAGTGGATAAACTATATTGGCAGGTGTATAGAGCCAGAGTGAAGAACTAAAGTAAGGAGTTTAGGGCTGGGCACTGGATAGGATTGGTTTGCTTGTGAAAGGCACATTCACAAGGGGAATCATTTGCTGTCTCTAGGAATTTACTAGCCCTGAGGAAGCTGCTTAATAACCTGAAAGTTCCTGCAGATTAGCTTTGTCAAGATTTTCCTATGTCTTCAAGTCAAGGGCATTTTCTTTTCTGAGTGCACTCAGGGACTAGTAGTTGTGCCCAATTTTCTAGGAAAGTGTTCTCACAAAGGCAAAATATTTACTAAATTTCAAGCATATTTTTTTTTTTTTTTTAATAGAGGCATGTTTATTTATTTATTTGTTTGTTTGTTTGTTTATACATGCACTGGGTACAGTCAGAAGGCGGGAGGGTGAGAGAATTCACCAGAGCCAGAGCGGGGAGCAGAGCAGGCAGAAGGACCGAAGTACACTGCTGAGGGGAGCAGCGGGCGGCAGGAGAGGTCTGCGCGCCATGTGGGACCCTCCTCCCGTGGCCGGGGAGCAGCCGGGGATTGAACCGGCGCCGCAGAGGCCGCGGGCAGCTTCGCAACCCAGCGCTCAACCGCTGCGCCACTGGGGAGGCCCAATTTCAAGCATATTTTTAAGATTTGGAACTATTCCTTTGAGGGGTACCAACCTAGTGGAAACTTGTACCTGGGCTTCATGACCTGTATTCCTGTAAGAACTGCCACTGACATTCTTTTGGCATGTTACTTTTGTTGGAGTCAGTAATCAAAGCTGCCAGATACTCCTCCATTCCTGGAAGTCAGATTACCAGGGATTTGTAAGGGAAACTCTTCCTTGGGAAACCTAATTTGAGAATTTGGAAATTCTCTAACTCCAAGTCCCAGGGTGTTGGTCCACATGTTTTGAAGGAGATGGGGGAGAGAGATGATAAACATGAAGACAGTGGAACTGCATGCTTGCCACTAGGCTGCATATGTACTCAAAGGGGGATAATGAACAGTTGAGGCTAATTAACATAACTTAAAGTCAGTATGAGATCCAGAGATTCTTTTTTTGGTAAATTATTAAGAAGCCCTCATCAGGGTCTCCCTGGTGGCGAAAGGGTTAAGATGTGACCTGTGAAGCAATCTGCAGCCACTGCAGCATGAGTTTGATTCCCAGCCAGCCAGGGAGTAACCCACATGGCACAGCAGACCTCTCCTGACTCGCCTGCTGCTCCCCTCAGCAGTGTGCTTTGGTCAGTCTGCCTGTTCTGTTACCCACTCTGTCTCTGGTGAATCCTCTCATCCCCCCACACACACCCCTCTGGCCTGTACCCTAGCTCTTGTATGCATAAATGAATAAATCTTAAAAAAATAAAAAAGAAGCCCTCATTATATGTAGTAGATGAGCAGGAAAAACTGCATATAAAGCACAGGATTGGTTAAAGTTGCTGAACTCCAATGATGGTTGAATGCCCAACAAAGACAGATCTGTTATTCCAAAGTCAGCCCTAGCTGGGGAAACCTGGGACCTGACATGTGGGATGTAGATGTATGGGCAGATATCCTGAAGATTTTGCTTATGAAGACTTCCTTTGAGCCTTCTGAGTCTGCAGAAGTGGGTCCTTACTCAATTTTGAGAACTAGCATTGTACATATACATCACATCTTAATCTTCTCATCTATCTGATGAGTTTTGGTTGTTTATATAACTTGGCTGTTATAAATAGTGCTGCAGTGAAAATAGGAGTACATATATTTCCTAACTTTGGAAAACAACAAAAAAATGTTAAAAGTTGATTTAACAGCTGAGTCTTGATTCCTAATGAAAACTAAAGGACAGTCATATGTGTAATTAAATATACAACAAAATATTTTTCTGAAATTGAAATTACTTTCTATGAGCTTTTGGAAAGCAGATATTGTTTGATTTTCAGTTTACTCTCTCTGTTGTCTATTAGGCAAATTCAATAAGGAAGGGCCTTAATCACAAGAAAATAATCACAGATTTATAACATGACAAATGGGAATTATCCAGATTGGAGAGGGCCTTTGGACAAAGAGAAAGGAAGGACAGTAATGTCTTCACTAGACACTTAGGGAGTTTATTTGCTTTCTCAGATCTTTGGTTATAAATTCTGTATGCTAAGTTCTCAAAATTGGTGCTTATTAAAAACATTTTTTTAATGATAATTTCATGGTTGCAACAGTAGGTTACATCTAAAAGCCATAAGGATAATTGTGCAATACAAAGGACTAAACTTTTTTTCTTATTGCATTTAGCAAAGTTTTACCTTATGAAACTTCTTTTTAAATTTTTACTATATATGAATTTTATTATGTATTTATAGAGCTATGATTAAAATATCTTTTTTATTATGAATTGTGTTCAAGTAGAAAAATTCTACTAGAGTTATTTATTGAAACCTGTTTTCATGACAATGGCTAATATTAATATTCTGTGAATACACTCTGGGTAGGTTAATGATTGAAGTCCCTGAAAGCACGTTGTGTTGGGGCGAGGTCAGTCTGTATTTGAAAAAGCCACTGACTGCAGTGTCAGTCATTTATTCTGCTATTTCTTCTAGGGACATCAGAGTGAATACTGTTTAATCAGATAAAAGTTTTTAAATACTTGATGTAAAATCTTCGAGGTGTTTCTCATTTCTGAAAATGATTAAATACTCAGAACAGTAGTTCTTAATAAGGGGCAAGTTTATTCCTTATGGGACATTTGTCAATGTCTGAAGATATATTTTGGTTATATCAGTAGGGGGAGGAGCAGGAGTGTGTTCCAGGCTTCTAGTGAGTAGAAAGAGGTCAGAGTCTGCTGCAGGGGACAGCCCATCTGAGGCCAAAATGTCACATTTCAGAGTGATCCATAGTAATTATTTAGGAGAAATGTATGTCTTAATAGCAGTTGAAAGAAAGATTTATGCTCTTGACCTAACACAGATGTGATATTTGTAATGCTCTGATAACCAACTTTATTAGGTTTAAAATGATAGATGAATATTTGTTTACATGTAACCCACAATAAAATGTTGCACAAAACAGTTTAGAAATACAGTTTATGATGCTAAGATCATCTGGAATCTTAACACTGAAAGTCAATTATATTATCACCACAATATAGAATTACTTATATGCCTATATATATTTTTATATATGAAGAAGCAAGTTTATCTTAAGGAGTAGAGAATTGGCAGCCAGCTGCCTAAGTGAATCACATTTTTTTAAATTCTTTCCTCAAGAGTTTCCTAACTAAAAATAGATTTACTAGCACTTGCTGAATTTTTTTATAGATAGGATGATTTATAAAGATAGGATTTTATAGATAGGATGATTTATGATTATAAAGATACTTTGTAAGGAAAGGATATGTAAAATTGGTACCTGGTTTTAGGTCCATGGGATAAAAACTATCTATAGCTTTGTCAAGTCATTGATGTTTCCTGGCTTCAGTTTCTTCATAATAAGTGTGTTGGTCCTCATGACTAATACAATCTTTCCTAAACTTCCAAATTTATGAATCTAAGTTATAGGTCAATTTTTTGGTGAATAACTTACAAATCTCTTGGATTATGTTAGGATTATTTTCACATCTTCTTAACAGCATTGAGTGGGGGAAGGATTAATACAAAGTAACTCCATTTTCCAATGCTTTGGTATATATTTTAACAACATGAGTAAATGACTTTCCAGTGAGAATTCTTAATATTTAATAGCTGGTGTTATCATTCAGACTGTCACAAAGCCTTCATTTAATTCTATCTTGAAATATGAGACTGACTCTTTTAATGTCTTCACAAGACAGGGGGGTTATTTGCTCTTTCAGATCACTTCGATCATAAATTCTGTATGGTAAGTTCTCAAAATTGGTGCTTATTAAAAAGTTAATTATGATTTCATGGTTGCAACAGTACATGACTGCTACAAGCATAGAGGATAATTGAACTATACAAAAGAATAAACTTTTTCCATGTAGAAAGAAAATGCTCTTTGATTCTTCAATGTATCAGCATAGTCTGTTTTTTTTTTTTTTTTAGACATTTAACCTTACAGTAATGATGTACAAAGCTACCTCCTGATGGTCCAAACATGTAAATGGATCTTTAGAATGTCATTTTTTTTTTTTTTGGTATCCATTGTTTGATGTGGCCATAACCTCCCAAATATTTGTAACAAAAATACATTATTGATTAGAAAATTAATATATATACTCATAACTACACTTTCTCTGGGTATGTTTATAGGGTAGTTGTGTGTGTCAATAAAAACCAAAAGATAAGGTTTCACTACAGAAAAAGGTTAGGGCATATCTGACCTGATTTATTACCATACTTTGTTACTTTGATGTAATTTCTTATAAACATCATGCCAATGGGTTTATAAATAGAAACACTTCTTATGATGGAAAAATCTCTAGGAAATCCAGAAGGATAAGGAAAAAGGAAAAAAAATGTATTTGTGAGCCTGAAGAAATGATAGATTTATGAAAGCGTTTCCTGAACTCCTTGAGTTTATAAAGTTTCTCATTTAATGGGACATGCCTGACAAAGACAATCTAAAATCCTCACAACTACCCTCAAAAATTTACATTGCTCCTCACTTAAATAGGTGAGTATCCCTGATATATTTTCAAACCAGGCTAAATTGACCCATTTGTAAATTTAAATCTCTTAAAATTGGTTATGAGTTGTTGGTTGATTAAAATGATCCTAAAATTAATTAGATATATCATAGGTCTCATATTGTTCAGGTCAGTCATTTAACCTCACTTCATTTTACTTCATTCCATTTAATGATTCAGTTCTCATACATTTATGCACTGCATACAATTTTTGATGTTAAACTTTTATAGTGAACTAGAGACCTGTTTTTGAAGCAATCCATTTTCTATAATAAGTAACATTTGTATATACTCCAGGTTTGTTTTTTTTACCACAGTTATCTCCCCAGCTCACAATTCCAATGAGATACCAGGTATCTTTAGAATCCTTTACAACTAAAGGTCCTCCAGAATCACCCTGAAAATCAAAAAGAGAAAAAAGAAAATTAGCCTAATAAAAGCCTTATTACTAAAGATATTCTGATGAAACATACATTTATTATTAGTCTTTTATAGCTGAGGGGAGAAGGGGACAATAAAATTGAGGTCTGCTGTGCCATGTGGGCCAGCTCCCTGGCTGGGGATCGAACTCATGCTGCAATGGTTGGCAATACCTTGATAGCACTGAGACTTTAATCCCTGTGACATGGGGGGTTAAATTTTAAATTTAAATTTAAATTTTTTCAACTAAAAGGAATAATTTTCAAATAAAATTATGTGTATTTAAAGAACACAATGTGATGATTTGACAAGTATACATTCTAAAATGATTACTGTCATCATGTTATCTAACATATACATTGCCTCACATAGTTACTGGTAATGAGAGCACTTATATCTCCTCTTAGAAAATAACAAGTTCACAATATTCACAATACTCTTAGCACTTAGCAAATAACAAGAGACAGTATTATTAGCGATAGTAACTGTCTTGTATGTTAGATCCCCAGAGCTCATTCATTTTATAAATGAAGGTTGGTATCTTTTGACACACTGACAAGGGGTTAGTTAGTATCCAAGATATAAACATATAAACATATAAAAACATAAAACATACACAATTGAGCAATAAAACACCGACAACCTAAGCAATAGCAGATCTGAACAGATAATTCACCAGAGTGTATCCAGAAGGCCATGGAAAAATATTTATCATCATTTTTAATATGGGATATAGGTTAGAGCAACATGAGATATCATCACACACCAGTGAGAATGGAATATGCTGAAAAGACCCCAACAAAAAGTGCTGGAGAGAATGCACAAGAAGAAGAATCTTATTACACTGTAAGCTGACACAGCCATTTTGAAAAGCAAAAGGGATTTACCTCAGAAAAAAAGTAAAAGTGGAACTATCATATGATGCAGCAGTCCCACTTCTGGGCATCAATCCAAAGAACATAAAGACATTAGCTCAAAAATTATATGCTCTACAATGCTTATTACAGCATTATTTACAATAGCAAGGACACAGAAGCAACCTAAGTGCTCACTGATAGGTAAAGAGCTATGGCTCTTTAGCCACACAGTGAGATACTATTCAGCCAGAAGGAAAAATGAAATGATGCCATTTGTGCAGCAAAGTGGAAGTGCTTCTAAGAAATTATGTGTATTTAAGTCAAAATGACAAATGTTGAACATTTACATAGAGTAGAATTAGGCAAAACAAAAATACTTATTAAAAAACTATACACGAATTAAGGAAGTGGGATCTGTGAAGTTAAGGAGGGGGAGGAAAAAAGGGGAAAGGGTCTGTGGGGTATAATATGGTGATGGAAAAAAATAAAGGTAGCATTCAAGACCCTGCACAACCAGGCCCTTTATAATGATCCTGCCTGGCCCTGTACCACTGGACTCCATGAATTCTGTTTCACCACATGATTTTCTTTCAGTTTCTATAATTCTTATACCCTGCCTCATAGTACTTTCACATTTGCATTCTTTGTAGTTGATTCCTACTCATTTGAGTACTACCTTCGCTCTAGCTACCCCCCAGCTTTACCCCTGCTGGGGTATTCATTTCTTATAATAATCACAAAACCATGGTCTTTTCCTTCCAAGACTTTTTTCCAGTTACTTACATTGGTATTACTTTTTTGATTAATGTAAGTTTTTTAAAAGTAAGTTTCATGCAGATTTTTACACAAGATTGTATTTCCAGTACTTGGACCAGTGAAGGACACACAGATGTGCACTTAAGCATTTCCTTTGAATGAGTAAACAGACTTAGAATGAGTGAAAATATGACCTGGGACAATTCTAGACTAATTTTGTTAGACTTCGCGTTTCCAATTTCCAGAATTTAAATTATGAAACTTCTGGAAGAATGTTGCCAAAACTCAACCACTGTGTTCTTAAGCAATTTTGAATGCCATCTTGGGATAGCCCTTAAATCAGTGCAGCAGCTGCATGCATAGTGGTTACAACAAATGATAGTTCTTTTTATTAAACTCAACTGGAAATGGCAGCATCATGAATTTGAGATAAAATACCAGAGACTTTCATATCAGCAATTCCAATCCTTTTGTCATTTGTGTTTGGGTCTTATCAAAGTAATCTCTCTCCACCTACCTTGCAGGCATCATGAATTCCTTCCAGATATCCAGCACAAAACATTCCAAATTTTATATCATTGCCGTACACATATGGTTGTTTACATATATCGTCACTTATGATTTTCAGTCTGGCTTCTCGAAGATCATTTTGGGGTTTCCCTTAAAATAGAATTTTAATGTTTATAATCAGCATCTTTAGCTAGAATGAAGTAAGTGGACTTTATTATCTTTTTCTGCATTAAAATTATCAGTACAAAATGAGGTAATGATGTATGCAGTTTCAGAAGAAACTTCTGGTTTAAAATTTGGCACACTTAAATGGTAATTATCATCCTTATCATATTTTTATGCATAACTCTACAAGCAAGAAACACATTTCATTCCTTTTTTCTGGACAATCTTTGCACTTTTTAGCAAAATTGATTTGTGTAGGAAGGGATTCCATTTTTTTAATTGTATATGCATACTCTAGATTGTACCCAAAAACTGGGGATTTAGATGGTTTACTCCCTTGGTTTGTAAAATAACAATAGGATTACATACATTTGTTTTATCCTTTATGCTTTGTGAAAAAACTTTCACATAATGACATTTAAAAACAATGTTTTCATTTCTTATGTATTTCCAGTTTGATATTCTAGATTTAAATGATTTCATTAGTTGTAGAAAGCAATATTATGGCAAGAAAGCTACTACCTATGTTTGGAAGGAAAGGACATCATACACATTCAGGGATTTTTAAAAATATCAAACCATACAGGAATCAGGAAACCATAGCAGACAGAATATCCCCAAGCTTCCTGTGAGATCTCATTTTCCCCTCAGTTAAGAGTATAATCTGTGAATATGATGGTTGTTATTCTCATGAGTAGGTTTTGTTAATGACACAGGTTAAGGAATTATGCAGATGTAGTTAAGAATCCCTAATCACTTTTATATTGAGTTCGTTAGAAAGATTATTTGAGGTGGACCTGACTTAATAAGGCAAATCATTTTAAAAGGATATAGATCTTTCCTGAAATCAGAGACATTTTCCTAATGGTATTAAAGATGCAGTTACTATGAGTTCTATAATTGCTAGAAACTGAATTCTGTCAACAACTAGTGATCTTGAAGAGAACCTGGAGGGACAGACAGGGCCATAAACTTAGTGGACACTTTGACAGCTATTTTATGACCCTGAGTAGCGGACCCAACTAAGCTGTGTTTGAAGTTGTGGCCCACAGAAACTAAGAGATTAAAAAAAATTGGGTGCTGTGTTTAGCTTTCAAATTTGTGTAACTTGTTATGTTAGGGGGAAAGGATGTCCTGAGCTAATCCCATACAGGCTTTGTGGACCCCACCCCCACTCCAGACTAAAACCATCAGGACATTGGGAAAGACAAATCCCATCACCACCAAAGAGAGGGTGTCTGGGACCTGAGGGTGGAGTTGGGCAGCCAGGTTGGATATAAAAACCAAACATGTGGGCCTTGGGATGGCTCGCTGTCGCTTGCCTCCTGGCTACACAGCTCCTGGCTCGTGGCCAGCTCTCAGAGTGCCATTTTGGGATTCCTGATCGGCGGATCGGGTAGGACTCATTTAAAACTTTGTCTCCCACTTTTCTCCCTAAGTTGTACATTTCCTCATTTCCCCTTCCCTTGTAAATAAACCTTTATTAACCTTTCACGTGTCCCTGCAGTAAAACATTGATAAGTTCTTTTAAGCGCGCGGGTGAGGACCCACAGTCAGGCATCCCGTTTTGTATCGGGGTTACTCTACAACAGTTATACATCTGTAGGAAACTAATACAGAGAGCAACTTCTTTAGAATAACAATTCAGGGGCCTCCCCGGCGGCGCAGCATTTGAGCGTTGGGTTGCGAAGCTGCCTGCAGCCTCTGCAGCGCTGGTTCAATCCCCGGCTGCTCCCCGGCCACCAGAGGAGGATCCCACATGGCGCGCAGACCTCTCCTGCGTCCTGCTGCTCCCCTCAGCAGTGCACTTTGGTCCTGCTCTGCTCCCTGCTCCCTGCTCTGGCTCTGGTGAATTCTCTCACCCTCCTGCGCTTCTGACTGTACCCAGTGCTTGTATAAATAAATAAAAATAAATCTTAAAAAAAAAAAAATAACAATTCAGGATTTATTTCTGCAGATTTGTTTACTAAGATTTCTAAAAACTGCTCAAGTTACTCTGTTCTTTGAATATAATTGATGCATTTTTTTTGCCTACTACATAATTACCAAAAAATCATATTTGGTAGTAGGAAGGGTAAAGTGAAACTGATATATTGTACGTGACAGTGTAAATTCATAACTTTTAAAAACCTAGCTGACAGAGTATACTCCATAAATTCTGGACACCTCAACTATTTCTCGATTATGATGGGAATATTACTGATATCTTTGTCAAAAATCTTTTTATTTCAATAACATTCTCTATTGTTTTCTTGCTTTCAATTTTATTTTTACTCTAATTTTTATTCTTGTTTAGGTGTTTGTTGCTCTTTTTTTCTAGTTTATTAAAGTGGGAACTGAAATTACTGATTTGAAATTTTTTCTGATGTATGCATTTGCTATAAATTTCTTCCCACTGTTTTAGCTGTGTCCAGTATATATTGATTTTATTTTATATTCATTCACTTCTGTGCATACTTAAATCTTTAAGACTTCCTCTCTAGCCCATGGACTATTTAGAAGTGTGTTGTTTAATTTCTAAGCTTTTGAAGGTTTTTCCATTATCTTTCTGATTTCTAGTTTGCTTCCATTGTGATCAGAGTGCATACTATGTATGGTTGCAGTTTTTTAAAATTTGTCAAGATTTGTTTATGGACCTAGATAATGTGGATCTTGGTGAATTTTCCATGAGTACTTGTAAAAAGGAGTTTTCCATGGTTGTTAGATGTAGTATTCTGTACATACAGTGTTCTATTGTTCTGTACATCAGTTTAACTCCCTTGCTACTCAAAAAGTAGTAGGCTTCTATATTTCTGTGCAGACCTTACACTCATGGTTGGAATGATTCTTCCTACCAAGCCAAAGGGGAGCCAAGATGCCCCTCCCATCATCATGAACCAGTGAATATGAACGCTGTCTTAGGAGAAAGCCACCGGAGAATGAAGACAGAGAGATATCAGGCTTACAGTTCTACTCAGCCAACCCTAGGATTATTAAGCTATAGATAATATATTCTGTGATTGGTATTTAGCCTTACAGAAATCAGTGCATATTCCAATGTGTATATTATCAGACAAAGCTATGTGGGGCACGTGAAGAAAATCTAGAGACCACAAACCTGCTCTGGGTCACATTTAATGAAAGATATTCCCTGCCTCTTAGTGGGGACTGAGAATTGAATTTGTCTTCATTAGTGTTTATGTAAATAAATTGTGTAGAGTTCTGTGATGAATTTTGTCATTCTCATAAAGCTCTTACCTTCTCTAGCTTGAGTTACAAAAAAACCAACACACTACTTGTTATGTGAGTGTACCTAGACTAGAGGCCTCCCACCAAAAATTTTTTTAAAAATTAAATGTTTATCCTCATATTAGGTTAGTATATCAAGATAAATTATTAGAGAGGGCATTGGAGCTGTGTTGTAGGAGATTAATCTCTACATAGTTATATCCCTTTCCCTGGAATTACTTAAAGTTGTCTTTCTAGTTCTGAAGCAGATTTTGATACAAGTGGAGACTGTAACTGAGCAAAAGAAATACTTGTGAGATTATTAAGGAAAACAAAAATGAGGGATGGAGCAGTTAGGGGGAGGTGGAATGAAAGGATAAGGAGCAGGCATTCAGAGATAGGACTCAAAGTGAGGGAGAGTCTTGGATTGCAGGTGGTCATGAGGATTACAGCATATCTGATGTATATAACTGGCACTGCAGAGAGAACCACATATTAAAATAGGTTTTTGTGTGCTTGCGGGAATGTTTGTGTCTTTTAAATGTCCCTTGAGCCCACACTTTTGAATCTGCCTTTCCTTTATCCTCTGTCATCCTGGCCAGGCTGCCAATGATACCCCTGCCATTTTTAGTATTGACAGAGGAGTATTTTAATTGACCAGTCAATCCAAGTATTTTTGGACTCAAGTGAGGCCAAAAGAGAATTTTTCAGGGATTAATGTGGATTCTGGAGAAGTGCAGGACATTTTGTAGTGGGCAGATGTTGTAAATCCTGAGTTGCTGTTGGTTCACTTTGCCACTATGTGGAGCTAGAGTCACTCCATCTGAAGGAGATCTAGGGGCAAATTTCCATGAAATGGAAAAACTGAGAGATTCTTCCTCCTTCTTTTTAGAGATTACATCATACAAACTCATGAATGGAACTTGTCTAAAGCCAGACTCATTACAGGGGCCAAATTGATCATTTTATATTTTGCTTTAGTAATTTGAATTGAGCTTTATTTTTTTATTAAATGATTTCTTTTAAAGATTTATTTATTTATACAAGAACTGGGTACAGTCAGAGGCACGGGAAGGTGAGAGAATTCACCAGAGACAGAGCGGGGAACAGAACAGGCGGACAAACCGAAGGTACTGCTGAGGGGGGCAGGGGGCAAGGCAGGAGAGATCTGCCATGTCATGTGGGTTTCTCCCTGGCTGGCCGGGCATCGAACCCACGCTATAGAGGCTGCAGACAGCTTCACAGCGCGGCACTCGACCCGCTACACCACTGGGGAGGCCCTGAATTGAGCTTTAGTTGCTTGAGAGAACAAGAGGCATAAATAATCCAACCAACTATGAAAATGACTAATAGGATAATATTGGTGGGAATTAAATCATGTTTTAAATAAGGCTTAGATGTGTAATTATTTTGAGATACTCACCACCATAGAAAAGTGCTCCAAACCCTGTGATATAGGCGGTCAAGTTTGGTTGGAAGTGTGCTGAGGCTTCTGGCAAACAGACCCGGCGGATGTCATCACTAAAGGTGACTCGAGGAGAGAACTGTACAACAGCAATGTCATGTTCTTTTGCTGGGGTGGGATGCTGCTCATGGACAATGATTCGTTTAACATTTCTTTTCATTAACGGAGGATTGATTGTTGTTCCGAAGCTAACAGTCCATTGACGTGGATTTGCATTACTGGGAATGGTTAGAAATGAACAGAATATATGAACTGCACTAAAATAATTACATCTAGACTAATATGAGAACACACCATTCTGAAAATGCTTACAATGTGTTTCTTTAACGGCTTTAGTCTATTGCTACTATTTTGAAAAATGATGATATGCAAATACCATCTGTGTTACTGAAATGCAATACAAAATTATTGAAGTTTAGAACTGTAAAATACAAAACAATCTCATCAACAAAAATTTATAAAACATCTATGTGAAGTGCCTTATTTTAATGGGAATGAAGTGATGAACAAGACAGAAACTATCCCAAATGGTGAGAGTATGTGATTCCAATAAAGGAAAATCAAAACAAGTTAACAAATAAATGAATGCATAGATAAACCAAACAATGAAAAAGCTGTGGAATAGAGTGTGGGGAATAGTTAGGAAAGACTCTTTTGAAAATGTAACATTTGCACTGAAACATGGCTGATAAGAAGTCAGCTGTGAGAACACCGGGAAGCAAGTTTCCAAGCAAACTTCCATGGCCTGAGACTACACAGACAGCAGCTGAAGACACAAAGGAGAATGGTGGGGATGAGGTAATGAAATAGGCAGGGACCATATTTTAGAACATCTTAAAGTTAATGAATAAATTGTTTGATTTTATTCAAGTGATATGGGTATTAACTAGGTGATGTAAAGGTAACAGTACAATAGTCTCATTAATAGCCCTTTTTTAAAGTTACATTTATTCTTTCTAGAGTACATGGGTGGATGAGTTAAAAGCTGCCAGAAGTTTTGTGAGAGCTGATTACAAGTATAGATGACTTCTAGTTATGAGTTTGAGAGACTGATGGATCATAGTATAAATGGGAATTGGAAATGCCATCCAGTAATGATGAAAGATCATCTAGTAAAGTCTGAATATAATAAAACTCAGCTTTTTAAAAATCAGTAGTGAGGTACAATTTAAAATAAGTAACTTACCTATTAAAGCAGTGCGCTGCAGTGATAAGCCATGTATTACTAATCAAGGTGGCCCCACACTTATGTTCGTTATTGTGCTGAAGGGACGCTTGCCAAGGCCAGGCACCTTTGGCTGCAATGTTGCCAGACATTATTCTGTTGAGTATTAATGGAACATTTCGCTTACCACAACCTGAAAGAGAGGAGTTCATTAAGTTATAAGAAATGTCTCTGTAATCTTTGTTACAGAGCAACTAAGAGCACAGTAAAGTGACATGTGCATCAATCATTACATAAAATATATACAATATTAACATCCATTCTCTGTATTTCCAGATGTGTTGATGTTTTGTTCACTGCTACTTGCTACATTTTTAGATGTGGATATATTGCCTATGGTAAACTGCAAAGGGTTGACATACCACCAAGTTTCAAATCAGTCCTCAGGATTTGGATTACGTAGATACACAGCGAACTCCTACTAAGATTGTTCCCTAGTTTTAGGTGATCCACTGTTGTTACTTTAACACAAAGTTCTCAACAGAACAAAGCCCTCTGGCCAAACAAGTTATTTCCCATTTGTTGGAATCCCTTCTACATGGTATTTTTCAGAGTGAATAGTTTCCAGCATATACACAAATTAATATATCATGATCGATTCCCTCATTTGTGAGGATAAATCGTTCCATGTTTTCATATAAACATCAGACTCACTCTTGGGAATAAATAACGTATTTTATGTGAATCAGATCAGAGATTACTTTGCTGCTTGGGGTTCCTGCTAAGAATTAAGTCTATTTAGAGAATGGTGCTAATAAAGAACTCATGATAGGTTCAGTTCTTGTTCCAACTGATTAGGTATATAAAAAAAATGCATTTTACTTGTATTGATTATATTTCAACTGTGCCTAGTTATTTTGGATTTCTCTATCACTATCATTACTCTAGTGAGACTACCACTTTCTTTTCTCATTTGGAGGACAACAGCAGCTTTTCAGTTCATCTCCTGCCTTTAGTCTTGCTCTTCTAATCTAGTCTTCATACTGCAACCTTAGTGAGACCTTCTGTGACTCTTTTTTAAAATTTATATAATTCTTACATCATTTTTCATTTTTGCACAATGTATGCATTTTCATTTTGGTTATATTCCCCATATAATTCCCACCCCCCTTATTTTGACCCTAATTCCTCCTCTCCTCCCCCACCGTATAGTGTGTCTCTGGTTTATAGTTGCTTGTTGACTTTGATTTTTTCTTTATTATAATTAGTCTTTTTCCTGGTCCCTTATTTAGGGTTTCTAAATTCCTGCTATGACTGAGACCATCCACTATTTTTCTTTTTCTTTCTGGCTTATTTCACTGAGCATGATACACAATGGAATATTACTTAGCAATCAAAAAAGATAAACTCATGCAATTTGCAGCAACATGAATGGAGCTGGAAGAAATCATGCTCAGCAAAATAAGCTTCCTGTGACTCTTGTCTTCCAAATAAAGTCAGAACAGTCCTTGATCACTATAATTCACACCTCTTTCTCATGCTCTCCAACCCCCTTTCTGTTTCAGCCACACTCGTGTTGTTCAATGACAAGAAATGATCAATTTCTTGCTTTTCTGAAGACATTTTCACATATTACTTTCCTCCTTAGGACACTAACTCTCCATGACCTCTCCTATCTCAGGCTCACTTTCTGATCTGACAAGACCAGGTTAGCTGACTCTCTGATTGGCTTTGGAGCAATATATACTTGTCTTCATAGCACTGATCACATTTACTTCCTGATTTCATTATGCCTTCCCTACCTTCATACTCTTAATTTTAGAGAAGAGGTCATGTCTTAGTCACATAAGTACTACCATCTCCTGGTATACTTTCTGGCACTTGGTAGATGTTAAAAAGATAATTATTGAATGAAAGAATATATAAAATACTAAATGTGTTTGCAAGATGCAGAGGCAAATACATGAACATCTTTATAAAAAATTATCAACATTTTTATAAAGTCAGATTTCATTCTACAGTGATAAGAAGTGGGCAGGTGGAGCTGTTGCCTACCACGACAATGAAATATATTAAATTTTATAGGCCAGTTATAGACAATGGGGTCTATCTATTGCCATGTATTTCTCATTTTATGTTTCAGCAGAAAGCACATTTCATAGCATTTTAAAAATTAGAAAAGCAAGTCCATTTATTCCATACCAGAAATGTATAATTTCTTCAAATTGTCCCCAGATTTCCACCATGTGAATTGTTTTCTTGAACATGAAGGAAAGATCAATGACAGAGTTAAAAAAATAAAGGGTATTTTATCTATTGCCCAATTTTTATTCTTGCCCAAAGAGAATGTGAGACATGAATGAGCTAATATTTGAACATGTCCATCTTGATGTGGAAACTGAACTTCTTTTTATAAGCTAACTAGACTTACATGCTTGGACAGTGAGCTTCCCTGTCGATGAGCTCATTGCTGAAAAACAAAATAGAACAAAGAGTGGTAATTTGAGATTCTCCTGATTGGTCTCAATAACCAAAAATTATCAGGAGGTTGGATCATATATGGATTCTAGAGTTAAACATGTAAATCAGTCAGGGAATAGCTACCTAATATAGCAGGAGACTAGTCTAATATTTGTAGAGATTTATAGGCAACCTCTAATTATACCTTGAATGGGTGGCTGTGCACAAATAATGATTTAAATCCACAAATGCAATTGAGCCTTTTTACCCAGTTTGCATACCTCCCTTCACCCTTCTTGGCTGGCAACCACCAATTTGGTCTTATAGTCCAGGAATTTGTTTTTATTTTGCTTATTTATTTTACATCCTTATTCTCAACATGGTATTTGTCTTTCTCCATCTGACTTATTTTATTTAGAATAATCCCCTCAAGATCCATTCATATGACAAGATCATAATGTAATATATAAGGATGTAAAATTATAATGCGATACATCTGAGACCTGTATATTATAATTAAAGCTTTCCTCAGTAGAGAAAAATACAGAAATAGTTTGAATATGGAACAGGACTTTTCTAATGGTGCAGGGTGTGAAGTCTCTTGGATTTCACTAGAGACAGGAAGTGGGGATAGAGAGACCAAATATATGCAATCTCCAGGCTTCAAACAGCCTCAACCAAAACAGATGTTTTTATTCTTCCTGTTTATTTAAGTTTTCTTTTAATTTTTTTTTTATTTTTTACATCATTGTTCATTTTAAACAATGTTTGCTTCCCCCCACCCCCTCAGGTGTAGTCCCCATAGAGTTTCCTTCCCCAGTGCACACTGGCACCATCACCTCAGTCCCCTGTGCTCCTCCCTCCCTCCTTCTGATCCCTCCCCTCCTCCTCCCCTGCAGGATGTCTCTGATTTATAACTGTTTTTACTTTATTGTGTTTTGTACTGTTATTTTTTTTACACTGATGTTTTATTTGGTTCCCCTATATTCCTGTTATAAATGAAACCATCTGATATTATAAGTTTCTCTTTGAAATGAAAAGACTTTAAAATTCCAAGTAAACTACATTTAAAATATTTCTAAAATATAGTTTCTAAATTACCAAAATTATTTTTTCTGGAGAAAAAACTATTATGTATTCTTATTAAACATCTGCTGTATATTGGTTTAGATCCATTGTTGAAGAACAAGATTAAGCTGTCAATTTCTAACAAAGTTATAAATGTGATAAAACACACATATAGACTTAAGTGGGTGGAGGACTGCATAAAAATGGTGATAATTTAAAGGTAATGTGGCATGCTGAGCAGAATGTGACTAAACTTACATATTTTTATCAGTGATGTGTTTCTCAGATTCATATTCTCTGCATCTAACTCCCCATGATAGAAAATAAGAATGCTTCTTTCTATTCATCTCTACACATGTCACCTGGGAAACTAGTGGTGGTCAACTCTGCAAAGTGGGAGTTTTTGAAAATACCCCTCAAGGATTCCTTAAGTCATTATTACTGCTAAGACTCTATTGCTCAGGACAGATTCTCAGTGCTTACTCTTTGGAAGTAACTCAATTTTCTGTTAAATGTAGTTTGTTAGTAAATTTCTTACTCCATTAAAACAATGAATTTAATATTTCCCATTTTTGGAATGCATTAAAATAGAAAAGAATATAACGTTAGAATTCTTAAGACGTATATCATCCCTTTCCAAGAATGATACCAGGGTAAGTATAATGGCTGTGAGTGTAATTGGATTTTGTAGGATTGTATTTTAAGGGAGAACATTTGTACGAGGAGTTAAACTATCCATATATAAGTAAGTGTTGACAATTTTGAATTTTGATCAAATATTTTTGCTTTCCATGCTTAGGAGTGAAAACAGACATTAACCCACTAACACATTTCTTGAGTTGGCAGTAACATAGTTAGCATTCAGTGTTCTACTTGCTACAATTAACATATGGGACTTGGCGCTCACAGCAATGGCCAGGAGCTGCGCTTCCACAGCCATAGGGTTTGCAACACAAAGTTTACTTTAACTTTGCTTTGACTCATTCATCACATGAAAGGCCCACGGCATACTGTTTGTTCTCTGTCACAGAGATCACAGATTCTTGAGATATTATAGCTAAATCTTCAGCTACAGGGTTATTTCTAGACTTTGTCTAAAACTTTGACAGTTTTTCATTATTGGAAATCTTCAATATTAAGTGTTCCTAAAGAACAATGTTTTTGCCTGTAATAATTGTCTTGAGGATTTGCTCAGCTTTCCACTAGTGGGTCTTTCCTAAGTGCTAATAAACTCTATTCTTTTTATGTTTGTAAATTTGAAAAACCTCAAGGTTCTGGCTCTTTGTATATCAGTTAATTACTTGCATTCATGCTTTCAGGTTTCCAAAACTTATGCACGGTTTAATAGCTTTCTAAGTGGAGATAGCCTATATGTTTCATATTATATTTTCTTGTACATCCTCATTGTATTTCTATGATTTCAGGAAGAACAAACATCACTGCAATTGTACAGATGAAAAAATGGAGACCAAGTCATGGGTCAGTTACTTGGGTGGTCCTGCAGTGACGCAGTGAAGTTATAATTAGTCAGATAACTCTCAAGTGAGGTTCTCCATCAGCAAATCCTTCCCCTTAATCTAATCTAGTCATTAAAATAAGCTGCAGCTAAAAAACTGACCCTGTAAGAAATAAAAAAGCCAGCAGTCAATGACCATTTCATGCTGTATTTCTAGCTTCAGATAACTCAGGTTTCTAAATTCCTGGCAAATTAACTGGTTATTGGAAATTATGTCATGTAACTTATCACTATTGCCATTGTTTCACAACATTCATTTGCTTCCCTGTAAAACAAAAAAAAGGAGGATTAAGCCCTAGACAGTTTCTTTCCTCTTAGCTTGGGAGAGGTCCTCAGCTTTATTCCCGGAGTCGCTGACTCTTTGTCACATCAGCAAACTCCAGCCCATCCCATTCCCTCAAATTTTCACTTCCTGGTCAGGTTTCCTCAAGTGTCAGCGAGACCTTTACAGGGCAGGGCATCCTATTTCGTAGCTGATAATCTCTTACTCTGATTCTCTGCTGTTGCTTCCTTAAGTCTGGTATCGGAATCTGTAGGGGAAATCTGTACGTGTCTGCAGGAAGAAATTGCTTGTGGAAGCAGGTAAATGAAGATAAATGAATGAGGGTAAATAGGTTTTTGTCAAATTGGACTCCTGGAAGTCTTTAACATGTTTACATAAGGGATGGCTTTCCTAGAGAAATGTTGTAGGTGCAATTTCTAAAGTATGTTTGGTAAATGACTGTTTTTAAATAGAGCTTCTCAAGAAATTAAAGATCTAAATTTTAATTGTAGCTCCTCCTAATTATTAGAGTCCTTAACTTTTTTTGCCCTTCTTTAATATATATAAAGGTGAGTTTGAATCCTTCATAGACTATTAGATACTGTATGTAAAGGGCATAGAGAAGGGCCTTGATAAAGGTTCCTTTTAGAGAAATAATAATGGTAATAAAGGTATAATGAGCTAAACAAAAAAACTGAAAATGAAGAAATGTATAAATGATTTTAATTATATTTCTAGTTCAGTGACCAGTGATTTTTGAAGCATTATTTATAGGACAACTTTCATGACTCCAGAGTTGGTTTACCACTTTCCCAACTGCCCACAGGGAAAAAAAAAATAACAAAAAATTAGTAATTACATTATAATTAGAACATCCATATTTTTAAAAGACCACAAATGAGCTCACATTTTAGGAAGGTCCTACCCAGAAATACAGTTATTGCTAAATACTTGGTATTAATACTGGCTTAGTTATGGAGGCAGTGCTTAGGTCATAGTAACTTTATGTTATTGGTAAGATTTATCTTTATTTTGGGAGGAGTGCCAATCACTTACAACAGGAAATACTATTTGACAACTCACTTCAGACATGCTTTCATTAGAGAATTTAAAAAAACCTTAAAATGTCACTTTTTTAACTTGAAAATTTCTTTCCATATTATTTATAGCTATTACTTGGAATAGAAATAACAAGTAAGTTTAAGATTAGACATAAAATCAACCTAGTGCAGAACTTCTCATCACTTAGTAAGATACTTACCATTAACTTGAAGGGTTGAGGCTCTTATTGACAAGGCTCTTGTGTTCCTTATCTTTTGATTTAAGATGTTATGAATTTTCTTCTTTCTTATTGCCCTTAGCCCAGCAGAGGGAAACTGGAAAATCATAATGACATCTGCTTTCACACCATCTTCCTCTGGACTATGGCACACAAGAGAAATCTTATTCAAAAAATACATCTAGTACATCTCAAGCCTGACCATGTTAAGAGCTAACCTTCTCACAATGACACTCTTCTATATGTGAATCTCTGACCCAATGTCAATCTCTGACCCAATGTCAGTCTATACTTTCTCTTCAAGATTTCGTTATGTTTTGACTGCATAGTCCAAATTAATTTAAAGACTTTTTATAGCAGTTAAGACTTGGATATCAAAAAATTATAATGAAGTCATAAACTTTAAGGATTGAAAGAAACTTTGACTAATCACACATGTATTTATAATCATGACATCCATGACAAGTGGACTTCTAAGTCTAGTTCAGGAATTAAAATGATGGAAAAGTTTCTCCCCGATAAAAGCTTGTTTCTCTCGGGTCTACTCTGATTTTAAATGAGTTCCTTACTTCAATTTGAAATGTCTCTTCCTATACCATTCATTAGACTTAGGTCTACTAGTTGGGACATACATAAAATGTCAGATTTCTCTTCCACCTAAAATATTTGAAGACAATGATATTATAAATCCAAGTCTTCTTCAAATTAAACCTGACCATTTCCTTGACCTTTTTCATATCAACAGGTTCAAGTCTCCTCAACTGTGGGACGGAATTTTTATATACTTTTAAAGTAGTAAACCCAATTAAAGGTCTATAAAAAGTCAAAACCTAGCTATTGATCTATCATGTGTCTTATTTTTATACTTTAAAAGATCCAACTCTAAATAGCAGTGAAGGCTTACTTTTCTGATTTCTTTGACTAAAAAAAGAGAAAATATCAGCTTTGAGGCATTTTATATAGTGTAATTCATTTAGGCTCTGGAATGTGAAAATATAAATAATCAGAATTTTTTGTCACGTTAAGAAACGTATGACCAGGTGATTTTCCCTCTTAGAGAAAAGCATTATTTGTACTATTAGCTTATAGAATTTCTTTGGCACTATGCAAAAACCTGTGATCAGCCTATAAGTCCAAAGGTGTTAATAACTATGATATTGATGTTAGAATGTTATGACAAATCAGAATTTGAAAATGGTGATGAAAATCTAGAGATATTCAACAAATATATACCTTTTATCTCCAAAATATTATAGAATTCATCAAATTCATATTACAAAACCCTATGGAGGTTATTAGTTACTTAATAAATGTGTAAGGAAGTTGGATATGTCTGCCAATAAGGTTTTGTTCTATTAATGATAAAAGTTAGTATGGTTTCTGCCAATCTTAGTCAGAATATATTTAAGGAAATAAAGAATAGGCACAACTCTACAGGTCCATATGACTTATATTTTATGCTGTGTGCTTAACAACAATGGAAACCTCTGAGCAATTTCTGCAACTGATGAGTCTTCCCCTTCCACCACAACAAAAAGAAAATTTATTAAAACAAAAACATCATGTCTCATTTCACCAAGGCTTTATTACAGGTAAAACATGATTGGATTTTATAATCAACTTTGCCTTTTAAATATTTCTGAAGGAACATCTGTTGAAAGAATATATCCTGGGGCTTGCAGTAACATGCTTCTTGGTTTTGCAAGACTACAGGTTCCTGACAGTCAGTTGTATGTCATGGCCATTACAATCAGTTGATGAGGCTTGAATTCTGGTCATCATTTGGGGAAAATGCTTGGAGAACTGCGAGCATGTCCTGTAACCTCATCAAGTCTTATTTTTTTAATTTACAAAATGGTGGTCAGATCTATATCTTGGGACTGTTGTAAAGGTGATGTTTCTGAGACTCTGAGTCATGACTATAGCCCAGAGAGCCACACAGTATATAAGGGATCCTGTCTCTGCCCACTGTTCTTCCAGACTTGTGACTCCACCTTTGCCCAAACATACATACGTCAGTCTGACTACTTGGTTCTTGATATAATGTTTGTTCAGGGTCGAATCTATAAATATCTCATCCACCTGTATTACAAGAGAGAAACTGTGTTAATAAGATATTTTGTAATAAGACTCCTGATTGAATTTCAAATCAATGGGAAAATTTTAAAATATATATTTAAGCCAGTGGTCCTTAACTCTCAAATTACAACAGAATCATTTGCAGAAGTCAACAAAAGATGAGATGCTAGAGCCCCTCTTACCGCTTCTTGGCCTTTTGGCTAAGATCAAGTGTAGAACCCCTCTTTTATAATTTTGGTTATAATTGTTTTGGAGGTGGCCTCAGTATTCATATTTGCAAAAATCTTCGTGGGTGATTCTAATGTGCTGGGATAGGCATTTGGGATAGAAAGTACACTCCTCAAACTCTATAGAAAGTGAAGCAAAAAGATTCAGAACAGAGATGGGACATAGAGGCAGGCCATGACAGGCGGTGGAGACAACCTTGACTCACTCCTGGCTGTGAAGCCTATCCTGAGGCTCATGAACTGGATGTTTTGCAAAGGTTACTGAACCAAAATGAGCCTCAGTTTCTTAATCTATAAAACAAAGATATTGATTTGCTAGTGGGGCTGTGAAGATTAAAAACGCATAATGTATTGATAGAGTATTGCAAGTGGTTTCCTAATTCCCATCATGGCATTTTAGGTCTCAGATTTCCCTGCAGGCATTTATAAATGCAGTAAATGGCATTATTGATAGGGGAGAGAGAGTCAAAGATTTTTAAGTTGTAGATTGTGAACCATCAGCTAAATCAGGGTAGAAGATAGAGGAAAAAACTGTTGTTGGTTTAGATCAAAGAGGTATTTCTTAATTTATGTCACAAAGGAAGAAGAAAAAGTTTTTGTTCTTGATTCAAACACAGAGTTCTAATTTCCTCCTACTTGTGCAGAGCTTTAAACATGATACAGTGACTTAGAAACCTAGATTTTTGTTTGCAGTATTTTCTACTGACCAGTTGGTGGCAGCAGTGTCATCTGAATACAGGCATGACTTTTCACATTTGATAGTGAAACATGCACAAACATGACCTTAATCCTTAAGGAAGGGGAAAGAAATCCAACCATCATTTTGAAAAACACAAAATAAAAAATAAAGTGAAGGCTGCTTCAAAGATTAAGAAATAAGTTCTGACTTTTTTTTTTTAGCATTATCAGGCATTAATAAATGTTTTATTGGAAACCAAAATATGCATGGGTTTCCTTTGGACCTTACACTTATTCTATAAAATGAGAATTGTTTTGACTCCTATGTTATTTGAAGAGATAATCTAAATTTAGAGACATGTGAATTTCCCTGTAGGGCCATCTCTTTTCATCAATCACACAGTCTCTTCACTAGATGTGATGTACTTTTTTGCTTCAGTTATCCTCATACAAAGCATAAGTTTTAAATAAATAGTTGACTGAAAAAGATAAAGATAGGCATTTGATAATAGCTATAAACTTAGGATCAAAGACAGTATTTAAAGAAGATATTTCTTTTTTTATAATAAATTCTATTTTTATATTTCCCATACAATAGCAACCCCCTTATTTTGACCCCAATCCCTCCCCTCACCGCCCCTCACATCCCATAGAGTATCTCTGGTTCATAGTTGTTTGTTGATTTTGATTTTCACTTTCTTATAGTTATTCATTTTCCTGGTCCCTTATTTAAGTTTTCTAGATTCCTGCTATGAGTGAGACCATCTGGTATTTTTCCTTTTCTTTCTGGCTTATTTCGCTGAGCATGATCCCTTCCAGCGCCATCCATGTTGCTGCAAATTGCATTTGTTTATCTTTTTTGAATGCTGAGTAATATTCCATGGTGTATATGTACCACATCTTAAAGAAGATATTTCTAGTACAAAATATATCTTTATTTAGATTTAAATAAAGAAAGCTTAAATAAGATGAGGAAGTATGCTAAAAACAAAATTGTTTTGGGTGATATGATTTCACAGTAGTGCATTATTGTGATCATTTCTTGTCACCCACAGCTATTACTCAGTATCTGGAGGAAATACAAAAGAAAAGAAAAGGCGAACAAATAAAAACAGGGAGAAAAGTGCCAAAGGTTTAAAGGAAGAAAAGTGAACAATTGATAATTTAAAGCAGTTTGGTTTGTAATTATCCTTTAAAATTCTACTCTCAATTGATCCCTTTGCCATTTGTAACTAGTTAACAAAGGTATTGGATTTAATTTTTGACTCTGGTTGACATAACTCATTCATAAGACACTCCATGCCTGCTCTTCTGCCTATTTTGTGATTACGTTATTTTCCGGTTTTGTTAACTTTTGAGTTCTGTGTAGAACTAGCTGCTTATTCAAGGAAGATATACATACATACAGGTGACCAACAGGCACACAATAAATGTTCATCATCATTTATCATCAGGGAAATGCACATCAAAACTACAGTAAGATACCACCTCACACCTGTGGGAATGGCCCACATCAAAAAGACCAGAAACAAGTGCTGCCAAGGGTTTGGTGTAAAAAGAACCCACATACACTATTGGTGGGAAGGAAGACTTGTTCACCCCTATGGAAAACAGTATGGCAGACTCTCAAAATGCAAAAACACTAATTTGAAGGGATTGTGTATGCTTTGTTAACTATAGCACTGTTATAATAGCCAAGTTATGGAAACAGCATTAGTGTCCAGTGACAGGTGAGTGTATAAAGATGATGTGCTATATATATACTATATAGGATACTATTCATTTATAAAATACTATTATAAAAAAGGATGCAATCTTGCCATTTGTGATGACATGGATGGAACTGGAAGAGATTATTCTAAGTAAAATAAGTGAGAAGGAGAAAGACAAATACTAGATGATTACACTCCTATGTGGAAAATAAAGAAAGAAAACAAAGGAATAAACCAAACCAAAAACAAACCCTAGAAATCTGAAGAATGGGGAAATAAAAGAAATCTGAAGAATGGAAGCTATCAGAGGGAATATGTTGGGGAGGGGCAGGGGCGGTGAGGCAGGGTCAGTGATGTGTAAAGTGGGTAGGAGGCTAAATGGAATAGTGGAGGATTATTGGTACCTTGATAGTGTATCTGGTGTGGTAACACACATTTTAAGAGGTGTGAAACTGTACCCCTAAATCATACACAGTGTTGTAAACCAAAGTCTCTTCTGTGTAAACAAAAAACTAAGCCTGCTGAGAATAAAACTTAAGTCCAACACCAATCCCATCTTTGAATGGCTAAATTGTGAGGAAGGTAAGAGCTGAGAGAATCAGATAAGGAGAATCTAGGTTAAACTAATAATCGCTGAAAAAGAGAAATTTATCCTTTATAGTTCAAATTTCTGGACTCTGTCTCTAGAGAACCCCATTGATTAGATCTGGGGTGGGACTCAGGAGTCTTCAGGGGTTCAAGGTAGCTGAGGAGAACACTTTGAGAAATGCTGGGGCATTGTGACTGGACTGGCTAAAAATATGCCTCTACTAATAGAATTTCCCCAAGGGGGAAATTGGAAAAGACATAAACTTTATTGCTGATTGGAATTCATGTATGAACTAGTACTCTGCAAACTCTGAAATCATGTTTCCCTGGCAAGTTAAGGCTTACTTTATCAGAAAAGGTCTGCCAATTTTTTGGTATTCTAAATTCCCTAAAGTTTTAGAGGACACATTTTTTAAAGTTGTATACCACCTTATTTATATAGTGAAATAGTGTTAGCAATCTCTAAATCTATCCTACCTCCCATTTGGGGGCATTTATAGAGTTTTGTCACAGGAGTTAGTCTTTCAACAGCAAAATATCCCCTTTCTGGCTCGTACTTCTGTATTTGATGATTTTGAAATTCTGGAAATTGAACTGAGATCAAGTTCTGAAAGGGCAATTGAAGGTTAGTTGGGTGTTTAATGAAAGAGGTAGGGAGAGGCTATCAACTCGAACAAACAGACCCGCCCAACCATTCAGTTCTTATTCCCGAACTAACTCTGTTTACACATGTCACCAGCCTTTCACTGTCAGATGCTTCCCAACTGACTCTTCTCTTAGCAGTCTTTGATTCACATCAGGGCTGATTCAGGGTTGAGACTGCAGAGTTCACACAGATTGGTCATTGAGTAAAAAAAACAAAAAAAAAAAAATAGTTTCTTCCAACCTTTTGCCAAATAAACCCCTGAGAGTTAACAAATGAAAACCATATTATGACGAAAACTTTAGATACTTTACCTTTCTTCCGATTATAAAATAGTACCACACAAAGTGTGATTTAAGAGATGCTTTTAAAAATCAACATTTAGTTTTAAATAAAGCTCAATCAAAATTGTCCTGCTATAGGACCAAACTCAAGTTAGGTTGAGAATAGATTGTAATTCATTAGGGCAGACATTCAAGCTCCTCACCCTATCTCATTCCCACCCACTCTTCAACACCACCATTGCCTTTCAGACTTGGTGTTTTTTGACTTCATACTTGTCCTTCTCAGGCCATTGCTTTGGTCTGTGGCACCCTCCCACATTCTTTTTTTTTTTTTAAGATTTATTTATTTATTTATACAAGCACTGGACACAGTCAGAAGTGCAGGAGGGTGAGAGAATTCATCAGAGCCAGAGCAGGGAACAGAACAGGCAGACTGATGAAATACACTGCTGAGGGGAGTGGCGGGAGGCAGGAGAGGTCTGTGCTCCATTTGGGATCCTCGCTGGCTGCCGGGTATTGAACTGGCGCTGCAGAGGCTGCAGGCAGCTTCACAGCCCAGCGCTCAACTGCTGTGCCACCAGGGAAGGCCCCTTGTTGACATTTTCAGGAAATTTCATTTATTGTGGAAATGTCCTCTCTGGTGAGACTTCAGTAGTTATAATAGCAACAGTTATCACTGTTGTCTGCCACCTGTGCACCAACCATAAAGTCCACTATATTTGTGCTCATTTGCTTTTTACATCAGCCCATTGAAGTGGATGCTGTTATAATTTGTATTATATAGATGAGGGAGTGACTTGCTCAAGGTGACACAACAAGAAATGAAAGCAGGACAGTCCAGTTTCAGAGCTTGTTAATGTTCTTACATTGTCAACCTTGGGGTGAACACAGTGAATGTTTCACTAAGAGCTCCTACCCACTGAGGTACAGGAAGCAGCAGGTAAAGAGACCAGAATCTGTTACAACTCAACTCAAAGACCGTCTGTTTTGTCTTCAAAACTAAGGACTATAATCTTGGTAGTTATTACTGCAATCCCTTGAAGCTGCTATTGTTTCTGTTTACAACCCTAGATTTTTGGTAAAATCCAGGATTCAAAAAGCAGCTGTGACTCATTATCCTGAGCCTATATAGAGCATAGCCAACCTAAGCACCAGTGATGCTCACAGGATTTTGAGGGTTGTTGGACTTAAAGGAATTGAGTCACTTCATTTTCGCAAAAGCTCTCTCTATAACTTCCACAGCTTTGAGTCCAGTATTGTGTCGACTGGCAAGGAAGTTGGATCCAGTGTCATATGGCATCTGTGTGTGGAGTATCTTGGGAAATGTGACTTTCTGCTTACCCTAAGCCAGGAAGTAATGATATCACCAAGTGGGTTGTCACAGTATGTCGTGTTATCAAAGTTATGCCTTTGATTGTACAAGTCCTTTCTCATTATTTCCTTAGGGAATGTCAGAAGGAAACAAACATCTGTGACTAACCAATAACCTATAGCAAGTGGCAATTTACAGGATAACCTTATCCCAAATTGTTTTCTTTCCTGAAATTGAGAGGCAAATTAAATTTATAGAGTTAAAATATTTAAAATTAAAGGTTACAAAGAATAAGAATAGATTATTAACTTTCAGTAAACCACAAGTCTAACTTTCTCAACAGGAAATATCTAAGTTGTATCTGTTTAAATTACAAAAGGTATTGAAACTAGAAAGCCTAAAGCAAGGGGAGTTCATTATTTAGAGAGTTCTTGTCCTCCCCAGGTATGTAATTTTTGAAATCTCTAAATTTGTTATATCTGTGACAGGAAAGGGGAGAGAGGGATGAAGTATTTCTTAGACTCTCTTATAAAGTACCTGAATGATGAATAATAATCTAAATAGGCAATCCAGCCAACTGAAGACTATGATTTATTTGCAACTCTATCAGAAGTTTAGAGGTGAATATTATTTTTTCCTTTCTCAAAAAACCCCAAATTTTTTTTCAGAAAAGAGCCATCCATATCTTTCCTCCATTCATAGGTGCCTATTCTAGATATACAGATGCAAATATATCCTCCAACCACCTTCCCTCTCTATTTCAGTTTCTTCTTCTTTTGTCTTCCTCCTTAAAATCTGATACAAAGAAATCAGCCAGAAATGATAACAAGATAGCCAGATATGATAACAAGAGATTTAAAAAAACACATAAAATAATGAAGAAGTCAATTTGTTAAAAACATACAATAATCGGGCCTCCCCAGTGGTTGAGCGCTGGGCTGCGAAGCTGCTGGCAGCCTCCAGCCTCCACAGCGCTGGTGCGATCGCCGGCCACTGGCGAGGGTCCCTCATGGCGCACAGACCTCTCCTGCTGCACCCTCTGCTCCCCTCGGTAGTGTTATTTCGTCAGTCTGCCTGTTCTGCTCCCCACTCTGTCTCTGGTGAATCCTCTTACCCTCCCATGCTTCTGACTGTACCCAGTGCTTGTATAAAGAAAATAAATAAATCTTTAAAAAAAATACAATAATCTGAAGTATGTATGTACCCAACATCAGAGCACCCAAATATTTTAAACATATGCTGACAGATATGAAAGGAGAAATAGACCACAATATAATGGTCAATTCCCCACTTTAAACTATGGATAGGTCATTTAGACAGAAAAGCAGAAAGGAAACATTGGACTTAAAATATGCTTTAGACCAAATGAACCTAATGGACATATACAGAATTTTCAATCCAACAGCAGTAGAATGCACATTCTTCTCAAGTATATGCAGAATGTTTTCCAGGGCATATAATCTGATAGGTCAAATTATGTATTTTTTTTAATTATGTTTAGTCAGGTAATGTTGATATGTAATGTGATATAGTGAATCATAAGATTTGTGATTATCACAATAAATGCAGAAAAATTAACAAATGCATGTCCTTTTGTGATAAAAATTACAGCAAATTGCATATAGCATAACTCTACATAATAAAGAACATACATGACAAATTCACAGCCAACATCATACTCAATAGTGAAAGGTTGAAAGTTTTCCTGTAAGACCAGAAATAAGATAACAAGGTACTCATGCTCATCACTTATTAAATATAATATTGTAGTCCCCCTTTAACTGTATCTTCATTTTCCATTGTTTCACTTACCTAGAGTAAACCACAGTCCAAAAATATTATGTGCCAAAGATATTCTGAGAGACAGAGATGGAGATAGAGAGGAAGAGAGGGAGCATTCATATACAATTTATTATACTATATCATTGTTTTCTAATAGTTAATATTAATTCCTTACAGCCTAATTTAAGGTTCAGTATTATTTGTAGTTTCAGGCATCTTTTGTGGGTCTTGGAAAGTATTCTCTATGGACAAGGGGAAATTATACTGGCCGTCCTAGCAAGAACAATCAGGCAAGAAAAATGAATAAAATTCATCCAAATCAGAAAGTGAAATTGTCTTTATTTGAAGATATATTATCTCATGTAAAAAATATCCTAAAGGCTCCAACAAAACAGCTGTTAAAATTAATCAATGTATTCATCAAACTTGCAAGATACAAAATCAACATATAGAAATCAGTTGTGTTTCTGTACACTAAAAGTAAAATGTCTGAAAAAGAAATAAAACAATCTAATCCATAATAGGAAAAAAAGTGATAAGATGCTTAGGAATAAATTTAACCTAGGAAGTACACTGGAAACTACTAGACTTAATGAAGAAATCGAATAAAACACAAAAGATCTCACATTCATGGATCATCTGAATTAATGTTGTTAAAATGTTTATACTATCAAAGCTTTATTTAGATGTAATTTCTATCAAAATTCCAAAGGTGTTTTCTACAAAAATTGAAAAAAAAAATCCTATAATTTGTATGGGACCAAAAAGATCCAGAATAGTCAAATTAATCTTGAGAAAGATGAATAAAACTGGAGGCATTACACTTCCTTGTTTCAAGTTATATTACAAAGTGATAGTAATTGAAACAGCATGGCATTGGCATAAAAATAGACAGAACAATAGAACAGAATCAAGAACCCAGAAATAAACCATCACATATATATGGTCAACTAATATTTGACAAAGGGAGCCAAAAATAGTCATTGGGAAAGGAAAGTTTCTTCAATAATTGGTGCTGGAAAAACTGTTATACCACATGCAAAAGAATGAAACTCTCTTAAAAACAATTTGAAATATTAGATTTAAAACCCTGAGACTCCTAGAAGACAAAATAGGAGTGCCCTGACATTGGTCTTGGCAATGATCATTTGGCTATGACACCAAAAGCATAAGCAATAAAAGCAAAAATTAGTGTAACTATATCAAGATAAAACTACATCAGAGGACACAATCAAAAATGAAAAAGAAATTTATAGATTGGAAGGAATATTTGTAAATCATGCATCTGATAAGGGGCTAATATTTAAAATATATGATGAACATATGCAATTTAATAGCAAAAACTAAACAATCTGAATTTAAAAATGGACAGCATCTTTTTTCTGTGAGAATAGCTATCATCAAAAAGACAAAAGATAATGTGTTGGCAAGGATGTGGAGAAAAAGAATCACTTGTACAGTTTGAGTGAGAGTGTAAATTAAAACAGCTACTGTAGAAAACAATGGACATTCCTGAAAAAAGCTAAAAATAGAACTACCCTATGAGTCAATAATCCCACATGGGACTATATCCAAAGGATATGAAAACAGGATATCAAAAGGCTATTTTCTTTTTTTAACAATATTTTCTTTTTTTAACAATATTTCCCCCCCCACTCCCTCAGTTTGAGTCCCCATAGAATTTCCTTCCCCAAGGCCCCCCGTGCACCATCACCAGTCTACTGTTCTCCTCTCTCCCTCCCTCCCTCTGATCCCTTTCCCTCCTCCTCCCCTGCAGTCTGTCTCTGATTTGTAATTGTCTGTTTTTGCTTTGTTGTGTTTTGTACTGGTATTATTGTTTTTTTGCACCGATGTCTTATTTGGTTCCCCTATATTCCTGTTATAAGTAAAACCATCTGATATTTTTCTTTTTCCTTCTGGTTTATTTCACTGAGCATAATTCCTTCTAGCTCCATCTGTGTTGCTGCAAATGACATGAGTTTATCTTTTTAATTGCTAAATAATATTCCACTGTGTATATATACCACATCTTCTCGATCCAGTCATCTAATTTTGGACATTTGGGTTGTTTTCAGGTTTTACCTATTGTAAATAGCGCTGCAATAAACATAGGTGTACTGGTGTTCTTTTGAATCAATATTTTTGTGTCCTTTGGGTAGATCCCTAAGAGTGGAATTGCTGGGTCATATGGTAGCTCCATTTTTAGTAGACTGAGGAACCTCCAGACAGCTTTCCATAGTGGCTGGACCAGTTTGCACTCCCACCAGCAATGTAGGAGAGTTCCTTTTTCACCACATCCTCACCAACATTTGTTGTTGCTTGTTTTTTTGATATGTGCCATTCTTACTGGTGTAAGGTGGTATCTCAGTGTGGTTTTGATTTGCCTTTCCCTGATTATAAGGGATGTTGAACATTTTTTATATGCCTGTTGGCCATTTGCATTTTGTCTTTGGAGAAATGTCTTTTAAGTTCTTCTGCCCATTTCTTGACTAGATTATTTTGTTTTTGTTGAGCCATGTGAGTTCTTTGTATATCTTTGTGATCAGTCCCTTATCAGTTGGATGGAGTGCAAAGATTTTTTCCCAATCAGTGGGGTGTCTCTCTGTTTTGGTTAATGTCTCTTTGGCTGTACAGAAGCTTCAAAAGGCTATTTTCACTCCCATGTTTATGGCAGCATTATTCACAAAAAACTAAGACATGGAAACAACCTAAGTATCAATGGATAAAGATGTGGAATGTACATCATGAGTTTACATGCAACAGTAGAATATTATTCAGTCATAAGAAAGGAAGTCCTGGCATTTGAGATAACATGGCTTAAGTGAAATAAGTCAGACAAAGACAAACTCACATAAAAAGAATTGTGGTTACCAAGAGTGGGTGAGATGGAGTAGAAGTATAGGAGAGATGTTAGCCCAAGTGTGTAAAAGTCCAATTATATAATAAATAAGTTCTGGGATCTAATGTAAAGTGTGATTATAGCTAATAATAGTGTATTATATTCTTAAAAGTTATTAAGAGAGTACTTCTTAAATGATCTCACCACAAAAAGAGACTGTAATTATGTGACATGATTGTAGCCATTTTGCAATATATGTGTATCAAATCAATCCATTTTATACCTTAAACTTATATAGTGTTATATGTAAATTGTATCTCTATAAAACTGGGGAAATAAAACTATAGGGAAGTAAAGAAACTGAGGATGAGGATATTTTTATATAAGTAACCCTAATGTGTCGGCTAATTAAAAGTGATCTACTATAGCATATAGTAATTATAATCATTATGGATTTAAAAATTAAATATAAGAATTAATATAGGACTGATCTTTTTATCTTACCTGAGTTCCTTCCTCTCAAGTAGAAAATTAGTGGAAAGAGTACATTTGAATTTCCTATGTAACATCAGATCTCCTTCATTGCTTACTATCTGTGGATCTGCACTTCAGAGACTTAGTTTTCTGATCTGTAAAGTGTAGTTAATGCCTAATTGCCTAATTGCAGATTAGAAAAGAAATACACAATGATTAGCTTTTTCTTTCATGATGGACATTTAGCACGTTGAATTTAGAGGTAAGGATACATATCTTTGTCTTGGAGTCACACTTCAGTTACAAAATGAATGTTAAGTTTATATTTTTGAAAACTCAGCCATATTCTACATCCAATTCTCAAAACTCTGAACATGACGTTTCTTGATAATCTAATTTTTTTCAAAGATTCCAAATTCCATCTCCTCTCTAGCCATAAGGATGTAGCCTTCCACCCAGGGTTGAGCATCTTTTACCCCTCTTACCTTAGGCAACTTCAAACTTCTGATACTCAAACACCTTTGCTAAGGTTGAGTTTATCTTGACTCAGGAGCTTTTTCTCAGTAGAACCTCCTGCTTTCAGATCCAAAATTTCATACCCAAATTTCTTACTTTTGCCTTTTAATTTCTTTAGCAAGTTTTCCTAAACCATATTTATTTCCTTGCTTCCCTCACAGTTTTCAAGTTCTTTATCTCTACAATCATAGAAATATAGTTCATGGATATACTGAAGGTTGTTTTCAGCCCTCTTTCCTGTGTTAGTGAGTACAAAGAAGACAAAATTTAGAATTGCCATAGGCACAGCAGCAGTGTTTCTTTTGGAGGCAGCCTTAAAAAAATTTCCAATTATTGCCATTGTTAGGCAGATGGTGGTCCCTAACCCAAGTCAGTAGCATAAGTGAAAGAGAATAAGGTACCAGGATAGATACATGCTTTGTAGTGTTTTTGTCAGATGGAAAGTAAAATCGCAAATAGGATTCTTATAGATGACAGATCTTTATGAAAAGTATATAATCTTAACCCCTATCTATATAATTTACCAGTTATATGATCTTGATTAAATCAACTCCTCTGGGGCCTCCTTGGTGGTGCAAGGGGTTAAGGCGCAACCTATGAAGCTATCCACAGCCACCGAAGCACGACTTCAATCCCCAACCAGGGAGCTACCCACATGGTACAGCAGACCTCTCCTGACTTGCCTGCTGCTCCCCTCAGCAGCGTATTTCAGTCAATCTGCCTGTTCTCCCCACTCTGTCTCTGTTGAGTACCCCAGATCTTGTTTGCATAAATAAATAAATCTTTAAAAAAATAATTGAACTTCTCTGTACCTTAATTTTCTCACCTGAAAAGTTGTCTTAGTAATTGTATCTACTTTATAAAGTTGTTTTTTGAGGATTAACTAAAATAATACATATTTGGTGCTTAGCATGGTACTTGGCATTCAATATATGTTAGCTATTCTTGTTATAGTGTTACAAGTTTATAAATTTCATTTATAAATATTTGTAATATTTATAATTTAAAAACATTGCTTGATGCTTCTAAAATGTATTTCTCCTAAATGATGTACTTGTTCAGTCAGTGACCCTTCTTAAGTTTATAATGATGACAGTAGTGACCTACCTCTTTGGGACTATCATGAATTATTGGTATTTGGTTATAAGAGTCTTCCCTGAAGGCTGACATAAAAGCCATGTCTGTTCCACTCTATCAGGGAAATGGGATAAATTTTAGCAGTATCTGATCATGAGCTCATTTTACTTTTCTATCTCCGTTTGCATTCAAATGAATAAATTCCAACTCATGAAGAACAGGACCTGCAACCTGTCTTTCTTGGCTGTTTAATTAGCACTCATATAGGGCAAAGAGAAGAATCTGGCTTTATTCATTGGGATTTAGCAACAATAAACAGGAGTGGCTCAAGATGAGGCATGGCCCCTTCCTGTAATTCTTTTAAAGTAACTTGGTGGGGAGTGGAAAGAAAAGGACACATGTCTTGTTCAAACAGGGTAAATGAATACAAAGCTTTTCCTGACCACAGAACCCCACTTGATCTTCCTTTTCCTTGTAGTTCTTCTGCTTGTATTGTCCTCAACATACAATTTAGTTCTTAATTGTATTATGTCATTCTATTCAGTTTCATGTGTGCTATTCTCATCTCTTTAAGGAAAATGAAGTAGTTTGTGGAGAAAGATCATATTTCCTTTTCCACAAGTCTTTGGTACCAAGAAATGAAAAATACTGAATAATCATACCATATATTGGGAAGAGAGATTGTTTAGTTTTATGGAAAAAACTGGTTTACTCTATGGAAAATAAAGTCTAAGTCCCTACCTAACATCACACTCAAAGGTGAGCTGCATATGCATTATAGACCAGTGTAAAAAGTAAAAGGATATAGTTAATAGAAAAAATACAGCAAAATGTTTTTATGACTTAAAAATGTGAACAATTTCTTGAAAACACCATCATAAGATAAAAATGATGAATGTGATTGCTGCAAAATTATGAATTTCTATTTCCTGAAGTCAGTGTGGTCCAGATTAATAAAAGACACAATGGATAAATACATTGTCTACAACCAACAAAATTTATAACTAGAAAATGTAAAGAACTTTCTGAAAAGCAATACTAATAAAACAACTCTAATAGAAAATGGGCAGAGGATATGTATAGGCAATTTGTGGAATGAATGCCCAAAAGATCAACTAGTATGTAATGATGCACAAGCTCACTAATAAATATAAAAATACAAAGTAAGCCATGATTAAGATACAACTTGATGCCTATTCAACTGTCAGAAATTAGAAAGTCAAATAAGACCAAGTGTTGGCAAAGATATGGGGACATAAGAATCTGTATATGCTGCATATGGGAGTGCACACTGATTCAGCCATTCTGAAGAGCAAGCCAGTACCAATTAGTCAAATTAAGTGTATGCACACCCAGAAATCCAGTAAATCTGCTTCCACAAGAACTTGCATGTGACTATAGGGGATAAATAGGATGCTATTTAGTGCAGCATTTCTTGAAATAATAGCAGGAGTTAAAATGTGATAGTGCTATGAATCATCATATAGCAGCTAATACCAATGAAATGATGCATACAAATGTATATAGATGAATATGAATAAATCTTTTTTAAAAACCTTTTTTTTTTTCATTTATTTATACAAGCACTGGGTACAGTCAGATGCACTGGAGGGTGAGAGAATTCACCAGAGCCAGAGCAGGGAACAGAACAGACTGACAAAATACACTGCTGAGGGGAGCAGCGGGCGCAGCAGGAGAGGTCTGTGCGCCATGTGGGATCCTTGCCTGCACACTGCAAAGGCTGCAGGCAGCTTCGCAGCCCAGCGCTCAACCGCTGTGCCACCAGGGGAGGCGCAGAACATGAATAAATCTTAAACAGAGTAAAAAAGAATGAATAAAAAGTGATGCAGTGGGCTGAGTATTTGTTTCCCCTCAAAATTCAAATGTTGAAATCCTAACCTCCAATGTTATGATATTCAATGGTGGGGCTTTGAAAAGTGTTTAGGTTTTGATGAGATTAGTGACCCCAGAGAGTTTTTAGCTCTTTGCTCTCCACCAGGTGATGATTAACTGAGAAGTCTGCTGTCTGCAACCCAAAGGAGCGTCATCAACAGAAGTGACCACGTGGCATCCTGATTAGACTTACAGCTTCCAGAACTGAGAAATAAATTACTGCATTTTATAAGTCACTGAGTCTATGGTACTTTGTTACAGCAGCTTGAATTAGGATAAGGGATTTACAGTCCAAAGAATAAATTAAAAAGCATGTGCACACAAAACAACAAAAGGTACTCTTGCAAGAATGAATACAAAGTATATACTTGAAATACAAAAAGATTGCCCTCAAAAGGCAGCAAATGGGAGTATGTTATGAAATACAAAAAGATTGCCCTTAAAAGGCAGCAAATGGGAGTATGTTATGAAATAAAGAGAGTACTAAATAATAACTAGAGAAAGACCTTGCATGGAATCAGGATGATAATGTCATTACCTAACTCAGACTTTGCACCTGAGGTTCCTGCATTCCTAGAAAGACAAAACATCCACTTTTGAAGACATTTTCTGTTAAAGATGTTCCTCTGCATTTCTTTCAATTACAGTTAAAAGATCTACTGCATTCCTGTCCATTTATTTCAGGAAAGACATTGTCTTAGTCAGAAACAACAATGATGTTGACTATAAATTAGTGAAAGAAAATTTCAAACTTTTCCTCATAAATTATAAACATTTTTCATTGTTAAAAGAACTTATTTATCTTTTTTAACCAAGGCAGATATTTTTTTCCATTGAAGAGATTGTGTGGAGTCACTCAGAAGTAGAGGAATAAAGGCAGTATTGGCCTGTATCCAGGATTTTTTTGAAATTCAAGAAATGGCTGTAGATGCTATTTTCTAAGGTGTTCTTGATATAAAAGAAGTCTATATAAATCTTAATTATTGATTCAGGAGAGGGAAGAGACTTCAAGAAAGAAAAAGTACGCATGATTTAGGGATAATTAAAAATATAGATTATTAGTCCTTCCTATTTTATTACTGTAAATATGTTCATATAGGTAGAGGTCAGATGGTGATGTGGAAAACAGAAGTTGATTTTGAGAATGAAAAGACATGTTTTGGAACAAAAAGTTCTTTGGCTAAAACAAATATACCTGCCATTTGTACCCCTTTAAAAAAACTCTATCTCTACTTCCATGTCAGGACAGTTAAGTTAGCTTTTTGAGTGGGGGTTCACAGGCATCCTAAACAGAACTATTATACAACTGAATTCACTTTTTTTCCTTTGGGGGCAGTCTTGTATTTTAGTTTTAACAAAATTGCTAGCATTTCATTTGAATATTACATTACAGGCCAGTATATTTTGTCTTTAAAAGGATGTTTGTGAGATAAAAAGAACATTTATGATTCATTTATGATTGTCTTTTCCCAAATATTAAAAAAAAAAATCTTAAAATGTCTCACAATAAAAGCTTGTGTTTTTGCAAATAACCACTTTTGTTGCAGTTAAGCATTTCCATTTGGTTAATACTATGGTGGACATGGGGGCGCAATAGGCTAGGAAAACTGGATCTCAGTTCTCTCACTTTGAAATGAAGTGGTTGAATTAGAAAGAGTAGTTTATCATAATTTTTAGATTTGCTGATTCCTTTACTCCTCGGTACCCACCTACTCATATCAACAGACACTGATTGGGGGGTCTGGAGTGGGTCCCAGGAAAACTGCAACATGATTTTGATGCAGGTGGTCTGAAAATTTTGTTTTTAGAAACATCAAGGGAAATAATCCACAAAATCCCTTCCTATGATAGAAGGAATTTTATCTATTATCCTATGATAGAAATAATTTTATCTGACTTACCAAGCTTTCGCTTCTCTCTCGTAAGTCCATAAGGTGGTATTTGCTGTTTTGTCTAGAATTACTGTTCATTTGTAGGCTTGAAATTTTAAAGGTGCCATGATAATACTCCATTATTTGGCCTGTGATGAAAAGGAAAAGTAGGAAATTAAGTCATTTGGAGCTATTATTTCAGGATCTAAGGCCCAAATATAAAGGGGCTATTATGACGTTTTGAATGTATCACTGTCTAGTTTCATTAAAAAAAGATACAAATAATGATTATTGTTTTATGTTACATATAACAGCTGATATTTATTGAGTGTCCAGTATGTGTCAAGTACTGTTCTGGACACCTCACATGTATTAGTTCATTAGATCTTCCCATCTGCTCTCTAAGGCATCATTTCCATTTCAGAGGTGAAAGTGAGGCATGGAGGTGTTAAGTAACTTGCTCTAAGCTGCACAACTAGTGAATAACCTATCCAAGTTTTAAACCCAAACAATCTAACTTCCAGAACATTATATTACTATATTGCCCCTTGCTAAGGTAAAATGTATCACTCCACTCTATTGAAAGTGTAGATAAATGAATGTCCTTATCATTTAAAAAAAATCAAAAATGTCTTTTATATATCTTTTTACTGCAGTAATATTGGTTTGCAATACTGCATATGATTTAGAGGAGTAAAGTTACACCTTAGATCTATATCACCACTAAACAACTACTACCAAAGCATGCATAGGCCCCCCCACCACTGTTCACTGGCATCTCCCCTCTTGTTTCCACCCTTCTCTCTCCCCTTCCACCTCTAATAGCCTCAGTTGTACAATCATATTTGTAGAGTTTGTTTTGGTTTAGAGCCAGAAACACTAAGAAACATGTGAAAAGAAAGAGAGGAAAACCATCTGGGGTTGTAGGTGAGAATAGTGTGTTAACAGGGATGGATCAGTCATATAGTCTTGGCAACCAAGAAAGGTAAGAAAATAGCAGTGGAGATTCTTGAGCAATTTGCAATTTTATGGGTAAAATCCTAGGGGTGGGGGAGGGAGTGGAAAGGGAAGGAGCTAGAAAACTAACAGGTGTAAAGTAGAGACTGGAACAATCACAAAACAACTCTATCCTTGGATAGCCAGACTCAGAGAGGAATCATGTGTTAATGGGTTTCCTGGCTGTAGAAGTAGGAAAGAAAGATACATCTGAGGATGGTATATCACTTCAGTGGGGTATCTCTGGACTCCAATGCTGTTTTGGTCCTTCTTATTAGCTATATGATTTATATACTCTTACTAAATGTTATATATCTTGTAAAGGGGTTTCTATGCAACTAGTTTAACTGATGTCAGACTCTTTCACCATTGGCATAAACTGCAGATAGGGTTGTCATATGGGGCACAGACTGTACACTTAAACCCTTAAATGGTCCCCTTCAAACCTGAGGAAGATGACACAGAGCAGCCTAAGTAACTCTGTATCAGAGTGATATTGTGAGGATTTATCAAAAATGTAAAGGATTTGCATTCTATGCTTAGAAAGCAGCTTAAGAGGAGAGAATTCTAAAATACATTGTGTGATTAGTCAATAAAAAATGAACCTGCTGCATTGTTTTAGAAAGAGTAAATGTTTTTCTCTAAGAGTAATAATATTGTGTCATATTTATAGTTTACCAATCATTTCAAAATTCATTATTTTACTTTTATTGAACAGAAAATGATAATCATGAGTAAAAGTTTCCATTTTAATAAATAATATATTGTCACTTAATTTGGTAATTGAGTGTTTTTGATGATTCTAGTAAATTTTAGAAAATGACTATTTTTCATCATTTGTGTAAATTCTCAAAAGAATACTAGATTGTGAGTTCTGAAGGGCTAGGAAATTTTCTTCTTTTCTTAATGTGTCTTTGCTTAATTGTATTAATGCCAGCATGTAACAGGCATTCAGTAATTATTTGTGAAGATAATTGAAAAATTTTAGAAATTCTGAGTGTGGTTATTTACAGGTAAAAGTTGGGATGAAATTAAATCTGCATATATGCATACATGCAAATGAAGCTTTAACAGATAAAAATGAAAATCAACCTCATTACTGTTATTTTACCTACCAGAGACTAAAAAGTGAGCCAGAAGACCTATAGCCACTGCTACCACTGTCAGTAATAACACAATGAGAAGGGCAGTCATCCATGGTTTCAAATTTCTGCTTCGGGTGCCAAACCCTACTGTTCTACAAAAAGGAAAATTCACCAGTTACCTTCACATTGTAATCTGTAGTTTTCCTTGTTCTCCTAGGTGCAAGCTGCTTTAATTTAATTTTCTGAGCAAGAAGACATCGTTCTTGAATTTTGGTCAAGTTCATCTTGGTGTGAGAGTACTTATTAAAAAGATCAGGATCTGTTAATCCATAATGTTGCTACAGGTTTCTATTTCTAGAGGCATTTTGGTAGCCTCTCTGTGGTGACAATTCTGACTTGTCTTAGCAGCATGGTTGAAAGTAGCACACATGCTTCATAAAGGATTATTCCACCTTTTCCAAGACTTTTTTTTAAAACAAATTTTGTCCTTTTAGCATTTACAAAGTGGTTAAAATATATTTTCCCATTTACCTTTTATTTTAATTCTTCATTATAAAAATTTTCATATATAATGGACAATCAGATAATAGACCTATAGGATATAGAATAGTATAGTAGAAAAATAGTAAAATCATAGAATTGTATAATAGAACACCCCTATATTTACATCATTTTATCATTTGTACAACTTTTTTTTCCTCTTCACATTTTGCTACCATGTGAAACAAGATATTGATATCGTAGCTTTTCACTAAAATATTATTGTAAAGCATTAGGCTATACCAACATAACCACAATACTATAATGTTCCTAAATAATTAAGAGTATTTAAGAGTAACTTTTATAATATGCAACCCATCTTATTGTCACCATTATATTTACAAATGGTTTGTACGTTTGTACAATCAAGGGCCATATGGTTGTTTGTCTTTTAAGTTTCTTTCTTTTTTTTTTTTTTTTTGTGGGACCCTCGCCGTGCCGGGGATCCAACTGGCCTGCAGAGGCTGTGGGCAGCCTCCCATGCAACCCAGCGCTCAACCGCTGCGCCACCAGGGGAAGCCCTTTTAAGTTTCTTTAAATATTCCTGCTTCCATTTTAGTGATATTAAGTTGTTGAAGAGGTCAGGCCAGTTGTCCTTTAGAATTTTCATCTCTGTACTTACCTGAATTTTTTTTTTAATGATTTTTTTAATTGAAATAACATAGCATTATATAAGTTCCAGGGGCGCATCATTAAATATCAACATCTGTATACATCAAGTTCACTACTTAAAATCCAATTTTATCTTTTTTTTAAAAAGATTTATTTATGCATACAAGAGCTGGGGTACAGGCCAGAGGTATGGGGGTGAGAGGATTCACCAGAGACAGAGTGGGGAACAGAACAGGCAGATTGACCGAAGTACACTGCTGAGAGGAGCAGCGGGCAAGTCAGGAGAGGTCTGCTGCACCATATGGGTTGCTACTTGGCTGACCAGGGACCAAACTCATGCTGCAGTGTTGCAAACAGCTTCATAGGTTGTGTCTTAACCCCTTGTGCCGCCAGGGAGGCCCCACCAATTCTATCTTTCACCATATAATTGATCCAATTTACCCACTCCCTTCCCTCTTTTCTTCTGATAACTTTATCTAGGTCTTACAGATTAGAATTTATTTTTTTACTTAGTTTTTTATTTTTCTATGTACAACATAGTAAAATAATATGGTGTTTTTCTTCATCTGATTTACTAAACATAATACCCTCTCAGTCCTTTCATGTTATTGCAAATGAAAATATCTAGTCAGGAATAGAGGAAATTTATACACTTTAGAAGAAAAAAGATTTTTTTCCTGTAATCCTTATGATCAACAATAGTACCCATCACATTGTATCAAGAATGGTTTATATGTATATTAATCTTAACTGTGAACTCCTCAATCATTTGGACTAGACTTGTTCATCTTTTTATCACCAAGACTTAATAAGGTGCCTGGTATGGAGTCTCTTTTCAGAATCTCACAAGTTGAATTCAAAGTGTCAGCTGAGATAGCTATCTTCTCTAGCATCTGTGATCCTCTTTCAAGTTCACCTGAATTATAGACAGAAATCAGTTTCTTGAAGCTGAACTGAGCTTTTCTATTGCAGAATACTGAGGTCTCTCCTAGAATCTAGCTGCCACCCACCTTCTTTGCCATGTGGCCCACTTCACCTTTAAAGCCAGCGATGGGGATTCTGCCCCCATCAAACATATCACCTTTCAATTTCTCTCCAGCTGAGCCTAGCCCATTTTTTAAGGGTCACATGATTAGGTGAGGTATACCAGCAGCACCTAGATTAGTATTTAAATAACTGGTAAAAGGTATATGTACACAAGTGAATGGGGATCTTTGGGAGCAAAATAATATAACAAAAGAATGTCATAAGAAAATTTTTGAAAAAAGCATGTGAGATTAAAAATATTCCTTTCAGGGAAGTTTTAGTAAAGATGATTCCCTGCAAAGAGAATTTTATGCTAAGTATAAAACTAGAAGACTAAGGGACATTTTATACAAATAATTTGGGGTAATGCAAAGTGAACTCTTTGAAATTAAAATGAAACAAAGCTAAATGTAATCTGTGACCTAACTGGCACTCTGCATTCTTCTAAGGAAAGGGCAAATACAGATAATACTCATTCAGAGTAACACTATATAATCTCCGTGAAATTCAATTTATCATAACCATTACACTTTCATTAAATTTGATTATTCAGTGTTTAGTAGGGTGTGTTTATGGCATTCCCCCCCACATTTGTTATAATGAGAACATGGTAATTTGAATAAATTTTGTGGTTTTGCTTTCTGTAGTTTTGCAGATTCAAAGATACACACCTTGAAGAATATATAGAGTAGTATGAATTGTTAATGATCAGAGTTGGGCTATTCATTTCCTCAGTTGCAAAGTTCTGAGATGATGACTTCTATGTATGTAACTTTGAAAAGAATTGAGTTAAGCAGAAGATATTATAGATCTTCTACCCCACATGGATCTTCCTGTTGATAGAAAAGCTTCACCTAAACATATCAACTTGGGCTCCCTTCACAAACATTTTATCTACAATCTCCTTTTCCAAGATTATCTTTCTGCTTTCTTATAGACTTATGTTATCATTATATACATGTAGATATATGTGATATTAAACAAAGGACAATTTTTAAAAGGTCATGTTTCCATCTGTCTTCATAAAGACAGTTTTTTTAAAATTTAATTTACACTAGCTGATTTAAAATGAGTTAGTGGTTAGCTTCCCAGATTAACCTGAAAATCTGCTTAACTCCTAATGTAACAACAACAACAAAAGGTGCTAAAAGCACTAAATTCCCAGGAACCATTAGGTGCAGAAAACTTGGCACCTCTTTTCCTAGGTTATCGTCCATCCCCGGAGGAAAGTCCTTATAGAGTCAAAGTGCCAAATTCTGCTTCTGGCAATGAAAATCTTTCCCTTTGAGCAGCTGAACTCAGTCATCTGTTAGAAGAAAAGCAATGTTTTGTAATGACTAACATACTCTGATATATGAATCTCTTGTCTAGTGATACTCCATTCTAGAATGCCCATTTAATACCAAAAGTTGCGGGGTGGGGTGGGGGGAAACAAAAGCTACTGTTCAGTAAGTGCTAGTTTACAAGAATTGCTGCTGTTTTGTAACATTTAATCCTTAAAGCTTTTTTTGCCAGTAGAGTGATATATTTTCATTTTACAGGTGAATAGTTTCTCAGTTCACGTAGTCAGTATGCAGAGTTAGAAACTAGCTTTGCTGCTGTGACTCAGAAATCCATTTTTCTCTGTGGCATCAAGTTTCCTTTTGAAAATGAATTTTTCCTTTTTACAGAACATTCCTCCTATTATCCCCAATGAATCATGAGTACAATTTCCAGCAATATAAAAAGCAAGTAAAAAGTTTTATGAAGTCAAAGTTAGAGATTATTTTTACTGATTAGATAAGACACCAAATTTCATTATGGTTAAGTCTTGAATTTGTTCTTGCTTTCATATCTTCTTCCTTTCCACTAGTTTTAAATTTTCATGAACTCTCAAAAAGTCAGGATTCCCTTCTCCCTCTCACCTCTACTGAAGGTTCCCATAATGGTGACCTAGATGATCTGGGAGGAGAGGAGGAGAGGAGAGCTGTGAGACAGGTGTATACAGGTGTAATTGAGAGCACATTTGATGTTGTCTGTAAACTTTGCTTTATTTAACTTTGTACTTTTTTCTGTGTTGTCACAAGTTTCCTGTCACAAGTTTCCTTATTTTATTTCTTAAATGTGTACATGTATCATTTTACCCTGAAGTATAAGGTCTTGAAGAAAGTAAATAAGTAATATATAGCATTGAGATCTTTTTCAAGAAATGTTCCCAGGTAGTGAGGATAAGGGAGGTTCTCCGAACAGGTCTGGAAAAATTGGATTAAATTTAACAAAATTAAATAAGATCTGCATTTCCAGAAGTTCTAGAATATTTATGATTTCAAATGGGGTGAAGATGGACAGTATTTCTCTCTTGATTTTGGATATGTCTTGTATCTACTATACCACCTGGCTCTTAGTAGGTGCTTGAATATAGTTTGGTGATGTTCTATAGTTTTGAAAACATTATTCTAGATGGATTCATACCATTGTATTGCTCCATAGAATGCTTTGTTTTTAGGAACTATAAAAAGGTCAAAATAAAAAATCTGATACTTCTTCTACCTCTAATTCTTGTTAGAAAAGGGTAGAGATGAGGGTGGGTAACAAGGGATGTACAAAATTGAATCATGTATCATTACCAGAAAATAAGTAGATTCAGGTTGAACTGAATCCAAGAAGGAAAATCAGGACCTCAGGAAAGATAAGACTTTATTTCTTCAGCTATCTAGGGAAATGCCTTCACTCTGGTTTCAAGGATGGAAATTGGGCAAACTAGCAAAAACAAAAAACCAACAAAAAATAAATACCCCCTACCTCCAAAAAAACCCCCCACATGTTTAAATGAGAATTTTGAGACTTTAAGAAAACTAATGGGGTTGGGAACACCTTTCCTGGATTCCCAATGGATGTACTTTATCCCCATGGAGGGATACTCCCATTCCCTGCACTTCTGACAGGGACAGTTACTATTTGTCATGTCTGGCCTGCTGTACTGGATTTACTCCAAATACTTGCAGCTCTGTCTTTCCTCTAGCATCCCCCCAACACTAGTAAATGAATTAACTTCAGATTCTTATTCCTTCTAGTCTTCTGTCCTGACTCAATAAAAGGGTCTTTCTAGCTGTATTTTGAGATATGACTAACTGAATGCTCTCTCATCTTCAGATATCAGGAAAATATGAGCTTGTGTGTGTGTTACTTTATACCTGCCAGCTCTTAAATAGTGTTGAAGTAGAGTTTGAACTAGGAAGCATTTAGGGTTATGGCACTGTTACATAGCCTTTTAAATTCATTCACCTTAAATAAGCAACCAATCATTTCACCAGAACAATCTATTTATTCAGAAACAACAAAAGTAATTAGGAATATATGGTCTCATGGCAAATCACAAGCACACTTCACCAGAACAAAAGAAAGAAATGTTCATATATGAAGTTCAGAGGGTTTGTTACAAATGAAGTGTCCATCAGAGGATACTGGAACTCAGAGATAGTGGTCTTTCCTTTGTTGTCATTCTCTCATTGGTAAGGCTGTTGCTATGAGCGAGGAGCTGCCTCCTTCCTCCTGCAGGGCAGGAAAGGAACATCACTTCCTGTCAGAGATGCTGGGCTTGTCTTTCAGATGAGATTCTATTGGATTTTTAATTTTTTTCTTACAACTTTTCTGGAGCACAGAGTGTGCATGCAAGAGAATTCTCTTCTAACCTTCCTCATTTAGGAAAGGTTTCTCCATATTTTCATAAACTATGGCAATAGGATTGAACTGATTTCTAATTGAAAGTAGTATAGCACTAAAGATAAAAGCCCAGTTTCTGGAGCCACATTACCAGAGTTCAAGTCCTAGTCCTGCTACTTGGTAGACACAGTATTTGATCCCTTTGTGCTTAAGTTCCTTCATTTGTAAAATGGAAATGAAATTGATACCTGCCTCATAGGATTAATATAAAGATCAACAGGATTAATTTATAAAAAGTGATGAGCACATAGTAAATCCAATATAAATGTGAGTTAATATGTTTTGTTATCATCATTACACATTGATAGACATCAGTCTTGCTGATAAAATGGTCATTTAGTATAAAGGTATTTATAGGTCAGTAATTTGGTGCCAGTAGTATTTTGAATTTTAGGATCATCTTAGAGTTGCCTCACAGAATGGAGCTTAGATAGATAAGGTATTAGGAAATGCCCAGATATTTTTCATATAGTATTAATCAACAAAATGATGTGTTTCAATATGGCCCAGAGTGACATAATGAAATGGAGATGCTATTTTATAGGTACAGTATTAATAAAGAAAGAAGGGATTGCATAATAATACAAGGACATAATATAGAATGTCCTACTTTACTAGAAAAGATAGGTAGCACCAAATGTTATGTAATTGTGTATGCACATGCTGTAACAAATGTTTTTTTCACAATACTCATTCCTCTATAAAATATTATAGAGGATGTATCACCTTGGAGTTAAATGCCCAGACTGAGTGATATGTATGTATGCAAAAGGAATTGCTTATTTTCAAATACCTGGGTCAGAGACTTGCGTACCATAAATATGACCTAATATACTTCTAAGAATTAGTCTGCTCTCACAATATTTTCCCACTTTGTCTTTCATTTGTCCATCTGTCTACCCATTCAATTGTCCATTCATCTATTCACCTATTTTTCTTTTCCACAATGTTTTATTAAACTTCTGTTATGTGTTAAGCACCATGCTGGGTCTAGGTAGGCAGTGATGAATAAGACATGGCTTCTACCCTCATGCAACTCATGGTATAACTTATAATGCTTCTATTTCAGTCTATCCCATGTGAAGCATTGTAAACTTTCCATAAATATTTATTTGTAAGTTGTTTACATGTCTATATAACTTTGGGGTCACATTTTCACTCCTCCCAATATGCACATGCTTCACTGTCTTTCTAACCTGTGCCCATGCCATACCCCTTTATTTCTACTCAGCCCTACCCTCTTTCCTCTGGTACCCAGTGTATTTTTCCCAGAGTCTAAGAATTATTTTTGTTGTGATTTTCCAATATGTGTTCTGTGGTTATTTATATTCCACAGAGAAGTGAAACTTATGAATATTTAAAATAGCACAAATAACCAATTTCTACAAAAGCAACAAAAAGATTGAAGTTAAAAATTGTTAAATAATACAGATCTCTGTCTATAATACAGTTCTCTGTCTCCTGTTCCTGGCACAGAACTCCAAAACCTCTTGTAATTTTCTAAGTGATAAGGGCATTAGGAGCATATTTTGTTCATTGACCTTTGACCTCAGTTCCTGACACAGAACCCTTGTGTAATCTTCTGGGTGTAGGGGTATCATTTCTTCCAATGAGGTAATGCTTGGGTGGTTCTTGAATAACTTGAGCGTGGAGTCTTGTCAACAGAAAGGCTATACTACAACTAGAAGCTTGAATCTTTAGCTTTAATCCCCATTCTCTGGGAAGGGGACAGAGGCTAAATATTGAATTAATGATTAACTATGCCTGTATAATGGAGGCTCCATAAAAATTCCAATAGGTTTTAGGGAGCTTCTGGTTTGGGTATACATCTATGTAGGGGGAGGGTTGTGTTTCCCAACTTCACAAAAGCAAAAACTCCTATACCTGGGATACTTCTGGACCTTGCCATATGTATCCTTTTTGATCCTTTGTAATAAATTGGTAATCTTGTAGGCAAAGTGTTTTCCTGAGTTCTGTGAAACACTCTAGCAAATTGACCAAACACAAATTAGGGATTGTGGGAACCTTTGATTTATAAATCAGTGGGTCCGAGGCACTGGGTGACAGCTTAGAACTGCAATTGGCTTTTGAAATGCAGGCAGGGGCATTCTTATGGACTAAGTCTTTAACCTGTGAGGTCTGTGCTAACCTAGTTAGAATTGAATTTAATTGCAGCAAATCCAGCTGGAATTAGAGAATTATTTTGGGGAAAAAACCTACACATCTGTTGTCAGAAGTGTGACAGTGGTAGCAATGTGAAGTAAAAGAAAACAGTTTTTTCACAGTAAAGATTTAAAATTTTTCCTCTAAATTTTCACTTGCCTGAACAAATCAACTAAAAGCAGCTTACTATTGCAGATATGGATCTACCTTTTAAGATCAGAAGACTGCGGCTTCAGTCCTGTTTATAACTCCTTAGCTTGTATGTTGAGACTCAGTTTATGAAACCTCTATGAATTTCAGTTTTCCGACATTTAATTGGTGATAAAAAACAGTACTCAAAGATGTGAGACAATAGAGTGAATAAATCAAGGACTCCAGTAATTGTCAAGTTCACATGGATTATCTCTTGTAATTGTTGCCACAACTTGGTGGTGAGTTAAGCCTTGTTATTACCGTTTCACTAATGAGGAAACTAAGGATCAGAGAGGAAAAGCAACATTTGCTTGCAAAGTTAATGAAAGGGAGGCCTGACTTCAAAGTTATCTGTCCCCATTTGTAACCAGACACTACTCTCATAATAAATGTGAAAGCCTTTAGTCACATATTATTCAAATGTTGTTATATTTATCTGTCCCCATTATGACTTTCTTGTCATTAACCAAGATGTTTCTGAAGTACAGCTATGAGTATAGTGGGGTGGTGTGTATAGTTTGAGTTTAAAGCTCAATAACTCAATAAACTCAACTCTCTTCTCTATAAAATGGGGTAATAAAAGCTTACACATGAAAATTCTAAAAAATAAGTGATCTGTGTAAGGAGAGTGATCCATTTTTAAATAATTTATTATCCATAAAGATAATAAATGGTAGATTTTATAATAATTATAAACTATTAGCCACTGTGGATTTTTATATTTATCTGTTCATAAATGACCACTTTGGTTTTCAAATAATTTATATACATATATTCCAGCCTCCTTATTATATCTACAAATATATTATTCCCCATATGCCAATTGGAAAAGTAGAAAAACAAAACAAAGATATTATCACCTAGCCTTTCACCCTCAATGAAATGAATACATGTTTCAATACATTGAAACCCTGCTTTATCATATGATGTTTATATATCATATTTATATAAAGCCCTACTGAGTGACTAGCACTATGACTGTTTTACCCAAATTTTATTTATTTTTTTTAAAGATTTATTTATTTATTTATTATACAAGCACTGGGTACAGTCAGAAGCACGAGAGGGTGAGAGAATTCACCAGAGTCAGAGTGGAGAGCAGAGCAGGCAGACTGACGAAGTACACTGCTGAGGGGAGCAGCGGGCTGCAAGAGAGATCTGCGCGCCATGTGGGACCCTCGCCAGCAGCTGGGGATCAAACTGGCACTTCAGAGACTTAGGGCAACTTCACAGCCCAGCGCTCAACCGCTGCGCCACCCGGGAGGCCCCTACCCAAATTTTAAATGAAAGTTATTTTTCTCTTAAAAATTACCAAAAGAAAGGAAAGGCAGACCATTTTAATAGTTAAGCTCTGATTTCAGACTGCCTCAAATCCCGGCTCTCACTCATTAGCCTATGGTGTAGGACTAGTTAATTTTCATTTATAAAATGGAAGAATAATGGGACCTAATTATAGGACCATTGTGAAAATTAGATCAACTAATTTAACATAATATGTGTATACTACAAAGAAAGCTCTATGACTTTGCAGAAAACAAACCAAAAATAATAATTAAACAAAGTTTAAAAAAAAATGACCAACTTAGAGTTTTACTTTGCTGTTTTGGTTTTAACTTTGAAGTAGGTTTTTTTTTTTTTCTTTTTTAAAGTGACATAGTAGCATAATATTAGTTTCAGGTGTACAGCATGATTCATTATGTATATACTGTGAAATGATTACCACAATAAGTCTAGTTAACAAGAATCCTCATACAGAGGTAAACTTTTTTTCTTTTGCAATGAGCAGTTTCAAGATCTACTGTTGAAGAGTTTTTGAATATATTAGGGAATGATTGGAATATTAACAAGTTGATTGAAAATAAGTATTCAAAATGAAATTATGTAAAATATGAATACTTGAACTTGCCCAGTGCCTTTCTCTCTAAACGATGCTAATGAAGAGGACGAATCTAATTCTTGCTTTTACTAGGCATGTCAAAAATAATGAGCTACCAGAAGAGAAAGTTGCCAGATTTCTCAGGACAAGTAAAAATTTCAGTTGAAGAAGTCACATGGTATTTTTGTCTTTTATCAGGAAAATAATTGAGATTTTAAGTAAGTGAATCCCCCTATTAATGTAGTCATATAGATATGGCTATGACTGAAAGCCAAATATAAGTAGAGATTCACAGCGAATTGAGAATACTAAAAACTATGTCTAAATGTAAAGAAGGATACAAAACCCAAAGAGATCTAAGGTTCCTAGCAGAAATACCAAAGAAATGAATCCGATATAGTATAACAAAGTTTTGACATTGTCTTTTTTAATTGAGAAGAATGGTGAGCATGACTGCAGAACATTTTGTAAAATTAGTATAGATGAGACCTATAATATCACAGTAATTATTAAGCAATTGCTTTGCTTCAATCCTTAAAGCCTGCCTGTTAGTATGACCTTCCATCTCCTCCAAATCCTCCAAATCCTCAATTAGTGTTCTATGAATTTAGTTCAAAGAAACCATAAGCATTCAGCATTTTCCACTGTCCCCTTTCTTAACCATAAGTGTCATGTATGTTCTGAGTAATAGTACTGACTCTCAGTATTACTACTGTAATATACTTCCCTCACACTAAAAACATCTCTCTAAACACATATTAATTAGAAAAAAAAAGACTTGATGTCTATAATCAAAAGATGATATTTTTAAGGGAACAATTTTGGGAATATGAAATATAAAAGATTGGGGTCAATTTCATGATTTTCATAAACAGAGGAAGATACACATTTGTCAAATTCTAAGTTTAAATAAAAAAAGCAGAGCATTAATATTAGACATTTACATTTTGTTAATTCATTTGCTCTAAAAATACTATGAAGTACCAATTATGTGTGGAGAATTATAGACCTTTCAGGTTCTCAGACTTTTCAACAATTACTACATGCTGCCTAAAGGACCAACACAAATGTGTGTCTTATTAGTGATGAAGGAAGCCCAACGGGGTTCACTGACTTAGTGGAGGGTCTACTATCAAATTCTTATCTCTGAAATTCTCCAGGTGGTATGCTTGCTACCTAGAGAGGCCATGACAGCTAATAAGGAAGACTGGTCTTCAAGAGTGGTAAATTGCTGCTCTAATTGTGGTATCTGACAGCTCTGCAGACCCTGTGATGGCCCTTAACTTCCTTTTTCTCATATGTCTCATTTTAAATTGGAGTTGATAATTACATGTTCTCTTAATCTCACAAGGGTGAACTGACTATTAAATGAAATTACATATGCAAAAATATTTTGAAAATGGCATAAGTCTAAGCTTAGTGAACTACTATTATCATGAATGTTTAAACTCTTTTAACTGTATGTAGTTATGCCAAAGAATCTTATTTTCCCTCTCTTTTGCATTGTTATTTTGGAAAAAAAAAAAACTGCTCCTGAAATAGTTTCCTTTTTTCTTTAATATTTAATAGGACAATTTTTAGAGGCTAGACATTCTTCCCCAATTTGTATCACCTGTTTTCCTTATTATTCCCCTGGGATTTTTACAATGCTAGCAGGTATCTCTGCAGCTACTGACTTCCCAAATTGCATTAATTCCAAGGACTAAGACTATAAGTTCCAAGGGAGAAAAAAACTAAAGAGAAGTGCTAAAGAGGCTAAATGTAGATTGCTAAAAGGAGACTTTTCTTCCACAAATAAACAACCTTGCCACACAATCGCTTCATCCAATCAGAATCAATTAGGACACAAGATAATACAGGTTTTCATTAACTTCTTTTAAAATCCCACTATTGAACTTGGCAACATGAAATAATGCTAAAATGATTTTTAAATGCAAAAATATTGATTTCAAATACAGTGATTAAATAAACTAGCTGCTATACATACAGATTAATTCCATCAATGACCCAGCCAGTTCTCTGACATGCCAGGAATCTAATCACTGACAGTAGAGCAAGGAACAATTTACAAAATGAAACAGAACTTACCGATACATCATCTACCAGGGGAAGAATATGATCCTGTAGGGCTGCACCTACTGAACTTGACTTTCTAATCAACTATATGACATCTCTAGATATATTTGAGATCTACGGCTGGACGAAATAAGGAAACAAATTACAAGTAGTTGAAATGAAACTAGTTTGACAAGTCTGAACAGAGAAGCCTCAACCCATTAGAATAGCTTGAAGAAAACAGCCAGAGACAGAATAGTCCCAACAAGAAAAGTAGTATTTTTTTTTTTGGTATTGGCTAATTTTGTTAAAGGAGAAAAAACTGGTTGCAAAGATTTGAATGATAAATTCCTTAGGAATGCATTGGGATTAAGGGTTTAAAGAAAATTATTGGTAGATAGACAAATAAAGAAAACTTCATTTGAAAGCTCACAATAAAAACAATCAAATGTTCTTAAAGCCTAGATATATAACTGAAGAAATACTTCTTAAATTCTTGGTGAACATCAGGTATCTACATGTCTCACAGGACTGTGATGTACTTATTAATATGTAATTGTTTTTCTCTAAAAAAAATTCCCTACATTTGAGAGTACATACAAACATAATCGTATTAAACCAGATTATTCCTAAAATGACATAATGTAATATATATCACAGTCTTCATGTAATTATAAATATATATGTATCTATGTATGTGTGCATAGATACATATTAGTCAGAATTAAGAAAAAAGAACAGGTAAACAGTATTTTTTGAATTTTTCATTTAAATAACATGCTCTTTATGAATATTAAAGCATTATGAATGAGGCTAAATCTCTATTTGATCATGGTCTAATCTTGGACCCTTAATTCTCCTCAGAAGCAACTAGTGTTACTAGAGTCCTTTCTTTTATAGAACACATTAGCACTTGCTCTAACACAAAGCCATACAAACACAATGAATATTAATTAAACAGTATGATATTGTGCACATCCTTGTGGAACTTGAACTTTTTGGGGTAAGGGAGAGTTTGAATTTTTTTTCTGTAACTTTTTTTATTAAGGTAACATTGGTTTGCAACACTGTACATGATTTTCTAAGTATTTTGAAGAACTTCCTTTGTGTTGATGATAATCTTATAACAAAATGGTATCCATTTTAAAGGAAACGCTTTTATTTTATTTTTTTAAGATTTATTTATTTATTTATACAAGCACTGGGTACAGTCAGAAACGCAGGAGGGTGAGAGAATTCACCAGAGCTAGAGTGGGGAACACAACAGGCAGACTGACGAAATACACTGCTAAGGGAAGCAGCGGGCACAGCAGGAGAGGTCTGTGCACCATGTGGGACCCTTGCCAGTGGCTGGGGATCAAACCAGTGCTGCAGAGGCTGCAGGCAGCTTCGCAGCCCAGGGCTCAACCACTGCGCCACCAGGGAGGCTCAAGGAAACTCTTTTAAATAAAGGTCTTCAGTAGTCATTACTTCCAACACTTAGGACAAGCATATTTGAAAAAATCTCAGTTTAAGTAATATATGGTGCTTTAAGTGTACAGACTCTCAAAAGTCAAGGTGTCAGGATTTAAATCTTACCAGTTTCCAGGTCTGTAAAATAAAAATATCAGCAGCTGCTTTATTAATTGAAATGTAAGTGGTTAATATATGCAAAATGCTTAGAAAAGTGCTTTGTATTGTGTAAGAACTACAGAAATATTAGTTACCATTATTTGGAACTTAGGTTATTTGCATGTTTTCTTACCTGCCGTTTATTAGAGAAAAACTGAAGGAAGCTCATTCTATTGAACTGTACAAGTAACTCACATAATTACATTCTTTCCTTTTTTCCTGGCATAGTGTTTCATAGGATAGTGAAAAGGGCATGGATTTGGAATAGAATTCTGATTCCTGGTAGCTCTGTGAGCTTGGATAGGTTACTTTAACCCTTTGAGCATCAGTTCTATATAAAATGGGCTGATACCATCTCCATACAGGAGTTTTGTGAAAATTAAATGACATAGCATATGTAAAACTGCCTAGCATACTATCCAGTAACAAATGGCAGCTTCTATCGTGGGTGACAAGTGGTCTGGTCACCCAGACTTTGGAGGGAGACACACCTGTCTATAAAACCTGACTACCCCTCAGTGTCTGCTTGATCCTTCTGCCTCATAGTTTCCTCACTGGCACATGAAATTAATAATAGCTTTCTGTAAGATACTGTAGAAATTAAATAAAGAAGTACATGCAATATGTTCCCACCTCCCCCTTAGATGGGATGTATAAGAACTGAACTATGAATGTATTGAGATCAGATAACTATACCGAATGCCAGCAGAGGATGGCAAGACGTTTGCTTAGAACTTCTCTGTTGCCCTGATGTCATCTGGCTTCTTAGTTTTCCAAGTATTTATTTACAGTATGGTAGAGGACTGAAAAACTGAATATGAAAGTAAATTCCAGAATTGGTAGTAGGATATTAATAACGTATAGGCTAGCAGAGGACAGTGTGACACAAGTGATCAAGAACATAAAGAAAACAAGAACCAAATTCTTTTTTCCACTGACTACAGCTTTGGGTTAGTAATGATATGAATTTAGTTTTCCTACTCTGAGAATAGTAATATAGATGCAAATTAAATGCAATTACCTTTTTTTTATTTTAAAAGGTTTATTTATTTATTTATACAAGCACTGGGTACAGTTAGAAGCACAGAAGGATGAGAGAATTCACCAGAGCCAGAGCGGGGAGCAGAACAGGCAGAAAGACCAAAGCACACTGCTGAGGGGAGCAGCAGATGCGGCAGGAGAGGTCTGCACGCCATGTGGGACCCTCCCCAGCGGTCAGGGATCGAACTGGCGCTGCAGAGGCTGTGGGCAGCTTTGAAGCCCAGTGCTGAACCGCTGCACCACTGGGGAGGCCCAACTGCCTTATAGTCATTACACTGAGTGACAGAAGCTAGACTTAAAAGACTAAGTATTGTTTGATTCTTTAGTATCTTAAGATGTTGATTTATAATGATAAACATAAATTTACATAGTGTTACGGTACAATTAAAAAGTTTAAAACATGACATTCTTAAAAAGGCAAAGCTTATAAGGACAAAAATAGAACATTTGTTTGCCAGAGGTCTACAGGGAGTTTTGGGGATAATGCAAATGTTCTATATTTTGTGTCAGTGGTCATAAGAATGTGTTTGCCAAAACTCAGAATTATTCACTTAAAGGGGTGAATTTTACTGAATATAAATTATGTCTTGATACAAATATACATTCAAAATAGGATAGCAATTAAATGAAGTTGTAATAATTTCAAATACTATTTATCAGGTGCAAGAAATGGACATCAATGCTTTATTTGCACTATCTTATTTAATACTTCACAACGGTCTTTGGAATAGGATTTAAAGAAATGGAAACAGAGGGCGAGGAGGGGAGGGTTTGGGGTCAAAATAAGGGGGTTGCAATTGTATGGGGAATATAAAAATAAAATTTATTAAAAAAAAGAAATGGAAACAAAGGTTCACAGTTATTAAATAATTTGCCTAATCTTACATCTGAAAGTGGTAGAGTTGGGATTTTTCCTTGTTGCCAAAGGTCCTTATTATCAGTTAGATTTATTCTGTGTATGATGATTGATACAATTGCTCATTAAAAAGTGATTTTACTTTTTCCCCATCGTTAACTGATTACTGGAACTGGAGGTGGGGAGTAATAGTCCTTGGCAATATTCTGATTTTTAATATTGTATCACTGCAAACCTCAATGTCCCAACCTAATTTCTCCAAAGTGATGGGAGCAAAAATTAATTACTGTGATTGTGAATAATAATCATAATTCTAATGTAAATAAAATTAATATTTGTTTCACTTAGGCATAAACTTGAATAGATCTCAATAATTCACTATCAAAACCTTTAAAGTTGTGTATTTCAGAGAAAATATTAATTTAAGTGTAATTAGTGTAATTAATTTAAGTATAATAAGTACACCAAATGCCAGCAGAGAATGGCAAGACATTTGCTTAGAACTTCTCTGTTGCCCTGATGTCATCTGGCTTCTTAGGTCTTCACTTAACATCAGTGATAGGTTCTTGAAAACTGCAAGTTTAAGCAAAAGGACACAATAAATGCAGATCCTCCAATAAAATTGTTTTCTTCAAATGTCACTGGCAATGTTATAATAAAACAAATTTGAATAGAATAAGGTTGAATGAAATGATTCTTGTTTGAGAATTTTTGTACTAAAAAAATTTGCTGTACTTAAAAAAAATTTGTCAGTGTGATTTAAATTGGTACGCTACCTCACTGTAATTGTCTCATGCTATAATGATAAAAATATTGTAGTACATAAAAATTCCATTAGGAGGAATTAGTCACCTGTTTCTTGTGAGAGATGTAAGATATTTTTCTAAAATGGTGTTTTCAACTGTTTCTTCTCTCTAACAAGAAAGAATTACAAAACTGATACTGGGTGACGAGTATCATGTTGAAAATGAACAGGTGGAAAGCGTTGCAAAGCTTAAGAGCCTTTGTACACAGAAGCTCAGACTTTCGTGTTATGGTTATTTCAGAAAAGCCAAATATGGTAAACATCATGTGTTCAGTAATTCATTAAACAGTAATTCAGTAATTTATTAAAAATGCCAGGGTATTTTTTAGGTACTTGGAGACTAGTGCAGTTAAAAAAAAAGACAATCATTATATTCATTTCTTTACACATATATCAATTCCTTGATTTTTTTTTATTTTGTAGATACTTTCATTAAAAAGTTATATTTACTTAGAAGCATTCAGAATGTCTATCAATCAACTGCAATTTTTTTTTTGCAATTACAGAGTGGTATTCAGCTAACAGAACAATTATTTCTTATAAGCTGCATGAAAGAAAACTGAAGATGAAAAACTACCATGCCCATATATATAATATATATAATATATGTAACATACAATATATATAACATAATGTATATAATATATATGTAATATATAATATAATAATATATATTTAACTAGTCTGTACTGTCCACCAAGAACCAGCTTTAAATCTTCATGTCAATTTATAACCCCCAGAGAAGGTTAGTGGCTATTGAAAATACCATCAGCACAGGGCTGCCTAGGTCCCTCATTTTAATGTAATTATACAGTATGTTTTTTTGTGACTGACATATGTCTCTTAGCATAACATCCTCAAGGTTTATCTGTGTTGTAGCTGGTATCAGAATTTCCTTCTTTAAGTTGGAATAATATTCCAGTGTGTGTGTGTGTGTGTGTGTGCATACCACATTCAGTTCATCCAGTCATCTGTCAACAGACTTGAGTTGTTTCCACCATTTCACTATTGAGAATAATGCTGCCATGAATACAAATGCTGCCATTTTTGCAAATACCTATTTTTCCCTACTTTTAGTTCCTTTGGACATATACCCAGAAGTAGAATTGCTGCTTCATATGACAGTTCTGTTATAAACTGAATGCTTGTGTCTTCTCAAAATTCATATATTAAAACCCAAACCTCCAATGTGCTAACATTTGGATATGGGGACGCTGAAAGTTGAGTGGGTCGTGATGATGAAGAACTTGTGAGTGGGATTAGTGGTCTAATATGATTGATGCCTGAGAGCTTGCCCCTTCTGCCATGTGACACACAGCAAGAAGATGACCATCTGCAAACCGGGTAGCAGGTCTTCATTAGACACTGAATTTCTGGCACCTTGACTTGGACTTTCATCTTCTGTAACTTTAAGATAAATATTTGTTGATTAAATAACACAGTCCGCAGTATTTTTATTATATCAGCTGGAATAGAATAATATACCACCATGCCATTTTCCATAAGAGTTTTATGATTTTTTGCCCCATCAGGAAATGATTGTTTATTTTTTAGTTGTTGTGTTATACACATTTTTTATATATTCTATATGTCCCTACCAGACATATTATTTTCAAATATTTTCTTTCATTCCATGACTTATTTTTTCATTCTGTTGATCATGTCCTCTGATGCACAAAAGTTTTAATTCTGATGCATTCCAGTTTGTCCTCTGTAGCTTGTCCTGTTAATGTCACATAAAGAAATCATCAACAAATTCTATATTACGAAGCTTGTTCTTTGTTTTATTTTATTTCTTTTTTATTTTATTTTTATATTTTTAGCTTCTTGACTTAGATCTTTAATCCTTTTGAGTTAACTTTTGTATATGGTATAAGGTAAGAGTGTACCTTTATTCCCTTGCTTGTGGTTATCCAGTCTGTACAATACCATTTGTTGAAAGACTGGCCTTTTTCCTTTGAATGGCATTGGTACCGTGTCAAAATAATTTGACCAAATTAGATGAGTATTTGTTTCTGACCTCTCTATTTTCTCTTAAATTAGTTTTTATGTTTAACTTTCTGCCAGAGTCACTCTTTTGATTATGATAGCTTTATAGAAAGTTTTGATATTAGAAATTATGAGTTTTTCTCTTTTTGTGCTTAATTTATTGCTTTGTTTCTTTTCTTTTTCTTTCTTTTTTAATATATTATATCATCCTTCATTTTTGTACAGTGTATGATTTCCCTGTGAAATTCCCACTACCAATTCCCCCGTGCACCATCACCATAGTCCCTCGTGCTCCTCGCACCTTGTCCTGATCCCTCTCCCTCCTCCTCCCCTACAGAATGTCTCTGGTCTCTGGTTGACTGTTGATTTTGATTTTTACTTTATTATAGTTATTTTTTTAAAGAAATTATGAGTCTTTCAACTTTGTTCTTTTCAAATATTATTTTGTCTGACCAAGGTCCCTTGATATTCTATATGAATTTCAGGGTAGCTATTTTTGTGTCTATAAAAAATGTCATTGAGATAATTTCAAGTCTTTGTCCAGTAAGTCCAATGTTTATTCTTCCTTAGGGAGAGTGTAAATTTTATTTTTTTCCTTGAATGATCCATACTTTATTTTTCTTTGTAGGTTTCATCATTTTTTAAATGAAGACTGCACATTGACTATTATGATATGATCATATGTCATATGGAAACCATATTTTCATCATTCCCCAAAATTAGTTGTTTTTGCTTACTATGACCTATAGTTGTTTGTTTAGTAACTTTTTTAAACTTTTTTTTAAAAAAGTATATTCTTTGCAGAATATAGTCTCTGAGGTCTCTTTCCCCTTAGCTCAGTGGTAAAATAGTAGATTTCCTTAAATGCATGAAACAGACAAACAAAAAAAGAAAACAAAACAAAAGGCCCAACAAGTTTACGTTTTGTTTTTTTTTTTCCAAATTGAAACTGTTCAAAAATTGCTTCAACATTTTATCTCAATGCCATTTCACATTTTTCCTGAGTACTTTACATCTTCCTTTGAGCCTAAATAAAAGCTGGAATGAAAGTGTATGATCTTCTCAGTTCTTTTCTGAGCATACATCCTGCCCTGGGCATGTGTGTGGCATTCTAGATTCCCTAGTATGTGCAAAAGCTTATCAAAGCCCTTAGTTACTCTATCTTTTTTTTTTTAAACAGATTTATTCATTTATGCATACAAGAACTGGGGTACAGGCCAGAGGTGTGGGGGGTAAGAGGATTCACCAGAGACAGAGTAGGGAACAGAATAGGCAGAGTGACTGAAATACACTGCTGAGGGGAGCAGCGGGTGAACCGGGAGAGGTCTGCCACGCCATGTGGGAAGCTCCCTGGCCGGGGATCGAACTCGTGCTGCAGTGGCTGCAGACAGCTTCACAGGTTGTGTCTTACCCCTTGCGCCACCAGGGAGGCCCCTACTAAAATATCTTACTTCCTACATTTCTCTTCCAAGATTTTTATTTGCTTTAACTATGATGTTTTGCCCTGGGCAGTCCTAGACAGTTCTAGATCATTCAATTGACTTTCCCAGCAACATTTCCTATGTGACTGCTTCTTGCCCTAAGAGAGTTCTAGATAGGAGGAACAAAGTCATACATCTTGATTTAGTCTCCATGAGAGACCCCACACATGTCAAAGCAGACAAACACCAGTTCCTAGGGAACAAGGTCTTCTCTGCTTCCTCTGGAATCAAAATCCCACAGTGAGAATATAGATTGCATTCTTCAATGTCACTACCCTGCCAGTGAAATGGATAGGACAAGAGTAAATTAAATACCAAAATGATCTCCTACTCTGCTTCCATGACCTTCCTGCTGATCAAGTGTTCATTTTATCACTGTTAGCCTTTGACTACTCTCCAAGTTTCTAATAAAGTTGATTCTGGTGGTTTTTGCCCTTTTTTCCCCTGATGTTTCTGGAGAGAAATGATTCCCTGGGTTCCTTACTTGGCCGTATTATTTGATGGCTATTACTCCTTCAATCCATTTTAGTTGCGTGAGTGATCTTTTTAATTTTTTTTATTGAGGTAATATTGGTTTATAACACCCTCGGTTTGTTAATAATTGCTTTGTATATTATGATGCTCCTTTATTTGGTGCATACATCTTGTGTGTTATGACATCTTGATAAATTGATCTCTAACACCTATGTAAAGCCCATCCCTGACTCTTGTTACATTTTGAGCTAGAAACTGATTTTATATGATGTAAGTATGGCTTTCCCTGCCTTCATTAGGGTACCATTTGTTACTTTGAGCCTATGATTGGAGTTCAGATGGAGCTCCTAGAGACAGCAGGAAGTTGGATATGTTTTCTGATTTAGCCACTTTGTGCTTTTTTCTTGGTGAATTAAAATCTATTTTTGTTTGCTACGTACTGCTACATAAACACTTGCTGCTACCATATTGTCTTTAGTTTTCAGGTACTATTTCCTTGTTCAATTTTTTTAAAAGATTTATTTATGCATACAAAAACTGGGGTATAGGCCAGAGATATAGGGGGGGTGAGAGGATTCACCAGAGAAACAGTGGGAAACAGAACAGGTGGAGTGACTGAAATATACTGTTGAGGGGAGCAGCGGGAGAGTCAGGAGAGGTCTGCTGCATCATGTGGGTAGCTCCCTGACTGGGGAGCGAAGTCGTGCTTCATTGGCTGCAAATAGCTTCATAGGTTGTGCCTTAACCCCTTGCACCAGCAGGGAGGCTCTCCTTGTTCAATTTTATGTCAACTTTTTCTTTTTGATTTAGATAGGATAGCTTTTTCAACATTTAGTGTAGGGCAAGTCTAGTATTGGCAATCTCTTTCAAATTTTGTTTGGGAAGTCCCAATGTATAAAATATGCATGTCTATGTATGCATACATGTACGTATCAACATAAAATAATCCCTTTTTTTAAAAGTGGGTAAATCCCTTCATGCGTGAATAGATGTATTTATATTTGCATAAACAGAACAATGTGAAAGGATATATAACATTTTAAACTTAGATTATATTAGGAGAAAATTGGGGAGGGGTTATCAGATTTTTGTGTGTATTTTATGTTGGAAAACAGCTCATGTGCCTTTTCAATGTGAAATGTAATTATAATAAAGTGTACTTTAAAAATAACATGGACCAGGAGATGGCAGTATAATACTCATTTGTACAGCTGCTCAGTGCCTTTCTTGTATGTAGTGTTTTAATGAAGTAGGTATGAATCACAATTATCTGTTGTTTCTACATTTCCTGGATTCATCTATAATAACACAGCATTAGGGTGGCGGGACGCAAATATTGTCTAAAAAATGTAAAAAAATTGATAAATGTTAAAATAAAAAAAAATAACAGCATTAATAAATTATACAATCCTATCCTTGTTTCTGTAGGTTGATTTCTTGTTTAACATAGTATTTGATATTTTTAATATTTGTGACTAAGTCAGTCTGATGCTTCTCCATTATTTGCTTCTCATTTGTTTGATTGCCAGTAATATCTTTCGGGATTATGAGAGATTTCATGGTGATTTGAAAAGCAACAACCTCTGACCCCACCTCTTTTTGATTCTTTAATATACTGCTCAATGGGAAAGTTCAGGGATCTTTTTCTAAAGAAGGTTGAAAAACCCATTTCTGACCACTTTAATCTAGTGGAACTCTGGTGGGTCTCTTATAGTTCATGCAGAAGTTCCTCTCTCCGACAGTGCCACCTGTACCCCTGAGGAAAGCCTAAAAGTGGTCATGTTATATCTGAATAATCACACTACCCAAAGTGTCCGCTGCTTTCAATACAACTTATCAAAAATATTTTTACCTCTTTATGTGGTCTTGAGAACTGGGCTTGATTTTATTCATGATTGTATATCCAGTGTTTGGAATTCCCATATTGTCTGACACATGGAGGTTTAAGAAATTTTAGTTAGATGAATAATTATTAAATACTTGCATAGAATGACCTAGGTGAGTGATGTCTACTAAAACTTCCTGTGATGATAAAAATGTTACCTCTGTTGCCCAATATGGTATCCAATAGCCACATGTATTATTTTGTGTTTATGACTGAGGAAATAAATTTTTATTTGTATTGAATATTTAATTTCAATTAAATATATATAGCCCTAACTTACTAGTGGCTATTATATTGGAGAGTATAGGTTTTAGTGCAAAGTGCTGCTATATGATTTTCTGTTCTTCACTCTGCAGTGTTAATGGTGCTAGAATGAGCTATTTTGTCTCATGCAAACAAATATAACCCTTTCAACTAGTGTCTGTTTATGCGTTCTGAGGTACTGAATGGAGTGTACATGTGCAATTATGAATGATTTAGGGATCTGACATATCTCTCTCTAGATTTATCTATTGATACGGACATCAAGTCTATAGATCTATGGGTGTACCTATATGTATGTGTGCATATGTATATATCTATCTAATCAGCCTCCTTCCTCCAGTCTGGTTCAGTTTCCAAATGATCTTAATTTGGCTAGGATTGTTTAGATAGGCATGTGATAATTATAGATCTTTTAGCATTCTCACTGCATCAGGATTATTAGAAAAGGGAGAAATAGTAAGGAAATTGCAGGTACAAGCTTTATAACAGTGACTTTTTCCCTCTGTTGGTCCCACAGCATTGGTTCTTAACTGGGGATGATTTTTTCCCTTCCCACAGAGGACATTTGGCAATGTTTGGGCACATTTTTGGTTGTTACAACTTGGTGAAGTTACTACTGACACCTAAAGTATAGAGGGAAGGAATGTTGCTAAACATTCTCAGTGGGAGGGGAGCTGCTGCCCCCCCCAAACAATTATTTCTGACAAAATAGTAACAGTACCAAGGTCAAGAAAACCTGCAACTTAGTGACAACTCACAGAAAAAGAATTTGAGTGTTATATAAATATATTTTATTGTATACAATATATTATGTGGGACAGGCAGATTCTTAATATAAAACACAAAAGAAAATCTTAAAACAGCAGTTATCCTACTAGCTAAATTAACTGTAAAGGGGTGTGTGGGAGGGGGTAACAAGTTAAGGTTTAGTTGCATAGAAAAAGTCTGAGTTTATTTTTGAGTACTAATCCATAATTGTGTATAATGTCACAAGATATGAACTTAAATACAAATAAAATGAACTTTTTAATAATTAAACCAATCGGAAGATGCCATCTTGGTTATTTGAATATTCTCTGTAATAAACACCATTCTTCAAAGAATACATATTATTGTATTCTTACTGTATAAATATTATACAATAAGGTCTTTCACAAAATCTTGCATCAAATTTTCTATGAATGTCCAATTTTATATTTACCTCTCATGTAGTTATTTATGGATATAATTTACATTGGCTTCTCATTCTGCAATTCCCTTAGTGTTTCTGAAGTTGATTGAAAATAAAACCACTTAGAAAATAAATTACATAAGGGAACAAACAATTAAACAGAAGTGAATAGCAAATTTACATCAGAATTGGAATTTCTCTTCTTTTAACTAATTATTTTTCTTTTTTTCCTCCCCACCTCACTTCTCCCTTTTCCAGAGTTCTTAATGTTTTGTCCTCACTTCCATTTAAAAACAGATCAAGAAATTGCTTTTATTTATGTGGGACAAAGGCAGGTTTACATATTTAGAACAGAATCCTGTGAGAGATAATATTTCTAGTTCTCTTGCTCTCTGATCTAAGGATTTAGTTATTGTTCCAAAGTAAACATTAGTGTGGTTATTACAGAGTTTAAAATCTGCACTATTTTGTCAACTTTTTTTTTCAACTTTCAAAGAGGTTAAATGCACATCTGAGGGCATTGGAGAAAGTATTCACGGTAGTGCCATCTCTTAATTTCTAGTTCCATATCTTTTACCCCTCCATCTTTGTTTGAGCATTGTGTTAACCCTACAGATTCATAATGAGGATTATTTGATGAGGAAGATATAAATTGTAGTGTTAGGAAAAATCAGCTTGCTCTGTCAGGGAAAAAAATAGAGGCTGCCGAGCCAGATAGTACCCACAGATTAAACTGCTGGATTATTCTAAAATGAGAAGTGTGTAGTAGGGACAGGAAGATGAACCAGGAGGTAATCAGAGGCTCCTAGCAGCAATAGTGGATATCCTTGGAGTTGACAGTATCATGTACAGTCATGGTCAGCAAAATACTTCAGATGAAGTGTGAATAAAAGTATGCTTTTCTCATCCTTAAGGAGAAAATGATCAAATCACACTTATTTGCATCTTGACCTCAATGACAATATACATTAAACACATTTTGCTAGAGATCACACATGACATCTGTATTTTGGATGTGGAGGTGATTGTTGTACTAGATGTTAGTTTTAGATTTAATCCAGTCCCTATAACGAGTTACTTTGGTATAAACTCCAGGCTTATTTTCTTTTCCACAATCTATTCCCCAGCTTACTATTCCAATGACATGCCAGATGTTTCCATTAAGTGCTATAACCAGAGGTCCCCCTGAATCACCCTGGAAAAGAAGAAAATAGTATCATTAGTGTAATAAATAAAGGTGTGTCATAAATGTGAGTCAGCCAATACCTGAATGTCTAAAAGTTAATATTTTGAAGTTTGTAAAACTAATTTTTATTACTTATTGTGTTATTATCTCTGTTTATGCCCATTAGTGTTTTCATCTAGAAGCTAGTATAGATAAAGCAAAGGTTTCAGTTTTATCCTGGTATAGTTTTGGGTTTGCTGTATTGAAACAGAGCTGAAGTTAAGTCAAGAAAACCTATTTTTACATAAATGATTACTTAAAGGCTCAACTTAAAGTTTTGATTTCCTCCATGAAATCTTACCTAATTCTGTTATGTAAAAATTATTTCTTGACTTGAATTTGAATCTCACCTTGTTCTCACAACTGTTGATAGGAAAGTGTCCTGGACACTCAGCACCATGCAAGAATAGTTTTCACAGGAGGAAGCTATGCAAAGGCATTCCAAGCCAGTGTGCACCATTTATTACACAAAGGATTTTGCTCTCAAACTAAGGTAGCATCCTTAACTTTAGTGAAATGGCCTGAAGTATGTGAATCATGATTTCCCTGACATCTTTAACCCAAGGCTTAGACAAATTTTTTTTTACTTTTATCTTTTAGCAATGAAACTATTCATTCTAAAGGAGTATTATGTGGAAACACCGTATAGACTTTTTATTTAATGAGGGATGATCCTGTTCGAAGCAGGCTTAGAGTCTTGGTGTCATGTGCCTCTAGCTCTTTTCCTTCTAGTATTCAGTAGACAAGTATGAAAACCCTGATCCACATTCTCAGCTCCTTTCCCATGGACACACATCCTACTTTAGGTGCTCAGTATGCTAGTGGTGAAAGAAGCAAAGGAAGAGAGGGGATACGGGAAAGGGAACATTTACTCTCTTATAGAATAATCTGAAATACAATTCTGTCCAACAGATTCATTCTTGTGACTTGAGTCTGTTTAAAATATAAATTTGTCTTCAGTCATGCTGTCCAGTTGCATCTTAGACTACCCAGTTATTTATTTCTTCTTAGGAGGTAAGGTGAGTGGAGGGGACCTTTGTATTACAGATTATGTTGTTAAATCCTAGTTTTTTGTTCATTTGTTTTACTTACCTGTATGCTCTCTTAGATGGTAAATTCCTGGTGGATTCACTTTTTTAATGTTTCTGCTTCCCTTCAGTTATTGACACAGTACCTCACAATTAACACACACACACAAACTTAATGAATAACTAAGTGAATGTTTATATTGTCCCATGACAGGCAGTGGCAGAACAATAGTGTTCCTCTGCATATTAGGACAGCTCTCATGTCAAATCCTTAGTCATTCCTAATTTTTCAGAAATTGCTAAACTGTTGGGCCCAGTTTCAAATGTTATAGTAAAATCTATAGTTACATATTTTTTAGAACTTTAAATAGCCAGTCTTTAAAACTGATTTTCTCTTTAGTGCTTAATGCTTAGAATTCCTGTTTTGTATGGTTGAGGAGAAAATTTCATGTTTTGTGTAGTGATTTATATAATTACTTTATATACATCATTTGTGAGTAGCAATTTAATATGAATCAGTGCATATATTTTTCATTAAACAGGGTAATTCTGTCTGGATGAACATTATTTAGAGTCAAAGTTCCGAGCATTGGTGTGATGACACTCTTTTCACTGTGGGGATATCTGCAGATTCCATCCCACCATGCTTACAATTAGTAAACAATTCTATCTCTTGGTTATGACTATGGTCTGAAGGAATGATTGATTTATGTATCAGCTTCCAGTCCTTTTTTCTAATCAAAGTCCTCATTTACAGCTGGTTGTCATTTTCACATATGATTCTTGACAATAATAGGTGATAATGGAAGACTACTTATTACACTTCTCCTATTCCCCGTTTTTATATTTTCCTTTCTCCTCTTCAAGTTAATTTCATAGTCACATAAAGTGACTGTGTCTATAGCAGGTTCATTTTTATAATTTGAGTATATTCTTACCTCACAGGCATCTAATTTTCCTGATAAGAATCCAGCACATATCATTCCTGATGACACAGCACCACCATATACATAAACTTCATTACATTGATCATTACTTATGATCTCTATTTCAACTTGTCGTAGAGTATTTGGAAAGCGGCCTAAAAAGAGAAAATAGATGAAAAATTTCCATATTGCATCTTACAAAGGTTGGATCAGTAGTAAAACATGTCTTGATGTTGTAGAACTGTGGGTTTGATGACAATGTTCAGGTTCAAGTTAGATTTTTTGGTTTCCTTGTAGGTGCTAAGTATCATGTTTGTCATGCTCCCACTTACTTAATCCTAATAATAGTCAACAAAGATATGAGTTTTCTTTATCTGAGGAAACCAAAGCTCACCTGGTTGTGAGTCTTGCCAGAATTGCATAGTTAAATGGGGATCACATTAGATTTAAAGCCAGGGCATTTCTCAGGGCACTCTCTGAGTTAATATGTGACAGTTTACCTTATTTTATCTAGAAATCTATCTCGTCACTTCATAAAGGACACTGCTATGCTGGGAATTGGGAATCCTTTTTTTTGGAATAGCAGTATAGAGCAAGGCTGTACTACTGGGAAATAACTTTAATAGTAACTAGATGGAATCCTGTTGCTTCATAAGAAAGATCAAGTTAACATCTAAAACTATTACTGAGTAAATAAGTAGTACTGAGATAAGAAATAATGCTTTATTAATTAAACATACATTTATTGACTTGTTAGCTGCAAAGTATTATTTAGTTATGTAGTGAATTGTTTAAGTCATTCTCTTTATCACTTAACAGCTTCTGTTTTAAAGGGGGTACTAGTCCTTCATATAAAAATGGATGTCCTGTTTATAACAAGTTCAAAGATAATTGAGAGGATGAGGACAGCAGTGCTATTGATATGAACAAGTCAGAGTATTTCTGTGCCAAGGACCCTGGTCTTGGAGCTAGCAGATATGAGCTTGAACAATTTGCACAATGTGCCCTTGGAAAAGTTACTGAATCTTAGCATTATTTTACTCACCTGTATAAAGAAGAAAATCAAACCTATCTCACAAGTTTGTTGTGAGCATTAAATAATAATGAACACAATAAATTATGATAGTGCCTCATCCTGTTAGGGGGAAAAGGATGTCCTAAAGCTAAATTCCATACAGGCTTTGTGGACTCCACCCCCACCCCAGGCCAAAGCCAAAGACACTGGGAACTCCAAATCCTATCACCACCAAAGGGAAGGTAGCTGGGACCTGAGGGTGGGGTTAAGCAGCCAGGTTGATATAAAGCCAGACATGTGGGCTTGGGGGGTCCCCCATTTTGGCTTCTGCCAGCTAGCATTGTCCGGCCAACTCTGAGAGTGACTTTGGGTTTCCAGGTCGGCGGATTGGGTAGGACGCATTAAAGACTTTATTTCCCTATTTTCTCCCTGAGTTGTACATCTTCCTTATTTTCTTTTTCCTTTGTAAATAAACCTTTTATTAACCTTTTGTGTGTGCCTATAGTGGAGTATTAATAAGTCCCTTTTAAGCACGCGGGTGAGGACCCACAGCCAGGCAACCCGTTCAATATCGGGGCTGTCCTATAACAATCCCACATTCAATTTTCAATCAATAGAAGCTATTAGAGTGAATTGTAGAGATTAGGGTTTATGGTCAAGAAACTGCACTTCACTGTTAATGATGATGGTGAGAGAACTTTTGCAAAAGGAGATCTAGGTTCCTAGGGATTTTTGTCAGTCGTTGTAAAGATATCTTTTTTGTAACTAGAAAATTAACTTGACTAGAATTGATCATTGCTAAACACTAGATCTAATTTCTGTAGGTCATTAAAGATTGTCCAAGAACTAGTGAATTTCTCCACCTGTCATAATTTTTAATGGGAGGATCATTAAATGACCACATTCTTGTCTCTTAATTTCTGAATAAATGCAATAAATCTTTCAACATAAAAGAAAAAAATGTTCTATCCCAAACTATGTCTTTCTGGCATGTTGATTATTTTGAATTGGAGGCAATTGAGGAGCAGCAGATGCAGGGCAGCACTCTGAGTTTCCTTTCTTATTTTAAAAGCAGGAGATTAAGTTCCCATATGAAAGATATCCTCCCTACACCAAAGGGAAGGTTACATTTTTGTCATTGAGGATGAGAAGTCAAGACTAAGAAAGTGCTCTACAAAAGGACTTTGTCAAAATGGTTCTTATCTTCCTTTAGTCCTTAGCATTTCTGTTTACCATCTTCTCTTTATATAATTTTTGAATAAGCTAACATATTTCTTTTTGCAGATATCACAGCAATATTCAATTTTGCTGGCTCTAATTTTCATTTTAAAATTTTAGGTATTCCAGACTTTAATCAAATATATTCCATTTACTTATCTCCATGTGCCTTATTTTAGTGAGTTGATTTGAGTTACATAGTTTTAAGCTTCAAATGCTTAAAATTCTTTAATCTCAACTTTTTAAAAGTCAATTACAATGCTTAGCAGTATAGCAAGCTATTTTTTGTATGTTATTAACTATCTAGGGAAGAAACTATCCCAAATAGAAAGTTCCCATTTTACAAGTTTTCTTGTAGGAAGATTTCTAATCAGATAAAATTGGATAAATCTTGAGAAGTAGCAAAAGAAAACCTGAGTATTTCTTGTCTCAGTTTGAAAATCCAGAGGAAAATACACAATCAAATATCTAATTCTTAACCTTAGTCAGATGTCTGTAAACTTGTAACACTATTCCTCAGGGGTATGCGATTGTTAGAGTAGAGATCAGTATTCAGTAACCGGCACACTGTTGGATACTGAGTGATTCATGATGAAGTTTCATATCACTTATAAACTAGTTCTCTGGAGAGGCTTAATTAGGCCTCAAGGAAGTGTAATGGTCCTGCTCTACTGGTAGATGCTGTTCTTTTCTACTCCAATCAGTCAGTGGCTTGTCTAAAATCAAAATATTTAATTCTTTTTTGTACTCATCACTATTGCCTGAAGAATAATTACCATCTCCCAGAAATGAGGAAGAGAAATCTCAGGTAAGAGTGATGTTGTATCAACCTGGGCTCCTGTCAGAATTTTGAAGTGCATATTGAAGAGAAGCAGTTTTCTATAAAAATCGAGTGATGAAGACTCAGTAGATAAAAACTATGCTGTGAGTACATAAATAACACTACAAGTTTGTAATAAGAGCCTAAGTAAAAATCTGAAATTCAAGGGCAGATTAAACCTTATGTTGAAAGTCCAACAAAGAGACACAGGAACTACAAAGTGAAAGTAAAATGTCATACTTGTGAACTTTATAAAGTCTCAGACTCTGATCCATTGGTAAATGGATCAGAGGGATCCTATTTAATATTTAGCATCAGAATGTCATTCACATCGTTTGCTTAAGGCTATATCTGTTTAGTCGCATGACACATTACTGAAGTTTATCGTTACTACTGCTCACTAATCATGTGCTTTAAAACTCAGGTAGCCATAGCAGAAACCTACATATGAAAAAAAATATTAAAGAAATAGTTTAATAACTTTTGAATGGAAAATTGTGAGTAGTTTTCAAAATAGCCCATAGAGAAGATGAACATCATTGATACAGTACAATAGTAATAGCCAGACTTTCAATACTTCACCATATCTGGGTTTTCAAGTTTTTGTACTTATTTTTCCTGGGATATCTTGCTTTCAGCTTTTATATATTTTGATTTTGTACCTTATTTTATATCTCCATTCAAGTGGAGGATGGGTTTGTATTTTGTGCTCAGATGTTTCAGCTGAAACACTCACCATTTGCTTTAAATGCTCCCCATCCAGTGACAAACACTTTGCTCTGAGGCGAGGCTTCAAAGGTAGCATCTGGGAGACAGACTCTGCTCACATCATTGGAAAATACAACAGGGATGGAGAGTTTCACCAGGGCTATGTCGTCATCATGCTTATGGGCAGCATAATTTTCATGGATGATAATTGACTGCACCTTTCTTTTCATCAGTGCAGGTCTTAGAGTTGTTCCAAAACTGGCCGTCCAGAGTTTGGGGTTTTTGTAACTGATCACAGATTAAAAGGATTAGAGTTGTCTCAATACTAATTAAAGGTGCCCAGGACTCTATATGGGCATGGGGAATAAGGGTGGGAGAAGGGTGAATTGATAAATGTGTCAGTGCTCTCACTGTCTTATTTGAGGTTTCTTCACTAAAATAGCTTTGCTTTTATTTAGCTGATTACAAATCTTCACATTTTAAGGTAGCTTAAATTATTCTTTTCAAGAAGGAACTTGTATTTTTTAAAGGAAACAATATATTAATGCCAATTTTATTATAAAAATATGGATTAGCTGAAGAAAAGATAAATAAAAACTAGACACATGTACCCATATTTGCACACCCCCACACACATATACACCCCTATCTATGCACAGGTATATAAATATGTGTAGGCTATGAATAGGGAATGAGAGGGAGGAAAGACGTATAAAATTGTTACCACACTTTATGTATTGCTTTCTTATCCTTCCTGTTAACATTATGTCCAAGAATGTTTCCCCATTTTGTACTATTAATATAAGCACAGTATCCAAGATATTCATGTGGATAATCAGATGTAAGTTTGGAAAACTATTAGCAGAGTTTTAAAAATACCCACAATATATCTCAGGAAAATGAGTTTGTTGAACTTTGAACAGAACTGACTTGTTCTTAGTTAAGATTGAGATTACTAGAAAATATACATTCAGTTGGAGCTGAAGATATGTTCCCTAATTTTTTTTTTTTTTTTTTTTTTTTACTATTCTTCAGTAATTGTTACTTCTACTAAGCCTGCTGGATAATCCTGAGTACTTTGGGAAAACTAAGTAATTAAAAAAGGATGAAAACTATAAGAAGCAAAAGTAATAAAATAGGTAAAGTGGTGATCCAGTTAGTACAGACTGAGGACTTACGTGTCAAAGCAGTGAGCTGCGGTCAGGAGCCATTCCTCACTAATCAAAGATGCTCCACAGAAGTGGATGCCATCCATCTGCAGGTTGGCTTGCCATGGCCAGTCACTTTTCCTTGCAATATTACCATCTGCAATTCTTTCCATAGTTGGGTAATCTCTCCCTATACCACAACCTGTCCAGAGGAAATAAGATGGTTATTTCCGGAGTATAAACATGTGGAGGAATGTTTGACATGTGGTTAAAAGGCGAAAGATTTATATGATCTGAAGAGAAACCAGAATATGACACATAGTTAAAGATGGACAGCAGGTGAGTAGATTAATAAGATGTGGTATATATACACAATAGAATACAGCTTGTTTGTAGAGAAAAAATTCTGCCATTTATGACACGGATGGAACTGGAGATTATGCCAAATAATAAGTGAGAATGAGAAAACAAATATTGGATGATTTCACTCGTCTGTGGAATATAAAGAAATGAAACAAAGGAGCATGCAAAACTAAAGCAAAACAAACCCTAGAAATATGACTACAGATTTAGGCAACTAGAGGGGAGGAGGGGGTAAGGAAGGGGTAGGAGGTCCAGTGGTCTATGGTGGAGAATTATGACTGCTTTGGTAGTGGGTGTGGTGTCATGACATGCATATGAAGAGTTATGAACTTATTCCCCTAAATCATACATAGTGTTGTAACCCAATGTTACCTTAATAAAAAAAAAATATTTTGTACTCAGAAAAAAAAGGGCAAAACCTGTAATGCAGAAGCAGATCCAAATATTCACTGATGGGGCAGCTACTATGCCAAATAAAAATAGATAAGACAAATTGAGAGAGAATTGTTTAAAGAAATCATTAGTGAAACTTTCTGTGAGGAAGTCAAGTACATCCACATAGATTTTCCCAATTCTTAGCAGTGATTTTTCTTTCCCTTGGGAGACTTAAATTATGTATCCAGTCAGAGATACTGCATACTTTTTGGGGAATAGTAAAAATGGGAAAAAGCTCTAAAGAATTTTGAGTTTTAGTGATTTATAAACATATCAATGATTTTCTTAAACTTACGGTTGTTCAAAATGTGTTCTGCTTGTACTTCATCCATCTCTGAAAAAAAATCAAGATGATTTGTCAGCAGTGAAACAACTGCAATTTAAAACACAATGTCTTATCAAAAAAACTAGCAACAACAAATGTTGGCGAGGATGTGGTGAAAAAGGAACTCTCCTACATTGCTGGTGGGAGTGCAAACTAGTCCAACCACTATGGAAAACTGTCTGGAGGTTCCTGACTTTTGCCAAAATCACAATACAGTTTTCTATTGATATAATATACCTGCTCTACTCCTATAGTTTTAAGGAGAAAGTACAGAAGGGAAGCTTACTGGTAACTTACAGTTTTCTGTCAGCCTTATAATCTCCTTTCACAACTTATACAACTTCTGGTAAAATGTGCCAACTTTAAAGTTAATTTATAAAATGCTTACAGTAGTCTTGGAATTATAATGATCATTGTTTAATCTCACACCCCAATTATCACCTAGCCCTTTATGTCTGTGTTGAAAATGACTAAGTGTCTTTATGGCCTAGACAGGTACTATCAGGGTCTAGCATCTTCTCTGTCCCCTCCATTCCCTGGGGCAGTCCTTTCCAGTGAAATGTAGGAAGGGTTTTGGTAGTGTCATCTAAAAGAAACCTGCACCCCTATGTTTACAGCAGCACTATTTACAATAGCTAAGCTATGGAAACAACCTAAATGCCCAAAAATAGATGACTGGATCAAGAAGATGTGGTATATATACACAATGGTATATTACTCAGCAATCACAAAAGATAAACTCATGCAATTTGCAGTAACATGGATGGAGCTGGAAGGGATCATGCTCCCCGAAATAAGCCAGAAAGAAAAAGAAAAATACCGGATGGTCTCACTCATTACAGAAATTTAGAAAACCTCAATAAGGGACCAGGAAAAAGACTAATTGTAATAAAGAAAAAAATCAAAATCAACAAGCAACTATAAACCAGAGACACACTAGGGGAGGGGGGGAGTAGAGGAAGGATTAGGGCCAAAATAAGGGGGTGCAATTGTATGGGGACTATAACCAAAATGAAAATGCATACATTATGCAGAAATGAAAAGTGATGTAAGAATTATATAAAATATATTAAACATAAAAAAAAATAAAATACCAGACCTCCTCCCCCTGGAGTCCAAATCATGTTGCTCCCCACATATTGTGGTTTCTGTATTCATACCACTCTTACATTCTGGATTCAGAGTGGAAAGAGTTTTGTTACAGAAATAGCCAGTCAGTAAAGATTACTATATCAGTAACAGTGTAGGCTTTCACCTCATGCCTGTTTAATTAATTCAAACAATTTTACTAAAATCTCTTAAAAATAAGGAAAAACAATCATATTTGAATTACTTATAATTATTGTTTCATAATTATTTCATGCTAACCAAAGAGAGATAATCTTTAGTGTTGATTGTATGAGGAGGGTTATTTATTATTGAGTAAATGAGATACTTAACATATTAAGAACGGTTTCATTTTATGGTGAAATAAAAAAATACTTTCTTTGTAGATGGGCATATTGTTAAAATGATAAATTCAACAGGAGAAGAAAATGGTATTTCTTGCCTCTAAGATAAGGTAATGAATTATCTGTCTTCAGGAAGCTTTCATCTAATTTCAACTTCTGGTGCAAAAGGATATCAGCTTGTCTTTTTAAAGTATCTGCATTGTGAGCAACAAACTGAAATTTAAGCAATACATCTGTTTTTAAACCATCATTTGACCTGAAAAAAAAAAATAGCAGAATAAATGAGTGAAGTCATAGCTACATTAATTACTACGTATTCCTCTTATTTAAATATTAGTTATATCTTCAAGAAAATATCAGCATAGATATTTTATACATTCTGTTTTCATAGATTTGTTTTCTTCTTTCTGCACCATATGTGTTACTACCTGAATTATTCCCTGCTTGATCTTATTCAGGGAGGTGAGGGTATCTGAGAGCTCTAAAATTTTTTCTTATTGGATATAGATAGATCAAAAGCCCTTGCTAAATTCATCAATTACATAAATATATGTTATATATAGATACATATGTATATAAATTCCTCGTCTTTAAAAATTTATAATATCTGGTTATTGAAAACGGTAGTGAGTGCTTATTAGAATCTTTAGCTGAAATGTCTTTTAAAGGACAAATAGTAGAATATATGCAATCACTACCATATTAAGAAACTTTATAGGTACGCTGTACAGGAACAACAACAATGAAATGTAGTAACATTAAATTACTTTGGCATTTGATATATCTAAGATTGTTAGGTCCTATTCACAAAGCAAATAAGTGAAGATTAGCTGAATATTACAGTTTGCTGTTCATTATACAAATTAATTAGTTGTGATTACCTAAAGTTGGCAACATGAGACTTGATGTAATAACGATTTAAACTGGATCTTTGAAATATATTATCTATCTGAGAAAAGAAAAAAAACAGTGTAAAATTTTGTAAATATGGATTTCACACAATTCAGTATATCACGAGAATGCTTGTATAAAACTTGCAGTCATTCAAATAGCATTTACTTTCAAGTCTGTTTACAGCTATTGCCAGAAGTCTCATCTGGGCATAATCCTATTGTCATAAAGTCATCTATCTTATTGGAAGCTGGTATTTGAACAACTTGTCACATGGTTAAAGATGACTGATAATAAAAACTTGAATTTAGCTAAGTATTTCAATAACCGCTATCAAATAGACATGGATTTAGAGATACAGAGACTTTTTTTTAAAGCTTTATATGTATCAACTTATTACCTAGCATCATTCACATTTAGTTATAAATCATGTGGATGTAAATGAAGGACCATTTTTTTTAGGTTTTAGTAAAACTTTTTAGGCCATGTTTTGATCCCATGGTAATAGTGGGAAAGGAGGAAAATGTGTAAATTTGGGGTGCTACTTTAAAATGACTATTCTTATTAAGAATAATACATAAAACCATTGCTTAAAATAAAATAAGACTATATATCCCATTTATATGTCATTTCAGATTTTCTATATGGAATAATTTCAATGTGGTATAAATTCCTAGAAGAAATTACTAAAAACACACTTTGTTAAAGAATCTCTGGTTTTACAAACCTGTTTATTAGCATTGACTCAGCAAACTGGCTGCTCAGAAAAAAAGACTGATGATATGCCAAACCTTAAATAAACCAGTCTTGATAATTAGTAGCACAAATCAGAAGAGAAGAGCTGCTAAATTATGGACATGGGTGTGTGGCAAGCAAATGTTTTGTACTCATCTGATTTGATTAATGATATTTTCTCTGGTGAAGTGCTGTGTGTTATCATATTGGATATGTTTGTGAACATCAGTTTATTGAGAAAGCAATAGTTATTCAAAAACAAATTGCTATGTGTATTCCTTCTAACTGGCTATATGAAGAGAATTTTTATTAAGGAAATAGTTTTATATGCATTCTTTGTAAAGAATATATGTGTGTGTGTGTGTGTGTTTGTGTGTGGCAAGTAATACATCATGGAATAATGAAAAATATGATTAAAATCATTTCTAAATTGGGCCTCCCCTGGTGGCGCAGTGGTTGAGTGCTGGGCTGTGAGGCTGCCTGCTGCCTCTACAGCGCCCGGTTTATTCCCCGGCCACCGGGGAGGGTCCCACAAAAAAAAATCATTTCTAAATTATATAGAACCAGTTATGTATTTTTTGGTATAAATATATACTTACAGGTTCTTTACATACATTACTATATATTATATATATTTTCTGCCTTCCTTATTTTTGTTCCAATTTCATTTTTTTCTCTTTGAATCACAGTTCTGTGAACTACATATCATGCAATGAAATATAGCATATAAACAGATTATTAAACTCCATAAGAAATCTCTAAAATTCATTTTAGAAACTCGTTTTAATCTCTTTTTCTAAAAAATGTTCACTATAACTTATAACTTGTAGTGCAAACTAATCAGCATTTTTATTGGCCCATCATCTAAGAATAAACTTCATATTTTTAATTGAAAAGAATCAAGAAAAGACTGTTTTATGACATCTTAAAATTTTGCAAAATTCAACTTTAAGTGTCTATCTTATAGCTTTATTGGACCATGGTCACACTCATTTGCTGATATCTTGTCTATGGCTGCATTTGTACTACAATGAGATGGGTAGCTGCAGAGTGACTGTATGACTTCTAAATAAAAAAAAACATTATCACCTAGCATTTTACAGAAGACATTTGCCAATTCCTGATCTAAATGACTAAACTTCTCTTCTTAATATTGTCTACATGTATACTCTACAGAGCAGGATCAAATACTAGTGAATTAACGAGCTATCTACTTGATGAACTATGGCCTTACCATGTGACAGATACATGAGAGGCACCAGAAATATAAGAATAAGTAGGCTTAGACCTAGAATAAATGAATTCACAGGTCCAGTGGAGCATAGGTGTATAAAATCATAATGAATCACAAAGCAGTAATTGCTCTAACAGAAGTGTGTGCAGTTTTGTGAGAAAACAGGAACAAAATACTAACATTTATTTAGACATTACTTCTCATTCTCTTTGTTCACTACACAAATGAATTCTCGGTATAATTGAGGGAGGTGAGTGAATTATCCTTATTTTATAGTTTTTTTAGAGTTATAACTAGCAAAGGGTAAAATTGGGATATTCATTTAGATATTCTGACTTCAAAACTTAAAACAATTTCTAATATATTGCTTCCCATAACAAAATTTTCCTACCCCAATTTTTACCCCCAATCAAAATTTCCTTAGGATGTGTTTGTTGAAAATTCATGTCAACCCTCCTCAGGTGTAGCCTTCAGTGTCTTTCATCAGCTTCTACTTTTGGTTAGAAAATATGTAAAGAAATATTTCTGAACTTGCCAAGAATGATCTGTCATCTTTAGTCAATGCTAGGCTCACTAGAAATTGCATGCGCACCTGAAGTCTTCAGTGGAAGAATTAGTTTGGGTGTTTCTGTGGCATATTTTCAGAAAGAAGTGTTTGGTGTAAATTGCCTCATGGGAAATACATCAGGGGCACACACACACACACACACACACACACCCCAGGTCCATATATATATATATATGCCCATATATATAGGCATATATATGGTAAGTGCTTAATATATGATATGTACAGATATTGTTTGGATCTGAATGATTGGATTTTGTTTCCACATAGCTCTAGTAACTTTTTTTTGTATTTAAGCTATTTATTTTTCTGTTGTGTCCATGTTATTCAGTCTTTGGTGCAATTATCCTTTGTCTAAAATAGTCTTCCAATTTTCCTGAGATAATATTGGTTAGAATTGCCATGATTTGCAAATAAAAATATAGTTAAATTTTAATTTTAGATAAATGATTGACTTTTCAGTATAAGCATGTTTCAAATGTTGCTGAATTATATCCTTAGGATAATCTGAAATTAGGATTTAACTGAGCATTCTGTATTTTATCTGGAAACCTTAATATAAGTATAATTTGTGTGTTCTAAACTAACCACTTATTTTAATCTCTTTCACAGTAGTATTGTAGTTTAGAAATGATGCCAGCAAAGGTCAGAATTACCTCATTATTGACTTTTTGTTCCAGGTCATTTCTAATTTTTGAGTGTTCCACTAAAAATTCAGGATTATATTCAACACTGGGGATTTGGAAAGAGGTTTGGTAATAGTGAGTCTTCTGGTCTGGAAGGGAGAACAAAAATAATCATATAATGTAATATATTCTCATAAATTGACCTCAAAGTTAGAATTGCTACTAAAATAATTTTGTACTCTTAGTGCATTAACATTAAACCACAAAATAACAAACTGTGAATCCATTGCATTATTCAAAGGTGATAACATATGAACCAAGTCCAATTTTTAAATGCTAGAAGTGATTCTTATATATAAAAGATTACCATTTCCCAATTTTACATACATTTATATAACAATATTGAACGATGCAAATTATATGTAAGTGTATACAAATCATTACAATGAATGTTGTACTCTAAAAATATTTTAAAATATTAAGAATTTTGAAATTGAGTGAATCTTCAAACTTTCATATTACTATGGAAAGGATACTTACAAAATGCTAAAAAATAAACGAGGAGACCGATGATTATTGACAGAACCAACACAACAGCCATAACAATAAGGGCAATCATCCATGGTTTCAGTGAACTTGTTCTACCCAGTATTGCTGGCCTTTTGAGAGAGAGTTGTATATTAAAAAACAAACATCTTAAACACTAGAATCTTAGTTTCACATAGTTTTGATATAAAATGCTTTTTTCTGGAATTCATGATTAACTCATTGATTTTGGTGACATTGGAATATAATTTTCTTAAAATTATTTTTAAATCCATTAAAAATTTAATTAAGCATTTGTTTTTTGAGGTAACAACGGTTTTCAACATTGTGTATAATTTGTATAGATTAGCAACTCTTCAGATGTATGTTATACCATATCTGCCACCAAAACACTCATAATCATCTACCATATTCCATTGGGTCCTTTCCCTCTTTTTGTTCCCCTCCACCCACCATCTTCTGATAGCTTCAGTTCCACATTCAGATTTCTAGGGTTTGTTTTAGTTTAGTTTTTCTGACCACTTATTTTGTTTCTCTATATTCCAAACATGAAAACATCTGGTTTCTATTTTTTGCCTTCAAACTTACTTCATGTAATATAACCTCCTCCAATTCCATACATATTATCACAAAGGTTTCATCTTACTAAATAGCTAAGTTGTAATCCTTTTAATGTATAAATCTCACAGCTTCTTAATTTACTTATCTACTGTTGGGCATTCAGGTTGTTTCCATAACTCAACTATTCTTATTAGTACTGCAATAACATAGAAGTGCATATATCCCTTTAAATTAGTGTTTTGCATCTTTCAGGTAGTGGGATTTCTGAATCATTAGGTAAATCTATTTTTAAAATGTTGAGAAACCTCCATACTGTTTTCCATAAGAACTGGACCAGAATAAATTTCTACCAGTAGTGTATAAGAGTTTCCTTTTCTCCACACCCCCATCAATATTTGTTGTTTCTGGTCTTTCTGATATGTTCCATTCTCACAAGAGTGATCAGCACCTGTATTAACAAGTATCATGAGCAATCACGAACTGATTCACTGACATTTACTGAATTTCTTCTGTGTGCTAAAGATTTCTGCTCCAGATTTACAAGATAATGAGACAGAATCTCCTATTTTCAAGATGTGTAATCTAAAGACACATTATGTCATACAAGTAGTCACTGTCATAATGGAATTATGCCTAATATACTATGAAATTAATGGGCAAGAAGGTTTTGCTATCTAGAAATTGGCCTTTGAACTGGGCTTTGAATGCTGAGGAAAAGGAATTGGCAGTGGTGGTGTGTATCACAGATAGAGGGAAGAGCATAAATGAAGACAAGGAGACATGAAACAAGGACAAGGATTTATCAAGGACATAATTAAGAAAATAGAATTTATGAATCAGAGTAGAGGTAAATGAATTAATGAGGTTAATCAACTAAATTAATAGATTGTACATTACTATGTACAAAATACAAGGGAATATAAAAAGGAATATTTAATAGATCTTCCTTTCATGGATTATAGTCTTATACAGGAGCAGTATACCAACTGCTATCAGAGTTGTACCAAATTTCTAAGAGTTTTTTGACTCAGAAAGGACTATGATTTCTCTTTGGAGAAAATAATAGCTAAAAGTAATAACATTTTTAAAGTTTGAAAATCTGAACCCACCTTAGAATCTTCTCTGAGTCAGATAAGGAAAACCATTCATAAAGAGGTAGCTTGTTTTGCAAGAAGCTTATCTTCAAAAGGATGTAATTTCCTGTTGAACTGTTCACTTCTAAAACTGGAAACATCATTGTGACTGAATTATAGTGTTATGTATGGGTCACAGTGAAAAATTGTTTGAGTTTATTCCCTTAACCTTGCACATGCCTGAAAATATTCCTAGATATTTTTTTAAAAAATATTTTTTCTCTTATTTCTCTAGAACTAATCTTAGTATAATTTAAGCATTGACTATTTTCAATGACTAATTTCAGTGTTGTTTCAGACTGGTGGGCATCAACTCTACTAAACAAGAAGCCAGGAAGTAAGCAGTCCTAAACTGTTTGCTACACAAAAACTTTTTAATGGAGAGTTTTGCTAGAAGTTGTTTCTAACATGGTAGGAAGAGAAATGCAATCAAGTCTTTACCAGGAATCAAGATACAATTACAAATTTTGTACTTAAAAGTCAATAAAAGCAATTCTTTCCTTTTTCCTTCTTGACTTCTCCCATCTCCTAATCCTTCCAATTTACATAATTTAATTTTGGCCAGACTATCTTAGTAAGGTTAAACAGGTTTATTGTGCAGGAAAATTCAGTCTTAGAGAAACCTTTGACAGTCAATCAAATGAAGGATATGTGACCTCACCTTTGAGATAGTCCATTTCACAGTGAAGATGAGTAATGACAAAAGCCATTAATTTTGAAAGTCTAGAAAACCTTTCAGAAAGAGTCAATACAAAGAGGCACAGTCAAGCTCTTAAACATGCCTTCCTTTTAATTCCTCCCCTACCTTCATATAAATTCCACATGATTTAGACCATCTCAAGAGGAAATATTGTGCCAAACCTCAGCAAAATGGAAAGAACCCTTCTTTTTTCAATGTCACTTATTTCCTTGTTACAGTGTTTTGCAGGTACAAGTCCTTTCCCTTCAGATAACTCTATTAGCATCAGTTAATTTCCCAGGATTTTTTAAAATGCCTTTTTTTATAGTTATCCTCAAAGATGAGTAAAAAAGGAATTTATTTCTGTCACAGCAACTGCCATGTGCTCAGAAGACTCATGGTTTTTGAAAAGTTGTTCCACATAGTAGTTAAAATTAGGGCCTCTACAGCCAGTCTACCTAAGTGATTATCCTGTCTCCCCACTCTAGGATCCTTGGCAGGCTTTCAACCTCTTTGTGCTTCAGCTCCCTTATGGGAAATTAGCGGTAATAATTCCTACCTTGTGGGGTTATTGCAACCCCTTGTGGGGTTATTGCAAATGAGTATATATATGAGAGAACATTTAGAACAGTAACTGAAACATGGTGAGGATTGAGGAATCAGAATTATTTTATTATTTTTACTATCAAAAGCTACAGAGAAAGGATACCAAGGAATTTGTTCATAGATGGAGTAGAGAGAGGAGGTGGTAAGAGTGTGCTGGATGGTGGGCGTGCTGCTCAAGTAAGAGGTGGGAACTGGTACCTTGGATCCTAGAATTTGAGAGGCACACAATTTACACAGAGTGGGAAGCAGCTTGGGAGGCAAGCAAAGCCTTGCATATCACCATGGAGAGTTACAGCAGGCAAAGGACGTTCCAAGCTTGGGGCAACGAAAGATACTAGAGTCCGCAAGAGTAGTCATAGTCTGGCATTATGTGGTGAGTATATTTTGGAGCATCCCTGGGGAAAGAATTACTGAACAAAAATAACTGGATATGGATAAATTTTACTGAACAAAAATAACTGGATATGGTAGAACAGGAAGGGTGAATCATCTAGCTGGAGTTTTAATCCATTGCCTAGGAAAGACTCAAAGAAAATGGTTGTTATGCAAATATCAGGAGGTAGTGGTGGTATTATTCATGACAATGGCTTAGCAATGATGACAATCATCATTTTAATTATACCACCAGAATGATGAGATGATCATAAAATCTGTGATGTGTGTAGAAAATACTAAAAGTGCAAAATAGTAAATGAAGCTTTATGCTTCCTTTTTTTTTTTTTAAAGATTTATTTTATTTATAAAAGAACCAGGGCACAGGGCCTCCCCTGGTGGTGCAGCGGTTAAGTGCTGGGCTGTGATGGTGCCCGCAGCCTCTGCAGTGCCGGTTCCATCTCTGGCCACCAGTGAGGGTCCCACATGGCGCCGCAAACCTCTCCTGCCATGCCCGCTGCTCCCCTCAGCAGTGTATTTCATCACTCTGCCTGTTCTGTTCCCTGCTCTGGCTCTGGTGAATTCTCTCACCCTCGCGCATATCTGACTGTACCCAGTGCTTGTATAATTAAATAAATAAATCTTAAAAAAAAAAAAACTGGGGCACAGGCCAGATGCGCGGGAGGGTGAGAGGATTCACCAGAGACAAAGTGGGGAACAGAACAGGCAGACTGATGAAATACACTGCTGAGGGGAGCAGTGGGCGAGACAGGAGAGGTCTGCTCACAGATTTATGCTTCCTTTTATGTTTCATGTTCTCACAAGCTGTGTGTCTTTTTTCCTTAACCCCACATTATGCAAATAAGGACATAATACTTCATAAATGGGAAGTTGGTTGATTTTATAACTAAAGCATAGTTAAAATAATAGGTGTTTTAGTTGATAAGAGTTCAAAAGAGAATCAAGTTCAGAGAGGGCTACTCTTCAGAGCTTTCCCCATTAATGTAAATTTACATAGTGAAGTTGCATGACAACCTGTTCCTTGAAGGATGTTTTAGAGTTTTGAGGTAATTGAAACCTGAGGAAGACCAAAAAGGGTGTGCATGCCATTTATCTGGCCAGAGAGAGCAATGTTTTCCCACCCACTTCTGCCAGCTTACGCCACATCCCAGGGGTGCCCATGTAAGGATGAATAAGAAAATTTGTCTGGTGCTGGCAGCCCCTGGGGACATGGGCTGACTGCTTCAAAATTTTTTAATTATTTATATATTTTTTACTTTTTTATTTTTAAAAACAATGTTTGCTTTCTTTTCTCGGGTGTAGTCCCCATAGATGCTTCAATTTTGATGGTACATTTTCCTGCTTTTGGTGTTTTCAGATTAAGAATTATTTATCCTTAACCATCTCTCTACTTACTGTTATTTATATAAATTTTAACCTCCACAAGAAAACACAGATATATCTGAAAGAAGCACAGATATATCTTACCAGTCTTTTCTAATGGACAAAGCCTACTGTCACTAGATCTGACCACTGGGAAATAGTTTTATTTAAAATTTGAAAAGAAAATTAAGGCTTTTCTCAGATCAGAAAGAATTATTGAAAGAACTAACTGATATGGCCCAAAGGGAAGGATTATGATAGGTAGGTGACTTTGACAGCTTTAGTGAATAGGAATTTTTGCACAATAGTGTCAGGAATTTTTGCATTGAATGAAACTACACTTTCTGAGCTTTTAGAGCTTTTTGGTGTCCTCATTCCTACCTCTCTTCCTTTTCTTACTTTATTTCTTTAATCATTTTATTGAGATATAATTAACATGCCATAGAATTTATTCATTTAAAGTGTATATTTCAGTGGTTTTCGGTATATTCACAAAGTTAGATGGCCATCATAATCACTTTGCAAACATTTCATTACTCCAAAGGAAACTCATATCCATTAAAACTCCCCTTTCCCCCCAACCCTATATATCTACTAGTCTACTTTAATTTTTCATGGGTTTGTATATTCTAGACACTTCATATAAATGGAATCAAGTGAAATGTGGGCTTTCATATATAGATTTTTTCATTTAGTGTAATATTTTCATCCATGTGTAACATATATCAAGACTTCATTTTTTTATTGCAAAGGAGGTTTTATTTTATGAATATACCATGGTTTTTGTTCAGTCATTAGCTATGGACATTTGGATTTTTTCTACTTCTTGGCTGTTATGAATAATTAGCTATGAACAATCATGTTCAAGTTTTTGTGTGGATATATATTTTCATTTCATTTGCATTTATATATAAGAAAGAAATTTCTAGATCATATAACTGTTTAAACTTTAGAGGAACTGCTATACTTTTCCAAAGGGACTGAGCATTTTATACTCTCACCAATAATGTATAACACACAGCCTCATTTTTCTTTTCTTTTTTTTTTTACTTGCTGCCTCAGATTGCTTCTGTTGGTTTTATTGCATCACTTTCTTCCTTTGTCATTTTCTTATCCTGCTCCTTATTTTCCTTTGCTTTATAAAAACATTTTAGAAACAAAACTAAGTATTAATAGAATCATTCATAATTTTCTAGATTACCCATTCTCTGAAATTTGAAATTATATGATATTTCCCTCTCCACAACTCCTCCACCTAATCAGTTTACTTCTGAATGGTCCTTCCATTTGCCCCCTTCTTTACCTGTCACCATCCTATCTCAGCCCTTCAAAGATATTTCATCGGAACAATCATAGTGGTTATTATTCGATCTCTTTATCTCCAGGTAAATCCCCCTTAAAGACATTGTACAATGTTGCTGCCAGAATTAGCTTCCAAATATACAGTTCTGATTATGTGACTCTAGTTCAAAAACACACAGATATGTCTCACTATGTAAATTCAACTATTTAACTTAGTACTTGTTTATTCAAGAAGCATTTATAGAGATCCCATTATGTGCTGAACACTAATTCTATTGCTGTAAATACTGTAGAGAACAAGACAAACAAGTTCCTACTCACATGAAGTGCACAGGCTAGTGGAATAGGACTAAAAATGAATAAGCCAAAAAATAAGCTTCAACTTGCAAAAGTAAAACACATTAGTGAATAGTGTCTCCAGGTTGAGAAGGGGATGCTTAATTGATTAGTAGGGAGTCTTCCTTGAAGAGATGCCATTTGAACTGAGAAATAAACTGTGAAGAATCGTGAGCTTCTAGAAGAACTAAGGAAAGAGTAACCTGGTGGCAGCAAGTTCAAAGAGCTGTAACAGAAGTGAACTTTAGTGCCTGAAAGAAGTGAGCCAGTGTGACTGGATCATGGTAAGTTCCAGGAAAAAGTGGAGAAAATTCAGTCAGAGAAACAGGTGAGGATTAAGTCGTATAGCTCTTGGAGGATATAACAAGGTGCTATTAATTCTAAGGGACAGAAATTTATGGATTATTGTTAACATTGGAGAGACTTGATTATTTACATTTTTAAAAGTTGCTGTTTCTAATTTATTTTGAGGTCTCCTGATATATATAGTACTTCGCTTCACATGTGCTGTCCTGTTCCCTACCTATTTGTCTCACTACATGCCCTCTGTCGAAAATGCCCTCTCTTTACTTCTAACCTCCTCCTCCACAGCGGTTGGCATTTCCATTTTGGGAAAACTTTCAGTGTGCTGCTATAATGCCTCTTCCTGCTTTAATTGCAATTCATCTCTTAGCTACCCGGCCCCATCTTGAAGCATCTTATACTGTTTGGTTTCTCCTTCGTTTGCTGTGTTGGCTGTGTTTTATCTTCTTTTCTTGCTATTTGTGTCAGTGACCTTGTCCTTTGTATCTCAGCTGCATACACTTACACTTACGCTCTATATCTTGTCATTACTAATAACCTCAATTATTTCCTCCCAGTGTAAATTTTAATCATCCAACTTCTCACTGTCATCTTTCCAATTCACTGTTTTCGTATCCTGTTCCAGAGGCCCAACAATCCATTGATCATAACATCTCCTCACTGTCTGGCATCACCCCATGTTGGAATTACTCCCCCACCTAGTGTAAATCCCATCATCTTCATTGTAATTGTCCTCTAGCTTGCACCTTCAGTCCTGTGATCCTTTTTTCACTTTGTCCAATCCTGGTTGGGTACAACTTTCTGCCCACTTTGTGTTAACACAAATGAAGCAGGAAAAAAAAAGTGCTGATGAGTCTCATTTCAAATGTGGGAAGACTAACCTTAACTTGGCCCTCAGTGCTTCCTGGCCATCATACTAATTTGATTCTCTCTTTTTTCTCCCACTGTGTGAGCTAGACAATTATTTCATGCCTTCTTTTTTATTTCAAATCTCTAATTTCTCCGCCTTCATTCACACCCTCAGCTTATGGCTTTCATTCTATTTCAGTGAGAAAATAGAAAGAATCAGAAGAGAGTATCCACAAGTTCCTGCTAACCCATCTGTCACCCCTTTTATGCCTTCTTATGTCTTATTTCCATGTCCATGTTCTTTCATTTGTCCCTATGGTGATATTTTGCACAGTGCTTGGCCAAAAGTGGTCAATAAATCCTGGATAATGCATAGAGCTGACATTGCTCTGTTTCTGTAGACAATGAAATATAAAGAAATGAGTATGGGCCCTCAACATCATTAAGGCCATATATGACAAGCCAACAGCCAGTATCATTCTCAATGGCGAAAAGTTGAAAGCATTCCCATTAAGATCTGGAACAAGACAAGGATGTGCACTCTCACCACTGCTTTTCAATATAATACTGGAAGTCCTAGCCAGAGCAATAAGACAAGAGAAAGACATACAAGGAATCCAAATAGGAAAAGAAGAAGTCAAACTATCACTATTTGCAGATGATATGATAATATACATAGAGAACCCCAAAAACTCCACAGAAAAACTAATTAAATGCATCAATCAGTTCAGTAAAGTGGCAGGATACAAAATCAACACACAAAAGTCAGTAGCCTTCCTATACACAAACAATAAATCTGAAGAAGAAGAAATCAAAAAAAATCCCTTTTATTATCAAAACAAAAAAAATCAAATATTTGGGAATAAATCTAACAAAAGAGGTAAAGGACCTACACAAAGAAAACTATAAAACACTGTTAAAAAGAAATAGAAGAAGACACAAAGAAATGGAAAGACATCCCCTGCTCATGGATTGGAAGAATAAACATTATTAAAATGGCCATCCTACCAAAAGCAATATACAGATTCAATGCTATTCCAATCAAAATTTCAATGTCATTCTTCAAAGAAATAGAACAATTATTGATGAAATTCATATGGAATCACCAAAAACCCCAAATAGCCAAAGCTCTCCTGAAAAAGAATGAAGGGAGTGGAGGCATCACACTCCCAGACTTCCAACTATACTACAAAGCCATAATCATCAAAACTGCATGGCATTGGAACAAGAACAGACACACAGACCAATGGAATCAAATATAAAATCCAGAAATAAACCCACAGATTTATGTTCAACTAATCTTTGACAAAGGAGCAAAGAATATGCATTGGAGCAAAGAAAGTTTGTTCCATAAATGGTGCTGGGAAAACTGGGTTGCTACATGCAAAAGAATGAAGCTTGACTACTACCTCACACCATACACAAAAACCAACTGAAAATGGATTAAAAAACTAGACATAAGACCTGAAACCATAAAATACATAGAAGGAAATATAGGTGAAACACTACATGATATGCACCTCAAAGACATATTTACAGACACATCACCCAAAGCAGTGATAGTGAAGGCAAAGATCAACAGCTGGAACTACATCAAATTAAAGAGCTTCTGCACAGCAAAAGACAATAACCAAAACAAAGAGGAACCCCACTGACTGGGAGAACATTTTTGCACACAACACTAATGATAAAGAACTGATCACAAAAATCTATAAAGAGATGATGAGACTCAACAAAAACAAAGAAAATAACCTAGTTAATAAATAGGCAGAAGAGCTAAAAAGAAACTTCTCTAAAGAGGAAATGCAAATGGCCAACAGGCATATGAAAAAATGTTCAACATCACTTGTGATCTGGGAAATGCAAATCAAAACTACCATGAGATACCATCTTACACCAGTGAGAATGGCACATATTAAAAAAACTAGCAACAACAAATGTTGGCGAGGTTGTGGAGAAAAAGGAACTCTTCTGCACTGTTGGTGGGAGTGCAAACTGGTCCAACCACTATGGAGAGCTGTGTGGAGATTTCTGGACCTACTAAACATAGAGCTTCCATATGATCCAGCAATTCCACTTCTAGGTATTTACCCAAAGGACACAGAAACATCAATTCCAAAGAGCACCTGCACTCCTATGTTTATAGCAGCACTATTTACAATAGGTAAGCTTTGGAAACACCCAAATGCCCAAAAATAGATGACTGGATCAAGAAGATGTGGTACATATATATCATGGAATATTACTCGGCATTCAAAAAAGATAAACACATGCAATTTGCAGCAACATGGATGGCACTGGAAGGGATCATGCTCAGCGAAATAAGCCAAAAAGAAAAAGAAAAATACCGGATGGTCTCACTCATAGCAGGAATCTAGAAAACTTAAATAAGGGACCAGGAAAAAAAAATAACTATAAGAAAGAAAATATCAAAATCAACAAACAACTATGAACCAGAGACACTCTATGGGGAGTGGGGGGCGCGGGGAAAGGAAGGCTTGGGGTCAAAATAAGGGGGTTGTAATTGTATGGGGAATATAAAATTTAAATTTAAAAAAAATGAGTATGGGCAAGGGAATGAAATGATTGGATTTTAGTCTTATCTCCATACAAGGGGTCATAATCACATTGAAAAGGGGAAGTCAAGAATTAATGTAATTAAAATGCTTCTGCTCTGAATCTCGATTTGTCATAGTAATGTAAAGTTCTTAAGCAGATATTTTTTCAAATAAATGGTTAATAATAATTGAAAAAAAAAGAATTAATGTAATTATGTAGATAATTAAGAGGAAATTATACACTTACTGCACAGATGGGCTTTTCAGTATCTCACACACCTATATAATCTGGTCTGTATGTGATGTATCACATATTTTAAAAATTCTCTATGTTACCATTAACTCATGAGCAAGAATGAAGCTGATAGTTACTATTTAATGGGTTGCATCTTTAAGAATTATTATTGGTCAGGCACTTAAGAAAATGCTTGAAAACAATGCTGAAATACAGTTTTATGCAATTTTGTGTGATAGCCCACCTCTTCTAGCCAATCCTGCATATCTTACGTAGCCTTATACAGAAAATAAGCAATGTTTCTCTCACAATACTTTTTCCTCAAAAGGTTGTTTTGGTCACAACTGACTAGTCAGCTGTCTTAAGAACAGTTGCATGTGGAATGAAAAGAGCCCTGTTTTCAGACTGAATGCTTTTGTACTTACTAGTCACATGACCTCACCTCATTTATTGGAGCTTGAGTTTCTTAATCTATTAAGGGAAGATGATCCCTACAGAGACATTATGAGAATGAAAAGAGATAGAACGTGCTCCTCCAGTGTTAAGGAAGTGGCTGTGATTGGCTCTCCCTGCTGAATATAATTAGATGGTTTGAAAAGTGGAAACGATTGATAACTGCTCTGACCATTGGAGTAGAAGTATCATTCATTTTGGAGATTCCTGTTTACAAGATAACCAAGGGATCTCACACCAACTTGTTCTCTTATTCCTAATTTCCTATTACTCACATTTCAATGGCAATATACCCACTAGAAAGGGACAATATGACCTCAGTTAAGTATAAATGGCATTTTTATATATCTGATTAGCTATCTTCATTGCTAGAAGTTCTTCCTCTCTGTGTTTGATAAATTGCATAGTGTAATAAGAACCTCATGAAGGAATTCTGGAGAGTCTTAAGCCCCTGAAAAAGTAGGGTGTGTTACTTTACTTAAAGTTGCCCCACCTTATTTTAAACAAGTTTGTGAGAGCAGCCTGAGGTATAAAGGTGAAGCACAGGTCACCTGACAATAACAATAGTGATGATAACAGCTTTCATTTGTACAGTACTTTATAGTTTTAAAGAGCTTTAACATACCTTGTAATACTTGAACCACGTAACATCTATGTAAAATGCAAATGAGAAATATTATTATGCCCATTTTTTTAATTGAGGTCAAAGGGATTTGCCCAGGACATAAAAGCACTAATTAGTTGAACCCACCTAAGTTCCCTGTCTTCTACTTTTCAGCATTTTTCTTTGTACAACATAGGTCCTCATTCAAAATTACTGGAGTAATGACCAAAGAAGCATATTTGAAAAACAGAAATTTGGAAACATGGAGGTAAAGTTTGTTAAGCAGAACTGCATACTAAGAAATAACTTTATTTTCAGCCAAGATCTGGGAATCTGGAAGAGCATGTGAATGTATGGCAGGCACTAAGAGTTTCCAGTACTGTATGGTTTAGTCACAGCAATCAGAGCCCAACAGACCATGTGGGAGAGAGATGCTTGGGTCACATGATGTATGTCAAGACTGTGAGGTCTTCAGGGCAACAACAAAAGAGATAGGGATAAAATGATTACTCCTGTTGAAAAACCTAAAATCCTTTGGTGAGGAGAGTTGATCTGTTTATAAGGGGGACACAGTAAAACTATTCAGTCTGTTCTGTTCTCAGAAATGTAGAAGGGAGGGGCCTCCCCAGTGGCGCAGCGGTTGAGCACTGGGTTGCAAAACTGCCCGCAGCCTCTGCAGCATCAGTTCGATCCCTGGCCACGGGGTGAGGGTCCCACATGGCGCGCAGACCTCTCCTGCCACCCGCTGCTCCCCTCAGCAGTGTACTTCGTCAGTCTGCCTGTTCTGTTCCCTGCTCTGGCTCTGGTGAATTCTCACCCTCCCACGCTTCTGACTGTACCCAGTGCTTGTATAATAAATAAATAAATAAATAAATAAATAAATAAATAAATAAATAAATCTTTAAAAAAAATGTAGAAGGGAATCAAAATCGAAGTATAAAAAAATCTAGACAATCACCTAGTCTCTTGTTACATATACATGTGTTTCTGGCACAGGGTTATGAGCAAATCCTACACTGATATAATAAACTCTCTTCTCAATGATACTGCCATTGGATTCATGAATAATGATCACTTTTAACATTTGTGGTCCTTTGTTGCTTTCATAGTGTTTGTTTTAAATATAATTACAGAGGTAGAAATAGGTATTGGGTTTGGTTTATTAACTTAGCTATCTGCTGAAAGAGTCTTTATCTGGTTAAGTGTTCTCATACCAGACATAGTCTCCTTCCATAATCTTTGCTGTGAACTCTTTATTTTGTAATGGGAGTACTTCAGTAATCTGGATTTTAATTTATTAGTTTTTCATGATTTAAAGGATTTTAGGGAGGACATGAATATTTTGCCAGAAAGTTGATATTTGAGTTTGAATTGCAAGAATTATAGAGGATTCAGTTTGTATAAATTTGAAAGACTTGGCAAATTCAGACAGATACAGTGAAAGTAATATTTAACCATAGTAATTATAAAAAAATAATAGTATCAACAACATAAAAAATCAAATAATTCATAGACGTTTTCCCTGCCGTGTCTGTAATATATTTTATATGTTTATATATTGAAGCATAAAAGTACTCTCTACAATAAACTCATAAAATAAGTATTTGTTTTAAAGAGGACTTATAATTTGAATTTTTCTTAGGATATCAATCTGGCCAAAAGCAAAACAAAATTCCTCTTACATTAGCTAAGGGGTCATCTTTCATTGTTAGTCTGTCAAATATTCCCAGGCTAGAATTGTTTTGTACTACTTCCCTATTTATAAGAATTTACGCATCTTTAAGACCTCATCCAAGTGTCCTAAACTGTTCATTTTCTGTCACTCTTAAAATTAATTGCTCATTCTTTAAGTTAGGATTTTTCCCCCAATTTCAATTGTAATCATAACTAAGTTTTTGCACTAATGCCTTTAAAACAGATTTCTTAAAGTTTTTAATGGAGTCAGTTTAATATAGGCAATCCCTACCTGATAATATTCACCAATTATTTAGACTGACATAATAGCTTTGTCTTCCCTAATATGTATTAAAATAAATCCTATATAATAGCATCTGATATATAACCAGCAGTATGAATAATGGTCTTTTAGGTAATGCTGCTAAAGTACATTGATTATACCTGTGATTAACATTTATTGAATTCTGAATTGTATTAAATTTTTTACTACTTATTGTTCTTCTTTCTTCCCTTTTCTCTCTGTCTTCCCGTCTCTTAGCAGAAATCGTATTTATTTTATTCCTTTACCATATGCCCACTTGTCCTTGGTAAAAACTAAATATAGAGTTAAAATTAAATAACATCAATCTCATCTTTTTTATGACTTAGATCATTTTTCAACATCCCACACATATGAAACTTGTGTTTAAGTTCAAAAATGGTCATAAGTTGATTTTCATACATTTCAACCTAATGGATTGGAGAAATTGGTCACACTACAAGCATCCTCTTAAGAGTATGAATGAATGTTAGGAAAGTTTGTTGGCGTGATATTTGGAAGTTGAAATAATTGTCATTTAATTGAGCAGTCACATCTCTATGAAGTGGTGCATACATGTCAGGGAGGCTGGAAATTTCAACTGAGAGAAGTTGGAAATAGTTATTATGGCAAAGGGGAGTATTGACTAAGGGGATGTAGTAGGAATATGTGTAGAGTTGAAGGTTTATAGGAATTGGCAGCTCCTGCATATTTGTAAGATTTTCTGCAGCATTCTTTGCTAGTCTGGGCAGAGGTAAATCACTGTTGACAAAATTATATTCTCTATAGAATTTGGCCAGGTATAAGTGATGAAAGAAAAATAAAATGAGAATTTAGTGGGGTTTAAAACATTTAAAAAATTGGGCCTCCCCAGTGGCGCAGCTGTTGAGCACTGGGTTGCGAAGCTGCCCGCGGCCTCTGCGGCCCTGGTTCGATCCCCGGCTGCTCCCCGGCCACCGGAGGAGGGTCCCACATGGCGCGCAGACCTCTCCTGCCGCCCGCTGCTCCCCTCAGCAGTGTACTTCGGTCCCTCTGCCTGCTCTGCTCCCCGCTCTGGCTCTGGTGAATTCTCTCACCCTCCCGCGCTTCTGACTGTACCCAGTGCTTGTATAAACAAACAAACAAACAAATAAATAAATAAAACATGCCTCTATTTAAAAAAATAAATAAATAAAACATTTTAAGAAATTGTTCAATGTTGCACCTATAGGTCACAATATAATCAAAGTTATGTGTGTATGTGTATGTGTGTGTTTGGTGTGATTCGTGTGGGTAGCAACTGATGGGTATGAAGAATTCATAGATTGAAAAAGCCAAAGAATAAAGACAAAAAGAAAACATGCATTATAAATCACTAAGACTGTAAGAAGGAAGGTTAGGATCGTGACAGTTGTCAAAAGCTAGGATTCAGAGAGAGAGTAACTTCATGTTAAGACAATGTCTGGGGAGTGGAAGTGAGACTAGTGTTTGAAGATAAGATGAAAAGAATAAGGAAATAAATGTCTAGGATGCTGATCATCCACATGGATTCTGATACTATGTAGGATAAATGTAGAGTTTGAAGTAGAGAAAAAGGAAGCAAGTGCCAGTCTTCAGTAAGTGGAGAACATAATCCTGGTTCCATAAGGACTGCAATGAGGAAGCAAAAAACATGGAGAGCAGAAAAATGAAAGCCTCAGAGGAACAACTCAGCTTACAGATGTGGAGAGTAATATACACTGCGGCATTAAGGAGAGAGGAAGACAAAGATTAAACCCAAATAATAAGCCCCCACTTGAGAGGGCTGTAAAAAAAAAAAAAATGCTGTGTCCTAAGACAGGACTGTAATTCAATTTCCAGACAATATTCAGCAAAAAAGTTTAGCATATAGAGTAGTTTATTTAGCATGGCATGGCAAATTTTGACAGCACAGAAGAAAATTTATCCTAGGGAAACAATTTTGAATTTGGCACAAACGAATTGTATTGTTTATAGCATGTATGTCAGCTTTACCAGGTGGAAAAAAATTTTTAAGTAGAAGAGGTTTAAAGAAAAAATAGTCTATCATGACATTTCCCTGTAAAAACACTTAACTATAGATAAAACAGATGTATTTGTGTTTTGTTAATCCTTATTCAAAAGAAGGATAAAAATGAATGTATACATATGTGTGCATGTGTTGTGATAAAGCATTAACTGCATTTTTAGTTGTGCTATTTCAGAGATAGTAATTACTCATTTATTTTGAAGACTAACTGTATTATTTTTTTTTAATCTAGTTCCAGTCCTGCATTAACACTGCTGAACTTCTAGAGCCCAAGGCAATAAGATGAGGGAAGTCTCTCATTTTAAAGACAAGTCTGATTTCCAAATTAAAATCATTGCAGCCTATTTCCTAATTGATATAGTCACTTGACAAGATCCTTTTGTTTCTATTGTTATGAAACCCAAACTTGATTTTAACAATCAATTTAGGAAATAACTTCAAATCCACTGATGAGTGTTACTGCTTGAAAAAACTAGTGTCTCTGTGTGAGGCAAAGAGAAATGTAAATTATTCAGAACCTCATAGTAAGAATGCAATAATCCAAGGAATTTACTTCATAATTACTCATTTGTAGGAAAGAAAACCTGGACAAAATATATATGTGTTTACACCTATTTATAACTATCTAAATCCAGAGTAGCTTACTGAAGAGCAAACAAAATATTTCAGTGTAAAAATTTGTCTTACCATGTGCTTTAGTTGAGTCAAATAGAGAAAACCCAAACAGAGTTTGTTGGAAATTAGGTAGTCCCAAGTATATTTGAAGAAGAATTAACTGGCATAACTAACCCCTTGCACCACCAGGGAGGCCTTACATCCTGGTTTTAGATTAGGACCCAAACATAGATGTGGCAAGCATTCTGCAGTGTACTGGCACATAAAACAAAGAAGGTATATATTTTTTAAAATTACTCAAAAGGTGAAAATATTTATGTATACCAGATGGAGAAAACACTGAGTCTTATTTATACCCAGGTATGAATTATAAGTGGGAAGAGTAGGGATAATTTTTCAGTAACATGTTCCCTTCACATCTTACCATGCTCACTCCATACTCTTCCTGTGAACTACAAAGTCAGAGAAAACCAAAGCCAGTGTGACAAAAATCTATAAAGTAAACACTGATTTATCAGAATAGGATGTGGGATCATAAAATTTTTAAGGATTTTGGATATGGAAGGGACCATTTTGAAAATGAAAAGAAATAGAAATGGAGGGGACCAGATGGTTTCTTGATCTATTGATCAGATGTAGACCTTTTGATTTTCCCAGATTTTTATTTCTTCTATTAGTCCTGTCTCTCTTCACTTATTTCACCTTCATTTCTCTCTTTAACCTTCTGATAGATTTCTTTTGCTTTTGACCAGCTGTCATACAGCATTGACATTTACACCAGCATTAAGAGAAACTGAGTTAAAACTGTATGTATATTCATTCCTGTGTCTCCAATGCCAAAAAATGGTGGCTTGTACATAGTTATTCTGGAGTAAACATATACTCTTAAAACATATGCTCTTATCAAAGAGCAAAAAATATTGGATTAATTGAATTATTATTGGTATGAAATCAGTTTTCCTCTACAGAAGGGAAATACTTTTAAGTAAAAAAATAAAAGCAATATGAATGGATGACCATTCTATTTCCATTAAGTTCCATTTAAGATGTAAATCCTAACGTGCTAGCCCTAGAAATAAGAGCAACTAAGTGTGAAAAGTTGGGGGATTTTGTTTGTTTAATTAGTTTTGCCTTTTAACAACCTAAATCTTTTTTTTTCTAATTATGTCCTTATTTTATTTTTAACTTTTTTAAAGATCTATTTATGCATACAAGAGCTGGGGTACAGGCCAGAGGTATGGGGGGGGGTGAGAGGACTCACCAGAGACAGAGTAGGGAACATAACAGGCAGATTGACTGAAATACACTGCTGAGGGGAGCAGTGGGTGAGTCAGGAGATGTTTGCTGCACCACTTGGGTTGCTCCCTGGCAGGCCGGGGGATCGAACTCATGCTGAAGAGGCCACAGAAGCTTCATAGGTTGCATCCTAACCCCTTGCACCACCAGGGAGGCCTGACATCCTGATTTTAGATTAGGACCCAAAACTTAAAGTGATTAAATATCTAGCATTCATTACATGGTTTGAAATAAATGCATGAACTTAGCCAAATATCCAATTATTAGATTTAGTTTTGGCTGAGAGTGAGAGAAACAACACAACCTGAATCTTAATTTGTGGTTCTGAGGTGATCAGAGAAAAAGTGAAACATTTTGAATGACTGTAATGAATTGAATCTGCTGGGGTATTTGTGGCCCAGAAATCCATGTGTGTTTAGTTGAGTTTTATACACAATATACAATTATTACAAATAAAGGAGAATACTACTCTTGTACAATACAAATGCATTTGTAATTCCTTTAGTTTCTTGAGTAATTTGTACTAACTGGTATCATATATTTATATAAAGAATTACTGTTCAATATGTAGAAAAATACAGAATGAATCGCCGTAAAGTGGGATTAAAAAAAAAAACTTTTAAGATGTATTTTTCTTATGGACTTCCAAGACCATTAACTAAATCTTAGGCTTATGTGTTTGCTTCTCACTAGTTATATTCTTATGTACAAATCCTTTTTATATTCTTAATATTTTACTTTATAAAGTAAAGAATTTCCCAATGAATATTAAAACTCTTATTCCTTCTTTTGAGTTTTAATTGATCAATTTCAGAATAGGGGTTAAAATACAATATTTCCTATACAACGTGTGTATTTTCTCTATTTGCAATATAAGAAATCATAATTTAGAAAAATCACAAATAGCACTATATGTTCTAAACACTAGACTTGGGGGGAAAATACTTTCTTCCTTGCTTCAACCTTTCACTCCTAAAAACCTATGCAGTTTTGCCCTCTGGCTTTTTTTCCTTCCTCTCTCTGTGATTAGCTCATTTTCACATGAACTTTCCAATTAAAATCCAACATGTTAAACTTTTCAGAGACTAAATATAAAATTGTTAGCATGGTTTTCTGAGACAGAGTATTAACATTACTATGTTATTTTCCCCCAAACAATAGAGAAAACAGATACTTAAATTCCCATAATTTCTTAAATTTGAAACCACAAATCTGAAACAAATCTTTCAAACGAAATAAAATTAAACTTACTGATACATGGCACACTGTTGAGAATGCAAACTCTTCACCTCTGTGCTGCCTTGTGATTTCTCATCAAATGAGTAGCATCCTGAACATTCATTCATACTTGTAACCAGACTAAAGAAAGAATGCTTGAGGATTTAAAGTAAACTAGTTTGACAAGTTGGGGTGGGTAACCTTTAGCCAGTAGTATGACTTGAGGTGAAGAATCACTTGGTTGGTGTTTGTTGCAGGAGTAAAAATTTCCTGGTTCTGCATAATTAAAATTAAATGAGAAACAATGTTGCATCCAAAACCTAAGCAAAGCCCTTGATACTTTGAGTTTTGTATTTGTCTTTCAGGAGGTAGAACTTCCTTCTTAGTCAATGTAAGTCTGGTCTTCAAGCTCTGAATAAAATAAAATCAGAGGTTTTCATAAAATATTTGATATGTCCTTGAATTGCTTTTCTTAATGAAGTACACGTGTTCATATCTCCCACTAATTAATTCATGTCTTCTCAAGGGGAATTGAGAAGGAAGGGGAAATTCCCAGCTTTAAGGTGTGAAAATAAAGTTATATTTGTGCCAAATGCTATTTTAAAGGTATTCATCAGCTGTCTCCTTACTCCACCTTACCCTTTTTAGCTAAGATGGAGTCTACCCACTGTGGCTTGACTACAAGTTTTTTTCTCAGTCACTGCATCCTTTATTATTATTTTTCTCATTATGCTTTCGTATGTCTTCATTATGCCTAATATGTCATCTTTTCTCTTTTTCTTATGGCAGTTCCTAATTCAAAATCCACCTTTCTAAAAAATTCCAATCTTTTAATTAGAATATGTGTTCACAGGGTTCATTGACTTTGACAACATATAATCTAACTGCTCAAGGTGTTTTTCCACTAATTTTCCTAGCTTTCACACTATCTGAATAACCCTGGATCCATGATTTCTCTGCATGCAGGCATCTACTTTTAATTTTGCTCCCCTCAGCAGTGTATTTCAGTCAATCTCCTTGCTCTGTTCCCCACTCTGTCTCTGGCGAATACTTTCAACCCCCTCCACCTCTGGCCTATACCCCAGTTCTTGTATGCATGAATAAATAAATTTTTTTTTAAAAATTAGAGAACTACAATGAAATCATGTTTTATTTTTATTTTATTTATTTTTTTAATAATAAATTTTATTTTTATGTTCCCCATACAATTGCAACTCACCCATTCTGACCCCATTCCCTCCCCTCCCGGCCCCAACCCCCAAAAAGTGTCTCTGGTTCATAGTTTTTTGTTGATTTTGATTTTCACTTTCTTGTAGTTATTCATTTTCCTGGTCCCTTATTTAAGTTTTCTAGATTCCTGCTATGAGTGAGACCATCCGGTATTTTTCTTTTTCTTTCTGGCTTATTTCGCTGAGCATGATCCCTTCCAGCGCCATCCATGTTGCTGCAAATTGCATGTGTTTATCTTTTTTGAATGCTGAGTAATATTCCATGGTTTATATGTACCACATCTTCTTGATCTAGTCATCTATTTTTGGGCATTTGGGCTGTTTCCAAAGCTTAGCTATTGTAAATAGTGCTGCTATAAACATAGGGGTGCAGGTGTTCTTTGGAATGGATGTTTCTGTGTCCTTTGGGTAGATACCTAGGAGTGGCATTGCTGGATCATATGGAAGCTCTATGTTTAGTAGGTCCAGAAATCTCCACACAGCTCTCCATAGTGGTTGGACCAGTTTGCACTCCCACCAACAGTGCAGGAGAGTTCCTTTTTCTCCACAACCTCGCCAACATTTGTTGTTGCTAGTTTTTTTTTAATATGTGCCATTCTCACTAGCGTAAGATGGTATCTCATTGTAGTTTTGATTTGCATTTCCCTGATTACAAGTGATGTCGAACATTTTTTCATATGCCTGTTGGCCATTTGCATTTCCTCTTCAGAGAAGTTTCTTTTTAGCTCTTCTGCCCATTTTTTGACTGGATTATTTTCTTTGTTTTTGTTGAGTCTCATCAGCTCTTTGCAGATTTTTGTGATCAGTCCTTTATCATTAGTGTTGTGTGCAAAAATGTTCTCCCAATCTGTGGGGTTTCTCTTTGTTTTGGTTATTGTCTCTTTTGCTGTGCAGAAGCTCTTTAATTTGATGTAGTCCCAGCTGTTTATCTTTGCCTTCACTATCACTGCTTTGGGTGATGTGTCTGTAAAGATGTCTTTGATGTGCATATCACGTAGTGTTTCGCCTATATTTCCTTCTATGTATTTTATGGTTTCAGGTGTTATGTCTAGTTCTTTAATCCATTTTGAGTTGATTTTTGTGTATGGTGTGAGGTAGTGGTCAAGCTTCATTCTTTTGCATATAGCGACCCAGTTTTCCCAGCACCATTCATGGAACAAACTTTCTTTGCTCCAATGCATAGTCTTTGCTCCTTTGTCAAAGATTAGTTGACCATAAATCTGTGGGTCTATTTCTGGATTTTCTATTCGATTCCATTGGTCTGTATGTCTGTTCTTGTTCCAATACCATGCAGTTTTGATGATTATGGCTTTGTAGTATAGTTTGAAGTCTGGGAGTGTGATGCCTCCATTCCCTTCTTTTTTTTTCAGGAGAGCTTAGGCTATTCGGGGTTTTTTGTGATTCCATGTGAATTTCATCAATAATTGTTCTATTTCTTTGAAGAAAGACATTGAAATTTTGATTGGAATAGCATTGAATCTGTATATTGCTTTTGGTAGGATGGCCATTTTAATAATGTTTATTCTTCCAATCCATGAGCAGGGGATGTCTTTCCATTTCTTTGTGTCTTCTTCTATTTCTTTTAACAGGGTTTTATAGTTTTCTTTGTATAGATCCTTTACCTCTTTTGTTAGATTTATTCCCAAATATTTGATTTTTTTTGTTTCAATAATAAAAGAGATTTTTTTTTTTATTTCTTCTTCTTCAGATTTATTGTTTGTGTATGAACAGTTATATGGAAGGTTCAGAAGTTCTTCCAAGTTACTGTCGTTGCAATCTGGGGGGTGGTTTTCTTTTGGTGGTGTGCTTTTTTCCTGAGGAGTTGTTAGGTTGCATGTGGTTCTTCTACTCCCTACTGTCTGTTTTCTAATTTGTCGTATGCATTGGGACACTGTGTTGCTGGGACTGGCCGGCATCTTGGGTGAGCTTCTCCGCTTCCCTCTGGCTTCTCCAGGAGCCATCTGTCGTTTTCAAGCAGTCTTTACTGAAGAAAGGTCCCTGTTCTAAAATGCTGATGTGGGGACACACTCCCCTGTGTGCTTGGTCTGCCCTGATGGTGGGTTTCCGCTCCCCCTCTGGGTTTGGACTGCAGGCCAGAAGGGGCCTGGCGTGGGGGAGCTTCCCCGCTCACCTCTGGCTCCTGAGGGAGCCTTCTGCAGGCAGTCTTTACTGAAGAAATGTCTCTTTTCTAAAATGGCGATGCGGGACACCCTCCCTGTGCGTCCAGTCTCAGGCACATTCTTCTGCGCGCCCGGTCTGCCCCGGCCGTGGGTGCCCGCTCCCCCTGTGGGCTCAGACTGCTGGTCTGAAGGGGGCCTGGGTTGGGCTAACTTCCCAGCTGGCCACGGGCTCCTCCAAAAGCCTTCTGCCGGTTTCAAACTAGGTGGCGCCAGAGATCTCTCCTGTTCTTCTTGGGGAGCTCTTTTTTTCACCCCGTGGGACAGGGAACAGAGTGGGAATGGTAGGGAAAACCTTAACTGCTTTGGGGTGCTGTGTCTGCCTTGTGCCCCACTGACGTGGATGACCCACACCCCGAATTTCGTGCCCCAGGTCTCAGTTCCAAAGCCCTCAGGTCCAGGATGCGGGTTGTAGCCCAGTTCAATGGCCGCAGGGATGGCGCCTTTTGCACCCCACTCCTGTGTAGGGGCGCCTGGTTTCTGATTATTCAGTGAGGGACTTTCTCCTCGGTGAGGGCCACCGCGCGTCTCCCCGCAAGCCTAGGTCGCAGGTGAAGGGACCTGGGCAGCCGAGATCCGTGTTTGCTTTTCAAGCGCGCCGCGCTTTTCCGCGCAAGCTTACTGGCCGGCCCGGGGCTGTGTGCAGGTCTCCAGAGTCTCTGTTGTTCTCTAATGGCGCCCAGAGCCGTTCGCTCACCTCCGTGGCGAATCCTGCAGGGTTCTCCACAGCTCCAGTTCACGGGGTGTGGTGGCTGAAATAGTTCCTTTCCACTCCCAGTCCTGCTTTATGCGTAGTTTGTTCTTGTTGGTCTTTTTGGTTTGTTTTTTTCCTCCTCTCTGCTGGTCGGAGAGTGCGGACTCTGTGGGTGGGGGAGGGTAGCAGGGTTCTGCGCTTTCCTCCCTTCTAGTCCTCTTTTATGGCAACTTCCTTCTTCGTGTAGTTTGCTGGAGTTGTCCATTTATCTTCCGTGTCCCAGTTTTCACTGGGACCTGCTGCTTTTCCTCCCTATTAACTTTTTTTTTTAATGGGAGATCTTACTCGCAGCGTCTCCTCGCCGCCATGTTGCTTCGCCTCCTCCTGATTCGAAATCATGTTTTAGATAGTGACATCCAGACTTTAGTAAGATCATGAGGGAATAACCTGTAAAAAGGTTGATGGTACAGGAACATTTTAATAAAAAGGAGCAAGGAAGAGCCAGAGGAACCACTTGAGATAGAAGGTAATAGAGAGATGTTAAACCAGTAGGGAAGACAAACAACCAAATGAGAAGAAGTAGAAGACATCAGAGAATTATGGGAAAGAAGCAAAGTAAAGAACATTTGGTCAGCGTAGTCTTCATTTGGTTCAGAGTTAACGGGCTCATGGACTGAGAATGGGGAGGATGACATACTTATGGTGCATGTCCCTGGTGTAAAATTTAGTTAGCTGATAGAAGGTTAGCTTGACATTCTGGCAAAGGTTTCTGCAATGATGTATCAGCAAAAAGGCAGCCATTAAAAATAATTATAACAATATATATTAGTTGTAAAATATATATTTTATCCAAAGTAATTCTTTGTGGTCAACTTAGTAGATTTGTTCTTTCTTTTAAAACAATGAGTCAAAACAAACAAAAATCTGAGTAAGACAAATTGAAGAATTTTTTTTCTATGAAAATATGTGAATATTATCGCACTCAGAACAAAGGAAGGAAAACAAAGGCTTATTTTTTAATCACAGTTTATTTGCAAAATTCACAGAGACTATGATAATAAAAATGCCAATACTGTTGAAAAAACCCCCTTCTTTACAATCTTAAAGCATTCACAGCATCATTTGTACATATATTTGTTTACAATAACATACTTTGCCTCTTTTAAGCAAGTTTTAAAATTCTTTGACTTGTCAAATTTATGGTTTAAAAGGAAAGCCTCATAACAATGCTATCAGGTAGATGGAAAACGAGGGGTAAAAGGTATTCCTTGTTCCTTCAATGACACTCACTGTGTCAGATATCAAACTAAAGACACATACATTCTGTTTAAGTATCGCCTTTTCCATTTCCCAGATTAATTTACATGCATTTATTCCTCTAATTTGTATTAAAATGTCATTGAATTGAATTCAGCACTGAACTATTTAACTCAGCATACAGTGTCACAGACTTTTATATCCAAAAAGTTATCACAGTCTTATGAAATATGTAGTTTCACAAAAGCATGTACTCATTATAGAAGTTACATAGTAGAAAATGGTTTTTGTTCTAGACAAATTTGTTTTCTGCTTCCTACCAAGGGCTGTGTTTAGTTTAATATTAAAAAGATGTATCATTGGGGTTAGTCTTAGCACTATGAAGCTATCAGCTGCCACTGCAGCATGAGTTCGATCCCCGACCAGGAAGGTAACCCACATGGCACCGCAGATGTCTCCTGTCTTGTCCGCTCCTCCCCTCAGCAGTGATTTCAGTAGTTCTGCCTGTTATACTCCCCACTCTGTCTCTGGTGAATCCTCTCACCTCCCGCACCTCTGGCCTACACCCCAGCTCCTGTGCATATTTATTTCCACAGGATAAATAAATATGCATATTTATTTATGCATAAATAAATAAATATTTTAAAAATTAAAAATGAAAAGATTTATCATCAATCAATCACATCTTGAATTGTTAAATATCTTCCAGAAAGCTCTGGAAATTACAGAAAAAAAATGTAGATTTGACACTGCATGTTCTGTGATATTTAGTCATTAAAAGTCATCCACTCAAAAATTTGTTGGCATTCTCTTTTTAGAAGGAAAATGTGCATGGACCATCTTTTTTATTTTTTTGATATTTTAATATGAAGGTGTTAATAACAACTAGAAATTGTTTTAGTTCTATTAATCTTGTTTACATAGATATACATGTAAATAAAAAAAATTTTCATTCATTAAACAAGTAGATTTTCTCTGATAAATAAAAGCAATAAATCTAGCACACTTGAGGTCTCACATATGAGACTACAGATGAATACAGCTGTGTCTCTGTGGTCACAATCCTGACCATCGTGACCATGCATCCTAAGACTACTTGTCTGTAAGCAGACAGAGTTTAAAATATAATGAAACCTAATGAGTGAATTTGAAAATCTTGAAGTTGACCAGGTTGTTTTTTTTTTTTTACAATGTAATTTAAACTAGAATCAATTATATGATTTTTTTTAAAGAAACAAGGGACAGTTTTTGAGAAGTATATTTTCATGTAAGTGTGGGTTTATTTCTGTGTTCTCAATTTTATTCCATTTTTTGTGTGTCAATATTTATGCCAGTACCATAATGCTTTAGTTGCCCATAGCTTTATAGTATAACTAGAATTCTGGGAGTGAGGTAACTCCACCCTTCCTCCCACCTTTTTTTTGGTCAGAATTACTTTGGCTGTTTGGAGCCCATATAAATTTGGTGTTTCCATATAAATTTCAGTAATGTTCTATTTCTTTGAAAAATAACACTGAAGCTTTGATAGGGATTGCATTAAATATGTATATTGATTGGGTAACCTAGCCATTTCAACAATGTTAATTGTTCCAATCTATGAATAGGGAAAGGATATCTATCCATTTTTTGTGTTCTTTTTTTTTTTTAAACAATGTGTTATAGCTGTCATGGTACAGGTCCTTCACCTTTTAAATATTCCTTGGTATATAATATTTTCTGATGCAACAGTAAAAGGGATTGTTATTCTATGACAAAGGAACTAAGAATATACTTAGAGAAAGGAAAAATCTCTTCAAAAATTGGTGTTGGGAAAACTGAGTAGCCACACACAGAGGAATGAAACAGACCACTATCTTATATCATATACAAAAATTAATTCAAAATGGATTAAATATTTGGTTGGCAGACCTTAAACCATAACATACAGAGAAGAAAACAGGCAAAATGCTCCATGGCATTGGCTTTAGTGATATATTTGGGGACTCAACTTCTATAAGGTAAACAAAAGCAAATAAACAGTACTACATTAAACTAAAAAGCTTCTGCACAATGAAAGAAACTATCATTAAAATGAAAAAAAAAAAAAGGCCACCCTACTGAATGGAAGAAAATATATGCAAGTCTTATATCTGACAGGGAACTAATATCCAAAATCTACAAGGAACTAACACAATTCAACAAAAAGAAAACAACACCCCCCTAAAAAAATTATGGGCAGAGGCTTAAATAGATACTTCGCTAAAGAAGACATAGAGATGGCCAATAAACATATGGATAAAAAGGATCGTCATAACTTGTTATTAGGGAAATGCAAATCAAAACTATAATGAGATACCATTTCACACTTGTAAGTATGGCCCATATCGCTTGGTCAAGAAACAACAGTTTCGCAAGGATGTGGAGTAAAAGGACCCTTTATACTTTTGGTGGGAATGCTCTGGTCCAGCCTATGGAAAACAGTATGGAGATTTCTCAAAATATTGAAAATAGATCTACCATATGAGTCAGCAATTCCACTCTTAGGTATCTACCCAAAAAATGAAAAAACACTTACTCAAAGGGAATATGCACTCAATGTTCATTGCAGCACTATTTACAGTAATAGAGTTACGGAAGCAAGCATCCAAGGATAGATGGGTGGATTAAGAAGATGTGGTATGTGTGTACAGTAGAAAACTGCTTAGCTATTAAAAAAAAAAAAAAGATGAACTCTTGTCATTTGTGGCAACAGGGATGAAACTGAAAAGAAATAAGTGAAATAAGTCAGAAGGAAAAAGACAAACACTAGATGGCTTCCGTCACATGTGGAAACAAAATGAAGAGTCAGCCAACATCAAAGCAAAATTGATCCCTAGAAATCTGACTGTAAAACTGAGGATACCAGAAAGGAATGGGAGAGTGGAGAGCAAAGAGGGAAGGGGGCATATTGGACTATGGTGGATGACTGTAGGTGCCCTTTTGGTGGGTGTACTGTGGTATCATGCATCCATAGTGGTGGGATTTTATATAATCTGGACCATATACAATGTTGTAAACCAATGTTACCTTTATCAAAATTAACGAAAATTCAAAAACATGAATAAAAAAATAAAAAGTATATTTTATTGAGTCCAATGCACATCAATAATTAATAGTTGTTCATATTGAGAGCTTACTCTGTGCAGACACTATTCCAAGTTCTTTCCCTTTATTAATACATTAATCCTCATAACAACCACATGAGGTAGATATTAGTATGGAGATGAGAGAACCAATCACAGAGATGTTAAAACACTGTATAAGCACACACAGCTCAAACATGGCAGAGACAACATTTAAGATTGGGCAGTGTGGTTCCAAAACCTGTGTTCTCCTTCACTATACTTTAAACTATATTTAAGCCCCAAAGTCATTCACTCATATTAACAAATTAAGATAATTGATCTTAAAACACATAGAGGCATTCCTTTACATAATAGCAAACATTCATGTAAAGCATAATATATATCAGGCACAATTCCATGTGCTTTACAAAAATCAGCTCTGACAACCTGACATTCTTATAGACATCTGATCTGTGAGGAAACTGAAGATTTAAAGAAGCACCAGTTACCATCTATTGCTGTAGACACTTCTAAATAACTGGACAGCTCATTCAATCAAAACTCTTAAGACTATCCTGTTATTACTCATTTGAAACCAACCTTGTTAGCCTAGGTCCCATCAGTTCTTTTTATCTTCCTTGCACCCAGGGGAAAAAGCTCCCAAAAGCTGCTTTTGCTCCTTTATGATCTAACTCCAATTCATATATGAAGAGCATGATGCTGTTAAAGATGAATCAGAAATGTTTAACAATGCAGCATGCATCCTGAGGCTCGTGCCTATGTGCATAACAATGTTAATAGCAAGTTCAGACACATGTAAACATTTTTTAAACAGCAACTCTTACTGTTAGTGATAATGCTTTGTATTATGATTTATAAATCCAAGTTAGAGATCAAGTTATATTACAAAATCCCATGCTTTTCCATTCTAGCTGCTGAATATCCAGTCATCATTCCTAGAATGCTGAAGCTCTGACTCCTCAGGGACGATTGCTGATTGGTGTTTGCTAGAAGAATCACAGGTACTCCAGGTATTATATGAGGTAAGTTTTTGGCAGCTCTCATATATTGTGAGAAATTACATTTCCCATCTTCCCTTGGGAGAAACCATTTATAAATATTCATCTTATTAATAAAACAGTTTTCCTTGTGAGTGAGGAGTCGGTGCTACTGCCATTTGCTGTGTCTTTTTCTCACAGGGTTGAGTTCCGTCTCAGGTACACAAAGATGACATGGTGATATGGTACTAGTTCTGAGTCTGGAGGATTTTCTGACATTTAACAAAAGCACTGGTCCAAACCACATGAATATAAATAATAGACAATATGCATGCATTTCAGTTCCATGCACCATAGGTATAATTCCTGGATGGTTCACACTAGATACCAGTCTTGGAAGCAATCCAGGATCTATACTGAGTCACTCTTGTGTAGACTCCAGGCTTTTTGGGAAGAGCACATGATTGTCCCCAACTTACTATACCAATAAGGTACCAGATGTCACGATTATCATAAACCAGAGGTCCTCCAGAATCTCCCTGCAGAAAAAAAAAAAAAGCAGAAACATTTAAAGTTATTAACTCAAATTCAGTAATAGTCACTGGAGTTATCTCTCATCTACAGAAAAAAAGGAAGGAAAATGATATATAGAAGTTGCAATAGGACTAGAGATATACAGTGTTTTTTTCAAATGAGTTAAAAATTCTGTACTAAATTTTTAAGTTCATTGTTATAGAAAGGCTAAGTCATTCATGTAGAATGGTTACATTATTTCTGATTTAGCATTCTTGGATTTCCTTTTATTAGTTTAATTAGATACTTTATGCTTTAGTAAGCATATGTATAAAATATTAAATATGAGGTTAGCATTTATAGGCTTAGGAGGAAAGTTTTGATAATCTCTTCTGAACATAGTTAGCTTCACTATATTTTATGGATCTGCTCTTGGTCTTCTGTTCACTAATTCACCAAATTTTAATTTATACTTGATTGTTGAATTATATATATGCCCTCTTTAATATGTTTTAGAATGTATTTAAGTAATAAACAGATATACATGTATCAGTTAAAAGGGTGGTCTCAGCAGTTGAACTGTTCAAGCTTTGGGTTAGCTCCATTAATTACTGACATGTGACCTATGGTAAGAAACTTAATCTTTTTTCACCTCATTTATTTATTTAGCCACTATTTATTGAACTCCAACTATGCATTCCAGGCATTTTTATGGCCATTGAGGATAGAGAGACCAAAACGAATGGTCCTTATGCTCATAAAACTTGAAGTTTAGGTTTAAAAACATATTACATCCACAAATAAATGCAAAACTGCAGTGGTGATAAGTGCTATGGAAACACAATAGGGGAAGTCAGGAGGGTCAAGATAGTTTTTCCTAATGATATAGGATGGTGCTAATATCTTAAAGGAAGAGGATTTAACTGTGACAGGAGGGTGGGGATCAAATGTGTTCTAGGCAGAGGTTTTTAACAGCTTTGTAAAATGCTTTGTGACATGAAGAACCTGACATATGAAAAGGCCTAAAAATAAATAGGAACTGAGAGAGAGAGAGAGAGAGAAAGAGAGAGAGAGAGAGAGAGAGAGAAAGAAAGAATATTTGACTTCTTGCAGGTTTGGGGCTTTGTCAGAAAGAAACAATGAAAAGAGAGCAATAAAGTGAAAGCAATAAAGTGAGCTTGAGATATTAACAAAAGTGTTAAAAAAAACTACCAATAGTGAAATTTAAGCTGGAAAAAAAGGAAGATAGAAGAAAAGAAAGGTTTTGGAATGTGAAAAAGCAGAGAAGCAATGATCTATAGGGCTCTGTGAAGTTGAAAAAATAATATTGTCAATAAATATTTGTGTGAAGCACTATTTTAAGTTTTGGTAATATAGTGATAAATAAAGAAAATTCCTCCAAATCTGTGCCTTTCCGGAACTTACATACTCGTTTAGTGGGACAGACAGACAATAAATCAAATATATTACATTTGGATGATGATAAGAGCTAAAGGGGAAAATAAAATGGAAGGGAAGCAAAGAATATCTACATAGGTTGTGTATGTTGGGGGGGAATAAGGATTGGTAAATTGGGGTCTAACAGAGACTGTGCCCCAGACAGCTGAAGTAGTTCAAAAGCAGGCAGGAAGGATTGGGGATAGTTGTTAAATACAAACATTTGGAGAATTAGTGTTTTGGAGGTGGAAGAGTTTCTGGTGGCTTGACTCAAGGTGTGACCCTAGAACTAGAATGAATGAGGGGGAGTAAAGATCACTGGAGGTTAGGGGGTTAATAACTAAGAATCCAGCATCTAAATGGGTCAATGTTAGTATTCCAGGGCTCAGAATAAAGGAAAGGAAACCTATTTCAGGTGTCAATGTCATTAAAAATGAGAGAGACGTGGTGCAGATACTTGGAGGGTAGGCAAAGAGATGGTGACAATGTTGAATGAAGTGCTCATCAATGGAGAGGTTTTTCTGTCTTTTGTTTACAATTTTGTTTAAGAAAATAGTTATAGAGTATAAGACTAATTGTGTGAACTAGAAATACGGTGCAACGGACTCTAATTTCCTAATTTGTAAAATATGAACAATTTTCTACAGCTTTGATTTTCTCTTATTAAATGATGTATAAAAAGTTCTTAGCACTTTGGCACAGAGTAGACACTCAACATTTGTTATGATTATTAAACAGGGTTCTTGGTAAAAGGGATGCCATATTTTTGCTGCCAGGTGAAACATATGCCACAATTAGAAATAGCTAAATGGAAACTTTGCTTTTAAAGTTTTGACCTTGACTTTGGGCTTACCTTACATGCATCTACTTTTCCTTCCATGAATCCAGCACATAACATTCCTGAAGTTATGAGGCCATCATATACATCCTTTCTGTTACACACATCCGTGCTTATGGTTTCCACCCTAGCTTGCCGAAGTTTATTTTGTGTAGGCCCTATTACACAAATAAGCACACATTCAAAAAATGTATTCTTTGAATAAAAATATTTTTTAGACATGAAAGGCATATAAATTGTATACTCCTAGGAGTAAACTCACAAGATATATTTATTGACATAGTCATTACCTAATTTTATGTTCTTCATCATAAATGTGTACATTCAAGATACCATAAATATACATGCCCTGATATTATATTGTATTTTATGGATCTTCAAGCTATTGGAACCCTTGACATTAGATGCAATATATTTAATTTTTTTCATGAGGAGAGACTTTATGATACTAATCTTACTCAACTGACACATTTTTCCTATTTATGGATGTCAAAACATAGGGAAGCTCTTTGGTTTTCCAAAATACATTTAACTAGAAACCAGGATATGAACTGCATGGAGCTACTGCCCTACTCTAGGTTGTAGTGTGCTAACTTAGAGATGTACTGAAGCATGGGAAACAGAACAGATGCACGGGGTACAGATTGAAGCTATCAGTGTGTAGCTGTGAGCTACTAGCAAGGAAAGAGAATGTGGAAGGAGACTTAAAACCACTTCTTACAAAGTCAATTTGGAGCTGCATGGGGTATTTGACAAAGTTTACATATAATAGAGCTCTGTCCAGAAAAAAAAAAAGCTACATTAAGATATATTTTGGCTAAAAAAGAAAAGTTCAGGATGGAAGAGGAGCAAGATCTTTGTGTCAACTCTTTCTGCTTTTAGGAAACTTCTTTAGGCAATATTGTGACTGTGGAGTTCTGACACTGGTGGATGCTATGCTGGTTAAAATGAAATAAGAAGCCAGAATCAAAGGGTGTATCATCTTACCCCTTGCCCATCAGGGGCTTTTGTGGCTTTCAGTCAGTTCTTACAACAGCCAGCTAGCACCATCATGCAGTAACTGCTGGAGCTTGAGCTTGCAGGGAAAAATTTGTTTGTGGAACTTAGTGGGAATGGTCAGTGATCATAATCTGCCTAACCAGCTACTGAGGTCCTTGAAAAACACCCATTTCTGCCCATCTTGGGTCTGCAGACTTCATTGATTGAAGGCAGGCCATACTCATAGCTTCCTCCTGGGGCTTGCAATCAGCTACCTTGAAACACCAGTCCCACTCCCTCAGCTGAGTTCTAAGAGCTTCTAGGCAGCCTACCTCTGCTAAGATTGTGATTATCCAGAGTATCTGCCTGTATCCTGAGCCCACGAATCCCCCTAACACAATAACTCTGCTCTTGCCTGAGTCTCTAGGGAAAAATTCTACTTGTAGAATCTGCTCATATCAGAGCTAGGCTGCAGTGAAGGAGTTCAATGACTCCAATGGCAAGGGAAGCAGAAGTCAAAATAAACAAATGGAACTACATATAACTAAAAGGGTTCTGTGCCACCAAAGAAACTACTGTTAAAACAAAAAGTTACCCTACTGAATGAGAGAAAATAATTGCACATCATATTTTCAACATGAGGTTATTATCAACAAAGAACTCATAAAACTCAAGAAAACAAAACAAATAACTCAATCAAGAAATGGGAGAAGCACCACAGAAATCAAAAGAATAATCAGTAACTACTATGAACAGTTGTATGGAAACAAGTTCAACAATCTAGAGGAGATGGACAAATTTCTACAATTCTACAATCACCCAAAGCTAGATAAAGAAGAAATAGAACACCTAAACAGACCAATTACAAGCAGCGAAATTGAAATGGTAATCAAAAACCTCCCCAAAAACAAAAGCCTAGGACCTGATGGATTTACAAATGAATTCTACCAAACATTCAGAGATGAATTAGTGCCTATCCTTCACAAACTCTTCCAAAAAATTGAGAAGGAAGGGATAATACCAAACATGTTCTATGAAGCCAACATTACACTAATACCAAAACCGAACAAGAACAACACAAAAAAAGAAAACTATAGGCCAATCTCCCTAATGAACACTGATGCAAAAATCCTCAATAAAATTTTAGCTATCAGAATCCAACAATGTATCCATAAGATAATTCACCACGACCAAGTAGGATTCACTCCAGGGACACAAGGATGGTTCAACATCCGAAAATCAATCAACGTTATCCAACACATCAACAGAAAGAAATATAAAAACCATATGATAATATCAATAGATGCCGAGAAAGCTTTTGACAAAGTACAACACCCATTCATGATAAAAGCCCTTGAAATTCTTGGCATACAGGAACATACTTCAACATCATAAACGCCATATATGACAAGCCAACAGCCAGTATCATTCTCAATGGTGAAAAGCTGAAAGCATTTCCATTAAGATATGGAGCAAGACAAGGATGTCCACTCTCACCACTGCTTTTCAATATAATACTGGAAGTCCAGCCAGAGCAATAAGACAAGAGAAAGACATACAAGGAATCCAAATAGGAAAAGAAGAAGTCAAACTATCACTCTTTGCAGATGATATGATAATATACATAGAGAACCCCAAAAACTCCACAGAAAAACTAATTCAACTCATCAATCAGTTCAGTGAAGTGGCAGGATACAAAATCAACACACAAAAGTCAGTAGCCTTCCTATACACAAACAATAATTTTGAAGAAGAAGAAATCAAAAAAACCATCCCTTTTATAATTGAAACAAAAAAAATCAAATACTTGGGAATAAATCTAACAAAAGAGGTAAAGGACATATACAAAGGAAAACTATAAAACACTGTTAAAAGAAATAGAAGAAGACACAAAGAAATGGAAAGACATCCCCTGCTCATGGATTGGAAGAATAAACATTATTAAAATGGCCATCCTGCCAAAAGCAATATACAGATTCAATGCTATTCCAATAAAAATCTCAATGTCATTCTTCAAAGAAATAGAATAATTATTGATGAAATTCATATGTAATCACCAAAAACCCTGAATAGCCAAAGGTCTCCTGAAAAAAAAAAGAAGGGATGGAGGCATCACACTCCCAGACTTCCAACTATACTACAAAGCCATAATCATCAAAACTGCATGGTATTGGTACAAGAACAGACACACAGACCAATGGAATTGAATAGAAAATCCAGAAATAGACCCACAAATTTATGGTCAACTAATCTTTGACAAAGGAGCAAAGACTATGCATTGGAGCAAAGAAAGTTTGTTCCATAAATGGTGCTGGGAAAACTGGGTCGCTACATGCAAAAGAATGAAGCTTGACCACTACCTCACACCATACACAAAAACCAACTCAAAATGGATTAAAGAACTAGACATAAAACCTGAAACCATAAAATACATAGAAGGAAATATAGGCGAAACACTACATAATATGCACCTCAAAGACATCTTTATAGGCACATCACCCAAAGCAGTGATAGTGAAGGCAAAGATAAACAGCTGGGACTACATCAAATTAAAGAGCTTCTGCACAGCAAAAGAGACAATAACCAAAACAAAGAGAAACCCCACAGATTGGGAGAACATTTTTGCACACAACACTAATGATAAAGGATTGATCACAAAAATCTACAAAAAGCTGATGAGACTCAACAAAAACAAAGAAAATAATCCAGTCAAAAAATGGGCAGAAGAGCTAAAAAGAAACTTCTCTGAAGAGGAAATGCAAATGGCCAACAGGCATATGAAAAAATGTTCAACATCACTTGTAATCAGGGAAATGCAAATCAAAACGACCATGAGATACCATCTTACACCAGTGAGAATGGCACATATTAAAAAAACTAGCAACAACAAATGTTGGCGAGGTTGTGGAGAAAAAGGAACTCTCCTGCACTGTTGGTGGGAGTGCAAACTGGTCCAACCACTATGGAGAGCTGTGTGGAGATTTCTGGACCTACTAAACATAGAGCTTCCATATGATCCAGCAATTCCACTCCTAGGTATTTACCCAAAGGACACAGAAACATCCATTCCAAAGAGCACCTGCACCCCTATGTTTATAGCAGCACTGTTTACAATAGCTAAGCTTTGGAAACACCCAAATGCCCAAAAATAGATGACTGGATCAAGAAGATGTGGTACATATACACCATGGAATATTACTCAGCATTCAAAAAAGATAAACACATGCAATTTGCAGCAACATGGATGGCACTGGAAGGGATCATGCTCAGCAAAATAAGCCAGGAATCTAGAAAACTTAAATAAGGGACCAGGAAAAAGAGTAAGAAAGTAAAAATCAAAATCAACAAACAACTATGAACCAGAGACACTCTATGGGGAGGGGTGGGCGGGGAGGGGAGGGATTGGGGTCCAAATAAGGGGGTCGCAATTGTATGGGGAATATAAAAATAAAATTTATAATAAAAAAAAAAGAAATGGGAGAAGACCTAAATAGACATTTTCTCTAGAAGACATGTAGAGGGCTAAAAGGTATGTGAAAAAACATGACTCACCATCATTTATAATAAGGCAAATGCAATGCACACCTAACCTGCAATGACATATTACCTCACACCTCTGATAATGTTCTGTATTAAAAATACCACAAAAAACAAAGTTTGTTGAGGGTGTGGGGAAAAGGAATACACATACCCTGCAAGCAGGAATGTAAACTGGTGAACCCTCTATGGGAAACAGTATGGAGTTTCCTCAAAAAATTAAAAAATAGATCTACCATATGACTCAGATAGTTATCTAGCTGAAAAATATAAAAACAGCAGTACAAAAGATATATACATCCTTATATTAACTGCAGCACCATTTACAATAACCAAGTTATAGAAATAACCTGTGTCCATTAATGAATAACTACATAAAGAAGATGTGGTCTATATACATAATGGACTACTCCTTAGCCACAAAAAGCATATAAAATCTTCTAGCAAAAACATGAATGAGGAGATTACACTAAACAAAATAAATCAGAAGGAGAAAGACAAATGCCAGATGATTTCACTCCTACATAGAATATAAAATAATAAAGCAAAGTAACAGACCAAATCAAAATAAACCCTTGGTTTCTGATTGCAGAACTGAGGTCACCAGAGGGAAAGATGGGGTAAAGAGCAAAGCTTAAAGGGGGTACTATGGTGGAGTTTTCTTTGCTCTTCCTTAGTGAGCATGGTGTGGTAACATACGTCTGAAGAAGTGTGAACCTGTACTTCTAAAATATATAGTGTTGTACACCAGTGTTACTTCAATTAAAAAAACAAGTGAGTAAATAATAAAGACATGAATAAGTAATAAGATACATTAGCATTTGTCTCCTATTTTCTTTAGGATACCTCTGAGCATTGTAATTATTTCTTATTTCCTATTATTTTAAAACATTTGATTCTCCCTTTTTTTATTTTATATATTTTTACATCATTTTTCATTTTTGCACAATGTATGCATTTTCATCTTGGTTATATTCCTCTATTCTCCTTTAAAGCTGAATGAACTAGAACCTAAAAATCTTAAATTCTGATATTCAATATATAAAATTAGAACTGGTATCTTTTAATCCCCTAAGAAATGGAATAGAAGAAAAATACTTAATCTATTAACTAACCAAAATGAAAATTCATAAACACTTTCGCGTGTGTGATTTTTATAATTCCTCATTAAAATGAAGGATTTGGGGGGGGACAAAATGCTACCATTAGGGTTGTTTATGCTTTTCATTACATACCAAACCAAAGTATCTATATCTTGGAAATACAGAGTTTGGAATTGCGCACTTCCTGGTAATCCCGTAGTATTCAGCCCATTCTTACCACCTAATCTAGTCAGATTTTTGTCTTCTATATTCACTTCCCCCCTTTTTAAGACTGGCTCCAGTTAATTTTGAATGTCTCAAGATTAGGACACTGATTCCTTTTACGATTTGACCTACAGAATTCGGTTCTCCTCAGAGTCATACACATTTGAAGCATCAACATTATTTTTATGAAAAGTTCGAAAAGATTTCCCCTAAGGCAGCTTTTAACACTCAAGACAAATCTTTATTAAGTAAATTAGGTTTAACTACTCACCATCATCTACAATGGATCCAAATCCTGTAACAAAAACACTTGTCTTAGGTGGCAACTTTATAAATGAATCTGGAAGACAAACTCTCTGGACTATATTTGAAAACTCAACTCGGGTGGAAAGCTGAGCCAAAGCAATGTCATTTTCGTTTGTTTCTTTGCGATAATTTTCGTGAAGGATAATTCTTCCCACCCGTCGTTGCACTGCGGGTGGTGTTATAGTTGAACCAAAAGTAACAATCCACTGACGGGGGTCTTTATTTCTGCAAAAAATTGAAGAGTAAGATTTGTGATGCTTAATTGTATCCTTTAAAAAATATGAAACTTTTATTCTCCCCAATTGTTATGCTCCTGAAAAATCCCAATAATGAGAGAATCCGCAATTGATGATATGGAAAAATGAGGTGACAAATATTAATGATACCAGTGAAAATATAAAAACTCTTAGGTATATTTTACATCCTCTATAATTAAAAAGAACACGGCAACTTAATGAAATGGCATGCTTATTTGAATTGATAATAATAGTGGATGCCTTACAATTATTTTCCAATCTTTAATTTGTTAGAAATGCTTCAAACTCTCTTCTATATTTTATATAAAACATTTGGAATTGATTTTGATTGGTTTTGGATGATATGCATACGAAGATCCGTCTTCCCTCTGTCTCAGAGATTTTACCCACCCATGCTTACTTCATGACTCACTTGTTAGCATTTGCTTCCTGAGTCTTATTGTGATCTTTGAAACAAAGTGTAATTTATCTGCTTCACAAACCCTCATCTGTACATCAGATTGTTCCTCCATCCTGTGCCTAAACTTCGCCCCAATGTCAAGACTAAGCCTCCCTAACCCAACCTCATGCTGTTATATTTTCACTGCCCTGTAATTTCCTCTTGCTATTTTTGAGGCTCGCTCTCCACACACATGCTTTGCTGTCCTACAGGGTTATATTACAAGCAAATTCTATTTAGTCCTATTATCTCTTTACCTTCCTGTTCCTTCCCAAAGCCCAGTTTCCTCTTTTTCTAATTTCCCCATCAAGAATGACTAGAAATACATCAAAACTTTAAATTCTCCATGTAAAGGAAAATTAGGTAGAAGGAAATAACATGAAGGAGAATTTATAAAGTGGATTTCCTTGTTCATTCAGGATTACTGAGCTGGTGACTCAGAAACTTTAAAGAATAAAAACAAAAAAAAAAACCTCTGAAAAAGCAGTGATTTCAAAGTACTCTACAGTATCCCAGAGATAAGCAGGGAGAGCAGAGGGTCAGGTAGGGTGGAGGGAATGGAAAAAAGGTGGCTCTCTATAGTATTTCACTTTATTTTAAAAAGACTTTATCTGAATTGGAAATCTTAGGGCTGATGCATTCGTTTGAAAATTAGAATCCTGGGAAATATGAATACTTGGGACTTCAGTCCTTAAGAAACTTATAAACTGATTGAGTAGATATAATAGAAATAACCCATCTCTTCAAGCATTATCAACCAGAAAGAAAGCCTCATGTGATAGTTACAGTTCAATATACTTTATGGATAAGAAACTTGAGGCTCAGAGTTAATGACTTATATAAGTGGGTGGCATATCCAGCTGGTCAGTGTCAGAGAGACGTGGCCCAGTTCTCCTGACATTTGTCAAGAACTGTTTCCCTACCTCACACTGTTTCATAAAGACTGGAATAGTTTTTCATGGACATAAAGACACTGATTTAGCCAGAAGGAAAATGATATTATCAGATGGTTTCACTTATATGTGAAATATAGAGAAATCAAGCAATGGGTCAGGAAAAAGACAAAACTTGCAAGCTAACCATAGATCTAAATCATCAGCAGGGAGATGAAGGGAGAGGGGTCCAAACAGGGGAGGGAAGAGCACAAAGGACTATAGGGATGGATCATGGATGCTGCAGTGGTGGGAGAATTACAGGGGCTACACCTGATGGGAGAAAATAAATACTATCCCAAAAAGAACACTGATGTAAGAGAAGAAATACATTTATTGAAAAATAAAATATTTTGAACTAAAAATTTTTAAATAAAATGATTTAAAATCTCAGATTCATTTTAAACATGCTCAAAATATACATTATTTTTTAGAAAAATACACTTGGAGAATTTTTAAATCTAATTGTGATATTGTCTTTAAATTGCCTTATAGTTTTCCTTCACAAATATATTCTATGTTGTATAATTACTTGAAATTATTATCAACCCAAAATTGATCTCTTTCTGTTTTCAATAACATAGACAGATCAGTTATAAACTAAAATGGATTTCTCTTCCAAAAATAAGGGTGAGGATTGGAGAAATAAGTGGACCTGAAAATATCAAAAGGTCTAAATAAATCAGTGAGACAAGTTTCCCTAAAGTATGACATGAGTTGTTTGGGAGGTTGTAAATATATTTAAGTCCATTTTGACTAGTGAGAGAGTGACAATTCCTTTAAATGGATGAAGTCATCCTCATTATCTACCCATAAAAAAGGGTGTAGGCATCTTGAAACCATTTGACTTTCCTCTTCAAAAAATGGTAAAAGAACCTCCTGCTTTTACCAAGGCTAGTTTCTATTAAAGGCATGTGTGAACAGTGCCACTGGCTAGGACTTAAGAGTTTTTGTCTGTTGAGAGTTTAAAAATAAAAGCTTTCCTTCATATGATAGTGAAGCCTCAGGGGGAAAAATGGTGTGCTCCTGATCTCCTGAAGCAATAGTGTGTCTATGTATGTCTGTGTATGTAAACTGTCACAGCTGAGTTCCCAAAGTTAAAGCTGCTAAAGCTGAAGCAGAGAACTCCTAAAAGGTTGTGAGTGGCCAGTCTGCAGTACCAAGGGCAATGAGACAGAGTGGCATGTCTCACCAAGAGTCCACACACCTGCCTGGATCACACAAGCCTGCAGGGGTTCTTGAACAAGGCATTTGGAAGAGAAAGCTTCAGGAGTGATAACTTCGATATTTTCTTTATAAAGTGATGATGGGTGATTATAAGAAGATGGAAAGATTGATTTAAAAAAATAACAAACAGAAGTGGCTGAATTTTCTTCTTGATTGTATATGTATAGACTTACTATACATATAATAGTCTTTCCATTAAAATAATTTATGATATTATAGGAAAGATGGCACTAACTGCACAATATGAGAAAATATGCAGTAAGAACCATATAAGTAATCTAAATCAATTATAGATATTGAGAGAAGGGAGAGAGGAAGAACATGATGGGCATATAGCAAGCATGTCAGGGGGCAGGGCAGGGCTCATTCTAAGTGCCACAAAGGATAAACTGCTAAAACTAGACTCTTCACAAGCGCTGAAATCAGTGACAACTCACAACAGCCCTTGATCTTACTTGCGGAAGCAGTGAGCAGCTGTCAGCAACCACGTGTTACTTATGAGGCTGGCTCCACACTGATGACCTGCCCCGATGAGCTGAAGGCTGGCTTGCCAGGGCCACTCCCCTTCTAGAGCTGTTTCCTGTCCTTGGACGATCCTTTCAGTAGAAGATGATGCTGGTAATGGCATGTTTGAAGATGTCATCCTTATTCCACAGCCTGGCATAGAAATAATGTGACTTTGTTTTAATGCAATGGAGGAGGACAATGTATACCTTTTATACACTGAGTGCAAATACTTCAACAAACCATTTTGTTTATTACTCTTCCTAAGCACTCCATCTTGGAAGTGAGAATGTATACAATTCTAATGTATAGAATTCATAGGAAATTTTTCCTTTTTTTTTAAGATTTATTAATTTATTTATACAAGCACTGGATACAGTCAGAAGCACAGGAGGGTGAGAGAATTCACCAGAGCGGGGAGCAGAGCAGGCAAACTGATGAAGTACACTGCTGAGGGGAGCAGCGAGTGGCAGGAGAGGTCTGCGCGCCATGTGGGACCATCCTCCGGTGGCCGGGGAGCAGCCGGGGATCAAACCGGCGCTGCAGAGGCTGCGGGCAGCTTTGCAACCCAGCGCTCAACCGCTGCGCCACTGGGGAGGCCCCATAGGAAATTTTTTAACCCAATAATTCTAGAAGAATTTAAGATAAAGGTAATGGGAAGGGGTGGGCAGAAAATGTACATGCCAAATATTTTTATCAAAACTGCAAGTAAGAATTTTAATAGGAAAAAATCCTATCATTTTAAAACTTTATCTTGAATTATTAGTGAATATTAAAAGAGAAATATTTAAAAAGAATGTTAAAATAGAGTGTTAGAAATATAGTTACATATTTGGTAACATCAAGAATACTTTGTGTTTAATTTTACTGTGTTCCATAAAGCATAAAACTTAAATTGTATTTAGTGTAAATTTATAAATTTATTTTTTTAATATATTAAGCAATAAAAGCACTAAATGTTTGGTTTACAAAAACACAAAAAGACAGAGGTAGAGGAGAAAGGAGAGAACACAGCAGGGAGTGAGCACAGTGGGCTGTGGTTGAGAACTGGGATTCTCAGTTTTGGGTGTAGTGTGAAAAACACTTGAAGGATATCCTTTACCTCTAAATTATATACCATGGTATAAACTAATGTTTCACCTTAATAAAAGTGAACAAATAGTTTTTAAGAAGTTTGAAAATGAAAAAAATACAAAATGAGCTAAAGAAACCTTGTAAGTTCTATTTCTAACTTTCTTTGTGGCTTTTTTCATTATCTTTACTATGAAATAGTTAATTGTGGGTTTTGGAACTTACGGCTGTTGACTAGATTCCTCATCTTTTTGCTGTCGATAGCTGGAATAAACAAAACATTAAATGTTTGGTTTACAAAATGAATTAATTGGTAGAAGAACATGTTCCTATTTTCATGTGATTTTAAAATAGTCATTATCTGAATGTTTATTATCTAAAGCATCCATATTTCAAGGGAGCATGATATTTTATTCCACACTGATACACACTCTAGATTCTTAAAGTGGGAAAATACATTGACCTAAATTTTTTTGCAAAATAAAGAGGATCATGACGGAACCACAAAGATAATGAAAGAACTCACATGTGAGTGTAAATGATGATTTGTTTATAGTCAAAGGCATCTGTTTTGTCTTCAGACTTTGATATAAAGTTTTTTCAATTTTTTTCTTGATTCTCTCCGCACTACTAGAAGATGGGTATTGAAACATGAGCACCATAACAATGTTCACACCGTGTTCATCTGGACTGAAGTGAAAAATGCAGAGAAATAGAGAATAAAATTGGTTCTCTAATCATTAACTCTTTTTATCTATTAAGATTCACACTAAATTTAGAGGAAAAAACCATTTGGCATATGCATACATTGGATTTCTAAAATTATCTTCAGGTATACTGGCTAAGATACAAGGCTGTCTACAAGATAGTCTACAGGAGGTTTTGAGAGGAGGCAATGTGTGTGAAATTATACCTTTCATGTATTTAAATGATTTACTTTTTAATATACTGTCGGTCCAAGTTGTACCCATTGTCATGATTCTCCAGTAGTGCTATAGCAGAGACAACACTCTGTTCATCAAACCCAGTTGTCTTTGCCTCCTGGGAAGAGAGCTAGATTTCAATGCCTAGCCTCCATTACCATTTATTGAAACTCTCTAGTGATTTCCTGGCAATGGAATGTCCTTCATTCACATCCCAGACCCCGAAAGCTTCCCATACCATCCTCCATGCTTTTACTCTCCCTTATTTGCTAACCAGATGTAGCAGTTCTACAATCTTTATTCCACAGTCCTCAACAACACCCACATCCCTGGTTACCACCTCTGACCCTTTTGGACTGTAGCATGGAAATGAAATAAACCTTTATTCAGTTAAGTCATTGATGTTATGGGGTTTGGTACTCAATGTGTGTTTGAAAAGTAGATGATTAAAGAAAGCAGTTATATAAGGAAACTATTTGATAAGATATTAAAATATATAAATGTATACTATAACATGTAGATCTTGAAAGTTTCTGGTTGTTTTTTTGAGAGTAACTTTAATTTGGATGATACAAACAGAGAAAAAAGGAAGGAAGAGAGCGAGAACAGAAGGGAGGATGGGAGGGAAAATATGAAAGGAGGAAATAAAAGCAGGGAGGTAGAGAGGGAAATAAAAGGCATGTCCTTCCTAACCACATGTACATGTACTTTACCATCAAGAAGTGAAGGAAACAAATAAGTATATGTATATATGTATGCATGTGTGGGTGTGTATATATATATATACACACACACATATATATACATGTATATTTGTATATTGATTGATAGCTAGAAAAAATTAGTATTTTCATCAAAATAGGTAAAAAAACAAGATATATTTGAAAATGCCAAGTCATTTGAATATCTCATAAAATGCAATCCTAAATGAATAGATTCCAGTAATTCTAGTCTCTGACAACAAGTGTATATTCAATTTACATGTATTGTCTTTCCTCAGAGCATAAAATTGGAAAGGCATCAAAATGATAATAAAATGCAATAACATTAAGAAAAATATTGCAGAGAAAGTAACAGTCTGATTGTTGGGTGCATTTAGAATAAGGACAGTGAAAAAGAACTGATCTAAACTCCACTTAGCCCCTAGTTTAAGGGGCAAGGTATATCAGCAACAGCACTCTCTCTCTTCTCTCCCTTCTCCTGGAGAATACCTTTTTTTTTTTTTTTTTTAGATCTACCAGCCGACATTGTCTCTTGTTGCAGAGTACTTTATATCTTTCTATTTCAAACGAGAATACTGGGAAATAGGCAGTATAGACTGGACTGCTTAGGTTTGCAAAATCTTTATGTTCTTGCAAAGGTTTACTCAGTGGAGGTTAGTGGTTGTGTTGATCAAATGGTTCTTAAAGATAATGGTTTGATGTTGCAAACCAAGTTTTCATACCTTATTCTGACAACATGAGATTTGATAAACCGACCCCCTCCAGTAGTATCATGTCGAAATATCCTAGACATCTGATTAGAAAAATTAAAAATAAGAAACATTAGTCTTAAGAAAAAATGTTACTCCTCATCTTACCTACAGAGTTGAGGCAAAGACAAGGATTTTACTTTATTCCTAGATATGTGAAACGGTTTAGCATACCTGGCAAGAAAGTCAAGTTCTAATCCCTGAGAACTAAACAAACTTAACAAAATTGTTAAAATGGGATAAAACAATATCTACTTCACAGATGTTATTTTGAGGATAAAATGAAATAATGCATATCAAACATTTCACACCTCACCTGGCATATAGCAAACTATTAATAATGTTCAATTTGGTTATGGTCAAGTGAATTAGGATATCTGTGTTTTTTAATTTATTTTTTTAATTGATGTAACATTAGTTTACATTATTGTTGGTATTTTGGAAGTATCAGATTTCCCCGCTTGCCTAAAGGCAGCATCCTCACCTTTAAGAAAACCTATCCACCCTAAGTTTGCCTTATTCTCAAATATGGAACCTATTCCACTATTGATATCAATTTGTTTATTATTACCACATTACTAGAGCATTCAACATAATATGTAACAACCTTTGTCATGTGACACCAACACCCTTACTTGTAGCCACCTTTCTGTGGCAGGCGAATAACTGGAACTTCGGAATAGGTTTCACTACACTCCACACCATCAGCATTTTATTACTTAGCATTTCCAGCCTGAGCAATTGAAGGATTTTGATTGATTAATGAACTGACTTGCTAAAGGGATCTGCATTTGTGTCAAAAAGCACTAGGTTGAATTTCAGAAGTCAGAAATTACATGTCTGTATAATTTACATATGTCCTATTTCCATGGTAAATTTCGCCCTAAAATGGCTACATTCCTGAGGAAAAGGGAACATTGCCTCCCTTTCTGCAAGATCCTTCCCTCTGCCTGACTACCCTAAACTAGCAACAATGTTCATAGAGTTTACCTCCCAAATATTAAATCTACATCCCTTCCTCAATCCTACCACAATAGTCTAAAATCATTTTTTTTCTTTTTGCATGTGGCAGTCCAAATTTTCCCAACACCAAAGGCATTCTTCAAAGAAATAGAACAAATATTACTGAAATTCATAAGAAATCACAAAAGAACCTAAAAAGACAAAACTGCTGAATGAAAAGGAAAAAAATCAAAGCATCATGCTTACAGACTTTAAACTGTATTATAAAGCCATAATAATTAAAACAGCATGGTACTACAACAAAAACAGATAATCGAAACAATGGAATCGAATTGAGAGCCCAGAAATAAAGCCACACACTATGGACAACTAATATTTTACATATGTGCCTAAGCCTTTGTAGTAGTCCCCTCACTGATACACTATGTGATTCTGAATGAGAAAGTTAGGAACTGAGTGCCCCAAACCCAAACCTATTTATCAATCTGAACAATCAGTGGGAACCAGGAGGGTGTCTCCCACCCCAAGCCCAGGTTCCCTAAGCCCATTTATCAGTCTCATTGAAAAACAATAAGTTGGAACCAGGAGGGAGTTCCTCCAAGACCAGGTGGCCTAAGTCCATTTATCATTCTGACTGGAGAATAATAATGGACCAGAATTGTCCACTCCCAACTCAATTAAAAATGGAATGTTCAGAACACCAACACAATAACACAATAGGAATAGGCCAAAGCTGGTTCCAGAAAGTAGGCCAGGTAATGTGGGAAGACTCAGTGGGCTTCAGTAGACTGGGAGACCCTGCAGGCCCAGCCAATCTGTGAAAGACACAATGTAGGGACACTCAACAGCCCAACCCCCACTCCCTGTCCATTATACCTATATAAACTGCTTTTCAGGTCCTCAGTGGCTACCCATTTGGGACACCTCTGTGCTCAGAGAGGTTTCCTGTCCTTCCACTTATCTATCAATAAATCTCTTGCTTTTCTGTAACTTTGGTTTCCACATTGAATTCTTTCATCGTCAACGATAAGAACCAAGAGAGAGCCTGCCTGAGGTCCTTGGACTCCAGGCCTGCTCCCCAAACCCCAATTCTAGCCTACTTCATCTTTCCTCCTCTGAGCTGTTCCCCGACAATGCTAGCCACCATGATGACATCCCAAACCTGCAAATGTAAATATATTAGACTTCAGCTTCTAACATATCTCCCGCAGTTTGAATTTCACAATATTAACCCTCTATTGGCCCTTGCCTCACCCCCACCTTCTAAACATATTTCCTTACCTACTGAATCATCTACATTTTCCTAATCTCACTAGACTGATTCACACCTTCATGACTCCACACAGTCATTTCCCTCTTCTTAGAATACTTCCTTTTCCTCAGGCAAATTTCTTCAGTGAAAACTGTCATTCTTCAGAAATGCCACTAACAAGTTATATTTGACTTCCTCCCCTCAAAATTGAACTCTTTGAGTCTTCCAGCATCTTGCATGTGATTCTCTTTTACAGTTATCACATGGATTTAGAGCTGTGTTTTTTGCATCCTAGACTGTGAGCTGTGTGATAGTAGTGAGTGTATCTGATTCAACTTTTATCTTTTACATTTGGTACACTGCCTGGCCCCCAGTAAACATGTAATGCATATTTGATGAATAAATCCATGAATAAATGAGTAAATGAATTAAGAATAAACAATCTAGTGAAAGGAAGAGATAAAACACATTCTTTGTTTTATGAGGGAATCATGGTGCTAGTATAAGTGGAAATTCATGGAACTCTAAAGCAAGGTAGGACTCAGGAGACCCAGTGGTCATCCTACTCCCATGGCAGGTCATACCTGTGGTTTGGCTCATTTCTGAGTTAAATCATTTAGGATTGATTTTATTAAGTTCAGTCTGGTTTCCATCTCTCAGGGAACAGGGAGAAAATCAGATGTTGATGTCTCTAGTATTTTGTTTTATTTTCTCGTTATTGGGTGGGCATATCTGTATAATTTATATTAGGGTAGTGTTTAAAAATTTATTTAGAGGGCATCCCTGGTGGCACAAGGGGTTAAGCACAGCACTGTGAAGCTGTCCGCAGACTCTGCAGCACATGTTTGATCCCCAGCCTGCCAGGGAGATACCCACATGGCGCGGCAGACCTCTCCTGTCACACCCACTGCTCCCCTCAGCAGTGTATTTCAGTCAGTCTGCCTGTTCTGCTCCCTAATCTGTCTCTGGTGAATCCTCTCACCCTCCCACACCTCTGTCCTATACCCCAGTTCTTGTATGTATAAATAAATGAATCTTTAAAAAAATATTTGAATAAGATTAAAATATTAAAAAATTATTTAGAATATTTTTACACTTTATTTTTATGTTTGTTGAGGTATGTTTATTGGAGTAAAGTTGGTTGACTTTACTCTGTAGCTGCTTTGGAGGCTATAGATTTAAACCTCCACAAATACATGTTTTCATACCCTGCCTAACACTTGTGTTCTAAAATCCTCCACCATGTTCTATTACATCCCCTCTCTCCCCAATTCCCACCCTGCCACCATAACCTTCTGGTTGCCTCTTTTTTACAGTCAGATGTTAAGAGTTTATCATTGGTTTGTTTTTGACTTATCCTGTCTTTTGTTTCTCTAGATTACATGTATAAGTTAAACCATCCAGTATTTGTCTTCTGACTCATCTCACCTAGAACTATCCTCTCCAGTTGCTCAGAGTGGTCATAAATAGCAAGAGATCATCTTCTTTTTATAGCTGAGTAGTATTCCATTACATATACCACATTTTCCTGATTCACTCCTCTGTCTTTAGGCTCTAAGGTTGTTCCCATAACTTAGCTCTTGTAAATAGAGCTGTAGTGAACATAGGAGTTCATATATCCCTTCAAATTAATAATTTATATTCTTTGAGTAGATAATCTAGATGTGGAATTGCTGGTTCATATGGTAGGCTGAGATTTAATATTTTGAGGAATCTCCATACTGTTTTCCATAGAGACTGAACCAGTCTGCATTCCCACCAGTGTATACAAGGCTTCCTTCTTCCCCACATCCTCCTCAACACTTATTGTTTCTGGTGCAATTCTCGTGGATATAAGATAGTATCTCTTTATGGTTTTCAGCTCTGGTGTTATATAAATCTTTAAAAAAATAAAAATAAATAAAAATAGGTAGATTCTGGTACAGCACAATCTTGGTGTGCCCATTAATTATAGCTAACATGGATCAAGTCCATACTGCATGGTAGGCATTGAACCAATTAATTTGGTTAAGCCTCATCGCACCTTAGTGAAGAAAATACTTTTATCAGTCTCATTTTATAGATGAGAAACTGGGGTTCAGGATAGTTAAGTAAACTTTTTTTTAAAGATTTATTTATTTATTTATACAAGCACTGGGTACAGTCAGAAGCATGGGAGGGTGAGAGAATTCACCAGAGCCAGAGGGGAGAGCAGAGCAGGCAGACTGACAAAGTACTCTGCTGAGGGGAGCAGCGGTGACAGGAGAGGTCTGCACACCATGTGGGACCCTTGCCTGGTGGCCGGGGATCTAGCTGGTGCTGCAGAGCCTGCGGGCAGCTTTGCAACCCAGCGCTCAACCGCTGCTCCACCAGGGAGGCTCTAAGTAAACTTTCTTAAGGTGACATGAGAAGTGATGGTCCTGACATATTAACTCAGGAATATGGTTTTAGATCTTGTGTTCTAAATATCTGGATGACAACATATCTGGCACTGACAATCTTGAGCTAGTTATGTACTAGATGACAGATGTCCAGGATGGTGTGGGCAAGAAATTCTTAAAATATGCCATAAGTAGATCATTTAATCCCTAAATCTAAATAAATCTGATAAAACATATCCTCTTGTGAGGTTGCTTTTTTCCCTGCTACTTAGTTTAATAGGACTAAGGAAACTTTTCCTTTTCCACATCTAATCATTGTTGTAAGCAATTACTGAAGAAGTTTAGCTGATGCTTTCCTGAGATATTCAGTATCTCAGTAATATTAAATTTAGTCCAAATTATAAAAAGTAATTATCGCCTTCCCTTTTTGTGGTCCAAGGTTAAGAATAGATTATTTTATTAGAGATTATTGCATTTAAGACAAGATAGTTTTTCAGTTCATATTAAGATGGAAAAACTAGTTCACCTTAAAATTAGATAGCAATTGTCATTAGTTTGAACTTCAGCATTAAAAAAGTTTTGGAAAGAAAATGTATAGCTCTAATAATAGTATATACAGTTACTGTCTTTGACAAGTTTGAGCTTGCACTTTCCCTCTGGCTGGGAACTGCCTGCAGATTAAGTCCTCATGAAAAATAAGTAGTTACTGGATGCCAACTAGGGAATCCCTTTCTAGGTCCACCCATGAAAATAAATCAAGCAACTTATGTAGATTTCCTGCTGCTGTCAGGAGAACATGTACCAGCAGAGGGCAAATACACCAGCAAAGCAAATCCCTTAGCCATTCCCTCTCCAAGAAAGCTTTCTGCTTCTCAAAAGGATTTTTCCTTCCTCTGAACTCCTGAAATCTTAATGGTTTGACACATACATTTGACAGTCATATTATGCACTGTGGCAGCTCTCATGTCAAATCATCTTATTACTTAAATGTTCAGTTTATACTCTTTTCCATATAAAAACCATATTACAAATCCCAATAAAGGAGGACAGTACTATATAAATTTGGAATTTTTCACAGCCTGACAGTCTCCTTCCTCCATCACCTTTTCTCCCCTCTCTTCTTACCTTCTTTACCTTCTTTCATATTTAACTATTTAATTGGACTTCTGTGACTTTCATTTATGGAATGAAGAAGACAATTTACAGAGCAATGAAAGAAAGGGCAGCAGAGTCAAGATCATGCCTCAGATGATCTGGAGGCCTAAGCCAATGAACAGTTTTTATCTATAATCACCAGCAGCAAATAAAATTGTTCTTTCTTAAGAAGCTGAATTCACTTAAATGATGATGAATTGTGATGAAAGAGAATTGTACCAGTATTTGTTCCCTACTGAAACTGCATATGTTGGGCAGGTGTGCCCAACTCCCAGTTTCTATAAGTGCTCACTGGTAACAGCTCACAGGTGCACTTTTCCTGGGGCCTGCCCTCGTCTGACCTGAACACCTCACCCAGTGCTATCTGGGAGCCTACCTCCACCTTCCTTGAGAAGCTCTTGTTGATATAACACAAACAACCCAGCCCTCTTAACTCTGGGCAGAACTACTTCTGTGATGAAATTTAGACTCCACATCTCCCAGAGAAATCAGACTGGGGCTGCAATTATGAAACCACACTTTTGTCTAGTTTTGTCCTCTGTCCTTTCTTCTTGCCCTCACTTCCTTACAATTGTGTGTGTGTGCGCGCGCGCATGTGCGTGTGAGGTGAGAGAGAGAGAGAGAGAAAGCTGTTGGTTAATAAACCTACTTAGTCAATAACAACCTTCACAGATGCTACTTCTTGTGATCCAACTTATGTCAGAATAAATTAGTTGGGGCTAGAGAATGCTCTGCTAAGCATCTATTTCACTGAGTCCATTCTTTGGAAGATATTTTTCAATTTGAAAGTGCAATTTTTTTAGCATGTAACCAGGAAAAGAGTTAATAAATTTAAAATGTTTTTAGAGATAATAGTTTGTTTCCAAAGGTGATTTTTTATTGTATATAATATAGTATAGTTTCCTTACAATAGGAAAAAAAATTTAAAGACATACTTTAAATTTAGTTGTTAAAACTTTAGAACATAAAGTTCACAGTAAAAAGTGGCGTGATAGAAAAATGTTATATTTAAAGATATTTTATTTTGCAATGAAAAATTTCTCCTGCTTTTTGTGAATTACTCACAGTGGCCACCCACTTTTCTATCTTATATACTTCCTACTTAACCTAATTGTGTTAATGAATAGCCATTTATCTGAGGTCAACTGATTATCTTTACAAATAATATTAAAAATAATCCTCCAGTTGAACACTATTTGCAATTCACATTGAAAGCTGATTACTGCATTTGTTCTGCCTATCAAAGCAAACAAACAAAACCAAGTCTAAAATCACTAGATACAAGAGAAATGTAAACATTACTGGGGGGAAAAGTGTCAATATTGCCAGCAAGTATTCTGATTTGAGGCAGTAATCCAAATTGCACATGATTAAATTACTTGCTTAAAACTCATAAACATTTTGGGCCTTCCTGGTGGTGCAGGGGTTAAAGTCTCAGCACTATCAAGCTGTCTCCAGCCAGCCAGCTAGCCTCTGTGGCATGAGTTTTGATTCCCAGCCAGGGAGCTGGTCCACATGGTGCAGCGGACCTCTCCTGTCTTGCCTACTGTTCCCCTCAACAGTTATGGTTGGTGGATCCACCTGTTCTGCTCCCCACTCTGTCTCTGGTGAATCTTCTCACCCACCCTTCCACCTCTGGCCTACATCCCGGTTCTTACCTGCATAAATAAAAAAAATAAATATTTAAAAGAAAAAGACGACAACAACAATGAAAAACATTTTTAGCCTGTTCAAAAAGTACACTCAAGATTTACACCTAGGAAGAAGCAAACTAAAACAAAATACAAAATATTAATGTTCCATATTTTGAAGCATTGTGGATAATAAATGATTCCTCCAGTAACACATGTCCAGTTCTGTTAACTCTTGTAGTGTAAATATCTTGAGGGTTTTTATTTCAATGTCATTTTTTAGATAATAAATTTGGTACCACATGTATAATCTAGGTTACTTTATAAACTAATGCTCATCAGTAGTTTGTGCTTCAAACTAATCTATTATTAAATGAAACAGATAAACATTCAAGATCTGTAGACCCTCAATAGTGAAAATTCAGCATAGTGTATGGGAATCATGAGAAATTTTCAGTCTTCATTGTGTAAATCATTTTCTTATCCAATAATAATTGTCATGTGATAAAGCAATAAATTTGGGATTACTCTATGCATTGGTTCCCAAATGAAAGCTAATTTATCATAGAAGATGTGGAAGCCAATTGATCACATCAGAACATCTATTCATATTTAATTATGTACAAACGAGTTTTTAGAACTCTGACCCTGAGGTATGGATCCTTTCAGGAGTGGATTAACTACTTAATGTCCCCAGTTGCAAAGTGGAGATGTCTGTGTTAGAATTATAACTAGTTCAGTGCTAGCCCTATAATAGGTACTATGTAGTTCCTCTCTGTATTACACTTAGTCACACTTCATTAATTTTAATATAATCAAACTAGAAATTCATAGCATGAAAACAATATTCTCTTGTTTTAATACTATATTAGTCACTTCTAAACTCTGCCAAATATCATGGAGAACATGTTAAAACACAAACCCAGGGCCTCCCCTCTGGCACAGCAGTTGAGTGCTGGGTTGCGAAGCTGCCCGCAGCCTCTGCAGTGCTGGTTCGATCCCCAGCCACCGGGAGAGGGTCCCACATGGTGCGCAGACCTCTCCTGCCACCCACTGCTCCCCTCAGCAGTGTACTTTGTCAGTCTGCCTGCTCTGCTCTCCACTCTGACTCTGGTGAATTCTCTCACCCTCCCGCACTTCTGACTGTACCCAGTGCTTGTATAAATAAATAAATAAATCTTTAAAAAAAAATAGTAATAGTCTTAAAAAAAAAATTGTTGAACCCAAAATTGGACTACCTAGTATATAAAACAAATATAAACTGAAAGAGATATTCAAGATCTGTAGATATTCATAATTTTTTATCAGCTACCTAAAACAAGCAAGACTTTGGGATGGTCTGAAGGGAAATCGTTTTCAATTTAAAAGTCTGTATTCAGATTATCCATTGAATTGAATTGAATTAGATTGAAGGACTTTTATCTCCCATGCATTTTCTCAAGGAAGATACTTAAGGACATAGCATACCATAATATGGAAAACATGGGATGCAAGAAGCAATGGATCTCACATACTAGAGCGTCCTGTCCTGAACCAGGTTACCTCTCTGAGGTAGACCTAGAAAGCAACCAGTTCAAGTTGAAGCAGGAAGCATAAAGTTTTGATAAGGAAGAATTAAAAAAATAAAAATATGTTGAAACCTTGGACATATCCAAAGACCCAGTAAAACAGCTGAAGAGTGGGTCTTCACAAAGTTGTTTCTGGAATGTAGCTCTTTGAACAGCATTTAGGACTGTTGCAATATAATTGCAAAAAATACTTCTGATAAATGACAAATGCTACTTAAACAGCTATGAAAATGAAAATACTGCTTATTGGTTTTCAATATTGAAAATCAACCTATAAAAAGATATTGATAACTGAATAAATTATAAATACTTTCCCCAGTTGTAAAAATTCAGAAAAAGGAGAGCACAGCAAATGAATGATTGGAGTGCTAAGTCTTCATATTTTAATTAAGAAATAGTGTCAATATTCAGACATTCTGTAAAGGAGGAGGAGGGAAGGGGATCAGGACAGGGGTGGGAAGAGTGCAAGGGACTATGGTGATGGTTCACAGGTGAATTGTGGTGGGAATTTCATGGGAAATCATACATTTGTACAATCATACATTGTACAAATATATAAAATATATATATAAAAAGAAACAGTGTCAATTGCTAACCACAAGTACTCATATTATTTCATTCCCCTTTCTACATGCGATTACTCCTTTGTTCCAGAAAAACCCTCATAAGCTTTATAGAGTATACTCTATGCTAATATACTCAATTTTGTTCAGTATATTATGAAAAATATACAAATATATATTCTCCAGATATGTGCTTTTAATAAAAAATGGAAGACTGCTCAGTTTGACTTTCTGCTATGATAGGTAAAGGTTTAGCTTGCCTAATATACTTTAAAAGTTAGAACTGTATTGATAAATTCATGCTCTTAAGGGGAACCAAAATATTGGAGAAACATAATTAAATGTGATGTCGATATAAAAAATTAAAGACAAACATACTTGTATGTGACCCTTTATAGCCTTTTACGGGCATTAAAAAAAACCTAAATGATAAATAAGAACATCTCTTTCAACAATTTCCTTAGATGCTAATTTGTTGCTTACTCTAATAGACATACATTTAATTTTACATGAAATTATTCTATGTATTTTACATATGTTATTTAGTACTCATAACCATATGACCAACATAGTATGTTAGTCTCGTTTTATAGAAGTTGAGGCACAGAGAAGCTAAATTTCTATAACTACTACATTCAACATAAGGCCAAAAGCATATTCATAAATGAAAAAAAAATTCTGTTGGGCTTACCATTCTCTCAATTTGATGACTCCTTTCTGTAAATTCTCTTGAGGGTCTCACTCCATAATTTTCTTTGTATTTTATATTTGTGACTTTAAAAGAGGCAAGATAATAGAATGACTTATCATCTGAAAGGTAAACATAAACAAAAGACCCATGCTTAAATAAGTCATTTCCTGTCTCATCACAGGAAATAGGCTTACCATGAAGCAGTTTATTTCTTATTTCTTTCATGAAGTAAAATTATTATTTAACTGTTAAAAGCTAGGCTTTTTTACAAGTCTATAAATGGAATGTTGAACTAGGGAAAAGTTTTAATAGAATCACATAAGTTTTTTGAATTAATAAACATTATCACAGTATTGAAAAGGCATGGAAAACAAGTAGCTTAAGTATTTAATTTGTTTGCAGCTAAGCTTGTTAACATTATATAATGAAAATGTACAAAGAATAATGTTGCAGTTTTCAGTTAGATTTAAAGACATTGATTAGGGCCTCCCTGGTGGCGCAGCGGTTGAGCGCTGGGTTGCAAAGCTGCCCGCGGCCTCTGCAGTGCCGGTTCGATCCCCGGCTGCTCCCCTGCCACCACAGGAGGGTCCCACATGGCGCGCAGACCTCTCCTGCCACCCGCTGCTCCCCTCAGCAGTGTACTTCGGTCCTTCTGCCTGCTCTGCTCCCTGCTCTGGCTCTGGTGAATTCTCTCACCCTCCCGTGCTTCTGACTGTACCCAGTGCATGTATAACCAACCAAACAAACAAAGAAACAAATAAATAAAACATGCCTCTATAAAAAATAAAAAAAAAAAAAAAAATAATAAAGACATTGATTAATGAAGAATTTCAAATATGAATATCCCAGAAATTTCTCTAGGCCATCTGATCAGAACAACTGTCTCTGAATATTGTCTTACTTTTGATGTTATTGACATTATTTGAATTAAATTAAGATTATTTTCAAAGAAAGCCCTAATTTCAAAAACTATTGTGTATTCAAACTAAAACCACTTTGAGTTTTCCTTTCCAGAAACAATAATAAGGAAAACAAGACATTTTGTCAAATATGGCCCTGAACAAATCACAGTAAAAAATGTATACTTTCACCTACTTGAAACAGAGGATACCTTCTGTTTCTCAGCCTCAAAAAGTGGGTGAAGAACAGAAAGCAGCTTCAGGCAGGGAGTTGCCAGAATAAAATGCAAGGAGTTGAACACGGACACCTTTTAAAGAAGTTTGGGAAATTTACCATAACCCAGTAACTGATACAAAAGTGAAATAGCTTATCCCAAATAGGGGCCTGGGCTCCTGATGTGAGCAGCTAGCTATGCTATGCTCACAAGCAAATCCTGATATCCTGCTCCAGAGAAGACATTTTCTTTTTAGAGGTCCAGTGTCCAAGGAACTCTTTGTTTGAATGACTTGACCACAGACTCTATGTGGGTATTTTAAGGCTTAAAGTCAAAGAATTTTCATAATGGGCAGGCAGTACATGTGGCAAAGAACCTGTCTCCTGTTTAATTCCTTACCACCCATTTGTAGATCTGAGACCATGGACCTTGCTGTAGCATCACAATCACATCTAATGTCCATACTAACTTATGATACATATTCTGTGCTGAAAAAAGTCCCTATATTTAACAGTAATGCCCACACACAAAATAATCCACTGTTACAACTTGTCACAAAACTGAAGGGCTTCAATGAAATATTAGCATGTGCTGGTAGAGACAGGCTCTTGGATGTGCACACAATGAGTTAAGGCTCCTGTCCAAGGCTATCAGGGGTTTAGTCATGTCTTGATGAAACCTCTATTTCTGCAAATTCTCTCCAGTTGAAAACCACCAGAATACACTTGTAGTTGAACAAGTTGGGTTTGTTTAAGCTCATTGGAGCTAAAATGAACACACATTATGAAGAGCAATAATATTTCAGTTAGTGATAATAAAAAAGACATTGCAGGATATAGACTTTAATAAAGCAAATGAGGTAAAATGAGGCAAGAAATGGGTAACATCTATCTCTGTTAAATCTGTATGGTTTTATATGTACCATATTCATTCTTATAACTTTTCTTTATGTTGGATTATTTCTGAGAAAATCTCAAAGAAAAAAGTGTATATAGTGTATATAGTTAAATTTGTCTAGTTTAGCTTTTGACTTGTGTATGTAAACTGACAAGGCTTTAGAGCCACTTCAGTACAATGAACTCCCTGTAATTTTAACAATTAATAACTCCTAAGTTTTTACCTCCCAACTACATCTCTATCATGAGTTTCAATTCTCTATAAACTGACTATGGGTGGGCATCCCCGGTGGCGCAGCGGTTGAGCGCTGGGTTGCGAAGCTGCCCACAGCCTCTGCAGCACTGGCTCCATCCCCGGCCTCAGGGTGAGGGTCCGACATGGCACGAAGACCTCTCCTGCCCTGCCTGCTGCTCCCCTCAGCAGTGTACTTCATCAGTCTTCCTGTTCTGCTCCCTGCTCTGGCTCTGGTGAATTCTCTCACCCTTCCATGCTTCTGACTGTACCCAGTGCTTGTATAAATAAATAAATAAAATCTTTAAAAAAAAAACAAAAAAACTATAGGTGACTATTTGTTGGATGTGTTAGTAAGTACCTTAAACATTAAGTATATTTAAAATAAATGAATATATCTTAATAAATATGAAAAATATTTCCAAAGGGACATAGTCATTTACCTATTCCTGTACTCAAGCCCTCCCTACTTCCCATATTTTCTATCTTCAGAAATAGCCCAGCCATCCACACAGTCCCCCAAAGCTAAACTTCATCCTCATTTCCAACATTTAGTCTTGCAGTCTTTTAAGTTTAAAGGATAGCAGTCCAGGGCCTCCCCCGTGGCGCAGTGGTTGAGCGCTGGGTTGAGAAGCTGCCCGCAGCCTCTGCAGTGCCAGTTCGCTCCCCGGCTGCTCCACGGCCACTGGAGGAGGGTCCCGCATGGCACGCAGACCTCTCCTGCCGCCCGCTGCTCCCCTCAGCAGTGTACTTCGGTCCTTCTGCCTGCTCTGCTCCCTGCTCTGGCTCTGGTGAATTCTCTCACCCTCCCGCGCTTCTGACTGTACCCAGCTCTTGTATAAATAAATAAATAAATCTCAAAATAAATAAATAAATAAATCTTTTAAAAAAAAAGGATAGCAGTCCATTAATATCTCTAATTCTTTATCCCACCTAGAAAAGGTATACTCTTAATTCAGGTTCTCATCAACAACCTAGCTAATATCTATCCCAATATAAATGACACTCTGTTAAGAAAGAAGTCCCCATTTAGATTCTCTATCTTAAATGTAATTATTACAATCTCCCACACTAAATCTTGGCATAATCTGTGATCTAATCATAATTAATGAACAGGTTCTGACCATATAATAAGTAAATTTTGAAGGTCCACTGTCCACTCACAAACTCAATTGCTGCTAGTGCCGTTCCCTCATCAATGTCTGGAAAATGAAACAGCTTTCTACTAGTCCACCACTATAGTCCATTGTGCCCTCATTCCCTCTATTCTTAAAATAATCTTTTTATTCTTTTCCATTTTAAACATTTATTTCTTTTGGATATGTTTGTCCATGTAATATGTCTATCCAGCAAGTTTCATTCGCTGGAAAGATATAATACAGTTTATTACTGGAGCAAACTATAATTTGACTTCAATATGAGATTAGTAATTAAAATGTTAATGTCATGCAAATGATTTTTTATACAACAGAATTTCAAGATATTTGCATGAATCACTTAGGCAATAGAATGTGACCTAGATACTTACCCTCCACAACAAAATGAGTAACAATACCAATTGCAATTCCTATGATTGCTACAATTGCCAATGTAAAAAGAGCTAGCCGAATAGGATCCCAAAATTGCTGTCTTCTTTGATAGTGAACTTCTGGATAATCAGCTTCTGAAAATTCAATTGGTCTGTGATAACAGAAATAAGAAGAAAATAGAAAATTCATTATAGGTCTACTTTAGGTTAACTTGTCGTCTTCATAAGAAAATAGTTTATACTGCTAAATAATAACAGAATACTTAGATATTGAATAAACATAAGATTTTAATTTTTATGTCCTCCCCCAAAATCCCAATCACAGTATAAAATTTGGTTACAGTTCCATAGATTTTTGATATTCAAATGAGATTATCTTCCTAGTACATTTTATCTGACCCCTTGACAATTTGAAATACAGCTGGTAAAATACAAAAACCCACTAGCTAAAAGTTAATTTATGAATACAATTTTCATATTTTAATAAGGGAGTTTTTAACAATAAAGTCATATAATAATCTCATAAGTTTTACATAATTAAAAGATTTTAATAAGATTACTATTTTAATGACCTTAAAATTATTCTTAATTTATTTTAAAAGAACAATATTACATTTGAAGATCTGATGATGGATCTTTGCATTTGATTAGTATCTCCCAATAAAATCACAAATTGTGATTGTATTTGATCCAACTCCAGTGCCCATGAAGCCCTGTCCACTAATACCCTACCTCTCCACCCAGAATATATTGTCATTTGAATTGTCTTTCTCCAACTTGAAAATTGACATTTTATCTCTTCATTTTCCAAATTTCAAAATAATATTCAATATTTTAATATCTTACAAATAAGATTATTTTTTTAAGTTTCTCTAACAAATATTTACTATAAACTTTATTCATTAAATGAGTAATTTAAAAGTCCTTGAAATAGTATCTGTCACATTATAATAATGTTTCAGAAACTATCCTACATCCCTAGGGGTACAGAGATTTTAAGATATGCTGTTTGTCTGCAGGATACTCACACGTTAAAAGGGGATACAAAGAAACAAGTAATATAGTGTGAAATGTGCCAAAAATAAAGCTTTGTACAGAAAGAGAAAAGCAGCTAACATGTTGGAGGACTGTTAGTGTCAGCAGATTTTATCAAAAAGGTGACATGATTAAGCTCTGAGTAATAAAAGTTCTCCAGATATAAAAAGGTATAGAAGAAACAGAGAAAATAACATGTGCTCCTCATCCCCAAAAGGCTAGGGATGTGAAACAGAATTCAACACTATTAGTACTGGAAACAAAATATATACTATTTGCTTTCAAAGAATTTATGGTCTCCCTAGGTATATTTATGATTACAAATCCTTCATAGCACTGTTGTATTAAGTAGAGATTGTGATAATCTGGTGGGCTCTTCCAGCTCATGAATGGACTCATGATCCAAAGTAGTCTCCACTGGCTTTGCAGGAGATGGGGAACCAATACAAGATTTTATGAGACTAAGATTTTAGAAAAATCACAGAGGTATGAATGAGAATGGGATTAGTATAAGTATTCAGATAGTAAGAACAGTTTAGAGAGAGCGAAATGGAGGGCCTGAACTACATCAGGGGCAGTAAAATGTAGAGGCGATGAATTTAGACCCAATTCTTGAGGTTTTTGATTGATAGCTTAGCTGTGGGGCAAAAATAGGAATTCTGACTCCCAGATTAAAGAAAGAGAATATGTTTTCAATGCAAATGTTAATGTTGTTATTAATGAGCAAATCAAAAAGATCAAAACAATATGAGTTGGGAATCTTAGCCACATGCAATAAAATACAACTGCATCATTAACTCTGTACGAAGAATAATCCAAAGTGGATTACAAACTTGAATGGCAGACCGGAAACCATAAAATACATAGACAAAAACATAAGCAAAACATTGCACTACATTGACATCAGTGATATTTTGGGGACTTGACTCCAGGGCAAGGGAAACAAAAGCAAAAACAAACAAATGGGAATACATCAAACTAAAAAATTTCTGCACAGTGAAAGAAACTATATCAAAACAAACAGATACATTACTAAATTGGGGGAAAAAATTTGCACATCATACATCTAACAAGGGGCTAATATCCAAGATCTACAAAGAACTCATACAACTTAACATAAAGAAAACAATCAAAAAATGGACAGATGAACTAAACATATTATTCTCCAAAGAATACATGCAGATCCAAAAGGCACCAAAATAATAGTCATCATCATTTGTCATCATGGAAATGTATTTAAAACTACAATGAGAGACTGTCTCACACACATGAGAATAGCCTATAGCAAAAAGTCCAGAAACAACAAATGTTGGTGCCAATGTGGAGAAAAAGGAACCCTCATATACTGTTGGTGGGAGTGTAGACTGATCCAGTCCCTATGGAAAGCTATGGAGTTTTCTCAAAATATTAAAAATAGATGTACCATCTGATCCTTCATTTCTACTTGTAGGAATTCACCCAAAGTATAAAAAAAAACCCACTAATTTGAAGGGATATACACACTTCCATGTTCATTGCAGCCCTATTTACTATAACCAAGTTATGGAAACAACCAACAGTCCCAAGGAGAGATAACTGTATTAAGAAGATGTGGTGTGTGTATATATATTGTATTGTGTGTATATGTATTGTATATGTATTCCTTTGACAAAGGAACCTACTTCCACTAGGAGACTGGTTGCAGATACACATGTATTTGTAAATATGGGCGTAGTGATTTGAAGACTGCTTTCTTGATTTTACCTAGGAAGCCATGTAGAATCTCAGAATTCATAGATAAATGTAACTTATAATTAACCTACTTCAATCACCGATGCTAAAATCCCATTTAGCGAGTTGTCTAAACTATTCTTAAAATTCTTCCTTCTTAACTTCCTGAGGAATCTTTTATCTCTAAATAACCTAATGATAGTTTTTAGGAATGCTTTCTATAGTTTATACCTATTACAATAGCTATATTTCCTTAGAATTATATAAAATTGATCTAATCCCTCTATCACATGTAATTCAATTAATAGGTTCTTAATGAGCATCTAATGTGTGCCCAGCACAGTTACAGGCACTGGGTATTCATTTATGAATCATCAATCCCTGTTGCCTTATGAGATAACAGTTTAAACCCCCTTATAGCCTAGGGACAGTTAGGGACTTGTTAAGAAAACATTCCCATATACCTTCCAAGAATTGAGAAATTGCTAATAGGAATTATAGAACATGAATGTAAACATGAAAGTATGCCCCTAAAACCATGTAAATATGTTTGCTTCATTCAGAATTTAAGGTTCTGATGTTGTTCTAAAATCACTCAACAGAGTGATGCCTCTCATAATCAGAACATGAGAACCAAGAGTTTATATTGAATAAAGTAGAATATTAGTTTGGCTCAGTAACACAGAGAAGGGAGGATAAGCTAGCCAAGAATTAAGTACAAGAGAAGTTATTTTGTGAAAATTATATAAACATCTTTTTTTCAAAAAAAGTAGTGTTGCATTATAACATTATACAAGTTTCAAGTGTGCATCGTTGTAAAAATCAATATGTGCATATACTTCATAAAATTCATTGCTAAAAGGCCAATTCTGTCCTTTCATGAAGTATGAAAATGTTACCGAATTTTTATTTAACTCTCAAATGGCTTATTCATTGGAGCATAATTCTTTGCTTCTTTTTTTTTAAAGATTTATTTATGCATACAAGAACTGGGGTACAGGCCAGAAGTGTGGGGGAGTGAGAGGATTCACCAGAGACAGAGTAGGGAACATAACAGACTAACTGAAATACACTGCTGAGGGGAGCAGCGGGCAAGACAGGAGAGGTCTGCTGCGCCATGTGGGTAGCTCCCTGGCCTGGGGTCAAACTCTTGCTGCAGTAGCTACAGATAGCTTCATAGGTTGTGTCTTAACCCCTTGCGCCACCACCCTCTTTGCTTGTTCTTAATTTATTAAAATTTTACAAGGAAACCTATACAGTTAATTTGAAGTGGGTGAAAGGAATCTATTGGATAACTGATGCCATCAAGATGAGAATTTAAATATCTAACTATCCTTGGTAGTAAACAAAGGTAAATAACCAAGTTGACAGTAAGTGAGGTACACCACTTAATGTGTGACATAAAACATTAATGTGCTAAGTAGATATTCTTGTGAAACCCTGAGGGAAAATTCTTTGCCTCACCCATCTTAACATATTTATATTCAACCTGAAGCATAGGAACACATTAGATATTCACTTTGGGCATAGTTTTCTCTATTTCTTGCCAAAAGCCTTCTTTTTTGGCAATGACCATGATTAGTAATACCTAGTGAGTGACTGGGGTTAATTAAGGTTAACGATCTTCCTTAAAACACGTAGTAATATGTGTGGTAATGTTAATGGAAAGGAGAGGCAACAGAAAAATTCATTATTCATTTCAAATGCAATTTTGAATGCACAAAGAAACCTCTGCACCTCAGCAATATTTGCAGACCCAGACCCTACTCCCCAGTATTTAACTATGGATGTAGGATGCACAGGGATTGTGTCACCAACAATGGACTATCTTCATTATGATTTGTTCTATAGACAGTAAAAGGCATAATGTTTGTTTTGAGGGATTTGAGTTGAGGTATAGTATAGTGTTTAGCAGCACCCTCTGAACCCAACTGTCCCCTCTTAAATACTATTTTATGCTTATTGTGTGTGATTTTAGGTGACAATTTCTCTGTTTCATTTTTTATGAGCAAAATGGTTATACAGTTTCTACTTCATAAGTTTCTTATGAAATAAAATGAGCTATATATATATAAAGTGCCATGAGTGCTATAAATGTTTCTACTATTATTAAAATGCCACAAAATTGCTTATCTTTATAAAAATCCACTGTTTTTCCAGGTATACCAAATCCAAATGCCTTTCTTGCCTGTAGTATGACCATTTTATTTTGGTTCTCACTCTAGTGAAATGTTTTCCTGTGTTCTTATCTGACTTTCTGGCATAGGAAAATAAAATATCTGCAGTCCAAGTCCTAGGATGGAAATGTACTTCATTTCAATTGTTTGTCTTAATACATTGTATTAAATCCCCTCAAAATAAGACTATCATGTATGTTGATCCCATTTTTGTTTTATGCCTTATTTAAGCTGAAATTAAGCAAATAGAGGTAGTTTCTATGTAAATTCTGTAATATATTGAGTGTGATATATTAACATTACTAAACCTCAGCGCTCTAACCCCAGAATACAGGTGTTTCCCTTCTCTTTCCTTGTTTGCCTAGTTTATCTTTTATGATGGAATCATATCTACTATCACAATTTTCAGTCATCTCAGCTTACTGTTTCTTAAATTATTCATTCTCTTGCATTGAATCTCCTAATAAACGCATTCTCTTTATAAAAATTATAAATAGTCTGATGACAGCTCAGACATTCTTGCCTACTACACTAAGAAGCCAATAAATTACCCTATACTTATAGATAATAGATAACTTCTTGATAACCTTCACTTTTACATCTGAAAAATAGTATATTATTCAAAATTAAATTATAATAATTTAGAGATATATGTTGTAAATCACAGAGAAGTACTTAGAAATCTTAAAGGGTTATAACCAAAAGGCTGGTAGTAGAAATAAAATGGAAAAATTAATTGACTAATCCAAAAGAAGACAGGAAAAAAAGAACAGAGAAAAAAGAACAGATATAATAAACAGGGGTTAACACAATGATTACATTTATATCCAACCATATCAAATATTACATTAAAGTTAATGTAAGATTTTAAAATTCCAATTAAAAGGAAGAAATTATGCAAATGGATCTAGAAATAATACCTAACTATAAGCTGTCTACAAGAATCCCACAATGTATATAAAGCTATATGTTAAAAGAGAATAAAAAAGTTATGTATTATATAAAATCTAATTAAAAGAAAACTGGCAACTTTATTATATTAGACAATTGACTGTGAATCAAGGGACTCACCAAGAACTAGAAAGAAAAATATTGCATAATGATAAGGGGGGTGGGGGTCAATTTATCAACATAACAATGATTCAATTCTTGATATCTGTATAAGTTAGTTTGGGACTGGATTTTTATTAATTGCGATGGAAAACATCCAAGTTAATACACATATTTAGATGTTAATTCCATAACCTTAAGTATCTTCCATTTTATGGAAGGGGTCTCCTGAAATTTCAAGAAAGATTTGATTCAAGCTCTACTATAATTCAATTTATAACATTTTTAGATAAGGGCTTTTATATTATAAACATAGATGAACATTTCAAAAGAAAATACAGTAACACTGAAGAGGGAAGCTTTTCTATTTTTTATGTCATTTGGAAGCACCCATATGATATATTCTTGATATGCTAACTACAAATATCTAACAATTCTTTGAAATTGTGCCTTCAGTTTTATCTTTATTAGATAATATATATTCATTCAAAAAGTAGCTATTGAAAAATTTTACAAGTTTTGGTGGAATGATCAACAAGACATATTGAGGGTATACTCTAAAGCAAGCTGCAAACATTAAAAAAATCCACAAATTGATGTATGATTACCATAATGAAAAATACGAAGAGAAAAGCAAGGAACACTCTGTGCATTCAACATGGAAGGCTTATCTATCCTAGGAATTAGGAGAGTTTTACTAAGGACATTTAAACCAAAACCTGAAGGATTGTTAATTAGGTGAGGCTTGGATGGAAGAACAGCACCAATAGTCTGGAAGAGGCACGTGATAGATGTCTGACAGGTTCACATACTGAAATAAGGCCAGAGTGGATGAAAAACAGTGAAAAAGAGACCAGACTAATGACACAACAAAAAGATAACCAAATTTAATTGCACAGAAATAAATGTGAGTGTGAAAATTAGCTTTATAAATATGGCCAATATTACAGCACACGAAATTCATTAAAAAACAATGCAAATATAAAGAGTTTATCACACTTTTCATAATATTTTTAAAGTTGTAGAAATGTTTGAAAAAAAAATCAGTACTAACAGAGCTGCTTTAGAAACAAAGGTACCGTAGCACCACCCCACACACACACACATACTCCTAATCAGTGGGCGAATAAATTCTAATACCCCAGTGGATAACTAAAATGACAGATAGTACCAAACCCTACATCTGTTGTTTCTTCCTGTATAAAAAAATACTTATAATAAAGTTTATTTTATAGATTTGGCCCAGTAAAAGATTAATAATAGCAATAATATAACATAATAAAAGTTACATGATTGCAGTCTCACCCAAAATATCCTCTCATATATAACATTTTTGGACCTTGGTTAACTATAGGTAACTGAAACCACAGAAAGGAAAACCACAGATTAGGGAGGACCACTCTGTACAGATTATGGGACTACTACTGCCATATTATTAAATATTCTTCTGTCCTTTCCACTTGTCTTTTATAGTCTTATGCTTATTACTCCTTGATTACAGGCTAATTTATTTTTTATTTATGTGTGTAAAGTTTCCATCTCCAAGATTGTAAACTTTCGAGGGCGGAGTTTGTCCTCTCCCTCTTTTACATTAAAGAAAAACAAAAATAAAAAAAAAAAACCTTAGAAATTTTTGTTGACTTGGAAAATTTTACCTATATAAATCACAATGAACCCTGAATTCATCAATTTGACACAAAACATATAAGAATAACTATAATTTTCCAGCATCAAATACAAAAAATTGTCTGGTCTGAAATTTTATCTTGTCCCCTGTAACTGTAGACAAATAATAATTCATGTAATCTAATAGTAAGAAGAACAAAAAGACACTCTGTTAGGTTTTTGAACTTCAATCAGGTAACAGGTAGGACATTTAATTTTTCCTCAAACATGATCAGGAATTCTCTTTCTGAACATTGACATAAAGGAAATTTAAATGCTGAATTATAAAAAAGTGTGTATCAGCTTCACCTTCCTTCTGTAAAACACATCCAGCCAATTGAGCCACACTGAATCCAAACCTCCTATGTCAACCATAGGAGGGTTTTTTTTAGTTTCATGAAGCAGTCCAATAATTTTTTTTTCAGTTTCATGAATAGTCCAATAAATTTTTTTAACTAAGTCTATTTATTTCAACCAAAATAATTTTAACTATCCTTATTTAACAGAGCATAAAATACTTGTTGAAAAATCACATTCTGCTACTTGTGACTGAGTTTGGGGGAATATCTTAGAGGCGAAAACTAGAATTAAGGGTCTTAATGACGGAAGAGAATCCACCAACTGTTAAGCACACACTCTACTGACAAATATTTTGTATATTTTATGAATTTGAATATTTTTGGTATACCATCCTTAAAAATATCTTTAGTATTTTGTCTACTATTCAAAGACCAAATAGTAACATAAAAATGCTACTAGTTACAATAAATTTAAACTTGTTATAAATACCAGCTCTATTTTATATCTATCACAGATACCAAAAAAAAATATTCTATTGCCATGCAGTTTTTGGCAAAATAAATTAAATGAATATATATGTACTTTAAAACACAATTGCTTTCAATAAGTACTCAGTGTTCTTCTCTTAGGTTGTTATATGATTAACTGGCATAAGGACTTGAACTTCATTGGTATTTTGTAATACAGCTCAGAGGGAGGAGCTGTGATTGAGATATAAATGTCCTAGATAAAGGAGATCAACAATGTTCTCATTTATAACTAATATAATCTGCATATTAAATAAACAAGATTAACATGTTCCAGAATCTTTCTGTCACATTTCTGAAGGGCCATGTGTGAAAGAGGTAATGAATAGGTTACAGCATTGAATATAAAGAAGTTTAAGAGCTTCTCATTCTTGGAATTTTCCCCTCAAATGCTGAAATTTGTCTTACCAAATTACCTTGTCCCTGACTAATTAAAATATTGTGCAACAAAAGTGCTATTTCATTAGGTCTTTTCAATGTATTCAGTTTCTTCAAATAGTCATTTTTTAAAATTTTTTGAAGGTCTGTATTTCATCACTACAAATACAAATTGTGTGCATAGTTTAAACAATGCAAATATTAATTGTGATTTTCATATTTTGATAGACCCCTACTTTTAACCTCATAAATAGATCAACAAAAATTTACTTCTATATTTCAATGACAATCCATTAATCAGCTTAATATATATTATATGTGGTGACAGATAAAATCCTGAAAAGGAATAATACTCAGGAAAAACAGAACATATGTATAATAATAGCCATATTTCAGGGCCTCCCCTGCTGGCGCAGTGGTTGAGCACTGGGCCCGCAGCCTCTGCAGCACCTGTTCGAGCCCTGGCCACCGGCAAGGGTCCCACGTGGTGCGACTGGACCTCTCCTGCCGTACCCACTGCTCCCCTCAGCAGTGTATTTCGTCAGTCTGTCTGTTCTGTTGCCCACTCTGGCTCTGGAGAATTCTCTCGCCCTCCCGCGCTTCTGACTGTGCCCAGTGCTTGTATAAATAAATTAATTAATTAAAAAAAAAATAGCCATATTTCATTAAGTATAATTCAGGATTTGGAATCTAGTTTCCATGTACTTTTTCCTATACATTTAAGCCATGAAGTATTATAAATACAACATTAGTATATGAATCAAAGAAAATACCATAGTGGTGAGTAGATTACATTTTAAATAATATTTATTTTTTTAATGCATTAAAACAAATAGTCCATTTTCTGACACCTACAACAATTCCTAATAAATGATCTATTGGATGAAAGCACATCTTATTTAAAACTTATTAAGCCTCTTCCAGAAAGACGTCATGAAATGGTACCCTTTATCCTCATTAGTTTTGAGGTATGTACATTGAGTACATCTTGACTTCCTGATCCTCTTAAAAATATTTCTTGAGAGAAAATAGTTTGAGTAAACTATTTAGTTTACAAATATCAGAAATAGTACCTAGTTCAGCTTATCTAAGTTGGTTGTAAGGTAAAGATACAGTAACAATTGACTTTACTATCTTCCTTGATAATAACTGCAGTTCTACCTATAGTCATCCAAATTTCCAACTAATGGAGAACTTTGCACAAATATAATAAAACAAATACTTCAATACAATAGATATATGTAGCACCACATTCACATTCTGCAAGTATGTGAATGAAGTGTTTTTCTTGTTCGTAAGTTGTATCTTTCATGCCGTCACAGTTTATTATAAATAATATTTAAGTTTCTTTTAAAAGCTGTTGTCAGCAAGAGAAACCAGTTAAATAAATGGAAATAAGGACAAATGAATGGTTTCCCAAAGTTAAAGAAATAACACATACTAAGTTTTTGCTGCTCTTGTTGAGCCAACAGATTAAACACAGAGCAGTCCTAAAAAGGAGCTGCCCCCAAAAAGATGAATAATGAAAGACAAGTATTCTAAGCCTGTGTTTTCTCTAAAAAGTACATATTTCTTGAATTAACATTTTTAAAAATACAGAAAGGTATTGTTACTTTTCTCAACCATTTTATCTAACAATATCCCAGGTATCCAATCAAAATATCTCATGAGTTCTTAAAAGTGACATGATACATATACAGTGAAAATGTGAATTGATCTTTCCTATACCTTCCCAATAACATAAATGCCTGTATCACTTACAGCAACTGAAATTTGAGATTGGAAATGAAGGTATAACCACCAAGAGCAAAGATGGTTATGAAAGGATGAATGATAAGGAAGGGAAGGAGGATAGTCATTATGACGTAGGATATGTCTCACTGACTTAGTAGAGAGGAGAACCAAAATAATATTGACATCATTTCAATGTATTGTTTACACTAATATGTTAAACCCAGTCTTTAATAGGTCTCTATCACTTGCTCAGATGCATAGATATGACCAAAATTGAGTTCAGTGTGAAATATGAGGATAACCTAAATGACATGAATTTTAAGCTATTTAAAAACTTTAATCTATTTCAAAATAAATTTTAATCTATTTAAAAGATGAAACTGTAGATCTTATTTGTGTAACTGCTCATGATTAGCACTGCCATATTGCTATAAAGGCCATTTCATTTTAGGTCTTCCTGGCTGTCTAGGCTTATTGCTGCTTGTTATGAGTAGTAGTACAAAAAATATAAGAATCTGACAACGAATAAAGAGGGACAGAAATAAGAGGTGAGTCTGTTGTTTGACTCCTTGTAGAGCAAATGTTAACTGGAATTTTTCCCCTTTCATGCTTACAGTAGTGTCTAGATACACATATTACTTTGTTATATACATTATTATTTATATTATCAGAAGTTAATTGTTGTCAACTTATTATATCTTATCCCATTGTCAGGATATGTGTTCAAGATTGTTTGGCAATCTAGTATCTAAGTGAGTGTTTTTTAGATAATAGAAAGAATTTTTTCTAATGTTACCTTGACAGTTAATAAAATCATAAAATTTTAAAGTTGTATTTGTCATGCCACATACTATATGTAATTACATATATGTAGCACCACATTCACATTCTGCAAGTATGTGAATTGATCTCTTCACCAAATGATACATTGTTCTATGTCATTGAATGGAGTCCATTGAAAGGAGTCAAATTCAAATAGATAGTGGTAATAAGCAATTAATTAGAAAATCAAAACTGTTGCAAAATAATTTAAAGACAAGTCAATACATTTTAAATACTGACAACAGGGAATCAATTAAAATTCAAACTTAAGTCACACTATTGGAAGAAAATATAATATACAAAATATACAATAGCAATTACAGACATCTCTGATTTTTCTTTGAATTGACTTTTGAACTTGGGTTTTAATGTGAATGTTCCTGAAGGCCTAAGGGTTCAAATGCTTTTAGTACTGCAACTATACCTGGAATACAACAGAACCTCCAACCTGCTCTGGTCCACCTTTAGGGTTCTAAGTTGAAAATTTTATCAGTTCTTCACCTTATTTAAATTTCTACACAACACATAATAAAACTCAAAGATTTTAATCTAGCACTACAGGTCCTTCATAGTCTGAACACTTAAGTTTCATCTGATAATTTCCAACAACTGTTTGTATGTGTATCTCCAGTCTCATGACTTTTGCAGGGCCGTGTTCTCCAGTACCAGAGTCCCTCCTTTCTCCTCCAATTAATTCCTATTAGCTTTTAATCATTATAGCTTCAGAGAAGCCTTTATGAGATTGAGGGGGCACTTCCATAGCACACTGATTATATTTCTTTTTCAACATTTATCAAATTGTGCCATCAGAGCGTGGCCTCTGCCAGTAAGGTCTCTATTTGCTGGTAACCATGTCTGTTATCTCAGCCTCATTTGTGGAGGGCATCGATATAGGGATTAGTGAAAAAAAAATCTACTCTCTGGGATAATTTAAATGGATCTCCAGTGCCTCCAGAAAGTTAGTGTTTCCGTATTAACTATTAACACTTTTGATAGAATTTTAGAATTTAAATAATCAAAAGGCCTTGTCTAATGCAGTGTTTTTGAAAATATTTTGATCTGACCCACAGTAAGAAATGTTTTACATCACAGCATGTTATACACACATAATCATATGTCTAAAATAATAATTCCATGTATAATATTTACACTAAACTATTTATGATATGGTAAAAGTATAACAAGATTAATGTCAGATATTATTTCATTACCAATTAACACAAAAAGGTAAATCAAAATAATACCAAAATGAACCAAATAAAAAATCAAGATAGTTTTGGCTTATCCACAAAGATTTCAATTTGCATTAATGGTGAGAACTCTTCCCTAATTAATTTTATTTTTTTAAAGGTTTATTTATTTATGCATAAAGAACTGAGATATAGACCAGAAGTAAGGGGTAGGGGATGAGAGAATTCACCAGAAACAAAGTGTGGAGCAAACAGGCACATCGACTGAAATACACTGTTAAGGGTAGCAACGAGCTAGGTAGGAGAGGTCTGCTACTTCATATGGGTTAGCTCCCTGGCTGGAGATCAAACTCTCAAGCCACAGTGGCTGGCAATAGCTTGAGAGCGTTTGCTGAGACTCTAACCCCTCTGACACCAGGGAGGTCCCACCCAGTTCATTTTAAAGTACAGTCTCCCTACATTTTACAGATAAAAGAAGTGAGATCTTAAGAAATAAGTGACTTGTCCAGAAAAAATGAGTAGAAATATATTAAAATACTGCTCAATCTCATGCTTGTACTCTTTCCATTACAACACAGTGTAAAATATCTGCTAAGAAGTTATATAATATCTAACTCATTCACTCTTTGAGATGAGATCTCTTGGAGAGCATACATTAACCAAGGAAGTCCATAAATCAACTGCCTACCTTTTGTATCTTTTTTCTCTATGCTATAATCCATATTTTTTGACAGAATATCTGTGTTAAAAATAATAAAGCTCTGGAATCCAATAAGAAAACCTATTTAAAATCCTCAGGACTATAAACTCTGGATCCAAGCTGAGAAGTCTTCAATACAAATACTTTCATATCTGCATGATAGTCTGAAAAGTGAATGAGTGAGGATAATTCTATAAGTTGGGAAGAGAATCAGGCTGACAGTAAATCTATACTCTGGAATTCTAAATGAAATGATAATGAAAACTTCAAGTTCTTTGCTGATTTTTAAAAATTTTAACATATCTATATAGAGTTCGCTAAATACAAAAGAAAGATTTTTCTACTGAACGTCATCTTTACCCTTATCTTGGTAAATAAGATATTATCTTGGTAAATAAGATATTATTACTTTCTCATATTTATTAAAAAGTATAAATAGTGCTTTATCATGATATCATGAAAACCCCTGTGGGGTGAGCTTTGTGCATGAAATGGACAATTTCCTCTGTCATGTTAATTAGGTAGGACAAGAATACTCATCATTTAAGAGTGCCAGAGACTAAAGGCTTAAATTATTATTCTTAATTAAAAAAGAAGGGCCTCCCCTGGTGGCGCAGCGGGCGAGGGTCCAACATGGTGCGACAGACCTCTCCTGATGCACCTGCTGCTCCCCTCAGCAGTGTATTTCGTCAGTCTGCCTATTCTGCTCCCTGCTTTGGCTCTGGTGAATTCTCTCACCCTCCCACGCTTCTGACTGTACTCAGTGCTTATATAAATAAATAAATAAATAAATAAATCTTTAAAAAGAAATTAAAACAGAAAATCAGGGGTCTCCCTGCTGGCACGGGGGGTTAAGACGCAGCACTGTGGAGCTATCTGTACCCACTGCAGCACAAGTTCGATCCCCAGCAAGGGAGGTGATCCACATGGCACGGCAGACCTCCTCTCCTGACTCGCCTGCTGCTCCCCTCAGCAGTGTATTTCAGTAGATCTGCCTGCTCTGCTCCCCACTCTGTCTCCGGTGAACCTCTCACCCCACCAAAACTCTGGCCTGTACCCCAGTTCTTGCATGCATAAATAAATAAATCTAAAAAAAAAGAAAGAAAAAGAATATCAAATAACTGTACAATTATAGTTGTCACAAAATCATGTTTAAGTTTGAAACATCAGTCAACATGAGGGAAATGTGTCAGTTGAGAGGCCAAGAACATTTTTGAGAAACAAAATTAGACTAAGCAGGTATTTGAATGAAATCACTCATCAAATATCAGTTATTCATTTCTGAGTCTATAAAATAATAGTCAAGAAACATAAAAGTGAATATATCTATATACAAATTTCTTTACCATAAATTCATGAATTGATCAAATTCTTTTGGAGTTCAACTATGACAGCTGTCTCATAGAGTCTACATTTTATATTTCAATTATTTAGATAGGAACATTTACATTTTCATCTTTCATTCATATATATATACGATAATCCAATTGCTACCACACTTTCTATTTCAAACAAATAAAAATTCTAAAAGCTTCTCACATTTGCAGTCCAGAAAATACTTCAATGAGCAACATAAAACAAAAATTTACACCAAGCTTTTGACCACACTATAAAATATAAATCCTTTATTCTTTGAACCATAGGTTTTCCTTAATATTTAAATATAATGTAGTTAATCTATTGCTGCATATCTCCTATTTCTATTATTTAGAAATGATCACTTTGGCTCTGTTTAAAAAAAACTTCTTTCATTTAAAAACAAAATAAAATGTTAACACAAAATAAAATAGTAACACACATCAACAGCTTAATTTTAAAGCACTCTCTATCCCCAAAAGTATGCCTATCCCAGGAGCTGTGAACCTTTGTTCCCAATGATAACCCTGAGTGAGAAAAACTGAGTACTTACGCATACATCCTGGACTCAGGACTGGGGAAGCTTCTATTCACTCACCATCTGATCTACATTAGCCAAGTCAGGACAGGGAGGCTGAAAAATAATGAGAGTCATTAGCAACAGTAAAGGAAACAAGTCTGACAGGTTTAGTGACTGAAGTCTGTAGTCCTGACATAACCTGATAACATGATCAATTTGAGCCAACTGCTTCCACATAGTGAAGTCATTGTCAATATCTTCACAGAGAAGTTCTAAGCAGTGGAGGGCATGTTAGGTGCAGCTGGTGATTCAGAAGGCAACACTTTTCCTGTTGGGAGGTGAGGCGTAATCAACATTGAGGTGTGGCCACATTTATTTAAAAAAATTTAAAAACACTAAAACTCTAGAGTACATTGATGCCACTTCCATTTCATAACTAGAATCCTTTTGTCTCTCCTAGTAAGAGAAACATGAATTTTGGTGGTATAGAAAATTGGGCTACAGACCAAGAGGTTTGTCTCTACCATGACCTTGGGCAAAGCTGCTTAAGTTGCAGGCAGCACTTATTTTCCTCACAAGTAATGATAGGACTGCATTTGTTTTTTCTAATACTTTCCATTTTAGCTCTAAAAATAACAGATTGTATTGAAAGAATGTATTCACCCCATGCAAGCAAAAAAATAAAAAGTAATAGTTTTGTCTCAGTATGCAAATTCCCCAGTATTTATAGTCTCTTTAGATAACTACATTCATCTATGGAGATTTTAGTCTGAATACATAAATTTTAATGAAGATCAGTAAAGCTGCAGAATAGACATTGCAATTTTAAAAGTTGCTCTTAAAAGCTAAAAGCCAGGAGTAGTAAAGTAGTAAAAAAAATTTAAACATGCATATTTATTGCTCACACAGAATATTTCTAGCTGAAATACTATAAATACAGTAGCCTAATCATAGTATATCCTACCAGGGCAATAGTATAAAATATCTTTCCCAAGACAAAATGGAAAAACTGAGGGAGAAAGTCAGTACAATGATATGTCAAAAAAATATGTGACAATATAATTTTGCGAAGAAATGAAAGTTTCTGAATACAGTGCTCACAAAATTTACCAAGTCACTTTAACTGCATTGAAAATTATATCTTGGTTTACAAAAGTAATTTTGTTCTTTGTGGGTTTGACTTTTTTCAGAAATAGAAGTTATAAAAATCTAACAAAAAGTTGCTAAAATCATACTGCTTTTAGTTTAGGCAATAATTTTATTTTGATTGTCTATATAGTTGTACTTGTGCTAATGTGAAATTAAAATCAAGCAAATGTGATTTTAAAAAAAGGCTTTCATGTTTACATGTCAATAATAAATTAATTAATAATTATTATTTATTAAAGTTCATAAAAATGTGCTCAATGTTTATGCTAGTAAATAATATAGTTAAAAAAATAAAATCTGGGCCTCCACGGCGGCACAGCAGTTTGAGTGCACAGCGCTGTGAGGCTGTCTGCAGCCTCTGCAGCATGGGTTCGATTCCTGGCCGGCCAGGGAGATTCCCACATGGCATGACAGACCTCTCCTTTCTCACCTGCTGCTCCCCTCAGCAGTGTATTTCGGTCATCTGCCTGTTCAGCTCCTCGCTCTGTCTCTGGTGAATCCTCTCACCCTTCCGCGCCTCTGGCCTGTACCACAGCTCTTGTATAAAAATAAATAAATCTTAAAAAAAATAAAATATAATATTAATAAAATCTTCAGGTGGAGAACATTATGCTTGTGTAAGATGTCCAAGTTAATACAAAAGCCAATTTTAGGATTGTGAAATGAGTAATTAGCAATGAAGTTGTAGACATTTTTTTTTTTTTTTTTTTTTGTAGGACCCTCGCCAGCGGCCGGGGATCGAACTGGCGCTGCAGCCTCGCAGCCCAGCGCTCAATCGCTGCACCACCAGGGGAGGCCCCATTTTTTTACATATATGTAAACTACTGCATACTATACTTTCTCACATATATAATAAAGTACTAAAATGATGTCCTGGTTGATAAACATCTGTAATTATACTTAATTTGTTAGTTTTAAACAGTACAGTGAGACTTCAGGAACAAAGTTACATAGCACTTTTGGATGGTCTCTTCATGGTTTTGGAGTTTTCTTTTTTCCAACTGTCTAATAATAGAATCAAGTAAACATTAAAGATAAAGAAGATATTAGTGTTTTATATCCTAGAAATTGCAAGATCACAAGATCTTGCAAAATTTTTTTTGTTTTTATTAATATTTTTATTTTTTACATCATTGTTCATTTTTAAACAATATTTGCTTCCCCCCACCCCTCAGGTGTAGTCCCCATAGAGTTTCCTTCACCAATGCAACCGTGCACCATCACCTCAGTCCCTTATGCTCCTCCCTCCCTCCCTCTGATCCCTCTCCCTCCTCCTCCCCTGCAGTATGTCTCTGATTTATAATTGTCCATTTTTGCTTTTGTATAGCACAAACCTTTTAATGTCAAGGAGTCTCCCACCAAAAAATTTTTTCTTTTCTTTAAAAATTGTCCTCTGAACACACTGAACACACTGATAGCCATCAAAATCAAATGACAAAAATTACATATGCCCAATATTTCTATGTCAAAGTAGTAATTTGTGGACCTTCACAGATTGACATTGGCATCATCATTCAGCCTTCATGGTAAGGCTATGAGCATGTATTGCCCTCTAGATACCCTGAGGAAAGAAGAGGTGTTCACTGAGTGACACTGACATTTGTTGGCTTGCTTTCATTGTATTTGATGTATTTCCACTTACGTAAGTATTTGATTAAGTTAATTATTTATGAATACAATGATCTTGTTTCAGTTAAGCATTTCTCACAAAATAGAAAAGGTTGGATATAAATAATTAACAAACAGAAGATTGACATATTGGGAAGCATTAGTTCTTTCAGAGTAGAATGAGAGAAAGTGCAAGTTTTGGTTTTCAAAATCTTCAAATAGCAATACATTCAGCCTTCTGCTAAAATATAATAAAAGATATGATTGAGATTTTCTTGAATTAAAATCCACTTTTCTGGTCTTTGTAGTTTTCCCATACTACTCAGAGTTAACCACTGCCATTATACTAGTGTAAAACTTTCCTATATGAGAAAGCATAGATTATAAACATGATCTACTATTTCTTTCCAGTGTATGTTATTTAAAAAAATCATTAGGGGCCTCCCCGGTGGCGCAGCAGTTGAGCGCTGGGTTGCGAAGCTGCCCGCAGCCTTTGCAGTGCCGGTTCGATCCCCGGCTGCTCCCCGGCCACCAGAGGAGGGTCCCACATGGCGCGCAGACCTCTCCTGCCGCCCGCTGCTCCCCTCAGCAGTGTACTTCGGTCCTTCTGCCTGCTCTGCTCCCCGTTCTGGCTCTGGTGAATTCTCTCACCCTCCCCGCGCTTCTGACTGTACCCAGTGCTTGTATAAATAAATAAATAAATCTTAAAAAAAATCATTAGGTATGTCTCATTTGGAGTCAAGTGTATTGAGATATTGTCTTCTTCAATAAGTGACTTTGGATCTGAATAAAAGACTAATCTACTTTGTATCTTGTGTATTATATCTATCTCATTGACTTTGAATGAAAGAAAAAGATAAGTCAAGCTGAGTGGCACAGGATAAATTCCCCAGGTAGTATTTAATACAAAGTGTATTTTGTGATACAAGCATGAAATATGTATTTATTATCCTTCATAAATTTTAAATTGAAGGCAGTCCTTTAGGGCTTCAAGTAATCCCACTTAAGATCTGTATTAGATCTTAATAAATTTTTTTCAAAGCAAGTATCTCTCTCATGAGTAAATCATTCTCATGAATTTATGGCACTAGTGTGATGATTTCTAAATCTGTATCCATTTTAATCATGCACTGAAGTTATATTTCTTTAAATATCTGCTGGGTTTTTATTATCTTACTGTGACCACATACAATCATTTAAAAAAATATTTTCTTGACTCTCAACTATGTGCTAGGCACTTACCTGTCATTTTGCTAAGGCAAACATGCTAAATATGACAGCCTGCTCTCAGAATTTTAGTGCAGTTAAGTATCTAAAACTCAACAAATCTTTGTGACTTTAAGCTGCTCTGTTTTTGTTTTTTTTTTTGCAGTAGTACCACCCAAAATCCCAATGACCTACACTCAAAATCCAAAAGATATACTTGACTCAGTCTTCAACTTCATTCACTGTATTCAGACAATTTTGATAATTATTCCTTCTAAATATCGTTTTGGTCCATATATTCCTTTCTCTTCCTTAAGCAGTTTAAACTATATGGCAGCTTCCCAGCTGAACTTCATGATTCTTGTTCGTTTCCCATTTTAATTCACCTTCATGCTCAGTAAAGACCATCCATAAGCATCACGTGACTATTAAAATTTTTTAATGGTTCCTCATTTTCTACCACAATAAGAATGTTCTGAAATTCAAAATTCTCTAGGAATCATGGGTTTGGTCTGAGATGGCAGTGTAGGAAAAACTTAAACTTACCTACTCCCACAGACACAAAAAATATACAACATATAGAATAATTTAATCAGAAGACCTGAAAATCAGACAAATAGAAATACTATAAAAAAACAAGTCATAGAGGGGAAGCTCTGAGAAGAGTAGAAAAGACAGAGATATTCTCTCCTCAAAAAAGAAACCCCACCCCAAGAGCAGAGACTTATGGTCAGAAGGAATCTCTCAGGTGGAACTTTTCATGAGCTGAGTGGGAAGGGTTGGGACCTGCTCTGAGCAGGCCAACCCTTCATTTATTTTTTTTTAGATTTATTTATTTATTTATTTATTTATACATACATACATACATACAAGCACTGGGTACAGTCAGAAGCACGGGAGGGTGAGAGAATTCACCAGAGCCAGAGCGGGGAGCAGAACAGGCAGAAGGACTGAAGTACACTGCTGAGGGGAGCAGCGGGTGGCAGGAGAGGACTGGGCGCCATGTGGGACCCTCCTCCGGTGGCCGGGGAGCAGCCGGGGATTGAACTGGTGCTACAGAGGCTGCGGACAGCTTCGCAACCCAGCGCTCAACCGCTGCGCCACCAGGGAGGTCCTAACCCTTTAATCCTACATGGTGGTGATGAATCCCTAGAGCTCCTGCACTGAGTACAGGTGAGGAATGTGCCAAGGATAACCAAAGAAATACAGGAAACAGAAACCCCACACCTTAACGGTCTACACATAGACTCAGTCACTCCAGGACTCAGTGCAGCAACACAGGTCTTAAAAAACTACCCAGACTATAGTTGAAGGAAATCCACTTACCATTCTTATAACATCTGCCTAAGAGATAGGAAAATTTGGGGACAATCCCCAGGTCAAAAAGACTCTCAGAGGCCATTCTGACAGCCCCACACAACCTCAACTGTAGCAGCCACACGCGGGCACCATTTGAAACCGTCCATCTAGCTTATTATGGCCTGTGAATAAGCCCAACTCTGAGCTCCACCTACCCTGGCAATGTGACTTTGTGTCGTCACCCTGTGCCACAGCAGCATATCACAGTCAGGCCTAACCAACAGCTGCACCCACTCACAGCACAGTAGCTGTTCCACAGCCAGTTTGGGCCCATAGCACAATCATGGTGCATGTGTTGCCACAGCTATACCCACCCATTTCAATAAGTCAGGCTAAATGACAACCCTGTCTACCACAGAATCTCAAAATAGCAGACAGGTAGGCACAACCAACACAAGGGATAACCCATGTGCTCCACAGTCAGGCTGAACTTTGAGAAGATGATGCTAAGGGAACTAAGTCAGATGGAGAAAGACACATAATGGAAAATTGGATCAATTCATATGTGAATAATAAATAAACAAAGAAAACAAGCAAGGAAAACAAAACTTTGATTCTGATAACAGAATTATATTTACCACAGGGAAAAGAATAGGATTAAAAAGGATAGGATAAAATGGATTCAGGGGGTCAACTGCAGGGTATTGGATGGCTACAAAACCTTAGGTGGTGATCATAATGTAATGTAAACATGTTGAAGTAAAAAAACCATATGAAACTTACACATTATAATTACAAACCAGCATTATGTTAATAAAAACGCTTTAAGAAACAAATTTATTCTAACATTATCTCCCATGATATGTTGTATTATGAATTTTATTTATTTATTTATTAAAGATTTATTTATTTATTTATTTATTTATTTATTTATTTATACAAGCACTGGGTACAGTCAGAAGCACGCGGGAGGGTGAGAGAATTCACCAGAGCCAGAACGGGGAGCAGAGCAGGCAGAAGGACCGAAGTACACTGCTGAGGGGAGCAGCGGGAGGCAGGAGAGGTCTGCACACCATGTGGGACCCTCCTCTGGTGGCCGGGGAGCAGCCGGGGATCGAACCGGCACTGCAGAGGCCGCGGGCAACTTCTCAACCCAGCGCTCAACCGCTGCGCCACCGGGGAGGCCCTGTATTATGAACTTTAAATCCAATTAAACTTTACATAATTTAAACATCTGGTAGTCATTCTGACTTTATAATTTCTCTTGGTTATCATAGCCTTTTTCCCATTGAGGTATTCCAATGGGAATTTAATCATGACATTTTGTAAAAGTCCTACCCAGTAACCACCTCCTTCAATAAGATTTCTCTGACATTCTAGGATAGCAGTTTAAAGTGCAATTCCTGGATATGATTGTTTTGTTTATATTCTTGTTCTGCCACTAAATTTGGTTAAGTCACTTAATCTCACTGTGCCTCAATGTCTTCATTTGTAAAAGAAAGGTGAAAATAGTATCTATCTTTAGATTAGTTGTGAATAACAAATGAAATAATGTATGTAGATGATATGGAGCAGTATGTAAAGAGTAATTAATAAACATTACATCATCATCATTATCATCAAAAGTTTAGAAACAATGATATATTATTAAAGAATTTTTGGCTTCTCCTTTGGTAAACTTCCCTTGCACTTACAGTCTATGAAACATGATTGAGCCACTCATGAGATGCAGCTTTGTTTTACTTGCTGTTATTTATTCTAGGTTCATCTCTTCAAATACATTTGAAATCTTGAAGACCAAACCCTAAATCTTTTGCTTCTGAGATAGAATCATAATAGGTGGCCAATTAGCATTCACTCATTTGTTTTAGTCATTGCAAACTATATTTAATATTTATCCTATATGTAACTTCTATAAGTTGGAAATGTGATAATCTTCCTTTCATAACTTTGACCTTGGAAATAGAAAAAAATTCTATGCATGAAAGTAGCAATGTTAGCTTTCCAGAACTTTTAAAGAACTTTTTGCTTCTATGTGTAATTAAATTTTAAAAATAAAATAAGTAAATAAGATGATTTACTTTCTGTTGTCTCTATACCAATAGGCTTATAGTACAGAGCTAATAGTACATCTCAGCTAGTAGTACATCAAAGCCAATATCCAGGCTGAGGGGTGGGTTTCATTCAATAAACCCCACTTTTGCTCTTCAAAGTTTTGATTCCCAAGTCTGCTTTGTACCATCACCAGATTTCTTGCTAAACTATATTCTACATCTAAAATATTATTATTATTATTATTATTAAAGAATTCTGGCCAATTTCTTATTGCATACCCACTCACATAAAACACTGAAGTTCATTAATCTTTATCCCTTTTCAAACCATGTCTTTTACTTCATTCATCTCCAGTGAGTGTACTAATTCCTTAGCTATCTCTATCACTATCTATGCATAATTGAAGTGCTTCTCACTGGGGGAATTACTTTGTGAATGAAACAAGTCATGATGCAATATTGGCTGGTCAGTATTTCATCATGAAATCTCTAGTTAGAGCCTAATTAACAGCAAGATGAGAAATTTATACTTAATGACACATTTCAAAATTATAAATTATTCTCTCTTTTCTTTGGATTATGATAGAGAACAACTGTAAACAGGTATTTAATCATTATTAAGCTATGTCTTGATATATACTAGAAACAACTAAATATTTATCAAATATACTTAAGATTTAAAACATGATGACTTATTCTTAGTTCAACATGAATAACCATTCAGTTATTTTGTAGTGAGATGAACTTAAACCTGTTTCAACAGGGATTGTAGGAATTTATTACAGATTAATGTACATATATATTTTTACTAGCTAGTATGAACATAGGTTATTATTTCCTCTGAGCCATGTTTTTTCTCATTGTTAAATGACGGATTTAAATATCATTTAACAATAAAATGGTACATAAAGAAATACATATTGTTTAATATTTTTAATCCATTTTATGAATTTCCTATTTTAAGGTGAAATAATGCATTTAGTAATGAGAGGATGGGGAAAATATCAGTTAATTGAAATTGTTAGGTATGAGTCCCTCAGAAATTAAAATATTTTCTGTTTTAAATGAGATCTGGTTTTTAGCTTTTGAATAACATCATCACTTCAATTTCTAATAATGACTAAAATTCTTTTCAAAGCAGAATTGCCAATGCCTTGACCTTGAGAAGGTCCTACATTTAAACTTTTTTTCCTTTAAAATGTGGCATTGGATATGAACTTTTACACAGTTCTGAGAGCTCGACAATATCTGGAAAGCATTTTGAGAGATATGGAAAGTTAATCATTCTAAATTTAACATGGATTTCTCTTTGATTCACAAAATAATATATTTCTCAAAGTAAAAAAATATTTAACAGTTTTCTGTATGTTCATAATTGTATATTATGACAAGAGTTATAAAAAGGACAGTTAGAAAAACTGAAAGGTAAAAATACTATTTGCCAACAAATAATGTTCATAGAAAACCCAAGTCAATTAAGGATTCATTAACTAAACTAATAAAATATTACAAAGTGATCTTATTCAAAAAATAAATATAGCAAACTTAATAACTATGTATCAATATTAGCCAACTACAAATATAATCTTTCACAAAAACAAAAGTGATACAGTATAACTAGCAATAGCATTAAGAATGTGTAAGAACCACATAGATGCCCCAAAGTTAACAAATATCATTATATAATAAGAAAAAACATTCCTTAATATCAACACCAATCTCAAAAAATCAATTATTTGGAGGATGTCAAATTTATAGGAAATTGTACAAGTTTTCCAAACTTCTAATTTTCACTTGAGAATTTGAATTTTCACAAACAACAAATTATTATATTCCTGGAACTGACTGGCTCACTTTATTGTTTTTATTTGATAAACTGTCTCCCAAAGAACTAAGTCTAACTAACCATGATTTGCCTGTCAGTGCTCTGCTAAGTAAAAGTAGTGGTATGTTTTCAGTAGAAATTCTTTCACCTTTCAATTAACATGTCCAAACTTCCCTCAAGACAACCATTGTATTTCAGTATCCTACAGAAGTACTTATGCATGTTTTCAATTTTGTTACCTAGTATATTAAAAAATGTCTAACCAATGTTCAAGATTTAATAAAATTAATACTTTTTACTGCTTCATCAAAGCCATTCTTAAGCGAAAATAGACTTTTTCCCCCCCCAGAGTGCTTGAAAGGAAAAAATATGACTTCTGCTGTGGTTTCATGACATCACCTTGATTTACACTAGTGTGCCAGCAGTGTTAACTAAGATTGCTTCTGCCTAATCAGAATAAATGTCAACACTGAGAAACCACAGATAATATTATAACTTTGATGTCAATAGTCCACGAGAGTTTCAGGGATTCCCAGGAGTCTCTGGCACATACTTTGAGAAACACGCAATTAAACTAACAAAATAAATGCCATAGAAGCTCCCAAGATATCTACCGGAAATGCATATCTAATCAATAAATTCAAGTCTCATCATTCATTCATTTCAGGTCCAAGGAGAGACAGTATAATTTCAAAAGGACAGATTTAAAATGTAAGCATAAGTAGTACTTTTTTAAAAATCATGGCATAGGAAACTGTAGCATAGTTATAGGAAACTCAAAAGAGGAAACAAATAGACTTTAAAATATGCCTTAAACCTTTAGACATTATTTTCCATACCTTGTAGTTTATGATCGTGAAGTAGTTTCTGTCATTAGATAGTATTTACTTGCTTGACTGACAGCCGTTGGAAATGGTCCTAAGATGCAACTAAAAAAATATCCTCTGAAATCCAAAATTTGTGAAAAACAAAGCAGAGTTAACCTCCTTCTCCAGGATTTAACCTTTTAAATCTGAGTCAGGTGTGGACCACAATTCAAATGGGCTCTTTCTAATCTAACCACATGCCATCTTTCTTTAGCCAATCATAAGACCATGCTAAAAACAGCAACTGTATAATTGAGACATTTCCTAGCACACCTATACGGCACCCCTATCATTATCCTTGGCTCTCTTCCAGAGTTCTGAGGACAACACATATGCTGTCAGGTCTTACAGCTTCCAGTATGTAGAAAGAAACATTATGAAGAAAAGAATATTTACATAGACCCCAACACCACCTAAATCAATGGATGCTAACTCCAATAAGTAAAAAGTTGATGGTCAGAAAATTTGCATAGATCCAAAGTATCTCCCACAAATGAATATGACCAACAGTGGGGCAAATCTATAATGTGTTCTACTTGGTAGGACATAACATTTCTGCCCAAAATACAAAAACTCAAATGGGGAGCTAGTATGCAAAATATATGGGTTCAATACATCAAGCTCATGAAAGTCAAAGACTAGAGAACTTTTCTAGAATGATGGTGTCTAAACAACTAAATGTGCAACATGTGATTCTGGGTCCCTTTGCTATAAATGAGTGTGGTTGGAATAACCTGTGAAAATAAATGGAATATATGAATTGGGAGGCATGTTTGTTCTGATTTTTGTGTTTTCATTGTACTAAACCAATCTTCTAGTTTGTGGGATGTGCATGCTATAGCACCCTGCAGTCCTATTGCTTATTGGACATGATGACTGCATATTATAAATAATGAGGAGAAAAGAAAGTTGTTGTAAAAATCTTGTAACCTTTCTCTAATTCTGAAATTATTTTTTAAAAAAGAAAAAGTCAACAAATCCTAATGATGACACTAAAGAGAAAACCACAGTTCTCACATTATCATCCAATAGGAAGGATGGAGAGATAATTATCTTCAGGGAAAGGAATCTACTTGGCTGGGTATGAAGAAACTATATCTTTCAAAATTAGTCCTTAATAACAGTTGGCACAATTTTGTATCTGAACATCCTGTGAGTCTTTGGGTAATTCTGGGAATGCTAAGAGCTACAGATGAACATCTATTCCGTAATTGTGTTATGTAATTATATTAGATTTCTAGACTTGTAGCTGCAAGTTTGAATATCTTATTTCAGTATCACTTATAATAGTGTTAGACATTCGTCTTCTGTATTTAGTAATTTAGATTCTGTAATCTACAGAACAGATTCTAAAACATATGATAATTTGTCTAAAACACTTGTTCCTTTTAGAAATGTATAAAAACTCCTACATAGTGTCTGTCGTATAAAATGGCTATCTCAATACTCTTGAGTTTATAACAACTTATAATCAAGTGAAATTTTCATTGTCATTATTTTAATGTTTACATAAAATTAAAAGAAATTTTAAAATCAGGCATGGATCAAATTTTTTTCTAAAAAAAGCAAGTATTTGCTTTTTCTACTTTATTATTTGATGTTTTAGATACTTCCCTTGTTAGTTCCTTCATTCTTGCTGGGGTTTTTTTTGTGCATTTATGTTTAAATAATTTGAACTAATTACTCATTGGGAAGTGATGCTTATGACTATTAAGTTCTATGTGGATCTCTTCACTGTTGCCCTTGAGTTCTTTGCCTGTACTCCATGGTCCAAATGGTAACTAGAAGAGATCTCATTTAAATGATTGAATAAAGATATCAGGTACAGGAAGCGATATGACTGGAGATTCAGTTGTAGATATTTTCCTCTATTCTTCATTTATCTATTTTTGACATACTGAGAGCAACATTTACTTATTACACTCATGCAAGTAAATAGTGTCTCTTTCCTTTTTCTCTGAAAGGTTTCCTCTTCCCCTTTATGTCCCTTTGTTGTTGTTTTTCATTTAAATTATTTTACTTTTCATTACCTAACTAGGACAGATTGATTCCTTGAATTCAAAGTTCAGTTTTCTAATAGAGGCTACTTTGAAGGTTTCTTTTTTTGGTTTTGTTTTTGGAAGGGGCACCTGGATTGTTTTACTGTCTTTTAATTGATTCTTTCTTCTCTGCTCCACTCCAAGGTAGTATATTGTTGTATGAGTAGATAGCATTTATTATCTAAGGTAGCTGAACAGTGGGGGACCTCAGAGTCATGGAATGTCTTCAACCTTGGAGTTGAAGGCTGGTCCTTCGACTGGTCAATACTGAGGTGTTACTGTCCTATCTAGGTTTATGAGTGCCATAATGGCACCCACATCATTGTAGTCTGTCTTAGCCATTTGCTCCCAGTTCACATACTTCTTTCTGCAGCTGCTTAAGTCCAAGTCTCTGTCAGTGCTACAACCCTCTCATCACCTCCACATTTCATAACTAGAGTACTAGTACCCACAAGGTACCATGGGGGATAAACGTCAGGCTTATCTGTGCAGTCACCTTCCTCCATAAAATGTGCAATTATCCCTCTATATCATAAACAAGTCTTCTAGAAACAGGAAGCTTCATACACCGTTGGTAGGCATGTGTAGACTGGTCCAAGCCCTCTGAAAAACAGTGTGGTGTTTTCTCAAAATGTTGAAAATGAATCTGTGATAAAATCCAGCAATTCCACTCCTTAGTATCTACCTGAAGAATGCAAAAACTCCAATTCAAAGGGATATATGCACTTCTATATACATTGCAGCACTATTTGCAATAACCAAGCTATGGAAACAACCTAAGTGCCCAAGGACAGATGAGTGAGTTAGAAAGATGTGGTATAGCTACACAATGGAATATAACATAGCTTTAAAAAAATTAAAAGAAGATAAAAACTTGATAAAAGATAAAAACTTGTGATTTGCAACAACATGGATGGGATTACAGGGAATTATGCTAAGCAAAATAAGTGATAAGGATGAAAATAAATACAGGGTTGTTGAATTTGTATGTGATATACAGATAAACCAAACAAAAAGGTAAAATGAAACCAAACCAATAATAAATCCTAGAAATCTGACAGTAGAATTGAGGCTACTATGGTGGGAGCGGGAGGACAGAGAACAAAATGGAGAAAGGACACAATGGATTATGGTGGAAGACTATGAGTACCTTAGTAGTAGGTGTGGTGTGGTAACATATACCTAATGGGTGTGATCCTATACCTCTAAATCATATAGTTTTGTTAACGAATGTTATCTCAATAATATACACATACATACACACACACACAACAACAACAAATACTTTGCCATCCTGATATCCCACAATACAGTACTTCTTACAATAGTCTAAACTGAATCTTTTGGAGAGTAATACTGTCTCCTAGTTTTTCTAAACTATGGAAACTTCTAGATCTTCAGGTGACTTGTTTTCGTCTCCTTTTTTTTTTTTTTTTTTTTTTTGCCTTCTTAAGCCCATATGGAACCTCAAATGGCATTCTTTTGACTTGTTTGAATCTATAGCTCCATGTTCAAGGGTGGTTTACCCTTTGACATACAACATAGTTATATAGTTAAATTCCAATAAAGGAATTTACCAGAAATAGTGTTCCAGTATAAATATCTTGCATTCTGAAATTCCCAGGATAGTTTTCCTGAATCATAAATGCTTGTTTGCTTTTCTCTTTTAAAGGTAACATTATACATTATTAGATTTATAAAATCATAAGCCCATGTTCAAAAATCATACACATAGAATATGTCTTTAAATAATTATAACATGAGACAACTACCACTATATATATACACACACACACTTAATTTATTCTTAAGAGTATACACACACACACACACATATACACTTAATTAATATGTTGACTAAGCTGCAGGGAAGATCAGTATAAAAAAAACAAAACAAGATTGACATTTATCATTAACCATTGGGTTTTTTCCTGTCTAAGATCTTAAATGTCACTAAAAAAAATCTTTACTGTGTTTTTTAAAGAGTTATCTTATGTTGAAATTGTTTATGATTTGTGGTACTGTTGGAATAGTTCAGAGACACATCATCACTTCTTCATATTCTCATAGAACAATTATGCTGGATATGTTCAAATCATGAGAAGAGTTGAAATTCACAAAGGCAGTGGTTCCTCCAATTACAAAAGGAAATATTTTATTAGCAGCTTTAAACCTTAGATTCCAATTAAGTAACATAGCAATAAAGGTAGAAGCTATTTCTTGAGTTTCTATCTTGTGCCATATGCTTTATTTTATTATCTTTACTTTTCACAAGAGCACTTGGAGGTAATACTATCATCTTTTAAAAGATGAAGAAATAAGTGCTCAGAAGAGTTAGTGAACAAACCACAAGTCACACAGTTAGTGAATGGTAGAACCAAGATTTTAACTTGCATTTACCACTACACTCTATCAGTTATTGATTTGGGAAGAGCTTTTAATTTGGTCTCTCCTCTCAGCAAAGCATTCTACAGCCTTCCTCCCATAATTTAAGCAAAGACTGTAAAGTGGTAGTGTCAGAGACTACTAATCTCTTTCATCCCTACCTCTATTTCTACAGGTATAAGATTTGTCAAATTCAAGCCAGCAGATGTGGGGCCTTCCCAGCTCTATCTGTCTACTTTGTGTCTTTCCAAATGGAAAACAATTTTTTGACAATCCACCACTTTTGTAGGGCGATTTTTAAAAATTCAAATAACCCATTTGTCTAAAAATAGGTAATTTAATAAAATATGAGGTTGAGAAGAAGACAGGGTAAAAAAATCAAATGGCAAAGATCTGTTGACCAATTTAAAATGAAACACAACCAAGATAAATGGAGCAGTGGGAGTAAGGTGCGAGTCACAATGGTAGATATGCAAGTAGGCTGATCCCTCAGCTGAAAATAAATCAGTAAAAATGATAGCAAGCAGCAAAGAAATGGAGGACTCAGCTAAGGCTAATTCAACTCTCAAAAAAATTGTTGCCAGTTTAACAACTGATACCAGGACATTCGCCCAAGGACTATCTCTGATTCAACAAAGCAAAGGAAGGACCATGACTCATATACTAATTGAAGAGACACATCCCACATGAGGGCACAAGAATAACAGGATAGATTACTCTGATTCAAACAATTTTACATTACTTCCTTAGTGTGATGTCTTAGCTGTATTTTCTTCACTCCCATTTAAGAAAACCTACACAAATAAAGATAGTGGGTCATTATGATGATAAGGAGGATGTACAATAGAGTAGGGAAATGTTCCTGTGTGTGGTTTTGTGTGGGTTTGTGTATATGATAGAACAAGAACTCAGAACTGGAGTGAACAAGAACTCAGAACTGTTTTTGTGGAGGAATATTGAGTTACTCACTCTGATAACAAGATATGAAAAAATCCTATTGATTTTATTTAGATCAGATTGAAAGGGTATGGGAGAAAGAACAGCATTAATCTATCAACAGGGTATTAAATGTTGAAATGCCAGTTAAAATATAGGATGCACAGTTAAATTCTACTTTCAAATAAATAATAACTTTCAGTTAAAGTATATTAAAGGTAATATTTTACATACTCTCATATTCCATAGTTGCACTGCCTAGGTTTGAAACCCATTTGACACTTCCTAGGACAAACTATATTTTAGACATGCTTGTACTAGAAAATTGGTTTTCATTTTCTGAAATCCACATTTAACTGGACTTCCTGTGTTTTTACGCAGGATAAAATCTGGCAACTCTGCCCCCAAATGAATGGCTGATTAGTGAATATATTTCTCTGAAAGTGTGTTGTCATGAATCTGTGTATTTATGTATGTGTAGATGAGGAAAGAGAAAGAGAGAAATGAAATTTATGTGGCTTTAGAAGCAGAACCAGGGTGAGAAATATTATTTTATGGTTCTAAAATAGAATCTTTCTTTTTACTGTTGTATTACTAGTATATATAAATTACATAAAATTTAGAACATAAAAATAATTTTTTATCCACAATCCTATCATTGAGAGATTGCTATTAAAATTCTGATGTACATTGAAATTCTTCTGTGCTACTCTCATATCAACAAATATAAAATTGTTTGAAAAAAACCCTTAGTTTTTTTATTTTATCTTTTATTTTTATATTCCCCATACAATTGCATCCCTCTTATTTTGTCCCCTCTCCCTCCTTTCCCCGCCCCCCACCCGTAGTATGTCTCTGGTTCATAGTTGTTTGTTGATTTTGATTTTTTCTTTCTTATTGTTATTCTTTTTCCTGGTCCCTTGTTTAGGTTTTCTAGATTCCTGCTATGAGTAAGACCATCTGGTATTTTTCTTTTTCTTTCTGACTTATTTCACTGAGCATGATCCCTTCCTTCCAGCTCCATCCACTATTTGCAATAGCTAAGCTTTGGAAACAACCCAAATGCCCAAAAATAGATGACTGGATCAAGAAGATGTGGTACATATACACAACAGAATATTACTCAGCAATCAAAAAAGATAAACACATGCAATTTGCAGCAAAAAATCTTAGTTTTAAAAGTGCTAATGTAAACTAAAAAGTTTCTTTTTAAAAAGCAAAAATGTGATCTTGCCAAAAGCAACTGACAATTTCAATTAAATAAATTGAAAATGTGGTTGGTAAAAGTATAAATTTTAATAACTTAACAAATGAGTTTCCAAAAATTTTATGAAATGTCATACTTTAAAGTATTTATTGTAGGGGCCTCCCTGGTGGCACAAGGGGTTAGGATGCAACCTATGAAGCTATGAAGCTATCCGCAGCCACTACAGCACGAGTTCGATCCCCGACCAGGGAGCAACCCACATGGCACAGCAGACCTCTCCTGACTCACCCGCTGCTCCCCTCAGCAGTGTATTTCAGTACATCCGTCTATTCTGTTTCCCACTCTGTCTCTGGTGTATCCTCTCACCCCCCACACTCTGGCCTGTGCCCCGATTCTTGCATACATAATTAAATAAATCTTTAAAAAATATTTATTGTATTATCTGAAGTTACAATACCAAAACTTCTATTTTTGAAATTTATTATAGGTAATTCATGCAGCACCAATATCCCTACTATGTTTAAGAAATAAAATGTTTTTAGAGGAAAACGCTTAAAGGACCTTGCATTTTCACTTTTCACTAAGTCCTACAACTAATGCAGCTGGCCTAGTCCTATGTCATAGCACTATTAGGAAGTTAAATAATATCCTATTAAGGACTCATTCATTGGGAGTACTTAATAAATAGCAAGCTTTGTTATTAAAGAAATATTGTCAGTGCCCAGAATTTGACACCCAAGAACAATCATTCTTCAGTGAATGTTTGTAACACCTCATTTCCTGGCAACTCCCTGGCACATTGCATAGACTATAGAAGAAGAATTTCAGAGCTTGTTGGAGGAAAGTATGTTATGTCATCATGGTGGCAGCCATGTTTCCCTAGAACGCCAACTAATGGTCAGCCAGTTCCATTGAAGTGGATGCTCCCAGTTGCTCATGAGATTTTTAAGCGAGACCTGACAGCTGGTTGTTGTCACTCTGCATTACTTGGATCCTGCCTGGGCTCTTCCTTTGTCTCTGAGACAGGCTGGAGCTACACTGACTTTCTCATGTATATATGAGTCTGAATAAGTGGAAAGTGTCGGTGACTTGTTTTTGCTCAACGGCTCACTCCTTGCAGTATGACTGTTGCTGTGGATGCTGTCACTGTGTCGTGAGATCTAACTTCCACATCACTGCTGGGATGGCCAAGTGGCAGGTCACTGCTGATTAACCAGCGGTTGAACTTTGTTCAAAGGCAGTTTGGAAGAGATGGAAATGTTTTTCTTCCTTTTTCTCCTTGCTCAGACTATTCAGAAACATGTTAGTTCACATAGATTCTCTAAAATATATCCCACTACTTTGATATAAATCTCTGATCACATTGGTATTCAACCATTTTCTCTCCATGCTTTTCTGTCCATTCACTCCTCTCCCTCCCTCTTTCCCTATAATTGCATGTCCCAAAAACTAAGGATTTTTTTTACCTCCGTGTACTGTTTTCCAGGATGTCCAGATACAGTAAGGTGGCAATCCTAAAATACCTATCATTAGACTCTCTTTCTAGGGTTAAATCCAATTTACCTTATTAAAAAGAGCAGTAATAGCTTTAAATTGTAAAAACAGAATCTTTGTGGACTTAATAGTTAATTGATAGAGAGACAAAAGAGGAACAGGAGAGAGAATTATATTTACCAAACTCCAAGAAAGTAGAGGAGGTTTTCCCACTGGGAGAACAATGACAAAATTTCTGAGAATAACTTCTGTGCTTCATAGGTAACGAATGGTATGGTGGGTGGAAATAAGTCATACATACAAATAGTCAAATAACCAACACTGAAAAATAACTTAATTTGCAAAAGATGAAGCTTAGGATTTTTTAGGGACAGACATATCAAAAATAACTATGATGTAATAGGTGAGTACATGGATGAACAGGTTATCTTATGTGTAATTGTTCATTGTCTTATTGTGATTTATATTAATGTATAACAGTCATTCATGACTCAATATGCAGGGAAAATTTTCTAATGTAATATCTTTAAATGATAACAGTGAGACTTGAGAAAAGAAAAGAACACAGCATGACCAAAATTTCCACTCCTGTCACAGAAAGAAAATGAGAGATTCTATCAAATTCTTAAGAGAGACAGTTTGACACAGAAAATACTTCAGTGATACAATCAACTTTTACCCTATAATTAGTGATAATCTAATTAATATAGGTCTACAAATGTTCAAATAAAGATTGGGGAACTCAATAAACATAGTAAAGAATCAAACAATGTGACATTGATATTAAAAATTCAAATACCTCCTGATAATAGTATGTATTGAATATACTGGGCCACATCAAGTTTCTCATCAAATGTTCAATAAATCCTTTGATGAACTGCTTGCTTAATATATAAACACAGATCTTATTTTGATTGCATCGTTAAGCAATCTCATGACGTATGTTCATTTTCTTATGGTGGCTGAGGTTGCAGGAGTTCAAAATGCTTGACGGGCAAGTAACAACACATATTACCTAATTTCAAATAATGTTAAAGGTTTGACCTGTCATGTGTTAAGGTAAGCTCTGATTAATGTCTTTATCATTTAAGCACTGAAGGGAATAGCTATGTCATATACTTATATCTCAAAAGCTATATTCTTTCACATATTTAAGCTGCAACCTTTACAGCAGCCTCACTTCCCTCTTAGATATCTTATAATTGGGTCAAGTCTTCTGTGACATCTCATATTAATAAGAAACTCTCATTTCAGGCAAGGCCAATGATAACTGTAAGAGGAAGTAAAGAAACTTCTGATGTGGGGGCCTCCCCGGTGGTGCAGCGGGTTGAGCGCCGCGCTGTGGGGCTGTCCGCAGCCTTTGCAGCGCAGGTTTGATTCCTAGCCAGCCAAGGAGAAACCCACATGGCGTGTCAGACCTCTCCTGTCTTGCCCGCTGCTCCCCTCAGCAGTATCCTTGGTCTGTCTGCCTGTTCTGCTCCCCACTCTGTCACTGATGAATTCTCTCACCCTCCTGCACCATTAACCTGTACCCCAGTTCTTGTATAAATAAATAAAATCTTTTAAAAAAAATCTTCTGAAGCTATTTGAATTTGAATTAATCAGTGAAAGATGAAAATGACTGCCTATAACATAGTAAGTTCATTTGCCTTGAAGTGTGTGTTTGAAGCTAGTACTATGTAGATCTGTTTAGTCACAAATATTTACTGAAGTTCTGTCACATAGAATGTGGAGGCAGCTGCTGGAGAGATGGTAGTGAAAGCAACAAAGTCCTTGCCTTCTTGGTAGCTAACAGTCAAAGAGAGAAACCAGGGAGAAAACAAGTGAATGCATAATATAAATTCTAGATTGTTTTTGGCCCTCTGAAGCAAACTTAAGCAGAGCGAGGACTTGAGAGTGAAAAGGGTAGAGGCAGTACTTAAGTACTCGAATAAGGAAAAATCTTTGTGAGAATGTGAAATCTAAATTGAGACCTTTGATAGATGTTAAAACACCTATTAATTCATTGGCTCCTTTTATATAAATTTATATTTTTGATTTATGGCTGATTTATGATAATACATATTTAGAAATAAGTAGTATATTTTCACTTTAAGGCATTGTTTACAGTTTTAATAAATATGAGGATCCCTTATGATAAACAACAATCCCGCTGTTCCCTTGGAGCTCCAAACCTGGGAACCACTTCTCTGAATGAACCCCATATGCCCAGTTCTACCCCTCTACTCCTTAATGTGCCTGTCTTACCTAGGGGACTCAAATGTTTGGTTTGTTCAAGTTTATTATTCCTTTCACGTGAGATGCCAGCCATTTCCAACACTCTACCTGACCAAATTCTCCCTCCTCCTCAATGGCCTAAACTCCTCTAAAGCTTCACAATGTATCCCCATTTTGGTGGAGGTGGGAATGCAGAGTTGCTGTGTGCTGGGTACTATGTTAAATGCTTTGCCTTCATTATGTTAGGTACAAGCCTCATAACTGATTACTACCATTCCTACATTGTAGATAAAGGACATCAGAACTTAGGGAATTTAAGAAATTTGCCTAAGTTCATGCTACTGGCAATCTTCAATTGAAAAATATTATTGAATTGTTGTCTTAGACTTCCCTTCTCTACACTCTTCTGTCCTCTTTATAGTCCTTAAGTCTTAGCATTTATATAGATCTTTAAATTTTTTTTTTAGATTTATTTATTTAAACACTGGGTACAGTCAGAAGCACAGGTGGGTGAGAGGATTCACCACAGACAGAGTGGGGAACAGAACAGGCAGACTGACGAAGTACACTGCTGAGGGGAGCAGCGGGCGGCAGAGGTCTGCACACCACGTGGGACCCTCTCCAGCAGCCGGGGATCGAACAGGCACTGCAGAGGCCGTGGGCAACTTCGCAGCCCAGTGCTCAACCGCTGCACCACCAGGGGCGGCCCTAAAATATTTTTAACCTCAGGTAGTGCTCTTAGAGGACAGTTTTATTTATTTATTTATTTATTGTATTTGGAGTTTTTATTTCACATAATATTTTGGAGATTTACCCATATTTTATTTTGTTTTATATTTTATTTTATATTATATTCCTTTCTGTACAGTGCATGCTTTCTCTTTTCAGGTGTAGTCTCTGCAAAATTCCCATCACCAATTCAACCATGCACCATCACCATAGTCCCTTGTATAAGAATACAATGCCTCCCCTGTTTCCATTTATACTGAAGTGGATATAAGCAATTTGTGTACAAATAAAAAAGTACACAAGGATAAAGAATACTACTTGTACTAACATTGTGCAGGTTGATTCAGAATATAAGTCTGCTGAACTCAAGGCATTGTTTGTCTTAGAACTTGATGAAAAAAATAGCACAATACGCATATACATATTATTTTAATACCAGATGGGCTTTGGTAAGTGTTTGAAAAGAAATTCAAATGTTCTACTGTTGAGGAATGGAAGAAGAGAAAAATCTTAACCAGAAAGTTTTTTTTGGTAGAATTTGACCAACTGTGGAAGGATATTAGAATTTCAATTGGTTTATGAGTTACTAAAAGAGGACCCCACAGATAATGCTGAGAATTTAGATATAATTAAGAAAATTCTGGAATACAATTTTTTTTAAATAATAAATTTTATTTTTATATTTCCCATACAATTGCAACCCCCCCATTCTGACCCCAATCCCTCCCCTCCCGCCCCCCCACCCCCCAAAAAGTGTCTCTGGTTCATAGTTTTTTGTTGATTTTGATTTTCACTTTCTTATAGTTATTCATTTTCCTGGTCCCTTATTTAAGTTTTCTAGATTCCTGCTATGAGTGAGACCATCCGGTATTTTTCTTTTTCTTTTTGGCTTATTTCGTTGAGCATGATCCCTTCCAGCGCCATCCATGTTACTGCAAATTGCATGTGTTTATCTTTTTTGAATGCTGAGTAATATTCCATGGTATATATGTACCACATCTTCTTGATCCAGTCATCTATTTTTGGGCATTTGGGTTGTTTCCAAAGCTTAGCTATTGTAAACAGTGCTGCTATAAACATAGGGGTGCAGGTGTTCTTTGGAATTGATGTTTCTGTGTCCTTTGGGTAAATACCTAGGAGTGGAATTGCTGGATCATATGGAAGCTCTATGTTTAGTAGGTCCAGAAATCTCCACACAGCTCTCCATAGTGGTTGGACCAGTTTGCACTCCCACCAACAGTGCAGAAGAGTTCCTTTTTCTCCACACCCTCGCCAACATTTGTTGTTGCTAGTTCTTTTAATATGTGCCATTCTCACTGGTGTAAGATGGTATCTCATGGTAGTTTTGATTTGCATTTCCCTGATGGAATACAATTTTTAAAAGTTACTTTTCATGTACTACTGAATCACTGAAGGGTTTTAGAAGTTAATTAGGAGATCTCAGGAGTTAGGACCTGAGGAACGATGGTAGAGAAGGTGAATTGAAGGTGATAATGAATTTTCAAGAACATTAATGCTATTAAATAGATAGATGAACAGAGGGAGAACACATAAGTTTGTCAATATATTAAGTTTATGATGCCTTAAATTGTTTGGAGTGATAAAATAGGCAACTGGAGATATGGCATCTAGCAGTCTAAACCTGGTTGTTATTATGACTATGTTTGATTTGAATTTGCTTTTATTTGTTCTTTCTTTCTACTAGATTACCTGCTTTTTAGAGATTCCTTTATTCCATAGATACATCTTTATTTATCATGGAACTTGATGCTATCCTTTGGAAGAATGTATTTTAAAATGGAATTTAATCTGTGCTTCTTCCCAGAACTGTTTTTAAACTCTTCCCCTACACACGATGTTACACTCATAAAACTTGTTTATCCTCTGAATTGTTAACTATTTCCATTTTATGCCTGGTACAATTGATAAGAATGTGCACAAATCCTCTTGGCTTCTTCCTATGTTTAACAGAAATAAGAATTGTAAAGGAAGTTTTTACTTTATTCTTCTCCTTTTAGGGGAACTTCATTTTGCCTATGAATGAGAGTTGTTAGGTAACTTCAAGTTTGACAATTATGGAAAAATTTGTAACAAATGATACTTGGGTTATAGTGCCCTCTGCTGGGATAAGTGATGGAACATTAGTGTTTTCTGTTTGATATAAATTTGTCAATTTTTTTTTATGATTTAATTTTTATTTTTTTATTTGCATTTACATGTGCATATCACTTTTTATTTTTTATTTTTTTAATAATAAATTTTATTTTTATATTCCCCATACAATTGCAACCCCCCCATTCTGACCCCAATCCCTCCCCTCCCGCCCCCCACCCCCAATTTGTCAATTTTTAAAGACTTTCCTTCTCTACACTGTTTCCTTTTCCTCTTCTCCCAAAGAAAGAGTTAGCTCGGGCCTCTCCGGTGGCGCGGCGGTTGAGCGCTGGGTTACGAAGCTGCCGGCAGTCTCTGCAGCGCAGGTTCGATCAGCCTGCTGCTCCCCTCAGCAGTGTACTTCGTCAGTCTGCCTGTTCTGTTCCCTGCTCTGGCTCTGGTGGATTATCTCACCCTCCAGCGCTTCTGACTGTACCCAGTGCTTGTATAAATAAATGAATAAATTTAAAAAAAAAAAAGAGCTTTCAGATACCAGACTGGGTTTTTTATCATTATACCATTAAGAAGAATCTGTTGCTTATCATCCAAACCTGTAATTCTACGCTTTCTTGATCTGAAACATTTGTGTGTCTCTTCATTCTGTTTGATTAGCAGAGTCCTTTACTGTTTACTCTGTACACACTCTCTAATTTTTGCAAGAGTAGAAATTGGTGCCAAAAGTTTGTTTTAAGGAACTAGTTTAGGCCAGAGAAATTTATGTCTCTCCAGGTACAAAAGTGCTCTCTCACAGTTCTCACACACTTAAAGTTAGAAGGTGCTATTTGAGTTCTGACTAATGGCCTAGGAGCATTAGTGGATATTTTGGGGGGATCTGTTTTCAGTTTTCTCTTCCACTGCCTTCAAAATTGTGGAGGCCACGTAGTGGCATGGTATAGCAATCAGACAAAAGCAATCTGGGTTGTTGATGCAGATACCTTAGAGAGTCTTGAGACTGGTTATAATGTATGAGTGAGAAATAAATTTTGATGGGTTAAGCTGTGAAGATTTAGGTGTGTGTTACCACAGCATAATCTGGCCTATCCTGATTAATGCATGATGCTATATTTAGTCACGGTGTTTGACAATATGTTTTCTCTGCTTTGGATGCTATCCCCAAGCACCTCCACCCCTTCACTCAGAAATATTTTCCTGACTGCTTCCTGTTCCTATTATAAGTCTTAGCTGAGTAGTGATTGTCCTCATCTCCCTTTCTGGGTTATTTGCCTCTTTTACAAGTTTTTGTTGTATATCAGTATATAGCAAAATAATTCTTGGTTATTTATGGATTGATGAGATTGTTTTGTTCATATTTATTCTGTATGCTTTGTTTTAAAGCAATTAACTTAGATAAGCAATTTTTAAAATCTGCTCTGCTGACCTCTGAGAGTCCCTAAGACTCTTTTATTTATTTTATTTTATTTTTATTTGTTTATATATATTTTACATCATTGTTCATTTTTAAACAATGTTTGCTTATTTTTTTTTCCCTCAGGAAATTCCCCATAGAATTTCCTCCGCCATTTCACCCATGCACCATCACCACAGTCCCCTGTGCTCTTCCCTCCCTCCCTCTGATTCCTCTCTCTCCCCCTCCCCTGCAGGATATCTCTGGTTTATAATTGTCTGTTTGTTTTTATTTTGTTGTGTTTTGTATTGTTATTATTTTCCCCCAATGTCTTATTTGTTTCCCTGTTTTTCCTGTAAGTGAAACCATCTGATATTTTTCACTTTCCTTCTGACTTATTTCACTGAGCATAATTCCTTCTAGCTCCATCTATGTTGCTCTGAATGGCATTACTTTATCTTTTTTGATTGCTGAATAGTATTCCATTGTGTATATGTGCCACATCTTCTTGATCCAGTCATCTATTTTTGGGCATTTGGGTTGTTTCCAGGTTTTACCTATTATAAATAGTGCTGCAATAAACATAGGGATACAGGTATTCTTTTGAACCAATGTTTTTGTGTCTGTAGGGTAGATTCCTAGAAGTGGAATTGCTGGGTCATATGGTAGCTCCATTTTTAGTAGACTGAAGAAACTCCAGACAGCTTTCCATAGTGGTTGGACCAGTTTGCACTGCCACCAGCAAAGTAGGAGAGTTCCCTTTTCACCACATCCTTGCCAATATTTGTTGTTGCTAGTTTATTTTTGATATGTGCCATTCTTACCGATGTAAGGTAGTACCTCATTGTGGTTTTGATTTGAGGAAATTTCCCTGATTATAAGGGAAATTTTTTTCATATGCCTGTTGACCATTTTCATTTCCTCTTTGGAGAAGTGCCTTTTTTTAAGTTCTCCCTGTCCATTTCTTGATTTGATTGTTTACTTTATTTTTGTTGGGTCATGTGAGTTCTATGAACATCTTTGTGACCAGTCTCTCATCAGTTGTATGGAGTATAAAGATTTTTTCCCAATCAGTGGTGTGTCTATTTGTTTTGGTTAATGTCTCTTTTGCTGTACAGAAGGTTTTCAGTTTGATGTATTCCCAGGTGTTTGTCTTTTTGGCTTTCTTTGCCAAAAAAATCTTTTAAAAAAATCTTTAAAGATGTTACTGCGATGTATGTCTTATAGTGTTTTTTATACCTGTATTTTCTTCTATTTATTTTATGGTTTCAGGTCATATGTCCAGATCTTTTATCCATTTTGAGTTTATTTTTTGCAAGGTATGAGGTAGTGGTCTAGATTCATTTTTTTTGCTTATGTTGTCCAGTTTTTCCAGCACCATTTATTGAACAAACTGTCCTTTTTCCATTGCATATTTTTTGCTCCTTTGCCTAAGACCCTTTTAAGAGGTCTGTGAAATCAAAGCAATGAGCAATTATAGCTAAAACTGATGATATGTCAGTTAATCAAGGTAGTGGCGTCATATTATACCAGGAGTTGTATCATTGTGTTCTTCAGTGCCACATGTTTACAGAAGAAAAGAATAATTTAATTTGAGATGTCCTGGATGAAACATTAAAAATTATAAATTGTAAGCAGGGACAAGATGACAAGATGTCATCCTATAGGATGACAATATATAGGATGACAAAGAAAAGTAAATGTGACTTTCATTGGGAGAGACCATTGTAAATTTCATAGGTCATATAGATGGTCTAGTTGTTTTTGGCTTTGTATAACTTATTTAGATATTTATATCACATTTATCTTAGGTTTTTTTTTTAGTAGGTTGACAGGAGAAATAGTGATATATTTTCATAGACCTTTTATGTGAAGTTTAATGAGACGTGGAGAATCTAAGAGATTTTCTTCAACACATTTCTAAATTTTACCATTTTTTAATCTGTCCTATCTTTGTTATAGAGCAGGGTGAGGGGCACCCCAGAACCCCCAAACCTGCCCATTCTAAATAGGTTCTGCCATCCACCACATCAAGACAAAACCTACTCTAGTGCATAAGACCTTCAATGAAAAAGAAATTTAATACAATTAGTGTGCAATACAGAAAAGAGGAAGAATATGGTTCCAAATCAAGCACCCATAGTTGCCCATCCCCTCGTGGGTAAATGCCCAGCCAAACAGAGTTGGCCCAAAGCAGGACACTGAGGCCCAAAAGCCTGCCACAAATAGAAGGCACATTCCAGTGGGGACACATAGAGCAGGGTCAGAAACAGCCAGACAAGTCTGGGAAGAAAGAAGTAAAATAAAAATCAAGATGAACATTGCCATTGTTAACCTCCCCTCAGGTCTCTCACCCTCATCTCTTTCAACCAGACCAAAGCCAAAACAAGTGCAATTTCTTCACGTCTCTTTGCTCCATGTGCCTCCTCCAGGTCTCCTTCTGGCTCTCCTTCCTGTTTCCTTCCCTCTTCCAGTCTCCTCTCCAGCTTCTTTCCTTCCCTATTCAGCCCCACTCTCTCTTGGGGTGGGGCAGGAAACCTGGAATGTCCCCTTTTTCTGGGGACCACCCTGTTATATCTTCTATATCCTTCTCATTCTCTACTTGGCTCCCCTGGATCTGAAGGGTAATATGAAACAAGATATTTATTTCCAACTTACCACTTGGAAAGTTTCATAGTAAACTATAAGTGCAGAGAGTGAATGGAGCCCATGCCATGTTCAGAGAGCATTTTAATATATATCAAGTAAGAGAGATAAACTGTTCTACAAATAAAAATGCCACTATTATTATTTCCTAGTGTGAATGTATTTTTTTTAAAGATTTTATTTATTTTTATATAGAAGAACTGAGGTGTAAGCCAGAGGTGCAATGGGTGAGAGGATTCACCAGAGACAGAGTGGGGAGCAGAGCAGGTGGATCTACTAAAATACACTGCTAAAGGGAGCAGCAGGTGAAAAGGAGAGGTATGCTGTGCCATGTAGGTTAGTTCTTTTTTTTTTTTTTTAAGATTTATTTATTGATACAAGAACCAAGGTACAGTCAGAGGCAGGGAAGGATGAGAGAATTCACCAGAGCCAGAGCGGGGAACAGAACAGGCAGACTGACGAAGTACACTGCTGAGGGGAGCAGCGGGCGGCAGGAGAGGTCTGCGTGCCATGTGGGACCCTCACCGGCAGCCAGGGATTGTACCAGCGCTGCAGAAGCTGCGGGCAGCTTCGCAGCCCCGCGCTCAACCGCTGCGCCACCGGGGAGGCCCCATGTAGGTTAGTTCTATGGCCCAGAATCAAATTCAGGACTTAGTGGTGATAATGCTAAGACTTAATCGCTAGGCCACCAGGGAGGCCCTGAACTTCTCATTAGCATGAGCTATTACCCAAAGCTTTAGGGAATTTTACTCTTTTCAGAACAAGCAAACAAAACAAACAAACAAAAAAATGACAAAAATGTGAATTGTCAATATCTCTTGTCAAAGTCATTTCATTATCATGGACTTCTGTGTTGGAACAAGAGGCAGAATGATATAAGCTAGATGTTACTCTGTTTCCTTGTGGAAGGAATGTTATTAAACTCTTTGTGTCTCAGTTTCTTCATCTGTAAAATTAGGATAATAATGGTTTATGTCAGAATTAACTGGAATAATACATGTAAAGTTATTAGAATTGCACCTAATACAAAACAAAAACTTGCTAATGTTAAGCATTAGTTTCATCTATTATGATGATAATTAATAACATACAATTTAATGCTAATTATCACTAAATGGGTTAATATGAAGGTAGCTAATAACTGGAATTTAATATGTTGATACTTCTTTAAGAGTATTTGGTCTTTCAACATTTGAAAAAATTGGGTTTATAGATAGAAAAGAACAGAAAAAATCATGTAAAAGCAAATTTACGCTACCTTAGAACAAGTAAATCATATGGTGCTTTTTGTTTTTGTTTTTTTTTAAAGATTTATTTATTTATTTATAAAAGAACCGGGGTACAGGCCAGATTCACAGGAGGGTGAGAGGATTCACCAGAGCCAGAGCTGGGAACAGAACAGGCAGACTGACTAAATACACTGCTGAGGGGAGCAGCGGGCAAAACAGGAGAGGTCTGCTGCGTCATGTGGGACCCTTACCGGCTGGCTGGGATCAACCCAGTGCCGCAGAGGCTGCAGACAGCTTCACAGTGCTGCACTCAACCGCCTGCGCCACCAGGGGAGGCCCTGGTGCTATATGTTATCTACTTATTCCAGATCTTTAATTGATTGAAAATGGTTATAAATAGGTAAACATCCATATTTTCTGGGAGTAGAAAAATCAATGGGTAAAATGTTTCATTTTTATATTCAATATAGGTGATTGAAACTTCAATTAAATTGAAATATCATACAAGGGTACTGGTGAAGATTTAACTCAAAATATCAGTAAATACTGATAAAAAATTTCTACTCAATTTCTACTGTTACAAACTTAAGTGCTCTTAATGAAGATTGGTACAGTTCCTACAACAAGGTCCTATACTTGCTTCTACAAACCATGGGACCAAGAATTTGGCCAAAATTTAATATTTCTCTCCTACAAAACAGCTAGTTACAGGAACAAGTATGGATCTATCTCTTGGGACAGAACTGCTCTCTCTTCTCTGCCCTTCAACCAACCACAACTTCCTCCTTGGCCCCCAGTCACAGTTTCTAGATATAACTCCTCTGCCATTCCATCCTCTGAAACAGCTGAGACCTACTGGTACCATTTTTTATGGCTTCCTGGAAAACCATTTCCTGGTGGAGGAAACAAACTCATTCAGAAGATGGACAATTACCTGATAAAACTCCAGAGGCTTTAGAGACCTAATCTTAACTGGCCCTCCTCATCTTAAAGCATCACCAAGAGCCTTCTGTATTCAGTGGTCCTTGAGGGGCCTGGCCTAGAGCTTCCCTCCAACCTCGCTAGAGCTTTGGTCATCCGAGAGCTGTGAACCAAGTGGGAAAAAAACAAAAAATAAAAGAGAAAAAGCTACCTGCAAAAGACTCTTAGGTAGACAAAATAGCAACAACAAAAAAGGACAAAGGAAGGTGGGAAGGAGGAGGAGGAGAAAATTATATTGAACAAAGATAGTCTGATTTTAATTTTGTTTTAATTAAAATACAATACATATTTTCATGGCTCATAGCTATTTTTTTTTAAATAATGTTACAAGAATTTCCATAAACTTGTATCAGCACTGAAGAATTAGTGTCCCTGGTCTTTGTAAGTCAAAATGCATTGTGTTGCTTAGTTTTGCTCATGGTGAAATTCTTTCCCACTAATTACAAAAGTTGATTAAGAATCCAGTAAAATAAAAGACTCTAAATCAGTCAGTGACTATATTTTTATTAAGTTTTGTTCACTACCACACCTGTTCCACAGTGTTCTGATATGAAGGCAAATAAAATGTGATCAAACTGAACCTTTCAGAAGGAATTTATTCCAGTCTCTTAGAGTTGTCCTAACCAACTTTCCATGGACAAGAATGTACTTTCATAAACTAGAAAGTTTAATGACTAAAACCAAGAACTTTTTATGATGTGGTGAGATAGCTCCAATGTTGATTCATTAAATAGAAAGCAAATAGTAGTAGGCTGGTTTGCTAGGAACACTTACTTTGCGTGGGACTTTCTGAAGGCCTAGAATGAGATTTCTTGTTTTGTAGAGTCTGCTTAGAATTAAAGTTCATAAATTCCCTTGGGAACACAAGTCTTTCGAAATAATCATTGTACACACTAATTTATTAAAGGGCATATTAAATAAGGCAAAAATGACCTGATATAATTGTTACAAGTCTCTCTTGTCTTAGATACCAGTCTTGGAGGCAATCCAGTTGCGGTAGGAGGTCACTCGAACGTAGACACCTGGCTTATTGATTCTACCACATTCTAAACCCCAGCTCACTATTCCAACAAGGTACCAAATATCTCGAGAATTGGGGTAAACCAATGGTCCTCCAGAGTCACCCTAAATAAAACAGAATATTAAACATTATGAAAATTTACTTCCTGATTTTTCACATCAAGTGATAAGCCCAGATGAAGTTTGTGATTTCTGCTTCATAGAAACCATAGGAAGGGGCCTCCCTGGTGGTGCAGCAGTAGAGCGCTGGGCTGAGAAGCTGCCCGCAGCCTCTGCAGCACCAGTTCGATCCCCTGCCACTGGGCGAGGGTCCCACATGGTGCGCAGACCTCTCCAGCTGCCCGCTGCTCCCCTCAGCAGTGTACTTCATCAGTCTACCTGTTCTATTCCTTGCTCTGGCTCTGGTGAATTCTCTCACCCTCCAGCGCTTCTGACTGTACCCAGTGCTTGTATAAATAAATAAAAAGAAAAGAAAAAGAAACCATAGAAAGGTGTATGGTATAAATTCCTTCATCACCCATAATCTCAGCTCTGGATGGTAAGAATATACTCCCTGGGACTCCTTGATATTTACCTGAAACCTTGAAGGTGTGAAATGAGAAGTTACAAAGTCTAGTTCTATGAGAAAAATTTGGGGAGATCTGTATTATGAAAGTACTTGCAGTCCAGGGTTTCATAGCTGAGAAAGTGGCCACAACCCTAGCCTTTGGGGCTCAAAAGGTAAGAGAAATGGACTGGATGTAACTGAAAATTTTCAGGACTAATTCTTTTCTGACATATAGGTAAAATAATAGATTGTGATACTAGATTATTTTGGTTGATATGCCAGCTCTTCCATTTTTTCGTTGTGAGACCTTATATAAATCACTTCACCTTCTTCAGTTTCCTTGTCTATAAAATGACAATAATGATAGAATCTGTGTCACAATGTTATGGTGAAGATTAAATGAATTAATATTTGTAAAGAACTCAGAGTAAATCCAACATACATGTTTGTTAAAAATTTATGAACTCATTTGTCTGCAGGGAAGAATTACTTTAGTGTGAAAGCTGAAAGGAAGTTTGACAGACTTGTCAAAGTACAATGAACTGAACCATAGAATTGTCTCTGCATTAATGATTTCCATAAAATAATAGCAATTATTGATATACTATTTGTCCGATGTGAATAATATCCAGCCTTACCTGACAGGCATCAATGTTTCCTTCCATATAGCCAGCACATAACATCGTGTCCTGCACCAGACCATTATATGCTTCTTTAGCATTACAAGTGTTTGTATCAATAATCCTCACAGGTGCTTTCTGAAGTAACAGTGGCATTTCACCTAAAGAACAAGACAGAAACATTATTTTGTCCTTTGTGCAGAAGACCAACATTTGACTCTTGTCTATTCTTAAAATTAAAGGCCCTCATTCAAAGCAATAAAAAACAATAGTTCAAAGAAAAATTTGAAACATCATTTTAATGCTGCTTTTCTATGTCCTGATCTCTCTACTTACATCTTTGGACCAGATCTTTCTCCAATAAGGTAGAGACTTTTTACAACTAGATCGGTCTCCTTGGAATGCTCCAAACCTAGGAATTTGAAATTTTATAACTCCATATGCACCTTCCCTGAGAGATCACCTGGAAGTTGTGAATCTGAAAGTAAATTGCACCTTTGACACTGTACCTTGTTGCTAATTTTTCTAGTTTTTGAACTTTAAATACTGTATTACGTTTTCATTGAACTTACCATCATAGGAAACTGCTCCCCATCCGGTTACAACAACTCCTTCACCTGGTGGGAAAATCTCTGCAGCTTCAGGAAGACAAACTCTATGTACATCATTCTTAAACAAAACTTTTTCTGTGAGCAGTATAACTGCGATATCATCATGATGTTGACCTTTGACGTAGTCTTCATGAATAATAATTTGTTGAATGTAATGTTTCATATAAGGAGGAGTAACTCTAGTACCAAAGCTGACAGTATAGTTTCTTGGATTTTGTGTTCTAAAGAGATGAAAATCATATATTTTGTATTTATTTCAAAATCAGAAGTATAGTCTGTACCTACTATACTTGTGTCATGAAAATATTTTTTGCTTTATAATCTATTAGCAGTGATACAATTGGATTTTTTCATTCATTTTAAAAATCTTATTTGGATCCCTACATAATGCAATATATAAGGCAATGGGGATATAAAAATAAAATAAATACTTCATACTTTCAAGAAATTTAAACCTAATTTAAATTGAGCATAAACAGAGGCAGCTGCAATTGCCTAAATGATTGTATTTATAACGAGTCAAACCACAAAATGGAGGAATTAAATCTGTATGCTCTAGGAATGGAAGATTTGTTATGAGTGCTGAGCACCAACTAATGACCTGGAGATGCACCAGTGGAATGGAAGATTTCTTAAAGAGCATTTTGGATGACCCTATATAGATGAGTCATATTAGCCTAAAACATGAGGAGAGGGATCAGGCATGTGCAAAGGAGAAGGGAGATATGAAAAAGATGTGTTTTACCAACTAAAAATGGTTTGGAATGTCTAAGGTATACACAGATGAAAGATAAGAATAATATGAGGAGGGAAATGTAGGATGAAGAATGAATGACTCATCCTTTTCCTAATGGTAAGGGAGCAAAGTGTTAGATTAGTTTTATCGTATAATTTGTCTTCTAAACCATGATACTTTTTAGAATAAAAGGGAGTGCTGTTGATAATTCCTCTGGAATAATGTGTATAAAATCGACCTGCCCCAGCATCTTTGGTCTCCCCAGCCTTGGGCAACAAGATGAACTTACTTTTTAAAGCAGTGAGCTGCAGTCACCAGGTATCTGTCACTTATCAAAGAGGCCCCACAGTAGTGTCGACCATTCCTTCTGACACTTGCTTGCCATGGCCATTCTCCTTCCTGAGCAGTGGAACCTCCCTTGACTCTGTCATGTGTAGCTGACATCCTTGCTCGTCTCCCACAGCCTGGCAGAAAGGGTCAGTTTTGTGTCATTGAATATAGGAAAATAATATTTATTGGATTACAAAACCAAGAGTGAGGTGCTGTCATTCATACATGATTATGTCTAACAATATCTTGCATGGACAGGAACAGAGCATATTCTCTTTACCCAGGAATCACTAGCAGCCCCTGAGTCACCTCCATACCCAGTGTCTCCAAGACACGGCAATACTTAGAGAATGTGAAAGCTATGGAGGCATATAAAGTCAAGGTTAAGTTCATGGGCTATGTAACCACACAACTTGGTTTGAATTCTAGCTCAACCATTTGCAGACTGGATGTATCTGGATAACTTATTTTATTTCTTTGTGCTTTAGTTTCCCCATCTCTAAAATGAGAGGATAATAATGCTTATCTCTAGGATTGTTGTGAGGATTAAGTGATTACATATAAGCACTTATAACCATACCTGGTCAGGAGCAACAAATCTTGACTGATATGTTTTAGATCATCTCACACATTTAATTAAAAAGTATCTGAACTTACGGTTGTTGATTATCTGTTCAGCATCAGCCTTACTCATTTCTGATATAAAACAAAAAAATAGTAAATTTAGTATCTAATATCAGTCCCTCAACCCACATACCGATGGAGTAAGATGGCAGGTTTACAAAGCAGTAGGGTCCAGGAATAATAGTGAACCTCTGGATAAAGTTTCAACAGAAAAGAGAGAAACTGGTTTACTGAAATTGTCCTTTGACTCTTTATGAATACATATATGGAAATAACATCATATATGAAAATGAAACTTCATTTTCATTTAATTGGCATTGTATTCTACATCAGCAAAAATGGGAAATTGCTAGAATCTTTCCTTAGAAGATCAGGAAGTCCTCTGAATATGATTCTGTCAGTACACAAAAATCACTTTCATAAAGTGGCATGTCTTATAAAGGCTGTTTTTGAAAGTTTATAGGGGATCATGAAAAGAATAGCAAGACCTGCCATTATTTATAAGGACTGTTCAAAGTCTTACTATCTGCTCTAGAATGAGAAACAGCTTTTTTTCCCCATCAGGAGCAATTTTAAGGTTGGCATTACTATGATCTGTTTTTTTTTTTTTTTAATAATGAAGAATACAAGAAATTGCTCTGCTAAAAAACACTGAATTCTTCAGTGTTTGTGATATGTGTTAAGGATAAAATGATCAAAATAACACTTCAGTATCTAATACATAAGCTTACCCATTAGTATAAGAGAATTGGGATCTGTTTTCAAGTATCCAGATTGGTTTGTCAGCATGGAACGTAATATGCTTTCAATTTTTCGTTTTGTGTTTTCCTTCTGTGACCTGGGAGCCTTGAACATCAGCCATATATGTGCTGTCACACTGTTGCTATCAGAACTGGGAACAACATAAAGGTATCACATGTTGCAAAAAAAAAAAAAAATAGCATTTACTTCCTCATTCCCTGGTCTTTAATAGCTTGATTTCTTCTGCTGTTTTAGGGGTTTGTGTAGTACCCTCACTTTTATTCACAGAATTGTCCATCTTCCTATATTCACTTGGTAACAGTATGTATTCAGCTATAATATTCAGTTTAGAGGACAATTAGTTCCACAAATCTGAAAAACAGAAAAGACCTGAAGCACAGGTTAGACATATCATGTAACAATTGGGATCCTTTACTCATGCATTCACCATTTATTGTACAATGGCTCTAGACAAGTGACTGGGCTAGGTGCTATTGGACGATGCCAGGATCACCCATTAGACATGGCTTCCAAACCTTAAAGAATTTCTAGATTTCTAGGAGACAGAAGACATATATATACAGTTGACTATAATAAATGAAGCAGAAGTGATATAGTGATATTTTTCTTACTTGCAGATAGAGGAAAGAAAGAAAAGTAAATTTTTACTTAAGGGAACAGAGAAATTTTCAAGGGTAAAGAGATACACACTTGAGCCTTAGAGTATTTTCATCACTATTTTATCATCAAGCATGAAATTTCATCAGGCAGATAAGATGAGGGACAGAACTCCAGAATGACTGGATGGGAGCAATATTATTTAGAATTTATTGGACACCCGCTATGTTTCAGATACATTTTTAATCACATTTAGTCTCCACAATAACTAGGCAATGTAGGTGTCATTATCTTTATCTATAGATAAGGAAAAATTGAGGCTCTGATGTGCTCAAGCTTACACTGATACTAAATAAGGATCCAGATTCTGTATAGTTGACTCCATAACCCAGGCTTTTACATTATGCATTTTGCCCTCTGATGCAGCCAGCCAGAGATAGAAGAGGGTCTTTAGAGCTAGCCAGTGGGTAACTGTGAAGAGTGGATAAGTAAAAACATGCTTGGGGAAGAGTAATCTGATTGTGGTATTCAGGCAGTTTTGTTAGGAATCAAGAAAGAAGTGGGCAACCCAAAAGACTGGTCAATGAAAGTGTAGGAATTGTCCAGTATCCCTGAAGTTAGGTGTCTGAAGTGGCACCATTATTCTGTGAGTCCTCTTAATGTATGGCTAACATTTTGGCATATAAATCAATTATCATTCTTAGAAAGGACTCTACTCACAGAAGTTTACTATTAGCATAGCAGAATGAAAAGTTCTGTCCTGTAGCTATTCATTCACTTCCTATAGACCCACACTTGCTATAGATACTTGAAGTTACATGCATAGGAAAACAAGGCAAAATCCTCTAGCTCTCCTATGTCTTGCCAATACTAAAATAGACTCCCTAGTTTTGTGCTAGTGGAGATCTTGACTCGCTCTGCAATTTCAGGAGTTCCATGATTTCCAGGAGTAGGAAGGAAAGGGTAAATAAGCATGATCTGGTAGTGGTGATGAAGATAAAAGCAGTAATTGCTGATTTGTTTACCACCTCCCACCCTCCCCCTCTGTAGTCTCAAATCTGTGATCATATTTCACAATTAGTTTTGGTTTAGTTTTGCCTTTTCCTTTGTTTTGTTTCTTCAAATTCTGCATATGTATGAATCATTTGAAATGTGTTTATTTGCAAATATTTTCACATTCATTATCTTTTTTGATGCTGAGTACAGTTGTATAAGGAAAGCAAAGTGTTAACCGATATTTCTCAAATATTAGTACATCTGTAAATTGACACAGATAGGATATAGCAGAGGGGAACAGAAGCAAAGTGATACAGTGACTGGCCAAGGCTCTTGAGCAACTAAGTGGCAAACACTAGGCTTGGTTTATCTACCTCCTGTTCTAGAGTTCCCTGTGCTATTCTGTGCTACTCTAAACCCATATGCAGAGACCACAGCAGTTAGTTTACATTTTTGTTATGTTGACTGAAGGATTTCCTTGGCATCAAGCCAAGGTGTAGATATGTTTCTTCTACCCTGTATGAACTGTAAGACAGTTCCACAAGATGCTTAGCTCACTTTCTAGAAGAAAAATATGAGAAAATAGAGTCTGTATTTATGCTAATGTAAATAAAAATGTTAGAACATCAGGCATTGGTCTAAGGGAACATCTAATATTTGCTGAACATAGAGACTTAAGAAACCAGAGTGATAAATCAACTGTAATTAAGGCTTGATACATTCTAAATGTATCAACTAAATAGTCCATTTAAAACGCAACTAAGGGCCTCCCCGGTGGCGCAGCGGTTGAGCGCTGGGTTGCGAAGCTGCCCGCGTCCTCTGCGGCGCCGGTTCGATCCCCGGCTGCTCCCCGGCCACCAGAGGAGGGTCCCACATGGCGCGCAGACCTCTCCTGCCACCCGCTGCTCCCCTCAGCAGTGTACTTCAGTCCTTCTGCCTGCTCTGCTCCCCGCCCTGGCTCTGGTGAATTCTCTCACCCTCCCCCACTTCTGACTGTACCCAGTGCATGTATAGACAAAACAAACAAACAAACAAATAAAATAAATAAATAAATAAATAAACATGCCTCTATAAAAAAAAAAAAAAGAATTAAAAATAAATAAATAAATAAAACGCAACTAAATAGTCCATTCTTTGCTTAGGCTTCATGTTGTACAATTGATATAGCACTTAGCTTAAGGTATATCTATTTATTAATAATGTATCAACTAAGACTAATGTAGCAATAAACTGTTCAGAGAAACTTGAAATGTAATAACATATAAGTGTTGATCTCTTTTCTGAGTGTTAATATTAGTTACTTACACCAATCTGATGACTTGAGAATTGATATATTGTTTGTAAATGCTAGAACTTTCAAATGCATCAGACATCTGTTAAAGAAAACACAGAGTCAAACATCAAATTACAATTATATATTTATATATCAGAGAATTAACAAAGAAATAAATTTAAGTAAATATAGTTTACCTTAGTCTCGAGAATTTTGCTAAGATAATGATTTTCTGGTGATGTCTCCCTTTCGTAATTTTTATTATATGGGATATCCAGTACTTTAAAGCTACCTCCATAATAATAGGTCCTGCTTTCTGTGAGATAAAGAAATGATAGAAGAATCATTTCAGAGAACTTTATTTCAAATACACATACAGATTATATACAGCAATACCAACTAATTAAGTATTGTGCTCATGTTAGATATTGAAAAGTCCTGTGAATCTTTCTGGAACAATTGCTTTAAAAAAGAAAATGGGTTTTGTGGAAAGTATAAGACAAGAATAGAGCAGATGTAGAAAAGTAACCTCTTAATTGAGACATAGGACTATAAACTATAAATGATATTTATGTCTAGAATAATCAATTTGCAGTCTATAATAAAATTATCATTTATTAAGTATCAACCATGTGAAGATATTTTATAATAACTGGTTGAAGTGCACCCATTTTTCAGGAGAAATATAATCATGGAGCTATTCAGTAACTTTTTGGTATCATATAGCTGCTTAAAAAAAAAAAAAGCCAAGAATCAAAACTTGATCTGTCTGACTTTCAAAGTCCACAACTAACCTACTTCCTAATCCTTAATAGCTGACTGGAGACCTAAAGCACCAAGGGGGAGAAGGGGGTAAGAAAGGGGTAAGAACAAAGAGGAAAGGATGTATAATGGTCTATGGTGGTGGCATATAGGTTAGTTGGTGGTGGGTGCACTGTGGTGGTAATACCTGATGGGGTACCTCAGTTAAAAAAAAAAGATTAAAGGGCCTCCCCTGGTGGGGCAGCGGTTGAGCGCTGGGTTGTGAAGCTGCCCGCAGCCTCTGCAGTGCCGGTTCGATCCCTGGCCACCGGCGAGGGTCCCACGTGGAGTGATTTTATGAGAAATAAGGTTATATAAAGGAATATCTAGATAGTAAAAAAAAAAAGTAACTCATTAAATATATAATAGGGGCCTTAATATTCAAATTACTGCCTATCAAGAAGGAAAGTAAAGAGGACAGGAAATCATCAAAGAAATAATCTAACAATTTTCAGAAATTGAAGCATATGAGTTTCTAGATTGAGAGGACCCACTAAATGTTAGCACAATAGATGAAAATAAGATGTAAACAATATCACACTACCATGAAATTTCAAAATTCTGGAAAAAAATTAAATTTTACAATAAGGTTTTAGCAGTAGGTATAGGAGAAAAGCTTTCTTTAAAAGCTCTATCAAGACTTCTTGATAGAAACATGCAAAGCAAGACAATACAGATTTTGCTTCAAAATTCAGAAAAATACTTTTTCCAACCTAGAATTCTATACTGTTAGAGTAATTAAAATATTTTCAGAAACCTGAACTGCCAAAAATTAACTTCCTAGAAAGATTTTAGAATATACTTTCCACCAAACTGAGTGAATAAAAAAATAAAAAGGAAATACAGATTCCAGTCATTAGGGGATTAAAGGCAACAGACAATTGAAAGTAACCCCTACATTGTTGCTGAAGGAAAATTCCAAGTCAACACATATGTTATCAGTAAGTGGATAAGTATGGAAAATTCATCTTCCAAAGTAGGTGACAAGATAATATCAAAATTAACTAAAAATTAGGATATAACAATACTAAAAATTGACTCATAGAGCTGAAAGTTTTGTCTGAGAAATGGCAAATAGGAATAGTGGAGGAAGAATAGTGTGTTTCATAAAAAGTCCTGACAATTTGACTCAACTCTGACTATATCTATTTAATTAAATATATACCTTAATTTAATATATATTTGGAGGGAAAAGAATCCAAGCATGGAAATTCATGGGAAAATGAATGGATAGTAATGATATGTTTCATTTAAGTGTACATAAATATATATTAAAATGAAACAATTGTAATAATTCTGACTATAAATCAGAATGAAGAAATAAATGTTGATGATGTAAAAAGGACAATATTGCTGACTATTAGGAAGTGAGGGAAAAATGAGAAGTGTGCTGATTTTCATACCTTTCAGAACAGGATATAATAAAGTCTAAAGTTGAAACACATGGTTTTTGAAAAATGACTCCAACATTCCTCATGTTTTTTAAAGTCTATTTTGAAATCTATGTTAAAGGGTTTTTTAATATCACTATTTTTGTTAGGAAGAAATAATTCAAAAATTCAATATTATTCAGTTTCTCTTCATATAAAGTCAGTGTCATAAATTAACCATAAAATAATACATATTATATAATCTGAGATTTTTTTCCTACCTATTATCTATCTAGACATTCATATGTGTATATGGTATACAGTCTTTAACCTGTGTGTATTCAAAAATGCATCTGCAGTAAAGTGTTTGGCCAATACTAATAATTTTCATTTCTTGTATCTTGGGTCACTGACGTATATTTAAAGGGGTATTATCAATTGGTTGCAACTGGTTTTTTTTTTTTGTCTTTTGTAGAAATGGAAATAATGCTCATAACAAACTTAAATATACCAAAAATGTATGTTTTACCAACCTACTGCCAGAAAATGAACCAGGAGACCAATAGTTATCCCCAGGATTGCCAACACTCCAAACACAATTAGTGCGATCATCCATAGTGGCAATGATGGGCGGGCAATTGCGACAGGTCTGCAAATCAAGGACGTGAATAAAAACCATATATCAGAAGAGCCAGAGTCATTCCAAAGCTTTCCTTTTTCCTGCTTATGCACCCCTAGAAGTTCCACAATTTGGGCAAAGTAGTAGCAAAGGACATTTGAAAACAAAATGGAAGGATGGGAAGAAAAGAGGAAGAAAAATCAACGTGTTACTTCAAATTTTGATTGAAGCTCTGTGTGAGTGCCATGAAATTATTTCCCAGGAGTATGATGACTGGTGTCAGTTTCCTATGCTTAGCATCTATTTCCTTCCCATGGTCAATGGGTAGTGACAGAGTTAGTATCACTAAGGACATAAGTGATTAGGAAGATGAATCCGTAGTAAATATGCATAATGATAGTTTAAAGGGAGGACAAAGAAAGAGACTACTGTAATACAGGGAGGTGGAGTGAGAAATGAAAGTAAGTGTGATGAATCTGAGAAAGTTTACAGTAAAATATTTGAATTTGGTAATTAGTTATCTACATTAACAAAGGATTAGGAATAAAAATAACACAAGATTTTAACTAAAGATGTAAAAGGAAACAATGAAATATACAAGAGGTACAGAGGTAACTTGGGAAGGAAAATATTAAAGTTGTTATATCTTGCATTTGAAAGACATTTAAATTTCCAGTAGACAGTGGAACTATGAGGAACCAGAGCTGGGGATGTAAATTTAGGAGTCATCCAAAAACAGAAAAAAAAAATGCTGTAAAACTATACTAGTATATAATAGTGCTGGCTAATTATAATATTGTACAAAATTTGTATTTCTTTTCCTAAGGCAAACAATTGTTTCCATTCTATCTACAATGTCTGATGTCTTTCTTGAATCTCAGCACTATTGATATCTCCCAAAAGAAGACTTTAAATTATCCTCATGTTCTTTCAAGTGTAAAAATCAAAATACTGTTACCTTTCAGTGATGGGTCATCACTGACTTCATCTCATAAGAATTCAGTTACACTGAAACTACTTAGTTCCTGGCTTGGTTCACTAATTTTTGCTCCACACCCTTTCATGTCTCCCATGAACTCTTACTAATTACTTCTTCCCCTTGTTTTAAGTGGGACTATATTTATACATTTCTGATTTTGACTAGTTTTAGCTTTAAACATTTACCTCAGGGCAGGACTTCACACAGGTTGGGACATTTTTTTCTTTTATTTCTGCAATTTGTTTTAAGAAATCATATTCTTATAAGACTAGAAATAAAACTAAATCTATTAACAGTTGATCAAATAATATGTGGTAGAATTCATAAATTCTACAGTTTAAAAGTGAAGGACTGAAATACCTTTCTAATTCTTATATATACTTTCCCTAACTTTTTCCATTTTGATTATTGTTTTTATAGCTCAGAAGTTTTTCTGGGTTGTAACTCCCTCTAGCTTATAACCTAAAGTTTCAAACCATGACACAGATTAAATAACTGCTATAAAATGATAGACTTCCCAGGCAGAATTGTCAGTTTCCCCACTTAGCCATTATTATTGGTGGTCCATCCTACCAATTCTTCTGAAAAATTACATGAAGGGAATAACTGGAAGAAGGTAAAGAATATTGATTAGATCTTGCCACAGGGGAAAAAAAAAAAACAACTCTCCTGGCCAAGATCTATCAGTGCTAGTTGACAAGGATCTAAAACACAGGGTTTTTTTCTAATCTATGAACTAACCCTTAGAAAGAAATTGAAATTGGTGTGGTTTTGAAGTCTTTTCTTTCACTTATAGTTCTTTTTTTCATCTTGGCTATTTATCACTTAGGCACCCACATACAGTCACAGAATTAAATAAGTTCCCCCTAAATGCACCTGCAGCACACAACATGTCCCCAAATCCCTCCATCCTCTCAGGCAACAGGATGAAACCTCCCTCTGAGAAGATAGACACTAAATTACAGCTTTAACCTTAATTAGGTACTAGGAGTACTTAGAAACAATGACTTAATCCTTTGAAATCTTTCAAGTTAAAACTTCACGCAACTGTCAAATGATGATGGTGAAGGAGGAGGGACCTATAAATATTAAAAATCATCCACCCAGCACAAAAGTGATGACTACCTTACAGAGAAAACAAAACAAAACAAGCATGCTGTTTCCTCTTCACTTTTAACTATGTGTGATCTCTAATAGATCAAAGATGTGGCTAATAAAAAATTTCAATCATGAAAAATATACCATCTTTAATAAAGAAATCACAGAATAACAATTCAAGAAAATTTTTCTTAGTGTATTTTATCACATTGAGTATTCTTTCTAATCACATTTACATATATATGTATGTATGTCTTGAAGGACTCAACTGTTGACTCAAGATACACATTTTTAGAGAATATTCATGTAATGTGTGAATTTATATTTCATCATTATCTAAACACTAGATATATTAAAATTAGATTCAGTTAATTTTGCTATAGAGCGTATATTTTGATGAAAATGCCCTGTGAGTTGAATATATAAATAATATATAAAGTAATAAATATTTAATAATCACTGTTCATATGATAATTAGACACTTTAAAACTAAACTTCACATGTCTATACATAAGCATTCTAATTCATGAACATTTTACAAATAAAAATATGCAGCTTTACTTTTAAAAAATGAAGCATATATTTTAACAAATTCTGTTCTGGGCAAGAGATGTTTCAGAAGAGTAAAATGCCTTCATAAAATTTATCATCAATCTCATGTGTTTGATTTTTTACACTAATAAACTTTCCTTTCTAATTCATAAAAATAATGTTTTATGTGAGTCTACAGAGAACACATAGGAAGCAATGGTACTGTGAGATTCAAGATAATATTCATGAATGCATTTTAGAAAGAGCAAGATGTTAAACAAATGCAAGGGTCATGATCAGCAGCAACACCAATACCAATTTAACATTTGATTTTTAAGAGAAAATTTTCTCTCCATTTCTTTTTCTTCACTTTACTACAGTCATACAATAGTATTTTTCATTCACAGAACATTAAGCTGCATGTCACCTTTTAGAAGCACTCTCCAAATCACTCCATGAATCTACAGATTCCATAAACAAATATAGGTATGTTCTAGGGTTGTCTCTATGCAGGAAATCCAAAATATTGTGGGACAATTACAAATTCCCCCTTAAAGTCAGTTATTTCTCTGCATCCCTTGAGTGAGGGTCATATTGGGGAAACATAATTCTATTTCTGTCAGAATTTTAGCCAAGCAAATCTCCACTTACCTGTACATAATGTGCTGATATAATGGCTGTTGATGTTAATAAAAATAAAGGACACTTCCGTGCTACTTTTGTCCTGATCAGTGGTTCTCAGGTAAATGTGCTAACCACAATGATAGTTGGGGTTTTAAGGGCTGGGTGCAATAGCAGAAAGCAATTAAAGGGAAACTCGTTTAACAAGTGTTGATGACAGTTGTGGAACTGTGGTTTAAAGGAAGAAATAAAAATGGTCTTTGAATGGGTTACTTAGAAAAATACAATAGACATTACTTGGATTGGTCACCTGTGAGGTCCACCCACAAAATAACACTACAGATTGGTGAATCAGTGTTCTGACTTAGATTCCATCCATTCTTTCCATGGTATAGAACTCCTCCCCAGTGAAACCCAGTTGAATTCACTAGAGCTGTCTTTGACAAATAACTTACATGCAAGTTGGATTTTTTGATACAATAATTTTGCTATAGCATTATTCACTTAAAACATTCTCAAGCTAAAAGTTGTCTCTTTGTGCTTCTATAAGAATGAATTTAAAGATGAAGGCAGGTTTTGGTGTGAGAAATATGAGTTCTGTTTTGATTCTTTATTGGAAAGGGAAGTAAGTCATCTGATCAGATGTTGTTTAAGAGAATATGGATTAACTTTTTGGGTGACACATCAAATTTTCATAAAAACAAAAATTTCAGGAGGACATTTAGGTATTTGGGGCACTAATAGAGATTCTTGATACCATCATTCTTTAACCTTACACTTAAGTTATTCATTAATTGATATTTGCCATATACTTCCTGAGGCTACACATTGTTTCCTAGTAGTAGAAATACAATGAATATAATAAAATTCCTACCTCATGGAGCTTACAGTCTAATAGACACACAGTGAGAAAATACTGAGTACATTATTTAATGAGATATTTATATATGCAATAATAAAAATAAAGTAGAATTATTAGGTGGAAGTAGTACATGCGTGGGGGTAGCATTCTTTAGGGTATTCCAGAAAGATCTCTGTGAGGAGGAAGCTTTTGAGTAGAGATTTAAAAGATGATATTAATAAGCATAATTCATCTTCCTAATATATATTTTATAATCTTCAAAATTCTCAACTACATTCAGGAAAAAAACAAACTTTGTGGTTGATATTCAAGGCTATTTAGAATGCCATCTCTCTTAGTCTGTGGTATTCCAGAGCACAATAGTATAGCAGAACATGCATGACCTCTATGCCAAGGCCAGTCCACTAGTAACTAGATGTTGGACATAAATCTCTGAGTTTCAGCTTTATCATACATAAATGTAATGTTGTTGTATGACTGAGACCACGATGCTGAGGAATATGTCCAGGACATTGCATTATCTTAACAATGACTTTACCTAGAACTATCAGTAGACTTTACTTAATTTTTGAGAAGATGTGGCGAAACAATTGACCCTCATGCTGTACTTGAGCAATCAGAGATGTTACATCACTCCCTCCCCCTTTATTATATGTATTCCCAAAGCCACAGTGATTCCAAGAGAGAAAATAACATGAAATGTGTTAGTGAGACTATTTGGACTGGTTATGTGACTTTTGAGGTTTAGCAAAAGGTAAAGGTGTGCAAAAAACTCTCTCCTCTTGTCCACCCAAGGAAAAGCTTCATAAGTTCCCTTGTTCACTAAAATTGCTACCTACCAATACAAAGTGATTTGCCTTTGCCTTGGTCCCTCTCTGCCCACTTCACATAGCGGCCAGCTTCAGATTACTGCTGGGTTAATACTCAACAGTTGAGTCACTTCTCATAGTTCCCTCCCTTGAATGGCAAGTGCTTTCTTATTTCCATGCTTTTATTCATAATGTTTAATACTCCCAGGATTTCCATTTCTATTCATCTAGTGTTTCTTCATGCTTTATAGTCCAACCTAATTGCCACTTCCATCATGAAGTCTTCCCTCTTTTTTCTTTTCTCTAATATATGCTGTCTTCAGTATTCATTTTGATCTCAATCTGCTACCTTGTTATAATGGGTTTCTATTTAAATCTGTCCTGTGCATGTCTTATCACCTCAATGGAAGAATAACCTGCTTTAACCTGAAGGTGTGAATGGCATCTTATACTATATTTTTCATAATGATCATCAGACTGGGAGTCAAGAAACAATTTTATTGTAGGCAGAGATCAGTCCAGTTTCTGGATATCAAGAATCTGTAGCAATAATATCATCTGTGATGGAGACTTTCTGATCTCTGGATCTTATTTACTGAATTCAATATTGTCAATTGCAGTCTCTTCTCCTGGGTATAAGTTTTCCAATTTCTTATTAATCATTTCAGGATTTAGTCCAGAGCCTGCACCACTAGTCCTTCCAACAATTTTTAAAGTACATGATGTCTTATTTCAAATTCCTCTCTGCTTAAAGTGTCTTTGCTGCTCTAAACCATGACTGATACAGTTGCAGATCTATTCAGAACAACCTCAATAAAAATTATGTAAAATTATGAGATGTAGAAAGATAATTCAATATGATATCATAAATACCTAAAGGAAATAGTAAATAATACTTCACATTTTATTTTTTTTTAAAGATTTATTTATTTATACAAGCACTGGGTACAGTCAGAAGCGTGGGAGGGTGAGAGAATTCACCAGAGACAGAGTGGAGAGCAGAACAGGCAGAAGGACCGAAGTACACTGCTGTGGGGAGCAGCAGGCAGCAGGAGAGGTCTGCGAGCCTTGTGGGACCCTCGCCCAGTGGCCCAGGGATCGAACCTGCGCTACAGAGGCTGCGGGCAGCTTCGCAACCCAGCGCTCAACTGCTGCGCCACTGGGGAAGCCCAATACTTCACATTTTAATGGGTGGTATTTCATATACTTAAATTCTTGTATTTATTTATAAAATTATAAATAAATATATGAAAAAATCCAGAAAAAGTCACAAAGCAATGATTACTCTGCAGAGAAGGAAAGAGACCAGAAATAAAATGGTCATAAAAAAAGTTTAACTCAATTTATATCGAGTTTATTTTTTCCACAGGGATAATGTTTAAATACATTACTTATGTAATTTCTAAAATATGTAATGTACTCATTGACATGCAATAAAAGTTTATGCTTGATGTGGATCTAAGTAGGAAAAAGAAGAATTGTATTGGCTATAAAGTATAGGTCCTCAGAGAGTCAGGGCCCAATAAAAATCGACTAAAATTAATTTACTTGTTGGCCCTGTAGAACTTTCCCAAAAGAGATAATTGTTTGATAACAATTTTAAACTAAATTTTAAAAGATGGTAAGAGGTTACCAGGGAGAGAAAAAAAAAACTGTCAGAGAAGAAACTTCTAGACAACTACAGCATTTGGAAATGCCCATGTATTTTATCTTGTTTCAGAAATCTCAAGTAATAGTGTGATAGAATATAGGTTAAATACGAGGGCATAATGGTAGATAAAACAGAGATGTAGGCAGGAGCCAGATGCTAATATTGCATTTTAATTTTATTCATTGAGACAGGTTCAGGAAGTAGCCACAGTTCAGGAATAAAGAAATGAAAAGGAGTCCTTGAAAAACTTATGGTCTAGTAGGATGTTTAGATGCATAAATAGATGAGCTTTACATCCTGTAGAAAAGGCAATGACAGTTGGATTCCTGGGGCAACGTGGATCACGAGTCTCAGAGTGTCAGGGAATCTTCCTGGTAAGAAGTAACATCTCAGCAGCATCTTGAATCATGAGTAGGAAGAAGACTCAAGGACTTAAGGAGTTGCAATGTATAATAAAGAATTTGAGTTTCATTCTCTAAAGGTGTTGAGATGAGGGGTGGAGTAGAATTTTAACCAGGAAAGAAGAATGCTCCTAGACTAATTCTCCTTGATTACTAAACATTGTCTGTTCCCTTCATAGCTTGTTTTTATTTTCATCTTAATCCTTACTCTTTCATCAAATGACTGGTAAGGGTAATATGGGGACAGTCTCTCATTACCCTGGCTCATTATTTCTGCCTCAGTGAATCTTTGTTATATGAGACAATCTGACTTAAAGAGCATAAACCTGATAGCTAGTTAATGGAATTCTTATATAATATGTTCTATATTTAGTGAAAGTAAAGTTTTGTGTATTCAACCACAAGTGCCAACTGTGAAAAATTTTAGGAAAAACAGTATAAGAATCCATGATTGGATTATTTTATGTTTATAATAAGCATGATAATTGTAAAGAATGCAACATATTATAACAACATATAATTGTCTTTTCTGGAATCCTCTAATTAAGCACTATAAACTGCCAATCTCAAATGTTCTTGTCATATTACTATGAAATGTTTCAAAATAGATCCTCTTGATTTCCTGTATTGGAACATAAGAAATGAAAACCACAAACAATTCTTATTTACTCATTCGTTAGCAGGCAATAATTAAGATATTTAACAAACATCCAATGAAGTAGTCACAAAACTAGTTTATAATGTCATAGAATAGATATTGTGCCCAAGTTATATCTTCTGGTGAAGATTTCTTTTAAGGGTATAATAAGAAATAGTTTACATTCTGCAGTGTGCTGATAAGTTTTTAACAACAAGCTCACAGCATCTGAAGATAGGAGCAAATATTTTTCTTTACCATGCAGATATTGATAGATGCAAATAACTTGACACCATTAATACTATTAAATTGTAAAACAATTAGAATCCTTAATTTTCATTATTGGTGTGTTTCACAATTAGATGATATAATCCCTGAAATTTTAACATTCAGCTCACACATGGGTGCAAGGAAGACTATGCACATACCACTGTTGTACTTTTAAATATTAAAATTTGTAAAGATTTCACACCTTTGGATATGTGGAAGGACTCATGATTGCAATAAGGAATATACCACTCTTATTTAAAAGCAAAAGATATATCTTTTATATTAGCCCCATGTTGCATGTATTATATACAAAGATTTTTTTTCCCATTTAGCACAGTGTCTTCATTTTCATGATAATTTCTATCATTGTGCAGAAGATTTTTACTTTGATGTTTATATTTGCATTTGCCTTCCTTGCTGTTGGAATCTTGTCCCCAAAGAAATCTCTGAAATGAATGTCATGGAGTACTTTGCCTATGTTTTCTTTCATGGATTTTATGGGTCTCATATTCAAGTCTTTACTCTTTTGTGTTAATTTTTGCATATGGTATGAGACAGTGGTCTATTTTCAGTCTTTTGCATATCACTAAACAGTTTTCCCAGTATCATTTATTGAATAGGATCTTATTTCTCCATTATATACTCTTAGATCCTTTGTCACAGATTAATTGTAATTAATTCTGAGCTCTAAATTCTATTCTATTCCATTGATCTAAGTGTCTTTTTAGGCCAATACTATACTGTTTTGATTACTATAGCTTTGCAAAATAGTTTTAAGTCTTGGGAATATTATCCCTCTGTTCTGCATTTTTGTCAGGTTTGCTATGATTATTTCGGGTCTATTGTGGTTACATATAAATTTCAGTAATGTTTATTCTATTTCTTGGAAGAATGACATTGAAAATTTGATAAGAATTGCATTAAATTCATACAATTCAAAAAAAGGAAACAAATAATCAAATTTAAAAATGGGAAGAAAAGCTAAATAGACACTTCTTCAAAGAAGACATACAGATGGCCAATAGAGACATGAAATATGCTCATCTGGGGATTGCAAATCAAAATCACAATGAGATACCACCTCACTTGTCTGTCAGGCTTAAGTCACATTCATTTTGTTTCTCCCCACATATCCACCTTGCTGATTTCTATCTAAAGGTCTTCACACTTTTCCCTTCTGATTTCTCTCCTCTTTGAATGTGATGCTCACAGAAAGTTTTTTTCGGACAGCTCAGTCTCAAGTAGTCCCTCTATTTTCTATCATATTGCCTTTTATTTCCTTCATAACATGTATCACAATCCAAAATTTTCTTCTGTATGTGTTTATTGCCTATCCATGTGCACCAAATTAAGCATCCTTGAAAGAAGACACTATGTCTCTGTCTGACAGTTCCTAGAACACTGTGGGTGATCAATAAATATATGTGATCTGTCAGAGGATGAGAGAGGAGAGGAGGAGGACTTCGTGTCACACCTGGTCATGGATAGACTTAACATCACCAAGCATGGCACTTGAGTCTTATTTTATAAAAAAAAAAAAAAAAAAGAGGAAAAGAGTAATACCACAAAAAGTTGAGGGAAAGAATATTTTTTAGTTTGTTTTAGTTTCTTTTGGAATTTTTGGCTACTTTTTTATTGTAGGAAATTACAAAGGGTAAATTATCTGCTGAGATTACAAATTCAGCCTTCCATGTGATTGCACAGCCACTGTACGAGCTTCCACAACAGGCATACATGTTCTCAATACTTTTTTTTTCATATTTATTTTTTTATTTATGCATACAAGATCTGGGGTATAGGCCAGAGGTGGAGGGGGTGAGAGGACTCACCAGAGACAGAGTGGGGAGCAGAACAGGCAGATTGACTGAAAGCAATAGGTAAGAATACCCTGCTGAGGGGAGCAGCAGGCCAGACAGGAGATGTCTGCCATGCCATGTGGTCACTTCCCTAGCTGGGGATTGAACTCGTGCTGCAGTAGCCGTGGACTGCCCCACAGTGCTGATGCCCAACCCCTTGCACAACCAGGAAGATCCCTCAATACTCTTTTTTTAAGATTTATTTATTTATGCATACAAGAGCTAGGGTACAAGCCATAGTTGCAGGGGATGAGAGAATTCCCCAGAGACAGAATGGAGAACAGAACAGGTAGACCAACTGAATGCACTGCTGAGGGTGCAGTGGCCCAGACAGGAGAGGTCTGCTATGCCATGTGGGTCACCTCCCTGGCCAGGGATCGAACTTGTGCTGTAGTGGCTGCGGATAGCTTCACAGTGCTGCATCTTAACCCCTTGCGCCACCAGGGAGGCTCCTCAATACTCTTTTTGTAAGAGAATTTAAGCATGAAAAAAAGGACATGAAAGAAATGGTATATAAATAACTGCAACTTTAAAATCATTGTTAAATTTATGACTAATTTCTGATCTCAAAGGTAAATTCATCCGAGTTACAACTAATCAGAGAAACTGAAAGGTAATTTTAAGCAAAAAGTCATTTCTCTCTAGTCTTCAGTTTCTTGATCTATAAAGTGAGAGCAATTCTAGTAAAACTTTTAATATCCCTTCTCTACTTCATGATTGTATGATTTCATACGATACCCAACCTTTCTCATATATAAATAAAATGAATGCACATTATTTGTCTTATATATCCCCGTTTTACAAAATGAAATTATGATTTATAGATGAAAAACAATTTATTTGGTATATCCAGCATACATGTTCATATACTAACAAAATGTGTATTTTTTAAAATTCTGGAAAAAAATAAGGGTAATTCCAAATATACTGGTAAAATAAAAGAGAATTAGCTGTTAATAAAAATATTTTGACCTTTTTTTCTGTTTCCTGTGTTAGAGTTTTTTAGATATAATAAAATACTGACAAAGAACTTTATGTATTTGTGTATAAGAAAATTATTATTAACAATCAATAAAAAAGGTTTTTAAGCAATAGGTAAGAATACCCTCCAGCTGTCTTTATGTTCCATTACTTTTCTTTCAGAGTCCAGTCTTGGCTGTAATCCAGTCACGATAAGATGTCACTCGCGTGTAGACTCCTGGTTTATTCATTTTGCCGCATCCATGACCCCAGCTTACAATTCCAACAAGGTGCCAGATATTTCTAGAGTTAGGGTAAGCTAGTGGTCCACCAGAATCACTCTAAGAGAAAGAGGAGGAAGTGTTTCTTGTCCTGTCAAAAAATTTATTTTTCCTTTCCTCTGGAGTTATCAATAGCCCCTGGCACTGAAACCAGTCCACCCTGTTGGGCTTAAAACTGTAGACTGTGGGTTGTTTTTTTTTTTTTTTTTTAAACCCTGGGCAACTAAAACCCGTAATATAATGTCCACAGTTGCCAATTGTTGGATTGGGTAGACTTAAATTTGACTTTATGAAGAATCTAGCCTTGACTATGGGGAAAGTGACTTGTCCCTGATGAAGACTCTGAGGAATATGTGGCACCAGCATACTAAACTTTTTGCTGCAACTCTGGATGAGGAAGAGACAGCACTCCAGATCTGCAGGTTGCCCAGAAAATAGAACCAAATTTATTTTATCACCTAGTAAATATTTATATGGATTCCTAAACTAAAAAGTTCACTAGGGCAAGAATTATATTCACCACTGCAGCCCCAATAATTAGACAGATGTCTGGACATAAATAGAATTATAATATCTGTTAGGTAGATTGAAATAAGAAGCTACTTTGTGGAAATAACCCAAAAATATTTTATGTTAATAAAACCTTCTAACATTTAGTACTTTGGAGAAGATAATAGATAATGTATTAGACCTACCTGACAGGCATCAGTTTTTCCTGACATAAATCCAGCACACAGCATTGTATCTATCACAGCGCCATTTAATGCATATGGTGCATTGCAAACTTCATTGTCGATAATCTTCACAAAGGCCTGTTGAAGGATCACTGGATATGGACCTAAAGGCAACAAATTCTCTACATTGTGAGGATTATAGCTTTGCTTGTTGGGACAAAGACTATCTATAGAATAAAAGAGAACCTAGCCATTCCTAGGCCAGATTGTTTTTCATATGTTTATTATAGCTGGCCTCATCATAATTCCAATTTTTCAGCTCAGTTTCTCAGAGATATTTTTAAAATTGAAGACAATGTCATGCTTTTGAGTCCATCACTTGTTTTCATTATATTGATTAGTTGATAATTGCATGGGAGAGTAATTGATTAATTACTTGGTTATTTGGTTGATCATTCCCATGAAATTATTATATTCTTTAGAAAACTTACCATTCATAGAAAGTCTTCCCCATCCTGTGACTACAGCACTATCATTTTCTGAAAGCTTCAGGTTGGCATCAGGAAGACAAATCCTACGTATATGCTTTGTAAAAGAAACTTCTTCAGCAAGTTCCACAAGGGCAATATCATTATGAATTGGATTTCTATTGTAATTTTCATGAGAAATAATGTTTTGAACTTTCCGTGTCATAACTGGCTTATTTACTGCAATTCCAAAGTTGACAGTCCAATCTTCTGAATTGCTCTCTCTAGACACAATTGAAACATATTCAGTTTCTGGGCAACAACAGTGTTCATAGTGTCGTTATCTTATAAAGCACTTAAATTATTGTTTGTAAAAATGTCATTGACATGGTGATGTCAATGATATCTTCTACTCCTTTAGCCTCATCCAGTTTCTCATCATTTGACTTAGCTAGAAATCCTAAGAGCAGCCTCAGTGGCTGGGATCCAAATCACTGATTAACATCTATCTTGGGTTCTGGGCCTGTGGCAGGTTCTGGGAATCTGAGTTCATTAAAAAAAAAAAAAAAAAAAAATTGCAACTTGCTCTCAGCCAAACACCCTATCATGTTTGCAAGTCAATGTGTTTGGATTCTAATTTAGATTTTTTTGACCATGTTCTCTAACTCCTCACTAAGACTTTTTCTCTAATAGGAATTAGAATCCTGTTTAATTATTCTAACCTTCCCTCAAAATATCAGGTGTTATTTTTTTAAGTTTCTAAAACCTTCATGTAACTCTGATTCTTTGATACTTCTCCCATTTTAAACCCTTCATTGGCTCCACATGTTCAACAGCAGTGTTCTTAAACTCTGTTCCTTTAGAGTCAACTCAGGCTCCACTTCCAAAGATTTACAATTGAAAGGCCTAGTGTGATATGATACTTAAGCATCTTCACATTTAACAAGTCCCCCATGTGGCCCATGGTGACTTTTTGACTATGACTTCAGGAAAACAAATTTTATATAGAAATGTCGCCAACCAATATAACTCCATTTTCTACTGATCACTTCTAAAGTTTCATTTTACAAAATCTTCTCTACTTCACAGATGGCATTTTGTCAACTGTCCACAAAATATAATGTGTGCTGTTTCATCTTTACACACTTGAAGAAGGCTATTAGTCCAATCCCCAAAAGATAAGCAAATTATCTTTTCCTATCAACCCACCCATATCAATCAGCTCATATCTTTAGCATTCACATCAAATCTTACATTCTTCATATCTCAGCTGAACATGCTCTCTTCATCAAATTTCCATAGCATTTACTATCTGTATCACATTTTCTTTAGTTATGCTGATTAAGCTTTTAATAAATCACATCTAAATTTCTTCAACTAGATTATAAATCTCTGGAGGACAAGACAAATAAGCAACTAGTGACAGGAATCAGACATATCTGAGTTCACATTCTATTTTTGTTTTTTAAGAGATGTTATGATCTTGGCCAAGTTATGTCACCATTTCTGAATCCTAGTCTCTTCATCTTTAAATAGGTTAAATCAAACCTTGTATTAGCATTTATGTTGCTATTAAAGAAAATTATATAAATAAAGCACTTAATGTCAGACCAAAGTAGTTACTTGGGACATGTGAATTGTTTCCATTCATTTTTCCCCTCTGCCAAATTTAAATGTCTTTTTGCCTTTTACTTATTCAGTTAATTGTAAATTTCATATGGCCTTAGTGAAACATCACACATTTAGGCTAATCTTCCCAGACTTCCCAAAATAGATCTGTACCCAGAGGCCTATGTTTAATCAGACTCTCACACTTACTTATCAAAGCAGTGAGCTGCAGTTAATAGCCACTTGCGGCTGATCAGGGAGGCTCCGCAGTAGTGGTGACCCTTCCATTGCAGACTGGCCTGCCAAGGCCAAGCCCCCAAAAGGGCATCCTTCCCATTCACAATTCGGTTGTCTGCTAAACTGTTGACCAGCCGTGTCCCACAACCTGAAGGAAGGGTTTATTTATGCAAGTTAGATGTCTTTGATTATGCTTTAAAAGAAATAGAATTTAAAACATTTCATGAAACCCTTCAATGATTGTCCGGTACCTCTTAAGTTATGCTGTTTTTTTTCTAAGAAGTGATAATTTCTTACCACAGAACCCATTCCATCCTGGTTTAGGTGACTTAAACTTACACTCTTTTCCAGCCTTAAGTTTCTTTCAGTCACTGACATTCGTTGTGTCTGTTTGTTATTATTCTTGTCTCCCGAAGTACGAATAGATTGCAAAAGTCTTGAAAATGGAGACTTTGCTTCATTAATGTCTGCATCTAACATAGTACAGCATATGCAGTGCTGTCTTTAAGGCCCCATATGGACAAGAGATAACCAACAAATATCCAATGAGTGAATAAATACATGGATGTGTCATATTGTGGGCAATGTGACACTCTAAAGAGAATTTATTTGGAAGGTAGAGAACTGATTTTTACTTTATAATATATGTATTTTATATGGATTAATTTTATTATCTTATTATCCTAAGTTATCTTTTATTTCCTTCAATCTTTCTTAATTTATTCAGATATGATATGCTTCCTTATCATTTGATTCTTTTATAACCGTTCTCACTTTATCTTTCTAGACAACTTTCAAATGTTAAAATTCAATCATACAACATATACAAATATTCAACCATTTTGTTGTACAACTGAAATAATATGATATGTCAATTATATTATTATAAAAAATAAATTCCAAATATATTTGGTATGACCAATAATGTTGAAAAAGTAATAATTATTTCTATATGACATACTCCAGAATCCTTTTTAGAAAAACAGTGGTTTAGGTGACTTAAACTTACACTCTTTTTTTCTTCTTTTTTTTTTAAAAGATTTATTTATTTATACAAGAACTGGGGTACAGGCCAGATGTGTGGGAGGGTGAGAGGATTCACCAGAGAGAGAGTGGGGAACAGAACAGGCAGAATGACGAAATACACTGCTGAGGGGAGCAGTGGGCGAGACAGGAGAGGTCTGCTCACCATATGGGACCCTTGCCAGCAGGCCGGCTGGGATCAAACCCACACTGCAGAGGCTGCGGACAGCTTCACAGTGTGGCACTCGACCGCCGGCGCCACCAAGGAGGCCCAGCTTACACTCTTTTATAATATTTATAAGGATGCTAAATTTATAATGAAGTTTTTAAACTTACAGTTGTTGGTAAGTAACTCAGCATTAACCTTGCTTATTTCTGAAAATTGAAACAAAATATAAAATTGATAAAATATCACCAAGCAATTATTTTTACCCCAATGACATAAATACTAACTTTCTAAGCCAAATTGCACCCAACGTTTAACTATTTAGACTAATTCACTGATATCACCGCCTCTCACTCCTGACAATTTTTTTTTTAAAGATTTATTTATTTATTTATACAAGCACTGGGTACAGTCAGAAGCACGGGAGGGTGAGAGGATTCACCAGAGCCAGAGCAGGGAGCAGAGCAGGCAGAAGGACCGAAGGACACTGCTGAGGGGAGCAGCGGGCGGCAGGAGAGGTCTGCGCGCCATGCGGGACCCGCCTCCGGTGGCTGGGGAGCAGCCAGGGATATAGAACCAGCGCCGCGGAGGCTGCGGGCAGCTTTGCAACCCAGCGCTCAACTGCTGCGCCACCGGCGAGGCCCTTGCTCCTGACAATTTTAACCATGGCTTGACATCTCTATTAGTAAAGAGAAAAGGGGAAACCCCCAAACTGTTTTATGATTGTTGCAGTAAAATATTTAGTGAGGTGAGAAGCTAACACGCTTACTAAAAGAAGACCTAGGTATTATCCTTGGATTTATTCCCTATGATAATTCTCATACTGAGTTATTTTAAAAAATCCCAATTAATGCGTTAGTTCATTGGGCCTATACTGCTCTTTAGTAAGCTCATTACTAAGACTGAATTGTGAAATTTTGAGAGTTTAATTTAAATTCACATCTCTTTTCTATTGGTAAGAGACTTGAGAGAGAGAGAGAGAGAAAAAGTGGAACTAAATAGATAATGGCAAATGCTGGCTCTAAATCACTAGGAAACAGTGGAGCAATGATTGACATAAACTTCTTTCCCTGCAGCTACATTCCGGAGAATTATAGTGTTCCTTTGAGAATCTCTACCTCAAATTCATTTCTCAAGAGTTGTTCATGGGTGACAGGGTCTATATTCTAAGGCAAATGAGCTGTAACAGGCAGGTCACCACCTTTATAGTTTTCTAGGACACTGGGACCATCTGTCACTTTGAAAGAACCACAGAACTGGGCTCTGGAACCGTATGCTTATCATCTCATAGAACTTTTAACCATCTACATGGGAGTTCCAAGACCTTTGTAGGGTCTTTGCGATCTTTACAAAATTAATTTTCTGTACTGCAACAAAATCCTATCGATTTCTTCCCTTGTTTTTAGGGAATTATCCTAGACCATTTTTCCTTTAATGGTGTTACTACCGTTCTTCCACAAGAAGCTATGAGAAATCCCTATCCCCTACTTCACTCTTTCTTCTGTAATTTCCACACTGAATGATGACGAAAACTCTAATTCTGTTTCCTGTATTGAAATTCTGACAAAAAGTACAGGGTAGGGAGGACTAAGCCTTCAATTATGATTCGTTATCCCCTTTTTCATACATTGCAGCCAACCATTCCAAACTTACAAATATGAATGCAGCTTAATCCTCATTTCTGCCATTGTTCATCCTCAACCCACAGGTAGGAGTGCCCCAGTTTAAGTAGCATATATTTTCCTGAGCAAAATTTTGAAACTCTTGGTTTATTTTTTTCTGGTACTTTTAATTTAAATAATCCAGAAATCTAAATAATAAAAAATAATGGAAATAAATGAAATACCTGTAAGTTTAAGGGAAGCCGGAGCTGCTTTCCAGGATGCCATATTGTCTTTCAACATCTGATGTAAGATAGCTTCTATTTTAGCCTTCATGTTATTCCTTTTCGCAGGAGGAAACTTTAATGTCAGTAGTAACTTCACAGTAGAACCATTGGGATGAGGGCTAGAAAGAACAAAAATGTTTTAGTGTGCTACTCTTGAAACGTTTGCTTTGTGAATGCATTGAATTTCCCACATTTTAATTATTTGTGTAATTAAATAATTTGTTTAATGTTTTCTTTATATATATTAAAGATCAATATACAGATATTGTTCCTGTATGTATAAAATACCAATAATTTACAAGTCTCCATCAAATATAAAGATTACAGATTTGTATGTAACAGTTCTTACCCTGAAACAAAATTTGTGAAACACAATAAAGAGCTCTCCCTCCTCATCCCTCTCCTCCCCCTGCTGCCCCCCACCCCTCCCCCTCCCCATTCCTCCTCTTCCATTTTATGTTGTTATTTAAAACCACAGTTGATGGGCATATTACCTAATTACCTTTGCATAGATCTTGAATAAATTTGTACTTACAGAAATTTGATGACCTGAGAGCTGATATATTCTTTGTATACATTAGAATTTTGAAATGCATCAGACACCTGTCAAAAAAAAAAAAGAATCACTATGTCTATCACAATCAAGTTTATGATGAAATTGATAAAAATAATCTCTAACTTACCTTAGTTTCAATGTCTTTGCTCAGATCTGTGCCAGCTTGTGAAATTGTATTTTCACAACTAATATTGTATGTGACTCCAGAAATATGAAATTCACCTTGGTAATAGTAAATCTTTGCTGTGAAATTAAAAAAAAAAAATCAAAGAATTTTAAAACAGTAACTGATCTTAAGTCTCCTCTCTTTGTCTCAAAATTACCATTAACCCAGTTCTAGATATAGCCAGAGAGACAAAAAAAGGAGGGGAATGAATGTCACTTATTTTAGAATTGTCAGCTCTCCAGCATTGAAGTGATTCTCCTCCTGCCTTCATGTGATAATAGGCTTCACTGTGTTGCTGAGGTCAGGAATACCCTCAGCATCTTCCTCAAAACAGCAATTCAGGCAGCCAATAACAATCTACCCAATATGCACTAAGGTAAAACCTAATGTGTTATATAAGTTCTTCCTCAAGTGATTACCCCCTTAATCTTTCTAAGCAGTTATACAGTAAGCATTTACAAGCATCACCCTTATAAGTTCTTTACACCATTTTTTACTTGCTATGCCCCATTTCCTGAAGGCCTGCTTTCCATTTTGAAGTCATCTCTTGAGCTCTTGGTGATGCCTTCCACATCTGTGCAGCATATGAGACTGTTCAATGTGTCACAAGATCTCACATTCCCATTTTTTTCCTGTCACCAATGTAACTACTTCACTTGATATACTAGGTCTCAACAATTTAAGACAGGGCAAGCCTGGAAATATTTCTTCCAATGCATATATGTACTTTTTTAAAAATAGGAACTAATGTGAAATGGTACACTCTCTTGGTTAAATAATTAGCCATCCATATACTTTGAAGGCAATTGTGCTTTTCATCTACCTTTAAAAACACCACATGGTCTACAAAAAGTGCTAATAATAGACTTTAAAAAATGATCTCTTGAACTGATAATTCATTATCCTAGAATTCACAAATATTGTTTCAATCTAAAATATATATTGGTTTCCTATATATATATATATATATATATATATAGGAAACCTATATATATATATATATAGTTTCATATATTTCATATATCATAAATATATTTCATATATTTCCCTTATGGCAACATATATGCAAACTATATTTTGGAAGGAAACTATTAAACTATTAAACTGCTGATCTCCACTAACATATTAATAAAACTTATTTGCAAATATTAATTTAGAAAATTAAGAATATGGTTCTTAATGAAATTATGTAAAGAATGTTATTTTTAGTGAGTAGGCAAGAAGAAAAATAGATCCAGACTGTGGAGAGTTGGTAGATAGATATGGCTGTCGGGGCAATGAGCCCCAATACTGTTCTAAAGTTTAAAATTAAGTTTTATTGGGGAGAAGCAAGGGATAAGAGGAAGGGTTGAAAGACAAATTGTAATTGTCCCTGAATCTAGCAAAAAATTAACCATACTGTATCATTGTAAAATGTGATATATTTCTGAGAAATAAGTAGTAGAAAATCATGATAAAACAGAAGAGTGCACTTAAAATATTAAGATCTTGGTTTGTCAGCCATCCACTATAAAGCTTGTGACATCAAGCAAGTCACTTGACTTTTCTAATCCTCAGGTTCATACATGAGAAAGTAAAAATAGTAGTGAAATCTGCCCTCCCTGGCTCAAAGGATCATTATGAGGATCAAGTGAAATAATAGGGGACAATTGTTTTAATATTAAATGTTTACACAATTTTAAGGGATTATTTTTCTGAAAGATGTGAATAAACTATAGTCAAGCTTCCCAAAAGTAGTATTAATAAAAGTTTTAAAAATAACATCAAGGTTTTATAAAATGGAAACATTCAACTACTCTTGACTATCTACTATTAAAAGAGCCTTTTGTGAAAAAAAAAAAAGCCTTTCGTGGATTATCCATTGATATTTAGTGGTTATATTTTAACAACATATTCCAGAACTAAATCAAGAAGAGTAGTGATCTCAACACTTTAATGTATATTTACTAAAATATATAACAACTCAGCTACAAACCTATTACCTAAGTCCCATATGGACAGTAGACATTAACATTAAAGTATATTGTATTTCCCTTAAGTCTTTATTCTCATAGTTGGTATATAACTTGTAGAATAGATCAAGGGTACATCTGATAAAGATTTTCTTTATAAATTTCTGTGTTCATGTAGTGGGAAATTATTATGATGAAATAAAATAGTAAGTAGATGAAAAATAATTTTCTATGAAGAAATTAAATATTCATGTTGTTTCTTGCCAAACCAATGTTACCACCATTTAAAAAATAAATAAATAAAGGAAATTTAGTAGTAAGGTTGTAAAATGAAGAGTCAATACTAACCAACTGCCAGAAAATGAACAAGGAGACCAATGGTTACTCCCAAGATTGCTGCCACTCCAAGAATAATAAGGATTGTCCCCCATAATGGCCAAGGTCTTCCTCGGGAAGATATGTTGTACCTATAAACAAGAGGGGGAAATGGTTCAAATCAGATAATACACATTCTAAATCTACTTGAATCTCCTTCAATACACACAACATGATTTGTAATTTATAATTAGGCCCTTTGTTAGCTTAGAACAGGAGACTCAAATGTTTGAAAGAGGATAAACTCTACTGCTCATTCATATTTAAGTATTACTGAGGATACAGCAATGGACAGGCATGGTTTTTGTTCTCATGTCATTGAGGAGAAATCAATTTCTCTATCTAAAGCAGATTACAAAGTCTTAGGGGTGTTCTAATTGTCTTTTTGTAAACTATAGCTATATCATGAACAGGATTTATATAGAGAGAGCGACCTATAAATACAAGTATATAACATAATTTGTAGGTTTAATTAATTATGGAAGAAAATATCATGATGTCCTCCAGTTACCCTATGTTATAAAATTATGGGTAGATTTTATTTACTTAACTATATTTTCTTTTTTAAAATTTATTTATTTATGCATACAAGAACTGGGGTACAGGCCAGATGTGCAGGGGGTGAGAGGATTCTCCAGAGACAGAGTGGGGAACAGAACAGGCAGACTGACTGAAATGCACTGCTGAGGGGAGCAGCAGGCGAGACAGGAGAGGTCTGCCGCACCATGTGGGTAGCTCCCTGAACTGCTGGGGATTGAACTTGCATTGCAGAGGCTGTGGGTAGCTTCACAGTGCTGTGCTTAACCCCTTGCGCCAACAGGGAGGCCCCTACTGAACTATATTTTCTAAAATAAACATCAATTACTTTAAAATATGAATTAACAGGTAAATTTCAACAACAAAAAATAATCAATCAGATAGAAAATAAGTAGAGAATATGACAGCATCATACAGTCTTGTATACCCTTACTATACAAACTTGCATAATGGAGGGATTTAAAATAGTGTATGTATTTGGCAAATTAGATATCCCCATAATATGAAGATCTTCTTATTCTAGTACAAGACCAGTTGATTTTTAAGGTAGAGAAGTTCCTTTCTATAATAAGCACATATGTATTACCTTAGACCACAGCAGAGCAACCCACTCTTATTTCCTTCCTTGCCACAATCTTATTTCCTGTGTTGCATACAACACAGTGAAACTCAGTATTATTTCCTTCCTTCTCTTTTTTCTATTCACAATTCACTTCCTCCTTATATCTCTTTCATGAGTTTTCAGAGTTTCCCGAAGCTAGCATTATTTTGTCAAAGCTTTTCAAAGAAGGTCCTGCTTGAGATACATTCGATATATGTTTCATATTGGAATTTTGTTGTTTAATATCATCCTCAAAACAAAAAGGTTATTCAGACACAGTGTTTCTTATACTATATGAATCACACTTTAAAAGGAGTATGGGAGTGTGAAATTAATGGAATTAATGACAACATTTATAAACTTATTAATATCTGACTAAATTTTTTTAAAGATTAATTATTTATGCATACAAGAGCTGGGGTACAGGCCAGAGGTGTGGGGGTGAGAGGATTCACCAGAGACAGAGTAGGGAACAGAACAGGCAGATTGACGAAGTACACTGCTGAGGGAAGCAGTGAGTGAGATAGGAGAGGTCTGGTGCGCCATGTGGGTTGCTCCCTGTCTGGCTGGGGCATGGAACTCATGCTTCAGAGGCTGTGGACAGCTTCATAGGTTGCGTCTTAACCCCTTGGGCCACCAGGGAGGTGCTGATTAAATGTTTTTCTAATGACTAGAAAGGATTGGTGAGGTCTCAAATTTGTTTTGGAATAACCAGTTGTAACGTTCTGGTAGTTTAGTTTTCCTGAGACATGTATTAGCTTGAAGGACTCAAAAACTATTCAGTCTAAATGATTCTATGCAACAATCACTGCATTGCACTAACAAATTGTTTTTCTTTGAAAGTCCCATTTAGGTGCTCTGGAAAATTCTCATGAATATGTATCATAGGGCCTCCCTGGTGGTGCAGTGGGTTGAGCGCAGTGCTGTGAAGCTGTCCACAGCCTCTGCAGTGCAGGTTTGATTCCTGGCCAGTCAGGGAGATACCCACATGGCCCGGCAGACCTCTCCTGCCTCGCCCGCTGCTCCCCTCAGCGTCTGCGGTCCATCTGCCTGTTCTGCTACTCACTCTGTCTCTGGTGAATTCTCTCATACTCCTGCATCTCTAACCTCTACCCCAGTTCTTGTAAAAATAAACAAACCTTAAAAAAAAAAAAAGAATATGTATTTTTTTTAAAGATTTTTTTACCCATTTATACAAACACTGGGTACAGTCAGAAGTGCAGGAGGGTGAGAGAATTCACCAGAGCCATCGCGGGGAGCAGAACAGACAGACTGATGAAATACACTGCTGAGGGGAGCAGCGGGTGCGGCAGGAGGGGTACGTCACTCCATGTGGGACCCTCGCCCGGTGGCCAGGGATTGAACCGGCTCTGCAGAGGCCGCGGGCAGCTCTGCAGCCCAGCGCTCAACTGCTGTGCCACCAGGGGAGGCCCAAAAAAGAATATGTATTATAGAAAATGGAACTGATGTTATTTTCCCCTCATATATTTCTTCCCATCATAAACAATTGAGGAGATTCTTTTATATTGAAAAGATCATGATAGTTTATAATTTAATCAACTTTTCCTCTGGTAAATGTGTTTCATGGACTCTAGAAATTATTTTTTTAATAATAGCAGAAATTGTTGAAGCAATGTTCTAACCATTAAAATGTCCAACCATGAAACTATTTATTCTTATTTACAAATTAACTTTTTTGTTTATTTTTTATTTTTTATTTATTTTTTTATTATTTCAATTTTATTTTTATATTCCCCATACAATTACAACCCCATTATTTTGACTCCAAGCCCTCCTTTCCCCACCCCCCACCTCCCATAGAGTGTCTCTGGTTCATAGTTGTTTGTTGATTTTGATATTTTCTTTCTTATAGTTATTCTTTTTCCTGGTCCCTTATTTAAGTTTTCTAGATTCCTGCTATGAGTGAGACCATCCAGTATTTTTCTTTTTCTTTCTGGCTTATTTCGCTAAGCATGATCCCTTCCAGCTCCATCCATGTTGCTGCAAATTGCATGTGTTTATCTTTTTTGAATGCTGAGTAATATTCCATGGTGTATATGTAGCACATCTTCTTCATCCAGTCATCTATTTTGGGGCATTTGGGTTATTTCCAAAGCTTAGCTATTGAAAATAGTGCTGCTATAAACATAGGGGAGCAGGTGCTCTTGGAATTGATGTTTCTGTGTCCTTGGGTAAATACCTAGGAGTGGAATTGCTGGATCATATGGAAGCTCTCTGTTTATTTAGTAGGTCCAGAAATCTCCACACAACTCTCCATAGTGGTTGGACCAGTTTTCACTCCCACCAACAGTGCAGGAGAGTTCCTTTTTCTCCACAAACTTGCTAACATTACAAATTAACTTTTAGCCAAAGTTTTATTTTAAAGGTAGGAATTTGCATTCCAGGATGAACTCATTAGAAAAGAAAGTAGATTAAAAATTAGTCTTAAATGAACTTAATCAATGTCATATGCTTAACTAAACTATAAGTATCTAATTTTTGGATTGAATCTACTTGAAGTAAGGGCTCATTGCTATTCTGTCATAATAAAAAATTTGCCTTAATAAAATTAAAAATAAACTCTTAATAAAAGTAAGGATATCCACATTATTCACAATTTTAAAATATCAATCTAAGTAAAAACCATCTCTACTGCTTATACTGGTATTATTTCCTACTTCAGATTTCCTTATAACCACATTTTGATATTCCATTAGTGATTAAACTGCAAAGCATAACAAATTATAAGTTTCATTTTTTAAACTTTCCCTGAATAAATAACATTGCACTATAGCCTTCTATAAGTTTCAGACAAGAGTTGTTAAATATAAGTATGTTTCATTATTAGAACTTCATTTATAGACCATTTGAAAGAGATGTCCCCGAATTCTACTATATAGTAAAGAAATGTGAAAGTAAGATTCCAGTATAAAATTTCCTAAATTTTATAAAGATAGAACTTTTGTTTTCCACAGCAAGTCTTAAATCACTAGAGAGAGAGCTGTAAATAAGAAATAAAGACGTTAATGCTCATATGAACTCAATGATCTCGAGCTACAATTTTCTCCTAAAATCTAGAAAAGCAGAGAGAACCTATGGGAAGGATCACATTTGAAAATTTATGAAGTTTTGAGGCAATCCTGCTGTTAGTTAGCTGCTAATTCAGGGTCTATAATGTAAAGCACATTGTTCTAAGAACTTATAATGACATTCAGATTTTTTAAATATTTCTAAGAAAACATTTTTATTAGAAAATACAATTTTAATTACATTACTAAAAGCAAATATGATAAGTGTTTTTATGGATGGTTTAAGAAAAATAAGCAAAATTTTGCTGCATTCTGATACTTTGTTTCAAGCTTTCTGAAGTTCACTCAGAGATTTTACAGGGCCTTACACCTCAGAAACAATATCATGTTTCTTGATAGTGTCCAATAATAAAATTAACAAAAAAAACTAGAAGACTCTGTAGAAACTTATTAGATTTTGCATATTTAAGTTCCCAAATCAAATTCCATTTACCTGTACATCATGTTCTGATTGTGCTGGTGTCAGGGACAATGATGCTGGCGATGGTGATGATGACAGTGACAGTGATAAAAATAAGGATCTTCTGGTGTGGCTTTTAAGGTGATCGATGTTTCACTGGTTTATGTGCTTTATCCAGTGTTGGATGATTTGTTTCATGGGCTGGGTGAAATGTAGAGAACAAGTAAGATGAAGCTGGTCTGACTAATGTTAATGACTGTCATATTTCTATAGTTTCAAGATAGTAGTCATCCAAGGAATTAGAAACTTCCTTGACTTGGCTATTAAAAAAAAAAATAGCCTGCTCTTGGTTTGGTCACCTACGAGGTACACCCAAGCAACAGCTTTGCAGGGAATCTGGATAATCCTAAATCTGCGTTTGACCAGTTTCTGACTTCTTACACTGGCTGCTCCTTCCTCAGTTGAAACCACCTGTAATTGGGTAGATGTCTCTTACAAGTAATTTTTCACAGTGTCAGCTTTAAATATAACAAACATAATAAACATTGTCATCATTCTGAAGTAAATGAAGTTTTATTTCATCGTGGTTCATATTTGCATTTTCCTAATTACCACTAAGAGTGATTATCTGTTCACATATTTTAGGGGCATCTGGGTTTCTTCTTCTGTGAATGTTGTTCATAAATTTAGATTTTTTTTCTATTGGATCATTCATCTTTTTCCTTATGGTTATATGTGAGTTTTCTATATGCATTAAATATTGCAGATGAGGAATTGGGGAGTTGCCACTCCATCCTAACAGCATCTACATAGCTAAACAGACTGAAGATCAGCAACCCTTTTTGAAGCCATGATAGAGGGAGTGGCATAAGCGAACTGCTGTGCCCAAAACTGAAAAAATCTTATTTACATGATCCTGGACTCCCGAATGGAAACCCCTTTTGAACCTATACTTGGGTAGGAAAACTTTGAATCTGAACAATAGCTGAACAAATTTAAAAGAATAGAAATCACATGTTGTGTGCTATCAGGTAACAATGGAATTAAACTAGAAATCAGTAGCAGAAACATAACGAATTTCAAAAATAGAGTACTAAACAATAAATAACATATGGATCAAAAAGTTATCTCAAGAGAAAATAATTGAATATGAAAACATAAATTAGCAAAATTTTAATGTTATCATTTGCATTTAGATAAAAAATTCACATTAATTAATTTTTGTATTGATTATGAGGTAGGATTAAAGATGCATTTCTGGGACTCCTTGGTGGAGTAAGGGGCACAATGAAGCTATCCACAGCCTCTGCAGCACAAGTTCGATTACCTGGTCAGCCAGGGAGCAACCCACATGGTGCAGCAGACCTCTCCTGCCTCGCCCACTGCTCCCCTCAGCAGTGTATTTAAGTAGATCTGCCTGTTCTGCTCCCTACTCTCTCTGGTGAATTCTTACCCCTCCCCCACACCTCTGGCTTACACTCCAGTTCTTGTATAAATAAAAAATTTTAAAAATTTATTTTAAAACAACACAGAGATGTGAAGTGTATATATAGTTTATATAAAATATAAACCATCTTATATGTCTCATCTCCTTTTGTTTTTCTTCTATGTTATTATATATATACAGCAACTGTGGACTGTTGTTCTCCATCTTTTCTTAGATAAATAATGGTGTTGAAACAGGTTGAATCTATCTTCCATATTGAAGAAAGCTTGAAATTTCTATACTTACATTATGTCATTGTATTCCTCTTATCCCCATGACCACATAAGTTCTGTCAGTTATAAAGGAAAAATATTATGGTATATCTATGGGCTTGTTGAATCATATTCTTTAAATGACTGAGTAATAGGATATACATTTGTTTCAAGACACTCCCATACACTGCACATCCAAGTTTCAATTTGACCATGAAGTCTTAATGTCAGCTTGAACGAGTAGTAATCATATGCAAGCACAAGGGACTATGGTAATGGTTCATGGGTGCCGTGATTTTGGGAGAATTATGGGGTCTATGCCGGAGGGGAAAAGTCAAATATTATACAAAAATGGATAATGATGTAAAAAATAAAATAATAAATTAAGGGGAAATTTTTTTTTTTAAAAAAAGAATCAAATGCTCTAAAGCACCTGGATTTATGGACACATGACAACAGTTCCTCCGCCTGGGTAAATATTTTCTCCCAATATGACATTTGCACAGAGATACATTTCTTTTCAAAAATCCTCAAATTCCTTCAATCCCACCTTATGACTTTCTACTGAATCTCCTGCTGTAACTCAAATGGAGGTGTAAGCTGGTGTAGCCATTTTAGGAAACTGCCTGGCAGCTTCTACAAAAGCAGAATATGCACATGGCTTATGACCAAGCAATTCCACTTTTCCTAAAAACCCTCCAGAAATGACATACAGGTGAGCACCATCAACCAGATACAAGAACATTCCAAGCAGCACTATTCATGATACCCCCAAAATGTTACAACCCACAAGTCCAAAATATAAACAAAACAAAACCAGTGGAATGACTATATTTTTTCAGTATTTTCATATAATAAAACCTTTTAATTTTCTTCACTGTAGCAAATACATTCTAAATTATTGCAGAAAGAACTATTCAAATTTCAGATGCTACACAGATACTATTTAGTGGTTTAGATACTACTGTTTGTGGTGTGCAATATATTTTGCAGCTTTCAAAAAATACTAATAATTTATGCTGCTTCACAAGAGTTTTTTTAAGTGTATAAAACTTACAATTGAGCTGTCTTATGTTTTTTAATATAGATATAGTAACTGTGATCTAAATACTACTCAATTGAAAAGCAGATTTTTTTTTGAAATTCAAATTTTTCCCCTTTATTCTTTTTTTCTTTATTTTTTTAAAACAATATTTGCTTCCCCCCACCTCCTCAGATGGAGTCCCCATAGAATTTCCTTCCCCAAGGTACCCGTGCACCATCACCGCAGTTCCCTGAGCTTCTCCCTCCCTCCCTCTCATCCCTCTTCCTCCTCCTCCCCTACAGTATGTCTTTCAAAAAATTGGAAAAGCAGATTTTTTTCCTGACTTTAACTCTGACTTCCAGATTAATACTGCCACCTAGAGTCCTATCTATACATTTCTTTGTGGAAAAATAGCCTTTTTTTTGCTTTTTAAATTTTTATGTAATAAATATTTTTAAAATATCTTAATTTACTTTTTTAAGATTTATTTATTTGTTTGTTTGTTTGTTTGTTTTGTTTATACACGCACTGGGTACAGTCAGAAGAACGGGAGGGTGAGAGAATTCACCAGAGCCAGAGCGGGGAGCAGAGCAGGCAGAGAGACCGAAGTACACTGCTGAGGGGAGCAGCGGGCGGCAGGAGAGGTCTGCGCGCCAGGTGGGACCCTCCTCCGGTGGCCGGGGAGCAGCCGGGGATCGAACCGGCGCTGCAGAGGCCGCGGGCAGCTTCGCAACCCAGCGCTCAACCGCTGCGCCCGGGGAAGCCCTCTTAATTTATTTTTTACTAATGAAAATGATCTATGTTTAAAGTGTACAATGTGATGTTTTGATTTGTGTTTACATTGAAGAGATTGCTACAATCAAACTCATATCCATCACCTCCTTGGGTTATCATTTTGTAAATATATAGTAAAAATACTTGCGATTTATTCCCTTAGCAAATTTCAAGTATATAATTCATTTTTAATAATACTCATCATGCTTTACATTTGTTTTCCAGAACTTATTTGTCTTTTTAAAAATTTTTTTATTGGGCCTCCCCGGTGGTGCAGCTGTTGAGCGCTGGGTTGCGAAGCTGCCCGCGGCCTCTGCGGAGCCGGTTCGATCCCCGGCTGCTCCCCGGCCACCAGAGGAGGGTCCCGCATGGCGCGCAGACCTCTCCTGCCGCCCGCTGCTCCCCTCAGCAGTGTGCTTCGGTCCTTCTGCCTGCTCTGCTCCCCGCTCTGGCTCTGGTGAGTTCTCTCACCCTCCCGCACTTCTGACTGTACCCAGTGCATGTATAAACAATAAATAAATAAATAAACAAACAAACAAATAAATAAATAAATAAAACATGCCTCTATAAAATAAAAAAAAAATTAAAAAAAAAATAAAAATAAAAATTTTTTTATTGAAGTAATATTGCATATGACATAAGTTTCAGGTGTGTATATTCTAAAACTAAAAGGTGCATCTACTACATTAAGTTTGACACTCTTATTTATCTTATACCTGAAAGTTTGTACCCTTTGATAAGTATCTTCCTTTTCTCCCTTCCTCCCTCCACACCCCCGCCCCGCCTCAGGTAGTCATCATTCTACTTTATTCCTGTAAGAGCGACTTTTTTTTTTACATTTTACTGTGAAATTATTTTCTTTAAATAGCAGATGATGTTACTTATATGTGGACTATAGAGAAATAAAAGGTCAGTTAAAGCCACACAAATAAACCCTAGATATCTGAAGGTAGATAGGACCCAGCAATTCTACCCCTAGGGATCTACACAAAGAACACAAAAACATTGATCCAAAAAAACACCTGTACCCCTATGTTTATTGCAGCATTATTTACAATAGGTAAAACCTGGAAACAACCCAAATGCCCAAAAAATAGATGACTGGATCAAGAAGATGTGGCATATATACACAATGGAATATTATTCAGCAATCAAAAAAGATAAACTCATGCCATTCGCAGCAACATGGATGGAGCTGGAAGGGATTATGCTCAGTGAAATAAGCCAGAAGGAAAAAGAAAAATATCAGATGGTTTCACTTACAGCAGGAATATAGGGGAACCAAGTAAGACATCTGTATAAAAAAATAATAACAGTTCAAAATACAACAAAGCAAAAACAGACAATTACAAATCAGTGACACACTGCACGGGACAAGACGGGGAGAGCAATCAGAGGGAGGGAGGGAGGGAGGAGCACAGGGATTGTGGTGATGGTGCATGGGTGCGTTGGTGAAGGAAACTCTATGGGGACTACACATGAGGAGGCAGGGGGGAAGCAAATATTATTTAAAAATGAACAATGATGTGGAAAAAAATTTAAAAAGAAATATGATGGTAGAATTAAGACTACCAAGTGGTAGGAAGAGAGAAGAGGCAAGAACTAACAAGGGAGGGAGCACAATGGACTACAGTGGTTCCCCCCTAACCGCCACCACTGTTGTGGTGCATATGATGTAGTAACAACACCTCAGTGGGGAGTTTAAGTATGTTTTTTAATCAATTTTATTGAGGTAATGTTGTTTACACTAATGTGTATGATTTAGGAGTATAGGTTCACACCTCTTAAAATGCATCAAAATTTATAAGACATTGTTAAAAGAAATAGAAAACACAAAGAAATGGAAAAATCTTTCTGTTTATGGGTTGAAAGCCTTAACATTGTTCAGAAAGCCGTATTACCTATCACATGAAACAATTCAGTGCAATCCCTATCAAAATTTCAATGACATTATTCAAAGAAATAGAGCAAACATTTCTGAAATTTATATGGAACCACAAAGGACCCTAAATAGCCATGGCAGTCTTGAAAAAAAAGAGGAAGATGGATTAAAGACTTGTCTATAAGATCAGAAGCCATAAAATATACTCAAAAAAAATAGCAAGGGCCTCCCTACTGGTACAGGGGTTCAAGCCTCAACACTATCAAGCTATTAAGCTATTGCCAGCCACTGCCATCCCCAGCCAGGGAGCTAACATACATGGTGCAGCAAATCTCTCCTGTCTTGCCTGCTGCTCCCCTCAGCAGTGTATTCCAGTCGATTTGCCTGTTCTGTTCCCCACTCTGTCTCTGGTGAATCCTCTCACCCGCTGCACCTCTTGCCTACACCCCCGTTTTCGTATGCATAAATAAATAAATGCATAAACAAATCTTTTAAAAAGACTTACTGTCTTTATTGTCAGGGATGTCTTTGGGAACTCAACTCCAACAACAAGGGAAACAAAAATAATAAACAAATTGGACTACATCAAACTAAAAAGTTTCTGCACAGTGAAACTATCATTAAAATTAAAATATATTCTATTTAGTGAGAAAAAATATTTGTACATCACATATCTGACAAGGGACTCATATCCAAGATCTAGAAAGAACTCATCATATGACTCAACAAAAGAAAGCAACCAACCAAATCAAAAATGGGCAGAAGAGCTAAATAGACACTTCTCCAAAGAAGACACACTGAAGACTAACAGTAACGTGAAAAAATGCTCATTGTCACTTATTATTAGGGAGTGTAAATCAAAATGACAATGAGATAATACCTCACACCTGTGATAATGGTCCATAATAATAAAAATATATATATATTGGCCATGGTATGAAAAAAAGGATCTCTTATAAATTGTTGGTGGGGATGGAAACTAGTCCAGCACCTATGACAGATAATATGGAGATTACTCAAAATATTATAGATGAATCTGGTGTATGATCCAGTAATTTGACTCCTCAATTCTATGAGAATACAATAACACTAATTTGAAGGTATCTATGACTGTCTATTTTTTTAAAGATGTATTTATTTATGCATACAAGAACTGGGGTACAGGCCAGAGGTGTGAGGGGTGACAGAATTCACCAGAGACAAAGTGGGGAACAGAACAGGCAGATCTACTGAAATACACTGCTGAGAGGAGCAGCAGGCGAGTCAGGAGAGGTTTGCTGTGCCATGTGGGTAGCTCCCTGACTGGGGATTGATCTCATGTTGCAGTGGCTGCGGATAGCTTCATAGATTGCATCTTAACCCGTGCACCACCAGAGAGGTCCTCTATGCCCTCCTATATTCAGTGAAGCCCTCTTTATAATGGCCAAGTTATTCAATCAACGTAAGTGTGTAAGGACTTTAGAATGGATAAAAAAGATGTGGTATGTATACACAGTAGAATACTACACACAATGGAATACTACTCTGTTGTTAAAAAAGATGAAATCTTTCCATTTTGAACAACATGGATGGGGCTACAGGGGACTGTGCTAAGCAACATAAGTCAGAAGGTGAAAGAATATTGCCCAGATGTTTTCTTTCATATGTGGTCTATAAAGAAACAAAGCAAAGTAGCAGGAAAAACTAAGCCCAAACCAATCCTTTAAATCAGACTACATTATTGAGGCTACCAAAAGGGAAAGGAAGAATGTAAGGAGCAGCACGGGGGCAGGGCTCAATGGACAGAGAGCATATTATGAGATTGGGGAAGTGTTAAGAGTATGCTGGAGGTTTGTGCGCATGCATTTGAAGGTAGCCCGATCAGTGTGGTTGTGTATTTTACTCCAATCATGTTCAATTGCATAGTAAAGGAAAAGAGCAGGTGGAGAATGGGATTTTACCAGGGTAGTGGTAAAAAATAATTATCACAGTCTTGAAGCAAAAGGGAGCAAAGGAGTATATGCAAGGTAGTGATTATAGTAATTGACTGTGATATTTAATTGGATACAGTTATGCCCAAAGAGTTTCGATTAATGCATCAGTGCCAACTAAGGGAGATCTTCTAGTTGGATTTTACAAGTCTCTTTCTTTCCCTCCATTTGAGAGTTAAATAATAAAAGTTATGTTAGGACAAATAATTACACAGTCATGATTATAAAAAGATGCACATATTTATTTAGCATATCCCTATACTGGAATCCATTATACAAGTATAATATAGAATAGATATATATATGTGAAAAAACCATTGAATTTTATGTATCAGGAAATAAAATCAAACAGGAAAATAGAATCACCATATATACTGTTTGACTATTCCATGTGGGAAAGTTAGAGGACAAGATTTTGTGACAACCAACATGAGATATTTGGGGGTATTATGGTAAAGTCCAGAATTACTGAAATTAGGACACAATACATTCATGAGGCAATACTGTTAATTCTTTTCTAACTAAAATAACTTTCTTTTTCATTTTATATATATTGCTATGTTTATTTGCTTTTATTCTCTTTGTCCTTTATTTAATCTTTGTTGCACACCTATAATAAATAATATTTTTTCATATAATTTGTGAAAGTTATAAAATGAATCATTTGTGGTGCCTACAAATAAAATGAATCATTTGTGGTGCCTAACTAGATATTAGAGTCTAGTTTTGAAATTAGACTCTGAAATTTAAAAAAAAAAACATGGGTAGATATAGAGAGGTTAATGTTGGTGAGAAGCCATCTGAAAAGACTATGACAATTTTTAAAAACTTAAATATGTGCTTACCATACAAACATTAGGCCATTAGTCCCAGAGATATAAAAACATTTATTTTCACAAAAAAAACATACATACCTACACACAAATGTCATAATAGCTTTATTCAAAATAGTCAAAAAATGAAAACAATCCAAATATTCATCAGTGGATGAATGGTTAAACAAACTGGTACATTCACACCATGAAATACTGCACAACAATAAAAAAAAAAATGAACTACTGACACAACTTGGCTTGCTCTCACATGAACTGTGCTAAGAGAAAAACTCAGTCTCTAAAGGTTACACATTATGTGATGTCATTTACAAATACTTATTGACATGGCAAAATTATGAAGATGGAGAACAAATTAGTGGTTACCAGGGGCTAGAAATTGGGGACAGGGATAGAAAGGAAGCCAGCTAGCTATGAGTAGCATGAAGGATCCTTGTAATCAAACTACTCTAGATCTTAACAATAGTTGTGATCACTCAAAAAATTTACACAGGTGATAAATTATATAAAATTAAATACATGCATGTAACTACCTGTTTTTAAAACTGGTAAAATCTGTTTGTCATGTTTTACTATAAACAAAATGTTACCGTTGGTATAAACTGGATAAACATAGGATCTCTCTGTTATATTTTATAACTGTACATGAATCTATGATTATCTGATAAATTAATTGTAAGGAATTTCAGATGAGAGTATGTAACATCTATTTGAGGGATTCAAGGAAGGTTTCATACAAGAGGCATGGTTTTAACTAGACTGTAGATCTTGATATAAACCAATCAATCCGTTGTTAATAATGTTTATTATTTTTAAAAGCAAAAAAAAAATCAGGATAATAGAAAACAACTTGGCAATATGTTTTGGAATGACCCCATAAGACTTTTATGGAATCAGAATTAAACAAGAAACCAGCCCAATTTATTCTTCTAATTATCTCTTATTTCAAAAATATTTATTCAACCTATTATAATTAAGTACCAATTCTTTTTTTTAAAGATTTATTTATTTATACAGGAACTGGGGTATAGTTTAGAGGCGCAGGAGGGTGAGAGAATTCCTCAGAGAGAGTGGGGAGCAGAGCAGGCAGACAGACGGACGGACGGAAGACACTGCTGAGAGTAGCAGCGGGTGGGACAGGAGAGGTCTGCCATGCCATGTGGGTTTTCCCTGGGCTGCCAGGAATTGAAGCAGCACTGCAGATGCTGCAGACAGCTTCACAGCACAGCGCTCAACCCGCTGCACCACCGGTGAGGCCCCCAATTCTTTAAAACAAGACTGTAGCTTAAGCAACAATTATAATAGTTACCAGTTCTTGAGCACTTCATATGGTCTAAGAACCATGCTAAGTAAGCACTTTCAAACAGTATCCTATTTTAATCCCTGCAACAATTGTTTGAGATAAATATTATTCCTGTTTTATAGGGACACGTGAATATATAAACTTAGAGTATTTAAATAACTGGTTTAAGGCACACATTGTAAAATCTGGCATACTTCTAAGAATCAATGTGTAAACAATAAGAAAGCTGTTTTCTTCATAGTATAAAAATAAAGAGCCATTCAACAACATTTATTGAAAGACCATTATATACAGAGCACCTTACTAGTTGTAATGGGAAGATAAAAATATTAGAAGAGAAATTACCTGCCTTCTCTCTGTACAATTAATAGTATTGCAATCATGACTTAACTTTCTACAACATAATAGTTAAAACAGTCCCATGAATGCTAAAATCCTATATAACTTATCTTATAAAGGAATTTTTAATTAAAAACTGATACTTTATTGTCTATTTCTTTATGCATATAGTCTGAAATTTTGCTCATATTTTCAAAGTAACTCAACTTTAATTTCTCAAATTTTTCGTAAAGGGAAATATCCAAAATATTTCTCTGAAGAGTATTATGACATTGTGAATTAAATTTCTAAAGTTTATCCTTAATTTAAATCCCTCCAAGTTGTTTACAGAGGAATTTCCTCATATCATAAATTTTATTTTAGTTTGGAAACTCATCTCCAGAAACCTGGAAAATCGTAATCACTACTCCAGTTTACACGGGTTTATTTTTAAATGACTTTTCAAAGACTGATTGTATTTTTTTATTTTTACAAGACCCTAATCCAGAATTTCCAGTACAGTTTTTATTATTACTTGAAATTCCAGACATTTCTTCCCTGTAATTTCTTACAGCTTGTGGGCGCCACCTACAGGCACAACTGAGAGCAATTTAGTTTGAAATGTTTAAAAATCACTTTCATCAACTTTTTATAAAAGATTTCATTAAAAGGAACAAAAATACTTAGCGCAAAATATTTAGCATTGTCAATTCATCTTAATTTTAATACCTCATTTTTGCGAAGTACCTAAATTTTATCAGTTCCAATGTTATTTAGGTTAATAAGTGTGCTTTTTTTAACTTATGTTAGTTTTTGATGTGGTTTCAACCTAATAATATAGGTTATGGTACAATACAGAACTGATATTACATATAATGAAGAAAAATAACAAAGATTCAGGGTACTCTAACCATTAACACATCCCTATGTTATGGCAACAGTCCTAACTTCATAACAGTCGAGGTCACCTGACGTTTGTGTCTACAACATCTCAGTAGTTATTTACCAAAACCAGAATTATGAATGGGCTGATACTAGGCTTTTACTCTACAGTTTTATATCCAGGTAGCTAGCAATTCAGTGCCACACTAAATGCAACAGAGAGGCTTCTTCCAGGATATCTTCCCTACTGCTTCCCCTCTGAGCCCAGAGGGATCCACAGTCCAAGTGTTGGCTAGAAATGGAAATGCAGCAGCAGGGGGGATATCCTCAATCACTTAAGGTATGCTGGTTGTTCTTAAGTAATTTCTCATTTGAAACTCAGAATTTAAAAGAATTTCTAACAAATTGATTAGGGACATTTTTCTCCCTTCCCCTTCTTCATGGATTATCATTTTTTAATGTTATTAAACATTAATATAAATGTTATTAAACATTTAATGTTATTAACATATATTGAATCCTCAACAGTATAATGTTAAGGATCATTTGCTCTAGTTTAAAACAATTATAGGAATATATAATAGGGATATATAGGAATTATATAATCATTGTAGGTTACAAGAAATCACAATCTCGCCCTCACTTATTTCTGTTGTTGTTTAACTAGAAATGAAAATAAAACTATGTCTTGGTTTTTCTGTATTTCCTTAACTGAGTTCCATTTTTTCTCTATCATGAGGGATGGGATTCTACTGCCCATTTGCTTGACCTTTTATAGTGAATGTGATCATTTTCCTCATTCCACTAAGAAAAAAAACACCTAATATTTTCCTGTATATAAAAAAGATAGTTTGTTCCTCTTAACACTGCTTTCGCTTTTTGTCCTGTACCTTAAAAGTGATAATTTACTGAGAAGTTGAGAAATAAGGAAGGGATCACTTCAAATTTTATATATACGTTTGAAATTTATGTCTACAAGGCAAAATTTTGATGACAGAAAACTTCTAGAAAATAAATAAATACAAGGTGAGACAGAATCCATCAGGCAGAAACAAGATGCCATGTGTGGGGCAAAGCTAAGAAGGAAATACATGCATCAAGCAGAGAGTTTATTAGATCAGTCAAATATGTGTGACCTGCAGGGCCTCTTCTGAATTTCCCTATCTCTAAGAATGCTCTATAAACAAAAATATCTTCATTCTATAAGGTTTTTCTCTCTTAGAGACCAATTTTGGAAGTGATCCAGTCTCGGAAGGCAGTCACTTTTGTATAAACACCAGGCTTGTTGGGTTGCCCACATTCATCGCCCCAGCTCACTATTCCAGCAAGGTACCAGATATCTCTAGCATCTGAACTAACCAGTGGTCCTCCGGAGTCACCCTAAAGGAGAAGAGAAATTAGTAATTAATAATTCAGTCTGTAAACCTAAATAAGAGACCAGGAAAAAGACTAATCAATACAAAGTAAAAATCAAAATCAACAAGCAACTATAAACCAGAGACTCACTGGGGGTGGGGGGGAGGGAGAGGTGAGGAAAGAAAGAAAGGACTAGAGTCAAAATAAGGGGGAGGGGGGGTGTTGCAATTGTATGGGGAATATAACCAAAATGAAAATGCATACATTGTGCAAAAAAAAAAAAATCAGTCTGTTTACAGAGATATCTATTAATTTTACAACTTATGTTTAATGAAAGGAGTAGTTTCAAAAACTCTTCAGTGTATTTAAACACAGAAGTGATTCTGTCTAAATGTTGTTTATTCACATAAAAAAGGAACTCCAATGCTTGTAGAATTGGATTAGCCTCAGGGTTCAGTACACTGATTAAAAGGTTGCATCTCTTCAGAGAACAAAATAACTCCTTGTACAGGCTGCCTCTTTATCAGTGTGACAAAGCTCCCAAAATAAGGGTGAGGAGTCTTACTGATAAGGAACACTGACATTAGAGTCAGATATCTGGGGTTTAAATCTCAAATCTGGCCTTTAATTTACTTATTTGTAATGCACCTAATAATACCTCCCTCTGACAATTATTTAAAAGAGTACATAAGACAGTGAATATAAAGTGCTTAACATATGACTCACACAAAGCAGAACATAGTGCATAGAGTGTGTGTGTGTATGTGTATATATGTGTGTGTGTGTGTTTATATCTTGTGAACTCCAGAGTGTTGTTTCTTTTTACAGGTCTTAAAAACAAAGTATTAGCTGACCATTCCCCAAAATCTGGATCTCTAATTATAGTTTAGTTGAGAGTTCATTGAGTGTTAAGTGCTAATGAAGCTATTCATTAATTAATATATTAGCTCATTAACTCCTGTCATTCTGGTTACAAAACCTGAAGCTGTTTCCTTTTTAAATTTCAGCAATAAGGATACTGACACGTAGAAATTAAGTAGTCTAACATCACATGCTATTCAGCAGCAGAGTGTGAATTTGAATAAAATGGTCTAACTCAGATCATGCCTCTCCCCACTTATGTATTATCCAAACTTTTCTCTGATTTTCCTTTGTCCATGTAAAATCATTAATAAATACTAACTGGATTTGAAACAAAGTATCATTTTTAAATCCAAAGTATCATTTTTTAATCCATTTTAATCCATGATCTAACTCAGATCATGCCTCCCCCCACTTATGTATTATCCAAACTTTCCTCTGATTTTCCTTTTGTCCATGTAAAATCATTAATAAACTAACTGGATTTGAAACAAAGTATCATTTTTAAATCCAAAGTATCATTTTTTAATCCAGTAAGCATTTACCCTCATATGCAGTAGGAGATATAAAAGGAGAACAAACACAGGGGCCTTGCCCTCAAAGCATTTGCTTATAGAAATAAGAGTTGTCATCTGAAGCTATTTGAAAAGAAATCATTTTAATAATGAAATCCAAGCTTATGAGAAGATAGAGCATAATAGGATGAAGAAATAGTAGATGCCAGAGACAACAAAGTTTAAATCTATTTAAGAGATGAAGCAAATGAGTCTGAAAATAATTAAAGAAAAAATAGCTTGTAATTACAATATTACAAGCTTGAAAAAAAAAAATGTCTGAAACATCAAATAGAAAAAATACAGTCTCTTCTGCCAATACTAGGTAATTCTCATGGGGTGTTATATTAGTAAGATGGAAGTTGTGATGGTTTATAAGTATTTTGTCTGAAGTAGAGGAGCCAGAATAATAGGAGTAGAATTATAATCTTCAGAAGAATAGATTATACTATCAACTCAGCCAATGGATAGACAGAAGCCTTTGGGGCTCTGTTTTAACAAAGTGTGGAAAGACACCCAGGACATCCCCTGTCCCCAAGGATGTCCAGCCTTGCTTAGGTCTTAAGTCTTGGCAGGTTGTGCTTCCTCCTCTACTCCATGTGCACTGTCACAGTCCCAGCAAACCAGTATTCCACTTTGTTGTCTCTGTGCATTTTTAACTTCCCCTAAGTCAGCCACCAGTCACTAGGGGCACACTGTCTGCCCAAGTTATTTTTCAAAGCACCATTATTATATTTTTAATTAGTGCTACTTCTCTGATTACAAAGTTATATAGTCTTTGAGGGCCTCCCTGTGGCGCAAGGGGTTAAGATGCAACCTATGAGACTGTCTGCAGCCACTGCAGCACAAGTTCAATCCCCAGCCGGGGAGCTACCCACATGGTGCAGCAGACCTCTTCTGACTTGCCCACTGCTCAGCAGTGCATTTCAGTAGATGTACCTGTTCTGCTCCCCCCTCTGTCTCTGGGGAGACCTCTCACCCCCCCACACACACTTCTGGCCTGTACCCCAGTTCTTGTGTGCATAAATAAATCTTTGAAGAAAAAAAAAAGCTATATAGTCTTTGAAGGAACTGTTGGTCTATCTCTAATCCTGTTTTTCCTATAAATCTTATTCTTTTTAGTGAGTGGTTTAGTGATAAAACAGAAAGTTTATTAAGACTGTCTATATCATAACAGAAACTTTTAAAAACAGAAGAAGACAAACCAGGAAGCAATTGTAGTGATCAAGATATGACATACTGAAGGAATAAACTAGTGTTAACAGGAACAATGGAGACCAAATAAATAAACCTGGAAGACATGGTCAAGATGGAATATATTCTAAAACTTAACTGTGAAGGCAATATGAAGGTAAAAGACTATGAAACCCAGTAACATAAACAAGAAATTTGAAAATGGAATATCAGTTAACATTTCAAGACACCCATTAAAATTGAGATGACACATACACAAATTTTAGTCTTATATTAGCAAATAAAACTTAAAGTGGAAATGCTTTGAAAGTGAAAAGTGAGACTAAATTTGGATAAAAGGTTAATTTTGAGACATCGATTGGAGAGTCAGTAAAGCTGATAGTTAAGTTCAAAAATAATGCCATTTCTTTGAGTGAGTAGATAGAAATTGAGAAAAAATACATCTGACGTCTGTGTCTCGATGAGTAGGAAGGCTGAGAGAGAGAACGGGGAACCAAAACAAGGAACCAGAAATGACTGCTTGGAGACAGAGAGGAGAAAATCAACATATTTTAGGACCAAAGGACCCAGCAAAAGATCACATTTTAAGAAAGAGTTGGGAAAGAATAAAAAAAAATGCAAGTAATGATTTTTTTAAAAGATTTATTTATTTATACAAGTACTGGGTACAGTCAGAAGCACTGGAGGGTGAGAGAATTCACCAGAACCAGAGCAGGGAGCAGAACAGGCAGACTGACGAAATACACTGCTGAGGGGAGCAGCGGGTGGCAGGAAAGGTTTGCATGCCATGTGGGACCCTCACCCGGTGGCAGCTTTGCAACCCAGCGCTCACGCGCTGCGCCACCGGGGAGGCCCCAAGTAATGATTTTTGCACATAAGCTTATTGTTGATTTTTGAAATACTAAAATACACGGAGTCAGTTGAGTGGCAAGAAGTTGTAGATATTACATAGAAAAGAGGAAAATAAATGGGTGCTGGGTCACTCCAGAGAGAGGAAAATAGAATAATTGTGGAGCTTCCTTGCTGCTCATCTTAATTTCCTAAATTTGTAAGGGATATTTATGTCTAGGTAAATAGGGGAAGTATTTATAACAGATAGTCACTTCTAGGTAAACTAAGTGACAAAATTTCAGATGAGATTACATGACATTTGGGGTTTACTACAAAATATATCTGCAATGTTTTTGGTGGGGAAAGGAAAAGGCTAAAGGGATTATATTAAGATACATAGGGATGATATTATTCAGCAATCAAAAAAGATAAATTCATGCCATTTGCAGCAACGTGGATAGAACTAGAAGGAATTATGCTCAGTGAAATAAGCCAGGAGGAAAAAGAAAAATATCGGATGGCATCAGTGTAAAAAAATAATAACAGTACAAAACACAGCAAAGCAAAAACGGACAATTATAAACTAAAGACATCCTGCAGGGAAGGAGGAGGGAGAGGGATCAGAGAGAGGGAGGGAGGAGCACAGGGGACTGAGATGATGGCGCACGGGTGCATTGGGGAAGGAAACTCTATGGGCACTACACCTGAGGGGGTGAGGGGAAGCAAATATTGTTTAAAAATGAACAATGATGTAAAAAATTAAAAAAATAAAACATAGTAGCTAAAAAAAGATACATAGGGATGATATAAGATTGGTCATGAGTTGATAATTGTTGAAGCTGGATGCTGAGTACACTGGGGTTCATTATATTGTTATCTCTGCTTTTGGATAGAGTTGAAATTTTCAGTAATAAAAATCTGAAAATGAAACACCTAAGAGACATATGACTTTTCCTCTGAAAAGATACTTTCAAATGCTTAGTAAGTTGGAGGCAAATAGGATGTGGAAGATTAAAACAAGATTAGAAGATAAGATTAAGACAAGATCTATAACATCTAAACAGTAGTTTTATGACTGTCAAGAAGACAAATAAAATAGTTTATTCTTGTTATTCAGGTATTTATGTTCTATGAAGTTGCTGCAAACCTAAATTACTGAATGCTGAATAATTGTTCTTGGAGGAAATATAGGATTAGATTTCCATGAGCCTCTGGTTAGATTTTTGTCAACTGATCAATACATGACCATGACTTAAACCATGTAATTTAGTGTTATTGATTCACAACATTGAAGTCACTACCAACAGCACTAACTCAAGTCTTAAAGCTTGTCAGATACACACATTTTCTCCAGAAGGCACATCATAGCCATCTTGCACTTCCTTACAGCATATTTGGGAACTACTTTAAACAGCAAAATCAACAAAACAATAGGCACAATCATGTGGAATTAAATAAATCACAAAAAGCCCCCAAATGTATGGCATGAAAACTGCAGCAAGAAAGCAGAGAATCACATTAGATGACTCAAATTTTTGAGTCATTGTGAGCATGCACATTAGATGACTCAAATTTTTTGCCACTCTGTGTATGTTTGTGAATGATCATGAAAGTGTCTTGAGTATTGCCTTTAGTTTACAAACAAATTTTAGCAAATTAATGAATTCACAAACATGTAACTTGGAAATAAGAAGGAATGAATATATTTTCAAGTGAATATTTTATTAAATTGATTTTATTTTGGAAGGTTTGTTTACAGAATCACCTTGAATTTTTCAGTACAATTTTGTATCTGCATTGTTCCATATCGTCCTCAACTAACTACCAAGGCCTCAGAGCAGAAACAGAAACAAGGAAGTAAATCCAGTCCTGGGCATTTGTGAGAAACATGGAGAAAGGTCAATGGGTGAAAAAGTTTAATGTAGCAAACTGAACAATATAAATTTGTCCAGCAGGTCTACATTAAAAGTGGTTAGAAGCACAATAGCCAATGTCAGATTCCTAGTTTTTGCATTGTACTATAGTTATATTAGATGTAACCTTGGGGATACGAGGTCCCTGTGTAGTATGTATGCAAATTCCTATAAATACATAATTATTTCAAAATAAAAGACAAAGCTATTTAACATACTAATACATCAAACCACTTACCTGGCATGCATCTCTTTTTCCTTTCAAGAAGCCAGCACATAACATTCTAGGAGTTATGACATCATTGTAAACTTGAGGTTCGTTACAGGTTTTAGTATCTATGAAATCCACCTGTACTTGCCGAAGATGATTTTGACTATAACCTAAAGGAGGGAATAGTCATATATTTGAAGACATACATATATTCTATAAGCCTTAAGAAAGTCTCCTATAACAATTGAATAAGATGGTGGTAGAAAATAAGGTTATGTATTTTTTTCAGAGTAAATATTTCCTAACTGCTTTAAATAGCTAGATGTCTAGGAAAGAAACTCAAAACTGTTTAAGTAATTTTGATTTCATTGTTAATTTTGGTAGGGGGAAATAGTGGCTTTATGATTCTCTGACCTTCACAATGAGATATACTGATGATTCCTGATAGCTTCTGGGGTTAAAAACTCAGATACACAGTATTTAATCTTGCAAACACTTTAGTAAGCACCATTATTGTAGTAGTAGTGATGTACTTGATAGTAACCTAATGCAGGAAGGAATTCAGTTATCTTCTAAATGACTTAGTTCATATATGACCAACCCACCAACATATTTTTGTATAATGACATTCTTTAAATGTCTTAGAATACCAAATTAGATTACTCTATTTGAGTTTCTTTTCAGATTCTCACCATCATTTTGCAGTGCTCCAAATCCTGTCACGAACATCTCATCACCTGGTTGAAACTGGTGGGATGCTTCAGGGAGACAAACTCTGTGTACCGCATTTGTGTAGGGAACAGGGCTAGAAAGCTCTACAAGTGCAATATCATAGTCATGTGATGGATATTTGTATTTTTCATGGACAATTATCCTCCGGAGGTTGCGTTTCATTTTTGGAGGTTTTATTGTTACTCCAAAGGAAGCAGTCCATCTGGCTGCATTCTTATAACTGAGGAGAAAGTATTAAGAATAAATTCCACTTTACTATCTTACCACAATAAAGTTTTAAAAAAACAATTTAGTCTGCAGGTATTATATAAGTTTTGTTTTTCAATGCATAGTTTTTATGAATGGAAACAAAATCACTCCAACCTGAGAACTCAGACTCAGGTCAGGTCAGGTGGAAATCCCACGGCATCTATCTTAGGATATACATGCTATTTTGCATGCTGAGTACCCACTCCAGAGCCTAAAGCTTTTTGACATTTCTGGGCATAAGTGACTCCAACAGGCAAATGGAAAGCATATCCTGAACAAGATGAGAGAACTAAATGTATTTTACATGCACCACGTTGCCTAGGCATGAACATTTTTCTCTTAAAACTGGAAATGTTCTACAATAGTTTAACAAAGCTGTATTAGTATCCTATATACTATAGACATTTTACACTTGGTTGAAAGGTCTCCATTCTCTGAAATAAAGCTACTCAACCTATTCAGTTGTATCATTTGTTACTATCAAATTTCTTTATATTTAAATTTTCTTACCAAGTACAATTTCCCCAATGGGATTAAATCTCTCTTTCTCTCTCTCTCTCTCTCTCTCTCTCTCTCTCTCTCTCTCTCTCTCTCTCTCTCTCTCTCTCTCAATCTCTCTCTCTCTCTCTCTCTCTCTCTCTCTCTCTCTCTCTCTCTCTCTCTCTCTCTCTCTCTCTCTCTCTCTCTCTTCAAGTACTGGGTACAGTCAGAAGCGCGGGAGGGTGGAGAGAATTCACCAGAGCCAGAGCGGGGTGCAGAGCAGGCAGAAGGACCGAAGTACACTGCTGAGGGGAGCAGCGGGCGGCAGGAGATGTCTGCGCGCCATGTGGGACCCTCCTCCGGTGGCCGGGGAGCAGCCGGGGATCGAACCAGCACTGCAGAGGCTGCGGACAGCTTCGCAACCCAGCGCTCAACCACTGCGCCACCAGGGAGGCCCTATAGCTCCTTTCTTTAATATAAAGTACCAAGTCCAAATATGATTAACTTTCTTTAAAATTCCTGCTTCCTTTACAAATTATTGTGTATTTATAAATGGAAATTTTCTCTACATGTATTTTGACACAATTTCCATTTCCAAATTAGGAAAACTTTGCTAAAATTTAAAACATTCTTTTTGTGATATATGCATTATCTTTATACTGAATTCATCTCAAATTTCATGAGCTATTTCCTTCCTGCCAAACCCCAATGCCCTTTGCTTAGCCCAATCTTTGTGAGATTCAGGACTTACGTTCTAAAGCAGTGAGCGGCACTCACGAGCCATGTACAATTAATTAATGTTGCTCCACAGCGATGGGCCCCATCCCATTGCAAGCTAGCTTGCCATGGCCATTCACCCTCTTCCACTTCTGTCCCACCAATAATCCTCAGACTCTCTCTTGAGGTTTTATTCCTTCGAGTCCCACAGCCTGCCAAAGAGAGATTATGTATTGTTAGCAGATGTTTTATGTGTCAAATTGCATTTCTAAGTCCCAAATATTTTGTGCTTTTTGCTCCAATAGTATCATTTTCTCTTGTTCTTAACTTATCCTGTAGTGTTTCACTTATTTAACTCCTATTTAACTTATCACATTTAGATCAGTCATTATCTCCTCTAGGATGCCTTCCCCTGCTTCCCAATGTAAAAATAATTATATATCTGTAAATGGTGTATGCAAACATATTCATGTATATGAATATATATATTCTTAAACATTGTTTATAATGGGGGTTCTCAATCTCAACACTGCTTATATTTAGGACTAGCTAATTATTTGTTTGGGCGGGGGAAGCGGGGGAGCCTCAGGACTGTCCTGTGCCTCATAGGATATTTAGAAGGATCCCTGACCTATGCAAACTAGATACCAACAGCATCCCCCACAGTCAAAATAACCAAAAATATTACAGTGCGGCATGTTCCCTCAGGAGTCAAAATTGCCCTTGCTTGAGAACTATTGCTTTAGAATTAAGTCTCATGCCTCTTCTCCCATTGGACAAAGAAAATATCTCATTCATTTTACACTCATTAGGCACTGTGTTAGTGCCTAACACAGCACTAGCACATAGTAGGTTCCAAAGAAATATTGGTGGTAATAATATGTGCTCTTTAGGTATTGGGTTTATCCTTTGGTTTTCTGTTTAGTTAAATTCATGAATTAACCAATATTCTGAAATGCTAACTGTTACAGTTTCTTCCATTTTTCAAGATAACTGTATTATGTACTAACTCTGTAACTATAGAATTTATGTCTAAATCATGCTGGATAACTCTGCTATAGGAAAGGAAAATACTAGCCCTAAAGTAGTATTTTTAAAATACATATGTATGCATATATATAAAATCTGCACCTTCAGTAATTTGTCAATATATATAACCACCGCATATTGCCTGCAATTTTCATAATATTAGAAAAATAACATTAAAATTATATTTATGGTAGAGTAACAAGAAGTTTCTGCCTCCAGCTGAAAAAATACCAACATACAGACTACTTTCATCTAATCTTTAGGGAAATTTTATAAGAATATATAATAGATATCTACAATCAAAACGTTGAGATGTAAAAATTTTTGCCTCTTCTTTAACAATTGCACAACTCACTTTTACTACAAATGTGTAATGGCACCCATACATTTACTCCAAAATTCTTCCAAGTTTGTTATTTATTCCATAATAATAAAATGAGCCTCTGAGATAAGATAAAGAAACTTGAGCTGTGCACTTTATTCTGACCCAATAATACCACATAAAGTAAGCCTAAATAATCTAGTGTTAACTTTCTGTAATCAGATAATACAATTTTAATAAATATATTAAAACTTACAATTGTTCAGAAATGTGTCTGTTTCTGTCCTGTTGATTTCTGAAATACACACAAATGGTTAATAGAACAGGATCAGCACATCAGAATTGAGCAATGCCTCTGAGGACTTGAACTACTAAAGGCCACATAATTCTATAAGATAATATCTCTAGGTTGCAAAAAAAGCAACACTGTTAATTTATTATAGACATAGTATATTCATAACCTTGGGGAAAAGGAAGTTCTCAAAAATGTTTCTTAAAAACTAGTGCAGATAAGAGTCAGCAAGGGAGGCCTCCCTGATGGTGCAAGGGGTTGAGGCACAACCTATGGGGCTGTCTGCAGCCACTGTAGCACAAGTTCAATCCCCAGCCTGCCAGGGAGCTGCCCACATGGCGCAGCAGACCTCTCCTGCCTCGCCCGCTGCTCCCCTCAGCAGTGTATTTCAGTAGATCCATCTGTTCTGTTCCCCACTCTGTCTCTGGTGAATCCTCTCATCCCCTGCACCTCTGGCTTATACTCAATTCTTGTATGCATGAATGGATGAATCTTTTAAAAAAAAAAAAATGGAGTCAGCAAAGGAACATTTTTATAATATAAATATAGTATAGTATAAATTTTTATATATTTAATCTCTCTTCCCAGTAATTCTGGTCTGTAGGCCCAGGAATCTTAATTTTGTGCTAGGAAATAAGAAGCAGGTAGCCCACAACCTCATTAGGGGAAGTGCTATTCTAAACCATAGGATTGGAGTCCCTCCATACAATGATATTTTTATTGACTATTATTTCAGATTATGAAATTTATGGGCATAGCTTCACTTGTATCGCATGTCCAGAGATTAGTCCTCACTCCCATTTAAAACGTTTTCATTGTCGGGCCTCTCTGGTGGCACAGCGGGTTGAGCACCGCACTGTGAAGCTGTCCGCAGCCTCTGCAGCGCGGGTTCAAATCCCCGCTGCTAGGGAGATTCCCACATGGCATGGCAGACCTCTCCTGTCTAGCCCGCTGCTCCCCTAAGCAGTGTCTTTGGTCCATCTGCCTGTTCTGCTTCCCGCTCTGTCTCTGGTGAATTCTCTCACCCGCCCATGCCTCTGACCTGTACCCCAGTTCTTGTATAAATAAATAAATCTTATGTAAAAAATAAATAGATAAATAATAAAAACAATGTCATCCCTTTCTAGGTTCTTTCTGCTAAAATATTAGCAAGACAATTTGAAGGTAAACCCATTCAACTCTATCCACTGACTTCTCATCAATCAAGCCCTAGCCCTAAGCAAACACTGAGACAACCAACATACATAAAACTCTAAGCACTCAAATTTCCTAACTCAGCAATTTGACCAAAATATTCTCTTTAAACTTGGCAGTATGGAAGTAATACATGCAAAAATTTTAATATTAGTTTTTCTTTCAGTGTTTAATAGTGTTGATTTACTAGAATTCTGTATTCCTAGAAAGGTTATCTTTTTCCTCACCTGGCTTTTCATAGAAAATGGCAAAAAGAAGGAAGAAGTGACCACTTTTCAGTAAATATTAAAAAGCACCTCCTTGGGCTTTCCCTGGTGGCGCAGCGGTTGAGCACTGCAGCCTCTGCAGCGCAGGTTCGAACCCCGGCCACCAGGGAGGGTCCCACAAAAACAAACAAACAAACAAACACCTCCTTAATCTCCGTTTATTTCAAGCAAGTCCTAAAGAGAGTTTTGGCTTGCATGTTGATACCACTAACAGGAGGGACTTCAGGAATGTGTGATTTATGCAGCTACGCTGAGCAGGAGGCTATGTTTTCTGTTTGAACCAGAACTTGCTTCGAAAGCAGAAAGAAGTCATAATATTCTAATAGACAGGTGCAAACAAGGGACACCATTAATTTCTTGCTCGCATTGCTTCTTTGTATCAGCCAACAACTTGTGCTTATCATAATTACATAGAAGAACTTTTCTGTCCTTTCCTCACTTAAGCTAAAGGTAAAAAATGTTGGTAAAATGTCTACTTATCAAGAACAAAAATAAATAAGGTCGAATTAGCTTGAATAGTGTTTCCATTGATCTAGTAAGAACCAAAAAGTATGCATGTATGAACTATCAAGTACAGTTGTGTAATTTTCATGATCCACATAAATGTTAAATGCTCTTTGCATTATAATTGACATTTCCCAATATCAAGGTGACCAGTAAAACTCATGCTAGTAATCTAAATTTTTTTTTCACTTAGAAAATCATTAATTAGCAAATAATAATACCATGACAGGTCAAGAGAGACAATGAAAGAAAGTTCTTTTATTCTACTACTTTTAACAGAACTCAGAACTTTTTAACTGCCTTTTGAAAGACTCCAACTGCATTTGACTCCACAAATTATATAGCTGACCCTGAATATTGGAGCCTGCCTTTCTAAGTAAGAAAAAGGTCTTACCAAGGGCCTGGATATCCAGTATTATATCCATTAGCCACATGTGCTTAGGGAGCTACTGAAATGTAGTTCTAACTTGAAATGTGCCATAAATATGAAATATACACTGTATTTCAAAGCCTTAGTAGAAAAAAATATGAATAATTTTCACATTGACGACTTGTTGAAATAATAAATCTTTAGATATCAAATTATTTCAATGAATTTCACTTTTACTTTAATTTTTTAATGTGACTACTAGAAATTTTGAATTCATAGATGTGGTGCACATTATAGGTCCACAGACTAAGATTCCTGTGTAGCATATGACTTTAGCTCTTTTTTTCTTTTTTTTTAAAGATTTATTTATTTATTTTACACAAGAACCAGGGTACAGGCCAGATGTGTGGGAAGGTGAGAGGAATCACCAGAAACAGTGTTGGGGGAACAGAACAGGAGGAGTGACGAAATACACTGCTGAGGGGAGCAGCGGGCATGACTGGAGAAGTCTGCTGCTCCATGTGGGACCCTCTACGGTCGCCGGTCGACCAGGATCGAATTGGTGCTGCAGAGGCTGCGGACAGCCTCACAGCTCAGCGATCAACTGCCTGCACCACCAGGGGAGGCCCATGACATTAACTCTTATTTCCACTGAGGATTTCCCTTGTTTCCTAATGTCTAGTAATGAAGACCTATCATCATTTATTTTGCCCTTGTCCCCTTAAAACAACAAAACAAAAAATACCAGTTATTTCAAATTAGTCATAAAATATACCAAAACCAAGAATAAATATATTATAAATTTTTCATTGGTAAATGGTCTAAGAGAAGCTATAACAAGGTATATTAATGACATTTGCATAGAAGGCAAAAGTATCTAACCTCTAAATTCTCAGAATATAAAATGAAAATAATAAGAAAAGAAGAGGAACATATACAAAGCCACTTTCTCCATTTTATGGTTGGATTCTCTAACTAAAGTGTAAGGCCCAATATAGCAAAGGAACCCAGTCCTGGGAGTTATTTGTATTTGTATCAGAGGCATAATATTTGGGCAGTATTAAAAATTAAAATACTTCATTAAGACAAATTTAATGCCAAAAAAAAAGTTCTGTCGGCAATACCCCAAATTAAAGGACATTCAAAAAAACGTTTTTAAATGTGCTCAAGACCAAATTTAACATGTAGCTACTCTGTGTAAGAGAAATACAAGACATAAGAGAAAAAAAATTACTTTTAATTTCAACTGATTCAGGATCTAATTCAGGGGGTCCTACAGCATCTTGTAGTTTTTCATGCAGAATACGTTGAATACGTGTGTTCAGGGTTTCAGGATCCTCAGTAGAACGAAATCTAAAAATCAGCAGCATATGAGCTAGCACTCCATGGTACTCTTGACTGTGGGCCAATAAAGAAAAATTTGGTTTTAAAACATATTTCAGAATAAGATTTATGATACTATTACAATCTTTTTTATCATTTGAAATACACACAATCTAGAATTTAATTTTAAAAGATCCAGTTTGTTTTGATCTATATTATAATTATTTATCACACATAGACCTCCCAACTGAGCCTCCCTAATAGTAAGCTAGCGTGCTCAAGGTCTTCCTTCTCACCATAAGGTCTAGTTAAATACATATTTTATCAATGTAAAAAGACATTTTGGGGCCTCCGCTGGTGGTGCAGCGGTTGAACGCTGGGCTGCAAAGCTGCCTGCAGCCTCTGCATCACAGGTTCCATCTCTGGCCACCAGCGAGGGTCCCACATGGTTCCACAGACCTCTCCTGCCATGCCCGCTGCTCCCCTCAGCATTGTATTTCATCATTCTACCTGTTCTGTTCCCTGCTCTGGCTCTGGTGAATTCTCTCACCCTCGCGCATTTCTGACTGTACCTGTAACAGGGTGGTCCCCAGGAAAGGGGGAGGTTCCCTGCCCCACCCAAGGGAGGGTGGAGCTGAGCAGGAAGAGGAGAAGATGGAGAAGAGACTGAGGAAGGAAGCAAGATGGAGCCAGGAGACCTGGAGGAGGCACATGGAGCCTAGAGACACGTGAAGAAACTGCGCTTGTCTTTTGGTTGTGGACGGGGTGACACAGATGTGGGTGAGACCCGTGGGGAGGTGACAATGGCAGCTTTTATCTTGGTGTTGATTTTGCTCTTTTTCTTCCAGGCTTGTCTGGTTGTTTCTGGCCCTTTTCTGTGGGTCCCCACTGGAAGATGCTTTAGACTTGTGGCAGGCTTTGGGGCCTTGCTCTGGGCCAATCCCATATGGATGGACTTTTACCCACGAGGGGACGGGTAACTTTGGGTGCTTCATTTAGAAACTAGACTCTTTGCCTTACCTGTATTGTTTCCTAGTTTTATTAAAGTTCCTTCCCATTAAAGTCTCATATATTTTGTGTTGATGCGGCGAATGGCAGAACCCATTTAGAATAGGCAGGTTTGCGGGGTTTGGGCTGCCCCTCTCCCTGCCCTATAACATACCCAGTGCTTATATAAATAAATAAATCTTAAAAAAAAATACAAAAAGACATTTTGTTGTCAGCCATTCAAAATGATCAAATATGGTGAATATCACCTCTGCTTTTGATCTTCAGGTTTAATTCCCAATGTCTTAAATCCAATGATTTTTCTTAAGCAAACTTTATGCTCTCCTAAACAATTTCTAAATCTAAGAATATTAGAAAGCTTGACCAAATTATACTGACTTCATATATATGTCTTTTTAATATATAGCATTAATATCCTTTGTGTTATTTGAATTTGTCGCTACCTTGGAATCATCACTGAATTCTTTCTCATTCTCTTTCAGCTACTCTATCCCCTCTTTTTCATATACACTTAGTTCCCTAAGAATCTGACTCCTCACTATACCACATACCCTACTTACATAAACTGAAATAGAAATGTAAATTAGAATCTTATTTTATAGAGCAATTTTGTTTATTATAAATTTGATAAGCCATCCTCTCTGATGCAGCATTTCTACTTTCAAAAATTTAATCCTCAAAGACACTCTTATCTATTCAAGGAGATATGTGTGTGTGTATGTTCATCATCACCATGTTTTAAAATCAGAAAACTATGTGACAATCTAAGTATCCATCAAAAAGTCATTGGCTAAATCAACTCTGACTCAGACCTATAGTAAAATATTACACAGTTGGTTAAAGAATGAAATATATGATTTATATACAGTCATTAGAAAGCTGTGCAAAAAATAAATTGCTAAGAAGATGTGTGACACCAGAAGGGAGAAATCCTACACTGTCATAAATTAACAAGGATGTAAAATAATGGTACTTATTAATTTTTTTAATTTTAAATTTTTAAAAAAGGAGGTGTGTTATTTGGGGAGTAGAATTGGAGAGGGAGATTTCACCTTCTATTTTATATTATACTGAGGTATTTAAATCATATATTTTTTATACTGCTTTTGAAGTCTGAAGAAGCACAGGATTTAAAAGGATTAGATCTCATCCCTTTTCACTGCACTAGCATGCCTGTTCATCAACTATTTTTTTCTTCTCTTTTCTTTGTTTTTTTAAGTATTCCTACAGTGACAGGCAAATGGAAGTAAAAACAAAACCAAAACTCTTTCAAATATCCATCTCATACCTTCTTATCACAGCAAACCTACTTGAAGGGATAAATTGTATTCTGCCTCATATTTACTTCACTGTAGTCTGCTTCCTCCCTTTCTATTCCACTGAGTCATTTCTCTACTTAAGCACTAATGACTGACTTCCTGTTGTCATAGCCAGTGGCTTCTTTTCAGTCTTTACTTGTTCTCTGAGGATTACTTGTCAATGCTAACAACTCTGTCCTGGAAACTTTGTGTCTTTAACATAGTGGTGCCTCTCTCAAGATTTTTCTTTTCTCCTGCTTGTTGCCACTCTATTTCCTAGATCCTATTTTTATTCTATCTCCTAAATATTGTTCTTCAAGTTTTTTCATCTTTCTTTTTTTTTTTTTGGTAATACCCTTTTTCTGAGAAAAAAAAAAAAAAAATCAGTGTAACCAGACTTTCTAATACCTTCAGTTGATGATGAGAAATTTATATCTTCAACTCTGTTTTCTTTTTCTTCCCCCAATTCAGACTCATGTTTCAGTCTCCTGTGGTCTCTTAGTATCTCAATTCCATAGCCTATCTTTGTAACAAATTTGCACTTTTTTCTCTTGCAGTAACAGAATAAATAATAATGAGTAGCAAGATTACTAGGATAAAGAAACAAATTGGAAAGTGATTTGAAAGACAGAATTTGTTGAACTTAATTATCACCAGGGAAGGGAAGAGCACATAACGACTTTCAGGTTTTCATTAGTGTGACTGGATCTTCCTTTGAATTAGAAAATTTTCTGTAGACCTTCCACATGAAGATGTTTCATGGGGTGGCGTATAGTTCTAGAAATCAAGAAGTAATTTAGACTAGAAATAGAAATTTTGGGGGCTCCCTGGTGGCAAAGGGCTTTAAGACACAACCTATTGTTAGGGGGAAAAGGATGTCCCAAAGCAAATTCCATATAGGCTTTGTGGACTCCACCCCACCCCAGGTCAAAGCCAAAGACACTGGGAACTCCAAATCCCATCACCACCAAAGGGAAGGTGGCTGGGACCTGAGGGTGGGGTTAAGCAGCCAGGTGGATACAAAAGGCAGACACGTGGGCTTTGGGGGCTCTCCATTTTTGGGCTCTCGGCCAGCTCGCAGCGTCCGGCCAGCTCTGAGAGTGACTTTGGGTTTCCAGGTCGTCGGATCGGGTAGGACGCATTAAAGACTTTATTTCCCTATTTTCTCCCTGAGTTGTACATTTTCCTTATTTCTTTTTCTCTTGTAAATAAACCTTTTATTAACCCTTTTGTGTGTGTCTGTAGTAGAGTATTCATAAGTCCCTTTAAAGCGCGGGTGAGGACCCACAGCCAGGAACCCGTTTAATATTGGGGTTGCTCTATAACACTATGAAGCTATCCGCAGCTACTGCAGCACGAGTGCAATACGGGCCAGGGAGCTGCCCACATGGTGCAGCAGACCTCTCCTGACTCACCTGCTGCTCCCCTCAGCAGTGTATTTCAGTCAATCTGCCTGTTCTGTTTCCCACTCTGACTCTGGTGAATCCTCTTATCACTACCACCCCACTCTCTCACACCTCTGGCCTGTACCGCAGTTCTTATATACATAAATAAATAAGTAAATCTTAAAAAAATCCCCATAAACTTGTTTAAATATATGTATTCTATTTTCTTAGACCTTCTATTTCTTAACAGACTTCTATTTATTAATGGTTGATTATTAGGTCTGGACACTATTAAATGTTTGGAGCAGAAAGGGGCTGGATGGATGAATGTAAAGAAAACTGACAAGAAAGAGGACAAGGGAGTGACACAAACATCATCTACTACTTTCACAGGGCACTATCTGCTGTTAAACCAATGGATGTGGCTTAGATTCATATCTGTTTTCATTTGTGCTATTTCCCTAAAACAATTCTCTAACATAACAATAGCAAATCTGTCTCTCACAATCTTCTTGCAAATGCTTTCTTTTGGGTTTAGAGAATGAGTAAGGCACATTGTAATGCACTTCTTACATAGAACAGGTACCAAATGAATGCTTGCTAAATAAATGACATTTACATATTTGTTACTAACCATGAGAAAAACTTCAAATTTAAATTATATTCAGAAGTCAGCAGTTTTTGGTCTACATACCTGAACTTGATAATGTGAGACTTGACAAATTCTCTTCTCAGTGGAGATCTGTCAAATGCATTTTTCACCTGTTGCAAAAATATTCAAAATGTTAGCAGGAACAACTTTGTAAAATTCTGCCAGTTAATTAAAAGCTTAAAAATATTTAAAAAATAAAAAACCAAAACAAAACAAAAAACATTGACCAACTTTTCACCATGTACTGAAATTGAGGAATCTTTTTGGTGTTCTATTCAGTGATTTGAACTGAACTTTGACTTAGGATTTCTGAAGCTGGGGACCCATAGTGACATCTATAGTACTACACACAGAAAGAAACAAAATAGAATAAACATGCTGTTTTTTGAAAAGTGAGAGGAAACATTCACATCTGATGAACATGCTTTTATTATAGGTAGACAAAGGAAATGAAATTATTCTGCCAATACTTGTGTAATAGAAATGACTCCCTAGTCACAGGTTCCCAAACCTGGTAAGAAAGTTGCCAAGTTATCCTGGCATAATCCTCACCCAGTTCTTCACACTACCAGGAAAAGCTGAAGTTATGCTCTAAGTAATTCAATAATGATTAGAAACCATCACCCACACCCTTGTTATTTGGGCTTATACTGCTAATTTTTCTACTTCTTAAAAAATTTGACTCATCTCTCAGTATGAATATAGAGGCCTTTATGACAGAAATCATTTTCCATGGATTTCCCATAGTCTTATGTAACAAAAACTGGTCCAAGGCTAAACATTTTTAAATACTAAGTGCTTTTCAAATATGTACCTAAATAATTTTAATCTTGTAGTGTTTTGGTCAAAGTCACTTCTTTAGGAAGTTTAAGAAACAACAGCCATATTTTGAGTCACTCTCACATTCCCAGAATTTCTGAACCAGCTGATCAAGAGTGTAACACTAGGTAAGGAGAGAGTGGGAGTGACATAAATAAATGACTAAAGGTCACTTGTCAGCCCTGCAAGGCATATGCACTCAAGTCATGTACCATCAGTTTGTTTTACTTCTGTTGGGTTGTTCCTCTTCCCATTTTGTGAAAGTATGTAGATATGTTGAATGGATGTTTAGAAGCCAGACTATGTAAAATTACAATTGAAAAGTGACCACGGGGCCTCTCTTGCTTGATAGAGTCTCTAGCTGAGACTCTATCAAGCTACCGTAAGCCACAGTGGCATGAGTTCAATCCTTGCGCAAGTAGCTAACCCACATGGCGCAGCAGATCTCTCTTGTCTTGCCCACCTGCTGCCATCAGCAGTGTATTTCAGCAAATCTGCGCTTTTTGCTCCACACTCTCTTTGGCGAATCCTCTCTCACACCCCCGCCACCCCCCTCCCCACTCACCTCTGGCCTACACCCTAGTTCTTGTATGCGTAAATAAAAATCTTTAAAAAAATAAATAAAAGTAAAAAGTGACTGCAAATGCCCTAGAAATAGAGAAAAAGTACTTACCATTGATTCAATTTTCTGGCTCATTTCTGTGAAACTTTTCGAAGCTTCTTTTCCAAACTCATCATACAACTGGTCACTTGTGAATGACAATGTGCTATAGTAATTGTATGTCTTCCTTTGATCTACAAGGAAAAAGGCAAACCATCATAATTTTTTACCAAGTGTGCATAAAGGATCATCATTTCCCCAATTTGGTGATTGCTAGAAAGACTGAAACAGGAAATGTTATCTCTACTCTAGTCCATCATCTTCATCATCCTGCCCTGGTCTTCATGGTTCTCTAGTATAAAAAACAGTATTCACCATGATGAGATTTAGAGTATAAAAACATAAGAAATAATTGATATTCAGGGGCATTATACAGGTATCATACTGAACCTGTGACTAATTACTCATGTGACCCAGTCCTGAATAAGCCTCAAGAGGCAATAATTCATGCCATCTGGGCACACAAACATGCATGGATTCAGAAGTTTCTCAAGGGTAAATTTATTTTATGATTCTGAAGTAGATCGTTTCCTATTCAGTAAACTACACATCAATTCTGGTCATGAGAACTCTGGTGTGAGAAAATTTATTTTGGCTAACTAAATTTTATTTATTTATAGTGTCCCTTACAGGACACTTAGTTTTGTGTAGGTCTCTTGTCCTTCCATTTATTTTCTCCCACCAGCTACAGGGATTGCCTTGTCTGCTTCCTAGCCACTGTCTCTACTTTCTGCACCCAATTGAAACAACCCATATTTTTGATCTTTGAATAAACAAACATATCTTTTCATCTGTCCTCCCACACATAAAACACAGAGAGTCCTCAGGAGATCTAGTCAATAAACAATGAAGCTGACTACCTTTTCTGTATGAACACTCTGCTGAGCATTAGGAATACAATGGTGATTAAGATGGTGTATGTGTGTTATAGGAAAATAGAGTGCCTATCACCCAATCTCAATCTCTCCTCTTTTCCTGTCTTGCTTCTCATTTTTTCTCTCTTCACTTAACCCCAGAGGAAAAGAAGTTAGCATTGGGCACCTGTGTCCCAGGCATATTCACACATTTCATTTAATTTACAATAACCTTCTCACTCCCTTCCAGCCCCCATCGGGATGCAGTATTTCCCACCTTTAATAAGTCAGGACCACAGTCTCAGAAAAGTAAATAAATTGCCAAACTCCAACTTGGCATAACCAAAAAAGATAGATAGGCTTTCAAGCCAAGGTCTAACTCCCCAAATACAAGTTTTCTTTATGTACAGCTTCTTGGGGTGGGGAAAAAAAAACTCCATTCACTGAAACTCTAGGAGAAATCTCTTATTTTATAAAAGTTGTGCAAAAGAAATAATGGTACATTTCAAAATAACATCCCGGTCTTCCAGAGGATTTAGTGGGAACAGAGAGAGTGAAGCCATGGATCAGACACTGACCAGGCCTGGATTGCAGGCTACAGATGCTAAAAGGTCAGGATCTCCTGTGCATTACCCACCTAAATAAGGGACAAAGGAAGTTTTTCACTTGTTTACGTCCTTCTCATGACTGACCTTGCCCTGAATGGCCAGGGCAACGTAAAGTACACAGATCACTGGTAATATACATAATTTCAAGTAAGATTCTTAATTTATTGAAATATTGAACTATATATAGTTCACATTAGGACTAAAGTTGGGTCCAACATTCTATATTTCTAACAAGTTCCTAGATTCTGGTAACATTGCTGGTACCTAGGCACACATTGAATAATAGGTCCTAGAAAAGAGAATAGATTTGTGATTCCTGCAGTGATGTTGATCATAACAGATTCACCTTCTGTCATTCAAATCATATAGCTCCAAAGACATATAGCTCCAAAGGTCACTGGACTCAAACTGCAGGCACAGTACTATGCTGTCATGGACTTTATGCCAAAATGATGTTACTCAAACCTGATCACCTCCATCTGGAACAGATTTGTTTGGTCTGGTTTGCTTATCTAGGTGTGCCAGTTTCTAAATGCTTATGTGCTATAGCCACTTGTTCTTAGTTTACGTCCCAAGCAGAGGGCAGGTCACAATATGACGGTAACACACACATCACAACAATTGCTGTTTGTTCAGGTGTGCTGTGTGGGCAGTGTAACTTTGTGTTCCCTGTTACTCAGCTGATCATCCAAACAATAGCATTCAGGAATAGGTTACTGGAAATTCTTGCCAGGTTTGCATTGTATGTGTATGAGTAAGGTTTGTAAGTCTTATACCACTTGGTTTGAAAAAAAGATAAAGGAGAAGTAGTAAAAAACATTTTCTCTCACTGAGGTAAATAGACCTCTAGAATCTCTCATGAAGTATGCCCCAAGAAAATATCGTAGCTATGACTCATTCATTTTTTTTTTCATTCCGTAGTCACTAGCCATCAATTAAGTAGCTGATATGAGACAAGATTCTCCTAAGTTCTGGAAATTTAAAAGTGAATAAAACATAGTCTTAGGCATCCATGGAGAATAATAATGACACAACATAATTGTACTTGACCCATTTATAACAGAACTGCCAAATTGTAATGTTGTTTCAGCTTTTCTTTTTTGTTGTTGAAAACATGCTCTGGAGAAATTACCAAAATACAGATACTTCAAATTTAAAAACCTGCAAGTGGGTAAATTTTACCAAAAGCATTTGTACTTTAAATATTTCTTTAAACTTCCCACAAATGATCCACCTTGTTTTGGAAACTAATATTGAACTTGTGTCAGCTAGTGGAAGAAAATAACCACCTTACAGACCACCATTTCTGTTTACAGAAAATAGTGTCTGCAAATTCCAATTAAATTATAATCAGGTGATTAGCTTCTTTGGTTACGGGGTCTTAAACATCAAAGCATTATCTAACCACCAAGGGAGATATTAAACCCATAAGTCATAGTGGAGTTGATTAACCTGAGGTAAGGCAGAAGAAAACTTCAGAAGGGTTGTTATACTCTGGAAGAACAGGTCTAAGGTTCCTGGGGATCTTTCTAATAACAGACTTATGGTCCTTCTAAGGAACAATACACCTGATTTTCACATCCCATCCCTTTAATCATTTGCAATATATCCAAAGATAAGATTTAAAATAACAAAACCAGACACTCATTCAACATTATATCACTCTGAGCATTTTTCCAACTTACTAATACAGAATACAGCCTACTTCTCTATGAGTTGTCAGGATTTCAATGAGCTGGAATTATTTTAAATCAAGGAGATTGCCGTATGACCCCAAACAACTCAATATGTTGGGGTCCTCTGACCTTCCTCTACCTAAGACTTGCTTATCACTGGCGGCTCTTCCTGCCTGCTTGTGTCTGTGCAAGTGTCCTTTACTTCTCTGTCCCTTTTTGAATAAGCCTGTTCTTTAAATATAAAAAAAAAATTTAAAAAGACTTGCTTATCACTAAAAAAACTAGCATCCTCTTCCCAGCAGGGGCATTACTACATCAAAGATAGAATAAAGAATTCTCCCTGGCTTGTGAGGATGAAATGAGAGACAAGGCAGGTAAAAATTCTTTGAACCTGTCATGCAAATGAATTACAAGTAATGAATGAGTAAGCCTGAGGCAAATCAAAACAGGAATGGACACGAGGAAATATTGGGGATAAATCTCATGATGCCAGGACATCCCATACTTACTGTATCTCACATAATGAACAATCAGCCCAATGCACACTGCCAGTACAATTAGGGAGATAAAGGTGATGAGGCCAATAACCCAGGGCTCCAAACAAGCTCTCTTTCTGACTCTCACCACAGCTGGCCTGAAAAAGAAAACAATAGATTAATGATATTGCAAAGCATACTGTACCCATCTCTTAGGAAAGGAGATATTTCTGGGGAATTTGGGACACCGAGGTGGTAGAGTACTGTTTTAGTTTAGAACAGGTCACAATCCCAAGCAGCTGAAGACAATCCTGGCTCTGGTTGCTGTATTATAGGCAAAAAATTTGTGTCTCAGTTTCCTTCACAATAAAATGAAGATGGGGCCTCCCTGGTAGCACAGGGGTTAAAGACAGTGCTATCAAGCGATCACCAGCCACTGCCACACCAGTTCAATCCCCTGCTGGCCACCAAGCAACCTACATGGTGCAGCAGACCATTCTTGCCTCGCCCACTGCTCCCCTCAGCAGTGTATTTCAGTAGATCTGCCTGTTCTGCTCCCCACTCTCTGTGGTGAATCTTCTCACCCCTGCACCTCTGGCCTACACCCCAGTTCTTGCATGCATAAATAAATAAATCTTTAAAATATAAAATAAAATAAAGATGGTATAGGACCAGGTGATATAGGTTAAGGTTTTGCTCATTGTATTTATGGGAGGGTTAAATAAATTGCCGTATATAAAGTGTTTACAACAGTGCCTGGCATATAGAAAGTGCTAAGTGTTAGCTGTAATTTATTTTCTCTGGCTGTGCAAAGACACTGAGTTATGCACTGTAAGAGCTATGAAAACATTTAAAGCCTGTTTGAACACTCTAAAAGTTTCAACATCCTATGAAACATGTTATAGCTTGAACTATGCCAAGTTCCAGAAAGAGTTTCTAATTCTATTTATCTCTATTTTTCTTATTATCTCTAAACCCAACTTTGAGGATACAATTAAGAGGTAACTAGAGAATTCTTCTGAAGAACCTGAGTTTTGAGCTAATATTTACTTCTAAACTTCAGTGATGCTTCAGGATATCCCTTCTGATGAAATTCCCTCAACCTGTCCCATGTGTTCTGTCTTGAAAACACATAATGCTAAAAGATGTTGGTCAACCTGATTTTTGTTTGATAAGTAAATTTTCCTTTCCCTTGCTAAGAAAGTTCAAAAGTTTGAAAAAATGAAACAAGAAGTCAGAGTTGAGTACAGAGTTTAAATTTATATTCCAAGTTCAGAGTTGGGTATAGAGTTGATTATTTTAAATTTCTTGAACTAATTATCAAGTTGGTAGACTCAGTGGTATGTATTCTTATCTCTGTAAGCCTGTCTGGTACATGAGGATGGGAAGAAAATCAGAGGGGAATGTGTTGTTATCCTGGAGAGAAACCAGGGATTGAATTAGAATAAAGAGAATTCTGGATCCAGCTCTTCCCTCACTTACTTGTAGTTTGAGCAAACTCTAAGCTGAGTTTCTCCATCTGTCAATAAGGGACAGAATACCTCTTCTGTCTGAAGAACATGGTGGATTATAAGAACCCATTATCAACGTGAAAACTTTTTGCAAACTGCAAAGCATTTCATAATATATAATTTTAGCTTACAGGAATCAAGGAGATATTGTTTCCCAGTGATACAGGGCCAGGAAATGATATTATCATTTGATCCCTGCCACACCATCATCACATCCTGGTTCTGACATGAAGTTCTGTTCTATGGGAACATCGTTGCAGAAGTGAGTAGTGTCATCATTACATCGTGACTCTACCCCTGCCTAAGGCCCTGGGATGTAGCAGAAGGCTCCAGGGACTTTACTTGGTCTCCTCCCATGTACCTGTGACTTTCCCATGGGGCCGTAACCAAGGGAACTTCATCTTCCTCTCTCCAATCTCTTCCATCTCCAGTTCTCCCTTGAGTGGAATTGCAAACACCTGTTCCTAGAATGGCAATTATTGCAATATAAAAAGACTTCTCCATGTGATGGTTATTTTTTTATGTGCAGATGTGTCTAAAAACTGACTCCTGTTCTTTCATCCCTGAATGCTTGCTATCCACTTGTTGCAGAAGAAAGGAGATGCATATAGCAGACGTAAGCAAAACTTTGAGGGGTACAAGGGGAGGGAGGTGCTTCTCTACTACTGTCAAAACATTCCAACTTGTAATTATAGGAAATATGACATAATTATCAAAAGTATATGGTCATTATGCAGAATTCTGAAATATCAGTTCTATTTATTCCACAACAACTTAAGTATGACAGAAAAGTAAACAATCGTAGCATTAAGGCAGAGCTACATGTGTTAACATGCAAAAGGTCAGTGACACATTTTAATAAAAAAAAAGTTGGCAGAATAATATGAATTCCATGTTCCAGTTTTTGTAAATAATAAAACCATCTATTTTTGTGGATAACAAAATATGTAGAGACACAATTATTAATTTTAAGAAGTGGAATAGAAATGAGACTTTATTTTAACTTATGTACTTTATATTGTAGTGGATTTTTTTTAAATAAGAAAAACCATGGTGTTTATACATGGAGTCCTGCACATTATCATGTCCAAAGTACCAGTGTGTCCTTTTTTCCCTTAAACCCGCATTTCATAACTATTTTAGTGTTCTGTCTTTATTAGTTTTGAATGAGATAAGAAGCATAGAGTGGGACAAAGAGAAAAGAGAATCCATCTAAAACACCTCGATTAAACAAGAGATTTTTCAAAATGCTATCACCAACTTATTTACTGTATACTCTTGAACCAACAGATTCAATTCTCTCCCTTACTTTTCTCAATATGAAAAAAGGGATAAAATTCCAGGCCTCCTGACCTGATGATCTATGTAAACATAGAAATAACATTGTAATATTTTGAGTGCACAAATAGAGGATCACTGTATAAAAAACAATGACTATGATTATTATCTTCATTATTTAATTATTAATAATATGGGTAATGAGCACATTACTGAGATGTTTGTGATTTGAAACATTAGCTCTTCCCTTCCCAGTCAGTATGTATTGTTTGTCAAACTGATTCATCCTGTTTCTTAATTACTTTTTTGTTGTTCTCTTAGTAAGTTATTCATTATTGAATTGCTCCAAGTTATATGTGGTAAAAGTGTGCTCAAAAAATTACCAAAATGAGGCCTCCCCGGTGGCGCAGCAGTTGAGCGCTGGGTTGCGAAGCTGCCTGCAGCCTCTGCAGCGCTGGTTCAATCCCGGCCCACCGGGCGAGGGTCCCACATGGCACAGCAGACCTCTCCTGCCGCCCACTGCTCCCCTCAGCGGTGTATTTCTTCGTCAGTCTGCCTGTTCTGTTCCCCGCTCTGGCTCTGGTGAATTCTCTCACCCTCCCGTGCTTCTGACTGTACCTAGTGCTTGTATAAATAAATAAATAAATCTTTAAAAAAAAATTTACCAAAATGAAGGAACAAATCCATGTTACATGTCAACAGGCACTTATGTAATTAACACCTTCCTGCGCATAAACCCTGTCAATAATTAGTGCATCCTGCTAAAACTTAGCTGAATCTCCTTATGTAAAATCACCTCAGATAGATGATTAAATTCTAACTGTTTCAATGGTATCAAATTGATTTCTTTGTATGATTTTTCTTTTCAGTTTGGGTACGTGTGTGATTAGATAGTGACTATAGCTGATAAATATACCTATTGAGGTTAACATAGCAATTAAAATATGGGTGCGTTTTATAAGTCCTAATATTCAAGGTGCATTTCTATAAGTCTTACTATTCCAAAAGATAATATGTCCAGAGTTGCACTACCAATACCACTTGTTAATATGTCATCTTTAGAATAGTGTTAAAAAAGCAAAGCAGCAAAAACAAAAACAAAAAAAAAAAGGAAAGGGGATAAAAGCAGTAACTGTCAAATAAACCACATGGCAACACTGGAGACTGGAAAGACAAGACTCACAGTGTTTAAGAGGGAAGTCTACCAAAACAAGCCCCTACACAACATCACCACCGTGGATCAATAGTGAATCTCAAACTCTGTTCATTTTCTATAATGATATTCTTAATTTGCATGTTTCACCAGCTCAGTCCAAATGAACAGTTTTGAATGAACATGTCAACCATATCTATATAGCTGGTGGTTCCAAATATTATCAACTACTTAAACCAAAGTTCAGCAAACTTTTCTGTAAAGATCCAACTAGATCTGTATTGGGCTTTCTGGGCCACCTTTCTCTGTTGTAACTATTCAGTTCTGCAGCTGCTGTGCAAAAGTAGTCATGGCCAATACATAAACAAATGAGTATAGGTATTTCCAGTAACACATTCTGTACACTGAAATTTGAATTTGGTATATGTAGGGGCAGGATGGACAGATCAGGATCTCTATGACCCAAGCAGACCGGGTAAAGGACAAGTTCTGGAGCCCTCAGTGGCTTTTCAGGCTTTTATTGGAATTTACCAGGTACACAGCAGGCAGGGGTGCTGGGGGGCCAGGAGGCTGGCAGGCCGCCCAGCCCCCAGCAAGTCTTCACTCTTCTAGGGCTCTCTGGCATTCTCTGGTTGCCTTGTTCTCTGCTGCTCTTGTGGTTCTGCTCTCTCTGGTAGTTCTGTTCTGCTGGTGTCCCCATGACACTGCCCTTATAAGCCCAGTCTTAGCCCAGGTGAATCCCATCTACATATGCCCACACCCTATTCCAGGTGCCCACTATCAGGCATGCATTCAGGACCACAGGGTTCTGTCATCTATCCTAATGGCGGGAGGGCAGAAAAGCCTGATACTTTTTACCTTACCCTACAGTATAATTTTCACATATCATGTGATTATTTTTCTTTTTATCTGTTTTCAACCATTTAAAAGTACCTGTCTTCACTCAAGCAGCAAACAAAAAGCATGTGATGGGCCAGATTAGGCCCTTGGGTCATAGTTTACTGATTACTAACTTGGGTAATAGCCTACAAGTCAATGCTAATTGTATTAGGAAGCTATGATGATCTTTTCATTTTCTAGATTCATTCTCTTGGCAACTCTAATGTAGTCTGTCTTCAATCTCATTCCCACCAAACTTGTACTTTCACTAAGATTTGTCCTATCACTTGATAATAGGTTTTTGTTCAGTCTCCCAAGTCTTGAATCATTCTCCATTGCTATGAGCTGTCTTTCTAGAGGTGATTTAACCAATAACTGATATTACTTAAAACCCAAGTCAGCTTCAGTTACTCTGGTATTCACCCTCTTCCCTACAAACTCTCAAACTCTTTGGCTTTGCTCCTGTTGCCTCATCTGAGAGTCTGTTCTTGAATTACATCATAAAAACCTGTGTATATTAAACAGCCAGTTTAAAAAAGTACCCTCCACTTCAGTCAGGTCTCTTGGATGCTGAGTATCACAGTACAGTAGGCATTTGAGCTCCTGGGATAGGGTCTTAGTCTTACTTATCTCTATATTCCCTGACCATGTGCTCAAGAAATATTCAGAGGGAACTGAACTGAGCTTGACTAAACCAAATTGAACTGACCATTTGCCAATGCTACCATGTGAATGTCCATCTTTCTCAAAACACTTCTGTATAATCTTAAAAAAGAACTTACACATAAGAAAGACAGATCAGAGATTATGAAAATAATGATGATTTAAGTAAAGCCTGATTTCAGTATAGGAGTCTATATAATGATCAAACTTTATGGCTAATATTTCTATTTCACCTATGTTCAAAACATAAGATTTTCCAACAATTATTTGATCTACTGTAAAAGTTATATAGTACAGAAAATGATTAATGCAAATAAGGGGACATTAATTTCAGGAGACCTATTATTTTTTTGTCATTGAATGTATGTATGTAACAAGAGCCAAACAAAAACAGAAAGGATGATGCTGCATATAAGTAACAGCATAGTACCTTATGACATTGATAATTCCGTTAAGTCAGTGCTAAAGACTTAAAATATCATTTAATAGTATTATTTCATTTTTATTGTGTTTGGTTTCATTCTTTAGTGATTAGTGTAGTGTCTGCTTATTGCAGCCACACAAAATCTTCAGATACTTTTTGTATGTGTGGAAAATTCATACCAGCTAATATTGGTGAGATCTTTAATCTTTCTTTTTTCTAGAATAAAACTATACAAATATCTAGGGTGAAACTAAATTTTGTATATGTGTGCATTAATCCTATGTTTTTATTGCTGGGTTTTTAAGAAGAAATAGAAAACAAATTACTTTGTATAGAATTACAAATAACATATTTTTGTCCTATTTGCTAATACCCAAACACATCTATAAAGTTTCTGATAGTATAAGCCAGGTCTTTGCACTGGATGATGTATTCATTTTCTACAATGCTATTTATGAATAATACAGAAAAGTTACAATTATACTAAGGTAGTCTGATTGCTAAACAACTCTTTCCATTTCTCTTTTATAGCATTGAAAACAAATGGTAGGAAGCTTATTATTTTCATTGTTCTATTTATATTTCATTTTCTTCCAAACTGGTTTAAGGTGGCTTAAAAGGATATGTATGCATATGTGTGTGTGAGTGTATGTGTATATATATAATATATATATACATATACATACACACATACATAGATATCCTTTTAAGCCACCTTAAACCAGTGCATGTGTATATATATAATATACAATGTACGTGTATGTATATATAAAACCATCTATGGATTTATGTGGCATTAAATTTAGAGGTACAAGATGAAAGCAAAGATAAGCAAAAGCATAAAATGGAAATAATAATGAAACTTCATATCAAAATTCCCCTTGAGTCCTTTACTTAGGTAATTTTTTTTTAAAGATTTGTTTTTATATAAGAGCTGGGGTACAGGCCAGAGTTGCGGGAGGGTGAGAGGATTCACCAGAGGCAGATTCACCAGAGGATTCATCAGAGGCAGGGAGCAGAACAGGCAGACAACAGAAATACACTGCTGAGGGAAGCAGCAGGCGTGACAGGAGAGGTCTGCCACGCCATGTGGGATTCTCGCCGGCCAGCCAGGATCAAACCCACACTGCAGTGGCTGAGGACAGCTTCACAGCGTGGTGCTCAACCCACTGCGCCACCAGGGAGGCCCAGCCTTTACTTAAGTTATGACACAAAATTTATAGCTTTCTAACAGCCAACTCAAGAATAAAACAAACTCTGCTTAGATACATTCTTTTCATATCACCAACAGATAAAAACTGAGCTCAACAGCAATAGAATTTTTAAGTACGCACAAGAATACTGTATAATGTAATGAACTATATTTTCTACATTATTCTTAGCATAGCAATAAAAAGTATTTTTACAATACTCTCAGTATGTCCCTAAATTCTGACAAGTGGCATCAATTGCTATTATTAAAAGCAGTTGGATGAGTGAGGGGGAATCATTGTGAAATGATTCCGATAAGAAGCTCTATGAAAATTTTCAGAAATGTCTGACAATACTTCATCATATTCAAATGACTCTACATGGTATTTCACATTATAAAGTATCTAAAGATTATTGAAATAGTAGGTATAAAAATGGATTTTAAAAAAACATATTATTATTTAGTAGAGTGGTAAGTGAATAGATATTGTGAATGACTATATAACCTATCACTTAGGCAACTTACAGTCTATGCATCCCATATTTAACCAACCATAAAACATTAGTGATAATATCTTTCCTCCCACCTACTTTAAAAGGAAGTTATGAAGATAACATATGCTATCATCAGACTTTGTTAGAGACACGTACTATACAAGTATTAGTGGTAACTCAACAGTAAGGAATGCTTTGAACTCCATTGCATTGTCATCAAGGTCATTAAGTTCCTAATCAGATTTGGTACAGCAGAGAAAATTACAAACTGAGATTTAGGTGGACACTTTGCTGACCTCTAGAAATTTATAATCACAGAGAAACAGGGTGGTAAAAATTAAAGATATTATTAAGTAAATAAGTTTACAGACTTACAAACTGAACTATCTTAACCCTTAATTCCACTAATCTATTTGCTTGTTTCTCCTTAAATTCTTTCCAGTTTAAAATACTAAATTTGGCAGGATCTGAGCAAGCAGCTTTAAAGCAGCAGTTTCCTACAGAAATGTTGCCATGAGTCATAAGGAAATGTAAACACTTAAAAATGTGAAAGAAAAATAAGTTTTAACAGGAGCGGGTTGAGTATGTATGACATGTGTATTGGAAGAAAAAGGGGTTGAGACATAGGAACTAGAGATACTCTGAGGTTGCCAATAGAGAGTAAAGACTCTGAGAAACTTTTTGCAATGTTAGATGTCCTCCTACAAAATCTTTCTCGTGCTTTGTCTAGATGCCTCCTGTGAAAGCTGTAGTGGAAATAACTGAAGGACCAGTGAGCTGCATCTTTGTACTAAAATATTTTTATGTAAAGATTGAGTCCTTTCATCTAAGTCCTTACTTTCTTATATGAATACGCCAAGAGCATATTCAATATCACACAAGTCACCTATTCCCTAACTGATGTGTGCACTCTCGTTTTCCTCGTTAAAAACAATGGAGATTTTAATTGATCTGGAAACTCTTTGATTTTCACCAAACTTAGTGTCCCATGATACAAATAACCTAGCAAAACTTGGTTATTTTATTTACTGTTCAGCATTTACTAAAACAATCAACTGTCATATATTTTTTAAAAATATTTCTGCTTATATGCCACATAATATGGAATGGTCAAACTAAGGGGCTGCAAATCATTTGAAACAATCCAAAAAACATACATAAGAGTAAATCAAAAAGTTTCTATCTTACTTGCATTTTAAGTGAGTTTTAAAGCCTCTAGACTCATAAGGTTACATTTTGTAGAAGCTATTGAGGGCTCCTAGGATTGGAATTTGCCATTTGGAACGCATGCTGTGACCCTGAGGGGTCCTCTAGTTTGCTATTTCTCTAGTAAGAATTCCTCAGGTAGGGCCTCCCTGGTGGCGCAAGGGTTAAAGACAGCACTATGAAGCTATCCAACCACTGCAGCACTAGTTGGATCCCTGCCAGCCAGGGAGCAACCCACATGGCACAGCAGTTCTCTCCCACCTTGCCTGCTGCTCCCCTCAGCAGTGTATTTCAGTAGATCTTCCTGTTCTGCTCCCCGCTTTCTCTGGTGAATCCTCTACACACACACACACTCCCCACACACCTCTGGCTTACACCTTAGTTCTTGTATACATAAACAAATACATCTTAAAAAAAAAAAAATTCCTCAGGTAATCTAGAAATTTCTGTGCATAACAAAACTCTATCTGAACAATAATTTAGTGATGAAAGACAACTGGAAAATGTATGGATTATGTATATATTTACATCATTCTTCCGAGTAAAGTTGTTGATGAATGAACTTCCTTCTCATTTGCTAATTGGTGATATATGGAAATGTTGAATCTTAACTTTTGGATGGAACACAAAATTTATAAAACTGATCACTATATACTCACTGTAGTTTAATGAGGCACTAATGTAGTGTCATTTTAATAATGACATGCAGTGAAATATACTGAGACATATTAGAATAAGAAGTTGCTATATAAGTGTATACATGAAAATTAAGACAAAAGTATTACTTTATCCAAAAGAATAAAATATTTTCTATTGCCAGTGTCCATATTTTTTAATGCGTGTCTATATGCTAATGGCTACCAAATCTATCACTGCTACTCACATCATTTGTCTAAGCTTCAGGCGCATATGTCCATCTGCTTGTTACTATCACAATGGGATATAGTTTTTCATCTTCAAATTTAACCTGTCTATGGTAGAAACTTACAGATGTTATCCCAAATTTTTGTTTTTCCTTATAATAATATCTTCCATATTTGATAGGGCACATGGGCAAAATAATTCCTTATTATTTTGTGAACTGTTCTATCAGTACTTACCCTACCTCCAGACTTGTTTTTCAATAAAATTAAATAAAACTCCATTTTATATAAGGCACTGTTATTCTAGGTTTTCTGTTATAAGGAATCTGATACTATTATAATATGCAAAACAGATTAGTTGCAATCAAAGTAAATTGTCACTTTTATATATTGATCTTTGGGAAAAGAAGATATCAAGAAATATAATTATCTTGTAGTTACTGTATATAGGAAAGATAATAAAATACTTTTATTTGATATTCTCTAGAAGTATTTGAAATGCAAATACATTCAGCATGAATAAATCAGGAGACCAAATTTCCATCTATGATCTCCTTATCACTCTTTATAATAAGCTCTATGACTTTAAGAAAATGACTTCTGTTTTCTTGCTTAGAATACAAAGGAATGTACTTTGACCTCAAACAGTTTGGGTTTGGTCTTCTGACTCAAACTAGTTGACTCTGAGCAAATTGCTCATCTTTTCTGAGTTTATGTTCCCTCATGTAAAAATGGAAATAAATACAGGCCTCCCTGTTGGCACAGGGGTAGAAGTCTCAGCGTTAGCAAGATATCACCCAACAGCCACTGTGACCTGGTTCAATCCCCCTCTAGTGAGCTAACCCTCTTGGTGCAGCAGACCTCTCCTGTCTCACCCACTACTCCCCTCAGCAGTGTATTTCAGTCAGTCTGCCTGTTCTGCTCCCCACTGTATCTGGTGAATCCTCTCACCCCACCCCCCACCTCTGGCCTACACCCCAGATCTTGTATACATAAATAAATAAAAATAAATATTTAAAAAATAAAATAAAGGGCCTCACCGGTGGCACAGTGGGTTGAGCACAGTGCTGTGAAGCTGTCCGCAGCCTCTGCAGCATGGGTTCAATTCCCGGCAGGCCAGGGAGATACCCACACGGCATGGCAGAACTCTCTCCTGTCATGCCTGCTGCTCCCCTCAGCAGTGTTTTCGGTTGTCTGCCTGTTCTGCTCCCTGCACTGTCTCTGGTGAATTCTCACTCTCTTGCGTCTCTAGCCTATACTCCAGTTCTTGTATAAATAAATAAATCTTAAAAAAAAAATAAAAAATAAAATAAAAATGGATATAATGAGTGGTTCTAACTATAAGGTTCTTCTAGGGATTAAGTGAAATAAGACTTGCAGAGTAATTGGTGCCATGCTGGGCACATAGTAAATGCTCAAAAAAAAAAAAAAACCTTGGCTATTGTTATTATTTCTTCTTTCATAATGAGACACTGTTACAGGGCAACCTCCTTTCCTCCTAACAAAATCAATTTTTTAAAGTGGGTTCAAATATCCTCAAGTTATTTCACATGTGCCTGAGAGGATAAGAAGATACACTAGATGAGGCTCCCAAGCCCTAGGCCCACTCCAGCAGTAGCAACTCTATGCAACAAGGAGTTTTCATTAGGCCTAATGTGGAAATGGTATTCAATTAGTAAAGAAAATTGGAAAACTACTCATCTTTGGACTCATCTAGCCCAAAGAATCTATGAGTTGGGCCAACAATCAGTCATTAAGTATACAATTTGGTCCTAAGATTTAGAACTCTATTTAAGAAGCCCAAATCTAGTTTTCCTGTGGAATCCCATAACATAAGTTCAAGTGCTAATTAAAGCTTGAATGTATTATAGTTTGAAAGGTTAGTTTGAATATTTTAGATGTATTATTTATTATCTTTGGTATTTTCTTGATGAGGAAAGTTGAGACACTAAGATTAAGCTAACTGAAAAACAAGGAACGTTAGCTCTATTTAATAAGGGAATACTTATTCTAACAGGGATCATGATATGATGGAGGAAGCAGTGAATATTAGACAACACAGGGCTGGAATTATGTCATGTGTGTTCAAACTCCAACCGTACAGTCACTTACTCTCAGATTTGCAAGTCTCAGTCTTCCTAATCTTTGATTGCCCTATCTGTGAAGTTATGATAATATTAAAATCATTTTCCTTGGGCCTCCCTGGTGGCATAGGGGTTGAAGTCTCAATGCTGTGAAGCTACAGCCAGCCACTGAGGCATGGGATCGATCCCCGGCCAGGGAGCTGGCCCACAAGGTGCAGCAGACCTCTCCTGTCTCGCCCACTGCTCCCCTCAGCAGTGTATTTCAGTGGATCAGCCTTTTCTGCTCCCCACTCTGTCTCTGGTGAATCCTCTCATGCCCTGCATCTCTGACCTACACCCCAGTTCTTATATGCATAAATAAATAAAAATAAATCTAAAAAAAATTAAAAAATCATTTAGAAAATATATGTTGGACTTGTGTATATAAATATAAAAATACTACATGTATATTCATGTATGAACATATACATACATGAATATATGTATGTATTCCTACCAAGTACTATCTGAATTTTACTAAATATGGCCTGATTGACATTTTGCTGTACAATAACTAATTTTTAAAAGGAAATTTATGTATATATATATATGTAAATGGAAATAGTAATAATAATATTGATGATAATATCCATTGAGTCATGTAGTCACCTGTGTTGACATAACTCCTCTCCTGCCAGTGTTGGGCTGAATATATATATATATATATATATATATATATATATATGAACTATGAGGGCAGATTTTATATCTAGTTTTGACTGACTCACTCATTCCTGTAACCACATACAAATTACTTAATCTTTGAGTGTGGTATCACTTATTTTCTAAAATATAGGCATCAATGCTTCCTGTCTCCCAGTCTGTAAAGTTTGTTGAGAACACTATCCATTGAATATAGCATAGCCCCTTGTAAATTTAACTTTATCTTCTCTTCATGAAATAAAACAGTATATCAGTAGAAACACCTAATTAGAAAAAGACATTGTGAGGATGGAATAGCATTGTGATTAAATAGCATAGATTAGGAGTCACATAGTCCTGGTTAATTCCCATTTCTGCCATTTATCACCCCTAGGCAAATAATGTTACTGTTTGAGCTTCAGTTTCCTCATATCTAAAATGGGTATAATAATATGCACCTAGTTTTAGGGCTAAAGTTGGCACCTAATACTATGAAACAAATGACAGCAGTTATTATTTTGCTGTGCAGTGACTCAGAGTTCAACTTTAAACAAAGTGCTAAATCCTTCCGTACCCATTTTTCAGTTTGTGATATCATCTGGCATTTTCAGATATCAGGTGTCAAGACAAAATTTAATGATGACTATGAGTGTGTTGGATTCCCATAAAATGAGGTTTATCATATCAGGATTTCTGGTTTGAAAATCACAGAAATTGCCCAAACATGCAGCCATGTATGTAACTGAGGAAAGGTTGGGCTACAGGATCTGGCATGACTTGTCTCTGCAGCCCATTTTTCTTTCTCAGCTTCTTAAAACTTTCCTATTCTCTCATCCACGCATATCAAATCTATTAAATTACACATGAAACTATGAGCGCATTCTTCAAAATTTTCACTCACAATCTTCCATGAGAACATGCCCAAAGGAATGTGATTTGCAAAATTCTTAGTGCAGTTCCTCTAAACCCTGTCCCTGTCAAAGCCAGGAAACTCAGCTGAGCACCCTCTTCACCACTTACCATCTTAAAAGTTATGCTCCTCAACTGTTCAACTCACCCCAATCTCAAGCACTAAAGCCATCAGGCATACTTGTAAATTTCATTGCTAAGTACATATTGAAAGCAGACAATAATAAAAGATTAACAAAGGTCCACTGGTTACAGTTACTACACTTTGATGAATTCAATGAAGGAAATGCTACACTGAGATGAACTTGATTTTCACATAATAGCAAATGTTATAATTCTTTTTAGAAAATAGTAAAGATGTCATTGAAGTTGTACACTCAGTCATGGATCAACTTTGAGATAGCTTGGGAAAGTTAATTCACATTCTTATCTTGTTTAAGTACAAAGACAGTTTTTAGAAAATAAGAGCAGTCAGTGAATTCTTTAAAATGTTCTCCAAAACCACCAATGAAATTAAAATCATACCATCACCCTTCCTCTTTGTATGTGCATTTTCTTATAATAATCTACATATAGTCTGTTTCTTCACCCATACATTCTATAGGCAGGTATGCCTGTGCATAGGGACACATTTTCTCCCTGTGTGTATATGCATGTTTTCCATTTCTCTGTACCAATGCAAACTTTCCAAATGACTTCCTTTAGCTCCCCACGCATGATAGACAATATTTTACAGTAGAAAAGCATTGATATTAGAACCAGAAAGGCCAAGGTCAGATTCTTGATCCAACACCCTATTAATCCTTGACAATCTGAGCTACAGTTATTCTACTTTTTAAAAAAGCAATAACAGCTCTCAAAATGAGTGCCAAAATTAAATGAAATAGCATTTTACAAAATGTACAATACATAACAGGTGCTCAATGGGAAGTTTTCTTCCAGACAGATAGTGAGGTGAGGTCCAGTGTTAAGAAGTGAGGTCCAGTGTTAAGCACTTGAAATATCATAAAGAAACTGTGGGTCTTAACCTCAACAGAATGGCCCTTCAGTATCATTATTTATTATTATTATTTTTTTAAAGATATATTTTTATTTATTTTATTTATTTATACAAGCACTGGGTACAGTCAGAAGCACGGGAGGGCGAGAGAATTCACCAGAGCCAGAGCGGGGAGCAGAGCAGGCAGAAGGACCGAAGTACACTGCTGAGGGGAGCAGCGGGCGGCAGGAGAGGTCTGCGAGCCATGTGGGACCCTCCTCCGGTGGCGGAGGAGCAGCGGGGGATCGAACCGGCGCTGCAGAGGCTGCGGGCAGCTTCGCAACCCAGCGCTCAACCGCTGCGCCACCGGGGAAGCCCTATTTATTATTATTTTTTAAAGATTTATTGTATTTATGCATACAAGAACTCAGGTATAGGCCAGAGGTGGGGGGGATTCACCAGAGATAGAGTGGGGAGCAGAACAGGCGGATCTACTGAAATACACTGCTGAGGGGAGCAGCAGGCAAGACAGGAGAGGTCTGCTGTGCCATGTGGGCAGCTCCCTGGCCAGGGATTGAACTCCGGCTGCAGTGGCTGCAGATAGCTTCTTTGTGCTGAGACTTAACCCCTTGCGCCACCAGCGGGGGCCAGTATCATTATTCATTGACTAATTTCAAGGGGGTAATATTACTATATTAGTTTTTACATCAGGGTTTTCCTCATTTAGAAGATTTTTCCTCAATAAGACCATATCCCCGTTTGACTCAAATTGCCCAAATTATGTCTGTAACCTCCCTTCAATTTCTAGTACCTTCTGAAATTATCCTGTCCTCCTTAATCATCACTATGTTGCATAAATAAAGACTCTTTGCCCTTGGAGGGACCAGTGACTAGGATGCAAACACCTCCTATAAAGACATAATTATACCAATTTAAGAAAAACATAGGGCTACCTCTCTTAAAAGCTGACCTATTATATTTCTGCTTTAATTTTTTTCTGTCTCACAGGTTCCTGTATAAGTATAGATTATATCATGTCTTCTCAAAATTTAGTGAAAATAAGTATTACTTTGGGTAACACGAAATTTCCATGCCTCAATCAAAGATGCATCAGGAATTCTAGGATGAGAAATGGATTTTTTTTAAGTTTTTTTTTTTTTTTAAAGATTTATCCATTTATTTATATAAGCACTGGTACAGTCAGAAGCGTGGGAGGATGAGAGAATCCACCAGAGTCAGAGCAGGGAACAGAGCAGGCAGACTGCCGAAACACACTGTTGAGGGGAGCAGTGGGCACTGCAGGAGAGGTCTGTGCGCCATGTGGGACCCTCGTGGGCGGTCGGGGATCGAACTGGTGCTGCAGATGCTGCGAGCAGCTTCGCAGCCCAAAGCTCAACTGCTGTGCCACCAGGAAGGCCCAGAAATAGACTTTTTGACTTTTAATAAGCGCCCAGTGAATCCAATTCAGGAGGTCCAGAGGTCCCACACTGAAAGATGTTTCCCATTTACTGAATAAAAATTAAAGTTGTCCCTTTCATTCAAAGTATTATTTATTTCATTTCATCTATCTAAATGTGTGTAGATATTAATGTCCATAAATTCAGTCTCTTTTTAAATTGTGTCAGTGGTTGCTGGTGAATACATTTGGCCTATAACTCTATCACCAATAAAGGTATTTAATATGTTCTTCTCTTCCCAAATCTCTTCCCTATAAAATTATTCCTGGTAAAGTTTTTTTTTTTAACTTTCTGCTCTGTGTGTTTTCACAAAATTCATATGTTGACCTCTTTGTGTACCAAGAATAACATAAAATAAGAGTTTGGGGGAAATGGTAACATAAGAAGATTGTTTACTTGGTCCGAATTTCTTCTTACACTTAAATTCTAAAACTGTGGTTCTCATTTAGTACAGGGGAACAAATTTGGCTAAAGAGGTAGGAGTATGTCATTTAACAAAACTCTCCAACTGTTTCTTACATGCCTTCTGAGTTATGAACCAGTGGTCTTAACATAATTGCCTACATCTATTCCAGAATTTCAATATTTCTTTCTTCAAAGCATTCCTATTGACACAATTACACAAACAAATGTACACAGTAAATTGAACCCCTTCTACTCTAGGTCATTCTCTGCATATCATCTATGCCCACTCAAACATAGATGTGTTCCAACTTTTCAGAACAGAAATAATTTCTTTTTTTCCCTGAGAGGTCTTCTCTGACTGAAAGAAAAATATACATCTTTTGCTTTAAATTAGAGACTATGTTCAGAAAAATTCACTACAGTCTCCCTACTTTATAGGTGCTCTGCATAACTTTCAGTCTCACTCATGTCTAGAATAGATAAAGCCAGGAATCTACTTAGTATACTGAGTTGGATAAAAGCTTTCTTAAACAGGGTCTCCCTGGTGGCACAAGGGTTAAAGACAGTGTTATCAAGCTATCACCAGCCACTGCAGCATGAATTTGATCCCAGCCTGCGAGGAAGCTACCCACATGCAGCAGACCTCTCCTGTCTCGCCTGCTGCTTCCCTCAGCAGTGTATCTCAGTAGATCAGCCTGTTCTGCTCCCCACTCTCTCTGGTGAATCCTCTCACCCTTACCGCCACCCCACACCTCTGGCTTACACCCCAGTTCTTATATGCATAAATAAATAAATCTTTAAGAAAAAAAAAAAGCCTTTCTTAAACAGTGTTTTCTATAGTAATATTCTTAATGGTTAAAAAAAAAAGGTAGATCATGAAACCGTCAGAGGTTATGGAGAAGTAGTTGAAAAAAAGGAGGAAACCTTGAGAAGTCTGACAAAATTTGTGATGTATAGCTCTTACTTGTTTCATTGACATATATAGAAGAGCATTAGACTTTTCAAAATAAGTACGAGGAACTTTCTATCAGTGTCAGTGCCTGAGTGTTTTCCCTTCTAAAGATTCCACTGGAAGATCCACACTTTTGAAATTGTATTCTGCTCAAAAAAGAAATTAATAAAAATATTATGCCTATACATTAATCAGAGAAAATAAAATTTTAATCTATACATAAAATTCTTTTCAAATCCCAAACTAGTACACCAAAATCTTACACTGTTTTGTTTCTATTGAAAGATAACAACTTGGTCATGGCCAGGTGCATCTTTAAAACCCAACTATTATAATTCCTTTTATCTTCTTAGAGTATTTCCTATTCTTTCCAAACATCTATATTTTTTTCAATTTACACTATCAACTTAAAGAAACAGTACAATTTTTATCTACATGTTTTCCTATTTTTTTTCTCATATATACCTTTAAAAATAACAATAAGGCAAATAAAGCCCATGTTAAAAACACGTTTTTTCCTTCTGAAATATTCACACACACAAACTAAGGTAGCTCTAAAGCACCAGGTACTTTATCTTTTGTTGAACTCTACAGAAAGTATACAGAAAAACACTTGGGATAAGACCTAAGAGGATAGGGAACACTAATATAGACAGAATAGAAATGAATTTCTTGTTAATTCCATGTTAACTATCTAAAGTACTTTTCTATGTTTAAAAAAAGAATAAATTGAAAATCTACACGTTCTTTGGTGTGGTTTATGCTATTTTAAGCTACAAATTAACTAAGTCAAGGGGAAAGGGAACTCACCGATACATTGCTGACCAGCAAGAGTCCTGTGGAGACCAAGATGTGCAAACAAGTGTGTGCATCCAGGTTCTATCAGCGACTTTGAGAGCCCGGGATGAGGTGAAGAAAGAGGTTACCACTGAGCTAAGTAGAACCAGTCTGGCAGGTCTTGCCTAATGTGACAGGATTGTTTGTATGACTAGTAAGACAAAGTCAAATTTTATAGGGAACATAAAATAATTTATAAGCACTTTCTAGAAGTGAGAACGTAAAAGCTATTGTCTTAAGATAAGAATTTAAGTGTTAACAAAAAGTATTTATAAAGTCATATATTTAAACATGGAAAGAAATTTTGAAATCATTTTACTCTGCCTCCTCAAATTTTCAATGAAGAAACCGAGGTTTAAGAAACAAAAAAAAGAAACTGAGATTTAAGTGAAATAACTTGGTCAAAATCACATAACTTAAGAACCTCCAAACCAATATTAACACCCATTTTTTTCAACTAATTTGACATGCTTTCTACTCTAATATGCATATAATGAAAGTTTCCCTTGGTATTGACTCTAAGTCAACTTTTGAAAATACCATAGAGATGAGAAAAGCATTCAAATGTTAAAATTATGTGCCATCGTTTTAGAAAAATGAAGTAGTTTACAAATATCCTCAGTTGAGACAATATATTTCTTTCATCATACTGGCAGACAAACTAGCCAACACTAAATAATTTCTGTCTTATTTCTGGAAACTAAAAAAATGTATTTTTAATGTATTTTTATGCATGTGTATGCAAATACCTGCATGTTTGTGTCAGATATAATCTTTAAATTACCTTCCCTAATCCGTGTAAACTAGATTAGGTGTTTTCCTCTGTGTGCTCATGATATCATTCTTTTTTGTTTATTTGTATCTCAGCTCTACCAAAGTGTGAACTCTTAACATTTTCCCAAATACATGTGCTCTCAAAAAATATGTGTGAAAAAGGAGGGAGAAAGGGGAAGAGAGAGGGGGGGTCTGTGTGACAAGACCTAAAACTCAATTAAAAAAAGCAGATAAATACTGTTTAATGCTACTACATATCCATTTAGCTAATGGCTCATCTGAAGAGATAGAGAAGTTAGGATACTAGAGAAATTTTGGGTTCAGCTGCTAAGAAATGGAAGCACCCTAGCAATAATTTCTGTAGTGGGACATACTATGCTTGGGAGTACAAAGAACATCAAGTCTATTCTTTTTGCTCAGGTAAACTGAACTCTTAAGAATAGCACATATGTTTACTTGCAATTATTCAATATAATAATCAGGATGTGTCTACTCACACGAAAGTACAATTTAAATCAAATATAAAGAGGAAACAATAATGAAGTAAAAAACGTCAGGTTTCATTATGAAACTGCTTTATTATGCAACTTTTTTTTTTAAATTTTTTTTTTAAACTTCTGTTACTTTATTTTTTTAAGATTTATTTTTATTTATTTATTTATACAAGCACTGGGTACAGTCAGAAGCGCGCCGGAGGGTGAGAGAATTCACCAGAGCCAGAGCGGGGAGCAGAGCAGGCAGAAGGACCGAAGTACACTGCTGAGGGGAGCAGCGGGCGGCAGAAGGGGTTTGCGCGCCATGTGGGACCCTCCTCTGGTGGCCAGGGAGCAGCTGGGGATCAAACGGGCAATGCAGAGGCTGCGGGCAGCTTTGCAACCCAGCGCTCAACTGCTGCGCCACCGGGGAGGCCCTATTATGCAACTTTTAAGGAGTGAAATGCTCACTAATAAAATGTTAATAATGATTTAATGACATGGTCTTCTATTTATAGTCAAATTCTATTTTAAAAAGTACTGCTTATACTCTTGCTTTCAAAGAAAAACATTCTTTCTCAGTATGACTCTGAATCAAGATTTGTCAGATTCATTTTAACAAAATTTTGTGACATTTTTATCAAAATCCAGATTCCAAACTCAAATAAATCTTTTATGTGATCCTTATGATCCTGTATACTATAGATATAAATGCAGAAAATTAGAGGGTTTTGCTTTCATGAGTTTTTTTCAAACTTATAACTATAAATTAGAATATAAAGGAAACCCCAAAACCAGGGATTAAGGATATGTGAATAGAAGTTAATTGAATGTTAACATTAAGATACCAAAAGTTAATCATAAGTACATTAATTCTCTATTAGTAGCCTTTGTTCAGACTACTCAAGGAACATTACGTTGTGTTTCATCAAATTGCATGATATAGCTAACACTCTAATAAAAATTTGAGAATGACAGGGAGCAAAGAAGTAAACATTGGAGTCTAAATCATCAACCGAGTGAAGCTTGGATGATTTTTTTAAGAGCTATTTTTAGAGCTGTTGGATAAAAAAGCAAAGTCGATTTTCAGCTAGTTAATTTTTATAAAAGATCTATTTATTTATGCATACAAGAGCTGGGGTGCAGGCCAGAGATGCGGGGAGTGAGAGGATTCACCAGAGACAGAGAGACAGAGTGTGGAGCGAAACAGGCAGATCCACTGAAATACGCTGCTGAGGAGCTCAGCAGGTGAGACAGGAGAGGTCTGCTGTGCCATGTGGTAACCTACCTAGCTGCTGATAGCCTCACAGTGTTGCGCCTTCACCCTTTGCACCATCAGGTAGACCCCAATTTTCAGTTGGTTGATATCTAAGAGAAATCTTAGAGTAAAATCTGTCTTTCATTCAAATATTTATTTTCTTCTTTTCTATTTTTTCTGAAATCATAAACTTTATTCTATACAATCTTTTGCCCTAAATTAGGAAGTGAGGAAAATTTATACAAAGAGTTATATTCATCATTGTTTTCTAGATCAGGGCAAACTGTCTCTCCTGTATCCTTCTGAGCAATAAGGAAGCAGAGTCAGGAGGAACATACTTGTGGACATGAATATCTTGGAAACCCACAGCAGATATTATACACTTCATAACTTGTAAAATAGTAATTTGACCACTGGTATTTTTACAAGCCAACAAATGATTCCATAGTCCTTCCTAGAACTTGACCATGTCATAGCAATGAGGCATGGGTGGCCAATAGCATGCATATGATAAAGAAGTACAGCACCTTATGGCTAGTCCTGCATGATTTTTTATCATTGTGTAAATATCCCCTAGCCTGAACCAGATTCTTTTATAATTAATAATACACAGATGCTTATGTTGATTAATTTATGGAACCCTCAGAGTTATACCTAGTTTTCTCTCTGTAATTCTGAAACAGTCCTTTTATTGATCAATTTATTGGGTCATACATTATTGCTTGACCAATGTTATTAAACTAGTATGTGAGCTAGTTATCACAGTAAACACAGCTATTTTTATTTATGGATCCATTTCCTCCTCTCATGCATTGCCTTAAAGGTACCCATTCATCTAAATTTGTCTAAGCTTAGAAAACAGAAAAACAATATAATTAAACATTGCCTCTATTTCATAAAGAAGAGATCGTGTAAAAATACTGCTGCAGAATAAACTGTTATTGATTCTCCTTTCCTTGGTCTTATTTTCTTAGCCAAAGTATGGTTTGTTTTATCTGTTCCTCTGTAAGATATTTTGCTTCTGCTATCACTGTCTTCATGACAGTTAGGGTAATTATTCTGAGCAGAGCTATAAGGCACTTCTAAGCTTTATAATATATAATTTTATATGGGTGTGTGTATATATACATATATAACGATAGGGTTTTTTAATATATATACAGATAATAACAATGCTAAAATGATCTTTCTAATGTTCAGTTTTTGGAATATACAATACAGACTAGTTATTGTTGTTAACTAGCAAACGAATGAGGATAACATTTTTTGGACTCAGCTGAATTTTAAAATAATGTTTTGCAATTACTTTTCGAAAACTATTTTTAAGATTAATCAGTTTCATGTTGGGGAATTTAATTTCAGCCTTCTGAATAGAATCTTCCTGGGATATGAACTAAATATGTCCATACTCCATCTCTTTTTTTTTAAGATTTATTTATTTATGCATACAAAAACTGGGGTGTAGGCCAGAAATGTGGGGGGTGAGAGGATTCACCAGAGAGTGATCATGAATAAATACTTACACTCATCAAACTTTATCCAAAGGTAGAATTCAATGTAGCTAGACTTGAGGTACCATGTTCCTTAGGTGAACTTTCTTAAATATCAAGTCAGCAGCAGACTTTTACAGGCAAGGTATAGGAGGCAGTCTGAGTTCATATTCCTGACAAATGGCTGGGGAGTTAGTACTTTGCATTGTTGACTGTGTCCCTCTCAGGAAAAACTCACTAACTCCAGACTACAGCCCTTTTCCACATGTTACTGTGAGCTCCTCCCATGAGTTCCACTCTTTCAAAAATCTGAAGACTAGAAATGAGCAGCTATTTTGGTTCACAAGTGGCTTGCTAAAAGCAAAAATTCAGACATAGAACAGTCTTTGCTTAAATACCTTGAGGTTCTGAACTGTACATCCATAGTAAGGCAGGAAAAGGGTAGGTATAGGTCTTCCTTCATCTGATGTCATTTAGATCCATTACTCAGCCTTGATGAACAGTGTGGATGAGGCCTAGCCATGTAGCTCCACCTTAGAAGAGGTCACCAATGACTGGGTGTTTTCATTTTTGAATTACTCAATGGGAAATGAGTCTTAGATCATATTTCACCTATTCACAGTGGTTTCAGAACAACTGCCAATATCACCACCACTACTCCATTCTTTCATTGAGAACAGGAAGTAAAAAGTTTCTAAATTCTGTCTGTAATCTTTTTCTAATAACCATAATCATCAGTTTCACATGAAATTAAAATCAAATTTGAATCAGTTTTAGCCATGTATTTCTTTTAAATATCTATAATTAAGGTTCTATAAAGAATTCTGAAGTTAAAATATAGCTTCATCAATTGATTTCTCTGAACAGAAAGATATAGAAGGAGAGGCAGATATGGATGGTCTACATGGTATGGAATCAAGGGGGTAAGGGAAGAGAGAATGAAACAATTAATTCAGCTCAAAAGACCAAGGACTCATAAATTATTAAATTTTCACAAGGATAACAAATTTCATTCCTCAAAGAAGAAGCAACATGAAGAAAAGTACAGAGACTTGAACAAAATACACTTGAAGAAAGTTCACTAGGAAATGTTCATTCTGGGGCCTCCCCTGGTGGTGCAGCAGTTGAGCTCTGGGCTGTGAGGCTCCCCGCAGCCTCTGCAGCGCCGGTTCGATCCCCGGCCACCGGTGAGGGTCCCACATGGAGTGACAGACCTCTTCTGCCGCGCCTGCTGCTCCCCTCAGCAGTGCATTTTGTCAGTCTGCCAGTTCTGTTCCCCGCTCTGGCTCTGGTGAGTTCTCTCACCCTCCCATGCTTCTGACTGTACCCAGTGCTTGCATATAATAAATAAATAAATCTTAAAAAAAAGAAAAAAAGAAATGTTCATTCTGAAAGGAATGACCCACACATCTACGTAATCAAAGTATTTGTGCTACTCCCTTTTTAATGGATTGATATAATAAGCAACCCTGGAAACAACTTTCCATATTGAATGCCAGTATACTATACTTTTACTTCTAAGAAAGAATTCTATTTTGTTGAACCAGAGTTTTCGTGCAAATATAGAAAATTATGACCAACTCACCCATTCCTTGTCTCTCTCTCAATATACTGCATGAGCTACTCACTGGACCCTGCCTTGAATTCCACAGAATACAGTATTTCACCTTATGTAACACATAATCCATTTTGTAGTTGTTATACATTTGTTATTGTCCCTCATAAAAGCATAGATTCCTGAAAGACTTGGTTTATATACCCTTTTAACTGCAGTACTCCCAAGGCCTAATTAATCACCAAAATACAGATAACAGTAAAGATTTATTAAATAAAACAGTATCTTTTTACATTGCAGTTTGGGGTCTAAGATCCTCCTGAAGGGTATTTGGCCAGGCCTGATTAGAACAATTATCAGGAGGGTAGACAGCTAAGGGTTAGTCCTTAAGCAGGAGGAATAAATTCAAGCCAAAGTCCTTAAAGAGAATGAAATTTCAAAGTGAAGGAAGCCAAGACAAGAGGCAGAAACAGGATCTTAATTGGGAAGAAAAGCATAGGCTGTTCGTCTCAAACCTGGGACCTTGTGTTCACAGGGGTATTTGTCAGAGTACCTCAAAGGACAGGAAGCCATAAGAACAACATGGACCATCTTTTGACACTATCAAACTTATTCAATGGTGAGTAATTTAAAACATTCTATTTCTATCAAGCATCGAGTAAATTGCAAATCTTTACAGATTTTAAAAATAAAAATGAGGTTTCAAAATAACTATGCTTCGGTGACACTTCGCTTTTTGTCATGTCCAAATTCCTAGAATCATGTGCTTCCCTCCTGTAGGGTAGGTAAAAGGTATCAGGCTTTTCTGCCCTCCCGCCATTAGGATAGATGAGGGAACCCTGTGGTCCTGAATGCATGCCTGATGGCGGGTACCTGAAGTGGGTACACCTGGGCTGAGAGGCTGGACTTTTAAGGGCAGCATCACAGGGATGCCAGCAGCAGAAGCAGCCAAGAATGAACAGAAGCCGAGAGAAGGCAGGAGAGCCCAGAGTGAAGACCAGCTGGGGGCTGGGAGGCCTGCCAGCCTACCAGCCCTCCAGAGCCCCTAACCTGCAAAAAACCACTGAGGACTCTGACTCCTCCTTTACCCAGTCCGCTGGATCATAGAAAACCTGCTTCGTGTCCTGTCCTGACCCTACACCCCCTGAGATTGATGATTATGCAGTACAAATTCTTGAGATGTATAAGTAGGGTAAGATGCTAATAGAAACTATACTTTTTTCTTTTTTTTTAAATAATAAATTTTATTTTTATATTCCCCCATACAATTGCAAATGCCCCATTCTGACCCCAATCCCTCCCCTCCCGCCCCCCACCCCCCAAAAAGTGTCTCTGGTTCATAGTTTTTTGTTGATTTTGATTTTCACTTTCTTATAGTTATTCATTTTCCTGGTCCCTTACTTAATTTTTCTAGATTCCTGCTATGAGTGAGACCATCCGGTATTTTTCTTTTTCTTTTTGGCTTATTTCGCTGAGCATGATCCCTTCCAACGCCATCCATGTTGCTGCAAATTGCATGTGTTTATCTTTTTTGAATGCTGAGTAATATTCCATGGTGTATATGTACCACATCTTCTTGATCCAGTCATCTATTTTTGGGCATTTGGGCTGTTTCCAAAGCTTAGCTATTGTAAATAGTGCTGCTATAAACATAAGGGTGCAGGTGTTCTTTGGAATTGATGTAGAAACTATACTTTCAAAGAAATTCACTGCGCACAATTGGGAAAGGATCTTGGACAACTGACTAGAACAATATTGTGCTATCTTTAGCTTAATTTTACTGATTTTCTGTTACTGGATTGTCAGTCTGGGTTTCCTTGGCCAATAAAAGGAAACAATTTGAGGAGAAGGATAGTAGTTTAATTTGTCAACTGATTGAGGAGGGCAGCAGACTGGAGTCTGGAAGACCAAGGTCCTGCTGTTTGCAGAGCACAGGGAAATTTATTTAGAGTTACAAGGGTGGAAGGGTGTAGGGTAAGGAAAATGTATCAGGCTTTTCTGTCCTCCCGCCATCAGGATAGATGATGGATCCTTGCGGTCCTGAATGCATGCCTGATGGCGGGCACCTGGAAGAGGGTGTGGGCATAGGTAGATGGGATTCACCTGGGTTAGGACAGGGCTTGTAAGGGCGGCGTCACGGGAACGCCAGTAGAAGCCAAAGCCGAGACAGAAGTAGAACAAGTAGAAGCCGAGAGAAGAGAAGCACAGAGTAAAGCCAGAGATAGCCCAGATAGAGTGAAGGTTTGCTGGGGGCTGGGAGCACCCCTGCCTGCCATATGCCTGGTAAATCTAAATAAAAGAACTGCAAAATCCACGGAGGACTCTGATTTCTCCTTTACCTGGTTTGCTGGATCAGAAAACCTGCTCAGTGTCCCTTCCTGCCCCTACAAAGGGCTAGTGGGCAAGCTGCACGTCCATCTCTGCCACACAAGTGGTGGAGGTTTTGGTGACACCAGCTTGCTTCCGCTGTCACCTGGTGGTCAGCAATTCCAACATTATCTTCCTAGTGATACTCTTCCCTGTGAATGTAAGAAAACAAAGTTTGTTAACCCTCCCGGGTAATTAAAGAAAGGAAATGGGAGAGCTTATCTGGTGGAACAGAGAGAGACATATACTTTGTTGCTGCATCATTGCAAAAAGGTGATTTCTATGGATTAGAGAAATAAATGTTAAATAGGTGACTAGATCTTAACTTCTTTTTAACTAGATTTTAACTTTTTTTCTCATGAAGTAATGTATAAAATATAGAACAAGATGTGTTATAAATTGATCATTGCTGAAGCTAAGTGATGAACACTATTTCGGGATTTATTGGAATTTTCCTTACTAAAATGTTAGACACAAAAATAATTCATGCTTATCTACAGAAGAATATAATTACAGATGAGTAAAAGAAATGTATTTCCTCTGCATTTTTTGGTAGAAATGATTTTATTTACTTATTTTCTCATATTTTAAAAAGCAGGGCACAATCAAAATACATTTTCTTAATGAATTCACTGTAAACAGATTGAATTTCAGTGCTCTTGTTTTTGAAACTTCTGAAAAGGTGACCCTCTAGCAACCTAGAAAGCCATTTCCTTGCCCTCCAGGTACTCCTGCTCTTTGAGGCATATTGATGACAATTAATGCTAATTAGCCTGAATTTGAGCTGGCAAACACTTTTCACCAGCTTTTGCTGGTAGCAGGGATACTTGGCTTATTCTTTATCTGAAATCTTTTAGTAAGTAAGTAGATAATCAAATACAAAAAATGAAGGGAAATTTCCATTATAGATAATTCCCAGTTAGCAAAGGATGAACTCAGAAGTTAACAGTGTAGTTCCTTCTGTTATTAGAGAGAGAGCAGTGCTGGTAAGGCCCAGGGCAAGTTAGGGTTAATTAGACAGTACAGAAGGGGGGGGGGGGCTTCTGAGATAAGAACAGTAAATTCCAAATGCTAACCAAGATACACTCCAGAGATGAGATCAGAAAATCCAAGAGGACTAAACAAAGACAGTAATACTTGAGAGAATAAGGCTTTGGACTGGAGAGGTATACTCTAAGAGCTGGGAAAAGGGCACATCTGCCTGGAGGCACACAGTCATTGGGAGAAAGAGCCAATCACAAAGTAGGATGATGAGATTTTAGAATAGAGAAAAAAAAAGTTTAAATACCCCAAGACAAGGGCCCACAACATCTTCCTTGCTTACTTTCTTCCTTTAAGTAAACTTTTCTTTATTTAAACATAGTTTATTTCTCTCTGCTTACTTATCTAAAATGTCTGAGAATTCCTTTTTATGGTTTCATGGGACAAGAACCTGTGGTGGTTCAAGGGCTAAATTAACAGCGCACACTGACATTACTAGCATAGATATCAGATCTTTGGCCCACTGAAAAAACAGTATTATACACTCCGTTCCATTGATTAAAATGAGTTGTAAAAGCCATCACTGGATATTACAAAAATGGCATCAGAAGAGGAAAATCAAGGTGTTACAGGATAGGGTTAGGGCACCCCAGAACCCCCAAACCTTCCCGCTCTAAATAATAGGATCCGCCATCCTCTGCATCAAGACAAAACATCTTCTAGTGTATAGGACCTTTAATGGAAAGGAATTTTAATACAATTAGTATGCAACAAAGAAAAGACAAAATGTATAGTTTTCAAATCTAGCACCCGAAGTTACCCAGTTCTTTGTGGGTAATTGCCCAGCCAAACAGGGTCGCCTCAAAGCAGGGCCACTGGGGCCCAAAGGCTTGCCACAAGTCTAAATACCTCCTGATGGGGTCCCATAGGAAAGGGGTAGAATGGGCTAGACAAGGCTGGAAAAAGCAAAATCAAGATCAAGATAAATACTGCCATTGTTAACCTCCCCTGGATCTCTCACACCCATCTGTTTTAAGTGTCTGCTTTCATGTCCCCCAAGTCCCTGTACAAGTCAAGGCCAAAAAGCAAGTGCAGCTTCTTCACATGTCTCTGCTCCATGCGCTTCCTCCAGCCCTCCTTCTGGCTCTCCATCCTTCTTTTCGCCTTTAGTCCACTCTCTAGCTTCTCTTCTTCCCTGCTCAGCTCTACCCTCCCTTGGGTGCCGCAGGGAAACTGGAACCTCCTCTTTTCCTGCGGACCACCCTGTTACAAAGGCAACAAACAGCAGGCAAAGTCTGTTTCCTCTTGAACTTTAGCTATCACTTCATTCCTGTCAGTTTTACAGTCCGAACCATGTTATAGTATTAATTTTGTGGACTATTCATAAATTTGCTAGATGGTTGATAGATTTCTTTAAATCTATAAGAAATGTTATTCCATTGTTCAGATATTATCTTATTAATATTAGCTAAATATTAAAAGTTACAATTTCTATTCACAGAGATGAGATAGATAATTGGTTTTTATACCAAAATGATAGTCAGCCAATCTCTCCTTCTCCATCTGAAGGTGAATGAAGTGACTGACAATACAAAATCATACCTGGGAACCATGTTACAGTTCTTTCAGAAACAAACTATAGTATAAAGCATATATTTTGGATAGCACAGTAAAGAGACAGAATTTGATAACTTAATAACACTGTTATCAGAGATCCAACACTAAGACCTGCCCTACCTCCATACTAAATCAATTGGATTGTATATTTAATAACAATCATTATGATTATAAAATAGGCACACTGTTTAAAATTTACTTTGAGTTGGACATTTTATTACTTGCAGCCGAAAGTATCCTAACCAACAACAATTTAGTCTTTTTGTTTATTTAATGATATATCCTGAACATCTGTCCATATCAATAAATTAAATTCTACAGCATCATTTCAAATGCTTATATAGAAATCATACACCTGTCCTTTCTAGCATCCAACATTTATTATGCAATCTTCTTAAACTGTCAGATTCATGAATTTCTTTAACAGTGGTTCTGTTAAAGACAATCCAAACATCAGTACCATTTCTGGTACTGATATACCAGAAATGGTACATTCAATGACCACCCTCCATTCAATGACCACCATTAATAAGATAGCAAGTATATGTTCAAAACCATTTCACCCAAATTGAACATTTGACTCCAAGATAGCACTTGAGTCGTATGAATCTGTGAAAAGTTTTACATGGGACTGTCTTCTTTTCTACTTTTAATTAGGGAAAAGGTTACTATTACCTGATACTAGACCATTTTTGCCACCTCATAGAAGATGTGCAGAGTTCCTCCTCCCTGAGCTCCAGGCAAAGGTAGGGCTGTTATGACTATTCAGCATACTCATGAATCATTCAGAAGGGTTAGGAAGTCATGACCCCAAAGGAACTGGCTGATGTGAGGAAAGCAAGATTTTCAGAAGACCTCATCAGAGGGTTTAAGCTTGATAAATCGTTATTCCTTGGCTGATTATAATCTTCCTAAAAAGATAATAGATTACCAGATTAGGATTAGGATATGTAAATAGAATAAACAATTTTTCTCTTAGCTATAACATTCCTATCTGTGGTGGTAGACTCCCAAAATATGCTAAGAAAAGTTGAAAACCAACGATAGTTCATATGTGAATGGTCACTTCAAAAGTTTTATAAAAACCATACATATCATGATAAAAAAAAATGTGGTTAACCATAATTTTTACCAATATCAGTGTTCTACTAAATTTGACTACATCTGTACCACTAACCTGGCAATTTTCCTTTATTTAAGGTGTTTTGTAAAGATCTCAAAATATTCATAGTATTTTGGCTTTCATGCACTGACAGGTCAATTATGTCCTATATCTTTTTTCCAATAGAGCTACTAAATTAGCAACAGTCCTAATGCAAGTTATTTTGTGAATAAAAAATTAAAAATTAAAAAAAATAAAATCACAGTGGATACCACAACAAACTAATTTCCTATCACACATATTTCCCACCAAGACAAGGATTGTTTCAAAAAATAAATAAATTTAAAAAATCGGTTTATTCAACTCTTCTGTTTCTTCCAGGTTTATTGTTGGCAGACTATATTGTTCTAGGGATTTGTCCTTTTCTTCAAGATTTTGAACTTCTTGGTGTATAAATACTCATAGTAATCTCTCATATTTTGTATTTCAATTCTCATTTGTAGTACTTTCTCTTTTCTAATTTTGCTCATGAATGTTTTCTCTCTTCTTTATTAGTCTACTAGAGTTTATCTTCTTAAAGAACTAACTCCTTATTTTATAGACGTTTTGGATCTTCATCTTGGTCTCTATTTTTGCTGTTATTTTTATTATTTCCTTCCTTCTACTAACTTTAGTGTTTGTTTGTTCCTCTTTTTCTAGTTGCTTTATGTGTAATGTTAACTTATTTTTATTAACTTATTGGGGATTTTTCTTGCATCTTAATGTCAAATACCTACAGTTAAAAATAACTATTTTAATTATGTGTCCATTCTATTAATAGCATTTATTTTTTAAAGATTTATTTTATTTATTTATGCATACAAGAACTGGGATGTAGGCCAGAGGTGAGTGGAATGAGAGGATTCACCAGAGACAGAGCAGGGAGCAGAACAGGTAGATCTACTGAAATACACTGCTGAGGGGAGCAGTGGGAGAGACAGGAGAGGTCTGCTGAACCATGTGGGTCAGCTCTCTGGACAAGAGAGTGGTCATAGTCCAGGATCTTATTTGAAAAGTCTAACCTAGGAAGAGAGAAGCCAGCAGTTTGTATAATATCCAGGTGAAGGAACTAGAACCAAAAACAACTAGCAGGATGATTAGTGAAGTACTGCAAAGCGGGGAGTCAGGCAGGTCAGTCTTGCATATTTTTCTCCTCTGCCTCCTGCAAGATGAATGGCAGTCTCTTGTCTCCAGACAGAAAGATGAACATGGGCACTTATTGCAGAGAAATAGGGCCATGTACTTAAGGACCAGTAACACTGAGAGGAATTGAGAGCACTCACAATCCGGGAAGCCATTCATCAAGCTACCCCACCAAGAATAACATCCTTCAATAGGTTTAGAGAGAATATAGTAGAAGATATATTTTAGGAAGTAATCACCTAGAATTTTCCAGAACTGCACAAAGACACAAAACTTCACAAAGAGTCAGAGAATGTCAGACAAAATTGAAAACACAGAGATGGTGAAATCTTAGAATATCAACATAAATAGTAAAATCCTGATACCCCTAAAGAAAAATGTTAGATTTTTTTTCCAGGAAAATAAGGACAGACTTTCACCACAACACTGCTTGCATGAAATAACTGAGAAAATATTAAGTGAAAGAAACCTTTGAACCTGAAATTCTATATCTAGTCATATTACCAAATAAACAAAGGTATTTTCAAGAGAAAATAATACGATTTTGATGGTCTTACTTTCTAGTTCTATATAAGATCAGTTTTATATCAAGTATTTATATAAATTTTTAGCCACATTTTAGATATATGACTGATCCTACCCTTAGGTCTCATGTAATTGCCTAATAAATACAAATATATTCATTGATTTTCTGCCATTAAATTTGTTTTTTGGAAGCTACACTCAAGTTTTCTCCTTCATTCAACTTGCTTATTTTCTACCAGTTTTCGTGTTCCTCCCTACTACCTAGCAAAGAATGATCCTGGTTTTAATGTTATTAAAGTTCATGTATCTAATCTGATCCCCCATCTTAAAAGTTGATATTTCTGTATCACCAAATATCTGCCAGCACTGAGTCATGGCCTCTCCTTATCTAGCTGATTCAAATAGCACTTAAACCTTAAATAAGGCAAATTAAATCTTTTAGTAACACAAAAAATTATATGTTATTTCAGAGGTCTAGGCTATAACATGCCAATACTAAACCTGAATAAAAAAGTTATCTAGTCTTATTAAATGTAAATCTTAACCCTGCAATTACTTGCTTGACCCAAGGCAAGTCTTACTAAACTTGCTTAATCATATTTTTTTTTTTTAAATAGAGGCATGTTTTATTTATTTATTTGTTTGTTTGTTTGTTTATACAAGCACTGGGTACAGTCAGAAGCGCGGGAGGGTGAGAGAATTCACCAGAGCCAGAGCGGGGAGCAGAGCAGGCAGAAGGACCGAAGTACACTGCTGAGGGGAGCAGCGGGCGGCAGGAGAGGTCTGCGCGCCATGTGGGACCCTCCTCTGGTGGCCGGGGAGCATCTGGGAATCGAACCAGCGCTGCAGAGGCTGCTGCCAGCTTCGCAACCCAGCACTCAACCGCTGCGCCACCGGGGAGGCCCGCTTAATCATATTTTTATAAATTATGAAAAATATCTTTTACTGAGGAATTATTTTTTTAAATAAATCTCTTTTTTTTTAATTTATTTTTATTTATTTTATACAAGCACTGGGTACAGTCAGAAGTGCGGGAGGGTGAGAGAATTCACCAGAGCCAGAGCAGGGAGCAGAGCAGGCAGAAGGACCAAAGTACACTGCTGAAGAGAGCAGGGGGCGGCAGGAGAGGTCTGTATGCCATGTGGGACCCTCCTCCGGTGGCCAGGGAGCAGCCGGAGATCGAACGGGCGCCGCAGAGGCTGCGGGCAGCTTCGCAACCCAGCGCTAACCCCTGCACCACCGGGGAGGCCCCTGAGGAATTATTGTGCAAAACAAATGATGAAATATGTTTAAGGGGACAAATACACCTAGGCTATCAATAAGTGAGGTTTTTTTCCAATTCTTCTTTTTTAATATTCATTTTTTATTTATGTATACAAGAACTGGGGTATAGGCCAGAGTTGGGGGAGAGGGGGTCAGAGGACTTGCCAGAGACAAGAGTGGGGAGCAGAATAGGCAAATCTACTGAAATACACTGCTGAAGGGAGTATGGGGTGAGACAGGAAAGGTCTGCTGCCCAATGTAGATTAGTTCCCTGGCTGCTGGAATAGATCTCATGCCCCAGTGGCTGATGATAGCTTCATAGCACTGAGACTTTAACCCCTGAACCACCAGGGAGGCCCATTTCTTCCCTTTTAAGAGCAATGCACCTTCAGTAAGTAGAACAACGTCAATTCATTTAACCTTGAAAAATAATTTAAGAAATAACAATCAAATCTTATTTCTCTAATCCATGAATAAAGAGAAGTTAAAATTGAGTTGAATGCACAAGTTCAATGGGTAACTTTTTGCCTTCTGTGAATGACTATTTAATATCAAATTATCAGGTACTTGAGTAATGAAATACAGAGTATTCCAAATATATTTATATCATATAGTCATACAATGTATTTATATAACTAAAATATTTCAAAATTAACAAGAAAACTTGCTAATTTACAATAAGAAATTAGTCAGTCTGGTTAGAAGCATATTTTTCAGTTAGGCCCAAACTGCATATCAGGTAGACAAACCTACAGGGAAACAAAATTATCAGAATATAATCTGATGAGGATGAAATTAGGGCAACAGACATTAGTTATGTAATTCCAATGTATCTGATCCATCTTCCCCATGCAGGATAGCCACCGGCTGAGTTATCCAAAAAATAAAGGTAGACTCTCACCTGCTCCCTAGCATGATGCTTGTTTCTTACTAACAGTGGACTTTGCGGTTCTCATTCTGTTTTGCTTTCATTTGAAGTTCCTAGACTATCTAGTGGAAAAGGAACTCAAATTTTAAACCAAGAGCAACTTCCACAGGTGATGTAGTTATCCTGCATTCTGATATGGAAATTGGGTGAGATATTTATACTTCTGCATGTCTAGCTTTTCATTGTTTTTTTTTTTTTTAAAGATTTATTTATTTATGCATACAAGAACTGGGATGTAAGCCAGAGGTGCCAGGGGATGAGAGGATTCACCAGAGAGAGTGGGAAGCAGAACAGACAGGTAAACTGAAATATACTGCTGAGGGGACTAATGGGCAAGGCAGGAATGGTCTGCTGCAACATGTGGTTCGCCCCCTGGCCCGCCAGGGATCAGCTTGTGCTACAGTGGCTGGCAACAGCCTGATAGCGCTGTCTTTAACCCCCGAGCCACCAGGGAGGCCCAATTTCCATTATTCTTGAGGCAAGTCCTAAAGATAGAAAAATAGTCCCCAAGCAGACATGTGAACATTGGACTTAAGTGTCTTGTTCATTAGTATAAGCTTGATTTACTAACAAAACTGTCTCTACAGTTTCTCATAAATCTGGAGCTAATCTACTCCCTGCCTGTAAATTGCTATTTCATTCTTGGAAGTTGTGTTTAAAAGATGTGTTTATAATTTTTGTTCAAGTATTTGTTCCTAGGAACAACTTGCCATGTGCTGATGAATGGAAATGTCCACTGAATTCTTTCTCAGAGGGACCCAAGAACCCCACACACCAAACCCCACCATCTGAACCTCAACATTTAAGTCACTCGGAGAATGGTTAAATAAATTTATCTGGAAATTTCCATCTGTTTGCCTATTACACCGCTATCAAAACTCATAACATAAAAGGGCTTTCCTGGTGGCTCAGGGTGTAAAGTCTCAGCGCTATCAAGCTTTCGCCAGCCACTGCAGCATAAGCATGAATTCGATCCCTGGCCAGGGAGCTAACCCACATGGCACAGCAGACCTCTCTTGTCTCACTCTCTGCTCCCCTTGGCAGTGTATTTCAGTAGATCTGCCTGTTCTGCTCCACACTCTGTCTCTGGTGAATCCTCTCACCCCCTACACCTCTGGCCCACACCCTAGTTCTTGTATGCATAAATAAAAAATAAATCTTTGGGCCTCCCCGGGTGGTGCAGCAGTTGAGTGCTGAGCTGCTAAGCTGCCCGCAGCCTCTGCAGCGCCAGTTCAATCCCCGGCCACCGGCGAGGCTCCCACATGGCGCGACAGACCTCTCCTGCTGCGCCCACTGCTTCCCTCAGCAGTGTATTTCTTCATCAGTCTGCCTGTTCTGTTCCCCGCTCTGGCTCTGGTGAATTCTCTCACCTTCCCGCACTTCTGACTCAGTACTCAGTGCTTGTATAAATAAATCTTAAAAAAAAAAAAGAATTAAACAGAATAAGTGAAAATTTATTTCTTATACTATCCCACTCCTGAAACACACATACACACACCAAAATAAGAAAACATTCACACAATAATATAACAATGGGTATCTTAGAATGGGTAAGTTTTGGTTCAAAGTTAGCAATTTACCCCTCCCGCTAATGTGAACCCCTGCACTGGATCCCATTCTCCATCCAGCTGGACAGACAGAGGAAATGGGTTTGGAATGGAGAGAACAAGCCCAGCTTATTCACAGTATCAAGTACTGTTCAACAAACTGATCACTTAAATAATGTTAATTTAAGGTAAAAATGAAGGGAAAGGATGCAAGAATAACTCAAGGAAAGTTGCAGATGCTCTACAACTAGAATATACAAGTACTGGGCCAGTCTATTTGTTACAGGACATCGAGAGGGGCATCCCAGGACCCCCAAACCTGCCCACTCTAAATAGTTCCCGCCACCCACTATATCAAGACAAAGGATACCCTAATGTGTGACATTTAATGGGGAGGAACTTTAATACAATTAGTGTGCAACAAAGACAAGGCAAAGAATAGTTTACAAATCTAACACCCTAAGTTACCCATCCCCTTGTGGGTAAATATCCAGCCAAACAAGGTTGGCCCAAAGCAGGGCCACTGAGACTGAAACCTGCCACAGGTCTAAGGCACCTCCTAGTGGGGACCAGGATAAACAGGTCAGAAATGGCCAGACAAGTCTGGAAGGAAAAGAGCAAAATCAAAATCAGGGTAAACCACCCCACTTGTTACCATTGTTAACCACCCTAAGGGTCTCTCACCCACATCTGTTTCAGCCAGTCCAAAACCAAGAAGCAAGTGCAGTTTCTTCACGTGTCTCTTTGTTCCGTACACCTCCTCCCTGTCTCCTTTCTGGTGCCCATCTTTCTTCCTTCTGATACCGGAATTCCTTAACAATATTATCTGTGGTGCTAGGATGTTTGTTTTTCCCAGTGGAATTGGTTTCATTTCCTTGCTCGTCCTTATCTCTGAAGCCTTCCTGAATTCTTCAGAGGTCCCCTCCTGCACTGTCCCTAAAACTGCCTAATAACCCTAGCTTGCCCTGTCTCATTTCCTTCTCCAGTCTCCTCTCAAGCCTCTCCTTCAGCTTCCCCTCCTCCCTGCTCTGCTCCCCTCTTCGTTGGGTGAGACAGGGAACTTGGAACCTCCCCTTTCCCTGGGGACCACCCTGTTACATATTCATTAATAAAATCGACATACTAATTTGGGTTGTTTTCAATTTTAATAGTCTAGGATGTTGTGTGTTTCTGTAGGAGCAGGAACGGACACAGGGCAGGTTTTCCATGATCCAGCAGACCGGGTAAAGGAGGAATCAGAGTCCTCAGCAGCTTTTGCAGGTCTTCTATTTAGATTTACCAGACACATGGCAGGCAGGGGTGCTGGGGGGCCCGGAGACTGGCAGTCCTCCCAGCCCCCAGCAAATCCTCACTCTATCTGGGCTCTCTCTGGCGTTTTCTCTGCTTTTCTTCTGTTTCTTCTCTCACCTTCCATTCGTTCTTGGCTTCTCCTGGTCTCCCCGTGATGCCAACCTTATAAACTCAGTCTCTCAGCCCAGGTGTACCCACTCCAGGTGCCCGTCATCAGGCATGCATTCAGGACCACAGGGTTCCCTCATCTATCCTAGTGGCGGGAGGGCAGAAAAACCTGATACTTTTTCCTTACCCTACAGTTTCCTAAGTGAATTTATATATATGCTTTTAGTTTCATTGAGAAATACTTGACCAAAATGAAAATAGTAGAGGAAAAACTTGTTCATGACTAGGTGAGGTAAGGACTAACACAACAGGTAAGATTGTAATATTATCTGTTATTCTTTTTTTTTTTTAATATTAAATTTTATTTTTATATTCCCCCATACAATTGCAAACGCCCCATTCTGACCCCAATCCTTCCCCTCCCGCCCCCCACCCCCCAAAAAGTGTCTCTGGTTCATAGTTTTTTGTTGATTTTGATTTTCACTTTCTTATATTCATTTTCCTGGTCCCTTATTTAAGTTTTCTAGATTCCTGCTATGAGTGAGACCATCCGGTATTTTTCTTTTTCTTTTTGGCTTATTTCGCTGAGCATGATCCCTTCCAGTGCCATCCATGTTGCTGCAAATTGCATGTGTTTATCTTTTTTGAATGCTGAGTAATATTCCATGGTATATATGTACCACATCTTCTTGATCCAGTCATCTATTTTTGGGCATTTGGGCTGTTTCCAAAGCTTAGCTATTGTAAACAGTGCTGCTATAAACATAGGAGTGCAGGTGCTCTTTGGAATTGATGTTTCTGTGTCCTTTGGGTAAATACCTAGGAGTGGAATTGCTGGATCATATGGAAGCTCTATGTTTAGTAGGTCCAGAAATCTCCACACAGCTCTCCATAGTGGTTGGACCAGTTTGCACTCCCACCAACAGTGCACAAGAGTTCCTTTTTCTCCACATCCTCGCCAACATTTGTTGTTGCTAGTTTTTTTAATATGTGCCATTCTCACTGGTGTGAGATGGTATCTCATGGTAGTTTTGATTTGCATTTCCCTGATTACAAGTGATGTTGAACATTTTTTCATATGTCTGTTGGCCATTTGCATTTCCTCTTCAGAGAAGTTTCTTTTTAGCTCTTCTGCCCATTTTTTGACTGGATTATTTTCTTTGTTGTTGCTGAGTCTCATCAGCTCTTTGCAGATTTTTGTGATCAGTCCTTTATCATTAGTGTTGGGTGCAAAAATGTTCTCCCAGTTGGTGGGGTTTCTCTTTGTTTTTGTTATTGTCTCTTTTGCTGTGCAGAAGCTCTTTAATTTGATGTAGTCCCAGCTGTTTATCTTTCTCTTCACTATCACTGCTTTGGGTGATGTGTCTGTAAAGATGTCTTTGATGTGCAAATCCCGTAGTGTTTCGCCTATATTTCCTTCTATGTATTTTATGGTTTCAGGTCTTATGTCTAGTTCTTTAATCCATTTTGAGTTGATTTTTGTGTATGGTGTGAGGTAGTGGTCAAGCTTCATTCTTTTGCATGTAGCGACCCAGTTTTCCCAGCACCATTTATTGAACAAACTTTCTTTGCTCCAATGCATAGTCTTTGCTCCTTTGTCAAAGATTAGTTGACCATAAATCTGTGGGTTTATTTCTGGATTTTCTATTCGATTCCATTGGTCTGTATGTCTGTTCTTGTTCCAATACCATGCAGTTTTGATGATTATGGCTTTGTAGTAGAGTTTGAAGTCTGGGAGTGTGATGCCTCCATTCCCTTCTTTTTTTTTCAGTAGAGCTTTGGCTATTCGGGGTTTTTGGTGATTCCATATGAATTTCATCAATAATTGTTCTATTTCTTTGAAGAATGCCATTGAGATTTTGATTGGAATAGCATTGAATCTGTATATTGCTTTTGGTAGGATGGCCATTTTAATAATGTTTATTCTTCCAATCCATGAGCAGGGGATGTCTTTCCATTTCTTTGTGTCTTCTTCTATTTCTTTTAACAGTGTTTTATAGTTTTCTTTGTATAGGTCCTTTACCTCTTTTGTTAGATTTATTCCCAAATATTTGATTTTTTTTTGTTTCAATAATAAAAGGGGTGGTTTTTTTGATTTCTTCTTCTTCAGATTTATTGTTTGTGTATAGGAAGGCTACTGACTTTTGCGTGTTGATTTTGTATCCTGCCACTTTACTGAATTGATTGATGAGTTGAATTAGTTTTTCTGTGGAGATTTTGGGGTTCTCTATGTATATTATCATATCATCTGCAAATAGTGATAGTTTGACTTCTTCTTTTCCTATTTGGATTCCTTGGATGTCTTTCTCTTGTCTTATTGCTCTGGCTAGGACTTCCAGTATTATATTGAAAAGCAGTGGTGAGAGTGGACATCCTTGTCTTGTTCCAGATCTTAATGGAATTGCTTTCAGCTTTTCACCATTGAGAATGATACTGGCTGTTGGCTTGTCATAGATGGCCTTTATGATGTTGAGGTATGTTCCTTGTATCCCAAGAATTTCAAGGGCTTTTATCATGAATGGGTGTTGCACTTTGTCGAAAGCTTTCTCAGCATCTATTGATATTATCATATGGTTTTTATATTTCTTTTTGTTGATGTGTTGGATAACGTTGATTGATTTTTGGATGTTAAACCATCCTTGTGCCCCTGGAATGAATCCAACTTGGTCGTGGTGAATTATCTTATGGATACATTGTTGGATTCTGATAGCTAAAATTTTATTGAGGATTTTTGCATCAGTGTTCATTAGGGAGATTGGCCTATAGTTTTCCTTTTTTGTGTTGTCCTTATTCGGTTTTGGTATTAGTGTAATATTGGCTTCATAGAACGTGTTTGGTATTGTCCCTTCCTTCTCAATTTTTTGGAAGAGTTTGTGAAGGATAGGCACTAATTCGTCTCTGAATGTTTGGTAGAATTCATTTGTAAATCCATCAGGTCCTGGGCTTTTGTTTTTGGGGAGGTTTTTGATTACCATTTCAATTTCGCTGCTTGTAATTGGTCTGTTTAGGTGTTCTATTTCTTCTTTATCTAGCTTTGGGTGATTGTAGAGTTGTAGGAATTTGTCCATCTCCTCTAGATTGTTGAATTTGTTTCCATATAACTGTTCATAGTAGTTACTGATTATTCTTTTGATTTCTGCTGTGTCCGTTGTGATTTCTCCTCTTTCATTTATGATCCTGTGTATTTGTGCTTTCTCCCTTTTTTCCTTTGTGAGCCTGGCTAGGGGTTTGTCTATTTTATTTATTTTTTCAAAGAACCAGCTCTTGGTTTCATTGATCTTTTGGATTGTTTTTTTAGTTTCAATTTCATTTATTTCTGCTTTGGTTTTTAGTATTTCTTTTCTTCTACTGGTTTTGGGTTTTTTGTTGTTCTTTTCTAGATCTTTGAGCTTCGAGATTAGGTTGTTTCTTTGAGTTCTTTCTTGTTTTTTGATGTGAGCTTCTATTGCTATATATTTTCCTCTTATTACTGCTTTTGCTGCATCCCATACATTTAGGATATTGGTGTCCTCCTTGTCATTCAATTCAAAGAATTTTTTAATTTCTTCTTTGATCTCCTCGTTAGTCCAGTGGTCTTCCAGTAGTGTGGCTTTTAATCTCCATGAGGTAGGATAGTTCCTTGCCTTCTTTTTATGATTTATTTCTAGTTTGATGCCTTCGTGGTCAGAAAAGATGGTTGGTATGATTTCAATCTTGGTGTATCTGTTGATGTTTGTCTTGTGCCCCAGTATGTGATCGATCCTGGAGAATGATCCGTGTGCGCTTGAGAAAAATGTGCACTCCGTTTTTTTTGGGTTTAGTGTTCTATAGATGTCTGTTAAGCCCAAATGCTCTAGGTCCTTATTTAGAGCTTTAGTTTCTTTACTTATTATTTGTCTTGTTGATCTATCCATTGTTGATAGTGGTGTGTTGAAGTCTCCCACTACATATGTGTTTTCTCTGATGTCTGTTTTCAGAGAGGACAACAGTTGTCTGATATATTTTGGTGCTCTTTCGTTTGGTGAGTATATGTTAATGAGTGTTATTTCTTCTTGAAGTATTGTCCCCTTAATCATAATGTAGTGACCATTGGGGTCTCTTTTTATTTTTTTGAGTTTGAAGTCTGTTTTATCTGATATAAGTATAGCTGTTCCTGCTTTCTTTTTTGGCCCATTTGCTTGTAGGATTGTTTTCCATCCTTTGACTTTGAGCCTATTTTTATCTTTTGTAGCTAAATGTGTTTCCTGGAGACAGCAAAAGGTTGGGTTTTGTTTCTTAATCCAGGCTGCAACTCTGTGTCTTTTTATTGAAGAGTTTAGTCCATTTACATTTAGAGTTAATATTGATATGTTAGCATCTGTATTTGCCATTATGTTTGTCTTTCCTTTGATTTTATTTATTTATTCTTTTAATAACTTTTTTTTTTTGGTCTTCTTTCGTTGTTATTCGTCCCTCTGAGGTTCTGGCTTTAGGATTCCTTGTAGTATTTTTTGGAGTGGGGGTTTAGTCGCAATGAAATTCCGGAGTTTCTCTTTGTCTGGGAAGGTCCATATTCTTTCTTCATGGAGGAAAGAAAGCTTTGCGGGATAGAGTATTCTTGGTTGGCATCTGTTTTTTTGGAGTCTGTTGACTATGTCCCTCCACTCTCTCCTTGCCCGTAGTGTTTCTTCAGAGAAGTCTGATGTCAGCCTGATTGGTTTTCCTTTGAATGTTATCTGTTTCTTCCCTCTTGTCAGCTTCATTATTTTTTCCTTGTCCTGGATTCTTGGGAGCTTTACTATTATGTGTCTTGCTGTGTTTTTCCTTTCGTCATGGAAGTTTGGTGTTCTTCTTGCTTCTTGTATATCAATTTTCAGCTCCTTCTTTGCATTTGGGAAGTTCTCTTCAATTATATCCATGAATATTTTCTCTGTTCCTACATCTCTCTCCTCTCCTTCTGGAATTCCTATAACTCTTATATTTCCTTTCCTCGTGGAGTCAGATAGTTCCCGAAGTCTTTCTTCATTCTTTTTCCTTCGTACTTCTCTTTCCTTTTCTGTTTTGGTTCTTTTTATTTCTGTGTCTTCAAGATTACTTATTCGTTCTTCCATTTCATCTATTCTGCTTTCATTGCTTTTCCCAGAGTTCTTTAGTTCCTCCATTAATTCTTTGATCTCCTGCATTTCTCTTACTTCCCTCTTTAGGGACTCAATTTCCTTCTTCTGATCTATCACTTTTTTAATCATGGCGATTTTAAATTCTCTTTCTGGAAGGCTCAGAAGTTCTTCCAAGTTGCTGTCGTTGCAATCTGGGGAGTGGTTTTCTTTTTGTGGTGTGCTTCTTTCCTGAGGAGTTGTTAGGTTGCGTGTGGTTCTTCTACTCCCTACTGTCTGTTTTCTAATTTGTCGTATGCATTGGGACACTGTGTTGCTCGGACTGACTGACATCTTGGGTGAACTTCTCCGCTCCCCTCTGGCTCTTCCAGGAGCCATCTCTGTCTTCTGGGGGAGCTTTCTGCTGGTTTTAGGCAGTTTTTACTGAAGAAATGTCCCTGTTCTCAAATGGCGAAGCGGGATGCAGTCCCTGAGCCTCCGGTTTCAGGCACACTCTTCTGTGCCCCCGGTCTGCCCCGGACGTGGGTGCCTGCTCCCTCTGTGGGCTCAGACTGCTGGTCGGAAGGGGCCTGGCGTGGAATAACTTCCCGGCTGGCCACTGGGTCCTGCAGAAGCCTTCTGCCCTTTTCAAGCAGTCTTAAGAAATTTCCTGTTTTATGGGGTGTTAGTGACTTTTTTTTCCTGGTCGCTAGGTGGCGCCAGAGATCTCTCCTATTGTCCTTGGGGGGCTGTTTTTCGCCTCCCCCCACCCCGTGGGACAGGGAACAGAGCGGGAATGGTAGGGTACACCTCAACAGCTTTGGGGTGCTGTGTCTGCCTTGTGCCCCACCGTCGTGGAGAACCCACGCCCCGAATTTTCGTGCCCCGGGTCTCAGTTCAAAGCCCTCAGTTCCAGGACGCGGGCTGTAGCCCAGTTCAGTGGCGCAGGAATGGCGCCTTTTGCACGCTCCCGTGCCTGGGCGCCTGGTTCCTGCTTACTCAGGGAGGGACCTTCACCTCAGTGAGGACCTTCGCGCGTCTCCCCGCAAGCCTAGGTCGTCTCCCCGCAAGCTTAGGTCGCAGGCACGGGGACCTGGGCAGCTGCAATCCGATCCGCGCAATCCGCGCCGCTTTCCCTGCGCAATCCCGCTCCGCGTCTGTTTTTCCGGCGCGCCGCTTTCCAAGCAGGCTTACCGGGCGGCCGGGGCTGTGTGCTGTTGCTGGTCTCCTCCTGGGCGGGGCTCTCTTCAATGGCGCCCGGAGCTCACCTCCGAGGCGGATCCTGCGGGGGTTCTCCACAGCTCCCGTTCACAGGGTGTGGTGGCTGCAATAGTTCCTTTCCACTCACAGTCCCGCTTGCTGCGTCCTTTGTTCTTGTTGGCCGTTTTAGTGTGTTGTTTTCCTCCTCTCTGCTGGTCGGAGAGTGCCGCCTCTGTGGGCGGGGGAGGGGAGCAGGGTTCTGCGCTTCCCTCCCTTCTAGTCCTCTTTTCTTATCTGTTATTCTTAAAGAAAAAATTCTTTAATGTCCCGCCAGATTGCTATGTGATGTTCTTCATGTGGAAAAATCCCAAAGCAAGCAATATATAGCTAAGCCACCAACCTTCACAGATCCTTTTAATTTAGTTCTGCAGTATAAGCCAAGAGCATCAAGTTGAATGCAATCTTCAAGTCTGGTTGCTTGGTTCCATCATAACATCCAAACACTTTAATAACGTGCACATTAATAACTGGTCTTCTGTACAATTTTTCTAGGACTTTGCCTACTTATATCACCATTTATAGAAGCAGTTGTGAAACTGTTGATATGTATAGTTATTTTTAAAAAGCCCTAGAAGAGTAATTACAATATAAGGATGGGTATATGCATATAATTTGGGATTTTAACTCCGAGATCCTTATCTAGAAACTCCCTGACAATGAAACTCTGTCAGAGACAAATGTTTTTACAAATACAGGAAAGATTCCAATGCCTAGACAAGAGAGGGTGTAGTCACCTTAAAAAGAAATAGGGTGGTGACTGATTGAAAGCCCTGTGGCAAATGTTGCAAACGTGCTCCTCTTTGGTTTTTCTCCATTTTCAGCCTCTAAGTGTTGCACAGTCTCTCTTGGTAAAGCCTGAAAATCTGAAAGTCCTTGGGAATGAGATTGAGAAATTAACAGCTTCTCATTTTCAAAAAGCAAAGAATATCATTTATACAGAGAAGAGGCCATCATTTTTCAGAAGCTTGACAAATTGTTTCATTCTTACCTGGGAGAGACATCTTAGAGGTTGTTTGCTCCTTTGTACTCTTTCAGCTAAAGCAGTGGATTGAAGTAGTCTTTCATGCAGAATACCTCACTGGTGCTGCCAGGAAGCTCCAGATTGGTGAGGTTTGTTTAAATGTCCACTTTTGGGAGAAACTGAAACTGCCAATGGATTAGGTATTAAGTCCTAATGGGTCTTGGCAGAAACAACTCCATTTTAGGCCTGCTGTTTATCTTTTTTTTTTTTAACACTATTTTATATATATATATATGTGATCTTAAAATGGGTGAGAAGCTTTGTAGGTCAAGTTATAAGCATTTAGCTGAATATTATAGAGCTGCTTCTGTAACAGGGTGGTCTCCAGGAAAGGGGGAGGTTCCCTGCCCCACCCAAGGAAGGGTGGAGCTGAGCAGGAAGAGGAGAAGCTGCGGAAGAGACTGAGGAAGGAAGCAGGATGGAGGCAGGAGACCTGGAGGAGGCGCGTGGAGCCTAGAGACACGTGAAGAAACTGCGCTTGTCTTTTGGTCGTGGACTGGGTGACACAGATGTGGGTGAGACCCGTGGGGAGGTGACAATGGCAGCTTTTATCTTGATGTTGATTTTGCTCTTTTCCTTCCGGGCTTGTCCAGTTGTTTGTGACCCTTTTCTGTGGGTCCCCACTGGAAGATGTTTTAGACTTGTGGTAGACTTTGGGGCCTTGTTCTGGGCCGATCCCATATGGATGGACTTTTACCCACGAGGGGATGGGTAACTTTGGGTGCTTCATTTAGAAACTAGACTCTTTGCCTTACCTGTATTGTTTCCTAGTTTAATTAAAGTTCCTTCCCATTAAAGTCTCCTATGTTTTGTGTTGATGCGGCGGATGGCAGAACCCATGTAGAATAGGCAGGTTTGCGGGGCTTGGGCTACCCCTCTCCCTGTCCTATAACACTTCTAGTGAGATCTAGTTATTCATATAAGATCCTGTCAACCCCAAAATTCAGGAGGTAATTAAAAAGGCAAAGCATATTTATTTTTTTGGGATTAAACAATTCCAATTCAGGGCACACAATTTCAGGTAGAAAATCTAAAGCATGCCCCCTAAAGGGGCAAAGTCAGGGGGTTTTTGGGAAGAAAAGAGGAAGATGAGGTCTAAATCTTTAAAGAAAGGTCTAGGTTGCCGCGAGCCAGCCACTGCATCCTGGGTGTCAGGGGTTCCCGACTTTAAAGAAAAGAGTTGATTAATGTTAACAAGCTTAAACTACTCTTGGCTATACAAAATTGGCTACCGATTCTCTAGAAAACAAGAGGAGGGCACTTGACTAATTCTGTTTTTTCTTCAGCAAAACTCCCCAATTACTACTTATATCTGGATGAATTCTCAATAATCATTTGTTTGATGATTTTGTAAAACAATTACTTTTGGCTCATCCAAAGGTCTCTGTTTCAGTTCAAGGAGACAGGTAATGCAACTACTCTGTAATGACTCCCCAGCTCCATTTTCAAACTGGCTTCACAAATGTCAATGAAGTCAGTGTGTGCTGTTAATTTAGCCCTTGAACCACCACAATTTCTTGTCCCAGGGAGCTGTAAAAAGGAATTTGAAGATTTTTTAGATATGTAAGCAGAGAGAAGCAATCTTTACCCAAAGAAGTAAAGAGCAGTTTATTCAAAGGAAGAAAACAAGGACTCCCAGGTGTGCTACACCTGGAAGGGGCAAAGAAGCCTTTATGGATGGAGTCAGGCTTCCAGGGAATATATACTTTGTTTTCCTAACCTAGAGCTCCATCAGTCTCTTTGTGATTGGTTAGTTCTCACTGGTCTCATTCAATCTACTACTGTGGAATCTTCTTGCTACACAGCCCTTATCTGAGAATCCCCTTTTTTTATTGTCCTTGTCCAGGAATGTCCTGCTGTCCTTAGGCCTGGGATGTTTGATTAATCCCCTTTGGAATTGTGTCCTTATCTCTGGAGATTCCCTTATTCCTTTTGTTGCCCTATCTCTGGACCCTCCTTTATTCCCCTCTAGTCTTTGTCCTATCGTATTCTGACCCTAGAAGCTATCCATTTGCTCTATGACTCATGAAAGTTTCACAAAAGTTTTTCACAAATGCATACTCACTTTGGATGGAGTCACCCTCTGAATGATGAGCTCATGCTAAAGGATTCATTCAGACCACACCACCATTTAAAGACTGGCAGATCAGTTTGCCTCTCCAAATAAGATTAATACTCACCTCTCCCCCTTTGTCTAAAATTCCATTTCTTTTTTTTTTAAAGACTTATTTATTTATGCATACAAGAACGGGGGTACAGGACATAGGTGTGAGGGGTGAGAGGATTCACCAGAGACAGAGGGAAACAGAATAGGCAGATTGATTGAAATACACTGCTGAGGGGAGCAGCAGGCGAGTCAGGGGAGGTCTGTGGCGCCAAGTGGGTTGCTCCCTGGCCCGGCATTGAACTTGTGCTGCAGTGGCTGTGGACAGCTTCATAGGTTGCGTCTTAACCCCTTGAGCCACCAGGGAGGCCCCTAAAATTCCAATTCTTCTGAGATTTCCCCCCCTCCATCCTGCAGGTTTAATTAGTCTCTTCCTTCTCCTTGCCATCAGAATGCAATTGCATTCTTCTATTATGTCACTAAATGCAGACAGTGCAGACTTCATGGTAAACATTGTTCTAAGTTATTTATATATATATTAACTCATTTAAACTCCAAAGTAACTCTGTGAGGAAGGTGGTATTATTATCCCCATTGAGCACATTACTGTTAAATAACTCTTCAAATGTCACACACACAATTAAAGAGTAGATTTTGGCCTCAGGCCTTCTGGCTTCAGAGTTTATGCTCATAAACATTATGCCGTTTCACTAGATTATAACAGTATATTTCCACATCTAGGTCCTAGTGATATTGTAATTTATAACAAGAAATATATTTTTGGTTTTCTTCCTGTTCCTGGCACTGAGGTCCTAAAGTCCTTGGAATTTTCTAAGTGAAGAGAGCTATCAACATGTCTTTTGTAAATTAAGTGACTTTTGGAAAGTCATGTAAGGAGAATTAACTGTGTGATTAGAGGGTTGGAATTTTCAGTCCCACACCCAACATCTGACTGATTTAATTAACCATGCCTCCAGAAAAGTCCCCAGGACAAGGTTTGAAGAGTCTGCAGGTTGGTGAACCAGAACCCTTTAACATGCCATCACTGCTATATTCCAAATTGCATGGCGATAGAAGCCTCTTTGTATAGGACCTCACTATACAAACCTCTCCATCTGGGTTTTGGTTCTCATCCTATGGACAATTCTATATCTAGTAGTAAACAGAAGTTACCCTAAGGCCCACTTCAGTGTCTTCTCACTGCCCATCCCACTCCAAACGTATTCATATCTCCATGTGAAGGTCATAGCAGAGGTCTCCCAGAATCTTCTCCAGGATTTTGACTGGTGTCTGCTTTGACTGATTGGTGTCTCATGTTATACCAGATATTACTAGTTTTAAATATCACCTCTATAGTATTAGGGCATATTCACATCTACAACTTATAGTGTTCCCCCAATAAATAAACACATGTACATGTGACATATCACACATATGTTTATATAATTTAGCAATCTCCATGGCAAGAAAGGAGTCCAAAGTTGTCTCTCTGAAACTATTTATATTAAAGATGCCTCTAGGAGTGTCTAATCTAAACACAATGCAAAACTTTGCTTATTCCATACTTTCCACATCTCCCAGTTTGCTCCTGCATTTACTCCTTTTCTTGTGCCAACACTTCCTCTCAGGGCATTTTCAAGCAGGAGCTTTGTGTGTCAGCCTTTTGAGGCCTACTACACCTTACAATAACTTATCTTAGCCATATATAATTAATGAATAAAAAAAATTCTAGCTTCAAAGCTCTCTTATTCCAACACTTTCTTGTTCTTTCCATCTCGATACATTATCATTCTTTAACCTTGCAAAACTAAGTCACTAAATTTTTCTCTCAAACTTTTAGTATACTTTGGCTTTTCCTAATTCCTTCTGGAAGAATTCATTGATCTGATTTTACCTTCACAAATATTTTTTTCAAATGTATTCACTCTGAAAAATAGTATCTGTAAAACAGATAGTAATGTGGAGTCTCTATTTGTTAACGTTGTTTTAGCTGCTAGACTTTTTATATTTAGAACCTAACATTGATGTAGCGTAACTGATTTTTCGAATTCCTATTTCCAATTTTCTTCCTTAGGTCTTTAAAGTTATTTATTATACTTTTTAAATATTCTTGTTCAATCTGATCCCTTTATTTGACTTCCTCTTTTAAAGGTTCGTTTACTTTTTTTTTTTTAAGATTTTTTTTTTTTTTTTTTTTTAATTTATATAAGCACCGGGTACAGTCAGAATCGCGGGAGGGTAAGAGAATTCACCAGAGCCAGAGCAGGGAGCAGAGCAGGCAGAAGGACCAAAGTACACTGCTGAGGGGAGCAGCGGGTGGCAGGAGAGGTCTGCGTGTCATGTGGGACCCTCCTCCGGTGGCCGGGGAGCAGCCGGGGATCGAACCATTGCTGCAGAGGTTATGGGCAGCTTCGCAACCCAGCGCTCAACCGCTGCGCCACCGGGGAGGCCCTGTTTGTTTACTTTTATTAGTATTTACATTCCTCCTATTTGGTTATTTTTTTTAAAGATTTATTTATTTATTTATACAAGCACTGGGTACAGTCAGAAGCGTGGGAGGGTGAGAGAATTCATCAGAGCCAGAGTGGGGAGCAGAACAGGCAGAAGGACTGAAATACACTGCTGAGGGGAGCAGCAGGCGGCTGGAGAGGTCTGTGCGCCATGTGCGACCCTCGCCCAGCAGCCGGGGATCGAACTGGCGTTGCAGAGACTGCGGGCAGCTTCGCATCCCAGCTGCGCCACCAGGGGTGGCCCCTATTTTGTTATTGTTTTTCTATAAACATAGAGTCCCTTACTATCTGGAGCAATATTTGAATGATTTAATAATGAGATAGCATAGATACCAACTAATCCTAATAGAATGTTCAACATGTAGGAATAGATAGTTGCTCACTGTAAATAGATGCCCTTTTAACTATCTGATATAGGATCAGTATTGAATGTTAGCCTAAGTTAGCATAACTAGGCTAGTTGTACATACATCTATTGTTATATATACCACTATATTCTAATTGCAACATTCTTTTTTAATTAATTTATTTATATTTTACATCATTATTCATTTTATACAATATTTGCTTTCTCCTCTCAGTCCCCATAAAATTCCCACCACCAATTCACCCGTGAACCAGCACCATAGTCCCTTGTGCTCTTCCCTCCCCTATTTTGATCCCTCTGCCTCCACCTCCCCTGTAGAATGTCTCTGATTTATGGTTGCCTGTTAATTTTGTTTTTTTATTTTTTATTATTTTCCCTGATCCCTATTTGCCCCCCCATATTCCCCTTTGTAAGTGAAACCATCCAATTTTTTTTTCTTTTTCCTTCTGACTTATTTCACTGAGCATAATCCCTTCTACCTCTATCCAAGTTGCTGCGAATGGCATGAGTTTATCTTTTTGATTGCTGAATAGTATTCCATTTTGTATAACACCACATCTTCTTGATCCAGTCATCTATTTTTGGGCATTTGTGTTGTTTCCATAGCTACCTATTATAAATAGTGCTGATTGCAATGTTCTTGTACCAAAAACATCTTGTCCAATGACCCAGTTCTGATTAAGTTTTCTGGAAGTTGATTGACATCATATTTTCTAAATTTTCTGTCTGTAACATTAAACTATAATTTAGCAATTTCTTCAAAATATGATTTTTATGATAATAAAATGTTTGAAATGTTATGATGAAACACTTTCAAGAAAAGACCTGAGGTTATAAACATTCCTTTTCTTGTTTGGCAAGAATATTGTTTTAAATTTGGATGCTCTGACAAAACATCAAATCATAACCATAAATAATTTTACATGGTTTTCATTTTACATCAAAATTCAACAGAATGGTGGTGAGGATTATTTGATACAATGATATGTATTGTTCTCTTCTTAAATGTTTGGCTCTAACACACAATTGTCAAAATATTTCAATTAGCCTATCTTGCCACTAGATGGAGAATGATGACTGTCTACAGTCTTCTGGTCAACACAGCCTTTAATGATGGCCATTTAAGTATATTGCATATGTATGAGACTTTGTCTTAATCTCATTATATAATGTGAATTAACATTCTGATTTCAAAGGTGAATTTAGAACAAGTTTTTTCCCCTCTAAATCACTAAATATGAACAAAATAAGCTTTCACTTTAATGTCTCCTCTAAATCTCCTATACTTATTTTGGGGGATAAAAGAATCTTTAGCTCCAGGAACAAGTCAAAAAATAACTGCTCACCATTTCAATTTAGATGCTGTATGTGCTGCCCGAAAGGTTCGGCGCGGTAAAGAAAAGGAGAGCCAGGCTACATTTCTCAAAGGGAGGGAAAGTTTATTGCGCCCCGGGCGGACCTCACAGACCCAAGGCAGGGGTGAGTGGAGTCGCGCATGTTGTCAGGGGGAAGCAGGGTTTTATAGGGTGAGGAGAGGTCAGCTGGGAAGTTGGGCTCCTATGGCGGGAAAAGTTTGTAGGGCAGGTAGAGGTTCTTTGTCTGAGAAGAGACTTGTAGGGGGAGGGAGGAGGCTCATTGTCTGAATCCTCCAGGCAGGTATCCGCATTCCTGCCCCCCAGGTGGGCTTCCTGGTTGGCTCCTGCATTCTGGCCTCCTGCATGGACCTTTCACTGCCTACTACAAGAAAAAGATGTGGCAACTGTTGTCCTGATAGCCTAAGGACTCCTGGGAAACTCTTCCTGCTTCATTAAATCAGGGAAGGGGAAAAAAATAAGAACAAAGAAACAGAAAATAAAAAACAAACAAAAAAATTGCTTCTCTACCAATACAAGATTGTAGTAAGAGTTCTCTAGATTGTAAAGCTATTGATATAACTGTTATAGGACAGGGAGAGGGTCAGCCCAAGCCCCGCAAACCTGCCTATTCTAAATGGGTTCTGCCATCCGCCGCATCAACACAAAACATAGGAGACTTTAATGGGAAGGAACTTTAATTAAACTAGGAAACAATACAGGTAAGGCAAAGAGTCTAGTTTCTAAATGAAGCACCCAAAGTTACCCGTCCCCTCGTGGGTAAAAGTCCATCCATATGGGATCGGCCCAGAACAAGGCCCCAAAGCCTGCTAAAAGTCTAAAGCATCTTCCAGTGGGGACCCACAGCAAAGGGTCACAAACAACCGGACAAGCCCGGAAGGAAAAGAGCAAAATCAACATCAAGATAAAAGCTGCCATTGTCACCTCCCCACGGGTCTCACCCACATCTGTGTCACCCAGTCCACGACCAAAAGACAAGCGCAGTTTCTTTACGTGTCTCTAGGCTCCATGCGCCTCCTCCAGGTCTCCTGGCTCCATCCTGCTTCCTTCCTTCCTTAGTCTCTTCTGCTTCTTCTCTTCCTGCTCAGCTCCACCCTCCCTTGGGTGGGGCAGGGAACCTCCCCCTTTCCTGGGGACCACCCTGTTACATAACGAGTAATAATTATGTATCTATGAAGGGAACAATCATGTAACTGTTATAGGGCAGCCCCGCTACAAAATGGGGTGCCTGACTGTGGGTCCTCACCCACACGCTTAAAAGGACTTACCAATGCTCTGCTGCAGGCACACACGAAAGGTTAATAAAAGGTTTACTGACAAGGGAAGGGCAAATGAGGAAATGTACAGCTGAGGGAGAAAAGTGGGGGACAAAGTTTTAAATGCGTCCTACACGATCCGCGGATCAGGAATCCCAAATGGAACTCTGAGAGCTGGCCGCAAGCCAGGAGCCATGAAGCCAGGCGAGCAACAGAGCGAGAGACCCCAAGGCCCATGTGTTTGGTTTTTATACCCAACCTGGCTGCTTAACTCCACCCTCAGGTCCCAGCCACCTTCCCTTTGGTGGTGACAGGATTTGTCTTTCCCAATGCCTTGATGACTTTGGTCTGGAGTGAGGGTGGGGTCCACAAAGCCTGTATGGGATTAGCTCAGAACATCCTTTCCCCCTAACATAATGATTCCCACCATTTGAGATAATGCATAAATGAATTATCAAGAAATAGTGGAGAAATGAATAGTCTAAAGACGTGATTGTAATTCACCTGTGATAAGGTATAAAATGTCCAAACTCACTAGCACAAGAAATTTAATGGTTTTCACTGATGTGTCTTTTGTTTTTTAAAAGTCAAATGCATTAATCATGACTGACTATGGAAAAGAATATAAGTTGGTATAAGTTTTCAGGAGGGCAATTTTGCAATAATTATGAAAAATTTTGAACATCTACTATTTGACTCAGTGCCCTCTTCTAGGAATTTATTTCATTTATATGCCGTAGAGAAAAACATGTAACAACCTAAAAACCTAATACTCAAAAAATAGTTTTATAAGGTATAATACAATGGTCTACATCCATCTTGCTCTACTTCTATATTCTTTCTGCGCCTTCCAGACTGGAAAGTGAAAACTACAAAGGGTTTGAGTGCAGTTGGAAAGAGCACGTGGTTTGCAGTGGGTGTAGTACCCTTACCAGCCGCGGTTTTTGTTGTTCTTATGCAGCGAAATGGGGCAAGGACTGCGTGGTTCTGGCACTCTTGACCTCTGGGTTTGACGACTTTCTAATGCAGTGCTGACTGTCTCGGGATAGCAGAATTAGCGGTGTGATTTTGGCCTCTGAAAAGTGCACCTGGAAGCTCACCTAGTGCTGGCTCTTAAAATTCCAATGAATTCCTTTCTACTAGAAAGGACAGTGTACAGCTGACCTATATCCAGTACGACGGAATATACTTTTGTTTGGCCTCATTTACCATCGATTTATAAGTCACATTGTCAGAATTAATACTTGATATCGGAGTAAATTCTGTACCTTTTTTTTTTTTACTCGTTCAGTTTATTTTTCACTGATTTAAAACTTATTAGCTATTAATAAGTTTTCTTAAAGGACCTCTTTGTCTTTTAGAGCAAACAAGTAAACACATGTGAGTAGGTTAACTTTGTTGTAGGGAAATTTTTAAAAATGATTTTTTTAAAACACTAAAAATACTTTACTTTCTACTTTCAGTTAAGCTACAATTCTATTGCTGTATAAGGCAATTTCCCTCAAAAGCTTTTCCTTTTAGGTGTATCCAGTTATCAACTAAGGGACCCTCTCTTTTATTATGCAAACAGATTTGACTCAAGCCCACACAAGAAGTCCAGCATTTTTCCTGCTTTTTATTAGAGAATGGAAATTTTCCCAAATTTATTGGGAAAGATAGAGAAGGTGGGAGGTAGTTTCAACATTTTTCTACACAATCTAATGGCTTTCTGGTTGCTCTCATTGTTTATAACAGAGGAAGGGAATTCTGCAGACATTCCTTTCCCTTCTGATATGATTTATACTTCATCCTTTAACAGTGTTAAGTCATTTGAACAAGGAGGCTATTAGAATGAGGTGCTGCTATTGTTAAAGTTGACCTGCCTAAGCAAAACAAGATATCTAAGCCTGTAAATGCCTCAGTGTTACCAAATTGAAACCTAAAGATAATCACAACAGCCAGTCTTCAAACCCTACACATCAATAATTTCTTTTCTTTGTCTCCCCGTTTTCTTTATAAAAGTCTCTCCCAGCGTTCCTGTTGATACAGCAGTCTTTAACTTCTGATTTGTTGCTGCCCAAATTCCAATGGATTTTCGCTCTAATAATTTTTTTAAAGATTAATTTTATTTATTTATGCATACAAGAACTGGGGTGTAGGACAGAGGTTGAGGGGTGGAGAGAGGATACAGCAGAGATAGAGTGGGGAATAGAACAAGCAGATCTACTGAAATACATTGCTGAGGGGAGCAGTGGGTTAGACAGGAGAGGTCTGCTGTACAGTGGGTTAAAAGCTCCATGGCTAGGGATCAAACTCACGCTGCAGTGGCTGGCTATAGCTTGATAGTGCTGCGACTTAAACCCCTGTGCCACCAGAGGTGCCCTACTCTGATATCCTTAACATTGTTGGATATGCCTCAGTTTATCTTTCAACATCAGATAGAAACAGCAGAGTCTATTTTAATTTTGAATGAGATTTTTCCCTCTGTGCATTTCACAAGATTTCTTGGTCATCACATTTTCATTTGAAAACATTCTTGTGAAACTAAGAACACACCTATATATTCTATGTGTGTTTATGGACACTTTCGCAATAAAGAATATGCAATATAGATCAAAAAAGTCAGTGATTCAGGGAAGGACTTTGAGACAGTTTCCAAAAACATCCTTTTTATTTTCTTTAAGATTTTAGAAAAACATTTAATGCTGATGAGAATTAAGAGCTATTGCATGAGTCACCTTTGTTCACCTCTTCCCAGAGTACTTCATTTACCTTAGACACAGAGTGGCTGGGCAAAGGTTCGGATTGAAGATTTGCTAGTTTTGGGTTCAAGTTTGAATCCCATCACATTCTTTTGTTTGGCCAAATAAGTTAATCTGAGTTTCAGTATCTTTATCTTTAAAAATGATGCTTATAACAGTGTTTTTCTCATAGAGTTACTATGAAGAATCAATGAGATAATGCATGCAATTAATTTTAGCAATGAGATGTGTGCAATTAAATTTTGGTACTTAAGAGCAGAAGGCCCTAGGTATCTGTCAGTGGTGAAGAAATTTACCCAAACTGAACTTATCTTCCTTACAATTATGATTCTTCTTCCATAGTCCTTCTCTGTTGACTTCTTTTAAATGCTTGTCAAGAGCATGTTATTTCCTTCTCTAGGCTAGATATGGTTTAAAATAAAAAATGAGAAGACAATTTCAGAACAAGGGATTAAGACACAACCTATGAAGCTGTCCTCAGCCTCTGCAGCACGAGTTCAATCTCCGGCTGGCCAGGGAGCAACCCACATGGTGCAGCAGACCTCTCCTGACTTGCCCACTCTGTCTCTGGTGAATCCTCTCATCCCCACACCTCTGGCCTGTACCCCAGCTCTTGTATGCATAAATAAATCTTTAAAAAATAATAAAAAATAAAAATATAATTCCAATCATGTTATTCCCTTGAATCATTTGAGATGACATAAAGAGCAGATTCCCAGGCCAATAATAACTCCCTGAATCTCTGGGTTTAAAATTAGAAATCTGCATTTTCAATAAAGATTGTCTATGAATCTTTTATATAGGATAGTTTGAGGACTCCAGATCAAAAGGATCAAGTTCAGATTCCTTATTTGGCGTAAAAACCAATGTCTTAGGCAGTGTCTGCCATGCAAAAGATATTTAATAAATAAATACTTGTGGGGAGAAAAAAAAAAAAGCAGGGAGGGGAGAAAGCAAAGATCAGTCCTGCTACTGAAATGTTGGATGAAATTAAGGCTTAAGATGGAGATAAGATAGACTAGATATCATACAGAAATTACCCTAGTCCTCCCTGGGTGGGAAATATAGCCTTCAATCTGCTTTCTTTATTTCTCCAAAAGGTCAGATAGCTCTTGGAAAACAAATGCAATGATTAAAGCGTACATTTAACTACTCAGGTTTTAAATGCCTTTAATTACTTTTCCTCTTTTCATTACACCTTGCTCTACTTGCACTGTCTTGTGAACTGGTTGCTCTAGTCAAATGAGTCAGTTTAGATGGAAGTATTAATTTATAGAAGCATAGTTTATATTAAGGTACTTTGCAGGCATGCATAGTCACCTGTCATGAAAGCAGCGGTTGCACATCTGTGTTCCAGTTAGTCCACAAAATTTCTAAAATGTTTCCAGAAATTTAGCCTAGAAGCTACTTCAAAGGTACTTCAAAAAGCCTTTCACCATCTCCCCACTTATATCCCTTGGCAACCACTGATTTTTTTTCACTATTCCATAGTTTTGCCTTTTCCAGAATGCCATGTATTTGGAATCATGTAGTCTTTCAAGATTGTTGCCCTTCACCCCCACCACCCATTTAAAGTTCCTCCATGTCTTTTCATGGCTTAATAGCCAATTTTTTTTTTTTTATAATGCTGACTTGTTATTCCACTGTCTGGATATACCACAGTTTATCCATTCACTTACTAGTTTTAAGTTTTGGCAATAATGAATGAAACTCCTATAAATATTCATGTGCAGGTTTTTGTGTGGACATAAGCTCCTTTGAGAAATCATCAAGGAGTATGATTGCTAAATCATATAGTAAAATTATGTTTAGTTTTGCAAGAAAGCACCAAGCTGCAAAGTGGCTATGCCATTTTCTGTTGCAATCAGTGCTAAAAGATAAACTGGGGCATTTAAAAATGTTTAAGAGTTTATTTGAGGAAAAATTAAGTCAAATAGGGAAGTGCTAAACCAGAAGTAGTTAGGTGAGTCTGATTCACAGGCACTGAAAGACATATATATGTCCTCACTTAACATTGTCAACAGGTTCCTGGTGGACCTCCCTGGTGGTACAAGGGGTTAAGACACAACCTATGAAGCTGTCCACAGTCTGCAGCACAAGTTGAGTTTTTATTTTTGTCTGCTAATAATCTCAGTCAAGTTTAGGCTGGAAATTTGGGCTGGAAATTAGTTTGGATTTTGAAATGATTTTATAATTAGGAGCCGACGCCCCTGCAAGGAGGTCAGTATTGGCTCTGGAATCAACTTGACTTTTGAAAAGCAATTTTGTCATTCAAAGAATTCTGATCATCTTTCCTAATACTGGAAGCTATTTTTTTTCCTTTACTTTCGGTTTTGGGTCTTTTGTTTAGCCTCCAGCCAGGCTTAACCAGTCAACCTGCTCAGGCAATTGTTTTGCTAATACAGGGCTGTCAGCTGCAGGTTCTCCTCCAAAGTTAAAGAGGCACCAGGCACAGACTGCCTTGACTCCCTGAGTTTTTTATTTGTTCTTTCCAATTCAGACCCTTGATCTAACATATCCTGTAGTAACCCCCACAGTGAAAACGCATCTGTGGGGACCTTCTTGGGTCCGTGGAGAGTCTAATAGGTTGTCATTTCCTCTCACTCTGGTCCAGGCTTTTGCATCCAGAGTTCCGTCCCTTGGAAACCAAGGACAACACATTTCAACAAAATTTAAAAAGTTAGCTAATTGTGCATGAGAGGTTTTAACGCCTCTCTTAGCAATATGCTTAATCATATCAACACAGAGTCCTCTTTCCTTAGACTCAGTATGGCCTATAGCTTCTCAGTGGATAAGACACCCACTCAACTTATCCGTTCTGGATTGCTGCCCCGGTACACACTCTACCTTGTGAGCAGAAGCCTATCCATCCCCGAAATGGAAAGAAACTTACCTCTCCGGTCCCTGTTTGGGCGCCACCTGCTGGAGACCAGCCCCAGCTAGAAATCGTGTCAGGGGTCTCAGAGAGGAGAGGACAGCGTTGGCCAAGTATTCTCCCGGAGGACTGAGGGGAAGTGGAGCAAGGTAGAAGTGAGGTAGACACAGACACTCTCTCTGGTGCAAGTATCTCCTACTGAGGGTCTCAGCAGGTCTTTATTTATACCTTAAGGTGAGCGGTGAGATTATATCAGCATAAGCATCAAAGCAGAACAGAGACAATCATTACATATTTTCTCATGAATATACAAAGACCCTCTTGATCTCATACTACAAAGGACACTTCTTTAATCTGATTAAGAAAATCAACAGGGACAATTACTCTCCTAGGTACAACTCTTTTTCTAACATAATCAATTGTCTAAGACAGTACAATGTTCAGTAACAATCAATCATCCTGTCAAGCCTTCCTGATTTTGGGTGGACATGAAAGTCCATTGTTATGCTATATTACTAAATCAACCCATTCCCTAGTACTCAGTTAACTTGATTAATATTTTAATTACTTCAAGGTGGTTTAAAACAGTTCATCAAATCTACGTAAGTTCTACTGAAGTCTAACTCTTAACCAGAAATTCCTAACCTCCACACGACCTGCAAACTATTAACCTCTTGCATACACCAAGAAATGTATTGTTGTCGCAAACAGGTACCCCCAGGTTAGGCTATGGTTTCCAAGCATAGCTGGCTTAGGGCAGCTTGTTCTCCATAGTTCTCAGGGCCGAAACATTTCTTTCCTAACTATATCTTTAACAATTTTTACTTCTTTTGTGATAGTTCCTGCGTGTAAGAACAATAACCCAATTGTCACCTGGGTCCGAATTAGGTTTTCACATGCCAATTAATGACTAATTTACTTCAGCATTAACGGAGAACAAAGGAGAGCTTTAGCAGGCATTGCCATGGAGACTCCCTAGGTCAGGTCTTCTTCGGGAAGTGCAAGAACTTCCTTCTTCTGGGAAGTACAACTTTCCCTCTTCGGGGGAGCACAGGAACTCCCCTCTTCTTGGGAGTCTCCCCCAATGCCCGGACCATGTCAAGAGACAGCATGGGAGGCACAGCCTGCTGCACCTGTTCTTTTCCCCACTCTGTCTCTAATGAGTCCTCTCAGCCCCACACTTGTGTCCTGTACCCCAGCTCTTGTATGAATAAATAAATCTTAAAAAAAAAACAAAACAGGTTTCTGGAAACCTGCAACTTAAGCAAAATGAGGAAAGCAGATATTATATAATGACCTTTTTTGTCCAACATCAGTCGGGATTGTTTTTTCTCATCAAGGTGATGATGAAACATTATTTGATTGCTATCAGTATAGAAAGAGTGCAGAAACAAAGCAAGGAAATTATTAACTGACAATAGCTTAAAGCCTAATTGGGTATTTGGAGTTGTAGTCTGGGTATTTTGCTATAGTAGAGAAATTTATTAGCTTATATTTTGGTTTCCTTATGGACACTAGAGCCACCTCCATCTAAATGACCTCCTAATTTAATTAATTTAACAAGAGGTAAAGTTATGTGTCCAAGTATACAGCCAGTCAGATATAACCAGTCTTCAGGAAAAACTGTGGCTAATACTAGTATATTATAACACACCCAAGATGTGGATTCTCCCATTTCTGCTTTCTCCTCTGCATTTATTCATTCTTTACTTGAAGATCAAGCTTATCTGCTGCATAGTCCACATTATAATGAAAAAGTAATTAGCTAATCTTATTAGCTATAATTTCACCCACACAGAGACAATAATTCCTGCTCTGATTCCATTTCTAAATTCTGGGGGAAGTGACATGGGGCTTATTCTTATCCCTATTTTACTCTCATCAGCTGGGTTAGGAGACACTGTGGCTTTATACAACTGTGGCTACAAGGACCTATATATGAAAGGAGCAATTAAGGGCAGTGGTGTCCTGAGGCTGAGTCATAATTACTTACAGAACCAACAGTTAGATTTTCAGAAATTTTGCAAAATAGTTACTAAAAATGTATTAAAAATTAGACTTCATAAAATTATAAATAAGTGAATTATTAGGAATGAAACATAAGCTATTTCAAAACTCACCACTTCCTAATTCTTTCAATTAAAATGTTATATTTTCTATGTTCTTGAGGATATTTATATTTACATATATCACATCTGTGTGCTGAAAATACAGTATTATGTATTACTGCAAAACTCTTCAGTGACATGTCATATTGGTAATGGGAAATCAGTTATGGTGAGAATATTTACACTACAAAAATTAACAAATAAGGTTTTATCTTTTGGAGAGCTTATGTTAAAAATTTAAAAGCTCATCACTGGTTATAAGAGTCAAAATACCCTTGGGCTTTCTTGGTGGCGCAGGGGTTAAAGTCTGCTATCAAGCTATCAGAAGCTACTGCAGCATAAGTTCAATCCCTGGCCAGTGAGCTGACCCACATGGCAATGGCGCAGCAGACCTCTCCTGTCTTGTTGGCTGCTCCCCTCAGCAGTGTATTTCAGTGGAACCACCTGTTCTGCTCCCTGCTCTGTGTCTGGTGAATCCTCTCACCCTCTGCACCTCTGGCTATACCCCAATTCCTGTATGCATAAATAAAAATAGATCTTTTAAAAAAAAATTCCATATATACATATATAAAATATTTTTTAAAAAGATTTATTTATTTATTTATTTATTTATTTATACAAGCACTGGGTACAGTCAGAAGCGCGGGAGAGTGAGAATTCACCAGAGTCAGAGCGGGGAGCAGAACAGGCAGAAGGACCGAAGTACACTGCTGAGGGGAGCAGTGGGCGGCAGGAGAGGTCTGTCGCGCCATGTGGGACCCTTGCCGGCTGCCAGGGATCTAACTGGGCAGCCGGGGATCTAACTGGAGCTGCAGAGACTGCGGGCAGCTTTGCAGCCCAGCGCTCAACCGCTGTGCCACCGGGGAGGCCCATAAAATAAATATTAAAAAATAGTGTTGTTGATTTAATAGTAACTCTAGAAAATACCTCTTAGAAGTGGGAATTTCTTCTTTTTATTTTTTAAAGATTTATTTTTATTTGTGTATGCATACAAGAACTGAGGTGTAGGCCAGAGGTGCGGGAGTGGGGTGAGAGGGCTCACCAGAGACAGAGTGGGGAGCAGAAGATGCAGATGGAGACAGGAGAGGTCTGTTGTGCTATTACGGCAATTTCCCAGAGAAATCAGAAGGTACTCAGAGAGGTGGAGAGAGAGATTTACTTGTCATACTGGCGGGCTCAGTGGGATAGCTCCCAAAAGGCTGAGCACCCAAGAGTAAAAATGGCAGGGTTTCATACAATTTGTATGAGGAAACTTGCTATCCCATCCATCACAGCATAAGCATTCTTTATTGTTTGGGAAGGGGGTCAGGGTAGCCATAGCTACCACTGTGAACACCCAGCAACTTCTCCGCTCCAGCAAGCAGCAGAACCTAAAGAATAGATTCCCCCAAGCAGCAGACTTGGGAAACTTCTGTTTCAGTGCCATGTGGGTTTCCTCCCTGGCCTGGGTTCAGGGATCGAACTCATGCTTCAGTGGCTGGTGATAGCTTGATAGCTCTGAGACTTTAACCTTGCACCACAAGGGAGGCCCCAATTTCTTATTTCTCAATCGATCATTATGGTGAGTTAGTTTTGATTCATCTTTAATGAATAAATCCAACTGGACTACTCTTTAATACAATGATAGTGTTACAGAGCAGCCCCGATATAAAACGGGTTGCCTGGCTGTGGGTCCTCACCCGCACGCTTAAAAGGGACTTATTAATACTCCACTACAGACACACACAAAAGGTTAATAAAAGGTTTATTGACAAGGGAAAGGAAAATGAGAAAATGTACAACTCAGGGAGAAAATAGGGAAATAAAGTCTTTAATGCGTCCTTCCCGATCCGATCCGCCGACCTGGAAACCCAATGGCACTCAGAGCTGGCCAAGCGCTGCAAGCTGGCGGAGAGCCAAAAAGGGAACCTTCCTAAAGCCCATGTGTCTGGTTTTATACCAAACCTGGCTGCTTAACCCCACCCTCAGGTCCCAGCAACCTTCCCTTTGGTGGTGATGGGATTTGTCTTTCCCAATGTCCTGATGACTTTGGTCTGGAGTGGGGGTGGAGTCCACAAAGCCTGTATGGAATTAGCTTTAGGACATCCTTTTCCCCCTAACAATAGCACTTTAGACTTTTCTGTGAACCCATAGCTTCTTTTCTTTCATGGTATCTGACTTCTCTATTTCTGCCCTTCTTACTTTTTTAAAAATTAAGATACAATGGACATATAACACTGTATAGGTTTTAGGTGTAAAGCTAGTCATTTGATATGTATATGTAGGGACAACCATGTGCAGGGTGGGCAGGTTCACTGTTGATTCAGGCAAACAGAAAAGGAATCTTGGAGCCTTAGGTAGATGTGACAGACCTTTAATGCTGAAGGGGGTGGGAGGGGATGGTGGAGGTGGGGTGGTGGTGTGGGGAGTGAATACTGGCAGACTGACAGGCTGGGAGGATGGGGGGCAAGCAGCAACCAGCCTTCCAGCCCCCACAATCTCCACACTTTCTCTCTGGCTTCTCTTTCTCCCCATTCTTGTAACGACCTTTCTCGGCCTCGGCATCTGTAGTTATAGATATATGTGACTGGGGCTCTGGCTTCTCTGCACTGGTGTCCATAATCATAGGTGTGTGCGCCCCATGCTCATACTACCAAGTACTTTTTGCTATCACACGTTATCAGGTGAGGGAGGAAAGCAAAGCTGCAGGTGGTGGCCGTAAAAGCTAGCAGCAGGGAGTGAAAAAGATCCTGAGCAACTCCATTTTCCCTACGGTGTATATATTGAGAAATGATTATCACAATAAGTTGACATTCATCACCACACACTTACTTTATTTTTTATTGTGATGAGAACTTTTAGTATCTACTCGCAGCAAATATACTTTCAAATATACAACATAGTACAAAGTACAGTATTTTTCACTATAGTCACCAAGGTGTAAATCACACCCTCAGGACTTACCTATCTTATAATTGGAATTTTGCATCTTTTGACCACCTGACCCACCAACAATGTTCTAATGCCCTTCCCACTAAAAGGTTTACAGGCTCTACCCTTCCCCAACCCTTCTTCCCTTCTCCCTCTTGTATCCACTATATATTTCACAGAGTCTAAGATTTGTTTTGTTGTGATTTGTTAGTCTACTTTTCTAGAGAGAAACCATCCAATAACTCCTTCATTTTGATTTTTATTTCACTTAGCACAATCACTTCATTCCATCCTCATTACAAAGGGCAAGATGTTGTCTTTTTAAATAGTATTCCATTAAGTACAGTAGACCCCCAAATTACAATACTAATCTGATCTACAGTTGTGATCATTACAGTGAAAATATCATGATCTGAATTCAGTAACACATTGCACATTGGTATTCCATAATTCATTCTAAGAGGGCATAATTTGAAATTTTTAGCACATAACTAAGCTTGTAATAAGAATGATTTATACAACAACAAAAATTCTGAGATATTTTATTTTTATTGACATTAAAAAGGTGAAATAAAACATAAGTAATTATTGGAAAAAGTTATTTCATAATCAATTGGAGTTTACTAATGGAGTGGATGGAAAAAAACAAATTTTTGTTTCAATTCACTGCTTTTATACCATCATTATACTTTTTAAAATAATTTATTGCTTCAATTTGCGATTTTCTTTTTAATACACTCTTTAGGACCCATTGTTATAGTTTATCACAATACTTTTATGCAATTCAACAAGCACTTGTATGAAGATACATAGACTAAAATCCAAGACATTTCTATACTTTACTAAAAAAAAAAAAAAAAAAAACCTGATGGACTCATATGATAAAGGATCATCAAAACAATAAATGATTGGCTCAGATGCTAATGGTTATCCAAATGCCCAACCCACAAGACTGAGTGGGCCATATAGTTCTTTGCTGTAGGGACAGTGTGTATTGGGGGAGGAGGCTTTCCTGTGACTTATAGTTGTTTAACAGCTTTCCTGGCTCTGCTCACTACATGCTATGCTAGCAGCACCATGTTGGGATGACCACAAATTTATCTAAATGTTGCTAAATGTCCCTGTGGCATAGATAGTGTTACATACTTCTATCCAGGCACATAATAATATCTTTTTTTTTTGTCATATTAATTAGCAGCAATTAATAACCATTGCCTTGATTTGTTTCAGCAATGGTTAGAAAATGATGTCAGGGCCTCCCTGGTGGTGTAAGGGTTAAGTCTCAGCACTCTCACTGCTGTGGTCTGAGTTCCATGCTGGCCAGGGAGCTAATCCACTCATGGTGCAGCAGACCTGTCCTATCTCCTCTGCTGCTCCCCTCAGAAAATGATGATGTCCTAGTTTTAGCATTGCTTCATCCTGGTCATTTATTAGCTGTGATATTTTCATAAACAGATACTTCCCTTCACCATTTATTTGCATGGCAAATTTGAGATGCAGTACTGATTGGAAAGCGAAGAAAAATGATAGCCTCTTTTGAAAATGACGAGCTGTTTTCTTAGTATCATCTAAAAGGGACTCAATTTTTTTTTGAACTATTACAAATTCATGGATTGAAATATTTGTGTAGATTTGATGTTTCCATCCAAGACAATTTTATCTTTACAGGTGCTCAAAATGTCTCGTATTTGACCAGTGTGACCCACTGTAATTAAAAACTCTTCTGAGTCATTTTGACAGGACCGTAACATTCTTTGACTATTACTTTCCAATATGATAAGATGTTTAACTTCATACTATGCATTTGCCTTCCCTATGTTGATTAGTATTCTGTAATATCCTAGGCTGAATCTCCTGTATTCCTTACTCTATATCACCTTTCCTCTTAGCGCAATAGAATTCAACTATCATTTTTTTTTCAGAATTCCCATACTTCATATTCAATTTAAACAGTATTATTAGTAAGGGGTATGGCAATTCAGATGGGTAATGAAGGCCAAATCTTATTGAAAGGTATGTGTTCTTATTACAGGCATTTAAACTCTAATAAAAGCCCACCAACACTGTGCTGGCTCAAGGATAGCCTTAGGTCAGCAGACACCAGTTGCAAACTGGGGTATATGACCTAACTCTGACTTAATATAGTATTGAATATTGTGAAAAATAAGTTTCAGAGACTCTAGATTTTCTTGTTTTTCTGAAGAGTACTTATCACCTCAAACTTGTCTAGTTTTATATATTATAGGTATGATCTGTGCAAAGTCCAAGGTATTTTCCATTCCTGCCTCCAGTGGGATCACCCTTGAAATTCTGTTTCTCTGCAGATCTTGTATTCTTTTTGATTTAGGCTGAGTCCTGATTAGGGCCATTCTCTTATTATGTGACCCTCAAATGTTATCTCAGCTGCTTACCCTCTCACTCATTATCTGGGGGCTTAGATCTTTGACTATACTAAGGTCTCTTTCTCCCTCAGAACCATTGTATGTAATGTTTTCTGTGTGGAAGACTCTTATCTCCATCTTGCTAGGCATTACTCTCAACTTCACCTCTTCTTAGAGGCCTTTACTAGTTTTTAATTTTTTTTTTTTAATTTTAAAATTTTTTTTTTTAGAGGCATTTTTTTTTATTTATTTGTTTGTTTTTTGTTTATACATGCACTGGGTACAGTCAGAAGCACGGGAGGGTGAGAGAATTCACCAGAGCCAGAGCGGGGAGCAGAGCAGGCAGAAGGACCGAAGTACACTGCTGAGGGGAGCAGCGGGTGGCAGGAGAGGTCTGCGCGCCATGTGGGACCCTCCTCAGGTGGCCGGGGAGCAGCCAGGGATCGAACTGGTGCCGCAGAGGCCGTGGGCAGCTTCGCAACCCAGCGCTCAACCGCTGCGCCACCGGGGAGGCCCAGCCTTTACTAGTTTTTTACATAAAAGGTCTCCTTCCCCACTGCCTTATTAGCCTTATGTGTTCTTTAAAAAATTCATCAGGATCATGATTTTGAATTGTTTACTTATATCTTGTCTCTCTAACTAGAAAGTAAAGTCGAATTCCTTGAAGAGAAGCCAGATTTATTCATTCATTCTCTTCTCTCTCTCTCTATGTACATACATACATACGCACATATTATAGCTAAAACAATATTTGGGACCGACTATGAATTAACTGATTATAAATTAATTATGAATTAACTGACAATTAATAAACACTAACTGATTTGATAACTGTATAGGACGCTATGCAACACTTTTCTTGATTCAGTCTTTTCTTGATTCAGTCTCTTCTAACAATTGAATGCAGACCATGGATAACTGTGCCATCTAGGACTTTGTTTTTTTTTTTTTTTTTTTACATAGAAACATCCTTCTATCCACTACCTTTGGCCTTTTTCCATATCACTGATAACGGAATTGTCAGACCTAGTCTCTCACCCAGGAACGGATCTCAGGCTGCAGGCGCAGTGCTGAGCCCCAGCCACTAGACCCCCACGAGTTGGTGTCTCACGAAGTCGCAGCAGGAACTTCGCAGATGCTCAGGCAAGCAAGCGAGAAGAGGCAGGTTTGTTTATAGAAAGAAAAAGTTTATTGAGGAGAAAAAGAACAGAAATAAAGTGGGACTCCCAGGCCAGGGAACCAGGGCTGGGAGGGCCAAGGAAGCCAAAGTGGAGTCCTGTCTCAGGGAATATATACCTTCTTTCCCTAATTACTCTAAAGCTCCACCAGTCTCTTTGAGATTGGTTAGTTATCGTCTGTCTCACTTAATTGGCTACTGAGTGGGGGATCTTCACATTCCATATCTAACAGATCTGTCTTTCCCCATTTGTTATGCTTATCGCTTTATCTTTATGGCCTAGTCCTCCCGGTGAGCATCTCTACACTTTATCTTTATCACCTGAAGAAAACCAGGACCATTGTTAACATTGTCCGTGGTTCTGGGATGTTTGTTTTTCCCAGTGGAATTGGTTACATTCTCTTGGTTGTCCTTATCTCTGAAGCCTCCCTAAATTCTTCAGAGGTCCCCTCCTGCACTGTCCCTAAAACTGCCTAATTCCTAGCTTGCCCTGTGTCTCATTACCTAGGCTAAAAGTCTTTTAGTTCTCAATTAGGTTTTAAATTTTCTCTTCTCCTGGAAAGTTTCCTTGACTCTATTCTGTATCTCTTACCAGTTTGAACATCAAGTTCCTAAGGTTCCAATAATATCCTAAGCATATTCTGGAGGAGATGTTATTAACAAGCAGGTGGGCTTGGCGCCAGACTACTTGGTTGTGAGACATGTTACTTAGTACCACTTGTGACCTTGGACACATTAATTTTATATTACTTTGTTTTCTCCCCTTCATGTAAAATAGAGCTAATAACATAACCTAATGGGTTTTTGGAAGATGAAATCAGGTCTTGTACCTCAAGTACAAGGTACTTGGCACACAGTAAAAACACGTAATTTTAAGTTATTCTTACACAATAATTTCCTGTAACCTGTCCCTTCCTATATTACTTTCAAAATTTCTTAAAGTCAGGAAAACTGTCCTGTTCACTCTTGATTCATACAACTTAATTGATAGAGCTATTATTTTTATTTACTGAATTTTTTTTCCTTTTCTCTTTTCCCTTCAAGGCTTCCTCTAGATGTTTTCCTGCTCCTTAAAATTTTCCCGCAGCTGTTAATATCAATTTGTTACAATGGCTACGAAACAACAAGACACTAGCTGAATCTGCCATTAGTTTGTTCTTATAACACAATGTTACTTTTTTGCCGTCAAATTTTCTTTTCCTTGTAAACCCAGTTACGATGCAAAAGAGCAACAAATTACGTTTTCATTCCGGTGATCAATGTAGTTTATAAAAGTTTCCTAGCCGATGTTGCTGTATTATGTAGTTAAGCAAATTTTTTGATCATTTCTATAGTTTCAATTTCTCAAGTCTGTTTAAATCAACAGGGGACCCAGGGCTTAGAGCACTGTTTAACAAATTTGTTATTGCGTGAATTACAAAGCTATTTTTAAATACAATTCCCCAGTTTTAAGAACAAAACTAGTAGGCTTTCATGACAAGTACGCTGGCAACCTGCGCTGCCTCTGGGTACACCTATGGACCCAACTAAAAAAGCACATCTGGTAAACCGAGTAGAAAGTGGGGGCCCCAGAGGGACCTGCCCAGACTTGTCGCAAATAGGCTCAGATTTCGAGAACTAATCAAGAGTGTCGCGGAGCTACAGGACGGATCTTTGCCCCGAGGCTGGAACGTCCGCTGTGAACTTTTCAGGTGAGAAAACTATACCACCAGGGCGTACCAACAGCCACAGGCTGCGCACGGATAACTCGGGTAACCAGATCACTGTCACTAAGACTTTCCAGGGACATCCGGTCTGCGGGGGGGCGGGGCGACACGCTGACGTTACGTCACGTTCCCTCGCCCGTCCCGCTTCCCCGCCCCTCGCCGCACTGTGACGTTCCCAGGGAGGAACGAAGCGTAAACAGCGCAGAGCATTTCGGGAGCGGGATTGTTTCACGCAGGAAGCAGGCTCCATTTTAGCGCCGCCCGCCGTCGCCATCTGTTTCCCTTCCCTCCCCCTTACCCCCTCCCGTTCCCAAACCCCAAGGGGAAGGCTGGGCCTAGGCCACCGGAGGCTGGAGTGAAAGGAGGGCAGGGGAAAAGGGAGAAAGGGAAGAAGCGGGAAGGAGAAGGGTGAGTCGAGAAGGGTGAGTGGTAAAGTCTCGGTGCGAAGCGCGCAGCCCAGCGGACGGACTGACGGACGTACCCGCGCTACTGCTGCCGCTACTGCGGCGCCCGCGCGAGTCGCGTCGAAGCGGCGGCGGCGGAAACAGGAGGCGAGCAATGGCGGCCGACAGCCGGGAGGAGAAAGGTTAGTGCGGGGAGAGGTGACGGGCGGAGGCGGGGCTCGGCAGTGGGGAGATAGCTCCGCGGTCGTCGTTGCGGGGTGGGGGTTGGGAGGTTCCCCTGCCCCGCAAGTAGCTGGTCGCTCCCTCCGAGCCACTGGGACTCTTCGGAAAAGACCAGGCCAGCCCTTTCGTCCTCGATCTCCATGTGACCTACCACTTTATCTTGCCAGCGGTTTTTAATTTTTTAAATATTTTAAAATCCTAATTCTCTTCTTTTTCTGTTTAGCTGTCCTGAGCGCGGCTGAGAGAAGGCCTGTTCTGTGTTGCAGGCCCCTAGGTTTATTTCCTGGTAGGATTATGAGAATGTAATGCGTTTTTTCAGAACTTCCTTTTCAATTAGGCTAAATTTCATAAACCCTAATGCCACGATCAAAGCTCGTCGTCTAGTAAGTGGGCATACTTAAGTGTTGTGGGTGGATTGTTAATCTCGAATAATATCTACAGATAACCCGTGGCTGTTTCTGTTAAACAGAGTGGCAAAAATTGCCCCTTTGGTTTCTGAAATACTTATTTTGGAAAACGTGATGTTAGAACAGATGAGTATTTTAAAAAATCCTGGCCACCATTCTGATAGAAATAGGTTTTGCGTAGCTCCAGGAGGGACACAGAAGAATAGATGGGTGTAGTTTAAGGAGTTGGGGGGATAAATCAGAGTGAAATATGGGGAGAACTTGAATGGAATGTCACCTCTTTTGAAATACCGACCTCTCAGACCCTTGAGATGTTAATGCAGATCCTAGCAAAACACCTGTCTGGAGAGAGGTCTAGATTAAATGTAACTTTAAGGTCTTTTCCAACCTTAAAGTTACTACTGATCGTTGGATGGGTGAGAGTTCATAAAAATATGATACAGCTGCCACCCGGTATCTCATACATTTACTCTCCTGTGTGGTTGATTTGGGGTTAGGATTTGTTAAATAGGCATGAGTCGAATTGAAATAGGGCTGTGATCTTCCTTTTAGTTTTTCTCCTTTAGAGAAAGAGTCGCCTTGTTTCAGTAAACTGCTTTCTGATAGAGACAACATTGGGAGTAGTAGAGTGGTTGGGGGTATGTTTTAAGATAATTGCTCCTATTTCAAAACAATTTAGTGATTAGATTATAATAGTTTTGTTTTTCCTTAAAGTAATCCTAAAGTAATCTCTCTCCAACTTTTTATTTATTTTTTAAGAAATCCAGAAGAAAGTGAACACAGGATTACACGATGTTAGTGAATGAAACTACGTTTAATAATAAAGTCAGATGTTAAAATAGATAATTTTAATCAATAAGCATTCAGTTAACATTTGATTGTAGAATGTAATTTCTGAGATGTGTTTGTGGGAGTGGGTAGTGGTTAGGGTGGGTGAAATCAACCAAATACAGAATGAATGAAACTCAGTACAGTTGATCCTTAAACAGTGGGGGCTGGGTAAGGTGAGAGTGATGTTTAAGGGCACTGACACTCTAATTCTAGTTGAAAATGTTTGTGTAACTTTTGACTCCAAAAACTTCACTAGTAACCTGGTTGTTGACTGGAAGCCTATACCAGTAGCAGCTGATTAGCACACGTTTTATGTGTTGTATAAATAGCTTACTGTATAAGGTAAGCTGAAGAAAAAAAATTAAAAATCATAAGGGAGAGAAAAAGTATTTACAATATTGCTTTTTCCATACTTTAGTTTGTATTGTTTATGGGAAAGTCTGAGTTAAGTGGACATACACAACTCAAATCTGTCTTTCAGGTCTCAATTTGTACTTCACAAAATTCATTGTCTATAAAGATTAACATAGTCATAAGTCAGAGTGGGCATATTATAATAATGTTCATTGAGGAAGAAAAGTAGTTGATCTAAAAATTTTATTTTAGAAATGGGTTTAGTGAAAATACACTCCACAGACTTTATTGTATAAAGGAAGTAATGCCTCCTATTAGTGATATTTAGGATAAGTTGTCAAACTTTTGGAAGACCTCACATTTATTGTTTGTTTTTGAAATTGATTTTTTTTGGAAATACTTTTCATAACTGAAATTTCTATTTTAGAACTCAAGCACTTTATAGTTTAAAAATTGTCTCGTCTGCTGGGAAACCTAGCAAATAGAAACCTAAATTTCTTATTTTGTGAGAGGAGCATTCTCTAGAATTACTCACTGCACTGTATTGTTGTCACACAGATGGAATAATGTCCAGAATTAAAATCAGTTCTTGTCTTTTTCCACTCATATTTGAAGAAGGAAAAGCAGAAGCTAAGTACTTAGTATCATCAGTTATGTTACATGAAACATAAGGAAATTAAAAAGATAAATCCTGTAAGAACCTTAGTCATGTCACAAACTTTAGGTTCTTTCTTATAGGGTTTCATAAATACTTCATTTTCTTGATAAGATGTGAGTAGGGCCTTCCTGGTGGCGCAAGGGGTTAAGCACAGCACTGTGGGGCTCTCTGTAGCCTTTGCAGCAGAGTTCCATCCCCAGCCTGCCAGGGAGCTACCCACGTGGTGCAGCAGACCTCCTGTCTGGCCTGCTTCTCCCCTCAGCAGCGTATTTCGGTCAGTCTCTCTGCCAGTTATGCTCCCCACTCTGTCCCTGGTGAATCCTCTTACCCCCACACTTCTAGCCTGTACCCCAGTTCTTGTATGCATAATTAAATAAATATTTAAAAAAAATCTTTTTTAAAAAATGAGTATAAGTTGCAGAAATTTGCTATTAATCACCATACTTAAAAGACTTGATTAGAGTCTTGCATATTAGCTGTGTAGTAAATATTGACCTATATAGTACTTCTCTTAATGTCCATACCTAGAAATTGAAGCCTCTAACAGGACCGATAGCAAGCTCCCTGATTCCTGTAATGATTACTTGTCCAAAAAGTGGACTTGAAAAATGTAACTTTGGTGCTGTTAGCTGGTGTTTCACTTCTTCCTTGTGAGAAATACACATCTTTTATAAGCACTGTGCATAAGTTTTATTTAAGTTCTTAAAAATTCTCTCCAAAGAAGTTTCCATTTTCATAAATCACATACTTTCTGCTTTACCAGACTGGATGCTCCCTGAGTGCTAGAGTCCCTTTGCTCACCAGGATTCAGGTGTACAGTAACCATGTCTCAATGTCTTAAATACATTATTTACAAGGCTATAAATCATTTTGCCAAATTCATACTTCATTAATTATGTGACATTTGCTTTTAAGAGTTTCTCACTTTAAATATGTATACATTCATTCTGTAAGTACAGATAAGTATTTTATTTATTTATACAAGAACCAGGGTATAGGCCAGATGTGCAGGAGGGTGAGAGGATTCACCAGAGACAGAGCGGGGAACAGAACAGGCAGACAGATGAAATACACTGCTGAGGAGAGCAGCAGGCACGACAGGAGAGGTCTGCTGTGCCATGTGGGACCCTCGCCAGCCAGCCGGGATTGAACCTGCGCTGCAGAGGCTCTGGACAGCTTCACAGAGCAGCGCTCAACCGCCTATGCCACCAGGGGAGGCCCCAGTTAAGTATTTATATACATATATTTATGTGTATATATATATATATATATAGTTGACCTGAGCAACGGGGGTTGGAATTTTGTGGGTCCACTGACAATGTGGATTTTTTCAATAAATATATTGGAAAATTTTTGGGTAATTTGGGGCAATTTGAAGAAGTTCTCAGATGAATTCATATCTTAGAAATACTTAAAAAATTAAAAAACTTGCATATGTGATGTACATAAGATATTTTGCCATAAAATATAATATGTAAAGTTCTAATAAAGTTCAAATTTAAATCCAAACAGGCATACTGACTGCATTTTGATATTCATAGTTGAGAGAAATTTAAACAAATATAAAGATGAAATATTAACTCCTAATTGCATAAGATTAACTGTAGTACCTACTGTACTGTAATAATTTTTTAGCCACCTCCTGTTGTGTGAGCTCAGATGTTGCATATCTGCCCAAAAGATGGTGTGATCTAATCATCTCTGCCTGAGCAGCTCTTCAGTAAATTGCTTAAGGCAGTAAAAATTGATCTCTCTCAGTTCTCTTGGTGTTAACTGCAATATGGTGAACCTTGGTTAACATTAGGGCAGCCATAAGAAGTGCAAGTGGTAATGCTAGTGGTGCTCCCAGAAACAGAAATGTCAGAACATTGTAAGAAAAAGTTGGATTGCTTGATATGTACTGCAGACAGTAGGACAGACAAGTCACATTTTGAGGTGATGAGAAACTTGTGGTGTTGATAAATGCAGTATAGTGAATTGTTTCTCTTAGGATTTTCTTAATTTTTTTTAGTTTTAAGAATATAGTATAGGGCCTCCCCTACCATGAAATTGAAAACAGATATCTCTTTATAGAGTAATAATGCTAAATTTCTGTACAAAGAAGAATGATTTAAAACATTAAGGTAGTTTAAGGGAAGTCCTCTTAGAATGCTCAGAATGTTAATTTAGCTCTCAAAAAGATGATGATTTCTCTCAAAAAAAGTTATGCCATTGATTATTAGTCTTTAACAGGTGTAGCTTCTGATAACATTAAAATAATCATCTTTTATAACTAATTCTAAATTTAGAAAAAATGAAAATATATACAAAGGTAACTTTCTAACCAATGAAAGAAGTGGTAAGAGGCTTGACTTTAAAACCCCATATGATAAACTCTCACATTGACTTTTTAAAATTAGATTTCGTGTTTAAAAATTCACCTCACATTTATAATTAAGATCTTTAAGTTTAAACAAAACTAAATGGTGATTGTAGTTTTGAAAGCATCCACCAAATATTTGAGCTTCTTTCTGGTAGTGATGTTGGACTTCTGCCTCATCCTTTTTTTGTTGGGATGACTTCAGAGCCCTGAATCACCGTTTCCCGCCATTGAAACTCTTATGGTGAAGAGTGACTACAGAAAGGCCCTAGAAGCCCCAGTGTTTGAGTGTTGCACTGGTCAGACATGTGGATGAGCAAGCATTTGGATAATTTTAGCCCTAGCCACCATTTGATTGTAGCTCCCTAAGAGCCCCTTCTTGAACTCAAGAACCTTAAGCAATAATAATAGAGTATTAAGACACCAAGTTTTGGGGTAGCATATCATACAGCAGTAGATAATCAGCTTTAAAACAATATATTTGGGGCCTCCCCTGGTGGCGCAGTGGTTGAGCACTGGGCTGCGAAGCTGCCCGCAGCCTCTAACGCTGGTTCGATGCCCGGCCACATGTGAGGGTCCCACATGGTGCGCAGACCTCCTGCCTTGCCCACTGCTTCCCTCAGCAGTGTATTTCATCACTATGCCTATTCTGTTCCCCACTCTGGCTCTGGTGAATTCTCTCGCCCTCCCGCGCTTCTGACTGTACCCAGTGCTTGTATAAATAAATAAATAAATCTTAAAAAATAAATAAAACAATATATTTGTCTTAAGTGATAAAAGAGGATTTTCTTTTGTGTTCTTTGCCAAATTTTGTGCATTGTATATTCTAGTCAGGCAGTAATATGTTAAAATCTGATAACAATAGGGAAAAATTTACATAGGTTATAAACAGTTTTGGGGATTCAAATTTTGCATTCCTGTTGTTCCTTTTTCCCCAAACACTTTTTATTCTAAACTCCTATCAGAGGTGAAATAGCTGGAGTTCAGAAAGATTGGAACTTTCCTAGAGATACCTTGCTCTTGAAAGATGACCTAGATTTTACCTCTAAATCCAAACCTCTCCCTGCTCTGTCATATTTCAGTAAATAAATATGAGTGATCATTTCAGAAATGTAGAAAAGTAACTTAAAATGTAGTCACATTTAAGAGTTCAGCAAACTTTTTGTTATGGTCCAGATAGTAAATATGTTAGTGAACCACATAAAGTCCTTACCATATATTCTTCTTTTTCTATTTATTTTTTAAAACATACCTTAAAAATAGAGGAACAGCTCCTATCCTGCAGGTCAGAAACATGTTATGTATGGATTTTCTGTCTTACAGGTCTTACTGCTATTATGTTGTTAATACAGAATTTCCTGGCATACTAATTTAAAACTAATCAAACCTCATATGCAATCTTTTAGCAATCTTGCATTTGTGTTGTTTGCTTATACTTTTTTTAAAGTTTTTTTTAAAAATTATTTCCCATCTGGGGCCTCCCTGGTGGCGCAAGGGGTTAAGTACCACACTATGAAGCAATCCACAGCCTCTGCAGCACGAGTTCTATCCCAGGCCGGCCAGGAAGCAACCCACATGGCTCAGCAGACCCCTCCTGTCTCTGCCGCTGCTCCCCTCAGCAGTATATTTCAGTCACTCTGCCTGTTCTGTTCTCAGCTTTGTCTCTGGTGAATCCTCTCACCCCCCACATCTCTGGCCTGTACACTACCTCTTGTGTATGCATAAATAAATAAATCTTTAAAAATAATAAATAAAAATATTTCCCATCTAATTTAACTCTAGATTTAGAAAGTCTTCACTCTAGACTTATATTCATCTTGCTTATAGACAGGTGAGTTTGGTCTACTTGAATTTCTGAGTTACTTTATCTGAAAAGTAATGATGATTAAAAAACTTTCATGTGTAATATATGTGTGATATGTAATGGTGATAAAATGTTTAAAAAGTGAGCATTGGTTAATATTTATTGTCTTAAAGATTTCTAGATGCTTTCGAAAACTTGAACCAATTTCTCCATTTGACTAACATAATTATTGCTAAAGCTTTTTTTTAAAAAAAAGATTTATTTTATTGATACAAGCACTGGGTACAGTCAGAAGTGTGGGAGGGTGGGAGAATTCACCAGAGCCAGAGGGGAGAGCAGAGCAGGCTGACTGATGAAGTACACTGCTGAGGGGAGCAGTGGGTGCCAGGAGAGGTCTGCGTGCCATATGGGACCCTCACCCGGTGGCCGGGGATCGAACCGGCGCTGCAGAGACTGCAGGCAGCTTCGCAACCCAGCACTCAACTGCTGCGCCACCGGGGAAGCCCCGCTAAAGCTTTTTAAAACAATAATATTCTGCTTTATAGAGAAGCCATTATTTGGGCATGTATGAAATGTAAGTTGATTTGAATTAACGTGCATATTTTTTTTGTTCTGTATTAAATTTAGCACATGTTTAGTGTATACTTTCATGTGACTATTCAAGCTTTAGGATTATTTCTAATTAAGAACTAGTGATTTTATGAAAAGGTTTGTGTATATTTTGCTTATTTGTATATTCACTATATTTCACTTAATTATTGTGTTGCAATAGTGTCAGTTTTTTGGGGGTCTACAAATGTATTTGGTTCCATCAAGATCTGTTAGACCCACTTTTTTACTCACTAGAAATCTTTGACCCAAGAATCTAATAAACATCTGCAGAACTTTGGAATTTTTCCATCCAGTTTTATGTTTTATTTTATAATACAGTCTAAATATGACATTTGCCACCATTCAAACCTTGGCGTTTCCTCCGTGAAGACTTAGCTCTAAAGGATGAGAGAAGCCTTTTTGGTGGGCGTATTTTGTTTTTAAATAACATTAAAAAATTAGCAACCAACCAATAAAACAACTCATAGTGTATATTCATTTTAGAAAAAGTACAAGTAATCATTCTTACAACCCAAAGAAATCAGTTGGCTGTGCCATTCCAGGCATATGTAATTTTCAAAATGTTCTTAGGTAGAACATGTGTCTGATTCTAAATACAGGGGGGTGAGATACCTTTTCCTTATCATATGCAACCTTGCTTTCTTATACCTACAATAATGTTTTAGGTCTCTCCACTCATTGATTTCTGTCCTCAGTGAGGGAAGTTTGACTTGCATCTAAATCGTTTATAGACTTAAGGTTGATAAATTTTGCTATACTTTTAGTGGGATTTGCTTTTTAGCCGGACCGAAATATATAATGACCTGCTGTCTCGCAGAGTGGCAGTGTTTGGAGTGGCTCAAAGTACAGATGGATTGGAGCATTGAGAAGCCTAGAAGGGCTACACCCAGGAGGGCAAGCCCTGATCCAAGGGCAGTCTCCTATTTATATAAGAACCATGTTCAAAGAAGGTGGGCAAGCACGAGGGGAATGTATATGCATGGGGATGCATTATCAGGATGCTGTACAGGTCTGGTGCAAGCTAGAGTGAACAGGGGCTGTTGCCTGGGGCACCATTGTTCCGGCCAGTCAAAGCATATTATCTCTATTCTTACCTTTCTGTTGTATAAGTTATTGTAGGTGATCTTGCTAATGTGGCTATAATATCTGTCTGCTGTTTTCAGCAGATAGTGATTTTCCAGTATCTTCCTCATACTAGGACTTTTGTCCTTGGTGAGAGGGCTCCTGCCTGACTACCTGACCAGCAAGAACTCTGGGCACCAAGACAATTGACCTTTGGAGGAGGGCCAGGGTTCCCACAATGATGCATTGTAACAGTTTTCATGACTTTAAACTTCTCTTTACTTCACCTTAAAAGTTGGAACAGTATATTTGGTTCTGGATGCTTCGTGTTCGAAACAGGTCACTAGGTTTAGTGCATTATAAAACAAATAGTTTAAAGTAGGAAATAATTTACACGTATTTTAAGATTATATCCTGCGACAGAGTAGGAGTGAGGATAGGTTGACAAGACTGAGTCTGTACCTATAATCAGAGTTCCTTTGTCTGAACGAGTTAACTTACATAGTTCATACCAGCAGGCTTTGAACATTTTTGATTGTATAGCACAGCAATTATTTTTTTTTCAACTTTGTTTTTACATTGTTTTAGGAAAATAAAAATAGCTACCAGAATGGTACCAATTTTTTTGTTTTCCCACATTTGTGTGTCTCTAATTCATACTCTTAATTCTCTCAGTGTATAATATGTATGTATGCATGTATACACTGTTTTACTGAATAATTTGTCAGTTGCATATATACTTCTTTGCCCCTAAATACTTACGTATTTCCTAAAAATAAGTGCTATATTTACTTAAATATTATACTCTCAGACTCAGGAAATTAACAGATAATTTTAATCTGTAGACCTTCACTAGTTCAGTTATATCTCAGATTATGTGCTATATTCAGTTATATTTCTTTAGTCTAGCGTTGTTTGTTTCTGTTTGTATTTCATGACATTGACTTTTTGGATACTCCTTAATACAGGTTTCATGTTTACTCATGTTTTTGGTGTATTATCCCAGAAGGTCCAAAATTTTGATTTGACGTACTGGTGATACTTACTGTGATGATCTCTTTTTTTTTTTTTTAAGAAGTAACACAATTTTATTCACAGAGAACATTGTATATGTTAGACATCCTGGTGCATCTCCACAAAGATCTACGAGAATATATAAGATTAGCAAAGTTACAAAAACATAATGTCAGTATACATAAATCAACTGGTTTTCTATATACCTAAAACAAATAGGAAACTGAAATGGAAAATACATGCCATTTTTATCATCACGGTCATAAAATACATCTAAGTATATGTCAAACACAGACTGGAAAGCAAAACTATTACAATAAGTAGTAGGTCAGTGACACAGAGGCCAGGTAGAGGGATGGGGAGAGAAGAATGACTGGAAACAGCTACAAGGAATTTTATGACATTGGTAGAAATATTTTATATCCTTTGGGTGTTGGTAATCACTTGTCAGCGTTTCTGAAACTTACCAAATTACACACTGAAAATTATTGACTTTTATTTTCTGTTAATTATATCACAATACAAGTAATTTACAAATTAAAAAGAAAGAAAATAGAAGTGCCTTATGTGGAGTCACATGGGTCTCCTCCCCTGCTGAGATGGGTGACTAGTTCTCCAGCTTCACATCTTTGTAAAGGTCCTCTGAGCAGGGTCCTCATACCTTTACTCTTTCTAGGTAAATTCCATATACTCACAGCCTTGAATGACACTGTTGCATTAGACATGTTCATTCTGCTGCTCCTGGAAGGTTCAGCTGGGAAGTCTGAGTACAAGAACCTGTGATAAAGTCATCTGCATAGTTTTCCTTCTGTCACAAACAGGGTGCCTTGATAAGTCACTGGACCACTTGGTGTATGTAGCTTCTTAAAGCATTCACGAATCAGAAGTAGATAACTGTGGAAAACTCTCGGTGAGCACTCTTTGGGATTCTGTGAAGTCAGAATAAGTGAGTGATGACTAGGGCAATGTGGTAGGCACCCGAGGGTATCACTGCATCTCAGGGGAACTCTCAGCACCTACATGGAATCAGAACTCTTTAAGACCCCGCAGAGTTCAGAAGTGTGGAGTTAATGTGATTTCTTGGTTTAGCTGGAACTTAAGTTTTTCATTATAAAATTATTTTTGTTTGTAATCAAGCATCTTGTGGCATACACAATAATCTTGAGAAGTGTTTATACATTTTGCACATTTTTATTCTAATTTATTGTGCACGTTTAAAAGTAAAAAACTAGACATTAAAGAATGCGATACAAATAGAGAAGTTCTGACCTTTCCATTTTGTATCTTTGTACATCCTTTCATACCTGTGTGGTGTGTACTCCTCCTGTCTTCATACACCAAACTCTGTTATCATGTTCTATATCTTATATTGTCTTATAAGAATTAATCTTATGCCTTTATCCTAAAATAATAGGTCTTTCAGGGTTATGTCTCACATAGTAACTACTCAAAAAAATTGCAAATAGATAATTATTTTCCTTTTTTCTAATTTTCTTGCTTTCAGATGGTGAACTTAATGTTCTAGATGATATTTTGACTGAAGTACCGGAACAGGATGATGAACTGTATAATCCAGAGAGTGAACAAGATAAAAATGAGAAAAAGGGTATGTAAGATTCGTTATTTTTGTGAAAATAAAATAGACATTTAAGAAAATAACTGACTTTCATACATGTTCCTTGAAGCAGTTAACACCAAAAGTACAGTTGTAACAAGCTGGGGCACCACATTTCATATCAACTACTAGTAATCTTTTTTTCAGATGTTTGAAACATTTCGGATACATGAATTTATTCCAGTATTGAAAACTGTGTTTTCCTTATGATTAACTTTGTAAAAACTATTTTAGAAGACATTTGAAAGAAATGAGCCATTTTTTTCTCTCTGATATGTGTTACTTGTTCATTTTTGATGAAGTCAGTGACTACTACAGTCACTTTTATGTCTTTTTTAAATTGTATTTTTAAGGCTCAAAAAGAAAAAGTGACCGAATGGAATCTACTGACACCAAGCGACAAAAACCTTCTGTTCATTCAAGACAATTGATTTCCAAGCCACTGAGCTCATCAGTTAGCAATAACAAAAGAATAGTTAGTACAAAAGGAAAGTCAGTCACAGAGTATAAAAATGAGGAATATCAAAGATCTGAAAGAAACAAGCGTCTAGAAGCTGACCGGAAGATTCGTTTGTCAAGCAGTACCTCCAGAGAACCATATAAGAGTCAACCTGAAAAAACTTGTCTCCGGAAAAGGGATCCTGAAAGGAGGGCCAAATCCCCCACGCCAGATGGTTCTGAGGTAGTAAATGTTTTTGCAGATATAGAACACAAAGCAATTCTTTTTGAGGCATTAAAACTATTTATTCAGTCTGACCTTGTCTGTTATATGACTGCTGATTCCCTTTTTCTTTAAACATCAGAGAATTGGACTTGAAGTGGATAGACGTGCAAGCAGATCCAGCCAGTCTTCTAAGGAAGAAGTAAATTCTGAAGAATATGGCTCTGACCATGAGACTGGCAGCAGTGGTTCTTCTGATGATCAAGGCAACAACAGTGAGAATGAGGAGGAAGGGGTAGAAGATGTGGAGGAAGATGAAGAGGTAGAAGAAGATGCAGAAGAAGATGAAGAGGTGGATGAAGATGGAGAAGAGGAGGAGGAGGAGGAGGAAGAGGATGAGGAGGAGGAGGAGGAGGAAGAAGAGGAGGAGGAGGAGGAGGAAGAATATGAACAGGATGAGCGAGACCAGAAGGAGGAGGGAAATGATTATGACACTCGAAGTGAGGCCAGTGACTCTGATTCTGAATCCGTTTCCTTCACAGATGGGTCTGTCAGATCTGGTTCAGGCACAGATGGCTCAGGTACTACTTTTTATATGTTAATGTCTTTTTAAAAATTGATCTGCTTGGCTTTTTTCTTTTTTAATTATACTTTTGAGGTAACAGGAGTCACAACATTGTATATGGATTAGGGTATAGGATTATATGTCCTTAGATGCATGTCACCACACCATGCCTACCACCACAGTGTCCCTAATCCTTCCTCATAGTCCATTCAGCCCCCTCCTCTGTTTGCTCCTTGCTCTCACCCGTCAGTCTCTGGTAGTCTCAATTCCGCCGTCAGATTTCTAGAATGTTTAGGTTTAGTTTTGTTTGTTCCTTTGTTTTCACATATCCCTTATAGTCCACATATGAGTTAAATTATCTTTCATTTTTTTTCTTTCTTATTTCATTTAGTGTAAATCCCTACAACTCATCTGTGTTTTTGCAAATGGCAAACTTTTGTCATCTTCATAGCTGTTTAGTATTTGTGTGTGTGTGTGTGTGTGTGTGTGTGTGTGTGTGTGTACACGCCACATCTTCTGTTCTTGGATACTTAGATTTTTAGTTGACCTGATTGGTTTTATTTTTAATGTTTAAACTGAATAAAATTTTTGATGAGATGAGGGATTTTTTTTATAGTCAACTATTTCTTAGTATTATAATGCATTTAGATAAGAGTTACATGTCTTTAAGGCATTTCACAGCTACAGATGGATCATATAAATCAATGTAAGTCAATTGTTTCTATAAGGAATGTATTTCAGGTTTTAATCTTAATCAGTTCTTATATTTTCATACCAGTCAGCAATAGTTTAAACACTGATGCACTTGAAATACATTCTTATGGTACCTATTCGGTAGGTATTACAATGTCAGTTAAAGTGCTTCTAGGTTTCCATCATGTGGTAACAGAAATCAAAGCAACCTCTTTTCTCTTGGGAGCACAAATTCCTTGCAATTCTGTTGTAAGTCAACCTGTACATTGACTTAGGCAGCCATGTGGGTTAGCTCCCTGCCTGGGGATTGAAATCATGCCTCAGTGGCTGGTGATAGATTGATAGTGCTGAGACTTTAACCCCTGCACCACTAGGAAGACCCTGTTGAAGCCATTTTCTCGGTAATAGTGTAGATGAAAGAACAAATGATCAGATGTTTTCTAGTGATTGACAACAGAAGTGCTTTCAATCTTTTGCTCATTGGAGTTCTGGATTTGGGATTTGGAAGCACGTTTAAGAGTTGAACTGAATAGTTAAGCAACTGGGTTTGATGTAACAACTTGTGTAATCTAATTCTACAACTCCCATTTTTGCAAAATGATGTTTTCATATCTTCTATAATTTTTAGTAATAAAAAACCAGTTTGTTTTGGCAGTATGGATGATTGTTCAATTATTGTGGAGACTGTGTGACACATCCGTAGGGGAGGGAATATCTCATCAAAACTTAGTAGAAGAGATTCATTATTTTAGAAGACCTATCTAGAACCCTTTTCTTTCTGAAGGAAAATTTTGTGGACTTTCCTTGAAAGAACCCTTTTGGTGGAACATGCTTTAGAGACTGTTTAGTATGCAGGAAATTATTTTTATCAGACTTAAGAATCGCTTCATTAGATGATGTCAGTTTGTCAATTTTTAAAAACAAGAGGATCACACTTTAGTTTCTGAGGCATGATTTCTAGATTATAGTTTATTTTACCTTATCCTTAGACTTTTCAGTAACTTCCTTGCGAGAACAACACTTTGGTAAGGTTGAGAAAGATTTGTTATCTACAAAAAGATGAAAAATACTTGGAAATTTCTTGCAGCAATGCTAGATTAACATATAAAAACAGCTGGTAGGATGTTACCCTGTGCACCTATTGTCTTTTTTGCATTATCCTAGGAAGGAATCCTTTTTTAGCATTTTTTTTTTTTATTTTTTTTTATAGAGGCATGTTTTATTTATTTATTTGTTTGTTTGTTTATTTTGTTTATACATGCACTGGGTACAGTCAGAAGCACGGGAGGGTGAGAGAATTCACCAGAGCCAGAGCGGGGAGCAGAGCAGGCAGAAGGACCGAAGTACACTGCTGAGGGGAGCAGCGGGCGGCAGGAGAGGTCTGCGCTCCATGTGGGATCCTCCTCAGGTGGCCGGGGAGCAGCCGGGGATCGAACCGGCGCCGCAGAGGCCGCCAGCAGCTTCGCAACCCAGCGCTCAACTGCTGTGCCACCGGGGAGGCCCCTTTTTTAGCATTTTGAATCAAAGTATTGTGTTTAAATAGCAGCATGGTATAAATGTTCTTGGTGATCAAGTCATACTGTTTAACTCTTTTATAATCAGAGAAAAATTGAAAAATTAAAATGCTGCACATTTAAAAAAATTTTTTTTAATGTATACATGAACTGGGGTGTAGGCCAGAGGTAAAAGGGGGGTTGAGAGAGAAAGAGGGGAACAGAACAGGCAGATCTACTGAAATATACTTCTGAGGAGAGGGAGCAGGAGAGGTCTGCTTTACCTTGTGGGTTAGCTCCCTGGCCTCAGATCAAACAAACTCAGGTTGCAGTTGCTGGCAATAGCTTTCTAGTGCTGAGACTTAACCCATTGTGCCACCAGGGAGGCCCCAATACCAAAAATTTTGAAAGAAAAAACTAAACCATGATTTTTAAACAAGGCTTTATTTTTCTACTCTCTCATGGGGATGCAGTGATTCAGTGAAACCTTTTCCTATTCTGTGCCAAGCAATGTAATGTGTGGTCAGTGAACAAAACACTGTTTGAGAAAGAGATTTGGAATTAGATAAAACTTCCCATTTGGATGAGGTGCTCTCACTCATTTTATACTAAAGGACTTCACCTTACTTACTTGAAGTTTCAGGGTTTGTCCTGATGGAAAGGATTTTAAAACTTGAAGAATAGGTTCATTTTTCAGAGTCAGTAGGTCTGGAAATAAATGCTTTACTCTACAAGTGGTTATTTGAAATATTATGCTTTCATGGTTGCTAGCTTTAAACGGGCTCGACTTTCAATTGTGTGATATGCTTTTTTGTTCTTCCCTTTTCAGCTATAAGTCAAGAAAATCAGTATCATTTACAAGCTGTTTGTCACATCTATTTGGAGAAGCAGTTATTAATGTAAATTACAAGGGAAAGATGCTTAAAATAAAGGAAAAGAACTTAAGATGTTCTTGGAGTTTTCCATGTTTGAACTAGTTAGACCTAGAATCCCTTTTTTAAAAAATAGTAGTGAAATATCTTTTCTGTTCACTGAATAGAGGTAAAGATCAAGACTTGTCAGAGGACTTGTTCTTGAAAAAGTACGTTTGTGATTCTTGGAACTATGGTACTGTGTCCATGCTGTCTGAGCAGATCTCTAAGTTAAGATTTTCTTTTCCATCAATATGTAATGGTATTACATATCTCATGAACTTGTTAGGATTCAGGGAGAGAATGTATTTAGCAGTTTTAAAATAGTTATTTATGGGATCATTATATAATAGATTGTAGGCAAGTTCATTTGTTTTTTTGCTTTGTTATTTTTATAAATACAAGTATAAACATTTTCTTCCTTCATGTTCCTTCTTACCTCTTAGCTGAAAAGTAGAGGAGTTTATAATGGGGTAATTAAAATATCAATAGAGAGAGACAGGAGATCCTAATTCCTTCATATACATGCTTATGAAATTCCAGATTGAACTTGAAATGGTTCTCCCATCACAGGTATTATCTGCTGAAGATTCCAATCTTTTTTTATAGAAAAACACAGGAGAGGGCCTCCCCGGTGGTGCAAGGGGTTAATCTTAGCACTGTGAAGCTACCAGCAGCCACTGCAGCATGAGTTTGATCCCCTGCCACATGGTGCAGCAGACCTCTCCTGTCTCACCTGCTGCTCCCCTCAGCAGTGTATTTCAGTCAGTCTGCCTGTTTTGCTCCCCACTCTGTCTCTGGTGAAAGCCCCACCACCACCTCTGGTCTGCACCCCAGCTCTTGTATGCATCAATAAATAAAATAAATGTAAAAAAAAAAAAAGAAAAACATAGGATATCATTGAGGTTTTGGGGATAGATTTTAAATTTAATTTGAAAATAAAGAGCAGTAACTAAGAAGGAAATGGTCAAGAAGAGAAATTGAAGATAGAAAAACAAGTGGTTTTTTTTTCTTCCAGTTGAAAAACTTTGGGTGTGGTAGTGGTTCATCAAACATCTAAGATAGAATTGGAATTGGAATTATGATGAATTACAGTATAATTATGAAAAACATGCATGAGGGGTATCCTGGAGCATTAAAGACAACATAAATTTAAATTTCCAATAAAAGTTTCATTTGTTCTGCAAATTTTATTCCCCCCTTATTGGAAAACTTATTTCAGACTGCCTTTACAATATATAGGAAGAGCATTTCTCACTCATATCCATGTGTTTTTATTTTGCTGAAATTAATGGTGGAAACGACAGAATGTCCTTATGGTTTTTGAACATTATCTTTGACTGGAATACCTTCTTTTAGGAAAACTGATCATGAGAGATTAGCAATGATTAGTATCTAAGGATTATGCAAAAAAACCAGACACACGGGAATGCTAATTATTGATTACCTATACTTACAATTACGATGTTTTAAAGAGTCTTACTTGAATTTTTTTTTTTTTTAGATGAGAAAAAGAAGGAAAGGAAGAGAGCTAGAGGCATATCTCCAATTGTATTTGATAGAAGTGGAAGCTCAGCATCAGAGTCATATGCAGGTATCCTCATTTTGCTTTTATTTGTGATCATATCTGACTGATCCTAATGTAATCTGTAGAAAGTGTGTGGAGGCTGTAGTTTAGTGTGAACTTGTTTATGTCCATTAGTACTGATTTTTGGCATGTTCAGTGTAATAATTCTAGAGGAACCTAAGCCTTTTCTTATTATTTTAATCCTGTTCTGTTAACTGCTTAAGTGGAATTTCACTTTTTTTTTTTCTTGGAAGATGATGATTCAGTGACTAGTTTTCTGAGTGGGAAACTGTTCAAATATACATATTTTTAAAACAAAATACCAAACAACCCAAAAAGCAAAACACTCGTACACATTGAGAAGTATATTTTTTTGTGTGTGTGTGGGTGAGCCAGGAAGAATAATGTCTTGAATGAGAACTTTATGTGACAAGACTGTAGAAATTTTGTCTTATCTCTATTAAAGCTCAATCTGAACAATGTACTTTGGCTAAATACAGGTTCAGAAAAGAAGCATGAGAAATTATCATCTTCCGTTCGTGCTGTCCGAAAAGGTATCATTTAAATTTGAAATTGTTTTCATTGCATGCTACATAAAGTCATTGTTTTGCCTTATTGGTTCACCATTAATAGTTGGCTCTAATGTAGTAATGTTCTGATATATTGTTACATTAATGAAAAAACAAATAATACAGGCCCACAGAGACACCTCAATGTTAACTTCTTAACTGCTTTGCTGAAAATCACTAGCAAACATGTGAGGATATTTTAGTTGGACACAGTAGATATTACATATTTTTGAATAGGATCTATTACCGGTCTTTTGATGAATAATCTCATAAAATAAATCTTTAATCTTGTAGCGATTTTCATACTTAAATGTGGCTCTGATATATCAGAACATCACTAGATTAGGTTTACCTTCTTGCAGAATGCTGGTGTCTTTTCTTAGCTTTATTACATGTTGTGGCTTAGCTTTCCAGGTTGAAAGGGTGCTTAAGAATTATAAAAGTTTAGCTGGGTGTGGAGGGTTAATTTCAGTTAATACAGTTAACATGCTTTTATGTGATAATGGCCTCTGGGTTAATCAATGTGGATTTCTTTTTTTCAGATCAAACCAGTAAACTCAAATATGTTCTACAGGATGCAAGATTTTTTCTCATAAAGAGTAACAACCATGAGAATGTGTCTCTTGCCAAAGCTAAGGTATTAGCATCAGTTCTCTTGAAACTACCCTAATCTTGAATAACTTAAATGGGAAAGTAGACTTTTAATATCTCATAGTGTAAGATACTGTAATTTTCATTGGAGCTTCAAAAATCCATGGCTCCATTGCCAGTCAGGTCTTTTTGTGACTGAGTAGGCAACCTCAGTCATAATAGTCATTTACATTTTAAGTCTTTGAAAGACTTAAAGACTTAAAAGATGGTAATAGAAGCAAAAATATTTGATACTGAAGAATTTATGTATCTTACAGTGTGAAAGATATATTTCTGTTGATTTTTATGTTCCTATATTCTACTAACATTTTTAAAAAAATTTCTTTAAGCATTTTTGTTTTTATTATTGCTTGTTTTGTATTTCGAAATATTTTTGAAAAGAAATCACTCCTTTATGGAGATTTTCTTTTATTTTCAAAAGTAAGGTCACAGGTTTAGAAGAAAAAGGGTATTACGTTAGCGAAAAGACCCAACTCAGGCTTTACAAAAGGTATATGGGGTTGCTGTGGGCTGTTTTAAGATAATTTTCTTTTTATTTTTTTGGTACCAAAATGTACTCATTTGTTATACTAGTTATTAAATATCTTTCTATTCTGGGTTTAAATGAGTAATGACATTTTCTACTGTTTCTCAGAAAGTTAAAACTGAAGTTAAAATTTTTCTAACCATACTTCTGTTGATGCTGGTGTTCTGTATTTCTAACTTAAGTAAAGAATTACCAGTCATGTTATTGATAGAAAGAACAACACACCAAATAGCGGTGTACTGGAAATTCATTCTGTTCTTCAGCTGGAATGGATTTAGGCAGAAGATAATAAAGCATTTAGTGTGACTGTATCTAGTTTGTATGAGTAGGTTGAGCTGAGTAAGTCTTTTACTCTTCATTGAAGATACTGATTTGAAAAATTGATTAAAACATTCAGAAGTAAATAACTTGTTTCAGCTCTACATAAAACACAGACCTCTGGTCAAATTATTGATACATAAAAATCTGGACTTAAAAGAGAAACAGAAATGCTAGGATCTTGACAGAAAAATCTTTCACATGCAACAATATTCTAGTAACAATTTTCATTTGACTAGGTACAGTTTTTAATTATGAAGAAAAATATAACGCTGTAATTCACCTTCAAACAACATGTTTTATCACAGTGAATGGTTGTGATATTAAAATAATGTCTAGCCCATAAGATTTGAACATTCCCCCATGTGTTTACTAGTTGTTTTGATGATTTTGTTAATGTTGGTTAAGATTTCCCATATTTTTCCTTGGTTTTTATTAACATTATTTTGGTAACAATAAATAAGATCTTTTATCATTATAGTTTACATGAGTTTAAAGTACAGACGATGTCAGTAGCCTTGGTATTTTGCACATATAATTGGAAACATAAAAGATTCCATTAATTTCAACTTGTAATCTTTACATTATTTGTATAGGGTGTGTGGTCTACATTGCCTGTAAATGAGAAGAAATTAAATGCTGCATTCAGATCTGCAAGAAGTGTTATCTTAATATTTTCTGTCAGAGAGAGTGGAAAATTTCAAGGTAAGAATAAACATAATGTGACTACCTAAGAAACATTACTTATGTTAGCATCTATATATTATGTTGTATTTGATTCCCTTAGGATTTGCAAGACTTTCTTCTGAATCACATCATGGAGGATCTCCTATACACTGGGTGCTTCCAGCAGGAATGAACGCTAAAATGCTGGGTGGTGTTTTTAAAATTGACTGGATTTGCAGGTAAATTAGGCACTTTAGTGTAGTTGTCTTGTTTTTGAATGGGTTATCAGTTGTGAATAAGGTTAAAACCCCACGGTTTTAATATTTTGTCTGATCATAGTTCTCTCTCTCTGTTTTTTTTTTTTTTGGTATCATTCCTAGACTGATTTGGATCCATAAAATTTAACAATGTTGAAATAAAAGTAAAGTCACTATACTTAAATTCTACATTCTTTCTTACTATCTCTATAAGAGAGGCTGAAAAGAGGAAAGATTTATTTTTAGTCCAGAGTTTTATGTATTTCATTTATTCTCTGTATTAGTAATATACTAGTACATTTTCCACAAATTAGAAAACTACTTAAAATGCTTTCTTGTTTATCTCCATAATTTTAGTTGACATTTTTTGAAGTAGTTAATTTTGCACACTGAATTAATATTGTCATAATATCCTTACTGAATGATGGCACATAAAAAGTTAATTATTTAAATGAAGTCTACATGACATGCATACATCTATTTAGTTAAATAAAAATTGCCTGAAAGGGCAAAACAATTGTTTTTTGCAAGTTTATAAGTTGACATTGACACTGGTTTTTTACTGGGATGGAGGAATTAGATTAGAATATGAATGAAAAATGGTATTGATATATTCAGGAGGGCATAGTAGCACATGGAACAGCTTGGAAACACAAACTACTGGGAAATCTGAGGAGAGGTTAAACTTTAATAGACAGCGAGAAACTATAAAGATACATCGGCAGTGATAACAGTGAAAATGGGTATTAGTTTGATTTTTAATGTTAGCAAAAAGCCCATCTTTTAAGATAATTTTAAAATTATTAAATATTTATGCCTGCAGATAAATGATCATTACTCATCGCTTTGTTTTCTATAAGGTTATATTCAAGGCAATCTAAATTTACCCGTATTGAAAATTGGTTACATAAATTTGGTTTGTCACTCAAATATATTTCAAAGAAATAGTTGTCCATCTAACATGAAAAGATATAGCATATAAAAAATACATAATTATAGTGCTCGAACTGTATGTGATACTCCATTGCACCCTACTCCATTGCATCCAGAATTTTAAAATAAAAATTTATGGTTTTTTAGAAATTCAAGTTGTGATTGTCATTAAATTTAATCAAGATTGTAAAACTTAAAATCTCGTGGCAGTTTATAGGGAAAACAAGATGCTGAGTATTTCTTAAAGAATCTTTAATTATTTTTTGAATGGATAACAGATTGTGAAGGCCTAAGATGAAATTTTGGTTTATGGTTTTATGATTAGGAATATGTCGTTAGAAAATATTTGGAGATGATAAGAATAGGAGAAAAAATAACTGTCTATTTTCAGATTGGGTGCAACAAACTTTGTTTTGAATGTTACTTGTTTCTTAACTTTCATTTTCACAATATTGATAAGAAAGTTTTCTTAGTTTTAAAAGATGGGGTTAATTTATTTATAGATTATACTTTTTATTCTTCAAAACTTAACTCTTATTGTTGGAAATGTATATAGCCACAGAAGAGGTAAAAACCCAAATTGTCCATTTACTTTGCAAAACTGTAGATAAATATTTTATTGTTTTACCTAGAAAGAACAGGCTTAAATTTAAAAACTAGAATTTTTTAAATAAACATGTTGAAAGGTAATTTTATACTTGTTTATTATTAATTTTTCCTTGGGTAAGTCACATCAAATGTCTCTCTAATCTAGTTAGAATAAATGCCACCAACAAATAAGTTTTCTGTGTAAGAATTAAGTTAATAGAATTAGATAAATTAAATTAATAAATATAAACACCAAGGGTATTCCTGTCAGTAACAGCCATAAGTAATCTTTATGAAGTTCAAGTATGGTAGTTATTAGACTTTTTATTTAAACACTTTGGATTTAATATTAACTAAGTGTAAGTTCCTTTTTTTAAAGATTTGTTTTTATTTATGCATACAAGAATAGGGGTATAGGCCTGAGGTGCGGGGGGTGGAGAGGATTCATCAGAGACAGAGTGGGGAGCAGAACAGGCAGACTGATTGAAATACACTGCCCAGGAGAGCAGCGGGTGAGACAGGAAAGGTCTCCTGCACCATGTGGGTTAGCTCCCTCACCAGGGATAAAACTCAGGCCACAGTGGCTGGCAGCAGCTTGGTAGTGCTGAGACTAAGCCACCATGGAGACCGTATACGTAAATTTCTTTAGGTGTGATCTCTGTGTCACCTGTATCTGCTTGTTAATATGCAGGCTCCTTAGACCAACCTCAAACCTGTTCAGTCTCTCATGGCTCAGATATTTCGTAGGCACACTGAAGTTGAAGAAATGATGACATCTCTTAGCAGGTAGAAGAGGAAGCTTAACAAGTGCCTTAAGTTGCCACTGAGAGTCCATTCAAAATAAGACCAAAATGTCATTCATCCAGAATTAAAATTACTCACTTTATTTTATGTTCACCCCATTTATATCCATTCTAATTGACCCATTTTTCTTTCAGAATTTCTCCTCTTACTCATTTTAACTTTAATAGCCAAACCATTGTCTAGCACAGAGCCTCTGTACAGTTTTATATTCTTTTGCCTCATTTACCAAGCTTTAAATCAGAATCACTCCTTGTTCTCTAGTACTCACAGTAAAGATGTCATCCTTCATTACACACGTCTGCTTAAAAGGTGTAGCTGTTAGGATCTCTGTTCATAATTGCTGATGACCATGGACCTGAAATTTCTCTTAACTTATTCTGAGCACTGTTTTGCCTCAAGGCTCACTCATGGTTCTCTGTATATTACGTATACTTACCAGTTTGTCAAAAAAAAAAGTGGGCATATGTCTCTCGAATTTAGTTAGAACGAATGCTACCAACAAATCTCAACCCCAAGTGAACTCAGCCAGCTTGACATGCCTTTCTTTTGGACTTCAGTTATTCCATTGTTAATATTTAAATAAGTGATGGTTCTCTGCAATAATAGTTTGTTACCTTCCTGTATATTGGTGGCTGTAGTTTATTTACTGTTCCTATAGCTGCTGCTTTCAAGCGACAATCTAAAAAGTATTCAACAAAATAACAAAAAAATTGTTAACTAAGAGATGTGCTTCTGGACTTGTTTTAGCTTATTGATAGTCTTTTTTTTTTTTTTTTTTTTTAACCTCTGACAGCCTGAAAAGGAAAAAAATAGTAATAGTGGTAATAGTAATAGTGGATATGTTCATTGCTCACTGCCCCCATATGTTCCTGTTCCTCCACTATTACAGAGCATTTCACTAATTTAATTTTAGATAAGCTTTTCTTTCTCAGTAAATGTCAAAATTTTGTCTCAAAATTTGAGCATTCAGTATTTATCTTTAAGAAGACTGTTAAAAGATTAGAATAAATGGTTATATAATTTACTTACTAGACCAGATTACTTATGTCTTCCATAAGCCTTTGCTTGAGATGTTTCATTGCTTCAGCTATAACCCTGCTTTAATTTCTCCTTACCTGTGATTATCCCAAGTCACTTTTCTTTCATATGTCATATGCCATTTATTCCAAGAAGCATTTTCTGATGATTTTTCTCCCCCCCCCCAATAGATGTGACTGTCTTCATTAAAAACAAAATTTCTGTGTTCTATTATGGTACTCATTCTTTTACAGAATAATTGTGTGCGTGTGTATGTTCTTTGACAGCTGTGGAAGAAAGTTTGGGAATACAAATTACTTTTTGTTTTACTCATCTTATGTCCTTTGAACAGTTTTACTTATAGATAAAATAAATAGTTGCTTAATTAAAGTGTTTGCTTAATTTGGTATTACCCATTTTATTTGCAAATAGATAAAATCTTATCAAATGTTACTAATTTCTGATCATTTCTTTACAAGTACCAATTATACATGTCTTGTTTGCATTCAGTGTTGTGGTAGGTTGATAAAAACTATTACACTACAGACTATTTTTTTGACGTTTGATGAGATTATTTTGCTCTCACACTAGAGTTAGGTTTGTGTTTAAATTATATAGCTCTTGCTGCGCTATAGTTTAAGTGGTGGATTTAACTAGTACAAAAATACAAATTTATAGGTTAGTTTTTGTATTGTCAACTCTGGTGGGAAATACTGCTTGCTGAATGATGTAGGACATTTGAATCTGGGAAAGCGTGAAGCAGTGATAGGGGACACTATCACTTTAATTTGGTAATAACAGCCTGGTAAAGATTCTGCTTTTTCTTGATCAGTTAATATAAAATTCATTCTTTGAATATATAGAAACAAGATGTATTGTTTTGTGTTATTTCATTTGCAAACTACTTAAATTACTATGAAGTAGGTGGTGATACCCTTGTTTATGAGATGAAAAAACTAAGGCTCAGAGATGTTGAGAGAGTGAGTGGAAATTTAAACCCCAAACTTGGTTTCCACGCCTGTATTCTTAAGCACTATACTACTTAGTTTTTTTTTTTTCCTTTTCTTTTTTTTGGGGGGTGGGGAATACTTTAGGGAATATGAAAGAATAATCACTAAAGGGGTTCTTCCATGGAGAAAAAGCCCTACCAGTTTATGTGATTCTTCACATTTTAGTCACATTTAAATCATGAGTAACAGGAATTCACTACTGAAGGTAGTGTATAAGGTTTAAATGATTCTGCAAAAGAATGTAATGGATATTACTTTGTATTTAGGCGTGAATTACCCTTCACTAAGTCAGCTCATCTCACCAATCCTTGGAATGAACATAAGCCAGTAAAGATTGGACGTGATGGACAGGTTTGTTGCTTTAATTGCTTCTTTGAAAAATGCACACATTTTAATCAGTCCTTTTGGAGATCTTTATGGAAGCACATCGTAATAGCAATTTCTGACAATTTGTGTGAAGATTAAGGAAAAATTTTCTTTATGGTTTATGATTATTGCAATTAAGGCTGATTTACACAACATCTGCATTGTTGAAAGATAGCTTCATATGATTTTAATACGATGAAAGGGAAGAAATTTGAATAAAATTGGTTTTAAATGGTTTTTTCATTAAATTATTGCTGTTTGATGGAGTCTGCACTTTTATTTACATCTTTGGTAAAGTCTTAAATGAAGCGTTATGAGATCAGTATGTATACTCAGATTTTCAAGCCTGCAAATGAAATTAAGTGCAGTGATTTAAAATAAACCCAGCCCTTTGACCATTGTAGTTTCTATATGTACTTTTCATTTCTCATATGTGAAAATGTTGGTAAACTTTAATCTTAATTTTAAAGTCTGTACGTGATGAGTTTGCCTTTGTAGTTGTTATAACACATTAAAGTCAGTGCATTTAACAGCCCATAATTATTAAAGTTGTTGGCACACTCTAGCATGTTTTTCGTTTACTATTTAAGATTGATGACTTTGTCCTGTAATTTTTATATTTTGCACAAAGAAGTACTCCTTTGCAGAGGGCAATTGTCAGATTTTAAGCAACTGCATTTGTGTGTTTAACATGGGAGATTCTACAATTAGTTTTTAAAAATCCATGCATAGCTATTTTAAGTAAATACATGAAACATTTTTTGGAAGGTTATTTCCAAAACTAATTGGGAAAGTTTATTGGAATCCCATGTTATTGTCAACTTTGGGAAAAAAGCCTTCAAATGAGGCTTGTTTTGTTCTTGTATACAGGAAAATGCAAGTATGGTCAAAATTTTTCCTGTTTTCATCTTGTAAATTACTGATTTCCTATTTTAGGAAATTGAACTGGAATGTGGAACGCAGCTTTGTCTTCTATTTCCTCCTGATGAAAGTATTGACTTGTATCAGGTCATTCATAAAATGCGTCACAAGAGAAGAATGCATTCTCAGCCCCGATCAAGAGGACGTCCATCCCGTCGAGAACCAGTCCGGGATGTGGGAAGGTTAGAAACGTTCTTTGGACTGATAATAGGCACATGTATCAGAATAACATGATGGAGGAATATGATTCGTCAAAAGTTTGTCCTGCGGTAAAGAAGAAAGAGAAAATCCTCAAATCAAGCTGCATGGACTAGTTTGTGGCTTCATTGAGGATTTCACATGGTCACCTTGGTCTGAGTCATTTTTCAAGAGGAAAATGGGGATCTTTCCTTATGCAAAAAAATTTATTTGCTAAAGAGCAATAACCAGTTTAGATTAGATAATATTCCAGTAATGCAATGTATACAGTTGAAATGAGGTAGGCATTTGTTGCTAAGAACAGGCTAGAATGGAGGAAGAGAAGGAAGTCTTTATTTGCAAAAATTGTTAATACTTTGTAAAAAGCCTTTTTTTTCAGGTGTGTCTCTGGATAAGCCTTATCAGATATGGGACTTTTATAAAGGATCACTAATGTTTTTTCAGAAGATGACGCCTCATTTAGAGGATAAAATATTTTAAGTTATTTTGATATTCAAGAGGAGCATTACTGGGACTATTCAAATTTTATCACCGTGATGTGTTAACCCCATTGCCAAATATTCTCTAACATGTACCCAGTGAATTCACACATCTTGCTGAGCTGAAAACAATAGGTTCTTTCCAGAGGTGATCAAGTGGCCCTGGGAGACCCGGCAACAAACCAAAAAGAAGGGCTGTTGCTGTGTCTGTTTACAACTTTTCCAGATGCTGGCAGTACCTGTGGACTTAAAGTGTTTTTTAGAGGATCGCCATGGTTATTGATCACTACTTTATGAACTAAACAGCATTTTCCAGGAAAAGGGGGTCTAACTTGTTACAGAATTGGAGAAGTCTTTGCAAAGGACTGATTTAAGCCCTTCTATCCAACACCTTCCCCCTGTATAGATTTGCGTACAGCTAAATCTAAAATATTCTGCTAAAGACTTGGATGTCTGGTTGATGGGATGAAACCTTTGGTTAAGTTTCCTTTTGGTGGAAACATCCTGTGGTAGGTACAGATAATCCAACCAAGAGTCCCCATTTCTTTGAGCTTATCAAGGACACTGTCGAGTAGGTAGGAGGAAACCTGGCAGAGCCCCCTTATTTTTGGCCTAAAAGGACTGAGCACCAAGATGTCTTTTGAAGTTTTAAGCTAAGAGGTTTCCAGTGCAATACAGTATATACAAGTGAAGTTTTTACCTCAGTTTTGCAATGGACTGCAAACTATACTTATTACACCACTACACCTTCTCTCAAGCCTGCCAGGGCCTCCATATATGTATGTGGCTTACAACTTAAAGACAGTAGTTGGACTACTGTATGAACTGTTACTATCATGTTTTATACCGGTCGTAAATGCACTCCCCAAACTACAAGAAAGCGGTATGTTTATTTTTTAAACCAGCTTTTAACTTTAGTCTTATTTATTGTAGATGCAACTGTTTCTATTCTGTTGGGGGCGGGGGTGTTGGGGTTATTACACTTTGCAGTATGAGTAAACTTCTGTTACAAAAGTTAATGAGTGGTTGATACTCTGAAAAAATAGCTGGAAAACTAGTGATACCAGGTTATTACAGAGATTTTTATCTGACATCAAGGGGAAAAGATATTATCTAAAAACTTGGATTTAAAAAAATTGTGTAGCTCTTTATTAAATGCTAAGTGAAATGAAGTGTATTTAATGATGTATTAAATTAACCCTTGAGGTTTATGGAAGACAGTAGAGAGCAGCCCTCTGCAGAGAGTAAAAATTCTTCTACCTTCTAGAGAATACACTTTGAACTCATTTGATGAACTCTGTTAAAACTCTCCCCTATTACTTGCCAGTTTTATTTTAAGACATTGTAGAGAAATCCCCTTAACTCCTAATGTTAAGTGTAGAATTTAGTTTTTCAAAGTATTAAGATTTTCAAACTTTACTGTAAAATCACTTTGAACAAATACCAAATTTTCTGTATGACCGTATGAAGAGTACAACTGTGCAAAGCAGAAGAAAAATACTTAAGAAATTTTTAATTTTTTTTTTTTTTTTTAATAGAGGCATGTTTATTTATTTATTTATTTGTTTGTTTGTTTTGTTTATACATGCACTGGGTACAGTCAGAAGCGCGGGAGGGTGAAAGAATTCACCAGAGCCAGAGTGGGGAGCAGAGCAGGCAGAAGGACCAAAGTACACTGCTGAGGGGAGCAGTGGGCGGCAGGAGAGGTCTGCGCGCCATGTGGGACCCTCCTCCGGTGGCTGGGGAGCAGCCGGGGATCGAACCAGCGCCACAGAGGCCGCGGGCAGCTTCGCAACCCAGCGCTCTACCGCTGCGCCACCTGGGAGGCCCCCTTAAGAAATTTTTAATTGTGTTTACTTACCCTAAAATGATATCAGTTGTTTTATAGAATAAGATTTAGAATTACCCTTTATGTATTAATAGAGACTTTCCCTGTTTTTTTCTTTCCTCCTGAGTGTGGAGATTTTGAGGTAATGTTTTGTTAAAACAGGGTAATTGATTTGAGGACAACTCACTTTTGTTTAGAATAAAAAATGTAATTATCTATTTTGAACCGATTACTCTTTGCTAGTCTAATATCAGGCCATGAGAATTAGAATGTTTCTGGCAATACATTTAAAATTGGTTTATAGTAATTAGATTTAATTATTTAAAGATAATTTAATTACTTAAAGATAATTTATTCACCAATATCTACGGTGTTATTTTGAAGGAAATAATGGGCTATTATTTGTTCTTATTTTTGTCAGAAATTCTTGCTTTTGCTGTTTGTTCTCCCAGCAGTTTTTGGTTTAATTTTTAATGTGTCTAATTTGTGTAGGCGTCGACCAGAAGATTATGATATTCATAACAGCAGAAAGAAACCAAGGATTGACTATGCCCCTGAGTTTCACCAGAGACCAGGTTAATATTTTATAATCCTGCAGATATTTGATTTAAAATTATTTAAAAATACACACACAGACAAAACTTGTGTTGTAATCGTATAGTTTTAAAAGTGAAGAAACATTAGGGCATGACTACTTGAACATTAGGAAATCATTTATAGTTCTCACTTAGTAGTTCCTGCAAACATGTTTTAAGATTAAATGTAGTTAGGGAAAGTAGTGCTCTTACCCGCTATTGTACTTTTTATTCCTAATGCTACGTAGCATTTCGCATGGTTTATAGCTTTGATTTGACAGAGGAATTATTCTATATTTTTCTAAGTAAAAATATTTTTAGAGAGGAGTGGGAAGTATTTGGCTTGTAATCTAAAAAGCAGCTTTTCATCAGTCTTGACGAAATAGAAAGGCAAACTCCTTGAGAAAAGATATTTAAATTAGAGATACACTTATAAAAATTAAACAGCGTGGAAATGGCCCTTTTATTTTAAGTGTATAGATTTCATTTTCGCAACTTTTACAGTTTTGTCTTTCTTGCCCTTAAATTTGCATTTTGAACAAGTGTGGTTGACTTGAATATGACTTGTTTATACTGGAAAGTGGTGAACATTTGTTATAAAGAAATCGTATTACAGTGTCCTTGAGATAATACCTCTGCCCTTACTTTCCTTATAGAGCAGAATGAAGAAAATTTCTATCTAGCTCGATTTGGGGTGTGTATTTAGAAGATCCATATTGAAAACCTCTCTAGCGGTTTATAATTCTGTAATACCAGTAAGTTACTTAGTTACTTCCTAGATTATCATGTTATCTGAGAAGAAAATCCGAAAACGGAATAATACAATAATAGCGTCATTATATTTCATGGGAAGAATTGAAATAAGTGGTAAGGAAGGCTTATTATGATGCCGGAATAAAAAATATAAATTTGATTTACTAAAATGCTTGATGTTTGAACAGGGTATTTAAAGGATCCACGATACCAGGAAGTAGACAGGTAAGTTGGGTTCACTCTTGCTTAGTTTTGAATTACATTCTTGGAACTAGTTTATGAATTACCTGAATTTAGTTTCACAAATCTTATTCCCAACAGACGATTTTCAGGAGTTCGCCGAGATGTGTTTTTAAATGGGGTAAGCAATTCATTTTATATGCTTAGTGTACACAAATCAGGATGTGATTTATTTTGTAGTTCCGGGTTTGATTTTATTTATTATTGACAATGTCATCTTTCATTTTAGTCCTACAATGATTATGTGAGGGAATTTCATAACATGGGACCACCACCACCTTGGCAAGGAATGGTTTGTATTATGTTTTTGCAAGTTACTTAACATCATTATATCTTTGCAAGTATTTTACTTGGGATTTGTTAATTACCTATTAAAACACTGAACTACACATTTTTTTCTGATAAGTAAATTGCATGCTGTTTTTAAAACTAAGAGAGTATTGAATGATTTGTGTTAATAGTACAGACCTAATTGGTAATTGTTACGGTTTATTATTATAATTAATAGCAGTGATTAGCTGTGTCTGAGTTCATATACCTTCCCTTCTCAACTCTTTGCCTTGGGCAAGCTTGATATATTTTTCTTTATTCTTGCTTATGAAACAGCATTTGTTACTTTTTGACTCATTAAACAAAATATTTAGTACCTACTCTGTGCAAGGGACTGTGCTTGCTCTTGTTTATACATGGGTAGATAGACATTATATATGACTTAAAAATCAAATTGGGAGTGGGTCAACATCTGATTGTTGAAAAGTGAAATTTGCAAAATATATGTAACATTTAATATAGTGCTTAATCCTAGTATTCAGTAAATTCTCTGTGTAAAATAAAGTTAATTAAACCCTGTTCTTACATTTAGCTGTATCATTTCTTTTAGAAAACTGGATCCTCTAGAGTATATTTTAAGGTATTGAGGATAGGTAAAGCTTTAATTTCCAAGAAGTTTGGAAGTTTAAATAGTTTAGTGTTTTCATCTTTTAAAAAAATTTTAGAAGCTGCCTGTAATGTGACCTATTCATCTGACTTTCATTTTACTTACAGTACTGTCTACAGATAGGTGAATTACAAGATTTCTTTTGTTTAGGTTCATGGAATTTTTAAAAATTGAAATATGTAATGTCTAGGTACCAACTGGGTTAGTAACCTTTGAATGGCAGCTATTCATTTTATAAAGAAATTTAAGGTTCCTTAACCCTTGGAGTTTTGGGTTTTGTTTTTTAAGAATAGATTTTCACAGTTGTTAACTGATTCTAGAGTCATGATGTAATTAATGTATCCCAGCTTTAGCCCTCACTAACAACATGATCTTAGTTGCTTAAGCAGTTAGTGCCGCAATCTTCCCTTTTGTAAAGTAGAAATCATAGTACCTGTGTTGCAGAGTTGCTGGGAGAATGAAATGAAATATGTTAAAATGCTTAATTAGAACACTATCTGTTCATAATGTTTGCTATTTCTATTGGTATTTAATGTGATATAAAAGTATAAACATGTTAAATCTTAAAAGATGTGTAGTTTATTACATATTTCCAGTGAGAGTATTTTGAAATGGCATTAAGATTGTTTTACTTGGGTGGTTTGGGTAGATAAACTCTAAGAATGGTTTGTTAGTAGGGATATATTTGGTTGATGCTAATGGCAGTGGTTTTCTGTTTTTAGACTCCTTATCCTGGAATGGAACAACCTCCACATCATCCTTATTATCAGCACCATGCTCCACCTCCTCAAGCTCATCCCCCTTACTCAGGACATCATCCAGTACCCCATGAAGCAAGATACAGAGACAAACGAGTAGTAAGTGCATGAGAGGCGGAAGTGTGAGGGACCTACTTGGAATACTGTAGATAATGTGAGGGATACTACATGATTACTAAATGATGAGGAATGATGTACTATTTCATGTTCTTACTACATACTATTTTGGAGTAATTCACAATTTATCTTTATTTTAAAAGGCTAATTTCCTTTGGATTATTTAAATTTTTGTTTCTTTTATTGATGAAACTGAGGTTGCCTAAGGTGAGGTAACTCCTACATGTAAATTAGATAATGTCCTTAGGGATGTAAACATAGTTAATAGAATTTCTTTTTGTACTCGGGTCATCAGTTTTAACTCTGTATAGGGTACTTCAAAACTCTGTCAGTTAAGAGAAAATCTCCAATCTAATTTTATTTCTACCAAATTTTACTACATCTAGTAACCAAATAAATTATTTTGTGTCTCACCTATTATTAGGATGATGCTAGCAAATATCAAATAGATATTAATAAATGCAGAGGAGTCATTATTTCTAATAGTTTGATGTGATTGTGAAAGTTTTTCTGATCACTACAAAACCAGATGAAAGAAACTCGAGTTTGAGGTTTCTAAGAGCTCTGTTTTACTTAGGTGGACTGAATTTGTTTTATTAAATGGCATTCATTTCTTTTTGATAATATTATTTTAAAAATTGTAAGTTGCCTATTGGCATTTGTTAGTTTAATTTTTACATATAAGTTTGCTAGCCTCAGAAAGTTAGTTTGGTTATTATTGAAGAAGGATATAGAACTAGGGATCCCCACTACACATATACGGTGATGAGTTTGTGTTGTACTAAATAAATATCCCTTTATCTTTCCACTTAGATGAAGAACATGCATATTTGAGAGGGCCAGTCAAAGCGGTAGTTTCCTAGCTTACTTTTGAGACCTTTTTATGTTGTTATTTATCGACCCTCTAAACTTAAATCATAAGATCTTTAATATTTAGTAAAACTATTTGAGAATCCTGACTATTTAGTAGATTTTGAGTCGGGTTTTCAGGCACACAAGACAAATATACAGCTTATTCATGAGAAAATTTTACTTTGCTAGATGGGTTGTGGTGTTTTCACAAATGCCTTCTGTAAATGATTATATGGTTTTCAAAATAAGAGGACTTTCTGAGTTTCTTTCACTGAAGTGTATTGTCATTTTTCACAAGTTGTCTTTCATGTACCTTTATAAAGTAAATATTTTGGTTAGTACATATATTTCACAATTACATTCACATACCATATGTGAAAAGTAGTGTGAGATTGTGTTTTTGAAACTTAAATTCTGATTATTGAAGCTGACTTTATACAAGTTCAAATTCAGTAAGTAAAGGTGAATTGAAAACTAAGTAGAAAGCTATAGCAGGGACAACTTACACATCAGTTGCTCATCTTACCCTTCATTATCCACAGCCTTGTGTGTATGGAAATCTGTGGAAGAGACTGCACAATGTTAAGTACATATTTTCTTAAAATCCTGACATTGTCAGCAAAGGCAGTGCAATTTTAAAGAATATCTGGAATGTCACAATTCCTAATTTTACCATAAGAGGGCAGAGTTGGTTCAGTTTAGTTTGTAGACTCAAAGGAGGGAAAAACATTGATGGCCTTAAGCATTGTAATTGGCATCATGTATGTGTAATAATTACTGCTTATCACTAGCTGATTTCTTTGACTTAAATGAGTAAGAAAGTTACTTAAAAAATTATTTTGTAGGAAACTGTATGAGGTGATTTTTCACAGCGGTTGGTGCATTTTTCTAGATTGTTTCTCCAGATGATAATTAGAATATAGGAACTCATAAATTTCATTGGGACTTTTGACATACCTAATCCATTGCTTACCTTTTCTAGCATGATTATGATATGAGGGTGGATGATTTCCTTCGTCGCACACAAGCTGTGGTCAGTGGTCGGAGAAGTAGACCCCGTGAAAGAGATCGGGAACGAGAGCGAGACCGCCCTAGAGATAACAGAAGAGACAGAGAGCGAGATAGAGGACGTGATAGAGAAAGAGAAAGAGAGCGATTATGTGATCGAGACAGAGACCGAGGGGAAAGAGGTCGATATAGAAGATGATGCGCTTTTGGAAGCACTGATTGTTTAAAGATAAAAAAAAAATCTTGTATTTTTTTTGTGTGTGTTTGCAAGTAGTAAATTTATTTTCAGCTGTCTACTTAAAAGTTCATTGTGTAGAAGGATTTATTATGACCCTTTGTTCCAAGCATGCAGTATAATAAGAACTGGAAAAACTCAAATCCTCCAAAAATGCACAGTTGAAAATTTGAGTTGACACTTTTATTGGGGCAGAATGGAACAGTCTAAGAATGTAGATATTGATTCATTCTCCATAAATGTTCATCTACTTATAGTGTGTTCATCTTAGAGGTTTTTTTTTGTTGTTTGTTTTTCTTTCTTTCTTTCTTATGGATCTCGATTGATGACTGCCATGATATTTTGCTTTGTTGTGTTCCTAAATGTAGTTGCACACGGTTCAGTAAAAATAATGCTGCTATCAAGTATGCAAATATTGAAGTATGATGGTTTGTATGGCAGTGTGTAGCAGCCTCTTGGTTTCTCCCCTTCCCTCTTTTTTAAATCTTAAAGTCATTTTTTTGTTTTCAGTCTTCAATGATGAGAGCAATATTAAGAAGACATAATTTTTAATATTTTTAAATAAAAATTCAGTTCAGTAGCATGGTTGACGCTATTGTTTAGCCTTTCCCTCCAAACTGTATACATTGGCTTGGAATGTTCACAACTTGCGTGTGTGGCAGCAGAAGATAATTCCCATATTCTACATTGCTACTGTTTTGTATAAAATAAATTGGTAAAGATTGACACTTATTTGTTGTTTTTCTTTATTGTCTGGCTACAAGTTTGTTTTCTCTTATGTATTAGTAGATGTAAAAGGATGTATTGTGTCTAGGAATTATAGGAACTTTATTTGCCTTTCTTGCAGATCATTTTTGCAGAAATGATTGAACTAGGCAAATTAAAAAAATATATCTGATATAAGAATTAATGGTACACCCTGGAATATATTAATATTTTGTTAGGTATTTATTCCTCTGGTAACATCTACTGAGGTCACAGGATTGTTTACTCCAGAATTTCAACAGCCTCCATCTTCAATAAGTAAAATGAAGTTAAAGTTATGTCCTACTTTATACTTTAAGGATACACTTTATAAACACTTAACCTTCTTTCAGGTAGTATGTATTTTAAGTCAACTGTCAAACCTTCCCAATTACAACAAACTAATGTAGAAGAAGAACCATTTAAAACAATTTATGAAAGATAGGCATTTCAATTTTTTGAGTTACACCGGAAGCTTTGACCTTTAAAGCCAAATATTTAAACATTTGAAATATTTGAATAGTTGACCATATTTATAAAACATTGTAATAAATAAGTTTCATGTTTATATTTATTAGCCTGAAAAAGGTAAATGCAGGCATTTTAGTCTTGAAACTTAAAATTATTATTTTAGACATTTTTGCCTTTGTTTTCTCACTGTCATTTAGAATATTTTCCCATGCAGTTATAATGAGTATTTTTATTAACTATTTCATATGTAAAACCTAAGCATTATTTGCATTCTGTGCAGTGTGTTAAATAGGAAAGAAATTTAATTATGTTAGGAAACAGGTTCTAGTTTCATCATTGCCTTTAAATGAGTTGGTTAGTCATTTGTCAAATCATTTCACTCATACTTTATGTCAGTATCCATCAGTAAGTTATGTAAGTTAATATCAGGGATTTTTCAAGTAATTACAGAAGAATTTCTAAGATTTCAAAGAATTACTAAAAATGTTTCAGAAAACCACTTAAAACTAGTTGGTAATATTAAAGTCATGTTCCTGAAATAATAGAAATAAATAATAAATTCTTTGAGCAATTATGTAAAGTTACATTGTGCTTCTATGTGCTTCTATGTACTGACTGACTTCCCTTCCTGTTTTTAATGATAGGGAGATAGGCCCAGAGAGATTCATAACTTACCCAACACTGTAAAAATTTCTGTTGATGGAGCCAAAATTTAACCCATTTCCTACTGAGGGTCTCAGCGGGTCTTTATACGTTAAGGTACCGCCCTATCGCTAAGGCTATAATATCAGGAGACTCTTCTATCTATATGGCCTGCAGCTAGAGACCAGTTGCTTTCTGGTAATTAGTTGTTAGAACTTGTTTTCACCTAGAAACTCATAAGGTAATCAACTTTGTAATCAAATGTGTCTACTGAGACATGAACAAAACAGCCTTCCAAAACTAGCAACATGAGTAACATCCATCTGCAGAGGTTATTTGGTCTAAGATCCCGTGGGTTTACCCCCATTGGAAGTGAATGGTTAAGTGGTGGGGTAAACTGAACATTTATGAACAATTTCTCGGGCTGTTTCTCTAGTCAGCAGAAACTGTCTCTGTAGTGAAGCGGCATTTTGATGATGAAGGGCATGATCATTAATAGCTTTCTGTATCGAGAAAACAGCTTTTTGAGTTAGCAAGTTGGCCAATTTATTTCCACGGGCTAGAGGTCCTGGCAGTTTTGAATGACCACGAATGTGATCAACATACACTTTAGATGTCTTAGATTTAATCAAACCTTGTAGCTTTAATAGCCGTGGGGCAATGGTAGTTTTAGCATCAGCAATTACAGCAGTCTCAATATCAGGAAATAATCTAGTTAAATACTGGGAATCAGTAAAAAGATTAAATGGCTGGTTTTGTAAGATTTTAAATATTGCAAGAACTGCAAATAATTCATTTTTGAGCCAAGGTTTTAGATTTGTTTGTCATTGATAATGAAAGCAGCCTTGCCATTGGAGGAGCCGTCTGTAAACACAAATGCAGCTGGTTTCACCGGCAAAAGCACAGTATTGTCAATGGTTGGAAAAATAAAAGTCTGTTTTTTAAAGAAATGAAGCACAGGGTTGGGAGGTAAATGAAACCTTATTTCTCCCGAGAAAGACTGTAGGGCCACTTGCCAATCATTATTTAAGCTAATTAAATCATTAAGTTGTCCTTTTTTATAAGGTTGAATAACAGGAAATTTTCGGCCAAAAAGCTCGATGTTCTTATGTCTTCCTTTAACAATTTAACATAGCCTCTAGGGAGGCATGGGGCAAACAACCTTTTTTACTGTGACTGGCAAATGTAACCACTCTAATGGCCCCAGTTGGCGTGTGTGAGGTGGCTAAAATTATAAATTTTCATGGCATGGTATAACCTAGCCGTAAGTTGTTGATAAGTGCAACATTTACCTTTTCTAAGGTTTGTGTTGCTTATGTTGTCAATTGTCTAGGGGAATTTGGGTTAGAATTACCTTTTAACACATCAAACTGGACGTAAATCAGCAGTTGTTAATTGCAAATGAGCTTTAATTTATGTCTTCAAGTAGTTTTTGAAAATCATTTAACGTTTTTAAACAGTCCCTAACTGCAGCTTTTATGGTGACATAGTCAAGGAATGAACCACCCTTCCTAAATAATTGATTGGTGGAGACGTTTGAATTTTCTTTGGTGTCACCACAAGCCCATAACTTTGTCGCAAAGCCACCAAATGCGTTAAAGCCTGATTTAGCAAATTTATTTGAGCATTGTTAATTAGAATGTCATCCATATAATGAATATAGTAAATAGAATGATATTCCTTTCTAAAGGATGACAAAACCATGTCTACAAATTTTTGACATAAAGTTGGACTATTTTTCATGCCCTGGGGGAGAACTGTCTACTTAAAACGTTGAAATGGCCTTTTTAAATTTACTTATGGGACACTAAAGGCAAACCTTTTGCAGTCTTGGGGAGATAAGGGAATGGTAAAAAAGCAATCTTGTAAATCAATAACAATAACATGATCATTTTTAGGGATAGTCACTGGAGAAGATTTTAGTTTTGACTCCTGGCTGGCTAAAAATTAAACAAGCATTAGGCAAATTAATAAAAAATTAGAGTACCATATAGATATTATGTACATTTTTTACATATATATGACTCAATAGGAAAGACAAAAGTATTTTTTATACCAGAAGTTTTTTTTTAAATAAACACATTTAAACAAAGTAAATTATTAATATTTAACATAACTTTAAGGCATATATGCCCTGAATTAGATCATAAAATTTGAACTAGTTGTTTATTAAAAAAAAATTTTTTTAATCATGATTAAGATTTGTTTCTATGAGAATTTATATAGGCGCCATTTATAATTAGTCCTCTGGAGATAAAAAACAAAACAAAACACTAAAACAGACATAAAGACAAACAGATATAGAGATCTCGATGTACATTTAAAATTTTGGCCATGTGTAAATATTTTAAGATAATTTTAGCAATATGTGTGAAGATACTGAGGTTTTTAATGAGTTAAAAGCTAAAATTTGTGTAGAGAATAAGTGTCTAATCTTAATTATTACCAAAGACCTTGGGCTCAGAAACCACAACAGTCACGGCAGTTTTTATTAACCTTTTTTAGATAAGAAAATATTTTTCGAGTTTATATTTTTAAGAAATTATTCTTTGGCTTTAAGTTGTTAACTCTTTATCTCATTGAGAACGGGAATATTTTAAAACATAAAAGAACGCTTATCTTGAGAACAGGAGAAGAGGTGAAATTTTACAGTCTGCCTGTTTTTAGGCTTTTATCTAAATTTGAGGTTTAGAATTTAGTTCAAAAATGTCTGTATTATTGTTTTGTATTTTACCAGGTTAATTAGTTTTAACATGAAACTTAACATTTTACAGGCCCAATAAGTAAATTTAAAAACTTTTATTCAACTAATAAGCATTTTTGTATAGCTTGTTAGCAAGTCCAAAGTAACTCAGCAATTTTTACCTTAGACAATGTAGACTTTAAAATCAGAAAAACACAGGGAAATAGAACCTTTTTTTTAAGAATGAACTAAAATAGTTTTTTAAGGTGGACGATGGAAGAGTCCAGTTCCCTACAGCAGGAAGGCAGTAGAGACCTGCCAGTGATCTCAACAATGGAGAAAAAGTCCAGGCAGCTGCTTGTTGAGACCAGGGGCAGCCCCACCCATCTGCTGCAGTGGGTTTATACCATTTTAATAAAAACCTTTTAGTTATATTATGGTCTTATAGTCTCATATAGTCATATTTAACCATTTTTAATCACTTTAACATTTGTGAATGAACTTTGAATACTATTATTTAGAAATACCTTTATTTGTTTATTTTTTTAAATGGCAAAACTCTAGTGGGGGGGAACTTTAGTGGGGGGAACCTAGCCTCTTCCCCAAATAATTAACAGGAAAAGTTTGAAGCATTTTCTCTTTTATTTATAGGATTATATTATATTATTTTTCACTTGTTTTGAGTTTTTATTTTTATCTCCTAACAATTTTAGCCAAGTCTGGGCTGGAAATTTGGGCTGGAAATTAGTTTGGATTTTGGAATGTTTTATAATTAGGAGCCGACACCCCCGCAAGTAGGTCAGTACGGGCTCTGGAATCAATTTTTGACTTTTGAAAAATAATTTCATCATCTGATAAGTCCTGATCATTTTCCCTAGTACACCAGGCTATTTTTTCTTTACTTTTGGCTTTGTACCTGTCGGTTTTGTTTATACGAGGCTGTCAGCTGAGGACCCTTTGATGTCTTCCAGGGATACAGACAGCCTTATTTCTCTAAAGTTTTTTATCTTTTTAAATTCAGACCCTTGATCTGGCATGTCTTGTAGCAGTCCCCATAGCGAAAAGGCATCTACGGGGACCTTTTTGGGTCCATGGAGAGTAGGTTGTCATTTCCTCTCCTACTCCAGCCCAAGTTCTCGCATCCAGAGTTTCATCCCTTGGAAACCAGGGACAACACATCTCAACAAAATTTAGGAAACTAGCCATTTGTGCATGGGAGGTCTTAAGACCTCTCTTAACAAGTGTATACTTAACTATATCAATAAAGAATCTTTCCCTAGACTCAATATGGCCCATGACGTCTCAATCGATGACCCCCACTTGTCCAGTTCTTGATTACTGCTCCCCACCTTACCCTGTTTATTCTCTACAGGGAGGTATGCGCCCTACCCTATGGAGCAGATCCTATCCGTCTCCGTAAAGGAAAGAAAATTTACCTTTTAGGTCCCTGTTTCAGGCGCCGCTTGCTGGAGACCAGCTTTCGGCAACATGTTGGGTCAGGTGTCCCTGAAAGGATGAGACGGCCTAGGCGAAACTTTCAAGGGCTGAAGGGAAGGGGAGTGAGGTAGACACAAACACTTTCATATTGATGAAAGCATCTCCTACTGAGGTTCTCAGGGGGTCTTTATACGTTAAGGCAAGCGATGGGATTATATCATCGTATGCATAGAAGCAAAACAAAAACAATTAGTACATTCCTTTCCCATAGACATTTTGGCGCCTACGTGTTTTTAAGAAAAGAAACGACTTTAAAAGTTAATAGATAATTAAAATTTAGACTCATTATTTCAGCCTAAACAACTACCTAGGTCAGTCCTTGGTGCCGCCCTATCGCCCAGTCTACAATATCAGGATACTCCTCTATCTATATGGCCTGCAGCTAGAGACGAGTTGCTTTCTGGTAATCAGTTGTTAGAACTTTTTTTACCTAGAAACTTCTAACGTAATCAACTTTGTGATTCATTATAAGGCTTCTCTATGGAACTTCCATATGAGGAATATTATGATCAGCTCTTGGTTGCTTATTAGACATGCCCTTGTACAATAATTATTTCCCATTGTCAAGTGGGCCAAATTATTCAGTGTTTAATTTTTAAGCAAATAATTTTCCATGCCATGTACTATAATATTTTTATATGTATAATTTATTGCCCAATGTATATTCCATGAGGTTTTTTCTTTTTATGACCAAGAACAAAAAACAAAGGGATGTTTAATCTTCAGCCCCACGGTGTGAGGCTCTTTAAACTTCGGCCCCACAGTGTGAGGCCCTTTTCTCAGCTGCTTGCCAGTGTCTTACCTAGCTGGGGCAGCAAGGCCCCCGCAGTATTATTTGAAGACATAGCCCACCTCACTGAGAGGCATCATTTCTTGTACTCGACCGTGTTGAGTCTGAAAAATATATACAGCAGAAATACGTGTTGAAGATAAAATTCAATTATTCAAAGTTCAGAAATTCAGTCAGGGATTTTAGTAAGCATTAAAAGGGAATGAAATTGAATTCAGGGCTAGCAATTCTTTTTTGACTTTTTTTTAAATACAATTCTCAGGTATCACCTAAGTGTTGCTAAAATGGCCATCATCATCTCCAGGCTTCCATTATCCATAAAATTCTCAGTGTCAGAGATAAGAAGTTTTCATATAAAATTCCACAGTTTCTAGCAGTGCTGGTGTCATGGAGCCAATTCTGATCATATCAAAAGTGTCCTGGGAAATGGGATTCTTTGACTAGTCAGCTAGGGAGCAAGAGAGGGAAGTGCATCATCACCTCCATGGGGATACTTTAGAAGGGATCGTGCCCAAATGACATTGATAAAGTAACATAACTGATAATTTTTTTCATTCAAAATATTTTAATATAAACATTACTTATAAACAAAACCAAATAATGTTGATATTTTGGTTTTAAAAAATTCATGGTTTCTCTAAAACACTAAGATGCCACCTCAATAGTGATAGCTTCACATTTTGCAGTCTCTTGATTGTGCATGTCACATGTAAAGATCCATCCCTTTTCATACTAAGAACAGCTAATATATCACGTAATCCATTTTCTTTTTTATCTAAATCCTGGAGGACAACCTGTGCAAATTTTTTCCTCTTGTGCGGAGTTTTCCCCCTCAGACTCATAGAGTTCCAGGCATACTGATGATATAGTTCCAGGGGCTTGTAATGTGTGTTGTCTTCGAGCTGGCAAAGGAGTCCCTGATGGAAACAGTACTGTGAGACTGTTGGCTCCTGATTCATCCACTCTAACTAAGTATCTTTGGCTGAACAGTCTATCTTGAGAGTCTTCCACTGAAAGGCTTTCTTTCCCAATAAGAATTCCTGCTTCTATAGCAGCACCAATAGGGATAACCTCATCAGGAGGAATGGAATTTAGAAGCTCAACAGCTGGGAAAAGATCTTTCATCAGTTGCTGTAGTCTTGGGATTGGAGAAGACCCTCCACAAAGGGCAATGTTGTTGATATCATCTGCTGAAAATTCACTTTGTTCTAAGAGTTCTCTGATTGCATCTATGCACTTAATAAAAAGTGAACAGAGAAGCTCAGATCTTGCTCTGGACGCATTGCAGTCAAAATCTTGACCTTCATATAATGAATCGAGGAAACAATTAGCACTTCCTAAGGTTGACAAATAATGTTTTGCAATGTCAGCACTGTTCATCAATTTCATCATGGCTTGGGCATTTCCTTTCACATCATGTTTGAAAGATCTCTGAAACTCAGAAGCTAGATACTGTGCTAAGGTTTCTGTGAAATGTGTACCTCCAATGTTGTCATCAGTATTTGTTGAAAGAACTTGATATATTCCACTGTTAACCTCTATGACACTTATAGATTAGGATGTTCCTCCAAGTTTATACACCAAAATACTGCTTTTTCCAGTGGGGGAGTCTTGCTCAATTCCATAAGCCAGAAGAGCTGCAGATGGTTCATGGATTAGCTGCAAAACATTAAACCCACCAGCTCTTAGCTTCCCCAAGAGCATTTTTCTGCTTTTCCCCAAAATCAAATGGAACAGTAATAACAATATCATTTGCATCTGAGCCCAAGACAGAATGTACTGTTTCTTTCATTTTGCAAAATATCAGTCTGGCAACATCTTCTGGGTTAACAAATTTTGTTTCTTCTCCCATTTTTTTCAATGACTAAACATTTACTTTCCGCCACGTATTTCTGAGCTTGTGGATCATCAGAGCTTCTGTCAAGGTCAAGGATCTGCTTTACTATCATCACTGTATTTGAAATATTTCTCATTCTACTTTGTTTTGCTGCCAATCCAACAGCCTCTTCATTTTCCGAGTAAGCAACAACAGCTGGAGAAAGTCTGTCACCTGCATCATTTGCAACCACATCAGCCCCGCCATCCCAAGACCCTGAGGCCGTCCTGCAGCCACGTCATCCCCGGGAGCGTACCTCTCCAAGCTCCTGTGCCTTTCCACATCCCAGAGACGCCCGTGGCCACCTCGGACCCTCACATTCCCGAGACCGTCCCATAACTGATAATTCTTAATACACATCTCATATAGAACTAGCATCTAGATATCTAACAATAAGGATATTTTGTCAGCATGGTATATCTTCTCTCTGCTCATGGATATTTCTTTGTCCTGCTATCGAAAGACTTGATTCTGAAGCAATTAGATCCTGCTTTGTCATACCCTTTAAAATTAAGACCCTAAGGCAGTTAGATGTATGGAATATTAAGGAGAAATATAAATTGTCAGCTAGAGTTCTTGTATCCCATGGAAAGGGTGACTAACACGAATCACTGATTTATTTTTAAAGATTTTCATTTGAATAGAAAGCATTCCTAATGCAATTTGGTATATATCTTAAAAATTGAGGCAGATGTGTCACTATTGGCCCAAACTTTTAGATAATCAAATACCTTCCAGGAAGAAGAATCTTAGCTTAAACAATTCATAGTATTCTGGGGTTCATCTAGTTTTTGACTCCTCTGTTTCTAAGTCTAATGTGTTACCCTTTCATTTTCTTCTCTGGATTCTGAAAGACTGTTTAGTCCTGCTAACGATATTTAGGGCATAACAAATTAGCAGTGTTCCAGATCTTGACTTCCACTGAGGTAACTCAAAGGAACTTTTTTAAAAAAAATGTATTTCCTCTTTGGCAAAATGCGTTTTAAGTTGTTCTGCCCATTTCCTGACTGGATTGTTTAATTTTGTTTTTGCTGAGCCATGTGAGTTCTTTGTGTATCTTTGTGATCAGTCCCTTATCAGTTGAATGGAGTGCAAAGATTTTTTCCCAATCAGTGGGGTGACTCTCTGTTTTAGTTAATGTCTCTTTGGCTGTACAGAAGCTTTTCAGTTTGATGTAATCCCAGGTGTTTATCTTTGCCTTCACTATCACTGCTTTGGGTGGTGAGTCTTTGAAGATGTTATTGCAATGTATGACTGGATCAAGAAGATGTGGCATATATACACAATGGAATATTATTCAGCAATCAAAAAAGATAAACTGCTGTCATTCACAGCAACGTGGATGGAGCTAGAAGGAATTATGCTCAGTGAAATAAGCCAGAAGGAAAAAGAAAAATATCGGATGGTTTCACTTATAACAGGAATATAGGGGAACCAAATAAGACATCAGTGTAAAAAAAATAGTAACAGTACAAACCATAACAAAGCAAAATAGACTTACAAATCAGAGACATACTGCAGAGGAGGAGGAGGAAGAGGGATCAGAGGGAGGAGCCCAGGAGATTGTGGTGATGGTGCACGGGTGCCTTGGGGAAGGAAATTCTATGGGGACTCAACCTGAGGGGGTAGGGGGAAGCAAATATTGTTACAAAAATAAATTATAAAAAAAAATTAAAATGTATCCAGAAGATCCCATCATGCCAGGTGCTTTTGACTTTGCTACAGCAAACCTTCCAGAGTTTCAAAGGGATTCCTATTGACTTTGGGTGTGAACTCAGTTTTTGTTTTTGTTTTTTTTTTCTTTCTAAGTCCTGGTACCCTCGAGAAGAGGAAGCCCAGGTGGAATCTGATGAGACCAACATTGTTCTTATTTTATTTTATTTTTATTTTATTTATTTATTTATTTATTTATACAAGCACAGGGTACAGTCAGAAGCACAGGAGGGGGAGAGAATTCTCCAGAGCCAGAGCGGGAAGCAGAGCAGGCAGAAGGACCGAAGTACACTGCTAAGGGGAGCAGCGGGCAGCAGGAGAGGTCTGCGCGCCATGTGGGATCCTTGCCCGGTGGCCGGGTAGCAGCCGGGGATCGAACCGGCACTGCAGAGGTTGCGGGCAGCTTCGCAACCCAGCGTTCAACCACTGCGCCACTGGGGAGGCCCTGAACTCAGTTTTTGAATAGAAATTTTAAATTGGCAAGTAACTGGCTAATGCCAAAAAATGCCTGCTTCTCACTTTTATAGTGTTTTACAGAAGTGGATGAGAATTTTTTGTACAAAATTAAGACTTTTAATATGGAAGTAATCGTAATCGTGTTTTCCTCTGTTTACCTTGTGAGATTTTTTCAAAATTTGAAATGCATATAAAGTATTTATATGGACTTCCTTTTTATGATTTTGGATAAAGTTACCCCATTTATGCCATTTACTTTCTATTTTTTTTTTTTTTATTTCAGCATCATTGGTTTACAACACTATATGATTTGGGAGTCTGGTCAGATGACACCCTTCAGGTGTATGTTGGCATTCCACACCCACCACCAAGGCACCCGTAGTCCTACACTATTATTTCAAAATCACAAACCCATGTTCTGTTTTATAGAAAAATTCCCAATTGCTGGGGCTCTTTTCATACTTTGTAAGCAGGTGTTTTTAGAAACATTTATACTTTCATTGCAGCCTTAAGATCAAATAGTTTTGAGGCAGAATTAGAGAACAGATACCACTGCCTCATTTTATCAATGTTTAAATAATGGTTATAAAGTGAATGTTACTGATTTCTTGCAGAGCTTCCGTTCATTTTTTTGTTCATCCTAATAGTACTTCAGTTATCACTCAAGTATCCCACTCACCTGAATCCATGTGATCGAGAATAGCTGACCCTCCCCTATCCTCAGAGAGTGAACTTGATTAGTCTGTATTTTGGATTTTCCCATTTCCTAAGGATTTCCTAAATCAATTGGCATAGCATTCCTTTTGCTGAGATTTAACTTAGAATTGGAAGGTTTATCAGTGAAATGCCATTGGAATTTTTCAGAGAACTTCTAGGAAGGAAATAGGTTTACTTGCTCATAGAAAGAGAGAAACTTTTTCACCTCAGGAGGTGAAAAATTGTGAAATGGAGCTAAATTGTGAAAATGAAGCCTGGAACTTTTGTGACTTCAGCTTCAGGTAACTGGTTTAATGATAAATTCAACAAACAAGAAGACAAAGCCACAAACATATTGAATTATGGAGTAGGGTAGAACTTTTTGTAAACTTTGATGAACTTTACTTATTTGGACCTTGACATCCTACAAAGATTCTGTAAGATAGCCAAGGGTTATACAAATGGAAAATCACTGAGAAGAGTTCATGGATCTGAATAAAACAGAGTGAGAGTGCAGGATCAATAGGAACAAACCTATCTCAATAAAAGAAATTACACTTCAGCTCACCAGAACTCGTACAGGGGCATTTTGCAACTGAATACCTCAGATACCAATGTTGGTGGGGTGAAAGTTACTCAGTTCATTGGCGTTCCCCTGTGTAAAGGAGGAAAAGAGAAGGGAAAACTTATGTTGCCACATTTAATTCTTTTTGGTAGTTGATTCCAAGTGTTTTAATTGCTATCATGCAATAAAATCAGCTTTTGAATCACACTTTTAACCCAAGAGCCCATAATCTTCAGAGAGTAGGAAAGATGAGCTTATATTCTTTTCTTTGCTTGGGAATGTGTTTCTGGTGGCAAAACAGCAGTCCAGATGGAATGTTGATTAGAAGGAAAGCAAAAAAAACAAACAAACAAACTTAAATGAAGCATATTCCGTTTTCTTAGAATTGGAGAAAAATACAATTTAGATTTTGAAAGTATTCAATACAGCATGCCAATAAATTTATATTAATTGAATTAAAACATGTATTAAACATTTACAATGGGGCACTTTGGGGGGGATACATAAATAAAAAAGATAATCTCTACCTTCAAGGAGATTTAAGTCTCATATGGAGAAAAGATACATATACAAAGAAAGTATGAGTATGAATTCAGGTGATGAAGCAGGAAGGGAAGGGGAAATGGGTTAGAGTTAGAAATGCCATAGATAGGGGGTGATGGATCTTGAGAATGAGTATGGTTGAAATGAAAACAAGAGCCAAAATTCCCGTTGTTATTTGCTGGTGTTTGATTTCTTTAATACTTTGGAAATTACTAAAAGTACATATTGTAATTATGTATTGAAATTGCAAGAGTAAACATCTCCTTAAAGACTAAAACAAAAAGTACATACATTACATACAAAAAGTAATACTGTTTCCACCCTTATAATTTTCATTGGTAACATATTAACATTTTTACGTTTATTCTAAGCTTTTCTTTATGTTATGCAGTAATTTGTATATTGTTTAAATTATTTCAGAATGAGATCTATTTCTGCAAATAGATTTTTTTCTACTTAAACTATTATGAACATTCTTCCAAGTAAGATGCATATTGACTGTCTTTTTTCTTAGACAATTGAAAAATTTATTCTATTCTTAGACAATTGAAAAATTTATAGTTGTTGCTTTTACAACTGTGCTCTAATCAATAGTCTTTAGCTCTATTTTTATAATTATACTATTTTTCTGTAAGATAGTGATCTTGATGTGTTTTGGTCATTTTACATTTTGATGGGTATTTTCAAGTTGTCTTCCAAATAGTTGCACACATTAAACATTCTATGAGACTTTCTTGTTTACTATATGCTCTTCTCAGCACTGGAAACTACAGAGCCCTTAAATTCCAGCAAATTTGACAGAAGAAAAATAATTTCATTTTTGTATTTATTTGCATTCCCTTAATTATATATTAATTTGAGAATCTTTTCATAAATTGGTTTAATTACTTATAATCCTGATGGTTGCCTTTTCCCATTCCCTCTTCATACATATAAAGGGACCTTTTGATTATACTTCAATATAAATAATGTTCATAATGAATATGAATTAGTGGTTTATGTATAATCAATGTTCTCTTCCAATGATAGGTTTTTAATTTTGTGATATCTCCTTCCACATAGAAGTTTGTCTTTCAGTTAAATATGTAAACAATGTGTTTATTTATGGATTCTTGTTTTGTACCATTTTCACTCCAACTTTCACAGAAGTATTCTGTGAATTTTTTAGATAAGTTTTTATAATTTTAAAGTGTTTTTATATTCAAATCTGTAATCCAATCTGAAATTTATTACTATGAGACTATTGTATGGTGATCTCATTATGTAATTGTCCCAGTACCATTTATAATTGAGTGATCATGTCTGAATGATTTTTCAAGACCCTTTGTTATGGCCTGAATTTACATGCTCCTGGCTCTGTTTTGGACTCTACTCTGTTCATTGATCTATTTATATATCTCTGTACCAGGATGATAGTATTTCAATAACTATGGTCCACTCTGGTGGCTACTCTTTATTTTTCAAACTTTCACTTATTTTTGTGAATTTAATATTCCATAATAATATAATTTTTTGCCTTTTAAGGGTTTTGAAATAAATAGTTCAGATTTTGTGAGAATAAATAAATGTTTAATTTACCCACTCAGGTACACTATATTTCTTTCCATTTTTTTTCTGTTTGTTTTAGACATTATTTTGGTAGGATTATTTTTATTTCCTTTATGGTTGTTGTTGCTGTTGTGGTAAGTTTTATTTTTTTTTATTTACTGTTTTCTAAGATGAAAGTGATTGATTTTTAACACTGATATTATATTTGGCCATCTTATAGAATTTATAATAAACTATAATAATTTTTAGTTATGTGTATTTTTTTCTCAATAGACACTATATATCCACAAAAGACAAACTCTCTGTGTTCAACATTTTATCATTTATATATATATATATATATATATATATATATATATATATACACATATTTTGAAAGATTTTGAAATACATACAAGAACTGGAGTGTAGGCCAGGAGTGAGTTGTGGAGGGTGGGTGTGTGTGAGAGGGTTCCCCAGAGACAGATTGAGGAGCAGAACAGACAGAGCTACTGAAATACACTGCTGAGGGGAGCAGTGGACAAAACAGGAGAGGTCTGCTGCTCCATTTGGGTCAACTCTTGGAGCCAGGGATGGAACTCACTGCAGTGGCTGCCGATAGCTCCAGGAAGGAGACCCCTCATTTTCATATTTTTTAAAAATTGAAGTGGTCAGGGCTTCCAGTACAATACTGTATAATTAAGGTTGACAACTAAACATACTTGTCCAGTTTTTCACTTTCATAATGATACTGTTCGCCATAGAATTAATAGTCTTAGCTAAAGCAATTACAAGAAAGGTAGAAAAGAATCCAAGTTAGAAAAAAAGAAGTAAAATTGGGCCTCCCCATGGCTCAGTGGTTGAGCACTGGGCTGCGAAGCTGCCCGCAGCCTCAGCAGCACCAGTTCGATCCCCAGCCGCTGGCGAGGGTCCCACATGGCGTGTAGACCTCTCCTGTTGCCCGCTACTCCCCTCAGCAGTGTATTTCGTCAGCCTGCCTGCTCTGCTCTCCACTCTGGCTCTGGTGAATTCACTCACCCTCCCGCGCTTCTGACTGTATCCAGTGCTTGTATAAATTAAAAAAAAAAAAAAAGAAGCAAAATTATGAACATTTGCAGATGCCATGATAGTATACACAGAAAATGCTAAAGACCAGTAAAAACTATTTGAAAAAAAAATCCGTATGGTGACATGACAGGGTACAAAATCAATATGCAAAAATTGTTTGCATTCCTGTATACAAATAAATTGGAAAAGACATAAAAAATCATCACATTTATTATTGCTTCAAAAAGTATTAAGGTCTTAGGATTATGCTTTAAAAAGGGGGTGAAGGATCCTTACAATGAGAGTTATAGGACATTGTTAAATAGAAGAAACAAAGATATGGATAGATATTTCCTTTAACAATGCCCTACAGTAAGGACATTGTAAGGGTCCTTACGTGAAAAATTGTTCATCACTTTTTATAAGGCGTTGCCTAGAAAAATCACAATGAGATACCACCACAGAGCTGTGAGAACTGTCCATCTCAAATGACCAGAAACAAGAAGTGTTGGCGAGCGTCTGGAGAAAAAGAACCCTCATACAAGTGGATGGTGGGAATGTAGACTGGTCTATCCCTCATTGAAAACAGTAAGGCAGTTTCTCAAAATATTAAAAATAGATCTAAAATACTTCACCAATTCCATTTCTAGCTAATTACACAAAGAATGCAAAATTGTAATAGAAAGAGATACATTCACTCCTTTCATTGCAGCACTATTTACAGTAGCATGTTGTGGAAAGAATCTAAGTGCCCAATGATAGATGACTGGATTAAGAAAATGTGATATGTATATACAATGGAAAACTATTGCTCTATAAATAAATGACGAGATCTTTCATTTTGGATCAACATGGATGGACATGAAAGGACTTATGTTAGGCCAAATAAGTAGAAGCAGAAAAATACTGGATGATTCACTTCATATAGGGAATATATATCAAAGGAACACACAAAACCTAAACTTCTGAATCATATATAATGATATTTAACATGTTACATCAAAAAACATAATGCAATTAAAAATAAAAGTGAAAGCCAAGCTAAACCAAAGATCAGAATGCAATTGTTTATTGTGAGAAAACCTAGGGTCAATTAGTAGGCGACAACAAACAATGAAATGGCAATGAAGGAAAGCCAATACTCCAAGTTTTTTCTCAAGCTATCATCAGAACTTCAGCCCACTGGGATGCAGGAAGAAGTGATGTGGAATATGCCCACGAATGGGAGCATGTTCCACTGAACACACTGCTCTATTATCCCTGTGTGTGTGTGCTGTGATCTCCTTCAGCAGTTCCATGTAGTGTTGTCATAGAAGCCCGAGTCCAGAAAGTAAGACACATGTACTAGCAGGTAACAGCTGTGCAGAAGCTCCTTGCTGCAGCACAAATAGCAGAAAATAAAAAAGATCAACAATGTATGAAGAGTGGCCCCAGAGCAGTGAAATAACAAAAACTTTCTCTTTGTTTCTTGTTTCAGTTTTCAAAGTTGTTCTTTGAATGGATGAAATAGTTTTGACTACTTCTGTCATTTTTAATAAAGTCAACTTTTAAATTAATTCTCTTGTTCACTTTATTTATTTTGAGGTTGTGTTATCTGACAATTATTATCTTTCTTCAAATGTTTGCTGATCATTGCTTATCTGTTTATATTTAAGAATGAGGCAACTGTTTTATATAAGAATGAAGTAATAGAACAACTCACTGGGATCTCTCTGTACCTGTGAAGGAATTATTAACTGGCTGACTTTGACTTTTATGCTGAGTACATATTACTGTTACCTAACGGGACCCATCAACATCAGTATGAGAAAAGTTTTACCTGGACATGTTACATCTTTCACCCCTGGCAATTTATTTCAGTGTCTTTAGAAAATTATTTCTGTTTGAGGTTTGGGGATGGGGGATGTAGGGTATAGAGACTACAGTGTAAGGATCTAAGTTCAGGAATTTTCTAGTCTCTCATTAATGTTTTTCTGTACTGGCACCTAATTCAGCATCATATGGTTCATTCAGTTGTCATATGATCTGAGTATCTAATCTAGGATGATCCCATGGTCTTAATTTTGGCACTTTAATGAATTATTAGTCAATTATTTTATAGAATGGAGCTCAATTTAGAATTCCCAGTGTTTCTTTATGATTAAAATGATGCATTTTTGGTAAGAATATTGCAGTGTGCTCTACACAGTACATCATTTTCAGGAAACGTGATGTTAATGTAACTCATTAAGGGAGATATTAACTTTGACCACTTGGTTGAGATGACATTTGCACTTTTTTTACACAGTAAAAGTATGATTTTTCTTTTCTTTTTTTTTAAAGTTTGTAAGATTTATTTATTTATGCATAGAAAAACTGGGGTGTATGCCAGAGGTGCAGGGTGGGGGGCAGTGAGAGGATTCACCAGAGACAGAGTGGGGAACAGAACAGGTGGATCTACTGAAATATACTGTAGAGGGGAGCAGTGGGCCAGACAGGAGAGGTCTGCTGTGCCGTGTGGGTCAGTTCCTTGGCTGGGAATTGAATCACGCTGTCGAGGCTGGCAATAGCTTGATAGCACTGAGACTTTAACCTCTGAGCCACCAGGGAAGCCCCATAATTTCTTCTATTATTATTAATTGGAATTCTACCACCAGGAAGTATATTCCCTTTCCTCCATTTACTTATTTACTTTTGTCTCTATCAATATAGATTTATGGATGTTTGTTATTCTGTGATTTATTATTGAGAATATCATTTCAATTATGTTGTTAAAATTGTTCAGATTTGATTCACTGGGATGCCTTCCAGTTGCCTCCTGTATCTTTTTGACATGCTCTGATCACTTTGTCAGTATTTTTTCTGATGCTATGAAATGTTTAATGTTCATCTTGTAATTTTCAGGACAAAAACTCAGTCATTTCCCCAAGATGTAATGGCTCCTTGCATTGAAAAAAATGTCTAAAAACTAAGATCTGGGCACTAAATGTTCTTGTTGCTACTATGATATCATTGCTTATAAGAGACACTTGGGAAATATTTGTATAACCTATGGTGGTTTAATAGAATAGAAACATTTTGGTTATTCCTATAAAAGGAAGAAAAAGGAGAATTGAGTAAGCAAAACATGGTAAATAAAATCTTACATTGTTACAGATAAGTACAAAATAATAATTGAATGTAATGCATTCATTTATTTAATGTAATACTTTTACACACCTTTCAAAATGAAATACATAAACTCACTTATTAGAAGACAGAATTTCTAAGATTTTTAAATCCACGCTTCATTTATGTTTAAAAGAGAAATTATATATATGTAATATATGTCTATTGTATATATAAATGTATATGCTGTTATCAATTAGATGGTAGGCAAAAAGGATGTATTCATAAATAAAAGAATTTAGTGAAGGATGTTTCTTTTATAGTTATATCTTAAAGATATCAATTTCAAACTTACTAGATCCTTGCTTTCCTTCACAAATAATATTATTCTTATGATTTTTTTAAAGAAAGATTTATTTATTTATACAAGAGCTGGGGTACAGGCTCGAGGCACGGGAGCGTGAGAGGATTCACCAGAGACAGAGGGGAGAAGAACAGGCAGAAGGACCGAAAGCACTGCTGAGGAGAGGTCTGACAAGAGAGGTCTGACAAGAGAGGTCTGACGTGCCATGTGGGAGTCTCCCTGGCTGGCTGGGAATCGAGCCCGCGCATCCGAGGCTGCAGACAGCTTCACAGCGTGGCGCTCTACTAGCTGTGCCACCGGGGAGGCCCTCCTTATGATTTTTTCCTACAGTTTTATGCTATGGGCAGTTTTCAAAGAGAAGTGACACTGTATTTCTTCCTCACTAAATCGGAAGAACTTCGGGCCATTATTATATATGCAGTGTACATCTTCTTTTGAACTTATTTTGTCAATCAGCTATGATGTTAAGAACCATGTTCTATAAAGAATATTTACTGAGATTTTGTACAAGTTTGGTGGTGGTAAAAGAACTCTGGTTTAGTAGACTAAGTAATCCCTTTTATGTTCCATGATATCCAATCCTGGAGTCTCAAATTGATTTAATCAATTAAATGCTTGAGTGACAGCAAATTAAAGCAAGTTGCACATTTGGTTGCAAATATTCTTATTGTTGAGGATTGGTCTTCCTTTTAAATTAACAAGCTGATGAAGAGCATCAAAATAAATCAAACAAAACAAGCAGGAATGGGTTTATTTTAGGCTGGGTTTTGGCAGGTTTGCAGTGGAGGCTACTAACAATCAAAATTTGGTAAGAGTGGGTGAAGAAATTTAGAATCTCAATAGGTTCTAATGAACCACATTTTAGTTTGCAGTGGGTCTTCCTGAACATTTAAAAGCAATGAAAGTTAGAAGAATGAAAATATTGTGATACAAAAAACCAGGTTAGCTTTTGAAAAGAATTTGGAATTACATAGCCAAAGATGTTAAAACTATATATGATTGTTAATACAGAGAAATACAGTACATATATTTGTATATATACATACATAAATAATTAAAACGTGATAATATGTATGATATACATGTTATATATGTTACTGGAATAATAGCTATTTTTGAATTCAAAATTTATATCTCTAATGTAACATCATTACATTAATAATCATAAATAATTACTTAACCAAAGTCACTGTAGAGTTAAGCATGCGTTTACTTACTCTGAACAGCTGCAAAAGTAAACATTTTGCTCAAAATCAATAAATGAATAGAAACACTTTCCCAGGGAGTATGCACTCTAGTTTTGATATTTAGTAAACTATTTCCTTGACACTAGATTTTATAAGACAATTGTGAGATTTTTGAAAGAATGGCTCAATTCCTTTTGCCTAGTACTGTATTTGATTTTTGTTAGGAGTCTAAGAAAAATTTTATGTTAAATAATAATATTTGCAAATAACAGGAAAATTTTCTTAAGTTACAAAAGCAGAAGTAGTCACACTTTATTATGTCTCATGCTGGTTTTAGTGGAGAAACATAGTTTTCAAAAAATATAGTCTAATAACTTGTTTGTCTGCCATATGATATAATAATGGTAGATACATGTCATTATAATTTTTCAAACCCATTTAACCCATAACACCAAGAATGAACTCTGATGTAAACTATAGAATTGGGATAATAATGATGTATCAATGTAGATTCATCAATTCTAACAAATGTGGCACTCCAGTAGGAAATATTTATAATAGGCAAGTCTATGTACGAGGGTAGTAGGGGTTATATGGAAAATCTCTACTCAATATTGCTATAGTCCTAAAATTCTTCTATGAAATAAGTTTATTACACACAGACAGATAAACACAATGGATATGCAATGGCTTCAAGAACTCCTCAGCACTTGAATTTGTGGTTAATGACTTTCCTGGAGTATTCTGTACTAGTTTGGGGCCAAGGATTCTGACACTATATATAAACTTCACATGAAATTGAGAGACCATTTTACATTACCTTTCTATAACTTCACCTATAAAAGAAAAAATTCATTTGACTGTATATACACACTTATCTTCCAAGGCAATAGGAAAAGTTAGTATATCACACTCCCAACTAAAAACATTATATACATAGTAATTTGCTATAAAACTGACCTCCCTTCTTTTCATCAACTAATTGGAACTAAAAGTCAAAATAAAGCCCATGTAGCATATATTTTATCAATTCCATGAATGTCATTTGATCACTAAATTCTGATATAACAACAAATATGCAGAAGGAGGGAATGAAAGCCCTGTTACACTTTGCAAATGCATAGCCAAGAGAGAAATTACAAGTATTTTAAGTAGCTCAGTCAACATCTCACCATGGGTTACAATGACACCTGAAAGAAAGATTTCAACGTTTATTCTTGTAGTTCTGTCAAAAGTTTCCTTTTCAAAACTACATCTTTAAAGTGTTTCAGGACAAAACATTTCCAAAGGAGTTCTCGTGTTGGTAAAAAATAAGTCATAAATATTTCTTTTGGCAGATTATATGTCAACATATTGGTTAGCCTCCTTATACCAAATTTCAAATCTTTAGTTAACATTAAATTGAATCTCAAATTTATTAGCAATTGGCTTGTTAGGATCTGTACAAATGGAAACTAGGATGTCTGAACAATCAGTTCATGAACTCTCCAGACAAGTTTATCCAGCATTGTCTTTATTTTGATCCAAGGACTGTATTCTGAGCACCACACCAGCACATTTTACAATCCCCAGTACAAAAATAACAGCTGAAACAGAACTGAAATCCATTTCATAGACATGCAGGTGGAAAGTGATGCTTCTTTTCAAATTGTTGTTTCCTTCTGCCAAAACTTGTGTTCACATGCAAGGAGAAATCAACTAGAAAGTTTAAGTATAACTCCTATACCTAAAAGCAAATAAATTATATGAACAGTCAGATCATTTTTATGCTGACTGGAATTTGCATCTTGTTTTCAGATTTTTTGACCCTGCTATGCTTTGTTTTTGTTTTTTGTTGTTGTTAGTTTTGCTTTTGGCCTTGTGTGGTGATGTCATATGGTTTTGGTTTAATTTTCCCTGATTGGTGACTTTGAGCACCCTTTCATGCACCCACTGGCCATCTGTATATCTGCACTGAAAAAATGTCTATTCATTTCCTCTCCCCATATGAGATCAGATTTGTTTGTTTTTCTCTTACAGTAGATGAGTTCTTTATATCTATTATGGAAATTAACCCTTATTATATGTATGATTTGCAGGTATTTGTTACTTTGGCAGGTTCCCTTTTCATTTTGTTGTTTCTGAAATATTTTGAGATGTCCTTTATCACCCAAATGTAATAAATTTTGAGGACGTTCAATCTCATTCTTTGTAATTTGGTGATTTGTTGATTTTGTTGCAATATTTAAGAAATCATTTTCAAATATGACATCATAAAGTTCATCACTGTATTTTTCTTACAGTTCCAGTCTCATATTTACATTTTTAATCCATTTTGAATAATTTTGGCAGATGGTTTTAGGTAAAAGGTACAACCACATTCTTCTGTATGTGGATAACCAATTCTTCCAGAAGCAGTTATTTAAAAGTGTTCATTCCATATTGAATTTTTTTGGCGCCCTTACCGAAAATCAATTAACTACCGATGCATTAGTATATTTCTCAATTCTCAAATCTATTTTATTGATCTATATGCTTTTCTACATACCTGAATCACTTCAATCACTCTATATTGATTAATATCTTTATAATTGTCTTTGTGCTTATTTTTTAAGATTGTTTTGAATATTTTTAGATACCTTAAATAACTGTGTAAATTTTAGGATCAGCTTGCCAGTACATGCAAAGAAGTCAGTTGAGATTTTTAGATTGTGCTGAATCTGTTTATCAATTGTGGAGATACCCACATTTAAATCCATGACTGTAAGATGTCTTCTTTTTTATTTACATCTTTTTAACTACCTTCTACACTGTTTTGTACAATGGTTTATACAATATGTTTTGTGCTTTCTTTTTGCTATATTATTCCTAAGTGTTTTATTCTTTTGATGCCATTATAACTGGATTTTCTTTCTCAATTTTTTAAATTGAGGTAACATTGTTGCAACACTGTAAAAGTTTCAGGTGTACAGCTTCACACCATGACATCTCTATATAACATACCCTGCCCACCACCAAAGTACTAGTTTCTGTGCACTATCTTCCAATCAGTTTCTACTACCTGTTCCATACATCCCCTATCCCCTTCCTGCCTGGTAATCACCATCTATTCTCAGCTGGATGGTGAAAGCTGGACACTCAAACTTCGAAGCTCTGTTCCCATGTTTGACTGGTGGTGTTGGGAGGGGACAGTTGAGTAGTGTGGAGGCGCACACTTGACTGAGGGAAGTTATGTGTGAAGGGTAGGATATAGCATGGGGCTGGATCCTCAGCCAAGAGGACAGGGTGCTTCACTATGCTTCACTTCTCCCACTCCCTGTGATCTGTGTTGATACTGTGAAGTGCTCTCAAAGACTATGGTCTGAAAACAAAGAGGAAAGAGGTATCAGATGTGCCACAAACGTGAGTTAGCTTCCCCCACACTAATTTTGACTAGTGACTGGACACTCGAGGCCTCTTCCCGTCTCCTCCATTCCTTGACTAAGCAACTGCAGATGAAAGGTCAAGGTAAAAATAAAGGAAAAAACACAGCGCCATCTGTTGGAACAATAGAAATTGTGCACCCTTAGTATACTTAATTAAGACGACAAAATAAAATACATGGCAACTTGAGTCCCCTCAAGGGATTATTTCACACAGGCAGAGAACAAATGTTGAGACTCCAACCCCAAAGACATGAATGATCTTTTTTTTAAATCAGATACAGAGTTCAAAATAGCCATGATAAAGAAATTCAAAGAAATGGAAGAATACATAGAAAATCTGCTCAAAGATATACAAAAAAACCCACAGAAATAATTGTCCTGAGAAACTTATGTATAAATTGTAGAAATTGAAGATTTCAGTAAGAAAATACTGAGATGTAAGATATAAAAACATTTATTAAAGAGATAAAAATATTTTGGAGAAAACTGTGGGAACAGAATAGACCAAATGGAGTATTAAATCAATGACATTGAAGTCGGTAATGCATAAAAAATCTAGGTGGAATAAGAAAGAGAAATATAAAGAAAAAAATAAACACTGTGACAATTGTTCAACTACATGAGGAAAGGCAACGCAAGAATAATGAGTATTACAGAAGAGAGACAGAGAGAGAGAAATGAGAAGAGAGAACTTATTCAAAGAAATAAATGGAGGAAAACTTCCCAAACCTGCAGAATAAACCAAATGTGTAAATCCATAAAGCTAGAAGAACAACTGTTTACATAAACATAACAAGACTTACAAGAAGATTCGTAGTCATGAAACTTCCAAGAATCCAAAGACAAAAAAAAAATATTAAAGTTGGCTAAGAGATAGAAGTAGAAAAATTATAAAGTTACCACCATCAGACTTATATCTGGCTTATCTGAGAAAATACTCTGGGTAAGGAAAAAAAGGAGACTCATTATTCTAAATATTAAAGTTAAAAATACTAAGCTGAGAATACCAGCTAAGAATACCGGGTAATAAAAATACCAGCTAAGAATACTACATCCTGCAAGACTCACCTTCAGATGTGAGGGAGAAATAAAGGCCTTTCCAGACAAACAGAAACTGATGGGGTTTGCAGATACTAGACCTCTTCTACAAGAAATGTTAAAATAAGCTTTCATATCTAAATCAAAGAGAAAAAACAAAGAACAAAGAAACAGAACCAGAAAACTAGGCAAAAAGTGGTGCTGTAGATGCAGATATATCAACGATCACCTAAAATATAAATGGAAATGGAAAGTTATTTCCCGCTCATGAATTGAAAAAATTAACATCACTAAAATGTTCACCTTGCTTAAAGCAATATATAGATTCAATGCAATTCCTATCAGCATTTTAATGGTATTCTTCAAGGACAATCATTACTAAAATTCATATGGAACCACAGAAAAATCCTGAATAACAAAGACATCCTGACCGAAAATGTGAAGACCAGTAGCATCACACTTTCAGACTTTAAATGATACTACAAAGCTATAATAATAAAATATTATATGGTACTGGACACAGATAGACACAAAGACCAATGGAATAGAACGGGAGAGTCTTGAAATAAATTCACACTTATATGTGTAGTTAATCTATAACAAAGTTGCCAAGAGTATACACTGAGAAAGGAAAAGCTCTCCAACTAAAGGTGGTAGGAAAATTAGACACCCTCATACAAAAGGAGGAAACTAGAGCACTATCTCATAACATAAAAAAATTAAGTCAAAAGGTATTAAAGACTTGAATATAAGACCTGTAACCATAACACATATAGAAGAAAACTAACACAAAACAATCTGTGACATAACCTTCAATGATGTCCTTGTGTATTCTCCAACAGCAAGAGAAAAAAAAGAGAATATAAACAATGGGACTACCTCAAACTAAAAAGCTTCTACACAATGAAAGAAATAGTCCCTAAAAATATATACTCTATTAAATGGGGGAGAATATTTGTGTAACATATATCTGATAATGACTGCTATCCAAGATTTACGAAGAACTCATAATTCAACAAAAAATAACCCAATGAAAAAATGAGCAGGAAAATTTAAAAAGGCACATCTCCAAAGACATATAGCTATTTCACAAACAAAAGAGAAAATGCTCGCCATCCTTTATGACCAGGGAAATACAAATAAAAACCACAATGAGATAACACTTTATACCTGTGAGAATGGCCCATATAAAGAAGACCAGGGCCTCCCTAGTGGTGCAAAGGGTTAAGCACAGCACTGTAAAACTATGGGCAGCCTCTGCAGCATGAATTTGATCACCAGCCGGCCAGGGAGCTACCCACATGGTACAGCAGACCTCTCTTGTCTTGCTCTCTGTTCCCCTCAGCAGTGTATTTCAGTACATCTGCCTGTTCTGTTCCCCACTCTGTCTCTGGTGAATCCTCTCACCATCCACACCCTGCACCCCTGGACTGTATCCCAGTTCTTGTATACATAAATAAATAAATCTTTAAAAAAAAAAGAAGACCAGAAACAAGTGTTGGTGAGGATGTAGAGATAAGGAATGTTCATGCCCTATAAACTGCTCCATCCTGTATTGGAAAACAGTATGGGTATTTCTCAAAATATTAAAAACATATCTACCATGGTATCTAACAATTCTACAATTAAGAATACCAGAGGAATGCAAAAACACTATATTAAAGGGTTACATGCACTCCTATGTTTATTGTGGCACTAATTACAATAGTCATGCTATAGAAACAACCTAAGTACCCAAAGACAGATGACTGATTAGGAAGATGTAGTATATGCACATAATGAAATACTATACAGCTATAAAAATAAACATACTCTTTTGCCATTTAGAACAATGTGGAGGGAGCACAATGGACTATGGCACAGGACTATTGGTGCCTTGATGGTGGGTATGGTGTGGTCACATACACTTAAAGGTTTGTGAGCCTATACTTCTAAATCATAGCTATCTATCTATCTATCTATCTATCTATCTATCTATCTATCTATCTATCTATAAAAATAAAAAATAAAAATTAAAAAATATCCAATGAGAAAAAATTAAAAAGACTTACTGAGATTTAAGTATCTATGTTTATATATATTGACAAATGTTCTCACTAAATTTTTTCTAAAGATTTATTTATTTATGCATACAAGAACTGGGGTACAGGTCAGAGGTAGGGGGGGTGAGAGGATTTGCCAGAGACAGAGTGGGGAACAGAACAGGAGGACTGACTGAAATACACTGCTGAGGGGAGCAGCAGGTGAGTCAGGAGTGGTCTGCTGCACCATGTGGGTATCTCCCTGACCAGAGATCGAACTGGTGCTGCAGTGGCTGCAGTTAGCTTCATAGGTTGCGTCTTAACCCCTTGCACCACCAGGGAAGCCCCTAAGCATTTTTTTAAATATCAGAACATCAAGGAAATAGAAACCAATTTTGATCAACTGATATAGGAATGAAAAAAGTGACATATTCATATTATGGAAAAATATTTGGCAAAAAATCCCCAGAGAAATAAAGCAATCCTGATACATATTACAACATGGATGAGCTTTTATATTTAGTATGTGTAAGGGCAGGACTGACCACTGAGCAAGTTTTCTAATATCCAGCAGACCAGGTAAAGGAGGAGTCAGAGTCCTCAGTGGTTTTTGCAGGTCTTTTATTTAGATTTGCCAGGCACATGGCAAGCAGGGTGCTGGGGGGCCGGGAGGCTGGCAGTCCTTCCAGCCCCCAGCAGGTCTTCACTCTGGGCTCTCCGGTCTTCTCTTGGCTTCTGTTCGTTCTCGGCTTCTCCTGGAGTCTCCGTGAGGCTGCCCTTAAAAGCCCAGTCTCAGCCCAGGTGAATCCCATCTACCTATGCCCACACCCTACTCCAGGTGCCCGCCATCAGGCATGCATTCAGGACCGCAAGGATCCATCATCTATCCTGATGGCGGGAGGGCAGAAAAGCCTGACATTTTCCCTTACCCTACAATATGTAAGCTAAGGAGTAGCAGCAGAACACATTACATAATTCCACTTACAAGAAATATTCAGAAAAGGAGAATCTATAGAGAACAAAACTAGATTAATTGTTAGCTAGGTGTTGGGAGAGACAAAGTAGGAACATGTAGTTAAAGTGTAAGGGTTTCTTTTGGGCGTGATAAAATTTGATCAATCATGTTACTATTTTGTGACTATACAATGAAAGTGTGGGTCTGCTAATCCTAAGTGGCCTCTTTGGCCACCATTTTGTTACTTGCAGTTCTAAATCCTAAGCATGGTCAGAACGGCCCAGTAAATTAAGTACAGGAGCCCGACCCTGCAAGGTGCCTATCAAATCAACCAAGAGCTTAAAGCTTTATGACTCTGGGAAGTCTATGCATCATTAGGTATGACTGGGAATGCCCGGGGGGCGGTGACCCAAGCATAAACCGTACTCCTGATTCATACATCATGAGGTACGACCTAGAACGCCTAGGGGGCTGAGGACTGATGTATAACAAGGAACCCCAGAAGCTGATTTGTAAAATGCCTTGCTGATAAAATAGAAACCATGGCTGGGGAAGTAGGGTTTGATCTCAACTACAATACCAAGTCATCAAGCAGATGAGAAGTGCCTGGAGAGCAGACTCACAATCCCTGATACTATAGATGTCAGCACATTTTCTAGTTAACTTCTTCACCTTTTTCTTTTTTCTTTCTTCCCCTTACAACTGATGCTATATGATTATTCTAGCAATAAAAAGGGCAGGATCTTGCTGTTCAGCAGCATCCTATATTATGCAGCCTGCTCCATGGCTCCCGTATCTTTATCTGTGTGGAGCTGTTCGATGCAACATGTAAGGGCCGGAACGGGCACAGTGCAGGTTTTCTGATCCCATGCAGACCGGATAAAGGAGGAGTCAGAGTCCTTAGTAGTTTTGCAGGTTTTTTATTTGGGGTTCACCAGGCATATGGCAGGCAGGGGTGCTGGCTGGGGGGCTGGGAGGCTGGCAGACCTCCCAGCCCCCAGCAAGTCTTCACTCTATCTCGGCTCTCTGGTGTTCTCTGCTTCTGCTTCGGCTTCGGCTTCTCCTCCAGGTTCTGCTGCTGCTGCTGCTGCTGCTGCTGCTGCTGCTGCTGCTGGCGTCCCCCCCGTGACGCCGCCCTTAAAAGCACAGTCTTAGCTCAGCTGAATCCCATCTACCTATGCCCACACCCTATTCCAGGTGCCCGCCATCAGGCATGCATTCAGGACAAGGATCCATCATCTATCCTGATGGCGGAAGGGCAGAAAAGCCTGATATTTTCTTTACCCTACACAACATGAAAAACCAAATACTACAATATAAGTTCAGCAAGTGAAAGATATATGAATTACATATCAAGAAAACTTTTAAAAAACAACCTCTTGAACAATCATATTCAAGGAATTCTAGGAATTCTGATTCAGTTGTACAATAGTTTTTTCTTTTATTTTTCTGTTAGAAGATCATCACTCACTTTCCATTATTCTGATGCTTTACTAAAAATATATTACATAACCATAGTTACATTTCAATAAGAAAAAAAACATTTCAATAAGAAAAAAAGGAAATCAAACCTCACATATACAGGTGTGGAAGCTGTTTTATATTCTAGATGTGCTAAGTTTTAGAACTTTGAATAAAGTTTTTTTTTTTCATTTAGCTACTTACTCACCTAAAAATTGAATACCCAGGCAAATACTTTCCAAATTAAACCCAGTTAAATAATCCTGATAATTTTGATAATGAAAAAAATATTACATAAGATAGGTGACTATACATGTAAGGTTAGTAACTTGACCTGGTGATGTTGTAGAAATAAATTCTAGCCTTTACCCAGGGAGAGGAAGAACAAGCAGTACTTCAGGAATGGTGAGGTCAGGAGAAGATTACCCATGCACGAGGTCCCAGACCTGGGTAGCACTGCAAGGTCTGAGCACGTGTTTATTTATTTATTTAAAAATATTTATTTATTTATTTATTTATTTATTAAAATAAATTGTATTTTTATATTTTATATTCCCCCATAGTTTGATGCCTTCATGGTCAGAAAAGATGGTTGGTATGATTTCAATCTTGGTGTATCTGTTGATGTTTGTCTTGTGCCCCAGTATGTGATCGATCCTGGAGAAAGATCCGTGTGCGCTTGAGAAAAATGTGTACTCCGTTTTTTTGGGGTTTAGTGTTCTATAGATGTCTGTTAAGCCCAAATGCTCTAGGTCCTTATTTAGAGCTTTAGTTTCTTTACTTATTTTTTGTCTTGTTGATCTATCCATTGTTGATAGTGGTGTGTTGAAGTCTCCCACTACGTATGTGTTTTCTCTGATGTCTGTTTTCAGAGAGGACAACAGTTGTCTGATATATTTTGGTGCTCCTTCGTTTGGTGAGTATATGTTAATGAGTGTTATTTCTTCTTGAAGTATTGTCCCCTTGATCATAATGTAGTGACCATTGGTCTCTTTTTATTTTTTTGAGTTTGAAGCCTGTTTTATCTGATATAAATATAGCTGTTTCTGCTTTCTTTTTTGGTCCATTTGCTTGTAGGATTGTTTTCCATCCTTTAACTTTGAGTCTATTTTTATCTTTTGTAGCTAAATGTGTTTCCTGGAGACAGCAAAAGGTTGGGTTTTGTTTCTTAATCCAGGCTGCAACTCTGTGTCTTTTTATTGAAGAGTTTAGTCATTTACATTTCGAGTTAATATTGATATGTTAGCATCTGTATTTGCCATTGTTTGTCTTTCCTTTGATTTTATTTATTTATTCTTTTAATAACTTTTTTTTTTTGGCCTTCTTTCGTTGTTATTCGTCCCACTGAGGTTCTGGCTTTAGGATTCCTTGTAGTATTTTTTGGAGTGGGGGTTTAGTCGTAATGAAATTCCAGAGTTTCTGTTTGTCTGGGAAGGTCCTTATTCTTTCTTCATAGAGGAAGGAGAGCTTTGCGGGATTGAGTATTCTTGGTTGACATCTGTTTTCTTGGAGTCTGTTGACTATGTCCCTCCACTCTCTCCTTGCCCGTAGTGTTTCTTCAGAGAAGTCTGATGTCAGACTGATTGGTTTTCCTTTGAATGTTATCTGTTTCTTCCCTCTTGTCAGCTTCATTATTTTTTCCTTGTCCTGGATTCTTGGGAACTTTACTATTATGTGTCTTGCTGTATTTTTCCTTTTGTCGTGGAAGTTTGGTTTTCTTCTTGCTTCTTGTATATCAATTTTCAGCTCCTTCTTCACATTTGGGAAGTTCTCTTCAATTATCTCTTTGAATATTTTCTCTGTTCCTACATCTCTCTCCTCTCCTTCTGGTATTCCTATAATTCTTATATTTCCTTTCCTCATGGAGTCAGATAGTTCCCGAAGTCTTTCTTCATTCTTTTTCCTTCGTACTTCTCTCTTTCCTTTTCTGTTTTGGTTCTTTTTATTTCTGTGTCTTCAAGAGTACTTATTCGTTCTTCCATTTCATCTATTCTGCTTTCATTGCTTTTCCCAGAGTTCTTTAGTTCCTCCATGAATTCTTTGATCTCCTGCGTTTCTTTTACTTCCCTCTGTAGGGACTCAATTTCATTCTTCTGAAAATTGTTTTCCCTCTTTAGGGACTCAATTTCCTTCTTCTGATCATTGTTTTCCTTTATGAGTTCTGTCATTTTTTTAATCATGGCAATTTTAAATTCTCTTTCTGGAAGGCTCAGAAGTTCTTCCAAGTTACTGTTGTTGCAATCTGGGGGTGGTTTTCTTTTTGTGGTGTGCTTCTTTCCTGAGGAGTTGTTAGGTTGCGTGTGGTTCTTCTACTCCCTACTGTCTGTTTTCTAATTTGTCGTATGCATTGGGACACTGTGTTGCTCAGACTGGCCGGCAACTTGGGTGAACTTCTCCTCTCCCCTCTGGCTCCTCCAGGAGCCATCTCTGGCTTCTGAGGGAGCTTTCTGCTGGTTTCAGGTAGCCTTTACTGAAGAAATGTCCCTGTTCTAAAATAGCGATGCAGGACGCAGTCCCTGTGCATCCGGTCTTAGGCACACTCCTCTGAGTGCCCGGTCTGCCCCGGCCGTGGGTGCCTGTTCCCTCTGTGGGCTCAGACTGCTGGTTGGAAGGGGCCTGGCGTGGGCTAACTTCCCAGCTGGCCACTGGGTCCTCCGGGAGCCTTCTGCCCTTTTCAAGAAGTCTTTTCTTAAGAAATTTCCTGTTCTATGGAGTGTTAGTGACTTTTTTTTCCGGTCGCTAGGTGGCGCCAGAGATCTCTCCTATTGTCCTTGGGGGGCTGTTTTTTGACCTCCCCCCACCCCGTGGGACAGGGAACAGAGCAGGAATGGTAGGGTAAACCTCAACGGCTTTGGGGTGCTGTGTCTGCCTTGTGCCCCACCGTCGTGGAGAACCCACGCCCGGAATTTCGTGCCCCGGGTCTCAGTTCCAAAGCCCTCAGGTCCAGGAAGCGGGCTGTAGCCCAGTTCAGTGGTGCGGGAATGGCGCCTTTTGCACCCTGCTCCCGTGCCTGAGCACCTGGTTCCTGCTTACTCAGTGAGGGACTTTCACCTCAGTGAGGGCCTCCGCGTGTCTCCCTGCAAGCCTAGGTCGCAGGCTCAGGGACCTGGGCAGCCACGATCCTGATCAGCGTTTGCTTTTCAAGCATGCCAAGCTCATGCCGCTTTTCCGCTCAAGCTTACCGGCCGGCCCGGGGCTGTGTGCAGGTCTCCTCCGGAGGTCTTTGTTGTTCTCTAATGAGACCCAGACCAGTTTGCTCAGCGCCGCGGCGAATCCTGCAGGGCTCTCCACAGCTCCCGTTCACGGGGTGTGGTGGCTGCAATAGTTCCTTTCTACTCACAGTCCCGCTTGCTGCATAGTTTGTTCTTGTTGGTCGTTTTAGTTTGTTTTTTTCCTCCTCTCTGTTGGTCGGAGAGTGCCGACTTTGTGGATGGGGGAGGGGAGCAGGGTTCTGCGCTTTCCTCCCTTCTAGTCCTCTTTTATGGCAACATTCTTCGTCGGGTAGTTTACTGGAGTCACCCGTTTATCTTCCGTGTCCCAGTTCTCACTGGGACCTGCCGCTTTTCCTCCCTATTAACTTTTTTTTAATGGGATATCTTACTCGCAGCGTCTCCTTGCCACCATGTTGCTCCGCCCTCTCTATTTATTTTTTTAATAATGAATTTTATTTTTATATTCCCCATACAATTGCACCCCCTTATTTTGACCCCAATCCCTCCCCTCCCGCCTCCTACGCCCTATAAAGTGTCTCTGGTTCATAGTTTTTGTAGATTTTGATTTTCACTTTCTTATAATTATTCATTTTCCTGGTCCCTTATTTAAGTTTTCTAGATTCCTGCTAGAGTGAGACCATCCGGAACTTTTCATATTCTTTCTGGCTTATTTCGCTGAGCATGATCCCTTCCAGCGCCATCCATGGTGCTGCAAATTGCATGTGTTTATCTTTTTTGAATGTTGAGTAATATTCCATGGTATATATGTACCACATTTTCTTGATCCAGTCATCTATTTTTGGGCATTTGGGCTGTTTCCAAAGCTTAGCTATTGTAAACAGTGCTGCTATAAACAAAGGGGTGCAGGTGCTCTTTGGAATTGATGTTTCTGTGTCCTTTGGGTAAATACCTAGGAGTGGAATTGCTGGATCATATGGAAGCTCTATGCTTAGTAGGTCAAGAAATCTCCACACAGCTCTCCAGAGTGGTTGGACCAGTTTGCACTCCCACCAACAGTGCAGGAGAGTTCCTTTTTCTCCACATCCTCGCCAACATTTGTTGTTGCTAGTTTTTTTAATATGTGCCATTCTCACTGGTGTAAGATGGTATCTCATGGTAGTTTTGATTTGCATTTCCCTGATTACAAGTGATATTGAACATTTTTTCATATGCCTGTTGGCCATTTGCATTACCTCTTCAGAGAAGTTTCTTTTTAGCTCTTCTGCCCATTTTTTGACTGGATTATTTTCTTTGTTGTTGTTGAGTCTCATCAGCTCTTTGCAGATTTTTGTGATCAGTCCTTTATTATTAGTGTTGTGTGCAAAAATGTTCTCCCAGTTGGTGGGGTTTCTCTTTGTTTTTGTTATTGTCTCTTTTTCTGTGCAGAAGCTCTTTAATTTGATGTGGTCCCAGCTGTTTATCTTTGCCTTCACTATCACTGCTTTGAGTGATGTGTCTGTAAAGATGTCTTTGATGTGCAAATCCCGTAGTGTTTCGCCTATATTTCCTTCTATGCATTTTATGGTTTCAGGTCTTATGTCTAGTTCTTTAATCCATTTTGAGTTGATTTTTGTGTATGGTGTAAGGTAGTGGTCAAGCTTCATTCTTTTGCATGTAGCGACCCAGTTTTCCCAGCACCATTTATTGAACAAACTTTCTTTGCTCCAATGCATAGTCTTTGCTCCTTTGTCAAAGATTAGTTGACCATAAATCTGTGGGTTTATTTCTGAATTTTTTTATTCGATTCCATTGGTCTGTATGTCTGTTCTTGTTCCAATACCATGCAGTTTTGATGATTATGGCTTTGTAGTATAGTTGGAAGTCTGGGAGTGTGATGCCTCCATTCCCTTCTTTTTTTTTTTTTCAGGAACGCTTTGGTTATTCGGGGTTTTTTTGTGATTCCATAAGAATTTTATCAATAATTGTTCTATTTCTTTGAAGAATGACATTGAGATTTTTATTGGAATAGCATTGAATCTGTATATTGCTTTTGGTAGGATGGCTATTTTAATAATGTTTATTCTTCCAACCCATGAGCAGGGGATGTCTTTCCATTTCTTTGTGTCTTCTTCTATTTCTTTTAACAGTGTTTTATAGTTTTCTTTGGATAGGTCCTTTACCTCTTTTGTTAGATTTATTCCCAAATATTTGATTTTTTTTGTTTCGATAATAAAAGGGATGGTTTTTTTGATTTCTTCTTCTTCGGATTTATTGTTTGTGTATAGGAAGGCTACTGACTTTTGCGTGTTGATTTTCTATCCTGCCACTTTACTGAACTGATTGATGAGTTGAATTAGTTTTTCTGTGGAGTTTTTGGGGTTCTCTATCTATATTATCATGTCATCTGCAAATAGTGATAGTTTGACTTCTTCTTTTCCTATTTGGATTCCTTGGATGTCTTTTTCTTGTCTTATTGCTCTGGCTAGGACTTCCAGTATTATATTGAAAAGCAGTGGTGAGAGTGGACATCCTTGTCTTGTTCCAGATCTTAATGGAATTGCTTTCAGCTTTTCACCACTGAGAATGATACTGGCTGTTGGCTTGTCGTATATGGCCTTTATGATGTTGAGGTATGTTCTTTGTATCCCAAGAATTTCAAGGGCTTTTATCATAAATGGGTGTTGCAGTTTGTCAAAAGCTTTCTCAGCATCTATTGATATTATCATATGGTTTTTATATTTCTTTTTGTTGATGTGTTGGATAACGTTGATTGATTTTCGGATGTTGAACCATCCTTGTGTCCCTGGAATGAATCCTACTTGGTCGTGGTGAATTATCTTATGGATACATTGTTGGAGTCTGATAGCTAAAATTTTATTGAGGATTTTTGCATCAGTGTTCATTAGGGAGATTGGCCTGTAGTTTTCCTTTTTTGTGTTGTCCTTGTTCGGTTTTGGTATTAGTGTAATGTTGGCTTCATAGAACGTGTTTGGTATTGTCCCTTCCTTCTCAATTTTTTGGAAGAGTTTGTGAAGGATAGGCACTAATTTGTCTCTGAATGTTTGGTAGAATTCATTAGTAAATCCATCAGGTCCTGGGCTTTTGTTTTGGGGGAGGTTTTTGATTACCATTTCAATTTTGGTGCTCGTAATTGGTTTGTTTAGGTGTTCTATTTCTTCTTTATCTAGCTTGGGGTGATTGTAGAGTTGTAGGAATTTGTCCATCTCCTCTAGATTGTTGAACTTGTTTCCATATAACTCTTCATAGTAGTTACTGATTGTTCTTTTGATTTCTGCTGTGTCCATGGTGATTTCTCCTCTTTCATTTTTGATCCTGTTTATTTGTGCTTTCTCCCCTTTTTCTTTTGTGAGCCTGGCTAGGGGTTTGTCTATTTTATTGATTTTTTCAAAGAACCAGCTCTTGGTTTCATTGATCTTTTGGATTGTTTTTTTAGTTTCAATTTTATTTATTTCTGCTTTGGTTTTTATTATTCTTTTCTTCTACTGATTTTGGGTTTTTTTTTGTTGTTCTTTTTCTAGATCTTTGAGCTTCGAAATTAGGTTGTTTCTTTGAGTTCTTTCTTGTTTCTTGATGTGAGCTTCTATTGCTATATATTTTCCTCTTATTACTGCTTTTGCTGCATCCCATACATTTAGGATATTGGTGTCCTCCTTGTCATTCAATTCAAAGAATTTTTAATTTCTTCTTTGAGCTCCTCATTAGTCCACTGGTCTTCCAGTAGTGTGGTTTTTAATCTCCATGAGGTAGGAGAGTTCCTTGCCTTCTTTTTATGGTTTATTTCTAGTTTGATGCCTTCATGGTCAGAAAAGATGGTTGGTATGATTTCAATCTTGGTGTATCTGTTGATGTTTTTCTTGTGTCCCAGTATGTGATCGATCCTGGAGAAGGATCCATGTGCGCTTGAGAAAAATATGTACTCTGTTTTTTTTGGGTTTAGTGTTCTATAGATGTCTGTTAAGCCCAAATGCTCTAGGTCCTTATTTAGAGCTTTAGTTTCTTTACTTTTTTTTTGTCTTGTTGATCTATCCATTGTTGATAGTGGTGTGTTGAAGTCTCCCACTACGTATGTGTTTTCTCTGATCTGTTTTCAGAGAGGACCACAGTTGTCTGATATATTGTGGTGCTCCTTCATTTGGTGAGTATATGTTAATGAGTGTTATTTCTTCTTGAAGTGTTGTCCCCTTGATCATAATGTAGTGACCATTGGGTTCTTTTTGAGTTTTTTGAGTTTGAAGTCTGTTTTATCTGATATAATTATAGTTGTTCCTGCTTTCTTTTTTAGTCCATTTGCTTGTAGGATTGTTTTCCATCCTTTAACTTTGAGCCTATTTTTATCTTTTGTAGCTAAATGTGTTTCCTGGAGACAGCAAAAGGTTGGGTTTTGTTTCTTAATCCAGCCTGCGACTCTGTGTCTTTTTTTTTTTTTTTTATTTTTTTTTTTTTTATTTTTTTTTTATTTTTTTTTTTATATTTTTTTTATTTTTTTTTTATTTTTTTTTTATTTATTTATTTTTTATTTTTTTATTATTATTTTTTTTTTATTTTTTTTTATTTTTTTTATTTTTTTTATTTTTTTTTTAGAGGCATGTTTTTATTTATTTATTTATTTATTTGTTTGTTTGTTTGTTTATACAAGCACTGGGTACAGTCAGAAGCGCGGGAGGGTGAGAGAATTCACCAGAGCCAGAGCGGGGAGCAGAGCAGGCAGAAGGACCGAAGTACACTGCTGAGGGGAGCAGCGGGCGGCAGGAGAGGTCTGCGCGCCATGTGGGACCCTCCTCCGGTGGCCGGGGAGCAGCCGGGAATCGAACCGGCGCCGCAGAGGCCGCGGGCAGCTTCGCAACCCAGCGCTCAACCGCTGCGCCACCGGGGAGGCCCGACTCTGTGTCTTTTTATTGAAGAGTTTAGTCCATTTACATTTCGAGTTAATATTGATATGTTAGCATCTGTATTTGCCATTGTGTTTGTCTTTCCTTTCATTTTATTTATTCTTTTAATAACTTTTTTTTTTTTTTGGCCTTCTTTCGTTGTTATTCTTCCCTCTGAGGTTCTGGCTTTAGGACTCCTTGTAGTATTTTTTGGAGTGGGGGTTTAGTCGTAATGAAATTCCAGTTTTTGTTTGTCTGGGAAGGGCCTTATTCTTTCTTCATAGAGGAAGGAGAGCTTTGCGGGATAGAGTATTCTTGGTTGGCATCTGTTCTCTTGGAGTCTGTTGACTATGTCCCTCCACTCTCTCTTTGCCCGTAGTGTTTCTTCGGAGAAGTCCGATGTCAGCCTGATTGGTTTTCCTTTGAACGTTATCTGTTTCTTCCCTCTTGTCAGCTTCATTATTTTTTCCTTGTCTTGGATTCTTGGAAGCTTTACTATTATGTGTCTTGTTGTATTTTTCCTATCGTTGTGGAAGTTTGGTGTTCTTCTTGCTTCTTGTATATCGATTTTCAGCTCCTTTTCACATTTCGGAAGTTCTCTTCAATTATCTCCTGGAATATTTTCTCTGTTCCTACATCTCTCTCCTCTCCTTCTGGAATTCCTATAACTCTTATATTTCCTCTCCTCATGGAGTCAGATAGTTCCCGAAGTCTTTCTTCATTCTTTTTCCTTCGTACTTCTCTTTCCTTTTCTGTTTTGGTTCTTTTTATTTCTGTGTCTTCAAGAGTACTTATTAGATCTTCCATTTCATCTATTCTGCTTTCTTTGCTTTTCCCAGAGTTCTTTAGTTCCTCCATGAATTCTTTGATCTCCTGCGTTTCTTTTGCTTCCCTCTTTAGGGACTCAATTTCATTCTTCTGATCGTTGATTATTTTTCTCATATCATTGTTTTCCTTTATGACTTGTCACTTTTTTATTCATGGCAATTTTAAATTCTCTTTCTGGAAGGCTAAGAAGTTCTTCCAAGTTACTGTCGTTGTAATCTGGGGGGTGGTTTTCTTTTTGTGGTGTGGTTTTTTCCTGAGGAGTTGCTAGGTTGCGTGTGGTTCTTCTACTCCCTACTGTCTGTTTTCTAATTTGTTGTATGTGTTGGGACACTGTGTTGCTGGGACTGGCCGGTATCTTGGGTGAACTTCTCCGCTCCCCTCTGGCTCCTCCGTGAGTCATCTGTCGGGTTCAAGCAGTCTTTACTGAAGAAAGGTCCCTGTTCTAAAATGCCGATGTGGGGACGCACTCCCTTGTGCAGCTCGTCTGCCCCGGCGGTGGGTTCCTGCTCCCCCTCTGGGCTTGGACTGTGGGCCAGCAGGGGCCTGGTGTGGGCAAACTTCCCCGCTCCCCTCTGGCTCTTGAGGGAGCTTTCTGCTGGTTTCAGGCAATCTTTACTGAAGAAATGTCCCTGTTCTAAAATGGCGATGCGGGACGCAGTCCCTGCGCATCCGGTCTCAGGCACACTCTTCTGCGTGCCAGGTCTGCCCCGGCCGTGGGTGCCCGCTCCCCCTGTGGGCTCAGACTGCTGGCCTGGCGTGGCTAACTTCCCAGCTGGCCACTGGCTCCTCTGGGAGCCTTCTGCCGTTTTCAAGTAGTCTTTTCTGAAGAAAGGTCCCTGTTCTATGGGGTGTTAGTGACCTTTTTTCTGGTCGGTACGTGGCACCATAGATCTCTCCTAATGTCCTTGGGGAGCTGTGTTTTTCACCCTGTCTTTTGCGTCTTTTGCACCCCGCTCCCATGCCTGGGCACCTGGTTCCTGATTACTCAGTGAGGGACTTTCACCTCAGTGAGGGCCCCATGAGTCTCCCCGCAAGCCTTGGTCGCAGACCCAGGGACCTGGGCAGCTGCCATCCGAATTTGCTTTTCAAGCGTGCTGCTCCTCTGCGCAAGCTTACTGGCTGGCCCAGGGCTGTGTGCAGGTCTCCGTGGGTCTCTGTTGTTCTCTAATGGTGCCTGGAGCCATTAGCTCACCTCCGCAGCAAATCCTGCAGGGTTCTCCACAGCTCCAGTTCACGGGGTGTGGTGGCTGAAATATTTCCTTTCCACTCCCAGTCCCGCTTGATGCGTAGTTTGTTCTTGTTGGTCGTTTTAGTTTGTTTTTTCCTCCTCTCTGTTGGTCGGAGAGTGCCGACTTTGTGGGTGGGGGAGGGTAGCAGGGTTCTGCACTTTCCTCCCTTCTAGTCCTCTTTTATGGCAACTTTCTTCTTCGGGTAGTTTGCTGGAGTCGTCCGTTTATCTTCCGTGTTCCCGTTCTCACTGGGACCTGCTGCTTTTCCTCACTATTAACCTTTTTTTAATGGGAGATCTTACTCACAGCGTCTCCTCGCTGCCATGTTGATCTGCCCCTGAGCACGTGTTTAAAGATGAAGGGTTTTTTTTTTTTATACACAACTGTCTTGCATTGATAACATCGTTTTTTTTTTTTTTTTTTTTTTTTAAGCAGGCACAATCATATGTGGCAAAGTTCCTAGACAAGCTGGCCAGGCAAAAAGGGGGAAAGATGCAGGCATTCAGGGATGGCCTTGGAGAGACCAGCTTGGCAGACTGCCCAACCTTGTTAAAAATGTAACTTTGTTATAAACATAGGGGTGCAGGTGCTCTTTGGAACTGATGTTTCTGTGTCCTTTGGGTAATATCTCGGAGTGAAATTGCTGGATTATATGGAAGCTCTATGTTTAGTAGGTCAAGAAATCTCCACACAGCTCTCCATAGTGGTTGGACCTGTTTGCACTCCCACCAACAGTGCAGGAGAGTTCCTTTTTCTCCACAACCTCGCCAACATTTGTTGTTGCTAGTTTTTTTAATATGTGCCATTCTCACTGGTGTGAGATGGTATCTCATGGTAGTTTTGATTTGCATTTCCCTGATTACAAGTGATGTTGAACATTTTTTCATATGCCTGTTGGCCATTTGCATTTCCTCTTAGGTGAAGTTTCTTTTTAGCTCTTCTGCCCATTTTTTGATGGGGTCATTTTCTTTGTTTTTGTTGAGTCTCATCAGCTCTTTGTAGATTTTTGTGATCAGTCCTTTAAAATTAGTGTTGACTGAAAGGATTCACTAGAGACAGAATGGTGAGCAGAACAGGCAGATCAACTGAAATACAGTGCCAAGGGGAGCAGTGGGTAAGACAGGAGAGATCTGCTGTGCCATGTGGGTTAGCTCCCTGGCCAGGGATTGAACTCATGCCACAAGTATGCATTGGGACACTGTGTTCCTGGGACTGGCCGGCAACTTGGGTGAACTTCTCCGCTCCCCTCTGGCTCCTCCAGGAGCCATCTCTGGCTTCTGAGGGAGCTTTCTGTTGGTTTCAGGCAGTCTTTACTGAAGAAATGTCCCTGTTCTAAAATGGCGATGCGGGACGCAGTCCCTGCGCATCCAGTCTCAGGCACACTCTTCTGCGTGCCCGGTCTGCCCCGGCCATGGGTGCCCGCTCCCCCTGTGGGCTCAGACTGCTGGTCGGAAGGGGCCTGGCGTGGGCTAACTTCCCAGCTGGCCACTGGCTCCTCGGGAGCCTTCTGCCCTGTTCTATGGTGTGTTAGTGACTTTTTTTTTGTGGTCGCTAGGTGGCGCCAGAGATCTCTCCTATTGTCCTTGGGGGGCTGTTTTTCACCACCCCCACCCCGTGGGACAGGGAACAGAGCGGGAATGGTAGGGTAAACCTCAATGGCTTTGGGGTGCTGTGTCTGCCTTGTGCCCCACCTTCGTGGAGAACCCACACCCCGAATTTTGTGCCCTGGGACTCAGTTCCAAAGCCCTCAGGTGCAGGACGTGGGCTGTAGCCCAGTTCAGTGGCTGCAGGAATGCGACTTTTGCACCCCGCTCCCGTGCCTGGGCGCCTGGTTCCTGCTTACTCAGTGAGGGAGTTTCAGCTCAGTGAGGGCCTCCGCGTGTCTCCCCACAAGTCTAGGTCACAGGTGCGGGGACCTGGGCAGCCGCGATCCCGATCCGCGTTTGCTTTTCTGCGCAAGCTTACCGGCGGGCCCGGGGCTGTGTGCAGGTCTCCAGAGTCTCTGTTCTTCTCTAATGGCGCCCGGAGCCATTCGCTCACCGCCGCGGCGAATCCTGCAGGATTCTCCGCAGCTCCAGTTCACGGGGTGTGGTGGCTGCAATAGTTCCTTTCCACTCACAGTCCCGCTTGCTGCGTAGTTTGTTCTTGTTGGTCGTTTTAGTTTGTTTTTTTCCTCCTCTCTGTTGGTCGGAGAGTGCCAACTCTGTGGGTGGGGGAGGGGAGCAGGGTTCTGCGATTTCCTCCCTTCTAGTCCTCTTTTATGCCAACTTTCTTCTTCGGGTAGTTTGCTGGAGTCGTCCGTTTATCTTCCGTGTCCCAGTTCTCACTGGGACCTGCCGCTTTTCCTCCCTATTAACTTTTTTAAATGGGAGATCTTACTTGCAGCGTCTCCTCGCTGCCATGTTGCTCCGCCCCCAACATGTCATTCATTTCTGACTTACATTTTTTTTTTCAGAGGCATGTTTTATTTATTTATTTTATTTGTTTGTTTTGTTTATACATGCACTGGGTACAGTCAGAGCACGGGAGGGTGAGAGAATTCACCAGAGCCAGAGTTGGGAGCAGAGCAGGCAGAAGGACCGAAGTACACTGCTGAGGGGAGCAGCGGGCGGCAGGAGAGGTCTGCGTGCAATGTGGGATCCTCCTGCGGTGGCTGGGGAGCAGCCGGGGATCGGGATCAAACTGGCACCGCAGAGTCCGCGGGCAGCTTTGCAACCCAGCGCTCAACCGCTCGATGCCGGGGAGGCCCCTGACTTACATATTGAAGCTCTTGCTCTTATTCTTAGTGTCTTGGTAAATCTAACAAGTTTGTCAGTTTTATCTTTGCAAAGAGCCAACTCTTAGCTTATTGATGTCTCTATTTTTTAGTCTATATAGCATTTATTTATTCTCTAATTTTTATATTTCCTAAAACTTATTGGGCATATGAGCTATTTCCTTTTTGTTGATTTCTTGCTTTTACTGTTTTCCGAGACCTGTTTTCACTGCATCCCATATGTTTTCTTATGTTGTATTTGCATTTTCATTGGTCTGAAGAAATACCTGATTTCTCTTACGACCCATTGGTTGTCAGTGACATGTTTAATCTACAGACATTAATATAAATCTATTAATGCTTTATACCATTGTGATAAAATAAAGATGTTTGATAGCATTACAATCTTCTTAAATTTATTAATAATTGTGTGGCCTAGGATGCAACTATCCCAGAGAAATTCCCATGTGCACCTGTGAATAATGTTACTTTGTTGCTTTGAGATGGAGCACTCTTGCTCTGAATGCATCTGTTAGGTCCATCTGGGCTAATGTGTCATGTAAGTCTTATGTTTCCTTGTGGCCTCCTTTCCACCTAGGGTTTCCGCACCTGTGTGCACATGGCCTCTCTGTACACCTATGTGTGTGAAAGATTGGGAGAAGGCACTCCCACGTGGCTGTCTTGAGACAATGGCCCACATTGCAAGGTGGTTGGGGACACCTAAGTAACTGTTGACTGATTGTGTGGTCAGGGTCTGAGACAGTCTGAGAGTAGCTTGAAAATTATACTAAGCACCTGCACAGGAAGTACTCCCTGTACACATGGCCAACATGTCCTCCCTTATCCCCCATAAAATTCATTACCCTTTGATCCCTTTCAAATCCTGTTCCCCATAAGATGAATACACTTTTTTTCTCCAGGACCCTGTTTCTCCTGCCATTGTCACACAATCAGTCATGTGTGTTCATTATTACTAAATAAAAAGCAAGAGTTCTGCTCCCTCAACAGCAAAGCCTTGCCTTGCAAACCTGCTCTAGGACTTGTCTCTCAAACGTGCCCCCTGGAGAGTGCTGGCGTGCTCCTGACTGCCAGATTTCCTTATTGATTTTCTGTATCATTGAAGAATTCATTGATGTTGGGGAAGCATAGAAGTCCCCTTTAAAACATTAAAGAGTTTATATATATATATATAAACATATATATGCATGTATGTAGTCTAGTTACACTGTATTGCCATACATTTCTTCCTTTAGGTCTGTCAATATTTGCTTCATTTTTTTGGTCCTCTGTAAATATTTAGAAATGTAAAATCCTGTTGTTGGATTGACTTCTTATCACTGTGTAATGCCCTTTTTTGTCTTGTATTAAAGACAAAATGTAATGTAATGTAAAATCTATTTGTCTCAGGTAAGTGTAAGCACCCCAGCTGCCTTTTGGTCTTCATTTGCATGGAATACCTTCCCATCATTTTACTTTAAGTCTGTTTTTGTCCTCACATGAGCAGTGATTCTCCTGTAGGCAACACATGGATGGTCATCAGATTCCTTCAATTCATAAAATTTGTCTGTTTTTTAAATTGTGTTACATTTTATTGAAGTAACACTGGTTTACAACAGTGCATATATCTAAGGGAATAGCTTTACACCTGTTTAGATAAATGCTACCATATTACATGCACCACCATAGAACCCATAATCCTTTAAAATAGACCATTGTTCCCCTCTCACACATTGATTGCCACCCTTCATTCTCCTACTATGTTGACCTGAATTCTGCAGTCAGATATTTAGGATTTCCTTTCGGTTTAGTTGTATAATTCTGTTTCATTTATTTCCAATGTACGAATGAGGTCACAGTAGCACGTTGGTGCAGAGGTCTGGTGCCTGGATTAGCAAGGACAAGGACCTGGGTTTTCCAATGTGGCATCATTTTTTCACTAGAATACTCAACAGCTACTATACATTTTATATTTATTTAGTCTTCTCCAGCTATTTTCTCTTAGGAATGACTTATCTTCAACTACTAAATGGGTAGTAAATTTCTTGAAAGCAAGTATTTATCTGAGAAGTAAGATTGTAACAAGCAAATGTCACAGAAGAAAGGGACACTTATATCACAACTCCTTGTGGAATAAACTAGAGAATTCCCATGTGTGAAGAATGGGACTAAGCTTCAGGACTGAGAAGCAACTATTCCCTTTTCTCCTTTCTGGCCTTGACAACCTTCTGGCAACAAAACAGACAACATTTAGTGATAACATACACAGCAGTTGCCACACAGGCCAGCAGGAACCCGATCACATCCAATGAGTGGTACTGGACCCAGGTGAGGTCATGGGAGGCTGGCCGCAGGTGCTTGGCTCCCTTATTACGCATGACAAACTCGAGGCAGAAGACAGCTCGATCCAGAGGCTTCATTGGCTGGTCATGCTGTATCCGTGATAATTTCATAACATTCTTTTTGTATCTAGGAACAGATACAAGTTTATAGTTACTGGAAGGAAGTTAATTTGTCCAAGCATATCATTTTCTGAAGGCTTTTTAAACTATCATACATGTGATTCAAAGTAAATGTTATAGAATTGCAGTACTATGCTTTGTTGGGTCTTCCTCGAGAGTTCAGCTTTAAAATGGAAGTTTTCTGAATGACAAATCTTTTAAAACGTGAAATATCATAAAGGGAGGTATAGTTAAATCTTTTCTCACAACCTATATATACACATATACATAAATCATTGTAAGAGTTTATATATATATATATATATATGCATGTATATAGTCTTTTAAATGATTCCTATGACACATTTAAAGAAGAATTATCACATGTGGAATGACTTCTCACTAATTCCCCATGTTCCACTCTTTTCTCCCTCTGTTCTTTATTTCCTATACTGTAGTCAGAACAACTTTGAGACTCAGATCAAGTTAGGATACTTCCATGCTCAAAATTTCTACCTGACATCTCATCACATTTGCAGTGAATCCAGGTATGGTGTTTGGATGGCAGGACCCTGCTTGTTCATTACCTCAGCAACACCTTGTCCTAAAACTTGGTCTGTGTACACTCTGATTTTGACACATTGGCCTTTTTTGAGCCTTGTATGTTTTCACTGCAGCACATTTGCACAGCTGTTGCTTCCATTTCTCCCGAGGCTATTCTAGATAAGCAGAGGCTTGTTTGTACCTCTTACTAGAGTCAACAGCTTCAGTGTCACGTATTTGTTTAATTTGCTATTTGATTACTTACATTTTTAAATGCATCATATTTTCTAAGCATGTAAGAATGAAACACCCTTGTAAAAGTGCAGATATCCAAAATACATCTCTCAAATCTCAAAAATTAGCTGTAAAATTATTGTGAAGTGAACACGTCAATGTAAGTAATCTTTATATATTGTTACAGGACTTCACAATCTACTCAAAAGTACATCATCTAACTTGGACCCTGTTACTTACTAGTCCCTTTGAGAATCAACTTTCAACAACACAGATCATTTTCTCTTGTTGAAGTACTGAAGTTTTACAGTACGCATTCATTTCTAGTTTTATTTTGTGGATCAGTTGTTGCTTAATTCCTTTGCTGTAGAAAATGTCTCATTTTTCATAGTATCCCATATCACAGCCTCTTCCAGGATTAATGGCTTTTGAGCTGTTAACAGAGTTATAACCATAGCTACTAAAGCTGTTATACAAATCTTACGTGTTTCTTGAGGTTTATACATTTTGTTGGGCATAATATGTAGAAATGTAGTTGCTGAGCAGAACATGTATGGTCCTGATTTCTTTATTTGCTCTGACTTAGGAGAAGTGTTTTGTGTAATTAGCAAAAGTTAAAGATCTTTTAGCTCTTTTCTTTTGATGATTCTTAAGTGAAAAAGTAATGCTGGACAACATATTGCTTTTGATTTGTATCTTTCAATCTGAATGAGTCTTGTTTTAAGGCCCAGCATATGAACAATTCCAATAACTATTCCATTCTTGCGAAATATACATTGTTCATTTACCTCACACAGGTTGTATTTTAAAACTGAGAACTATGGGATCTACAATGATGTAAGAAAAAAATAATCAATTGATACAAGAAAGAAATGGAATTATTCAAAACTAAATAAAAAGATGGTGATGTAGATACACAAGGGAATATTACTTTGCTGTTAAAAAAAGAGGTCTTGGACCTCCCCTGGTGGAGCAGCGGATGAGCACTGGGCTGCGAGGCTGCCCACAGCCTCTGCAGCACCAGTTCATTCCCCGGCCGCCAGGGAGGGTCCCACAAAAAAAAAAAAGAGGTCTTACTTCAAACATATGCTACAATTTTAATTTTTTCCTTCTGTGGGCTTTGTACTATTTTAAAATGTCCCTTAGATACTACTATAACTGTTGCTAGTAAAGAAAAAAGTTGCAGTAATTAAATCAATGATGTTGAAATACACTTTAAAATAAATGTCTAATTGAAAAACATCGTATTTCTGATGGCCACAATCTTGCTAATAGTTTCATAACTAAAGTCTAAAAAAATGGCACAAATATCTTCTACTTTGTTGACAAACGAATCTATGTATAAATGTGATCTATTTAAAAATTGTGATGGGCCTCCCTGGTGGCTCAAGGGGTTAAGCACAGCACTGTGAAGCCATCCACAGCCTCTGCAGCACAAGTTTGATCCCCCGGCCACATAGCTACCCACATGGTGCAGCAGACCTCTCCTGACTAGTCCACTGCTCCCCTCAGCAGTGTACTTCAGTCAATCTGCCTGTTCTGTTCCCCACTCTGTCTCTGGTGAATCCTCTCACACCCTGCACCTCTGGCCTGTATCCCAGTTCTTGTATGCATAAATAAATAAATCTTTAAAAAATAAAAAATAAAAATTGTGAAACTCACGAAGGGTCATTAATGACTTTCTTCAATGCATTGAGCAAGTCTGTACTTGACAATTTTTCAAAGTCCACTCTGACAGCTGCTCCTTTTGCCATCATATGAGCAATATTATCAGGTTGATCTGCAAACAGGGGAATGCCCACCATCGGGACACCATGGTAGATCGCCTCATAGATGCTGTTGGTTCCACCATGGGTTATGAAAGCTTTGGTTTTTGGATGACCTAAAATCAAGCATTGATTTCAGAATATTATTAACTCTAAGTCTGAGAGATAAAATGAGTTTAGGGAAATGCAAGGCATTATATTGTGGATAGCAGATTACACATAAAATTCATTGAAGTCTTTGAGATCTCAGAACAGGAACCATTTTTGTCCTCTAGAGAAGTAAAATAACATTGCTGTCTATTTGTGGATTGAGAATGAATATGTTTGTCAGGTGAACAAATTATAAAGACACTGTGAATAATGATAAATAGCCTCTAAGAAAAAAAGAATTTAAGACTGTAACAGGGTGGTCCCCAGGAAAGGGGGAGGTTCCCTGCTCCACCCAAGGGAGGGTGGAGCTGAGCAGGAAGAGAAGAAGCTGCAGAAGTGACTGAGGAAGGAAGGAAACAGGATGGAGCCAGAAGGAGACCTGGAGGAGGCACATGGAGCCTAGAGACACGTGAAGAAACTGCGCTTGACTTTTGGTTGTGGACTGGGTGACAAAGATGTGGGTGAGACCTGTGGGGAGGTGACAATGGCAGCTTTAATCTTGATTTTGATTTTTCTCTTTTCCTTCTGGGCTTGTCTGGTTGTTTCTGACCCTGTTCTGTTCTTCCCCACTGGAAGATGCTTTAGACTTGTGGCAGGCTTTGGGGCCTTGCTCAGGGCCGATCCCATGTGGATGGACTTTTACCCACGAGGGGACGAGTAACTTAGGGTGCTTCATTTAGAAACTAGACTCTTTGCCTTTCCTGTATTGTTTCCTAGTTTTATTAAAGTTCCTTCCCATTAAAGTCTCATATGTTTTGTGTTGATGCCGCGGATGGCAGAACCCTATGTAGAATAGGCAGGTTTGTGGGGTTTGGGCTGCCCCTCTCCCTGCCCTGTAACAAGATGACATGTTAGAAATTATCCCTTAAAGAAATAGTGAAGTCACTGAGTCTAAAATGTAGGACATAGATTTTATTTGGGCGGGTCAACATGACAATGAGAAAATGCTGTGAGTGACATCTCCCATTAAAAAAAAAGTTAATAGGGAGGAAAAGCGGCAGGTCCCAGTGAGAACTGGGACATGGAAGATAAATGGGCGACTCCAGCAAACTACCTGAAGAAGAAAGTTGCCATAAAAAAGGACTAGAAGGGAGGAAAGCTCAGAACCCTGCTACCCTCTCCCACCTACAAAGTCGGCACTCTCTGACCAACAGAAAGGAGGAAAAAACAAAAAAACTAAAACAACCAACAAGAACAAACTACACATCAAGCGGGACTGGGAGTGGAAAGGAACTATTTCAGCCACCACACCCTGTGAACTGGAGCTGTGGAGAACCCTGCAGGATTCGCCACGGAGGTGAGCGAATGGCTCCAGGCACCATTAGAGAAAAACAAAGAGTCCTGGAGACCTACAGACAACCCTGGTAAGCTTGTGCGGGAAAAGCTGCGCACTTGAAAAGTATACGTGGATCACGGCTGCCCAGGTCCCCGCGCCTGTGACCTAGGCTTGTGGGGAGACGCGTGGGGGCCCTCACTGAGGTGAATGTCCCTCACTGAGTAATCAGAAACCAGGCACCCGGACATGGGAGTCAGGTGCAAAAGGCGTCATTTCTGTGGACACTGAACTGGGCTATAGCTGTGTCCTGGACCTGAGGGCTTTGAAACTGAGACCTGGGGCATGAAATTCGGGCCATGGGATCCTGACCACAGTGGGGCACAAGGCAGACACAGCACCCCAAAGCTGTTGAGGCTTTCCCCACCACTCCCACTCTGTTCCCCTGTCCCACGGGGTTAAAAAAAACAGCTCTCCAAGGACACTAGGAGAGATCTCTGGCACTACATAGTGGCCAGAAAAAAAAAATCACCAACAGCCCATAGAATAGGGACCTATCTTCAGTAAAGACTGCTTGAAACCGGCAGAAAGCTCCCAGAGGAGTCAGAGGTGAGCTGGGAAGTTTGCTCTAGCCAGGCCCCTTCTGACCAGCAGTCCGAGCCCAGAGTGGGAGCGGGCACCCAAGGCCGGGGCAGATCCAGCATGTGGGAGAGTGTGCCTGTCTCTAAATCGCCATTTTAGAATAGGGACCTTTCTTCAATAAAGACTGCTTGAAACCGGCAGAAGGCTCCTGTAGGAGCCCGAGGTGAGCTGGGAAGTTTGCCCACGCCAGGCCCCTTCTGGCCAGCAGTCTGAACCCAGAGGGGGGGTGGGCACCCAAGGACAGGGCAGATTGGGCACGCAGGTAAGTGTGTGCCCACATCGCCTTTTCAAAACAGGGACCTTTCTTCAGTAAAGACTGCTTGAAACCAGCAGAAGGCTCCCACAGGAGCCAGAGGTGAGCTGGGAAGCTCGCCCACGTCAGGCCCCTTCTGGTCAGCAGTCCAAGCCCAGAGAGGGAGCGGGCACCCAAGTCCAGGGCTAACCGGGCATGCAGGAGAGGGTGTCTGTCTCCGAATTGCCATTTTAGAATAGGGACCTTTCTTCAGTAAAGACTGCTTGAAACCAGCAGAAGGCTCCTGGAGGAGCCAGAGGTGAGCTGGGAAGTTAGCCCACGCCAGGCCCCTTCAGGCCAGCTGTCCGAACCCAGAGGGGGAGTGGGCCCCCATGGCCGGGGCAGACTGGGCACACAGAAGAGTGTGCCTGTCTCCAAAGCGCCATTTTAGAACAGGGACCTTTCTTCAATAAAGACTGCTTGAATCTGGCAGAAGTCTCCCTGTGGAGCCAGAGGGAGAAGGTTCTCTGTGCAGTCAGAGGTGAGCTGAAGGCCCCCACAAGCCTGGTCCCGCCTGGCAGGAAATCGGAGCCCAGAGGAGAATCCAGAGATTGGAAACCCTGAGTGTAATCCAGCTGACCCACCTCCAGGAAAGTCTGTGGGACATCAAGACTCACATTTGTCACTAAACACAGAAGGAGGAGAGATTCTGTGACAGTGACCCTTAACATACTCAAAGTCCCACTGCCTCACTAGACTTCTAGCATAACAGTTTTTGACTCATTTGGATTGCTAGTTTCTGAAAATCCCGAAAGAACACACCAAAAAGATGTCAGCCAGTACCAGTGGCACAGAGTCCCAACGCATAAGGCAAATTTGAAGACAGGCAGCAGGGAAAAGAAAAACTACAAGCAAAGTAGCAACGCCTCAGAAAAAAGACACACCACACAAAAATAACAAAACAAAACAAAAAAAACAAACACCCACCAGCTTGCAACTACGGTGGCTTGAAAGAACTTCTGAGCCTTCCAGCAAAAGAACTTAAAATTGCTGTGATGAAAAAACTGATGGAAGTCATTAAAGAAAACAACGCTCAGAAGAATGAAATTGAGTCCCCAAAGAGGGAAGTAAAAGAAATGCAGGAGATCAAAGAATTAATGGAGGCGCTAAAGAACTCTGCGAAAAGCAATGAAAGCAGAATAGATGAAATGGAAGAATGAATAAGTACTCTTGAAGACACAGAAATAAAAAGAACCAAAAAAGAAAAAGAAAGAGAAGTATGAAGGAATAAGACCAAAGAAAGACTTCGGGAACTATCTGACTCCATGAGGAAAGGAAATATAAGAGTTATAGGAATCCCAGAAGGAGAAGAGAGAGACCTAGGTACAGAGAAAACATTCAAGGAAATAATTGAGGAGAACTTCCCTAATGTGAAGAAGGAGCTGAAAATTGATATACAAGAAGCAAGAAGAACACCAAACTTCCATGATGAAAGGAAAAATACAGCAATACACATAATAGTAAAGCTCCCAAGAATCCACGACAAGGAAAAAATAATGAAGCTGACAAGAGGGAAGAAACAGATAACGTTCAAAGGAAAACCAATCAGGCTGACATCGTACTTCTCTGAAGAAACACTACGGGCAAAGAGAGAGTGGAGGGACATAGTCAACAGACTCCAAGAAAACAGATGCCAACCAAGAATACTCTGTCCTGCAGGCTCTCCTTCCTCTATGAAGAAAGAATAAGGACCTTCCCAGACAAACAGAAACTCTGGAATTTCATTACGACTAAACCCCCACTCCAAAAACACTACAAGGAGTCCTAAAGCCAGAACCTCAGAGGGACGAATAACAATGAAAGACGGCCAAAAAAAGTTATTAAAAGAATAAATAAATAAAATCAAAGGAAAGACAAACACAATGGCAAATACAGATGCTAACATATCAATATTAACTCGAAATGTAAATGGACTAAACTCTTCAATAAAAAGACACAGAGTCGCAGGCTGGATTAAGAAACAAAACCCAACCTTTTGCTGTCTCCAGGAAACACATTTAGCTACAAAAGATAAAAATAGGCTCAAAGTTAAAGGATGGAAAACAATCCTACAAGCAAATGGACAAAAAAGAAAGCAGGAACAGCTATACTTATATCAGATAAAACAGATTTCAAACTCAAAAAGGTAAAAAGAGACCCCAATGGTCACTACATGATGATCAAGGGGACAATACTTGAAGAAGAAATAACACTCATTAACATATATATTCACCAAACAAAGGAGCACCAAAATATATCAGACAACTATTATCAGCTTTGAAAACAGACATCAGAGAAAACACATACGTAGTGGGAGACTTCAACACACCACTATCAACAATGATAAATCAATGAGACAAAAAATAAGTAAAGACGCTAAAGCTCTAAATAGGATCTAGAGCGCTTGGGCTTAACAGACATCTATAGAACACTAAACCCCCAAAAATCTGAGTACATATTTTTCTTAAGCGCACATGGATCATTCTCCAGGATCGATCATCACATACTGGGACCAAGACAAACATCAATAGATACTCCAAGATTGAAATCATACCAACCATCTTTTCTGATCATGAAGGCATCAAACTAGAAATAAACCATAAAAAGAAGGCAAGGAATGCTCCTACCTCATGGAGATTGAAACCAACACTACTGGAAGACCACTGGACTAATGAGGAAATCAAAGAAGAAATTAAAAAAATTTTGAACTGAATGACAAGGAGGACACCAATTTCCTAAATGTATGGGATGCAGCAAAAGCAGTAATAAGAGGAAAATATATAGCAATAGAGGCTCACATCAAGAAACAAGAAAGAACTCAAAGAAACGGCCTAATCTCGAAGCTCAAAGATCTAGAAAAAGAACAACAAAAAACCACCAAAACCAGTAGAAGAAAAGAAATAATAAAAACCAAAGCATAAATAAAAGAAATCGAAATAAAAAACAATCCAAAAGATCAATGAAACCAAGAGCTGTTTCTTCGAAAAAATAAATAAAATAGACAAACCCCTAGCCAGGCTCACAAAGGAAAAAAAGGGAGAAAGCACAAATAAACAGGATTATAAATGAAAGAGGAGAAATCACAATGGACACAACAGAAATCAAAAGAATAATCAGAAACTATTATGAACAGTTATATGGAAACAAGTTCGACAATCTAGAGGAGATGGATAAATTCCTACAATTCTACAATCAACCAAAGCTAGATAAAAAAGAAATAGAACACCTAAACAGACCAATTACAAGCAGCAAAATTGAAATGGTAATCAAAAACCTCCCCCAAAACAAAAGCCTAGGACCTGATGGATCTACAAATGAATTCTACCAAATGTTCAGAAACGAATTAGTGCCTATCCTTCACAAGCTCTTCCAAAAAATTGAGAAGGAAGGGATAATACGAAACACGTTCTATGAAGCCAACATTACACTAATGCCAAAACCAAACAAGGACAATACAAAAAAGGAAAACTACAGGCCAATCTCCCTAATGAACACTGATGCAAAAATCCTCAATAAAATTTTAGCTATCAGAATCCAACAATGTATCCATAAGATAATTCACCACGACCAAGTAGGATTCATTCCAGGGACACAAGGATGGTTTAACATCCGAAAATCAATCAACGTTATCCAACACATCAACAAAGAAATATAAAAACCATATGATAATATCAATAGATGCTGAGAAAACTTTCGACAAAGTGCAACACCCATTCATGATAAAAGCCCTTGAAATTCTTGGGATACAAGGAACATACCTCAACATCATAAAGGCCATATATGACAAGCCAACAGCCAGTATCATTCTCAATGGTGAAAAGCTGAAAGCATTTCCATTAAGATCTGGAACAAGACAAGGATGTCCACTCTCACCACTGCTTTTCAATATAATACTGGAAGTCCTAGCCAGAGCAATGAGACAAGAGAAAGACATACAAGGAATCCAAATAGGAAAAGAAGTCAAACTATCACTATTTGCAGATGATATGATAATATACATAGAGAACCCCAAAAACTCCACAGAAAAACGAATTCAACTTATCAATCAGTTCAGTAAAGTGGCAGGATACAAAATCAACACGCAAAAGTCAGTAGCCTTCCTATACACAAACAATAAATCTGAAGAAGAAGAAATAAAAAAAAACCATCCCTTTTAATATCGAAACAAAAAAAATCAAATACTTGGGAATAAATCTAACAAAAGAGGTAAAGGACCTATCCAAAGAAAACTATAAAACACTGTTAAAAGAAATAGAAGAAGACACAAAGAAATGAATGACATCCCCTGCTCATGGGTTGGAAGAATAAACATTATTAAAATGGCCATTCTACCAAAAGCAATATACAGATTCAATGTTATTCCAATCAAAATTTCAATGTCATTCTTCAAAGAAAGAACAATTATTGATGAAATTCATATGGAATCACCAAAATCCCCGAATAGGCAAAGCTCTCCTGAAAAAAAAAAAAGAAGGGAATGGAGGCATCACACTCCCAGACTTCAAACTATACTACAAAGCCATAATCATCAAAACTGCACGGTATTCGAACAACAACAGACACACAGACCAAAGGAATCGAATAGAAAATCCAGAAATAAACCCACAGACTTATGGTCAACTAATCTTTGACAAGGCGCAAAGAATATGCATTGGAGCAAAGAAATTTTGTTCAATAAATGGTGCTGGGAAAACTGGGTCACTACATGCAAAAGAATGAAGCTTGACTACTACCTCACACCATACACAAAAACCAACTCAAAATGGATTAAAGAATTATATAGGCCAAACACTACATGATATGCACATCAAAGACATCTTTACAGGCACATCACCCAAAACAGTGATAGTGAAGGCAAAGATCAACAGCTGGGACAACATCAAATTAAAGAGCTTCTGCACAGCAAAAGAGACAATAACAGAAACAGAGAGAAATCCCACCAAGTGGGAGAACATTTTTTCACATAACACTAATGATAAAGGACTGATCACAAAAATCTACAAAGAGCTGATGAGACTCAACAACAACAAAGAAAATAATCCAGTCCAAAAATGGGCAGAAGAACTAAAAAGAAACTTCTCTGAAGAGGAAATGCAAATGGCCAACAGGCATATGAAAAAATGTTCAACATCACTTGCAATCAGGGAAATGCAAATCAAAACTACCATGAGATACCATCTCACACCAGTGAGAATGGCACATATTAAAAAAAACTAGCAAAAACAAATGCTGGCGAGGTTGTAGAAAAAGGAACTCTCCTGCACTGTTGGTGGGAGTGCAAACTGGTCCAACCACTCTGGAGAGCTGTGTGGAGATTTCTGGACCTACTAAACATAGAGCTTCCATATGATCCAGCAATTCCACTCCTAGGAATTTACCCAAAGGACACAGAAACATCAACTCCAAAGAACACCTGCACCCCTATGTTTATAGAAGCACTATTTACAATAGCTAAGCTTTGGAAACAGCCCAAATGCCCAAAAATAGATGACTGGATCAAGAAGATGTGGTACATATATACCATGGAATATTACTCAGCATTCAAAAAAGATAAACACATGCAATTTGCAGCAACATGGATGACGCTGGAAGGGATCATGCTCAGTGAAATAAGCCAGAAAGAAAAAGAAAAATACTGGATGGTCTCACTCATAGCAGGAATCTAGAAAACTTAAATAAGGGACCAGGAAAAAGAATAACTATAAGAAAGAAAATGTCAAAATCAACAAACAACTATGATCCAGAGACACTCTATGGGGGGTGGGGTCAGGTAAAGGGGGGCTTGGGGTCAAAATAAGGGGGTTGTAATTGTATGGGAAATATAAAAATAAAATTTAAAAAAAAATTAAAAAAATTTAAAATTTAAAATTTTAAATTAAAATTAAAAAAAAAATTAAATCTAATATCTAAAAAAAAAGAAAACCTAAAACTGCATTTTCAATAAATCTCCTTTTCTTGTCTCTAAAAAAGGAAATAAAAAAAATTAAAAAAAAAATGGAGGACGTAATGACTGCAGGAGGTTCGACATTGTTGGCACTGAAATCATAGCAAGGAAGGCTACTCTTTAACTTGAGATGTGTTTATTGTGAAAAATATGGCAATTTTCCTATAGATGATAGAAAAACTTTTTAGCTAATTTTCCATTGAGTCACTTTTAATAAAACTGCAGCTGTTATTATTTTTTTCAGTAGCCCTGAATTCTGGCACAGAAGTATACAGGTAGAAATAAGGTGGTTGATCTAGGAAGCATAGATAATTCAGGTGAAAATATCTGGTTATCAGTGTAAATGAGGGAAAGGTAGTCAGAGGGAATGGGGAAGCAAGGGTACAGGAATAGGGGAGAGCTGTTTTGGTCAAGGATGAGCGAGGTATGTGTATATATGAAATAGTGAAAATATACTCCCAATTGTACAATATGTGAACAGCTGACAAATTATTAAAATTTGAGGAAAAAATGATAATCCATATAATTGTTGAAAATTTATCTGTGAGACATAATTATACTTGAAATAAAGATATTTTGATTTTGGTAATAAGGAATGAAACTGTTTATAATAACTTGCTGATAGCTGTATCTTATCTTTTTCCCACGTAGGACTGAAATAAAAATATAAAGAAATTAAATATTTAAGGTTTTACAATAATAAATGTTTAATATATTTTTTCCTTGCGAAATGTTATCATTCTGGTTGTAGTTACCTTACTTCAGTGTTTGTTTTCCAGAGTCTTACCAAGAAGGTCATTCTGAGGGATCCATTTATACAGTTGAGTGTTTGCCCCTAGGGTATCTGGCCTCTTGCCATCAAACCTCCATAGAACCTGTTATAGTGAAGAAATATCTTATTTCAATAGCTAAATTTCAGCATTAGAGCATTTTTTAGTGCTACAGAAGTTAAGGAATAATATAGTTAGGTACATTTCTTAAGGTTTGTAATGAGGAGAAGAAGAAGGTTTGTAATGACTATATTATTAAAACTGGAATAATAGCAATACTCTACTTGTGTATTTGCTTTAATATTGATTCAAGAATGAATGTAATCATGATGTTTCATCATCTCAGCGTGTGAAATATTTGTCTGTGTTAGACAAATGATGTTATCCAAGATCAATTCAAGTATTTAAGAGACCTTTAGCAAGTCAGGAAATTTATTTATTTTTTTTGTGGGACCCTCGCCAACGGCCGGGGAACAAACCGGTGTTGCAGAGACTGCGGGCAGCCTCGCAGCCCAGCGCTCAACCGCTGCACCACCAGGGGAGGCCCAGCAAGTCAGTAAAATTTATATGATGAAAGCATGACCTTACTAAAATCTTGAGATTTATTTTGTTTTATATATTTATAGAATATTGTCATCTTCCAGTGAGGCACTAAGTATTTCTTTCTAAGTATCACAGAATGGAATTTACTTTTATCTACTTTTTCCATAAGTTATTTTAAGAAATTTACATCTTTTTATTTGCAAAATGACTAGTCTAGAAGTCAACTTCTCTGAGTTGACTTAATTCAATGAATCTGTGTATTAATTATTTTTACTAATATAAATATTTCCTATTTTGAAAATACATTATTTTTTATGATTATTACTATTAAACACACAGCATAAAAACTTTAAGAGATTTTTTTTTTACACTAACGTATAGTATTATCACTTTTCTCAGGCTTGGAAATTCTTTAAATATAGAAAAGAAGAGTCTGTTGGTTATAAATAACAGCAGTGCTGGTGAAATAATCCAAAATTTTGATGCTCTTGAATTTTACTCTACTGGTTGTTAACACATAAGTGAGGCATTACAAGTCTCAACAGCATTGATTAACATGAAAGCTATACCCAACATTTCCATGTATGTAATATTAATTCTGATTTTGGAATTCCTCAGCAATACACATAAACTGAAGTTAAAGTCTACCTGCTTTGTGATTTTTTTAAGATTTATTTATTTATGCATATAAAAGCTGGGGTGCAGGCCAGAGGTGCAGGGTTGGGTAGAAGATTCACCAGAGACAGAGTGGGGAGCAGAACAGGCATCTCCTGAAATACACTGCTGAGGGGAGCAGTAGGGGAGACAGGAGAGGTCTGCTGTGCCATGTGGGTCACCTTCCTGGTTGGAGATCAAACTCATGCTGTAATGGCTGCAGGTAGCTTCATACTGCTGACACTTAACCCCTTGCACCACCAGGGAGGCCCCTGCTTTGTGATTGTTAAAGCACAGATTCCAATGAAAATTTAGCACACTATAGGGGCCTCCCTGGTGGCACAAGGTGTTAAGATACAACCCATGAGGCTATCGCCAGCCACTGCAGCTTGAGTTTGATCCCCGGCCAGGGCAATACCCAATAGTTCAACAGACCTCTCCTGTCTTGCCCGCTGCTCTCCTCAGCGGTGTGTTTCAGACAGTCTGCCTGTTCTGTTCCCCACTCTGTCTCTGGTGAATCCTCTTACCCCTTCCCCGTACCTCTGACTTGTACCACAGTTCTTGCATGCATAAATAAATAAATTTAAAAAAAATTAGCACACTTTAGTAATATAATTTTAGTAGAGTTATTCCAGTTAGAAAACTAAAAGTACTCCTCAAAGACCTAGAGTATGCAGGTGTGTTCTATAAAATGGAAAATGATTTATTTGTATGCTTCATGAATAGGGGTATATATGAAATTTTTCCATGTTCTGGTTGTTTCAGTTTCATTCCTTATAATATTCTCTTTTCTTCCTCAAATTCTAAGTCATGGTGTCTGGCTCAGATACATGGAAATAGCTTGGTGAAGCCTGGCCATTCCTTATCTAGTAGTGCCATGAACTGTACACTGAACAGGCTAATTCCAAAACTTTAGAGGAAATGTGACCTGAATTACTGACAAGCTGAAATTGCATGATGCCTTCTACTTACTGATTTCCTGCTAAAATTTAATACTTTTTGACATTTCTTCCATGGTACATGCCATGTCCTCAGGATTTTTGCAAGGAAATGGAAAAATGTCAGGGCAGAATTTTGTGTTTCCAATACCTTCTCACAATACCATTTTAACAGCAAATCTTTACTCTGCCTCTTAATTACATTTAATTTCAATCATAATAGTAATGCCTCATGAAACAAACTTCTTACTGCTTTAAAACTTGTCATGTATATTTTGGTTTGAGCTAATATCTGAGAAAGAGCAGAGCCATCTTTACAATTTACCACTCATGCATAAAACTACATCTATGCAGAGTTCACAGTCACATATAGTATTAAGATACTTTATCTAACCTTTTGTGGAATCTGGGCTAGGGCTGATGCAATCACATTTGCTTTTTCTTCTGGCATGTTACTGACCATTGAGCCCAGAGTAAACACCACAATACCATTTTCTCCAGAGCTCTGTGCAAACTCTTCCATTTCCTGTGAAGAAAAATTTGTTGCATCACAAAAAACAACAGCACAGCAACCGTACTAGAAGGATTGTTCAAAGGAGAGACCATCATGGACTTTAGGAATTACTAGAACAGTATCTTTTACAAAAAGTGGCAAGGTATAAATAATGTAACATTTAATTTTTAACAATATCTAAGGTTGTAGTTTAGTGGTGTAATTATATTTCCATTGTTGTGCAAACAATATGCAGAAGTTTTTCATTTTATAAATTGAAATTTTATAACCATCACATAATTCTCCTTTTCACTCTTCAGCAGTGCTTGGTAACCATAGTTTTACTTTCTACTTTCATGAAATGTCTCATCTAGGGAGTTCACATAATTGGCATCTACTAAAGGGTAAATCATAAATTAGTTTGCAAAAGAAGTCTTACAACTTTAGAAGGATTGAATCACACCAACCATCTTTTCTTACCACAAAGATAAGAAACTAGAAAGCAAATAATATTAGACAACTGGAAAATTCTCAAATATATGAGATCAAACAAATACTAATGAACAGTCAGCAGGTCAAAGAAAAAAATCAAAAGGAAATAAAAAATGGTTTGATTTAATTGAAAATATAAATACAACACCAAAACTGTGGGATGCAGCAAGGTAGTTCCTAGAGGAAAGTTTATAATGACAAATACCTTCAATAAGAAATAAATATCTTAAATAAACAATCTAGCTTTCCCCTTTAAGGAATTAGAAAAAGAGAACAAACTAAGTTCAAAGTCCTTAGAAGGTATGAAGTGACAGAAATAAATGAGAAAATGACAGGACAGAAATAAATGTGATGTAAACCAAAAGACAAAGGAAAATATCACTAAGGCCAACACTTGGGTTTTTGTAGAGTTAAACTAAATGGAGAAACCATATCTAGATTTAACAAGAAGTAAAATGAAACATCTCAAATTATTGAAATTATAATATTGTCACTAATACCCAACACCCAGCATAAGAACCATACGAGAATACTCAAACAAAAATGTACCAACAAATTGGGCAAAAAAGACGAAAGGCATAAATTTCTCAAAACATATCACCCAAGATGACTGAATCATGGAGAAATAGAAAATATAAAAACACTGATTACTACTAGCAAGAATATTGAGTCAACAATTTAAAAATCTCCAAACAAATAAAATTTGTAAAATAGATGGTTTCATATGTTAATTCTATTGACTATTTAAGTAGGCATTATTACTTATTATTATTTCTCAATTGTTACTTCTCAAATCCTTTTTTTTTAAATAAAGATTTATTTATGCATACAAGAACTGGGGTACAGGCCAGAGGTGTAGGGGGTGAGAGGAGGATTCACCAGAGACAGCGTGGGAAACAGAACAGGAGGACTGACTGAAATACACTGCTGAGGGGAGCAGCAGGCGAGTCAGGAGAGGTCTGCTGTGCCTTATGGGGTAGCTCCCCAGTCGGGGATTGAACTTGTGCTGCAGTGGCTGCAGGTAGCTTCATAGTGCTGCATCTTAACCCCTTGCACCACCAGGGAGACCCTACTTCTCAAATTCTTGTAAATAGTAGCATAAAAGGAATACTTCTGAATTCATTTCACAAAACTAGGATTACTGTAACCAAAACTAGACAACGGCCACAAAAAAGATAATTATAGGTCAATATTTCTGAATGAAAGATGCTAATTTTCTTAGAAAACATTAGCAAATTGTAGACAATAATACATGAAAAGTATCATGCATACAATTAGGTGGAATTTATTAAAAAATCAATGTAGTTCAACACCCAAAAATCATTAAATCTGTAACATTAATTCAATGAAAGAATAATCACATGCTCATTTCAACAGATTCAGTTAAAACATTTGATAAAATATAACATACTTTCAATGGAAGTTCAAAAACTTGGGTGTAGATGGAATATTGTTCAATATAAGAAAGACCATTATGGTGATCTCCATAGATGCAGAGAAAGTATTTGCTAAGATTCAGCATCCATTTATGATATAAACTGAATAAAATTGGACCTAGAAAAATATACCTAAATATAAGAAGACCATCTACAACAAATTCATAGCTAACATCATAATCAGTGTGGGGAAAAAAAAGGATACAACTTGATTAAAAAAAGGACAGCAAATTGAGTGTCTCCTGTGTGGAAGAAACCATACTGAATTTTGCAAAAAAACATGTGTGACATCTTTCTAAGCTAAGGAGGTCTCAATTTGAAGGAGGAGGTAACATATATTCCTATGTAAATATTAAGTAAGAGTATATTTAACAAAAATAAAACTTGCAATTACGTAAGTTCATTAATCAGCATTCATGATTGGTCTGTAATGGATACACACACACACACACAAATTCACATTTGTGAAGTGATAGATGTGTTAATCAATACATGAGGTGCTGCAGGGGGCATTGTTGCCCCAGCCAGATAGGATACTGACAAGCAGCTAAGAGAAAGGGCCTCACACCGTGGGGCTGAAGATCTGGCATCCCTTTGCTTTTTGTTCTTGGTCATAGAGAGAGAAAAATTTATCAGAAAGTATATTAGGCAATAAATTATATGTATCAGCATACTGTAAGTAAATAGCATGGAAAATTGTCTGTTTAGAAATTAGTTGTTGGGCAGTTTGGCCCACTTGACAATGGAAGATGGTTTGTTGTGCATGCCTGACAAGCAATCCAGCACAACAATTGTAGTCCTTCTTTTGCCTTCTCTTGAAGTTTCTTAGGAAAGTTTTTAAATGAAGTTGACTGTATTAAGAAGTTTGTAGGTAGAAAAAGTTCTGATAGCTGAGCAGCAGCTGGTCTCCAGCTGAAGGCCATGTGAATGAAATAGTCTTTTGATGCTTAGGCTTTAGCTGATAGGGATGCACTGGCGGCAATCCACTGTCTTAGATAATTGTCTAGCTGAAATAATAAGTTTTAGTGTCAGGTTTGGTTTTTTATCTATTAACCTTGAAGGCTACCGTCTAGCTGGGACCTGTAGGAGCCAGTAGTCCATGGGAATAAAATACACTAATTGTTTCTGCTTTACACATGACAATGTATTTTTTTTTTCTGCTTACTAAAAATGAATAAATAAAGACCTGCTGAGTCTCTCGGCAGAAGATACTAGCACCTCACCAAGTGTCAGTGTCTCCTCATTCTACCTCATCCCCTTCCCCTCAGCCCTTTTGTTTTCGCCTACGCAGTCTCATCCTTTCAGGAACCCCTGACACGACATTTTGCCGGAGGCTGGTCCCAGGCAATGAGGGAAATCTCTTCACAATGTTTATGTAAGTCAAATAATTATGATGAATATTTTAAAAGTCTTGCAATTTGAAGTATCCATTATACCTCAGTAAAGTTGAAAAAATAAAGCCAGGTTAAAAAGAAATTATACTTCAGGCTCCAGAGCTTATGAAAGATTCTTTACGTAGTTAAATTTTGTGACTAACATTAGCAGTAGGTTAAGCCTTGAATATTATCTTTGTTTTATGTTGCTACCAATGGAAGGTAGACAAACAGGATGTCCAAAATGTCATAAAATTATTTCTTAAAGGATGCTTGTTTATTAGCTAGAGCTCACAGACATCAATTTACAATCTATTAGCTTTTGTTCTCTTTTATAAGGAATATCATCTTTATGCACAGATTTCTTTTTCAATTTTATACTAAGGACAGTTTTCAGATACAGGTAATGGAAATTATCTGTTGTTGAATAAATATACAGAATTAATGGTCAATATCGTCAATGCAGTGTGCCTTTCTCTGTGCTCATTTTGTCAGCCGGCTTTCTGCAAGGGGACTTTACCAAGATTTTGTACAGACTTGAAGTATGGCAAGGCAAACCTGTTTAGTAGGTCTCTAAGATGTCAAATTCTAAACTATCAAATGAGCAGTCATTTAAGCGCTACAATGACAGCACAGTTTTGCTACCAATATTATTCAGCCACATATTTTTGATTGAGGAATACTTTTCCTTGGTATGTAAAATACTAGTGAAGAGTCCCAAAGCCAATAAAGCAAAACACAGTGGAACAGACTACCTTAGGCAGGGGTTTGGCAGGTTTGCAGTGGAGTCCTCCAACAAATTCAAAATTTGGTAAGAATGGGCGAGGAAACTCGAAATCCCAGTAGGTTCGAACGAGCCACATTTCAGCTTTTCCCATGATCTCAGCGAATGTAGTGGGTCTCCCTGGAGGGGTAAAGTAAACAAAGGTAAAGGAAATCAGTATATTTTAATTTAAATACTGGGTAAATTTGTGAAAGGAGCTTGGAATGATGTAGACAAAGAAATAAAACTGTCTGTGGTCTGATAACAGAAATATATGTACAAGGTATAATATAGGATAAATACATATGATAAAATATATAAAAATTTACATTTTATGTATATGTACATCATATTTATATTACAAAGTTTAAGTATCTTGTGTAAATCAATATATGTGCTATTATAAAATATACAGTATATTTAACAAATTTATATAAACTCTATTAAATGGTCTAGAGGCTCTAAAGTCTGTGCCCCTGAATGTGTCCATTAGCAAGTACAGGATTCCACAGGGGCCTTACATCTCCCAAAGGAGTTGAGGTTTTTTCACCCTCTGGTAGACTGAGAGGGAGGTGCTTCCAAAGACATAAGAGAGTTATGAACCTTGGATTTGTATAAGAGACCGTGTCTCCCTATGGACAAACTCTCAAAAAAAAAAAAAAGCCCTCTATTTCTCTCCATTTTTTTATGCATTTCTCAAATACACTGTCAAGCTGTATATGATGATATATCAGGATCACTTTTGGTGCATTTTTTTGGGAATTTTGTTTCTGTACAGACACATTTTGTTGTTGGAATAGCTGATTGCCTTTGGATGTCAACAGTGTCATCTCTAATAGCACCTCAGTACATTCATGAGCATAACTGATTACTCAGCCTAAGTCAATATAGAATTAAACTTACAGTTGTTTACTCTTTAAAGCTGCAAATGCAAGAGAGGCAAAATATACTTTATTACTTGAGCTCCATATAGGTTAGTAAATGGAAGAACTTTTCCTTTTAAGTTTAGTTTCCACAATTTGGAAACCTATTTCTTGGAATTAGTTTTCCTTATTAAGCTGCTAAGTTCCTGAAAACATGGCTTAATTTATTGTCCCCACTACTGAATTTGCTTCATGTTAGAATTTTAATAACATTTTTCTAAGAATTCATAATAACTGGATAATTTTTACAATGTATGAAAAAGAAGTGGTGATCCTTAATTTTGTTCACTGTACCTTTGATGAGAAGCAGTTTTCAAACATCTACTAAAAATTTGGATCTCTACTCCTCAGCAAGATTTTAAGACTTTTATGAGATAGTTTGTGAGTAGTTATGGAAAGAATGTGTAATCATTGCAACATTCAAATTACAGTTCAGATTTTGCAATAGTGCCTCTCTCTTTATTGTTAAAACAGTCCTTCAGAATATGTGGGAAAATAGATGAATTTTTACACAGGTAAATTGAGAAAAAGATCAGAGGAAACAATCTCCAATGCTCCATATAATTCTGTGTTAAAAATATGTAACTTCTCATTATTTTTTTTCTTTTCTTTTTTTATACAAGAGCTGGGGTACAGGTCAGAGGTGTGGAGGGTGAGAGGATTCACCAGAGACAGAGCAGGAAGCAGAACAGGCAGACTGACCGAAAGTACTGCTGAGGGGAGAAGAGGGTGAGATGGAGAGGTCCACCGTGCCATGTGGGAATCTCCCTGATGGCCGGAATCGAATCTGTGCTGCAGAGGCTGCGGACAGCTTCCAGTGCTGCACTCAACCCCTCAACCCGCTGCGCCCACCAGGGAGGCCCTATAACTTCTCATTTTAATGTCTGCTTTGATCATGGTAGTTAATAAAATTTCTAATGCATTTTCTAATTAATAAATAAGAGTGTATTACATAATACATAGGATAAAAAGGTGTAACAACAAGATTTTTTAGTCAGTGAAACTATTTTGTATTTTATAATAAAGGTGAATACATGTTATAACAATTTGTCAAAATCCATAGAATGCATAACACTATTACACTGGAGGGTAAAGTTTGAATGATGTAGGATCATCTGCTGCAACAAATGTACCACTCTTCTTGGAAATGCTGATAATAGGGAATTTTATGCATGAGTGTATGCAGGAGTTATTTGCAAAATCGACACTTAATGTTTCTGTGGATCTAAAAATTCTGTGTAAAATAACATATGTTACCGATAGATAAGCAAGAATGGATATGAATTTGCATTGAATCTTTCTGTTTAATTTGTGTTTCCTGAATCCCTAATGTGTCTTGCAATGATATGGAAGACAGGGTTCCAAATTATCCCGTAATTTTAGCCTTTCCATAATATTTTTGAGATTGAGTGATCATTCTTATTAACAATCATCACTTCACTCATAATAGACAAATCCCTCTGACCATATAATTATAAAACATTCCCTTCCAAGATACTAGAAGGTAAGACATAACTCCACCAACCAAAAACATGACTTACCTAGTACTTCACTGTAAAACTCATTCCACTTCCTGTAATTTATTCCTTGGTACCAAAAGTCAAAGTAGAGCACATATATCATATTTTTTACCCTTTCCATGAATGTCATTTGATCACTTAATTCTGACAAAACAACAGGTGCATAGGATGGTGGGATTGGAAGTTTTCCAACTTTCCTTTCAAATTCATATCCAGGTGTGAAGCGTAGAGTGTACACAAAAGGTACTTTAAGCAGCTCTGCCAGCAGCTCACCACAGGGTCCTACAGGATCTGCAAGAATGAGATCAAATCTTGATTCTTGGAGTTTTTTCATAAGTTTCTTGTTCTTGACTACATCTCCACAGAGCTTTTAAAAAATATTCAAAAGTTTCCAAACCAATTCTTGCATTTTTGAAAAGTGTGACCAAAAGGTGTCTTTAGGCAACTCATAAGTCCACTCACTCACTATTTGCTTGAAACCACTTTTAAAATCATTTTGAGAGACAGATGTAGGGAAAACTTCAAATTTAATAGCAGACGTTTTGCTGGGATCAATAAAAATGGAAGCTCTAGATGTCAGAACAACTACTTCATGGCCTCTCTCAACAAGTTCATCCAGGATTGTCTTCATGTTGATCCAGTGGCTATTGTCTGTGGGCCAAACCAGCACCTTTCCACAACTCCCAGAGCTAAAGTAACAACACAGTTGAAGCAGCAGAAGAGCTGATGTCCATTTCACAAACATCTTGGTGAAATATGAAGCTCCTCTAAAATTGTTTTTCTTTTCTGGCATTGCTGATGGTTATATCTTGGAGAAATCAATCAGGAAGTTAAACTATAACTGGCACACTTCAAAGTAAATACATTGTTTACAATCAAAATATTTGTGTGGCAAGTGGAGAAAGCAAAAGTATATATGACCTTGTTTGTATACAAATAGGTGCAATATCTTTTTGAAGATTAGTAGTATTATCACCAGGTAAGAATTAATGATCTTAGGTGTACAAGCCACCTATCTTATATAATATATTTTAGAAGAATATCAAGAACAGTGGGAAGGGATAAAAGATCCAGTTTGCCATCTGCTGATAGAAGAATAAAAAGAAAACTCTTGTGCAGCTGAGTGCAAATTACTTGGAATAAGATATTGTTTTGTTTTTAATAAAAGTTTTCTTAATATTTAACTCACATTCTACTTTCTTGCTGCATTTAAAATGTAGAATTCAGTTTTAACAGTATATTCATAGAAATTTGCACCTTCCATGATATCAAATTCAGAGTATTTTACCTTCATCAACAGAAAACTTTACACTTTTGCTGGATCTTCCTAAATTCTCTCACCCACGTTCTATCCAAGAATAGAGCTAGTTTTATTCTCTACAGATTTTCCTTATCTGAACAATTTCTGTAAAGGGAATCATGCAATATATGTTCTTTTGACATGCAAACCTAGTGGCTTAGATGGTATGCAGTGTTGCAACACACAAATGAATGAGTAATGAACAGTGAATGAATGAACAAATAAATAAATCAATAAGTAAAATAGGTGTCATGGAATTCAAATGAGTGTTTATATTTTATTTGATTCTTCTTAGATAGTTGCTTTCACATTGGAATATAGGCCTCGATAAATGTTTATAAAAATGTAAGATAGGATTATTCCACATGAAATAATGGCAACAAGCTTTTATTAATTTATTTAAATTAACTTATTTGTCTTTATTATTAAGCTGTAATAGTGCTTTATATATTATAGATATTAGATAAGACTGAAATATTTTCTATTTTGTGATAGTATCCTTTTGAGGTACAAAGTTTTGTTTTTTTTACGAAGTATTTGTTAAATATAAGAATACTTTTAATGGAGCCTATAAAAGTAACTATTTAAGTGCTCATTTTATAACTAAACTGTTCTAATTGTATAGTACAGTATTTACCTTAGACTGCACATTTATATCACTCCAGAGCATAGATGGTTGAAACTTTGGTCCTAATATGATGGTATTAGGAGGTGGGTCCTCTGCAAGGTGATAGGTTATGGACTGGAGCCCTTGTGAATGGGATTATTGCCTTATAGAAAAAGACTTCAGAGATTTCACTTGTCCCTTCTACCACATGAGGATACAGCAAAATGAATGTTTATTTTAATTAACTTTTTAATTTTCTTATATATTTTTTATTTTTGTACAATATTTGATATCTCCGCTCATGTGTGGTCCCTACTAAGTCTCCCACAATCACATCACCAGTGAGCAGTCACCATGGTCCCCTGTGTTCTTCCCTCCCCCACTTTGAGCCATCTCCATCCCTCTTCTCTGCTGAATGACTCAAATGTATAGTTTGTCTGCAAGTTCTCTTTCTTTTTGACCCTATATTCAGTTTCCCTATATTCCTCCTATAACTGAAACCGTCTGATATTTTTCTTTTATGCTTCTGACTTATTTCATTGAACATAATCCTTTCTAGTTCCATCCGTGTTGCTATGAAAGAATTTTTTTTGAATTTTATGAATGAATGTTATTTAAAGATTTATTTATTTATGCATACTAGAGTTGCGGTACAGGCCAGAGATGCAGGGGGTGAGAGAGTTCACCAGAGACAGAGTGGGGAACAGAACATGCAGACTGACTGAAAACACTGCTGAGGGGAGCAGAGGATGAGACAGGAAAGGTCCGCTACGCCATGTGGGTCTGAACCCGTGCTGCAGAGTCTGCGGACAGCTTCACAGCATGGCGCTCAACCCGCTGCGCCATGAGGGAGGCCCAGTGAATTTTTGATGAATTCCTGCATCTGCTCCTGAGGAGCTAGAGGCTCAGTCAGGGGCCAAGGGGACACTCCAAGGCTGATTGAGGGCTGCTGGATGAGGGCGGAACTCTGAGTGTCACATAGTGGGACCTGCTTCTCTCAATGCATTGGTGGCTTAGCTGTGGGTTAGGGCTTTTATCAGAGGGTGGTAGAAGCCACTGGCAACTGGTGGGCCTCAGCACAGCCCAGGCTATTGCCTACATTTATTTATCTGTTCCTTTATTTTGTTATTCATATTTAATTTATGAATTAAGTCATATAGTAACACATTGGTGCTGCGGTGTAGTATCTGCACCACTGTAGTATCTGTGGTGTAGTATCTGTAAAGGAGCTGGGCTTAATCTATGGGTTTGCCAGTTAGGTAATATTTTTTGATTAGAATATTCAACACATAATCATACATACATTTAAAAATTATTTATTTATTTATTTAAAATTATGTATTTATATATATTTTACATCATTGTTCATTTTTGTGCAATGTATTCTTTCTTCTCTCAGGTGCAGTCCCTATGGAGTTCCCACCGATAATTCACGCGTGCACCATCACCATAGTCCTTTGTGCTCTTCCCTTCCTGTTTTGATCCCTCTCCCTCCCCTACAGAATGTCTCTGACTTATAGTTGCCTGTTAACTTTATTTATTTATTTATTTATTTATTTATTTATAAATAATAAATTTTATTTTTTTATTTTTTTTTTTATTTTTTTTAATATTAAATTTTATTTTTATATTCCCCCATACAATTGCAAACGCCCCATTCTGACCCCAATCCTTCCCCTCCCGCCCCCACCCCCCAAAAAGTGTCTCTGGTTCATAGTTTTTTGTTGATTTTGATTTTCACTTTCTTATATTCATTTTCCTGGTCCCTTATTTAAGTTTTCTAGATTCCTGCTATGAGTGAGACCATACGGTATTTTTCTTTTTCTTTTTGGCTTATTTCGCTGAGCATGATCCCTTCCAGTGCCATCCATGTTGCTGCAAATTGCATGTGTTTATCTTTTTTGAATGCTGAGTAATATTCCATGGTATATATGTACCACATCTTCTTGATCCAGTCATCTATTTTTGGGCATTTGGGTTGTTTCCAAAGCTTAGCTATTGTAAACAGTGCTGCTATAAACATAGGAGTGCAGGTGCTCTTTGGAATTGATGTTTCTGTGTCCTTTGGGTAAATACCTAGGAGTGGAATTGCTGGATCATATGGAAGCTCTATGTTTAGTAGGTCCAGAAATCTCCACAGAGCTCTCCATAGTGGTTGGACCAGTTTGCACTCCCACCAACAGTGCACAAGAGTTCCTTTTTCTCCACATCCTCGCCAACATTTGTTGTTGCTAGTTTTTTTAATATGTGCCATTCTCACTGGTGTGAGATGGTATCTCATGGTAGTTTTGATTTGCATTTCCCTGATGACAAGTGATGTTGAACATTTTTTCATATGTCTGTTGGCCATTTGCATTTCCTCTTCAGAGAAGTTTCTTTTTAGCTCTTCTGCCCATTTTTTGACTGGATTATTTTCTTTGTTGTTGCTGAGTCTCATCAGCTCTTTGCAGATTTTTGTGATCAGTCCTTTATCATTAGTGTTGGGTGCAAAAATGTTCTCCCAGTTGGTGGGGTTTCTCTTTGTTTTTGTTATTGTCTCTTTTGCTGTGCAGAAGCTCTTTAATTTGATGTAGTCCCAGCTGTTTATCTTTCTCTTCACTATCACTGCTTTGGGTGATGTGTCTGTAAAGATGTCTTTGATGTGCAAATCCCGTAGTGTTTCGCCTATATTTCCTTCTATGTATTTTATGGTTTCAGGTCTTATGTCTAGTTCTTTAATCCATTTTGAGTTGATTTTTGTGTATGGTGTGAGGTAGTGGTCAAGCTTCATTCTTTTGCATGTAGCGACCCAGTTTTCCCAGCACCATTTATTGAACAAACTTTCTTTGCTCCAATGCATAGTCTTTGCTCCTTTGTCAAAGATTAGTTGACCATAAATCTGTGGGTTTATTTCTGGATTTTCTATTCGATTCCATTGGTCTGTATGTCTGTTCTTGTTCCAATACCATGCAGTTTTGATGATTATGGCTTTGTAGTATAGTTTGAAGTCTGGGAGTGTGATGCCTCCATTTCCTTCTTTTTTTTCAGTAGAGCTTTGGCTATTCGGGGTTTTTGGTGATTCCATATGAATTTCATCAATAATTGTTCTATTTCTTTGAAGAATGCCATTGAGATTTTGATTGGAATAGCATTGAATCTGTATATTGCTTTTGGTAGGATGGCCATTTTAATAATGTTTATTCTTCCAATCCATGAGCAGGGGATGTCTTTCCATTTCTTTGTGTCTTCTTCTATTTCTTTTAACAGTGTTTTATAGTTTTCTTTGTATAGGTCCTTTACCTCTTTGTTAGATTTATTCCCAAATATTTGATTTTTTTTGTTTCGATAATAAAAGGGGTGGTTTTTTTGATTTCTTCTTCTTCAGATTTATTGTTTGTGTATAGGAAGGCTACTGACTTTTGCATGTTGATTTTGTATCCTGCCACTTTACTGAATTGATTGATGAGTTGAATTAGTTTTTCTGTGGAGATTTTGGGGTTCTCTATGTATATTATCATATCATCTGCAAATAGTGATAGTTTGACTTCTTCTTTTCCTATTTGGATTCCTTGGATGTCTTCTCTTGTCTTATTGCTCTGGCTAGGACTTCCAGTATTATATTGAAGAGCAGTGGTGAGAGTGGACATCCTTGTCTTGTTCCAGATCTTAATGGAATTGCTTTCAGCTTTTCACCATTGAGAATGATACTGGCTGTTGGCTTGTCATAGATGGCCTTTACGATGTTGAGGTATGTCCTTGTATCCCAAGAATTTCAAGGGCTTTTATCATGAATGGGTGTTGTACTTTGTCGAAAGCTTTCTCAGCATCTATTGATATTATCATATGGATGGTTTTTATATTTCTTTTGTTGATGTGTTGGATAACGTTGATTGATTTTCGATGTTAAACCATCCTTGTGCCCCTGGAATGAATCCAACTTGGTCGTGGTGAATTATCTTATGGATACATTGTTGGATTCTGATAGCTAAAATTTTATTGAGGATTTTGCATCAGTGTTCATTAGGGAGATTGGCCTTAGTTTTTCCTTTTTTGTGTTGTCCTTATTCGGTTTTGGTATTAGTGTAATATTGGCTTCATAGAACGTGTTTGGTATTGTCCCTTCCTTCTCAATTTTTGGAAGAGTTTGTGAAGGATAGGCACTAATTCGTCTCTGAATGTTTGGTAGAATTCATTTGTAAATCCATCAGGTCCTGGGCTTTTTGTTTTTGGGGGAGGTTTTTAATTACCATTTCAATTTCGCTGCTTGTAATTGGTCGGTTTAGGTGTTCTATTTCTTCTTTATCTAGCTTTGGGTGATTGTAGAGTTGTAGGAATTTGTCCATCTCCTCTAGATTGTTGAACTTGTTCCATATAACTGTTTCATAGTTAGTCTGATTATTCTTTTGATTTCTGCTGTGTCCGTTGTGATTTCTCCTCTTTCATTTATGATCCTGTGTATTTGTGTTTTCTCCCTTTTTTCCTTTGTGAGCCTGGCTAGGGTTTGTCTATTTTATTTATTTTTCAAAGAACCAGCTCTTGGTTTCATTGATCTTTTGGATTGTTTTTTAGTTTCAATTTCATTTATTTCTGCTTTGTTTGGTTTTATTATTTCTTCTCTACTGGTTCTGTTCTGGGTTTTTTGTTGTTCTTTTTCTAGATCTTTGAGCTTCGAGATTAGGTTGTTTCTTTGAGTTCTTTCTTGTTTTTTGATGTGAGCTTCTATTGCTATATATTTTCCTCTTATTACTGCTTTTGCTGCATCCCATACATTTAGGATATTGTGTCCTCCTTGTCATTCAATTCAAAGAATTTTTTAATTTCTTCTTTGATCTCCTCGTTAGTCCAGTGTCTTCCAGTAGTGTGGCTTTTAATCTCCATGAGGTAGGATAGTTCCTTGCCTTCTTTTTATGATTTATTTCTAGTTTGATGCCTTCGTGGTCAGAAAAGATGGTTGGTATGATTTCAATCTTGGTGTATCTGTTGATGTTTGTCTTGTGCCCCAGTATGTGATCGATCCTGGAGAATGATCCATGTGCGCTTGAGAAAAATGTGTACTCCCGTTTTTTTTGGGTTAGTGTTCTATAGATGTCTGTTAAGCCCAAATGCTCTAGGTCCTTATTTAGAGCTTTAGTTCTTTACTTATTTTTTGTCTTGTTGATCTATCCATTGTTGATAGTGTGTGTGTTGAAGTCTCCCACTACATATGTGTTTTCTCTGATGTCTGTTTTCAGAGAGGACAACAGTTGTCTGATATATTTTGGTGCTCTTTCGTTTGGTGAGTATATGTTAATGAGTGTTATTTCTTCTTGAAGTATTGTCCCCTTGATCATAATGTAGTGACCATTGGGGTCTCTTTTTATTTTTTTGAGTTTGAAGTCTGTTTTATCTGATATAAGTATAGCTGTTCCTGCTTTCTTTTTTGGCCATTTGCTTGTAGGATTGTTTTCCATCCTTTGACTTTGAGCCTATTTTTATCTTTTGTAGCTAAATGTGTTTCCTGGAGACAGCAAAAGGTTGGGTTTTGTTTCTTAATCCAGGCTGCAACTCTGTGTCTTTTTATTGAAGAGTTTAGTCCATTTACATTTAGAGTTAATATTGATATGTTAGCATCTGTATTTGCCATTATGTTTGTCTTTCCTTTGATTTTATTTATTTATTCTTTTAATAACTTTTTTTTTTTTTGGTCTTCTTTCGTTGTTATTCGTCCCTCTGAGGTTCTGGCTTTAGGATTCCTTGTAGTATTTTTTGGAGTGGGGGTTTAGTCGCAATGAAATTCCGGAGTTTCTCTTTGTCTGGGAAGGTCCATATTCTTTCTTCTTGGAGGAAAGAGAGCTTTGCGGGATAGAGTATTCTTGGTTGGCATCTGTTTTCTTGGAGTCTGTTGACTATGTCCCTCCACTCTCTCCTTGCCCGTAGTGTTTCTTCAGAGAAGTCTGATGTCAGCCTGATTGGTTTTCCTTTGAATGTTATCTGTTTCTTCCCTCTTGTCAGCTTCATTATTTTTTCCTTGTCCTGGATTCTTGGGAGCTTTACTATTATGTGTCTTGCTGTGTTTTTCCTTTCGTCGTGGAAGTTTGGTGTTCTTCTTGCTTCTTGTATATCAATTTTCAGCTCCTTCTTCTCATTTGGGAAGTTCTCTTCAATTATATCCATGAATATTTCTCTGTTCCTACATCTCTCTCCTCTCCTTCTGGAATTCCTATAACTCTTATATTTCCTTTCCTCATGGAGTCAGATAGTTCCCGAAGTCTTTCTTCATTCTTTTTCCTTCGTACTTCTCTTTCCTTTTCTGTTTTGGTTCTTTTTATTTCTGTGTCTTCAAGATTACTTATTCGTTCTTCCATTTCATCTATTCTGCTTTCATTGCTTTTCCCAGAATTCTTTAGTTCCTCCATTAATTCTTTGATCTCCTGCATTTCTCTTACTTCCCTCTTTAGGGACTCAATTTCCTTCTTCTGATCTATCACTTTTTTAATCATGGCAATTTTAAATTCTCTTTCTGGAAGGCTCAGAAGTTCTTCCAAGTTGCTGTCGTTGCAATCTGGGGAGTGGTTTTCTTTTTGTGGTGTGCTTCTTCCTGAGGAGTTTTTAGGGCGTGTGGTTCTTCTACTCCCTACTGTCTGTTTTCTAATTTGTCGTATGCGTTGGGACACTGTGTTGCTCGGACTGACTGACATCTTGGGTGAACTTCTCCGCTCCCCTCTGGCTCTTCCAGGAGCCATCTCTGTCTTCTGGGGGAGCTTTCTGCTGGTTTTCGGCAGTTTTTACTGAAGAAATGTCCCTGTTCTCAAATGGCGAAGCGGGATGCAGTCCCTGCACCTCCGGTTTCAGGCACACTCTTCTGCGCACCCGGTCTGCCCCGGACGTGGGTGCCTGCTCCCTCTGTGGGCTCAGACTGCTGGTCGGAAGGGGCCTGGCGTGGAATAACTTCCCGGCTGGCCACTGGGTCCTCCAGAAACCTTCTGCCCTTTTCAAGCAGTCTTAAGAAATGTCCTGTTTTATAGGGTGTTAGTGACTTTTTTTTTCCTGGTCGCTAGGTGGCGCCAGAGATCTCTCCTATTGTCCTTGGGGGGCTGTTTTTCGCCTCCCCCCACCCCGTGGGACAGAGAACTGAGCGGGAATGGTAGGGTACACCTCAACAGCTTTGGGGTGCTGTGTCTGCCTTGTGCCCCACCGTCATGGAGAACCCACGCCCCGAATTTTCGTGCCCCGGGTCTCAGTTCAAAGCCCTCAGTTCCAGGATGCGGGCTGTAGCCCAGTTCAGTGGCGCGGGAATGGCGCCTTTTGCACAGCTCCCGTGCCTGGGCGCCTGGTTCCTGCTCACTCAGGGAGGGACCTTCACCTCAGTGAGGACCTCCGCGCGTCTCCCCGCAAGCCTAGGTCATCTCCCCGCAAGCCTAGGTCGCAGGCGTGGGGACCTGGGCAGCCGCGATCCAGGTCTGCACTTGCTTTTCAAGCCCGCCGAGCGCGCCGCTCTCTGCGCCAGCTTACCGGCAGCCCGGGCTGTGTGCGCGTCTCCCGGGGTCTTTGTTCTTCTCTAATGGCGCCCGGAGCCGTTCGCTCACCGCTGTGGCGGATCCTGCAGGGTTCGCCTCAGCTCCCGTTCACGGGGTGTGGTGGCTGCAATAGTTCCTTTCCACTCACAGTCCCGCTTGCTGCGTCGTTTGTTCTTGTGGGCCGTTTTGGTTTGTTGTTTCCTCCTCTCTGCTGGTTGGAGAGTGCCGCCTCTGTGGGCGGGGGAGGGGAGCAGGGTTCTGCGCTTCCCTCCCTTCTAGTCCTCTTTTATGGCCACTTTCTTCTTCCGGCAGTTCGCTGGCGTCACCCATTTATCTTCCGTGTCCCAGTTCTCACTGGGACCTGCCGCTTTTCCTCCCTATTCACTTTTTTTAATGGGAGATCTTACTGGCAGCGTCTCCTCGCTGCCATGTTGCTCCGCCCCCCAATAAATTTTATTTTTATATTCCCCCATACAATTGCAAACGCCCCATTCTGACCCCAATCCTTCCCCTCCCGCCCCCCAACCCCCAAAAAGTGTCTCTGGTTCATATTTTTTGTTGATTTTGATTTTCACTTTCTTATATTCATTTTCCTGGTCCCTTATTTAAGTTTTCTAGATTCCTGCTATGAGTGAGACCATCCGGTATTTTTCTTTTTCTTTCTGGCTTATTTCGCTGAGCATGATCCCTTCCAGAGCCATCCATGTTGCTGCAAATTGCATGTGTTTATCTTTTTTGAATGCTGAGTAATATTCCATGGTATATATGTACCACATCTTCTTGATCCAGTCATCTATTTTTGGACATTTGGGTTGTTTCCAAAGCTTAGCTATTGTAAACAGTGCTGCTATAAACATAGGGGTGCAGGTGTTCTTTGGAATTGATGTTTCTGTGTCCTTTGGGTAAATACCTAGGAGTGGAATTGCTGGATCATATGGAAGCTCTATGTTTAGTAGGTCCAGAAATCTCCACACAGCTCTCCATAGTGGTTGGACCAGTTTGCACTCCCACCAACAGTGCAGAAGAGTTCCTTTTTCTCCACACCCTCGCCAACATTTGTTGTTGCTAGTTTTTTTAATATGTGCCATTCTCACTTGTGTGAGATGGTATCTCATGGTAGTTTTGATTTGCATTTCCCTGATTACAAGTGATGTTGAACATTTTTTCATATGTCTGTTGGCCATTTGCATTTCCTCTTCAGAGAAGTTTCTTTTTAGCTCTTCTGCCCATTTTTTGACTGGATTATTTTCTTTGTTGTTGTTGAGTCTCATCAGCTCTTTGCAGATTTTTGTGATCAGTCCTTTATCATTAGTGTTGGGTGCAAAAATGTTCTCCCAGTTGGTGGGGTTTCTCTTTGTTTTTGTTATTGTCTCTTTTGCTGTGCAGAAGCTCTTTAATTTGATGTAGTCCCAGCTGTTTATCTTCGCCTTCACTATCACTGCTTTGGGTGATGTGTCTGTAAAGATGTCTTTGATGTGCAAATCCCGTAGTGTTTCGCCTATATTTCCTTCTATGTATTTTATGGTTTCAGGTCTTATGTCTAGTTCTTTAATCCATTTTGAGTTGATTTTTGTGTATGGTGTGAGGTAGTGGTCAAGCTTCATTCTTTTGCATGTAGCGACCCAGTTTTCCCAGCACCATTTATTGAACAAACTTTCTTTGCTCCAATGCATAGTCTTTGCTCCTTTGTCAAAGATTAGTTGACCATAAATCTGTGGGTTTATTTCTGGATATTCTATTCGATTCCATTGGTCTGTATGTCTGTTCTTGTTCCAATACCATGCAGTTTTGATGATTATGGCTTTGTAGTATAGTTTGAAGTCTGGAAGTGTGATGCCTCCATTTCCTTCTTTTTTTTTTCAGTAGAGCTTTGGCTAGTTGGGGTTTTTGGTGATTCCATATGAATTTCATCAATAATTGTTCTATTTCTTTGAAGAATGACATTGAAATTTTGATTGGAATAGCATTGAATCTGTATATTGCTTTTGGTAGGATGGCTATTTTAATAATGTTTATTCTTCCAACCCATGAGCAGGGGATGTCTTTCCATTTCTTTGTGTCTTCTTCTATTTCTTTTAACAGTGTTTTATAGTTTTCTTTGTATAGGTCCTTTACCTCTTTGTTAGATTTATTCCCAAATATTTGATTTTTTTTGTTTCGATAATAAAAGGGATGGTTTTTTTGATTTCTTCTTCTTCAGATTTGTTGTTTGTGTATAGGAAGGCTACTGACTTTTGCGAAACTTTATTTATTTATTATTATTTTTTCCTGGTCCCTTATTTGGTTCCCCTATGTTCCTCCTGTAAGTGAAACCATCCGATATTTACCTTTTTCTTCTGATTTATTTCACTGAGTATAATCCCTTCAGCTCCATCCATGTTGCTGCGAATGGCATGAGTTTATATTTTCATTAAATTTTGTTTTATGGGGGGGTGCGAGGGGAGGGGAAAGGAAGGACTAGAGTCAAAATAAGGGGGGAGGTGCAACTGTATGGGGACTATAACCAAAATGAAAATGCATACATTGTGCAAAGATGAAAAAAGATGTAAGAATTATATGAAATAAAATATTTAATAAAAAAATTTTGTTTTATATATTTTACATCATTTTTCATTTTTGTACAATGTAACTCATACATTTTTATATTTCTTTAGTCTTCTCCAGCTATTTTCTCTTTGGAATGACTTATCTCTAACTCTCAATTGGGTAATAAATCTCTCAAAAACAATTTTGGTCTGAGACATGAAATTAGAAGAAAAAAATCAAACGTAACAGGAAAAAGGGACACTTATACTTCAATTCCTTGCAGGAATAAACTAGAGAACCCTGTGTGAGACATACCAGCTTCAGGACTGAGAAGCAACTATTCCCTTTTGTCCTTTCTGGTTTTGACAACCTTCTGGTAACAAAACAGAGAACATTTTGTGATAATATACACAGCAGTTGCCACACAGGCCAGCAGGAACCCGATCACATCCAAGGAGTGGTACTGGACCCAGGTGAGGTCATGGGAGGCTGGCCGCAGGTGCTTGGCTCCCTTATTACGCATGACAAACTCAATCCAGAAGGCCGCTCTATCCAGAGGCTTCATTGGCTGATCATGCTGTATCCTTGATAATTTGATAACATTTTCCTTATACCTGGAGAGAAACACAAATTTATAGATATTGGAAGGAAGCTAATTTGCCTAAGATATCATTACTTAAAAGTTTTTAAAATTCACACATGTGAGTCAAAATAAATGTCATTGCAATGAAGTATTTGTTTTATTGGGTCTTCACAGAAGAGTTTCACTTTAAAATTAGAATATTCAGAATGAGAACTATTTCCAAAAGTGAAAATATCATATAAAGAGGGATAATTAAATCTTTTTATGAAAAAAATATATGAAAATGTCAAAACAAACTTTTAGGTTGATTCTTATTAAGCATTTCTAGAGTTTTATGTGTGCAATGACTCCTCACTGTGTCCCTGTGTTCCTCTCTTTTCTCCCTCTATTGTAATTTCCCATAATGCCATCAGAATGACTTTGAAATAAATGTGCAGTGAGGACACACCCATGCTCAATATTTCCAACTGATTCCTATCACTTTTAGAATTAAATTCAGACATGGCAACATCTTACATTATCAATTTGTCTCATGTATCACTTGCCCAGAATTCCGACTAGACTACAAAGCAATTGTAATCATGACAGTATATTATAATAAAAATAGAGAAACAAAAAATGGCATAGAATTGAGAGCCCAGAAATGAACCCACACCTATTGAAATATTTTATATATGACAAAAGAGCCCCATGAGTGTATGGTGGAGAAAGAAGAATCACTTCAAAAATGGTATTGATAAAACCTTAGAATAAATAGAAGAAAATGTAGACAAAACTCTCTACAACTTTAGCTTCAGTGATGCCTTGGGTATGGAAGCCAAAAACAAGGGAAATATAGCCAAAATAAACAAATGGGCCTCCATCAAACTAAATAGCTTCTACACAGGGAAAGAAATAATCATTAAAATGAAAAGAGACTCCATGACACAACCTGCAGGGGAGGAGGAGGGAGAGGGATCAAAAGGAGGGAGGTAGGAGCACAGGGGACTGTGGTGATGGTGCCCTGGGGGAATTGGTGAAGGAAATTCTGTGGGGACTACACCTGGGGGTGGGGAGGGGGAAGCAAACATTGTTTAAGAATGAGCAATGATGTAAAAAATATATAAATAAAAAGAAAATTAAAAATAAAAACTATACGGTTAAAAAAAAAGAAATGATACTCTATGAATTGGGGAAAATATTTGTCTATAATACATCTGACAAAGGGCTAAAAACCAAGATTGACAAAGACCTCATACAAATCAACAGATGGCAAACAATCCAATCAAAAACGGGCATTTGAGCTAAATAGAAACTTCTCCAAAGAAAACATACATTTGCTCAACAGACACATAAAAAATGTTCACTAACACTTATTATGAAAATGATAATTAAAACCACAATGACATACTACCTCATACCTGGGAGAATAGCCCATATCAAAAACATCAGAAACATTAAGTTATGGCAATGATATGGAAGAAAGGAACTGTTCTACATCTTTGGTGGGGATGCAAAGTGGTCCAGTTAAAGGAAAATTGTATGCAGTTTCTCAAAATATTAAAATTCATTTTCCATATGCTCCATCGATTCTACTCCTAAGTGTCAACATGGAAAATACAAAAACAGAAATCTAAAGTGATACATACATGCCTATGCAGCTATATTTACAATAGCCAAGTTCTAGAAAATTGTATGTTTCCTTTCAAATTAGTTATTTTGAATTAAAAAATCGTTTTTATTAATTAATTTTTTTCTTACATCATTGTAGTCTCCATAGTTCTCCTGCCACCATATCACCCTTGAACCATCACCATATTCCCTGTGTTCAACCTTCCCATGTCCCATGTTTTGCACCCCCTCTGTCCCTCTCCTCTGCTGTATGACTGTTCTACGGTCAGCTTGCTGGTTTTGACTTTCTCTTGACCTTTTGTTTGGTTTCTCTATATTCTACATATTAGTGAGACCATCTGGTATTTATCTTTTTCTTACTGACTGATTTCGGCTAACATAATGAGCTCCATCCATGTTGCCTCAAATGGCATGAGTGTCTTTTGATTGCTGAGTAATATTCTCTTGTATGAATATACCACGACTTTTTGATCCATTTGTCTATTTTGGGGCATTTGTGTTGTTTCCATATCTTGGCTGTTATAAATAGTACTGCAATAAACATAGGAGTGCAGGTTTCCTTTTGAATAGTCTTGTTGTATCGTAGGTAGATTCCTAGGAATGGAATCACTGAATCATATGGTAGATTCATTATTAGTGTTCTGAGGAATCTCCTCCATATCCAATCCAGCATTTGTTGTTTCCATTATTATTATTTTTTTTAATGTGGGCCATTCTTGCTGGAGTGAGGAAGGATCTCTTTGTGCTTTTGATTTGCATTTCCCTGATACCTGGTGATGTTGAACATTTTTTCATATCCTTGTTGACCATTTGCACTTCTTCTTTGGACAAGTGTCTTTTTAGTTCTGCCCATTTTTTGATGGGGTTGTTTGCTTTGATTTGGTTGAGTCATGTAAATTCTTTATAAATCTTTGATTTCAGTTCCTTATGGGTGGTATGGTATGCAAATATTTTCTTCCATTTAGTTGGATATCTCTGTTTTGATTATTATGTCTTTTGCTGCACAGATTTTTTTTTAGTTTAATGTAGTCCCAGCTGTTAATCTTTTCTGTTTGCCTTGCTTCTGGAGAATAATTCTAAAAGATATTTCTGAGGTGTATGTCATGGAGTGTTTTGCCTATGTTTTCTTCTATTTATGTTATGGCGTCAGGTCTTATGTTCAAGTCTTTTCTACATTTTGAGTTGATTTTTGTGCATGGTGTGAAATAGTAGTCTAGTTTCATTGTTTTGCATATGGCAATCCAGCTTTCCCAACATCATTTATTGAAGAAGCTTTCCTTTTTTCAGTGTATATTCTTTGCTCCTTTGTTGTAGATTAGTTGGCATTATATGTGTGGCTTTATTTCTGGGCTTTCAATTCTATTCCATTGGTCTGTGTGTCTGTTTTTGTTCCAGCACCATGCTGTTTTTATTATAATGGCCTTGTAGTATTGTTTGAAGTCTGGGTGTAATGCCCCTTTCAGTTAGAACTTTTGCTATTTGGGGTTTCATGTGGTTCCATATGAATTTCAACAATATTTGTTCTGTTTCTTTGAAGACTGTGATCAAGCTTTTTATTAGAGTTGCATTGAATCTATAAATTGCTTTTGGTAGGATGGTCATTTTTATAATGCTAATTCTTCCAATCCATGAGCAGGGACTATCCTTCCATTTCTTTCTGCTTTCCATTTCTTTCAAAAGTGCTTTGCAGGGCCTCCCCAGTGGCGCAGCGGTTGAGCGCTGGGTTGAGAAGCTGCCTGCGGCCTCTGCGGCACGGGTTCGATCCCCAGCTGCTCCCCGGCCACTGGAGGAGGGTCCCACATGGCGTGCAGACCTCTCCTGCCGCCCGCTGCTCCTCTCAGCAGTGTACTTCGGTCCTTCTGCCTGCTCTGCTCCCCGCTCTGGCTCTGGTGAATTCTCTCACCCTCCCGCGCTTCTGACTGTACCCAGTGCATGTATAGACAAAACAAACAAACAAACAAACAAATAAATAAAAACATGCCTCTATTAAAAAAATACTTAAAAAAATAAAAGTGCTTTGCAGTTTTCCTTGTATAGGTCTTTCATGTATATAGTTAAGGTTATTCCCAGGTATTTACTTTTTTGGGTAAAATTGTAAGTGGATGGTTTCTGAAATTTCTTCCTTTCTTAAGATTTATTTTGATTTATTTATGCATACAAGAACTGGGGTGCAAGCCAGAGGTGCAGTGGGTGGCAGAAGGATTCACCAGAAACAGAGTGGGGAGCAGAATAGGCAGATCAACTGAAATACACTGCTGAGGGGAGCAGCATGCGAGACAGGAGAGGTCTGTTGCACCATGTGGGTCAGGTCCCTGGCTGGGGATCAAACTCATGCCACAGTGGCTGCCAATAACTTAATAGTGCTGAGACTTTAACCCCTGTGCCACCAGGAGGCCTACTTCTTTTAGTTTTTTAATGAAGATGACTCTGAATTCTTTATCCGTCACAGAGAAATTCTACCATGTAAGTGTTGTGTTCTGGAAGCTGATTTTCTTTCTGTGGTGCATTGTTCCTAGGATGGCTGGTTTGATCACTGGTAGTTTTCTTTCTCCTCATTGTTTGCTTTCATGTTTGTTCTTGGGATAGGGCCATGTGGCTGCTAGTGCCCACTGGCATGATTTCTGTGTGCTTTTACCAAGGCGTGTATGGATTTGCTTGGAGCTTGGGCCACTGTGGGTGGTGGATGGAGGTTGGGCAGTTCTCCTGTTGCTCTCCCCTTGGGTATCGCCTACCAAACATCTTCTGATGTCCAGTGGATGGATCTCCATGCTGCTTGGGCTGTTGTGGCAGCTGGGTGGGTTTGGCGGCTGGGTTTCCCATGGCACCTGTTCACCAGACTGCTGCTGCTAGCCAGTTGGACATCCCAGTACTCTTACCTTGGTGTGAATGGATCTGTACACTGTCTGGCCTGCTGTGGGGACAGGGGCTCCTGTGGTTTCTGTCGACCAGACCGCTTGGTGTATCCAAAGGTCCCCGATATAGGGCCTGGCATCACAAGCTCAGCTCTGGCCTTGTCGGCTATTGGGTGCAGCAGGCTGAGTGGGACACACTTCCTGGTGTCACTGAAGCCAGCTGCGGATCCCCAATGCAGGGAGCAGCAACTGTAAGGTTCCAATTGTGGCCTGATCTGCTTGGGGACATGGGCATGTTGAGTGGTGTGGCTGGTGCCTGGCCTTTCAAGTTCTCTCTGCTCCAGAAGTGCTAGAGGCTGGTATTCTGGATCTGGTCAGTAGGTGGCGCCAGAGGGCTGAGTAGGTTACTCTCGAGTTGTGCCGCAGGGAAAAGAAAAAAAAAAAAAAAGGAAGAATGTGTCTGCACCTTTGGAGCTGGTGGCTGGTGCTGAGATCTAAGTTGCTCACCTGAAGATTCCAGCTATGGGATGGGGTACAAGGAGTTTCGGATTATGCTCAAAGATGTTGGCCAGCTTGGGAATGGGCTTCTCCATACAGCCCATGGAGAATGGACTCCTTTTTTTGGCCCCTTTTTGATTCTTGGGCATCCAGGAAAATTGCTCATGTGATATAGCTTGTTCAGAGCTCCGAGGGTTTGCTAAGAGCTTGTTATCAGTCCTTTTTTTTTTTTTAAGTTGTTTTTAGTAGAGAAATTGATCTCAGCCTCTCTATTCTGGCATGTTGTCTGATTTTGAAATTTTTTGATAGATTCCTAGGAATGGATTCACTGTGGTCAAATGGCATATCCATGTTTAATGTTTTGAGGCACTTACATTCTGCTTTCGATGACGGCAGGACTAGTTTGCATTCCCTCCAGTAGTTAGGAGTGTTCCTTTTTCTCTACATCCTTGCCAGCACTTATTTCTGTTTCTTCCCACCCCCTGCCAGCCCAGTATGTCCATTCTGACAGGTGTAAGATGGTATCTCATTGTGCTCTTGATTTGCACTACCTAATAATAAGTAATGGTGAGCCTTTTTGCATGAACCTGGTGGGATTTTAATGTCTCCTTTGGAGAGGTGTCTGTTAAGCCCATTTTTTGATTGGCTTACTTATTTTATTTTTGTAGAGTTTTATGAGTTCTTTGTCTATATTTGAAATCAGTCCTTTGCCTGATGTATGGTATGCAAACATTTTCTCCTACTCAGGAGGCTGTCTTTTCGTTCAAGTTGTGATTTCTTTCACTGTGCAGAAGCCTTTTAGTTTGATGTGTTGCTAGATGTTTATGTTCTTTTTCTCCTTTGTTGTTGGGGATGAATCGCTAAAGTCATCACTGAAGCATATCTCATGAAATGTTTTGTATATATTCTCTTCGTTGTAGTTTACTGTTTTAGACTTTACATCCAAGTCTTCAATCTATTTTGAGTTGATTTCGGTATATGGTGTGAGATTGTGGTCTAGTTTCATTTTCTTGCATGTAGTTGTCCAGTTTCCCCAACACCACTTGTTGAAGAGGATTTCCTTGTTCTGGTGTATAATTTTGACTCCTTTGTCCTAGATTAACTTGCATATATATGTGAGTTTATTTCTGGTCATGCAAATCCATTCTGTTGGTCTGTGTGCTTTTGTTCCTGCACCAGGCTGTATTAAATGTGCCTCTGCTCAAGCAGGGAAAGGGAGGGAGAGGCATAGAGCAGAGAAAAGGTGGGGAAGAGAGCACAGCATGGTAGAGGACTGTAAGCAGTGGGAAAACAATAGTGGTCACACCTGAGGGAAGAAATCCTATATCGTGAAAAAATAAACAAGATTGCTTAAAGCACAACAAAAAAATACATTTAAAAAAAACTAAATGTCTACTTGAAAAATATTTGATCTCTGGTGGTAATATCATACTGATAGTTTCATAATTAATATATAAAAATGTGAAACTCAAATTTATTGGTGACAAAAGGACCGGTGTATAAATACTATTCATTAAAAAATTGTGATACTCACGAAGGGTCGTTAATGACTTTCTTCAATGCGTTGAGCAAGTCTGTACTTGACAGTTTGTCAAAGTCCACTCTGACAGCTGCCCCCTTTGCTATCATATGAGCAATATTATCAGGTTGATCTGCAAACAGGGGAATGCCCACCATCGGGACACCATGGTAGATCGCCTCATAGATGCCATTGGTTCCACCATGGGTTATGAAGGCTTTGGTTTTAGGATGACCTAAAATTGAGCACAGATTTCAGAATATTATTAACTACAAGTCTGAGAGATAAAGTGAGATTATGGTAATATATGGCACTGAAAGTTTCATGATAGTGTAGATAACAGATTACATATAAAATTCATGAAGGTTTTCAGATCTCAGAGTAAGAAGCTTTTTCACCTTTCAGAGAAGTAAATTAGCAATGTTGTATGATTGTGGGTGAACAAATTTGGCATTGAACACATTCATAAGAACAACGGGGATTAAAAAAATTGCCTGTGAGAAATAAAGAACTAAAGATGACATATTAGGACATAGTCCATGAAACAAAGAGTGAAATCACTAGTTCAAATATGCAGACATCAAGTTTGCAGGAAGTTTGACTCTGGTGACACTGGAGTCATCAGAAGAAAAGATGACAATGAGATATTTTAATGCTATGGTTATTTCCTATAAAAATTAGAGAATTTTTAAAATCTAATTTCCTTTAGAGTCACTGGTAATAAAAGAGGTACTATTGTTTTTCATTGTCACTTAATACTGGTATAGAAGGGAAAAGGTAGAAATAAGGTGGGAGAACTAGGCGGCGGATAATCCAGGTGAAAAACATACTCGTTTCCAGTGGTAATGAGGGGAGGGAGGAAGGCAGGGGTAGAAAAGGATGGGGGTGTGTTGGTGGGGGTGAGTGAAGCATGTGCATATAAGCAGGTGGGAGAATCTATCCCCCAAATTGTACGAAGTGTAAACAGCTGACAAATTACTAAAATTTGAGTGAAAAAATGAATAATCCAGGGTCTCCCCTGGTGGCGCAGCAGTTGATCACTGGGCTGTGAAGCTGCCTGCAGCCTCTGCAGCACCGGTTCGATCCCCGGCCGCCGGCGAGGGTCACACATGGCGCTCAGACCTCTCCTGCCTGGCCCGCTGCTCTCCTAGCAGTGTATTTTGTCGGTCTGCCTGTTCTGTTCCCTGCTCTGGCTCTGGTAAACTCTCTCACCCTCCTGCACTTCTGACGATACCCAGTGCTTGTATAAATAAATGAATAAATATTAAAAAAAGAAAAGGAAAAAAAATGAATAATCCTCATAGTTTTTATAAAATTCTCTCTGAGAATTACACTTGAAATAAAGATATTTTGATTATGGCCATAAGAAATGAATTTTATGTTTGAAATGAAATTTATTTTTATCATAAATGAAATTTATGTTAATCATAAATTTCCAAAAGTTAGATCTTATTGTTTTCCACGTAAGACTGCAATATAAAAATAAAGCACTTAAATTTTATATTCATGTTATGCAATAACAATGTTCCATTATTTCTTTCCTTGTGAAAAAGCACTCTGCTTGTAGCTACCCTTATTTCAGTGTTTGCTTTCCAGAGTCTTACCAAGAAGGTCATTCTGAGGGATCCACTTATACAGTCGTGTATTTGCCCCTAAGGTATCTGGCCTCTTGCCATCAAATCTCCATAGAACCTGTTAAGGTAAAGAAAATATCTTATTTCAGTAGTTGGATTTCAATATTAGAGCATGTTTGAATTCTGCACAAATAAGGAATAATCTAGTTAGGTGCATTTCTCAAGGTATGCAATAGGAAAAGAGGCATTAAATATGAGTATACTATTAAAACTGGAATAATAGATAGACCACATTGGCATTAATATTCATTCAAGAATGGATACAATCATGATGTTTCACACATTGTGGTGTCTGTATTAGACAAATATTTGTCTATATTGGATCAATTCAAGTATTTCAGAGATATTTAGTCAGTATAATTTTAGGGCAGAAAGAACAGGACATTGCTACAATCTTCACACTTACTTGTTTTTATCTATTTATTATATAATTGTCATCTTCCAGTGTGGCATTTCAGTATTTCTTTCTTCTGTGTGTCACAGAATGACGTTTACTTATGTCTACTTGTTCCATAATTTATTTTATGGCACTTTACATCTTTTTATATGCAAAAGGCTAATTTATCCACTCTACTTATTCAGAGAACTAAATAATTCCGTGTATTACAAATTTTCTCTGGTAGAAAATACAGTAACTTATTTTTGGTACCGATAATAGGAAAAATTTCAAGAGGTAATATTTCACTCTAACTTAGAGTGTTATTTCTGCTTTCAGTTTGGAAATTCTTAAATGGAGAAAAGAGGAGCCTGCTGGCTATATTAAATAACAGCAGAGATGGTGAAATAAACCAAAATTGTGAAATATTAATTTTTTTTTTTTTACTGGTTGTTAATATATCAGTGAGGACTACATGGCATCAACAACATTGATTAACATGAGACCTATAACTCAGGATTTCCACCGCTATTAACAGTGATTCTGATTTTGGAATTCCCCAGCCAAACTCTTAACTTGCATTATACTTTACAAGTGTTTTACATAGTTTTGCTATGCATTTTTAAAGCAACTTCTGATTCTGGCAAAAATTTAGCTCAGGCGCTAAGTAGAAGCTGTTCCAGTAGAAAACTAACAATACTCCACAAAGACACAGAGAATGAGGTGTGTTCTATAAAATGGAAAGGAAATTACTTGTATGTCTCACGAGTAGAGGTACCATTTTTCCTGCCCAGGTGATGTAGGGTTCACCTTATAATATCCTCTTCTTCATATTCTTAGTCACTGTGTCTGGCTAGAGTATATGTGGAAATAGCTTGTGAAGCCTGGCCATTGTTCATCTGAATAGTGCCATGACCAGTACCCCAAACAGGCTAGTTCCAAAAGTTTTAGGGGAAAGATGCCTGAATTACTGAGAAGCCCAAATTGCATGATGCCTTCAAACTTTATTGCTTTTCTGCTTCAGGTTGCAGTTAAAATTTAATCCTTTCTGATAACATCGGTTATGTACCCTGCACTCAGAATTCTTGCAAAAGTAACAAATGACAGTGTAGAATTTCTGTTTCCAATATCTTCACACAATACCATTATAATAGCAAATCTTCACTCTGTGCCTCTTACCTACATTTAATTTCAACCCTAACAGTAATGCCACATGAAACATACTTCTTACTGTGTTAACACCTGCCATGTATATTTTGGTTTGAGCTTATGTCAGCAAGAAAGCAGAGTTATCTTCATAATTTACCATTCATGCATAAATCCACATCCACTGCAGAGTTAATGGTCACATTTAGTTGTCCAATATTAAGATACTTTATCTAACCTTTTGTGGAATCTGGGATAGGGCCGATGCAATTGCATTCGCTCTTTCTTCTGGCATGTTACTGACCATTGAGCCCAGAGTAAACACCACAATACCATTTTCTCCAGAGCTCTGTGCAAACTCTTCCATTTCCTGTGAAGGAAAAATTTGCTGCATCACAAAAGAGCAACAGCACAGCAACCGTACTAGAAGGATTGCTCAAATAGCTAAGGAGAGACCATCATGGACTTTAGAAATTACTAGAACAGTGCCTTTTACAAAAAGTGGCAAAGTATATATAACATAACATTTACTTTTTGATAATATCTAAGATTTTAGTTTAGTGGTGTAAGTATCTTCCCATGGTTGTACAATCTGCAGACATTTTTCCTCTTGCAAAACTGAAATTCTCTAGGCATTACATAATAGATCTCCCTTTGACCCTTTACCAGCCACTGGTAACCATCACTGTACTCTTTTTCTATGGATTTGCTTCCTCTAGAGTTCATATAATTGGAATCATTTAAGTAATTGTCATATTTTAAATGGCCCATTTCACTCAGCATTGTATGCTCAAAGTTCATAGAACCTTGTGTGTGAACAGCATTATGTTTGTTGACTCAGGTCTTTGTATACTTGGGTTGTTTCCACTGCTGTGAATAGAGTTGCTATGAGGATGGATATGCAGCAAACTAATTGAGATCTTGCTTTGAATTAAGTACTTTGATGTATACCCAAATGTGGCGTTGCTGGGCCATATGGTAGTTCTATTTTCAGTTTGGAGGAACCCTCACTTGTTATTACTAGTACGAGTAATTTATGAGGGGCAGCACACAGCAGTGAAGAGGATAAGCTGTTAGACAATATAGACCCAGGCTCTTCATTCACACCATTAGAATTGCTAATGTAGATTCTGGAAAGAAGACACACAGCAAGATATTAACTCTGTAATTCCTTATCAATATCAGTGAACTAATCACTTGTATTTATTCTAAATTCATTTCCTAGGGAATTAGTTTATTTGGCTTTTTGATATTTTATTTCCCTATATGAGCAATAAGAATGTTAATTATATGCATGACTGTATATGTCTTTCTGTCCTATATCCCTTCAATATTTTCCATAAATTTTGTCATATTTTCCCCAATACTGCACCACAATAATTTATTTTCTTTTTTTTGTTTTTTGTTTAAAGATTTATTTGTTTATTTATTTATACAAGAACCGGGGTACAGGCCAGATGCGCGGGAGGGTGAGAGGATTCACCAGAGCCAGAGGGGGGAACAGAACAGGCAGACTGATGAAGTACACTGCTGAGGGGAGCAGCAGGCATGACAGGAGAGGTCTGCTACACCATGTGGGACCCTCGCTGGCCACCCAGGATTGAACCATCGCTGCAGAGGCTCCTGACAGCTTCACAGTGCGCCACTCAATCCCCTGTGCTATGAGGGGAGGCCCCTAAATAATTTCTTAATGTTTGACCATTAGTCACTGCAAATATTCAGAACTCTGGTTTTCTAAGAAATAATCGTTGAGAGTCTTGTGTATCATCCAGAATGATATATGTAAAGTTATCATCCAAGTGTCTGTATTAACCAGTCTTTTTTACTTATAACACCTTTACTCTGAATTCATATTGTAAAGTTGATGTGTCATTAGAATGTGTGGTGTGTAACTAGATGTAGGTAACTCTCCTCATTCCACTGGAAGTACATTAATGACAGTGTGAGAGTTATAGAAAGTATGAAAAAAAGAAGGGAATGGAGTTATCACACGTCAGGACTTCAAACTATACTACAAAGCCATAATCATCAAAAATGCATGGTATTGGAACAAGAACAGACACACAGACCAATGGAATCAAATAGAAAATCCAGAAATAAACCCACAGATTTATGGTCAACTAATCTTTGACAAAGGAGCAAAGAATATGCATTGGAGCAAAGAAAGTTTGTTCAATAAATGGTGCTGGGAAAACTGGGTCGCTACATGCAAAAGAATGAAGCTTGACCACTACCTCACACCATACACAAAAACCAACTCAAAATGGATTAAAGAACTAGACATAAGACCTGAAACCATAAAATATATAGAAGGAAATATAGGCAAAACACTACGTGATATGCACATCAAAGACATCTTTACAGACACATCACCCAAAGCAGTGATAGTAAGGCAAAGATACACAGCTGGGACTACATCAAATTAAAGAATTTCTGCACAGCAAAAGAGACAATAACCAAAACAAAGAGAAACCCCACCGACTGGGAGAACATTTTTGCACACAAACTAACATTAAAGGACTGATCACAAAAATCTGCAAAGAGCTGATGACACTCAACAAAAACAAAGAAAATAATCCAGTCAAAAAATGGGCAGAAGTGCTAAAAAGAAACTTCACCCAAGAGGAAATGCAAATGGCCAACAGGCATATGAAAAAATGTTCAACATCACTTGTCATCAGGGAAATGCAAATCAAAACTACAATGAGACACCATCTTACACCAGTGAGAATGGCACATATTAAAAAATCTAGCAACAACAAATGTTGGCGAGGTTGTGGAGAAAAAGGAACTCTTCTGCACTGTTGGTGGGAGTGCAAACTGGTCCAACCACTACGGAGAGCTGTGTGGAGATTTCTTGACCTACTAAACATAGAGCTTCCATATGATCCAGCAATTCCACTCCTAGGTATTTACCCAAATGACACAGAAACAGTAATTTCAAAGGGTACCTGCACCCCTATGTTTATAGCAGCACTATTTACAAAGCTAAGCTATGGAAACAACCCAAATGCTCAAAAAAGATGACTGGATCAAGAAGATGTGGTACATATACACCATGTAATATTACTCAGCAGTCAAAAAAGATAAACACATGCAGTTTGCAGCAACATGGATGGAGCTAGAAGGGATCATGCTCAGCGAAATAAGTCAGAAAAAGAAAATACCGGATGGTCTCACTCATAGCAGGAATTTAGAAAACTTAAATAGGAGATCAGGAAAAAGACTAATCAATACAAAGTAAAAATCAAAATCAAGAAGCAACTATAAACCAGAGACACACTACGGTGGAGGGGAGGAGGGATGGAGGGGATAGGAAGGACTAGTGTCGAAGTAAGGGGGGGTGCAATTGTATGGGGAATATAACCAAAATGAAAATGCATACATTGTGCAAAGATGAAAAAAGATGTAAGAATTATATAAAATAAAATATTTAAATGAAAAAATAGTAAATTTCAAGAAGAAAAAAAAAACAAACAGAGACACACTACTGGGGGGCGGTGGGGAAAGGAAGGACTAGAGTCAAAATAAGGGGGGGTGCACTTGTATGGGGAATATAACCAAAATGAAAATGCATACATTGTGCAAAGATGAAAAAAGATGTAAGAATTATATAAAATAAGGTATTTAAATTAATAAATTAATAATATTAATTTTATATATTAAATTAATAATAAAAAATAATATAAAAAAGAACAAGGGGGAAAGGAAATAACTAATGGTGTGAGAAAATGGACAGCAATATGCAGAAGAATGAATCCACGCCAATATCTTAGGCCATATACAAAATTTCATTCAAGATAGTAAATATATAAGAAATGAAACCATATGATACATAGAAAACAAACAAATTATAATCTCTCTGACATTGACCTCAGTGATGTCTTTATGGATTTGTCTCCTATAACAAAGGACTCAAAAAAGAATATTAACAAATGGACTATATAGATCTAAAATCTTCTATGGCAAAATGAAAAAGAAAACCATTATTATATTCAAGCTATTTGTAAACTATATATCAGACAAGGGATTGATGTCTAAACATAACTGACTCAAACAAAAAAAAGGACACAACTTGATTAAAAAAGGACAGCAAATTGAGTGTCTCCTATGTGGAAGAATCCTTACTGAATTTTGCAAAAAAAAAACAAACCATGAATGGCACCTTTCTAAGCTTAAGGAGGTCTCAATTTGAAGGAGGAGGTAACATATTCCTATGTAAGTATCAAGTAAGAGTCAGTTTAACAAAGATAAAACTTGCAATTACAGATGTTCTTTAATCAGCATTCATGAATGGGCTGGAGTGCATACACACACACACACACACACACACAAATTCTCATTTGTGAAGTGATGAATGTGTTAATTAGCACATAAGGGAAACCTCTTACAATATATATGTAAGCTAAGTAATAACGGTTTATACTTTAAAAGTCTTACAGTTTTACATATCCTTCATACCACAATAAAGTTAAAAAAATGAAGTTTTGTTGAAGGAAAATTATACATCAGGCTCTAGAGCGTATGAAAGATTCTTTACATAGTTAATATTTGTAATTCAATTTGGTGAGAGTATAAGCCTTGAATATTATCGTCATTTTATGTTGCTACCCAAGCAAACAGGATGTCGAAAAGTTCATAAAATTATTTCGTAAAGGATTGTTTTTAAATTTTGCCTGAAATGATATCAATTTAGAATGTATTAGCTTTTGTTTTCCTTCATAAAGAATATCATCTTTACGCTAACATATTTCTTTTTCATTTTTATACTAAGGGCAGTTTTCAGATACTAGATGGTAGAAATTATCCAGTGTTGAACAAAAATGCAGAATTGATGGTCTTTCTTATATATGCAGTGTGCCTTTTCTCTGTGCTTATTTTGTCAGCCATCGTTCTGTAAGTCTTGGACAAGATTTTGTACAGACTTGTGGTGTGGCAAGAAAGACCTGTTTAGTAGGTGCTCTAAGATGTCAAACTCTTGAATATCAAATGAGCAGTTGCTACAGTGACAGCGGGAAACAAATGGGGTTGGCTGCAAATATTGTTGGGATGGAAATTTTTCTTTTTTAGGAGTGATGTTCCTTGTAATATCAAATATTAGTGAAGAGCTTCAAAGCAAGAAAAAGCAAAACAGTGTACCAGGTTACCTTAGGCAGGGGTTTGGCAGGTTTGCAGTGGAGTCCTCCAACAAACTCAAAATTTGGTAAGAATGGGCGAGGAAACTCAAAATCCCAGTAGGTTCGAATGAGCCACATTTCAGCTTTCCCCATGGTCTCAGCTAATGTAGTGGGTCTCCCTGGAAGGGAAATAAACAAAGGTAAAGGAAATGAGTATATTTTAATTTAAATACCTGGTAAGTTTCTTAAAGGGGCTTGGAATGGTGTAGACAAAGACGTAAAACTGTTTGTGGTCTGATAATACCAGTATATGTACCATGTGTGTAGTATAGGAAAGCTACATATGATAAAAATTTAATATATAAAAATGTACTTGTTATGCCTATGTAAATATGTATAGATTACATATACGCTTACGATACTTTTGTGCAAAATAAATGAACACTATTATTTTATATGTATTCTATTTAACAAACTTATATAAGGTCAATTAAATGGTCAAGGGCCTAGAAAGTCTGTGCCCCTGAATGTGTCCATCAGCAAGTACAGGATTTCACAGGGGCCTTACTTCTCCCAGAGGAATTCAGGTTGCTTCACCCTCTGGCAAGACTGAGTGGATGTCCTTCCAAAGACATACAGAGAGTTATGAACCTTTTTATGCATTTCTCAAATACACTGTCAAAGTGTATATGTTGATATATCAGGACCATTTTTGGTGCACTCTTTTTGGGATTTTTGTTTCTGGATAAATGGATTTTGTTGTTGGAACAATTTGTATGTCAACACTTTTATCTCTCATATTACATTAGCACATTCATGAGCACAAATGATTACTCAACCTAAATAAACATGGAATTAAGCTTGCAGTTGTTTAATTTGTAAAGCTGCATATGTAGCAGAGGTAAAATGTACTTTATTATTTGAGCTCCATCGATTAACAAATGGAACCACTTTTCCTTGTAAGTTGAGTTTCTACAGTTAGAAACATTTTTCCTTGAATCAGTTTTCCTTATTAAGCTGTTCATTTTGATTTATTGTACTTACTACTGTATTTGGCTCATGTTAGAATTTTAATGACATTTTTCAAAGAATTAATGATAACAGCAAATCAAAACTGGAAATTTTTAAGATATATGGAAAAATAAGTGGTGATCTTAATTTTGTTCACTGTCTCTTTGATGAGAAGCACAGTTCTCAAAAAGGCTAGAAACTTCTATCTCCATGTCACAGCCAGATTTTAAGCTTTCGATGGGATGATTTGTAAGCACTTAGAATGTGTAGTAATTGCAAAAATTCAAATTATAGGCCTGAGTTTTTGATAGTGCCACTATTTCTTTATTGTTAAAAACAGTTCTCCAGAATATATGGGAAAAGAGCTGATTTTTCATATAAATAGACTGAGAAAAAAATCAGAAGAAACAGTCTCTTCTATACTCCATGGAATGCTTGCCAGAAACATGTAACATCTACTGTCTGTTTTGATTAGTTAATAAAATTTCTAATGTCTTTCTCTATGATGAATAATAGTGTATTTCATGAATATGTAGGATAAAAAGGTACAACATAGAGGATTTTTATTAGTAGTGAAACTACTTTGTATTTTATAATAAAGGTCAATACATATTATTAGAAGTTGTCAAAATCCATAGTATGTACAACACCATTACAGAGGAAGGTGAAGTTTAAATGATGTGGTGTATAGGATTATCAGCTGTAAAAGTGAACCACTTCTCTTGAAATGTTGATAATGGGGAACTACTCATCAATGTATGCAGAGATTATATGCAAAAAGTGCAATCAATATTGCTGTGGACTTAAAAATTCTGTTTAAAATGAGCAAGGTTTCAAAGCGATAAGCAAGACTGGATATGATATGGCAAGAAATACTCAGTATTTAGTTTGAGTTTCTTGAATCCCTTAGGTGTCTTACAATAATCATGGAACACAGGGTTCCAATTTATCCTGTAATATAAACTTTTCCATAATAGTTTTGAGATTGAGTGATCATTCTTATTAACAATCATCACTTACTCATAATGGACAAATCCCTTTGACCATATAATTATAAAAATTACCTTCCAAGATACTGGAAGGTAAGACATAACTCTACCAACTAAAAACATGACTTACCCAGTATTTCACTGTAAAACTCATTCCACTTCCTGTGATTTATTGTTTGGAACCAAAAGTCAAAGTAGAGCACATATATCACATTTTTTACCCTTTCCATGAATGTCATTTGATCACTTAATTCTGACAAAACAACAGGTGCATAGGAAGGTGGGATTGGAAGTTTTCCAACATGCTTTTCAAATTCATATCCAGGTGTGAAGCGTAGAGTGTACACAAAAGGTACTCTAAGCATCTCTGCCAGCAGATCACCACAGGGTCCAATGGCATCTGCAAGAATGAGATCAAATCTTGATTCTTGGAGTTTTTTCATTAGTTTCTTGTTCTTGACTGCATCTGCACAAAACTGTTGAATAACATCAAAATAACTCCAAAGGATATTTTGTACTTTTGCAAAGTATGACCAAAAGGAGTCTTTAGGCAGATCATATGTCCAAGCATCCAGTATAGCTTTGAAAGCACTTTCAAAATCATTTTTAGAGATAGATGTAGGATAAATCTCAAATTTAATGGCAGATGGTTGGTTGGGATCAATAAGAATGGAAGCTGAAGATGTCAGAACAACCACTTCGTGACCTCTCTCAACAAGTTCATCCAGGATTGTTTTTATATTCATCCAATGGCTGTATTCAGTGGGCCACACCAGCACCTTTCCACAACTCCCAGAGCTAACGTTACAAGCCAGTTGAAGCAGCAGGAGAGCTGAAGTCCATTTCATAGACATCCTGGTGAAATGTGAAGCTGCTTTTAAAATTGTTTTCTCCTTTTGGAGTTGCTCACATTTATATGCTGGAGAAATCAACCAGAAAGTTAAACTATAACTGCCACACTCAAAGTCATCATATGTTAACAATCAGGCTATTGGAGTGGCATGTGAACAAAGCAAAAGCACATGACCTTGTTTGTAGACAAATAGGTCCAATTTCTCTAGTTAATGACCTTATAAGTGTAAATCACCTAAAATACACAATATATTTTAGAAGCGTATCAAGAACAATGGAAAGGGGGTGATGACTGGCTGCCTTCTGCTGCCAGAAGAAATAAAGAGAAAACTCTTGTGCAACCAGTTCCAATTGACTTGGAATCGTTGTTTAAGAGATAGTTTTGTTTGGTTTTATAAAAGCTTTCTTAATATTTAATTCTAATACCACTTATTTGCTGATTTAAAATGTAGAATTCAGTCCTTTGTAGTATATGCAGAGAATTTTGCAGCTTCCATGATATTAAATTCAGAGAATTTTATCATTCCCAAAAGAAGCCTTTATGCCTTGGCTGGATCTGCCTAATTTCTGTGTCTCTCCTATTCTAGCCAAGAATCATGTGGTTTTGTCTCTATAGATTTGTGTCATCTGAACAATTTCTCTAAATGGTATCACGCAGGGCCTCCCTGGTGGCGCAGGCGTTGAGCGCCACACTGTGAAGCAGTCCGCAGCCTCTGCAGTGTGTGTTGGATCCCGCCCGCCAACGAGGGTCCCACGTGGCGAGGCAGACTCCTCCTGTGTCGCCCGCTGCTCCCCTCAGCAGTGTATGTCTTCAGTCTGCCTGTTCTATTCCTGCTCTGTGTCCGGTGAATCCTCTCACCCTCCCGTGCATCTGGCCTGTACCCAGGTTCTTGTATAAAAATAAATAATCTAAAAAAAACCCAAAAACATTAAATGGAATCATACAATATATGTTCTTTTGACAAGATAACCTATTAGCTTGGATCATATACAATGTTGCAACTCAATGTTACCTAAAAATAAACAAACAAATAAATAAATGTCTGTCATGAAATTTCAGAGAATATTAGCTTTTTTTGGTGCTTCTTAACAGTTGCTTTCACATTGAAATTTAGTTATCCATAAATACTTGTTAAGAGGAGAGGCAATGTAGGGTAAATTTATTATAAATGAAACATTTATAATGATATAACCATTTATTTATTTAAATTACCTTGTAGTTTTTATTACTAAGTTGTAATACTTCTTTATTTGTCCTAGATAGAAGTTCCTTAACGGGGCATCCCCTGGTGGCCCAGGCGGTTGAGCACCACACTGTGAAGCTGCCCACAGCCTCTGCAGTGGTGGTTCCATCCCGCCCTGCCGCGATGGTCCCACATGGTGCAGCAGACCACTCCTGTCTCACCGCTGCTCCCCTCAACAGTGTATTTCGTCAGTCTGCCTGTTCTGTTCCCTGCCCTGTCTCTGGTGAATCCTCTACCCTCCTGCATATCTGGCCTGTACCCCATTCTTGTATAAATAAATAAATACAATCTTTAAAAAAAGTTCTTTAATGATTTCTATTTGTGGGTTTTCTTCACTTTCTTGGTGTGTTTTATTTTCATTTGTAAGAAAGCTTTGCCTCTCAATGTCACTAGCGTTGCTAAAACTTTCTTAAGGGAACTTTATCATTTCAGCTGACACAGTTACGTACTTTATCCATTTTTTAGTTAGTTTTTTTAGGTATGGTTGAACAGCAGTGTTCAAAATTGTTCTTGCCTATGGATATCCAGGTGTCTCCTAGCACCATTTCTTGCAAAGACTATGCTTTTCCTACTGAATTGCTTTGTACTCTTGTCAAAAAAAAAAAATAAAAAAAAGGAATCCATTGATCATAAGACTGATTTCTAGACTCTAATAGTATTTAAAATTGATCTGTATGTATTTACACATTTTGTTCCCACCAATTACATTCATTGATTTGAAGTTGGTTTACAACATTGAATTCATTTAGGGGCTATTGATTCAAGCATCCTCAAATAGATGTTTTCACACCATTCCCTCCACCATAGACCCAACAATCCTGTTGATATAACATGTTATATTGGACTCCCTACCTTCCAGTTTCCCATCCCTCCATACTCCCTTTCTGGTTGTTTCAGTTTTGCAGTCAGATGGCAAGAGTTTGTTATTGGCTTTGTTTTGTGTTATCCTTCTTTTCATTTCCGTATGTTACACTTATAAATGAAATCATCTGTACTTGTCTTTCTCCTGAATCATTTTACTTAGGATTAGGATTATCCTGCTTAGTTCCATTCAAATTGTCACAAATGGCAAAAAATCATTTTGTAATAGCTGATTCAAATTCCATTGTTTAAGGAAAAGTGGACAAAACTCTCAAGGACATGGCTTCAGAGATGTTTTGGGGGATTTGTCTACAAAGTCAGGGAAAACAAAGCAAATGTGAAAGAAGGAATTACATCAAACTAAAAGTAACAGAAACTATCATTAAAACAAAATGATACCATACTCAAAGGGAGAAAATATTTGCATGCCATATATCTGAAAAAGGACTAATATTCCAAAGTATGTAAACCACTCCTCCAACTCAATAAAGAGAAAACAATTAACCCAATCCCAAAAAGGGCAGACAGAGAGTTAACTTGCCATTTCTCCAAAGAAGACACAGAAATAGTTAACAGATACATGAAAAATGCTCTTCATTGTTATCATCAGGGAAATGAAAATTGAAATCACACTAGGATACCATCTCACACTTGTGAGAGTGGTCCATAAAAAAATACCAGAAACAACAAGTGAGGAAGAGGATGTGAATTAAAAAAAAAAAAAAAAGTAACTCTCATATACAGTAGGTGGAGATGTAGACAGATCCACCACCTATGGAAAACAACGTAGAGGTTTCTCATTGTATTAAAGTAAGATCTGGTGGTTTCACTACCAGGTAAACTCTTTTCATAGATAGATAGGTAATGATAAAATGCCCTTAAGAAAGATTTAGTAAATCCCAGTGACATTGAGAGGCAAAGCTTTCTTACAAATAACAACAAAGCCTATGGACATTTTACTAATATTGATATTCCATTCCTTGAGCATAGAATCCTACCATTTTGGGTGCCTTATTTCCCTTTCATCAATTCCTTTGAGTTCTTAGTATGCATTTACTTTACTCTGTTAAACTTTTTCTCTCATATTTTATTCTTTTTTGATGGAGCCGCAAGTGAAACTGCTTTGTTAATTTTTCTTTCTGATTGTTTGTTATTTTTGTGTAGAAACAACAAAATTTTGTATGTTGGTTTTGTCTCAGGCAACTTCACGGAATTCATTAATATTTTCTAAAAGGTTTTTCTATGAATCAGATCATGTTATCTAAAAATCATGACAGATTTACTTCCCCCTTCCAACTTGAATGACTTTGCATTTTTTCCTTGCCTCAATGCTCTGGTTGTGACTTGTAATAACACGTTGAATAAAAGTGGCAAGAGAGCATTCTTTTATTGTTTTTCTTCTTAAAAGAAGTTTTCAGTTTTTCACTTTGACTGTGTCCTGCCATATGACCTTAATTTTCCCACTTTATTGAGAGTGTTTAATCAAGTAGATGTTGAGCTATATCAGGTACTTTTTCTGCACCTAATGAGGTGATCATATCATTTTTATACATCTATTTGTTGATGGATTATAGCATGTTGACTTATTTGCAGATGTTGAGCCATACTTCATTTCTGGAATAACTCCCAGTTGATCATGCTATTTTTAATGTAACTTGTTGGCATTTTCTTTTTGGATATTTCCATCTTTATTCATCAGAGATATTGCCTATCATTTCCTCTTTTTGTGGTATCTTTATCTGGTTTTAGTATCAGGGTCATTCTGGTCTCATAAGAAAAGTGTGAGTAGGTTGCTCTAATGTTTGGGAGAATTCACCAGTGAAACTACCTGGCCCTGGACATTGGCTTTGTGGAGGATTTGTTTACTACTTCGATTTTATTACTAGTATCTGTAAGTTCAGTTTTTTAAAATTACTTGATTAATCAGTTTTGGTTGCTGTGTGAGGTGGGTTTAGTTTTTGCAAACTCCTTCAGTTTTTCCTTGAGTGATTGAGAAGACCCCTTTTGTCACCTTGTGGGGTGGCAATCTTTGGAGCAGCATGGGATGAAGTAAAAGAAACTCAAAGTCCAAGTAGTGAGAGAGACATCTCAATGAGGTTAGTAAATCTCTCAAAAACAAATCTTGATCTGAGAAGTGAAATTAGAAGAAAAAGCCAAGGGTATACAATTTCTTGCAGTAATCAGCTAGAGTAGCCCCATCTGTGAGACAAACCAGCCAAGAACTCAAAGGTAACTAGTCACTTTTAAGCTTTCCTTTTCTTACTAACTTGTGGCAACAAAACAGATATTTTCTGACGACATACATAGGGGTTGGCACCCAGGCCAGCAGGCACCCAGTCACATCCAAGGAGTGGTAATGGACCCAGGTAAGGTCTTGGGATGCTGGCCTCAGGTGTTTGGCTGCCTTATTTCGCAGGACAAACTCGATCCAGAAGACAGTTCTGTCTAGAAGCTTCATTGGTTGATTGTGCTGTATTCTTGATAATTTCATAACATTTCCCTTATGTCTAGGCAGGAACCATAAACATAGATTTTGAAAGTAAGCTAATTTGCCTAAATATGTCTCTTACTGAAAGTTTTTAAATATGATTCAAAGTGTATGTCATAGAATTGAAGTACTGTGCTTTATTTGGTCTCTCTAGATAGCTTATCTTTAATCTGGGAATGTTCTGATTGACAAATATTTCAAAAAATGAAAATACCCAAAAAGATGCATAGTTAAATATTTTCTATCAAGGAATACACACACACACACACACGTATATATAAGATCAAAAAAACATTTACATCCATCCTTTTTATTTATAGAAGATTCATCTCATTGTGTGTGAAATCACTACTCACTAATTTTCTATATCTTTCTATTTTGAGCTCTCTATTTCTTATTTTCCATCATGCAATCAGAATGACTTTGAAACAAGTTTGCTATTAGGACACACTTCTTTTCAAAATTTCTATGTCATTTCTCATCACATTTAGAATTAATTCTGATATGGAGTTTGGACTATGGGAACATACATGCTCATTACCTTGGCAAATTGTTGTCTCCTGTTTCACTTTCCCAGATTTCAAACTCTCCCCGATTCCAAAAGTACTGTAATCAAAACAGTATGATAGGGCCTCCCCGGTGGCTCAGCAGTTGAGCGGTGGGTTGCGAAGCTGCCCGCGGCCTCTGGGCACTGGTTCGATCCCCGGCTGCTCCCTGGCCACCGGAGGATGGTCCCACGTGGCGCGCAGACCTCTCCTGCCGCCCGCTTCTCCCCTCAGCATTGTACTTTGGTCCTTCTGCCTGCTCTGCTTCCCGCTCTGGCTCTGGTGAATTCTCTCACCCTCCCGCGCTTCTGACTGTACCCAGTGCATGTATAACCAAAACAACAAACAAACAAACTAATAAATAAATAAAAAACATGCCTCTATTAAAAAAAAAAAAAGTATGATATTGTAATAAAAATAGAAAAATGAGAAATGACATAGAGTTGGTAGTACAGAAATAAAGCCACACTTATTTCAACAGTTAATCTATTACAGAGGAGCCACAAGTACACAATGGAGAAAGAAGAGTCTCTATAACAAATGGTTTGGGTAAAACTAGATGACCAAACCCAAGACACTGAATGGAGAACACTATCTCAACCATGCAGAAGAGTGAGCAGATAAAGCCATACACAGTAGTAGGATATGAGACCTGAAAACTACTAATAAATAAACAAAAAATCAGGCAAAGCACTCACTACATTAGACTCAATGATGCCTTTGGGGATGGAAATGCAAAATGAGGGAATAACAAGCAAAACTAAGCAACTGGGTGCTCTTAAACTTAATAGTTTCTGCACGGGGAAGGAAATAATCATTAAAATGAAAAGATACTTTAAGAATTGGTGAAAATAATTGTCCATAATATATCTGACAAAATGCTAAAAATGAAGATCTACAAGAGACATATACAAATCAACACAGGGAAATCAAATAAACCAATTAAAATGGACATTGAAGCTAAATAGAAATGTCTCCAAAGACAACATACAAATGCCCAACAAACACATAAACATTTTCACTAAAGCTTATTAGGAATATAATAATTAAAACCATAATGACATACTTGCTCATATCTAGAACAGTAACCCATATCAAAATCATCAGGAACAATAAGCTATGGCAACGATGTGGGGTAAGGAACTCATCTACACCATTGGTGGGGATGTAGCATGGTCCAGTTGATGGCACATAGAATGGAGATTACTCCAAATATTAAAATTCATTTACCATATGACCCAGTGATTCCTTTCCTAGGGATCAACTTGAAAAACACAAAACAGTAATCCAAAGTGCTACATGCACTCCTATGTTCTTGTGCCAGTGTTCACAAAAGTTAAATTTTCGTGATAAATGTAAGTTTGCTTTCAAATTCGTGATTTTCAATTTTTTGACAGATGCCTAGTTGTGAGGTTACTGGGTCAAATGTAAGATGCAAGTTTCATCTTTTGAGACCCCTTTGACTCTTTCAGCAGGGCTGGACTAGTTTGCAATCTCACTGGAGAGTCCCAGGGTTCCCTTTTGTCTACATCCTTGTCAGCACCTATTCTTTCTCCTCTTTCAATATGGCCATTCTCACAGGTATGAGATAGTAATTCATTGTGGTGTTTATTTGTATTTCTCTAATAATAGGTGATGGTGAACATTACCCCTGTGCTTTTTTGCTGCCTTTATGTTTCCTTGGAGAGGTGTCCGTTTAGTTCTTTGGGCAATCTTTTGATTGGATTTTTGTTTTGTTTTTGTAGAGTTTTGTGTTCTTTGTATATCTTTGACATCAGTCCTTTGTCTGATGTATGGTATGCAAGTATTCTCTCCCATTCAGTAGGGTGTCTTTCTGTTTTAGCTTTGGTTTCCTTCATTTCACGGGTTTTATAGTTTGACGTAGTTCTGCCGGTTTATTGTGACTGCACCCACTGGGAAAATCCTATATCGTGAAAAATCACCAAACATTTTTAGAACATAAAAAAATAATAAAATTTAAAAAACAATAAATGTTTAATTGAAAGATATTGGATCTCTGGTGGTACTATCATGCTAATAGTTTCATAAGTAATATCTAAAAATATGAAATTCATATTTATCAGTGACAAAAGACCTATGCATAACTACTATCTATTAAAAATATATGACATGAAGGATCGTTAATGACTTTCTTCAATGCAGAAAGCAAGTCTGTTCTTGACATTATTTCAAAGTCCAATTGATAGCTGCTCCCTTTGCCTTCATATGAGCAATATTATCAGGTTGATCTGCAAACAGGGCAATGCCCACCATCGGGATGCCATGGTAGATTGCCTCATAGACTCCATTGGTTGTACCATGAGTTATGAAAGCTTGGGTGTTGTATGACCTAAAATTTAGCATGGATTTCAGAATATCATTAACTTCTAATCTGAGAGCTAAAATGAGATAATGGCAACACAAGAAACTGAGAGTGTCATTGTGTTGTGGATAACAGATTACATATAAAATTCATTGTAGTTTTTCAGATCTTGAGCAATTTACCTCTAGAGAGGTAAATTAACATCATTGTGTGATTTTTAGGTTGAAAATTAATACGTTTCTCTGGTGAAAAAATTCATAAAATTGTCATGGGTAAAAAAGAGTCTGAAAAACTAAGAATTTAAGATGACATGTTAGAAAACAGCCCATCAAACTGAAGTCACAGATTCTAAAACAGCAGAGGGAAGGACTTCAGGGAGTCTGACAGTGGTGGCACTGGAATCATCAGAAGAAAAAATGTCCTGAGATGTATTTTCTTTTAGAGTCATTGGTCATCAAAGAAGGACTGTTACTTTTTTCACTATCAGTGAATGCTGCTATAGAAGGGAAAAGTTAGAAATGAGGAGTGTGTATTGAGAGGCAGATAGTCCAGGGGAAAAACATACTAGTTTCTGGTGCAAATGGTGGAAGAGAGCATGGAGGGGATAGGATGTGGGAAGGGAAGTGTTGGTGGAGGACAGTGAAGCAGATGCACAAATGAAGGTGTAAGAATATTTGCTCCAAATGGTTTAGATGTGTAATCAGCTGACAAATTACTAAAATTTGAGGAAAAATTGAGAAAATCCACATTGTGGTTGAAAAATTCTCTATGAGAGGTAATTATACTTGAAATAAAGAGATTGTTATTCTGATCATAATGAAAGCAACTGTTTATACTAATTTGGTAACTAACTGCTACATCTTATCCTTTTCTACAAAGGACTGCAACATAAACACAAGCAAGTTAAATTTTACCTTCCATGTTGTGGAATAATAAATGTTGACTATATTTCCTTGTGAAATACTATCACTCTGGTGGTAGTTACTCTTATTTCAGTGTTTGGTCTTTAGAGTCTTGCCAAGGTCATTCTGAGGGATCCATTTATACAGTTGAGTGTTTGCCTCTAAGGTATCTGGCCTCTTGCCATCAAATCTCCATAGAACCTGTTAGAGAAAAGAAAAGGTCTTATGGCATTAGTCAAATTTCATCGTTAGAGCATGCTTGAATTCTACAGAACTAAAGGAATAATCTAGTTAAGTACATTTCTCAGAGAATAGATAATGAGGACTGGAGGTGTCAAATATGTGTGCTTTTATATCTGCAATGATATCAAGAGAAATTTGTGTATTTCTTCTGTGTTGATTCAAACATGATGTAATCATGATATTTCACACTTTGCCTATATGAATAATTGTCTATAGTAGACAAATTAAATTTTCAATGACCAATTCAAATTTTTAGAAATTTTTAGTCAGATAATTTTAGGGCAGAAAGAATACTACATTGCTATAAATTTCAGAGTTATTTGTTTTATGTATTTATTATATACATGTCATCTTCCAATGTGGCATTACAGTATTTCATTCTTCAACGTGTGACAGAATGGAATTTATATAATCTACTTGTTCCATAAGTTATTTTCAGCACTTCATATAGTTTCGTTTGCAAAACGTTTATCTACGCAACAATTCTAGAGAAATAAATAATTCTGTGTATTGACATTTTTTTTTTTAAAGATTTATTTGTTTATTTATTTATTTATTTATTTATTTATACAAGCACTGGGTGCAGTCAGAAGCGCAGGAGGGTGAGTGAATTCACCAGAGCCAGAGCCATGTGGGACCCTCCTTCGGTGGCTGGGGAGCAACTGGGGATCAAACCCATGCTGCAGAGGCTGCGAGCAGCTTTGCAACCCAGCGCTCAACCGCTGCGCCACCGGAGAGGCCCTGTATTGACATTTTTAATAATACAAATTTTCTCTGCTAGAAATTGCAGTAACTTATTTTTCGATATTAATTCTAAGGACACTTGGAAGAACAATTTAAGAGGTATTTTTTTACTCTAACCTAGAGTGTTATTTCTGCATTCAGCTTGGAAATTCTTAAATGGAGATAAGAGGAGTCTGCTGGCTATAAACAACAGCAGAGATGATGAAATGAACCAAAATTGTGATATATCAAATTTTATTCTACTGGATGTTAATACGTCAGTGAGGCTACACAAGGCATCAACAGCATTGATTACCATGAGACCTACAACATAGGATTTTCATGTCCAGTAACAATGATTCTGATTTTGGAATTCTCCAACAAAGCTCATAATCTGGAGTATAATTTCCACGTGTTTTACTTAGTTTTGCTATGTGACGACAAAACAACTCAGATTCCAGCAAAAATTTTGCTCAGGTGATAAGTAGAAACTGTTCCAGTTAGAAAACTAACAAGTATTCCACAAAGACAGGGAGAATGAGGTTTGTTCTATAAAATGGGAAGCAATTATTTGTATGTCTCCTCAATAGAGGTGCATATGATATTTTTTCTAACTCAGGTGACTTCAGGTTCACTCCTTGTAATCCTCTCTTTTCTTACTCATATGTTAGTCGTTGTGTTTGGCTCAGGTACATGGAAACAGCTCGGTAAAGCCTGGCCATTCTTTATCTGAATAGTAAGCTGAACAGTAAACTGAACTCACCAGGCTAGTTCCAAAAGTTTTAGAGGAGAGAGGCATGGATTTCTGACAAGCCAAAATGGCATGATACCTTCAAACTTTATTACCTTCTGCTTAAGTTTACAGTTAACATTTAATCCTTTGATGACATGTGTACTGTGGCATGTACTATGCCCTCAGCATTCTTGCATGGAAAAGAGAAGAAAGGACAGAGCAGAATTTTGTTTCAGATACTTCCCCAAATACCATTACAATAGCAAATCTACACTTTGTGCCCCTTAACTATATTTAATTTCAATTACAAAGTTAATGCCAGGTGATTATCATAAAAATACCCTTCTTACTGCTTTAATCCTTGTCATGTATATTTTGGTTTGAGCTTATGGGGGAGATAAAGCAGAACCTTCTTTATAATTAGGCATGCATGCATAAATCCACATCTACTGCAGAGTTAATGGTTACATTTAGTTGTTGTCCACTATGAAGATACTTTATTTAACCTTTTGTGGTATCTGCCTATGCAATCGCATTCGCTCTTTCTTCTGGCATGTTACTGACCATTGAGCCCAGAGTAAACACCACAATACCATTTCCTCCAGAGCTCTGTGCAAACTCTTCCCCTTCCTGTAAAGGAAAATTTGCTCCATCACAAAAGAGCAACAGCACAATAAACAGTACTAACAAGATTGTTTAAAACTAAAAAGAGACCATCAGGACTAGGAATTACTAGAATAGTGGCTTTTACAAAAAGTGGCAAAATACAATTACACAACATTTACTTTTTAGCAATTTCCAAATGTAAGTATATTCCTGCTGTTTTGCAAACAATCTTCAGAAGTTTTTGTCTTACAAAACTGAAATTCTCTAACAATTACACAATAATTCTTCCTTTTCCCTTCACCGGTCCCTGGCAACCATCATTCTATTTATTTCTATGAATTTGCTTGTTTTCATTCTAGTGTTTTGTTCTGTTTATATAACTAAATATAAGTATATAATGTGTATTCATAAAATTGCTTCTTAAAATACATTTCTTTCCTTCCAACAAATGAAATTTTCATGTTAGGGTTTTTTTTTTTTTTCTGTGGGATCCTCACTTGTGGCTGGGAAACAAACCAATGCTGCAGAGGCTGCAAGCAGCCTCTCAGCACAATGCTCAAAGCTGCACCATCAGGGAGGCCCTTTTTATGTTAGTTTAATATACATATAGATCTTTTAATGACTCCCTAGTTTTGGAAATTTAGTATAGATCCAACATTTTCTTTTCTTAATAACTGCCATATACTTTTTACGCATCTGTTAATTGTCTTTGAAAGGTTCACCTGTGTATATATATATTTACAATGAGCTATCAGAAAGGAAAAAAAAAATCCTTAATAATTGTCTTGGCAATGATATTTTATAGAACACCAAATACTCAGGCAACAAATGCTGAAATAACAAGTGGGAATCCTCACACAAAAGAGTTTTTGAATAGCAAAGGAAATCACCAACAAACCCAGGCAATTGCAGTGGAGTAAATAGGAAAAATTTGGCATTAGATCTAATATATTATATAACCTAATATAATTCCTACTGAGCTTGTTTGATAACAATATATTGTATAATTGAAATTTGCTTTGTGAGAACTTGTATTCATTGACTCAACAAATATTTGTATTTGAGTGTCTCCTATGAAAGACACCATGATGTATTTTGTGTGAAAAACATGACTGGTGGAGGGGCGGAGCAACATGGCAGCGAGGAGACGCTGCGAGTAAGATCTCCCATTAAAAAAAGTTAATAGGGAGGAAAAGCGGCAGGTCCCAGTGAGAACTGGTACACGGAAGATAAAAGGACGACTCCAGCAAACTACCCGAAGAAGAAAGTGGCCATAAAAGAGGACTAGAAGGGAGGAAAGTGCAGAACCCTGCTCCCCTCCCCCACCCACAGAGGCGGCACTCTCTCACCAGCAGAGAGGAGGAAAACAACAAACTAAAACGACCAACAAGAACAAACTACGCAGCAAGCCGGACTGTGAGTGGAAAGGAACTATTGCAGCCACCACACCCCGTGAACGGGAGCTGTGGAGAACCCTGCAGGATTCGCGTGGCGGTGAGCTCCAGGCGCCATTAGAGAACAGCAGAGACCGCGGGAGACCCGCACCCAGCCCAGGCCGGCCTGTAAGCTAGCTTGGAAAAGTGGTGCTCTGGAAAAGCAAACGCGGATCGGGATCGCGGCTGCCCAGGTCCCCACGCCTGAGACCTAGGCTTGTGGGGAGACGCACGGGGTCCCTCACTGAGGTGAAAGTCCCTCACTGAGTAATCAGAAACCAGGCGCCCAGACATGGGAGCGGGGTGCAAAAGGCGCCATTGCTGCGGCCACTGAACTGGGCTACAGCCCGCGTCCTGGACCTGAGGGCTTCGGAACTGAGACCCGGGGCACAAAATTCGGGGCATGGGCTCTCCATGACGGTGGGGCACAAGGCAGACACAGCACCCCAAAGCCATTGAGGTTTTCCTTACCATTCCCACTCTGTTCCCTGCCACATGGGGTGAAAAACACAGCTCCCCAAGGGCTCTAGGTGAGATCTCTGGCGCCACCTAGCGACCAGAAAAAAAGTCACTAACACCTTTCTTCAGAAAAGACCACTTGACAGGCAGAAGGCGGAGCCCGTGGCCAGCTGGGAAGTTAGCCCACCCTAGGCCCCTTCAGACCAGCAGTCTGAGCCCACAGGGATAGCAGGCACCCACGACCAGGGCAAACCGGGTGCGCAGAAGAGTGTGCCTGAGACCGGACGCGCAGGGAGTGCATCCCGCATCGCCATTTTAGAACAGGGACATTTCTTCAGTAAAGACTGCCTGCAGAAGGCTCCCTCAGGAGCCAGAGGTGAGCGGGGAAGCTCGCCCACGCCAGGCCCCGTCTGGCCTGCAGTCCAAACCCAGAGGGGGAACGGGAACCCACCACTGGGGCAGACCAAGCACACAGAGGAGTGTGTCCCCACATCGGTATTTTAGAACAGGGACCCTTCTTCAGTAAAGACTGCTTGAAACCGACAGATGGCTCCTGGAGAAGCCAGAAGGGAGCGGAGAAGCTCACCCAAGATGCCAGCCAGTCCCAGCAACACAGTATCCCAATGCATACAACAAATTAGAAAACAGACAGTAGGGAGTAGAAGAACCACACGCAACCGAACAACCCCTCTGGAAAAAAGCACACCACAAAAAGAAAACCACCCCCCAGATTGCAACGACAGTAACTTGGAAGAACTTTTGAGCCTTCCAGAAGGAGAATTTAAATTTGCCATGATTAAAAAAATGACAGAACTCATGAAGGAAATTGAGTCCCTAAAGAGGGAAAACAATGCTCAGAAGAATGAAATTGAGTCCCTAAAGAGGGAAGCAAAAGAAACGCAGGGATCAAAGAATTAATGGAGGAACTAAAGAACTCTGGGAAAAGCAATGAAAGCAGAATAGATGAAATGGAAGAACGAATAAGTACTCTTGAAGACACAGAAATAAAAAGAACCAAAACAGAAAAGGAAAGAGAAGTACGAAGGAAAAAGAATGAAGAAAAACTTCGGGAACTATCTGACTCCATGAGGAAAGGAAATATAAGACTTATAGGAATACCAGAAGGAGAGGAGAGAGATGTAGGAACAGAGGAAATATTCCAGGAGATAATTGAACAGAACTTCCCAAACACGAAGAAGGAGCTGAAAATTGATATACAAGAAGCAAGAAGAACACCAAACTTCCACGACGAAAGGAAAAATACAGCAAGACACATAATAGTAAAGCTCCCAAGAATCCAGGACAAGGAAAAAATAATGAAGCTGACAAGAGGGAAGAAACAGATAACATTCAAAGGAAAACCAATCAGGCTGACATCAGACTTCTCTGAAGAAACACTACGGGCAAGGAGAGAGTGGAGGGACATAGTCAACAGACTCCAAGAAAACAGATATCAACCAAGAACACTCTATGCCGCAAAGCTCTCCTTCCTCTATGAAGAAAGAATAAGGACCTTCCCAGACAAAGAGAAACTCTGGAATTTCATTACGACTAAACCCCCACTCTAAAAAATACTACAAGGAATCCAAAAGCCAGAACCTCAGAGGGACGAATAACAACGAAAGAAGGCCAAAAAAAAAAAAAGTTATTAAAAGAATAAATAAATAATATTAAAGGAAAGAAAAACACAATGGCAAATACAGATGCTAACATATCAATATTAACCCTAAATGTAAATGGACTAAACTCTTCTATAAAAAGACACAGAGTTGCAGCCTGGATTAAGAAACAAAACCCAACCTTTTGCTGTCTCCAGGAAACACATTTAGCTACAAAAGATAAAAATAGGCTCAAAGTTAAAGGATGGAAAACAATCCTACAAGCAAATGGACCAAAAAAGAAAGCAGGAACAGCTATACTTATATCAGATAAAACAGACTTCAAAGTCAAAAAAATAAAAAGAGACCCCAATGGTCACTACATTATGATCAAGGGGACAATACTTCAAGAAGAAATAACACTCATTAACATATACTCACCTAACGAAGGAGCACCAAAATATATCAGACAACTGTTGTCCTCTCTGAAAACAGATATCAGAGAAAACACATACGTAGTGGGAGATTGCAACACACCACTATCAACAATGGATAGATCAACAAGACAAAAAATAAGTAAAGAAACTAAAGCTCTAAATAAGGACCTAGAGCATTTGGGCTTAACAGACATCTATAGAACACTAAACCCAAAAAAAATGGAGTACACATTTTTCTCAAGCGCACACGGATCATTCTCCAGGATCGATCACATACTGGGGCACAAGACAAACATCAACAGATACACCAAGATTGAAATCATATCAACCATCTTTTCTGACCATGAAGGCATCAAACTAGAAATAAACCATAAAAAGAAGGCAATGAACTTTCCTACCTCATGGAGATTAAAAACCACACTACTGGAAGACCACTGGACTAATGAGGACATCAAAGAAGAAATTAAAAAATTCTTTGAATTGAATGACAAGGAGGACACCAATATCCTAAATGTATGGGACGCAGCAAAAGCAGTAATAAGAGGAAAATATATTGCAATAGAAGCTCACATCAAGAAACAAGAAAGAACTCATAGAAACAGCCTATCTCAAAGCTCAAAGATCTAGAAAAAGAACAACAAAAAAACCCCAAAACCAGTAGAAGAAAAGAAATAATAAAAACCAAAGCAGAAATAAATGAAATTGAAACTAAAAAAACAATCCAAAAGATTAATGAAACCAAGAGCTGGTTCTTTGAAAAAAATCAATAAAATAGACAAACCCCTAGCCAGGCTCACAAAGGAAAAAAGGGAGAAAGCACAAATACACAGGATCATAAATGAAAGAGGAGAAATCACAACAGACACAGCAGAAATCAAAAGAATAATCAGTAACTACTATGAACAGTTATATGGAAACAAGTTCAACAATCTAGAGGAGATGGACAAATTCCTACAACTCTACAATCACCCAAAGCTAGATAAAGAAGAAATAGAACACCTAAACAGACCAATTACGAGCAGCAAGATTGAAATGGTAATCAAAAACCTCCCCAAAAACAAAAGCCCAGGACCTGATGGATTTCCAAATGAATTCTACCAAACATTAAGAGATGAATTAGTACCTATCCTTCACAAATTCTTCCAAAAAATTGAGAAGGAAGGGACAATACCAAACACGTTCTATGAAGCCAACATTACACTAATACCAAAACCGAATAAGGACAACACAAAAAAAGGAAAACTACAGGCCAATGTCCCTAATGAACAATGATGGAAAAATCCTCAACAAAATTTTAGCTATCAGAATGCAACAATGTATCCATAAGATAATTCACCACGACCAAGTAGGATTCATTCCAGGGACACAAGGATGGTTCAACATCCGAAAATCAATCAACGTTATCCAACACATCAACAAAACGAAATATAAAAACCATATGATAATATCAATAGATGGTGAGAAAGCTTTTGACAAAGTGCAACACGCATTCATGATGAAAGCCCTTTAACTTCTTGGGATACAAGGAACATACCTCAACATCATAAAGGCCATCTATGACAAGCCAAGAGACAGTATCATTCTCAATGGTGAAAAGCTGAAAGCAATTCCATTAAGATCTGGAACAAGACAAGGATGTCCACTCTTACCACTGCTCTTCAATATAATACTGGAAGTCCTAGCCAGAGCAATGAGACAAGAGAAAGACATACAAGGAATCCAAATAGGAAAAGAAGAAGTCAAACTATCACTATTTGCAGATGATATGATAATATACATAGAGAACCCCAAAAATTCCACAGAAACACTAATTTAATTCATCAATCAGTTCAGTAAAGTGGCAGGATACAAAATCAACACGCAAAAGTCAGTAGCCTTCCTATACACAAACAATAAATCTGAAGAAGAAGAAATTAAAAAACCATCCCTTTTATTATCAAAACAAAAAAAATCAAGTATTTGGGCATAAATCTAACAAGAGGTAAAGGACCTATACAAAGAAAACTATAAAACACTGTTAAAAGAAATAGAAGAAGACACAAAGAAATGGAAAGACATCCCCTGCTCATGGATTGGAAGAATAAACATTATTATAAAGGCCATCATACCAAAAGCAATATACAGATTCCATGCTATTCCAATCAAAATTTCAATGTCATTTTTCAAAGAAATAGAACAATTATTGATGAAATTCATATGGAATCACAAAAAACCCCGAATAGCCAAAGCTCTCCTGCAAAAAAAGGAAGGAAATGGAGGCATCACACTCCCAGACTTCAAACTATACTACAAAGCCATAATCATCAAAACTGCATGGTATTGGAACAAGAACAGACATACAGACCAATGGAATCGAATAGAAAATGCAGAAATAAACCACAGATTTATGATCAACTAATCTTTGACAAAGGAGCAAAGACTATGCATTGGAGCAAAGAAAGTTTGTTCAATAAATGGTGCTGGGAAAACTGGGTCACTACATGCAAAAGAATGAAGCTTGACCACTACCTCACACCATACACAAAAATCAACTCAAAATGGATTAAAGAACTAGACATAAGACCTGAAACCATAAAATATATAGAAGGAAATATAGGTGAAACACTACGTGATTTGCACATCAAAGACATCTTTACAGACACATCACCCAAAGCAGTGATAGTGAAGGCAAAGATAAACAGCGGGGACTACATCCAATTAAAGAGCTTCTGTACAGCAAAAGAGATAATAACAAAAACAAAGAGAAACCCCACCAAGTGGGAGAACATTTTTGCACCCAACACTAATGATAAAGGACTGATCACAAAAATCTGCAAAGAGCTGATGAGACTCAGCAACAACAAAGAAAATAACCCAGTCAAAAAATGGGCAGAAGAGCTAAAAAGAAACTTCTCTGAAGAGGAAATGCAAATGGCCAACAGGCATATGAAAAAATGTTCAACATCACTTGTAATCAGGGAAATGCAAATCAAAACTACCATGAGATACCATCTTACACCAGTGAGAATGGCACATATTAAAAAAACTAGCAACAACAAATGTTGGCGAGGGTGTGGAGAAAAAGGAACTCTTCTGCACTGCTGGTGGGAGTGCAAACTGGTCCAACCACTATGGAGAGCTGGTGGAGATTTCTTGACCTACTAAACATAGAGCTTCCATATGATCCAGCAATTCCACTCCTAGGTCTTTACACAAAGGACACAGAAACATCCATTCCAAAGAACACCTGCACCCCTATGTTTATAGCAGCACTATTTACAATATCTAAGCTTTGGAAACAGCCCAAATGCCCAAAAATAGATGACTGGATCAAGAAGATGTGGTACATATATACCATGGAATATTACTCAGCATTCAAAAAAGATAAACACATGCAATTTGCAGCAACATGGATGGTGCTGGAAGGGATCATGCTCAGCGAAATAAGCCAAAAATAAAAAGAAAAATACCGGATGCTCTCACTCATAGCAGGAATCTAGAAAACTTAAATAAGGGACCAGGAAAATGAATAACTATAAGAAAGTGAAAATCAAAATCAACAAAAAACTATGAACCAGTGACACTTTTTGGGGGTGAGGGCGGGAGGGGAGGGATTGGGGTCAGAATGGGGGGGCTGCAATTGTATGGGGAATATAAAAATAAAATTTATTATTTAAAAAAAAAAGTATATATGACCTTGTTTGTATACAAATAGGTTCAGTATCTTTTTGAATATTAGTAGTGTTATCGCCAGGTAAGAATTAATGATAGATTCGTATATAGAAGAATTAATTAAAGAATTAATAATTATTTACAAAATTATAGAATTGGAAGAATGTCAAGAACAGTGGAAAGGGCGAAAAGGTCCAGTTTGCCATCTGCTGGTAGAAGAATAAAAAGAAAACTCTTGTGCAGCTGAGTGCAAATTACTTGGAATAAGATATTGTTTGTTTTTAATAAGGGTTTTCTTAATATTTAATTCACATTCTATTTTCTTGCTGCATTTAAAATGTAGAATTCAGTTTTTATAGTATATTCATAGAAATTTGCACCTTCCATGATATCAAATTCAGAGCATTTTACCTTCATCAACAGAAACCTTTACACTTTTGCTGGATCTTCCTAAATTCTCTTTTACCCACGTTCTATCCAAGAATACAGCTAGTTTTATTCTCTATAGATTTTCCTTATCTGAACAATTTCTGTAAGGGAATCATGAAATATATGTTCTTTTGACATGCAAACCTATTGGCTTAGATGGTATGCAGTGTTGCAACACACGAATGAATGAGTAATGAACAGTGAATGAATGAACAAATAAATAAATGAATAACAAAAATAGGTGTGATGGAATTCAAATGAGTGTTTTTATTTTTTATTTTATTTTTTTTTTATAATAAATTTTATTTTTATATTCCCCCATACAACTGCCCATGCCCCATTCTGACCCCAATCCCTCCCCTCCCACCCCCCCCCCAAAAAGTGTCTCTGGTTCATAGTTTTTTGTTGATTTTGATTTTCACTTTCTTATAGTTATTCATTTTCCTGATCCCTTATTTAAGTTTTCTAGATTCCTGCTATGAGTGAGACCATCCGGTATTTTTCTTTTTCTTTTTGGCTTATTTCGCTGAGCATGATCCTTTCCAGCGCCATCCATGTTGCTGCAAATTGCATGTGTTTATCTTTTTTGAATGCTGAGTAATATTCCATGGTATATATGTACCACATCTTCTTGATCCAGTCATCTATTTTTGGGCATTTGGGCTGTTTCCAAAGCTTAGCTATTGTAAATAGTGCTGAATAGCATCTTATATTTTTTTTTTTTTTTTTTTTTTTAATCTTAAATTTTATTTTTATATTCCCCCATACAATTGCAAACGCCCCATTCTGACCCCAATCCTTCCCCTCCCGCCCCCCACCCCCCAAAAAGTGTCTCTGGTTCATAGTTTTTTGTTGATTTTGATTTTCACTTTCTTATATTCATTTTCCTGGTCCCTTATTTAAGTTTTCTAGATTCCTGCTATGAGTGAGACCATCCGGTATTTTTCTTTTTCTTTTTGGCTTATTTCGCTGAGCATGATCCCTTCCAGCGCCATCCATGTTGCTGCAAATTGCATGTGTTTATCTTTTTTGAATGCTGAGTAATATTCCATGGTATATATGTACCACATCTTCTTGATCCAGTCATCTACTTTTGGGCATTTGGGTTGTTTCCAAAGCTTAGCTATTGTAAACAGTGCTGCTATAAACATAGGAGTGCAGGTGCTCTTTGGAATTGATGTTTCTGTGTCCTTTGGGTAAATACCTAGGAGTGGAATTGCTGGATCATATGGAAGCTCTATGTTTAGTAGGTCCAGAAATCTCCACACAGCTCTGCATAGTGGTTGGACCAGTTTGCACTCCCACCAACAGTGCAGAAGAGTTCCTTTTTCTCCACATCCTCGCCAACATTTGTTGTTGCTAGTTTTTTTAATATGTGCCATTCTCACTGGTGTGAGATGGTATCTCATGGTAGTTTTGATTTGCATTTCCCTGATTGCAAGTGATGTTGAACATTTTTTCATATGTCTGTTGGCCATTTGCATTTCCTCTTCAGAGAAGTTTCTTTTTAGCTCTTCTGCCCATTTTTTGACTGGGTTATTTTCTTTGTTGTTGCTGAGTCTCATCAGCTCTTTGCAGATTTTTGTGATCAGTCCTTTATCATTAGTGTTGGGTGCAAAAATGTTCTCCCACTTGGTGGGGTTTCTCTTTGTTTTTGTTATTGTCTCTTTTGCTGTGCAGAAGCTCTTTAATTTGATGTAGTCCCAGCTGTTTATCTTTCTCTTCACTATCACTGCTTTGGGTGATGTGTCTGTAAAGATGTCTTTGATGTGCAAATCCCGTAGTGTTTCGCCTATATTTCCTTCTATGTATTTTATGGTTTCAGGTCTTATGTCTAGTTCTTTAATCCATTTTGAGTTGATTTTTGTGTATGGTGTGAGGTAGTGGTCAAGCTTCATTCTTTTGCATGTAGCGACCCAGTTTTCCCAGCACCATTTATTGAACAAACTTTCTTTGCTCCAATGCATAGTCTTTGCTCCTTTGTCAAAGATTAGTTGACCATAAATCTGTGGGTTTATTTCTGGATTTTCTATTCGATTCCATTGGTCTGTATGTCTGTTCTTGTTCCAATACCATGCAGTTTTGATGATTATGGCTTTGTAGTATAGTTTGAAGTCTGGGAGTGTGATGCCTCCATTTCCTTCTTTTTTTTTCAGTAGAGCTTTGGCTATTCGGGGTTTTTGGTGATTCCATATGAATTTCATCAATAATTGTTCTATTTCTTTGAAGAATGCCATTGAGATTTTGATTGGAATAGCATTGAATCTGTATATTGCTTTTGGTAGGATGGCCATTTTAATAATGTTTATTCTTCCAATCCATGAGCAGGGGATGTCTTTCCATTTCTTTGTGTCTTCTTCTATTTCTTTTAACAGTGTTTTATAGTTTTCTTTGTATAGGTCCTTTACCTCTTTTGTTAGATTTATTCCCAAATATTTGATTTTTTTTGTTTCAATAATAAAAGGGGTGGTTTTTTTGATTTCTTCTTCTTCAGATTTATTGTTTGTGTATAGGAAGGCTACTGACTTTTGCGTGTTGATTTTGTATCCTGTCACTTTACTGAACTGACTGATGAGTTGAATTAGTTTTTCTGTGGAGATTTTGGGGTTCTCTATGTATATTATCATATCATCTGCAAATAGTGATAGTTTGACTTCTTCTTTTCCTATTTGGATTCCTTGGATGTCTTTCTCTTGTCTTATTGCCCTGGCTAGGACTTCCAGTATTATATTGAAAAGCAGTGGTGAGAGTGGACATCCTTGTCTTGTTCCAGATCTTAATGGAATTGCTTTCAGCTTTTCACCATTGAGAATGATACTGGCTGTTGGCTTGTCATAGATGGCCTTTATGATGTTGAGGTATGTTCTTTGTATCCCAAGAATTTCAAGGGCTTTTATCATGAATGGGTGTTGCACTTTGTCGAAAGCTTTCTCAGCATCTATTGATATTATCATATGGTTTTTATATTTCTTTTTGTTGATGTGTTGGATAACGTTGATTGATTTTCGGATGTTAAACCATCCTTGTGCCCCTGGAATGAATCCAACTTGGTCGTGGTGAATTATCTTATGGATGCATTGTTGGATTCTGATAGCTAAAATTTTATTGAGTATTTTTGCATCAGTGTTCATTAGGGAGATTGGCCTATAGTTTTCCTTTTTTGTGTTGTCCTTATTCGGTTTTGGTATTAGTGTAATATTGGCTTCATAGAACGTGTTTGGTATTGTCCCTTCCTTCTCAATTTTTTGGAAGAGTTTGTGAAGGATAGGCACTAATTCGTCTCTGAATGTTTGGTAGAATTCATTTGTAAATCCATCAGGTCCTGGGCTTTTGTTTTTGGGGAGGTTTTTGATTACCATTTCAATTTCGCTGCTTGTAATTGGTCTGTTTAGGTGTTCTATTTCTTCTTTATCTAGCTTTGGGTGATTGTAGAGTTGTAGGAATTTGTCCATCTCCTCTAGATTGTTGAACTTGTTTCCATATAACTGTTCATAGTAGTTACTGATTATTCTTTTGATTTCTGCTGTGTCCGTTGTGATTTCTCCTCTTTCATTTATGATCCTGTGTATTTGTGCTTTCTCCCTTTTTTCCTTTGTGAGCCTGGCTAGGGGTTTGTCTATTTTATTGATTTTTTCAAAGAACCAGCTCTTGGTTTCATTGATCTTTTGGATTGTTTTTTTAGTTTCAATTTCATTTATTTCTGCTTTGGTTTTTATTATTTCTTTTCTTCTACTGGATTTGGGGTTTTTTTGTTGTTCTTTTTCTAGATCTTTGAGCTTCGAGATTAGGTTGTTTCTTTGAGTTCTTTCTTGTTTTTTGATGTGAGCTTCTATTGCTATATATTTTCCTCTTATTACTGCTTTTGCTGCATCCCATACATTTAGGATATTGGTGTCCTCCTTGTCATTCAATTCAAAGAATTTTTTAATTTCTTCTTTGATCTCCTCATTAGTCCAGTGGTCTTCCAGTAGTGTGGCTTTTAATCTCCATGAGGTAGGATAGTTCCTTGCCTTCTTTTTATGATTTATTTCTAGTTTGATGCCTTCGTGGTCAGAAAAGATGGTTGGTATGATTTCAATCTTGGTGTATCTGTTGATGTTTGTCTTGTGCCCCAGTATGTGATCGATCCTGGAGAATGATCCGTGTGCGCTTGAGAAAAATGTGTACTCCGTTTTTTTTGGGTTTAGTGTTCTATAGATGTCTGTTAAGCCCAAATGCTCTAGGTCCTTATTTAGAGCTTTAGTTTCTTTACTTATTTTTTGTCTTGTTGATCTATCCATTGTTGATAGTGGTGTGTTGAAGTCTCCCACTACGTATGTGTTTTCTCTGATGTCTGTTTTCAGAGAGGACAACAGTTGTCTGATATATTTTGGTGCTCTTTCGTTTGGTGAGTATATGTTCATGAGTGTTATTTCTTCTTGAAGTATTGTCCCCTTAATCATAATGTAGTGACCATTGGGGTCTCTTTTTATTTTTTTGAGTTTGAAGTCTGTTTTATCTGATATAAGTATAGCTGTTCCTGCTTTCTTTTTTGGCCCATTTGCTTGTAGGATTGTTTTCCATCCTTTGACTTTGAGCCTATTTTTATCCTTTGTAGCTAAATGTGTTTCCTGGAGACAGCAAAAGGTTGGGTTTTGTTTCTTAATCCAGGCTGCAACTCTGTGTCTTTTTATTGAAGAGTTTAGTCCATTTACATTTAGAGTTAATATTGATATGTTAGCATCTGTATTTGCCATTATGTTTGTCTTTCCTTTGATTTTATTTATTCTTTTAATAACTTTTTTTTTTTTTTTTGGTCTTCTTTCGTTGTTATTCGTCCCTCTGAGGTTCTGGCTTTAGGATTCCTTGTAGTATTTTTTGGAGTGGGGGTTTATTCGTAATGAAATTCCGGAGTTTCTGTTTGTCTGGGAAAGTCCATATTCTTTCTTCAAAGAGGAAGGAGAGCTTTGCGGGATAGAGTATTCTTGGTTGGCATCTGTTTTCTTGGAGTCTGTTGACTATGTCCCTCCACTCTCTCCTTGCCCGTAGTGTTTCTTCAGAGAAGTCTGATGTCAGCCTGATTGGTTTTCGTTTGAATGTTATCTGTTTCTTCCCTCTTGTCAGCTTCATTATTTTTTCCTTGTCCTGGATTCTTGGGAGCTTTACTATTATGTGTCTTGCTGTGTTTTTCCTTTCGTCGTGGAAGTTTGGTGTTCTTCTTGCTTCTTGTATATCAATTTTCAGCTCCTTCTTCGCATTTGGGAAGTTCTCTTCAATTATCTCCTGGAATATTTTCTCTGTTCCTACATCTCTCTCCTCTCCTTCTGGAATTCCTATAACTCTTATATTTCCTTTCCTCATGGAGTCAGATAGTTCTCGAAGTCTTTCTTCATTCTTTTTCCTTCGTACTTCTCTTTCCTTTTCTGTTTTGGTTCTTTTTATTTCTGTGTCTTCAAGAGAACTTATTCGTTCTTCCATTTCTTCTATTCTGCTTTCCTTGCTTTTCCCGGAGTTCTTTAGTTCCTCCATTAATTCTTTGATCTCCTGCATTTCTTTTACTTCCCTCTTTAGGGACTCAATTTCATTCTTCTGACCATTGTTTTCCCTCTTTAGGGACTCAATTTCCTTCTTCTGATCTATCACTTTTTTAATCATGGCAATTTTAAATTCTCTTTCTGGAAGGCTCAGAAGTTCTTCCAAGTTGCTGTCGTTGCAATCTGGGGAGTGGTTTTCTTTTTGTGGTGTGCTTCTTTCCTGAGGAGTTGTTAGGTTGCGTGTGGTTCTTCTACTCCCTACTGTCTGTTTTCTAATTTGTCGTATGTGTTGGGACACTGTGATGCTCGGAATGACTGGCATCTTGGGTGAACTTCTCCGCTCCCCTCTGGCTCTTCCAGGAGCCATCTCTGCCTTCTGGGGGAGCTTTCTGCTGGTTTTAGGCAGTTTTTACTGAAGAAATGTCCCTGTTCTCAAATGGCGAAGCGGGATGCAGTCCCTGCGCCTCCGGTTTCAGGCACACTCTTCTGCTCCCCCGGTCTGCCCCGGACGTGGGTGCCTGCTCCCTCTGTGGGCTCAGACTGTTGGTCGGAAGGGGCCTGGCGTGGAATAACTTCCCGGCTGGCCACTGCAGAAGCCTTCTGCCCTTTTCAAGCAGTCTTAAGAAATCCTGTTCTATGGGGTGTTAGTGACTTTTTTTTTTCTTGGTCACTAGGTGGCGCCAGAGATCTCTCCTATTGTCCTTGGGGGGCTGTTTTTCGCCCCCCCCACCCCGTGGGACAGGGAACAGAGCGGGAATGGTAGGGTACACCTCAACAGCTTTGGGGTGCTGTGTCTGCCTTGTGCCCCACCATCGTGGAGAACCCACGCCCTGAATTTTCGTGCCCCGGGTCTCAGTTCAAAGCCCTCAGTTCCAGGACGCGGGCTGTAGCCCAGTTCAGTGGCGCAGGAATGGCGCCATTTGCACCCGGCTCCCGTGCCTGGGCGCCTGGTTCCTGCTCACTCAGGGAGGGACCTTCACCTCAGTGAGGACCTCCGCGCGTCTCCCCGCAAGCCTAGGTCGTCTCCCCGCAAGCCTAGGTCGCAGGCGCGGGGACCTGGGCAGCCGCGATACAGGTCTGCACTTGCTTTTCAAGCGCGCCGAGAGTGCCGCTTTCCCGCGCCAGCTTACCGGCAGCCCGGGCTGTGTGCGCGTCTCCCGGGGTCTTTGTTCTTCTCTAATGGCGCCCGGAGCCTTTCACTCACCGCCGCGGCGGATCCTGCAGGGTTCGCCTCAGCTCCCGTTCACGGGGTGTGGTGGCTGCAATAGTTCCTTTCCACTCACGGTCCAGCTTGCTGCGTCTGTTCTTGTGGGTTGTTTTGGTTTGTTGTTTCCTCCTCTCTGCCAGTCGGAGAGTGCCGCCTCTGTGGGCGGGGGAGGGGAGCAGGGTTCTGCGCTTCCCTCCCTTCTCGTCCTCTTTTATGGCCACTTTCTTCTTCGGGTAGTTTGCTGGAGTCACCCGTTTATCTTCCGTGTCGCAGTTCTCACTGGGACCTGCCGCTTTTCCTCCCTATTAACTTTTTTTAATGGGAGATCTTACTCGCAGTGTCTCCTCGCCGCCATGTTGCTCCATCGAGTGTTTTTATTTTATTTTATTTGATTCTTCTTAGATAGTTGCTTTCACATTGGAATATAGGCCTCGATAAATGTTTATAAAAATGTAAGATAGGATTATTCCACATGAAATAATGGCAATAAGCTTTTATTAATTTATTTAAATTAACTTATTTGTCTTTATTATTAAGCTGTAATAGTGCTTTATATATTATAGATATTAGATAAGACTGAAATATTTTCTATTTTGTGATAGTATCCTTTTGAGGTACAAAGTTTTGTTTTTTTTATGAATTATTTGTTAAATGTAAGAATACTTTTAATGGAGCCTATAAAAGTATCTATTTAAGCGCTCATTTTATAACTAAACTATTCTAATTGTATAGTACAGTATTTGCCTTTACTGCACATTTATATCACTCCAGAGCACAGATGGCTGAAACCTTGTTCCTAATATGATGGTATTAGAGGTGGGTCCTCTGCTAGGTGATAGGTTATGGACTGGAGTCCTTGTGAATGGGATTATTGCCCTTACAGAAAAAGACTTCAGAGATTTCATTTGTCCCTTCTACCACGTGAGGATATAGCAAAATGAGTGTTTATTTTAATTAACCTTTTTTATTTTCTTATTTTGCTTTTTTATTTTTGTACAATATTTGATATCTCCGCTCATGTGTGGTCCCTACTAAGTCTCCCACCATCACATCACACATATATTTAAAAAATATTTATTTTTTTAAAATTATTTATTTATATATATTTTACATCATTGTTCATTTTTGTGCCTTGTAATCTTTCTCCTCTCAGGTGTAGTCCCTATAGAATTCCCACCACTAATTCAGGCGTGCACCATCACCATAGTCCTTTGTGCTCTTTCCTCCCCTGTTTTGATCCCTTTCCCTCTCCTACAGAATGTCTCTGACTTATAGTTGCCTGTTAACTTTATTCATTTATTTTTATTTTTTTCCTGGTCCCTTATTTGGTTCCCCTATGATCCTCCTGTAAGTGAAACCAACCGATATTCATCTTTTTCCTTCTGACTTATTTCACTGAGTATAATCCCTTCAGCTCCATCCATGTTGCTGCGAATGGCATGAGTTTATCTTTTCAATAATTTTATTTTCTATATTTTACATCATTTTTCATTTTTGTATAATGTAACTCATGCATTTTTATATTTCTTTAGTCTTCTCCAGCTATTTTCTCTTTGGAATGACTTATCTCTAACTCTCAATTGGGTAATAAATCTCTCAAAAACAATTTTGGTCTGAGACATAAAATTAGAAGAAAAAATCAAACATAACAAGAAAAAGGGACACTTATCCCTCAATTCCTTGCAGGAATAAACTAGAGCACCCTGTGTGAGACATACCAACTGAGAAGCAACTATTCCCTTTTGTCCTTTCTGGTTTTGACAAACTTCTGGTAACAAAACAGACAACATTTTGTGATAACATACATAGCAGTTGCCACACAGGCCAGCAGGAACCCGACACATCCAAGGAGTGGTACTGGACCCAGGTGAGGTCATGGGAGGCTGGCCGCAGGTGCTTGGCTCCCTTATTACGCATGACAAACTCAATCCAGAAGGCCGCTCTATCCAGAGACTTCATTGGCTGATCATGCTGTATCCTTGATAATTTGATAACATTTTCCTTATACCTAGAGAGAAACATAAATTTATAGATATTGGAAAGAAGCTAATTTGCCTAAGATATCATTTCTTAAAAGTTTTTGAAATCCATACATATGAGTCAAAATAAATGTCATTGCAATGAAGTATTTGTTTTATTGGGTCTTCACAGAAGAGCTTCACTTTAAAATTAGAATATTCAGAATGAGAACTATTTCCAAAAGGGAAAATATCATATAAGGAGGCATAATTAAATCTTTTTACCAAGAAAAACATACACAAATATGTCGAAACAAACTTTTAGATTGATCCTTATTAAGCATTTCTAGAATTATCATGTGTGAAATGACTCTTCACTGATTCCCTGTGTTGCTCTCTTTTCTCCCTCTATTGATATTTCCCATAATGCCATCAGAATGGCTTTGAAATAAATGTGCAGTGAGGACACACCCCTGCTCAAAATTTCCAACTGTTTCCTATCGTGTTTAGAATTAAATTCAGATATGGTGTTTGGACTATGTGCCTCTACATGTTCAATACTTTGGCAACATCTTGTATTATCTTGCATGTAGTTGTCCAGTTTCCCCAACACCACTTATTGAAGAGGATTTCCTTGTTCTGGGGTATAGTTTTGACTCTTTTGTCCTAGATTCACTTGCATATATATGTGAGTTTATTTCTGGTCATGCAAATCTGTTCTATTGGTCTGTGTGTTTTGTTCCCGTAGCAGGCTGTATTAATTGTGCCTCTGCTCAGGCAGGGAGATGGAGGGAGAGGCATAGAGTAGAGAAAAGGTGGGGAAGAGAGCACAGCATGGTAGAGGATTGTAAGCGGTGGGAAAACAATAGTGGTCACCCCTGAGGGAAGAAATCCTATATTGTGAAAAAATAAACAAGATTGCTTAAAGCACAACAAAAAATACATTTAAAAAACTAAATGTCTACTTGAAAAATATTTGATCTCTGGTGGTAATATCATACTGATAGTTTCCTAATTATTACATAAAAATGTGAAACTCGTATTTATAGGTGACAAAAGAACCTATGTACAAATACTGTCCATTAAAAAATTGTGATACTCACAAAGGGTTGTTAATGACTTTCTTCAAAGCATTGAGCAAGTCTGTGCTTGACAGTTTGTCAAAGTCCACTCTGACAGCTGCCCCCTTTGCCATCATATGAGCAATATTGTCAGGTTGATCTGCAAACAGGGGAATGCCCACCATCGGGACACCATGGTAGATCGCCTCATAGATGCCATTGGTTCCACCATGGGTAATGAAGGCTTTGGTTTTAGGATGACCTAAAATTGAGCACAGATTTCAGAATATTATTAACTACAAGTCTGAGAGATAAAGTGAGATTATGGTAATATATGGCACTGAAAGTTTCATGATAGTGTAGATAACACATTACATATAAAATTCATGAAGGTTTTCAGATCTCAGAGCAAGAAGCATTTTTACCTTTCAGAGAAGTAAATTAGCAATGTTGATGATTTGTGGGTGAACAAATTTGGCATTGAACACATTCACAAGAACAACGTGGATTAAAAAAATAGCCTGTGAGAAATAAAGAACTAAAGATGACATATTAGGACATAGTCCATGAAAACAAAGAGTGAAATCACTAGTTCAAATATGCAGACATCAAGTTTGCAGGAAGTTTGACTCTGGTGACACTGGAGTCATCAGAAGAAAAGATGACAATGAGATATTTTAATTCTATGGTTATTTTCCCATAAAAATTAGAGAATTTTTAAAATCTGATTTCCTTTAGAGTCACTGGTAATAGAAGAGGTACTATTGTTTTTCATTTTCACTGAATACTGGTATGGAAAGGAAAAAGTAGAAATAAGGTGGGAGAACTAGGCAGCAGATAATCCAGGTGAAAAACATCCTGGTTTCCAGTGGCAATGAGGGGAGGGAGGAAGGCAGGGGTAGAAAAGGAAGGGGGAGTGTTGGTGGAGGTGAGTGAAGCATGTGCACATATGCAGGTGTGAGAATCGATCCTGCAAATAGTATGACGTGTAAACAGCTGACAAATTACTAAAATGAGCAAAAAAATGAATAATCCACATAGTTTTTATAAAATTTTCTATGAAAATCACACTTGAAATAAAGATACTTTGATTCTGGCCATAAGAAATGAATATGTTTGACCTCCCCTGGTGGCGCAGTGGTTGAGTGCTGGGCTGGGAAGGGGATTTGATCCCCAGCCGCTGGGCGGGCTAGGGTCCCACATGGTGCGACAGACCTCTCCTGCCTAGCCTGTTGCTCCGCAGTGTATTTCTTGGTCAGTCTGCCTGTTCTGTTCCCCGCTCTGGCTCCGTGAATTCTCTCACCCTACCGCGCTTCTGACTGTACCCAGTGCTTGTATAAATAAATAAATCTTTAAAAAAAAAAAAGAAATGAATATGTTTATCATAAATTTCCAACCGTTAGGTCTTATTTTTTTCCATATAAGACTGCAATATAAAAATAAAGCACTTAAATTTTATATTTATATTATGCAATAACAATGTTCCATATATTTCTTTCCATGTGAAATAGCACTCTGGTTGTAGTTACCCTTATTTCAGTGCTTGCTTTCAGAGTCTTACCAAGAAGGTCATTCTGAGGGATCCACTTATATAGTCGCGTATTTGCCCCTAAGGTATCTGGCCTCTTGCCATCAAATCTCCATAGAACCTGTTAAGGTAAAGAAAATATCTTACTTCAATAGTCAGATTACAACATTAGAGCATGATTGAATTCTGCAGAAGTTAAGGAATTATCTAGTTAGGTGCATTTCTCAAGGTATGCAATAGGAGAAGAAGCATTAAATATGAGTATACTATTAAAACTGGAATAATAGATAGACCACATTGGCATTAATATTCATTCAAGAATGGATACAATCATGATGTTTCACACATTGTGGTGTCTGTATTAGACAAATATTTGTCTATATTGGATCAATTCAAGTATTTTAGAGATATTTAGTCAGTATAATTTTAGGGCAGAAAGAGCAGGACATTGCTACAATCGTCACACTTACTTGTTTTTATCTATTTATTATATAATTGTCATCTTCCAGTGTGGCATTTCAGTATTTCTTTCTTCTGTGTGTCACAGAATGAAGTTTACTTATGTCTACTTGTTCCATAAGTTATTTTATGGCACTTTACATCTTTTTATATGCAAAAGGTACTATTGTTTTTCATTTTCACTGAATACTGGTATGGAAAGGAAAAAGTAGAAATAAGGTGGGAGAACTAGGCAGCAGATAATCCAGGTGAAAAACATCCTGGTTTCCAGTGGCAATGAGGAGAGGGAGGAAGGCAGGGGTACAAAAGGAAGGGGGAGTGTTGGTGGAGGTGAGTGGCCAATTTATGCACTCTACTTATTCAGAGAACTAAATAATTCCGTGTATTACAAATTTTCTCTGGTAGAAAATACAGTAACTTATTTTTGGTACCGATAACAAGAAAAATTTCAAGAGGTAATATTTCACTCTAACCTAGAGTGTTATTTCTGCTTTCAGTTTGGAAATTCTTAAATGGAGAAAAGAGGAGCCTGCTGGCTATATTAAATAACAGCAGAGATGGTGAAATAAACCAAAATTGTGATGTATTAAATTTTTTTTTACTGGTTGTTAATATATCAGTGAGGACTACATGGCATCAACAACATTGATTAACATGAGACCTATAACTCAGGATTTCCACCGCTATTAACAGTGATTCTGATTTTGGAATTCCCCAGCCAAACTCTTAACTTGCATTATACTTTACAAGTGTTTTACATAGTTTTGCTATGCATTTTTAAAGCAACTTCTGATTCTGGCAAAAATTTAGCTCAGGCGCTAAGTAGAAGTTGTTCCAGTAGAAAACTAACAATACTCCACAAAGACACAGAGAATGAGGTGTGTTCTATAAAATATAAAGGAAAGGAAATTATAAAATGGAAAGGAAATTACTTGTATGTCTCACGAGTAGAGGTACCATTTTTCCTGCCCAGGTGATGTAGGGTTCACCTTATAATATCCTCTTCTTCATATTCTTAGTCACTGTGTCTGGCTAGAGTATATGTGGAAATAGCTTGTGAAGCCTGGCCATTGTTCATCTGAATAGTGCCATGACCAGTACCCCAAACAGGCTAGTTCCAAAAGTTTTAGGGGAAAGATGCCTGAATTACTGAGAAGCCCAAATTGCATGATGCCTTCAAACTTTATTGCTTTTCTGCTTCAGGTTGCAGTTAAAATTTAATCCTTTCTGATAACATCGGTTATGTACCCTGCACTCAGAATTCTTGCAAAAGTAACAAATGACAGTGTAGAATTTCTGTTTCCAATATCTTCACACAATACCATTATAATAGCAAATCTTCACTCTGTGCCTCTTACCTACATTTAATTTCAACCCTAACAGTAATGCCACATGAAACATACTTCTTACTGTGTTAACACCTGCCATGTATATTTTGGTTTGAGCTTATGTCAGCAAGAAAGCAGAGTTATCTTCATAATTTACCATTCATGCATAAATCCACATCCACTGCAGAGTTAATGGTCACATTTAGTTGTCCAATATTAAGATACTTTATCTAACCTTTTGTGGAATCTGGGCCAGGGCCGATGCAATTGCATTCGCTCTTTCTTCTGGCATGTTACTGACCATTGAGCCCAGAGTAAACACCACAATACCATTTTCTCCAGAGCTCTGTGCAAACTCTTCCATTTCTTGTGAAGGAAAAATTTGCTGCATCACAAAAGAGCAACAGCACAGCAACCGTACTAGAAGGATTGCTCAGCAATCCTTACTAGAACAGTGCCTTTTACAAAAAGTGGCAAAGTATAAATAACATAACATTTACTTTTTGATAATATCTAAGATTTTAGTTTAGTGGTGTAAGTATCTTCCCATGGTTGTACAATCTGCAGACATTTTTCCTCTTGCAAAACTGAAATTCTCTAGGCATTACATAATAGATCTCCCTTTGACCCTTTACCAGCCACTGGTAACCATCACTGTACTCTTTTTCTATGGATTTGCTTCCTCTAGAGTTCATATAATTGGAATCATTTAAGTAATTGTCATATTTTAAATGGCCCATTTCACTCAGCATTGTATGCTCAAAGTTCATAGAATCTTGTGTGTGAACAGCATTATGTTTGTTGACTCAGGACTTTGTATACTTGGGTTGTTTCCACTGACTGCTGTGAATAGAGTTACTATGAGGATGGATGCGCAGCAACCTCATTGAGATCTTGCTTTGAATTAAGTATACCAAAAGTGGCATTGATATATATGAAAAAGTGGCATTGCTGGGACATATGGTAATTGTATTTTCAGTTTGGAGGAACTCTCACTTTTTGTTACTAGTATGAGTAATTTATGAGGGAAGGGCACAGCAGTGTAGAAGCTGTTAGACAATATAGACCCAGGCTCTTCATTCACACCATTAGAATTGCTAATGTAGATTCTGGAAAGAAGACATACATCAAGGTATTAACTCTTTAATTCCTTATTATTATCAGTCAACTAATCACTTGTATTTATTCTAAATTCATTTCCTAAGGAATTAGTTTATTTGGCTTTTTGATTTTTTTTTTATGGGACCCTTGCAGGCGGCCGGGGAATGAACCAGCTCTGCAGAGGTTGCTGACAGCTTCACAGTGCGGCGCTCATCCGCATGCGCCACCTGGGGAGGCCCGGATTTTTGATATTTTATTTCCCTATATGAGCAATAAGAATGTTAATTATATGCATGACTGTATATGTCTTTCTGTCCTATATCCCTTTAATCTTTACCATAAATTTTGTCATATTTTCCCCAATGCTGCACCACAATAATTTCTTTTCTTTTTTTTTTAAAGATTTATGTTTATTTATTTATACAAGAACCAGGGTACAGGCCAGATGCGTGGGAGTGTGAGAGGATTCACCAGAGGTAGAGAGGGAACAGAACAGGAAGACTGACGAAATACACTGCTGAGGGGAGCAGCGGGCGAGACAGAAGAGGTCTGCTTGTCATATGTGTTTCTCTGAGGCTGGTGGGATCGAACCAGCATTGTAGAGGCTGAGGACAGATTCACAGCACTGAGCACTGAGTTCAACCACCTTCGCCACCAGGGGGGCCCCAAATTGCATTCTTAAAGTCATGCTGTGGTAGATTGTCCCTACAGTGTTATGTAATACAAGCTCCATATACAGATTAACATTGACATGAACTGATCATACTGTGATATCCTTGTGAAAATAACTCATGCTCATTTTAAGAACATTTGGAAAAGCATGAAAAAAAGAAACAGAAAGAAAATACCAATATTCTACCCAGAAATAACCTCATTGCAAATGTTCAAGTTTTCATTCCAGTGTTTTGTTCTATTTGCATAACTAAATATTCATATATAATATATATTCAGAAAATTATAATCCCAAAGTATATTTCTTTCCATCCAAAAGGAAAATTGTCTTATTAGATTTCATGTGCATATCAGTCATTTAATGATTCCATAGTTCTTTAAATAGTATAGATCCATCTTTCTTTTACCATCATTTATTGTTTTTGCATTTTTGTTTCTGTATCTTCATTACTTTTTTCTTATGTAGTTTCACTTGTATATATTATGAAGTAAAAGATTATACACATTTTAAGAACCATGATACAATCTGCTAAATGTCTTTTTTCTCATAAAGGAAATACAGTTATTATGAGAGTATCTAATAATTAATGAAAGCAAGTAATTTTTGAGCAATCTTTCTTTATGTAATAATCAGAAAATTTCACATCATTCTGAAGGGTTCAAGTAATTTTTTTGCAACTTAAAACAATAACTACTATTAATGATTATTTTGATCATAATACCTTGGTAAACAAAAAAGTCAGTTCTCAGTGGATTCAACTTACCACATGTTGGGGCCCAGACCTGAGGCCCAGACCTGAACATCCGGGTTCTTGCCTGAAGCAGGTACTGAATGTTAGCTCCAGGGAAGGTTTCAAGTTTCCTATTGTGACGACTGAACCTTTCCCCCTGCTTGCTACTGTGGCTTGTTTGCATTGGTGGTCTCTCCTTGCTAGAGATAACGAGAGACCTCCTCCTCTGAACCCTATATAACATTGTACACATTCCTGAATAAATGAGACTGGTGATGATCCTGGCTTTGTCTCCACTCCTTGCATACCCCTGTCCCATACCAAGCCCCTGCTTCCTCCCCCGGGTACCCCATTGATCTGCCCGGCTGGCCCGGACAACCACAGCTCACTATCTAAGGCTCATATCTCAGGGAACAGAAAGGATTGTCCAACACCAAGTCCTTTCCTGAAAAGGGCCTATTTGCATATAGTAAAAGCTGTGGCTCAAGGTGAGGTTCTAATTGGACAAACATGCAGGAGCTGACTGAAATCCTCCTGACTGAAATCCTTCAGGTAAGCCAGCTGACACCAGCTGCATCCTCCCAACAAACAGCATACATCTAACTATAAAGCTATCCTTGGAAGGAACTTGTACACAAGTCTGGAAATCTTCATCTCCTATAGGAGACCCCTGTGTCAGATTTCAAGACTTGGCTATATTATCTAATGTCTAAAAACCAAAATGAAAAGTCACAGAAAATGAAGCAACTGAGAAGTACTTTTTAAAAAATGACCAAACTCTGGGCAGATATTAATAAAGTGGACTTAATTGACTTACTGGATATAATTTGTCAAAATAATGGTCATATAGTGCTATCCTGTTCATAAAAACAATGCATGAGCTACAGGAGAATTTCAAAAGACTTAGAAAATAGCACATAAGACCCAACAGAAGTCAAAGAATTAAGACATAATAGCTATGAGAATTTCAAAATGGTTCGAAATCCAACTAGAGAAAGTGCAAAAGGATCAAGAAATTCTAAGACAATACCGTGAGTGCCATACAATCAGATTATATATAAAAAAAGGAGTGAGACAGAGTGAAAAAAGTCTTGGGAACATGTGAAACACTGTCATTCAGGCAAACATGCATAATGTGGCTCCCAGTAGGAGAGTAAAAAGAAGAAAGTTTATTCAAAGAAATAATGACTGAAATTTTGAGGCACAGAAAATACTGCGGCAGCAGAAACTTAACAGGTCTATAAAGGAGAGTAAAAACATGGAGTTTAGAATGCTTTCAAACTCTTGTGCTGTTATCCACTTAAAATAGGGGAGACACAAACAAATGGAAAGATATCTGTGCTTGTGCATGGGAAAAATCAGCATTGTTCAAATGACTATATTTTACCAAAGGAACAGGTAGTTTAATACAATCACTATTAAGCTCTCAATGATGATTTTCACAGAAATAGAAAAAAAAATACCCATGTTTTTGGTCCATGAAAAACCACATTTGCCTAAAACACCTGAGAAAACAGAACAAAAATGAAGGTGCCACGTTTTATAATATCAAACTATACAACAAATCAAGAATAATTATATCAGTGGATTCAGGAGAACTGAATGATAATTGAATGATAATTGAGTAAGAGGCACTCAAATCAACAGAAACAATAGAGATTCCTGAAATAAACTCAGATGTATGGGCAATTAATACATAACAAAGGAATCAAGAGCAAGGTAGAAAGTTTCTGTGTCCATTGGGTAAATACCTATGAGTGGAATTGCTGGATCATATGGAAGTTCCATCTTTAGTAGGTTGAGGAAAAGGGCACCTGCACCCCTATGTTTATAGCAGCACTATTCGCAATGGCTAAGATCTGGAAACAACCCAAATGCCCAAAATTGATGACTGGATCAAGTGTGGAATATGCAATGGAATATATGCAATGGAATATATGCAATGGACTATAACTCAGCAATCAAAAAAGACAAACTCATGCAATTTGCAGCAACATGGATGGAGCTGGAAGGGATCATGCTCAGAGAAATAAGTCAGAAAGAAAAAGAAAAATACCAGATCATCTCACTCATAGCAGGAATTTAGAAAACCTAAATAAGGGACCAGGAAAAAGCCTAATTATAATAAAGTAAAAATCCAAATCAACAAGCAACTATAAACCAGAGACATAATATGGTGGGGAGGGGGTGAAGAGAGATTAGTGTCAAAATAAGGAGGATGGAATTGTATGTGGGTTTAACCAAGCTGAAAATGCATATATTGTGCAAAAATGAAAAATGATATAAAAATAAATAAAAAAAGAGGAAGGGAGAAAGGAAATAACAAATAGTGTGGGAAACTGGACAGCAATATGCAGAAGAATGAATCCATGCCAATATCTTAAGCCATATACAAAATTTCATTCAAAATAGTAAATATATAAGAAATGAAACCATCAGATACATTGAAAATAAACAAATTATAATCTCTTTGACATTGACCTCAGTGATCTTTGTGGATTTGTCTCCTATAACAAAGGAATCAAAAAAGAATATTAACAAATGGACTATATTGATCTAAATCTGCTACATGGCAAAATGAAAAAGAAAATCATTATTATATTCAAGCTATTTGTAAACTATATATCAGACAAGGGATTGATGTCCTAAACATAACTAACTCAAACAAAAAAAGAACACACCTTTATTAAAAAAGGACAGCTAATTGAGTGTCTCCTATGTGGAAGAATCCTTACTGAATTTTGCAAAAACAAACAAACAAACAAGCAAACAAACCATGAATGACACATTTGTAAGCTTAAGGAGGTCTCAATTTGAAGGAGGAGGTAACATATATTCCTACGTAAATATCAAGTAAGAGTAAGTTTAACAAAATAAAACTTGAAATTACAGATGTTCTTTAATCAGCATTCATGAATGGGCTGGAGTGGATACACACACACACACACACACACACACATTCACATTTGTGAAGTGATGAATGTGTTAATTAACGCAAAGGGAAACCTCTTACAATATATATGTAAGCTAGATAATTATGGTTTATACTTTAAAAGTCCTACAGTTTTACATATCCTTTATACCACAATAAAGTTGAAAAAATGAAATTTTGTTATAGAAATTATACATCAGGCGCTAGAGTTTATGAAAGATTCTTTACATAGTTAATATTTGTATTTCAATTTGGTGAGAGTATAAGCCTTGAATATGATCATCATTTTATGTTGCTACCCATTGGAAAGCAACAGGATGTCCAAAAGTTCATAAAACTATTTCGGAAAGGATGTTTGTTTTTAAATTTTGCCTGAAATGATATCAATTTACAATGTATTAGCCTTTGTTTTCCTTCATAAGGAATATCATCTTTACGCTAACATATTTCTTTTTCATTTTTATACTAAGGGCAGTTTTCAGATACTAGATGGTAGAAATTATCCAGTGTTGAACAAAAATGCAGAATTGATGGTCTTTCTTATATATGCAGTGTGCATTTTCTCTGTGCTTATTTTGTCAGCCAACGTTCTGTAAGTCTTGGACAAGATTTTGTACAGACTTGTGGTGTGGCAAGAAAGACCTGTTTAGTAGGTGCTCTAAGATGTCAAACTCTCGAATATCAAATGAGCAGTTGCTACAGTGACAGCGGGAAACAAATAGGGTTGGCTGCAAATATTGTTGGGATGGAAATTTTTCTTTTTCAGGAGTGATGTTCCTTGTAATATCAAATATTAGTGAAGAGCTTCAAGCAAGAAAAAGTAAAACAAAGTGTACTAGGTTACCTTAGGCAGGGGTTTGGCAGGTTTGCAGTGGAGTCCTCCAACAAACTCAAAATTTGGTAAGAATGGGCAAGAAAACTCAAAATCCCAGTAGGTTTAATGAGCCACATTTCAGCTTTCCCCATGGTCTCAGCTAATGTAGTGGGTCTCCCTGGAAGGGTGAAATAAACAAAGGTAAAGGAAATGAGTATATTTTAATTTAAATACCTGGTAAGTTTCTGAAAGGGGCTTGGAATGGTGTAGACAAAGACGTAAAATTGTGTACCATGTGTGTAGTATACTAAAGCTATATATGATAAAAATTTAATATATAAAAATGTACTTGTTATGCCTATGTAAATATGTATAGATTACATATAAGCTTAAGATACTTTTGTGCAAAATAAATGAACACTGTTATTTTATATGTATTCTATTTAACAAACTTATATAAGGTCAATAAAATGGTCAAGGGCCTAGAAAGACTGTGCCCCTAATGTGTCCCAGCAAGTACAGAAAATCACAGGAGCCTTACTTCTCCCAAAGGAATTCAGGTTGTTTCACCCTCTGGCAGGACTGAGTGGAGGTCCTTCCAAAGACATACAGAGAGTTATGAACCTTTTTATGCATTTCTCAAATACACTGTCAAGGTGTATATGTTGATATATCAGGACCATTTTTGGTGCACTCTTTTTGGGATTTTTGTTTCTGGATAAATGGATTTTGTTGTTGGAACAACAATTTGTATGTCAACACTTTTATCTCTCCTATTACATTAGCACATTCATGAGCACAAATGATTACTCAACCTAAATAAACATGGAATTAAGCTTGCAGTTGTTTAATTTGTAAAGCTGCATATGTAGCAGAGGTAAAATGTACTTTATTATTTGAGCTCCATCGATTAACAAATGGAAGCACTTTTCGTTGTAAGTTGAGTTTCTACAGTTAGAAACCAGTTCCCTTGAATCAGTTTTCCCTATTAAGCTGTTCATTTTGATTTTTTGTACTTACTGCTGTATTTGGCTCATGTTAGTATTTTAATAACATTTTTCAAAGAATTAATGATAATAGCAAATCAAAACTGGAAATTTTTAAGATGGATGGAAAAATAAGTGGTGATCTTAATTTTGTTCACTGTCTCTTTGATGAGAAGCACAGTTCTCAAAAAAGGCTGGAAACTTCTATCTCCATTTCACAGCCAGGTTTTAAGCTTTCGATGGGATGATTTGTAAGCGCCTAGAATGTGTAGTAATTGCAAAAATTCAAATTATAGGTCTGAGTTTTTGATAGTGCCACTATCTCTTTATTGTTAAAAACAGTTCTCCAGAATATATGGGAAAAGAGCTGATTTTTCATATAAATAGACTGAGAAAAAAATCAGAAGAAACAGTCTCTTCAATGCTCCATGGAATGCTTGCCAGAAATATGTAACATCTACTGTCTGTTTTGATTAGTTAATAAAATTTGTAATGTCTTTCTCTATGATGAATAATAGTGTATTTCATAAATATGTAGGATAAAAAGGTACAACATAGAGGATTTTTATTAGTAGTGAAACTACTTTGTATTTTATAATAAAGGTCAATACATATTATTAGAAGTTGTCAATCCATAGTATGTACAACACCATTACAGAGGAAGGTGAAGTTTAAATGATGTGGTGTATAGGATTATCAGCTGTAAAAGTGAACCACTTCTCTTGAAATGTTGATAATGGGGAACTACTCATCAATGTATGCAGAGATTATATGCAAAATGTGCAATCAATATTGTTGTGGACTTAAAAATTCTGTTTAAAAAAAGCAAGGTTTCAAAGAGATAAGCAAGACTGGATATGATATGGCAAGAAATACTCAGTATTTAGTTTGAGTTTCTTGAATCCCTTAGGTGTCTTACAATAATCATGGAACACAGGGTTCCAATTTATCCTGTAATATAAACTTTTCCATGATAGTTTTGAGATTGAGTGATCATTCCTATTAGCAATCATCACTTCACTCATAATGGACAAATTCCTTTGACTATATAATTATAAAACATTACCTTCCACTATACTGGAAGGTAAGACATAACTCTACCAACTAAAAACATGACTTACCCAGTATTTCATTGTAAAACTCATTCCACTGCCTGTAATTTATTCCTTGGAACCAAAAGTCAAAGTAGAGCTCATATATCATATTTTTTACCCTTTCCATGAATGTCATTTGATCACTTAATTCTGACAAAACAACAGGTGCATAGGAAGGTGGGATTGGAAGTTTTCCAACATGCTTTTCAAATTCATATCCTGGTGTGAAGCGTAGAGTGTACACAAAAGGTACTTTAAGCAGCTCTGAGAGTAGCTCACCACAGGGTCCCACAGCATCTGCAAGAATGAGATCAAATCTTGATTCTTGGAGTTTTTTCATTAGTTTCTTGTTCTTGACTACATCTGCACAAAACTGTTGAATAACATCATAATATCTCCAAAGGATATTTTGTACTTTTGCAAACCATGGCCAAAAGGAGTCTTTAGGCACAACATATGTCCAGTCATCCACCATAGTCTTGAAAATACTTTCAAAATCATTTTTAGAGATATATGTAGGATAAATCTCAAATTTAATGGCAGATGGTTGGTTGGGATCAATAAGCATGGAAGCTGAAGATGTCAGAACAACCACTTTGTGAACTCTCTCAACAAGTTCATCCAGGATTGTTTTTATATTTATCCAATGGCTGTATTCGGTGGGCCACACCAGCACCTTTCCACAACTCCCAGAGCTAAAGTAACAAGCCAGTTGAAGCAGCAGGAGAGCTGAAGTCCATTTCATAGACATCCTGGTGAAATGTGAAGCTCCTTTTAATATTGTTTTCTCCTTTCTGGCGTTGCTCACATTTATATGCTGGAGAAATCAACCAGAAAGTTAAACTATAGCTGCCACACCTCAAAGACAACATAAGTTAACAATCAGGCTATTGGTGTGACATGTGAAGAAAGCAAAAGCACATGACATTGTTCGTAGACAAATGGGTCCAATTTCTTTAGTTAATGACCTTATAAGTGTAAGTCACCTAAAATACACAGTATATTTTAGAAGCGTATCAAGAACAATGGAAAGGGAGTGATGACTGTCTGCCTTCTGCTGCCAGAAGAAATAAAGAGAAAACTCTTGCGCAACCAATTCCAATTGACCTGGAATCGTTTAAGAGATTGTTTTTGTTTGGTTTTATAAAAGCTTTCTTAATATTTAATTCTAATACCACTTATTTGCTGATTTAAAATGTAGAATTCAGTCCTTTGTAGTATATGCAGAGAATTTTGCAGCTTCCATGATATTAAATTCAGAGAATTTTATCATTCCAAAAAGAAGCCTTTATGCTTTGTCTGGAACTGCCTAATTTCTGTGTCTCTCCTTTCTAGCCAAGAATCATGTGGTTTTGTCTCTATAGATTTGTGTCATCTGAACAATTTCTTAAATGGTATCACGCAGGGCCTCCCTGGTGGCGCAGGCGTTGAGCGCCACACTGTGAAGCAGTCGCAGCCTCTGCAGTGTGTTTTGGATCCCGGCCTGCCTTGAGGGTCCCACGTGGCGAGGCAGACCCCTCCTGTGTCGCCCGCTGCTCCCCTCAGCAGTGTATGTCTTCAGTCTGCCTGTTCTATTCCTGCTCTCTGTCCGGTGAATCCTCTCACCCTCCTGTGCATCTGGCCTGTACCCAGGTTCTTGTATAAAAATAAATAATCTAAAAAAAACCCAAAAACATTAAATGGAATCATGCAATATATGTTCTTTTGACAAGAAAACCTATTAGCCTGGATCATATACAATGTTGCATCTCAATGTTACCTAAAAATAAACAAAAACAAATAAATAAATAAATGTCTGTCATGGAATTTCAGAGAGTACTAGCTTTTTTTGGTGCTTCTTAAGTGTTGCTTTCACATTGAAATTTAGTTATCCATAAATACTTGTTAAGAGGAGAGGCATTGTAGGGTAAAGTTATTATAAATGAAATATTTATAATGATATAACCATTTATTTATTTAAATTACCTTGTAGTTTTTATTACTAAGTTGTAATACTTCTTTATTTGTCCTAGATAGAAGTTCCTTAACGGGGCATGCCCTGGTGGCCCAGGCGGTTGAGCACCACACTGTGATGCTGCCCACAGCCTCTGCAGTGGTGGTTCCATCCCGCCCTGCCGCGAAGGTCCCACATGGTGCAGCAGACCCCTCCTGTCTCACCCGCTTGCTCCCCTCAACAGTGTATTTCGTCAGCCTGCCTGTTCTGTTCCCTGCCCTGTCTCTGGTGAATCCTCTACCCTCCTGCATATCTGGCCTGTACCCCGGTTCTTGTATAAATAAATAAATAAATATAATCTTTAAAAAAAGAAGTTCTTTAATGATTTCTATTTGTGGGTTTTCTTTACTTTCTTGATGTGTTTTATTGTCATTTGTAAGAAAGCTTTGCCTCTCAATGTCACTAGCGTTGCTAAAACTTTCTTAAGGGAACTATATCATTTCAGCTGATACAGTTACGTACTTTATCCATTTTTTAGTTAATTTTGGGTTATGGTTGAACAGCAGTGTTCAAAATTGTTCTTGCCTGTGGATATCCAGTTGTCTCCGAGCACCATTTCTTGCAAAGACAATGCTTTTCCTAATGAATTGCTTTGTACTCTTGTCAAAAAAAAAAAAAGAATCCATTGATCATAAGACTGATTTCTAGACTCTCAATAGTATTTAAAATTGATCTGTATGTAATTACACATTTTGTTCCTACCAATTACATTCATTGATTTGAAGTTGGTTTACAACATTGAATTCGTTTAGGGGCTATTGATTCAAGCATCTTCAAATGATGTTTTCACACCATTCCCTCCACCATAGACCAAACAATACTGTTGATATAATATGTTCCATTGGACTCCCTACCTTCCAGTTTCACTTCCCTCCATACTCCCTTTCTTGTTGTTTCAGTTTTGCAGTCAGATGGCAAGAGTTTGTTATTGGCTTTGTTTTGTGTTATCCTTCATTTCATTTCTGTATGTTACACTTATAAATGAAACCATCTGCACTTGTCTTTCTCCTGAATCATTTTACTTAGGATTAGGATTATCCTGCTTAGTTCCATCCAAATTGTCACAAATGGCGAAAAATCATTTTGTAATAGCTGATTCAAATTCTGTTGTTTTAGGAAAAGTGGACAAAACTCTCAAGGACGTGACTTCAGAGATGTTTTGGGGGATTTGTCTACAAAGTCAAGGAAAACAAAGCAAATGTGAAAGAAGGAATTACATCAAACTAAAAGTAACAGAAACTATCAGTAAAACATAATGATACCATACTGAAAGGGAGAAAATATTTGCATGCCATATATGTGAAAAAGGACTAACATTCCAAAGTACATAAACCACTCCTGCAACTCAATAAAAAGAAAACAATTAACCCAATCCCAAAAAGGGCAGAGAGTTAATTTGCCATTTCTCCAAAGAAGACACAGAAATAGTAAACAGATACATGAAAAATGCTCTTCATTGTTATCATCAGGGAAATGAAAATTAAAATCACACTAGGATACCATCTCACACTTGTGAGAGTGGTCCATAAAAAAATACCAGAAACAACAAGTGAGGAAGAGGATGTGAATTAAAAAAAAAAAAAAAAAAAAGGAACTCTCATATACAGTTGGTGGAGATGTAGACAGATCCCCCACCTATGGAAAACAACGTGGAGGTTTCTCACTGTATTAAAGTAAGATCTGGTGGTTTCACTACCAGGTAAACTCTTTTCACAGACAGATATGTAATGATAAAATGCCCTTAAGAAAGTTTTAGTAAATCCCAGGGACATTGAGAGGCAAAGCTTTCTTACAAATGACAATAAGCCCATGGATATTTTACTAATAATGATATTCCATTCATTGAGCATAGAATCCTACCATTTTGGGTGCCTTATTTCTCTTTCATCAATTCCTTTGAGTTCTTAGTATGCAATTACTTTACTCTGTTAAACTTTTTCTCTCATATTTTATTCTTTTTTGATGGAGCCGCAAGTGAAACTGCTTTGTTAATTTTTCTTTCTGATTGTTTGTTACTAGTGTGTAGAAACAACAAAATTTTGCATGTTGGTTTTGCCTCAGGCAACTACACTGAATTCATCAATATTTCCTAAAAGGTTTTATGAATCAGATCATGTTATCTAAAAATCATGACAGATTTACTTCCCCCTGCCAACTTGAATGACTTTGCATTTTTTCCTTGCCTCAATGCTCTGGTTGTGACTTGTAATAACACGTTGAATAAAAGTGGCAAGAGAGCATTCTTTTATCGTTCTTCTTCTTAAAAGAAGTTTTCAGTTTTTCACTTTGACTGTGTCCTGCCGTATGACCTTAATTTTCCCACTTTATTGAGAGTGTTTAATCAAGTAGATGTTGAGCTATATCAGGTACTTTTTCTGCACCTAATGAGGTGATCATATGGTTTTTATACATCCATTTGTTGATGGAATATAACATGTTGACTTATTTGCAGATGTTGAGCCATAGTTCATCCCTGGAATAACTCCCAGTTGATCATGCTATTTTTAATGTAACTTGTTGGCATTTTCTTTTTGGATATTTCCATCTTTATTCATCAACGACATAGCCTATCATTTCCTCTTTTTGTGGTATCTTTATCTGGTTTTAGTATCAGGGTCATTCTGGTCTCATAAGAAAAGTGTGAGTAGGTTGCTCTAATGTTTGGGAGAATTCACCAGTGAAACTACCTGGCCTGGACATTGGCTTTTGTGGAGGATTTGTTTACTACTTCTATTTTATTACCATTATCTGTAAGTTCATTTTTTAAAAATTACTTGATTAATCAGTTTTGGTTGCTGTGTGAGGTGGGTTTAGTTTTTGCAAACTCCTTCAGTTTTTCCTTGAGTGATTGAGAAGACCCCTTTTGTCACCTTGTGGGGTGGCAATTTTTGGAGCAGCATGGGATGAAGTAAAAGAAACTCAAAGTCCAAGTAGTGAGAGAGACATCTCAATGAGGTTAGTAAATCTCTCAAAAACAAATCTTGATCTGAGAAATGAAATTAGAAGAAAAAGCCAAGGGTATACAATTTCTTGCAGTAATCAGCTAGAGTAGCCCCATCTGTGAGACAAACCAGCCAAGAACTCAAAGGCAACTAGTCACTTTTAAGCTTTCCTTTTCTTACTAACTTGTGGCAACAAAACAGATATTTTGTGACGACATACATAGGGGTTGGCACCCAGGCCAGCAGGCACCCCGTCACATCCAAGGAGTGGTAATGGACCCAGGTAAGGTCTTGGGATGCTGGCCTCAGGTGTTTGGCTCCCTTATTTCGCAGGACAAACTCGATGCAGAAGACAGCTCTGTCTAGAAGCTTCATTGGCTGATCGTGCTGTATTCTTGATAATTTCATAACATTTCCCTTATGTCTAGGCAGGAACCATAAACATAGATTTTGAAAGTAAGCTAATTTGCCTAAATATGTCTCTTACTGAAAGTTTTTAAATATGATTCAAAGTGTATGTCATAGAATTGAAGTACTGTGCTTTATTTGGTCTCTCTAGATAGCTTATCTTTAATCTGGGACTGTTCTGATTGACAAATATTTCAAAAAATGAAAATTCCCAAAAAGATGCATAGTTAAATATTTTCTATCAAGGAATACACACACACACACACACGTATATATAAGATCAAAAAAACATTTACATTCATCCTTTTTATTTATAGAAGATTCATGTCATTGTGTGTGAAATGACTACTCACTAATTTTCTATATCTTTCTATTTTGAGATCTCTATTCCTTATTTTCCATCATGCAATCAGAATGACTTTGAAACAAGTTTGTATTAGGACACACTTCTGTTCAAAATTTCTATCTCATTTCTCATCACATTTAGAATTAATTCAGATATGGAGTTTGGACTATGGGAACATACATGCTCATTACCTTGGCAAATTGTTGTCTCCTGTTTCACTTTCCCAGATTTCAAACTCTCCCAGATTCCAAATGTACTGTAATCAAACCGGTATGATATTGTAATAAAAATAGAAAAACAAGAAATGACATAGAATTGGTAGTCCAGAAATAAAGCCACACTGATTTCAACAGTTAATCTATTACAGAGGAGCCACAAGTGCGAATGGAGAAAGAAGAGTCTCTTTAACAAACGGTTTGGGTAAAACTAGATGACCAAACCCAAGACAGTGAATGGAGAACACTATCTCAACCATGCAGAAGAATGAGCAGATAAAGCCATACACAGTAGTAGGATATGAGACCTGAAAACTACTAATAAATAAACAAAAAATCAAGCAAAGCACTCACTACATCAGATTCAATGATGCCTTTGGGGATAGAAATGCAAAATGAGGGAAGAACAGCAAAACTAAGCAACTGGATGCTATCAAACTAAATAGTTTATTCACGGGGAAGGAAATAATCATTAAAATGAAAAGATACCTTAAGAATTGGTGAAAATATTTGTCCATAATATATCTGACAAAACGCTAAAAACGAAGATTTACAAGGGACATACACAAATCAACAGAGGGAAATCAAATAAACCAATCAAAATGGACATTGAAGAGACATAAATATGTCTCCAAAGACAACATACAAATTCCCAACAAACACATAAACATGTTCAGTAAAGCTTATTAGGAAAATAATTAAAACCACAATGACATACTGCCTCATATCCAGAACAGTAACCCATATCAAAATCATCAGAAACAATAAGCTATGGCAATAATGTGGGGTAAGGAACTCCTCTACATCATTGGTGGGGATGTAGCATGGTCCAGTTGATGGCAGGTAGAATGGAGATTACTCCAAATATTAAAATTCATTTACCATATGACCCAGTGATTCCTTTCCTAGGGATCAACTTGAAAAATACAAAATAGTAATCTAAAGTGCTACATGCACGCCTATGTTCTTGTGCCGGTGTTCACAAAAGTTAAATTTTTGTGATAAATTAAGTTTGCTTTCAAATTCGTGATTTTCAATTATTTGACAGATGCCTTGTTGTGAGGTTACCTGGTCAAATATCAGATGAAAGTTTCATCTTTTGAGACCCCTTTGACTCTTCCAGAAGGGCTGGACTCATTTGCAATCCCACTGGAGAGTCCCAGGGTTCCCTTTTGCCCACCTCCTTGTCAGCACCTATCCTTTCTCCTCTTTCAATATGGCCATTCTCACAGGTATGAGATAATAATTCATTGTGGTGTTTATTTGTATTTCTCTAATAATACTTGACGGCGAACATTACCCCTGTGCTTTTTTGCAGCCTTTATGTTTCCTTGGAGCGGTGTCCGTTTAGTTCTTTGGGCAATCTTTTGATTGGATTTTTGTTTTGTTTTTGTAGAATTTTGTGTTCTTTGTATATCTTTGATATCAGTCCTTTGTCTGATGTATGGTATGCAAGTATTCTTTCCCATTCAGTAGGGTTTCTTTCTGTTTTAGTTTTGGTTTCTTTCACTGTACGGAAGTTTTATAGTTTGACGTAGTCCTGCCTGTTTATTGTGACTGCACCCACTGGGAAAAATCCTATATTGTGAAAAATCACCAAGCATTTTTAGAACATAAAAAAATAATAAACTTTAAAAAACAATAGATGTTTAATTGAAAGATATTGGATCTCTGGTGGCAATATCATGCTAATAGTTTCATAAGTAATATCTAAAAATATGAAATTCATATTTATCAGTGACAAAAGACCTATGCATAACTACTATCTATTAAAACTATGTGACAGTCATGAAGGGTCGTTAATGACTTTCTTCAATGCAGAAAGCAAGTCTGTTCTTGACATTGTTTCAAAGTCCAATCTGACAGCTGCTCCCTTTGCCTTCATATGAGCAATATTATCAGGTTGATCTGCAAACAGGGCAATGCCCACCATTGGGATGCCATGGTAGATTGCCTCATAGACTCCATTGGTTTACCATGAGTTATGATCTTGGGTGTTGTATGACTTAAGATTTAGAATGGATTTCAGAATATCATTAACTTCTAATCTGAGAGCTAAAATGAGATTATGGCAACACAAGAAACTGATAGTGTCATTGTGTTGTGGATAACAGATTACATATATAATTCATTGCAGTTTTTCAGATCTTGAGCAAGAAGTATTTCTTTTGCTTTCTAGAGAGGTAAATTAACATCATTGTGTGATTTTTAGGTTGAAAATTAATACAAGTTTCTCTGGTGAAAAAATTCATAAAATTGTCATAGGTAAAAAAGAGTCTCTGAAAAATTAAGAATTTAAGATGACATGTTAGAAAACAGCCCATCAAACTGAAGTCACAGATTCTAACACAGCAGAGGGCAGGACTTCAGGAATTCGACAATGGTGGCACTGGAATCATCAGAAGAAAAATGGCCTGAGATGTATTTTCTTTTAGAGTCATTGGTCATCAAAGAGGGACTGTTATTTTTTTCATTATCAGTGAATGCTGCTATAGAAGGGAAAAGGTAGAAATGAGGAGGGTGTATTGAGAGGCAGATAGTCCAGGGGAAAAACATACTAGTTTCCTGTGCAAATGGTGGAAGAGAGCATGGAGGGGATAGGATGTGGGAAGGGAAGTGTTGGTGGAGGCGAGTGAAGCAGATGCACAAATGAAGGTATAAGAATATTTGCTCCAAATGGTATAGATGTGTAATCAGCTGACAAATTACTAAAATTTGAGGAAAAATTGAGAAAATCCACACTGTGGTTGAAAAATTCTCTATGAGAGGTAATTATACTTGAAATAAAGAGATTGTTATTCTGATCATAATGAATGCAACTGTTTATACTAATTTGCTAACTAACTTCTACATCTTATCCTTTTCTACAAAGGACAGTAGCATAAACACAAGCAAGTTAAATTTTACCTTCCAAGTTATGGAATAATAAATGTTGTCTATATTTCCTTGTGAAATATATCACTGTGGTGGTAGTTACTCTTATTTCAGTGTTTGGTTTTTAGAGTCTTGCCAAGGTCATTCTGAGGGATCCATTTTTATACAGTTGAGTGTTTGCCTCTAAGGTATCTGGCCTCTTGCCATCAAATCTCCATAGAACCTGTTAGAGAAATGAAAAGGTCTTATGGCATTAGTCAAATTTCATCGTTAGAGCATGCTTGAATTCTACAGAACTAAAGGAATAATCTAGTTAAGTACATTTCTCAGAGAATAGATAATGAGGACTGGGGGTGTCAAATATGTGTGCTTTTACATCTGCAATGACATCAAGAGAAATTTGTGTATTTCTTCTGTGTTGATTCAAACATGATGTAATCATGATATTTCACACTTTGCCTATATGAATAATTGTCTACAGTAGACAAATGAAATTTTCAATGACCAATTCAATGTTTTAGAAATTTTTAGTCAGATAATTTTAGGGCTGAAAAAATAGAACATTGCTACAAATTTCAGATTTATTTGTTTTATGTATTTATTATATACATGTCATCTTCCAATGTGGCATTACAGTATTTCTTTCTTCAAAGTGTGACAGAATGGAATTTATATATATCTACTTCTTCCATAAGTTATTTTTAACACTTCATATCTTTTCATTTGCAAAACGTTTATCTACTCAACAGTTCTAGAAAAATAAATAATTCTGTGTATTGACATTTTTAATAATACAAATTTTCTCTGCTAGAAATTGCAGTAACTTATTTCTTGATATTAATTCTAAGGACACTTGGAAGAACAATTTAAGAGGTATTTTTTTACTCTAACCTAGAGTGTTATTTCTGCATTCAGCTTGGAAATTCTTAAATGGAGAAAAGAGGATTCTGCTGGCTATAAACAACAGCAGAGATGATGAAATGAACCAAAATTGTGATATATCAAATTTTTATTCTACTGGTTGTTAATACGTCAGTGAGGCTACACAAGGCATCAACAGCATTGATTACCATGAGACCTACAACACAGGATTTCCATGTCCACTAACAATGATTCTGATTTTGGAATTCTCCAACAAAACTTATAATCTGGAGTATAATTTCCATGTGTTTTACTTAGTTCTGCTATGTGATGTTAAAACAAATCAGTATCCAGCAAAAATTTTGCTCAGGTGATAAGTAGAAACTGTTCCAGTTAGAAAACTAACAAGTACTCCACAAAGACAGGGAGGATGAGGTTTGTTCTATAAAATGGGAAGCAATTATTTGTATGTCTCATCAATAGAGGTGCATATGATATTTTTTCTAACTCAGGTGATTTCAGGTTCACTCCTTGTAATCCTCTCTTTTCTTACTCATATCTTAGTCATTGTGTTTGGCTCAGGTACATGGAAACAGCTCGGTAAAGCCTGGCCATTCTTTATCTGAATAGTAAGCTGAACTGTAAACTGAACTCACCAGGCTAGTTCCAAAAGTTTTAGAGGAGAGAGGCGTGGATTACTGACAAGCCAATATTGCATGATACCTTCAAACTTTATCACTTTCTGCTTAAGGTTACAGTTAACATTTATCCTTTGATGACATCTGTACTGTGGCATGTACTATGCCCTCAGCATTCTTGCATGGAAAGAGAAGAAAGGACAGAGCAGAATTTTGTTTCAGATACTTCCCCAAATACCATTACAATAGCAAATCTACACTTTGTGCCCCTTAACTATATTTAATTTCAATTACAAAGTTAATGCCAGGTGATTATCATAAAAATACCCTCTTACTGCTTTAATCCTTGTCATGTATATTTTGGTTTGAGCTTATGGGGGAGATAAAGCAGAACCATCTTTATAATTTGGCATGCATGCATAAATCCACATCTACTGCAGAGTTAATGGTCACATTTAGTTGTTGTCCACTATGAAGATACTTTATTTAACCTTTTGTGGTATCTGCCTATGCAATCGCATTTGCTCTTTCTTCTGGCATGTTACTGACCATTGAGCCCAGAGTAAACACCACAATATCATTTTCTCCAGAGCTCTGTGCAAACTGTTCCCCTTCCTGTGAAGGAAAATTTGCTCCATCACAAAAGAGCAACAGCACAATAAACAGTACTAACAAGATTGTTTAAAACTAAAAAGAGACCATCAGGATTAGGAATTATTAGAATAGTGGCTTTTACAAAAAGTGGCAAAATAAAATCACACAACATTTACTTTTTAGCAATTTCCAAATGTAGGGGTAAGTATATTCCTGCTGTTTTGCAAACAATTTTCAGAAGTTTTTGTCTTACAAAACTGAAATTCTCTAACAATTACACAATAATTCTTCCTTTTCCCTTAACTGGTCCCTGGCAACCATCATTCTACTTATTTCTATGAATTTGCTTGTTTTCATTCTAGTGTTTTGTTCTGTTTATATAACTAAATATAAGTATATAATGTATATTCATAAAATTGCAATCTTAAAATACATTTCTTTCCTTCCAACAAATGAATTTTCATGTTAGGGTTTTTTTTTTTTTGGATCCTCGCTTGCGGCCAGGAAACCAACCAGTGCTGCAGATGCTGCAAGCAGCCTCTCAGCACAGCGCTCAACCACTGCGCCACCATGGGAGGCCCTTTTCATGTTAGTTTTAATATATATATAGATCTTTTAATGATTCCCTAGTTTTGGAAATTTAGAATAGATCCAACATTTTCTTTTCTTAATAACTGCCAAATACTCTTTATGCATCTGTTAATTGTCTTTGAAAGGTTCACTTGTATATATATATTTACAATGAGCTATCAGAAAGGAAAAAAAAATCCTTAATAATTGTCTCGGCAATGATATTTTATAGAACACCAAATACACAGGCAACAAATGCTGAAATAACAAGTGGGAATCCTCACACAAAAGAGTTTTTGAATAGCAAAGGAAATCACCAACAAACCCAGGGAATTGGAGTGGAGTAAATAGGAAAAATTTGGCATTAGATCTAATATATTGTATAACCTAATATAACTCCTACTGAGCTTGTTTGATAACAATATATTGTATAATTGAAATTTGCTGTGTGAGAACTTGTATTCATTGACTCAACAAATGATTGTATTTGAGTGTCTCCTATGAAAGACACCATGATGTATATTGTGTGAAAAACATGACTGGTAGTTTCTGAGTTTAGGGAGGTCTCAATCCAAAAAGAGAAAGTAACATATAATCCCACGTTAATGTCAAGCATGATCATAGTTTAACAAAGGCATATCATGCAATTATAGATATTCTTTAACTGAGTATTTCTTTAAAAGGCAGTACTGGACACACACACACACACACACACACACAGAAATACACATATGTGAAGTGATGGATGTGTTAATCAACTACATGAGGGAAATCTCTTCACAATGAATGTGTAAGTCAAATCCTCACAATGAATACTTTAAAAGACATAATTTTATATATCCATTATACCTCAATAAATCTGAAAAATATGAAGATTGGTTGAAAAGAAATTATACATCAGTCAAATTTTGAGCTTTTTGAAAGTCTTTATATAGTTAAATTTTGTAAATAAAGATTAATAGGTTAAGCCTGGAACACGATCTCTGTTTTATGTTGCGGCAAATCAGAAGGTAGGCAAACAGGATGTTCCAAGCCCATAAAATGATTTCATAAAGGATGCTCGTTATTTAGTTTTGGCTCAAAGATATCAGTTTATTTTTTTTTTTTTTTATTTTTTTTTTTGGGGGCCTTTGGCTCACCTCTGATTGTGGGGACAGCCCTTTCTCAGTTGCATACAACAGCTTTGGTGAGGTCCGGACACACACAGAATTCCCTGTCTAAATATGGCCCAACTGCATGATGTGTCTTACAGAACCATTTTCTTTAGTCCAATGCCTAATATTTCCATATTAAAAGTTGGTTTAAAACACTTTCCTCCATGATTTCCTATTTAAATATAATATACATCACTATTTATAACTAGTTTATCTGTGGATTTCTTTTTTTTTTTTTTTATTAAATTTTATTTTTATATTCCCCCATACAATTGCAAACGCCCCATTCTGACCCCAATCCTTCCCCTCCCGCCCCCCACCCCCCAAAAAGTGTCTCTGGTTCATAGTTTTTTGTTGATTTTGATTTTCACTTTCTTATATTCATTTTCCTGGTCCCTTATTTAAGTTTTCTAGATTCCTGCTATGAGTGAGACCATCCGGTATTTTTCTTTTTCTTTTTGGCTTATTTCGCTGAGCATGATCCCTTCCAGCGCCATCCATGTTGCTGCAAATTGCATGTGTTTATCTTTTTTGAATGCTGAGTAATATTCCATGGTATATATGTACCACATCTCAAAGATATCAGTTTAAAACCTATTAGATTTTGCTATCCTTCATAACGAATTTCATCTTTATGTAAATAGATTTCTATTTCAATTTTATATGAAGGGCAGTTTTCAGATACAGATAGAAATTATCTGGTATTGGATAAATATGCAGAATTAATAGTCATTATTATATATGTAGCGTATTTTTTCTCAATGCTCTATTTGTCAGCCAGATTTCTGTAAGTCTTTGACAAGATATTGTACAGACTTGGAGTATGGCGAGAAAACCTGTTTAGTAGGTGTTCTAAGATGTCAAACACTAAAATATCAAATGGGCGGTGATTTCAGTGCTATAGTGACAGCACAGTTTGGCTGCCAAAATTGTTCAGTCACACATTTTTGATTGAGGAATACTCTTTCTTGGCATGTCAAATACTATTGAAGAGGGCCTCACCGATGGCACAGCAGGTTGAACGCAGTGCCATGAAGCTGTCCGCAGACTCTGCAGGGCAGTTTTGATTCCCAGCAGGCCAGGGAGCAACCCACATGGCAAAGCAGACCTCTCCTGTGTCGCCCGCTGCTCCTCTCAGCAGCGTCGGTGACCCGTCTGCCTGTTCTGCTCCCCGGCTCTGTCTCTGGTGAATTTTCTCACCCTCCTGCACCTCTGTCCTGTACCCCAGCTCTGGTATAAATAAAATAAATCTTTAAAAAAAATACTAGTGAAGAGTCCCAAAGCAAATAAAGCAAAACACAGTGGAATAGACTACCTTAGGCAGGGGTTTGGCAGGTTGCAGTGGAGTCCTCCAACAAACTCAAAATTTGGTAAGAATGGGCGACGAAATTCAAAATCCCAGTAGGTTTGAATGAGCCACATTTCAGCTTTCCCCATGGTCTCAGCTAATGTAGTGGGTCTCCCTGGAGGAGTAAAATAAACAAAGGTAGAGGAAATGAGAATACTGTAATTTAAATAACAGGTAAATTTCTGAAAGGAGCTTGAAATGATGTAGACCAAGATGTAAAATTTTCTGTGGTCTGCTAATACAAATATATGTATAATGTGTAATATGGGATAAAAATACATGAAAAAATATATAAAACATTTACATTATATATGTACATCATACTTGTATATATCAATATATGCACTATTATGAAACATACAGTCTATTTAATAAATTTATATAAACTCTATTTATTAAATGGTCTAGAGGCTCTAAAGACTGTGCCCCTGAATGTGTCCATCAGCAAGTATAGGATTCCACAGGGGTTTTACATCTCCCAAAGGAGTTGAGGTTTATTCACCCTCTGGCAGACTGAGAGGAAGGTGCTTCCAAAGACATACAGAGAGTTATGAACCTTGGATTTGGACAAGAGACTATGTCTCCCTCTGGACAAACTAAAAAAAAAAAAAAAAAAAAAAGCCCTCTATTTCTCTCCATTTTTTATGCATTTCTCAAACACACTGTCAAGCTGTACATGATGATATATAACAGGATCACTTTTGGTGCACTTTTTAGGAATTTTGTTTCTGTACAAACACATTTTGTTGTTGGAATAGCTGATTACCTTTGGATGTCAACAGTGTCATCTCTAATAGCACCTCAGTACATTCATGAGCATAACTGATTACTCAGCCTAAGTGAATATAGAATTAAACTTGTAGTAGCTTACTTTTTAAAGCTGCAAATGCAACAGAGGCAAAATATACTTTATTATTTGAGCTCCACATAGATTAGGAAATGGAAGAACTTTCCCTGGTAAGTCTAGTTTCTACAATTTGGAAACTTATTCCCTGGAATTAGTTTTCCCTATTAAGCCGCTAAGTTCCTGAAAGTATGGCTTAATTTATTTTACCCACTACTGAATTTGCTTCATGTTAGAATTTTAGTAACATTTTTCTAAGAATGCATGATAACAGCAAATCATAACTGGATTTTTACAATGTATGAAAAAGAAGTAGTGATCCTTAATTTTGTTCACTGTATCTTTGATGAGAAGCAGTTTTCAAACATCTAATAAAAATTTGTATCTCTACTCCTCAGCAAGATTTTAAGACTTTTATGAAATAATTTGTAAGTAGTTGTGGAAAGAATGTATAATTATTGCAAAATTAAAATTATAGGTCAGAGTTTGCAATAGTGCCTCTCTCTTTATTGTTAAAACAGTTCTTCAGAATATATATGGGAAAATAGATGAATTTTTACACAGTAAATTGAGAAAAAAAACAGAGGTAACAATCTCCAATACTCCATATAATTCTGTGTTAAAAATATGTAACTTCTCATTCTAATGTCTGCTTTGATCAGGGTAGGTAAAAAATTTCTAATGCATTTTCTAAATAATAAATAAGAGTGTATCACATAATATGTAGGATAAAAAGGTATAACAGAGGATTTTTCAGTCAGTGAAACTATTTTGTATTTTATAATAAAGGTGAATACATGTTATTACAATTTGTCAAAACCCGTAGAACGCATAACACTATTACACTGGAGTGTGAAGTTTGAATGATGTAGGATCATCTACTGCAACAAATATACCGCTCTTCTTAGAAATACTGATAAGAGGGAATTTTATGCATGCATGTACCCAGGAGTTATTTGCAAAATCGACAGTAAATGTTTCTGTCGACCTAAAAATTCTGTGTAAAATAACATACATTACAGATAGATAAGCAAGAATGGATATGAATTTACATTGATTCTTTCGGTTTAATTTGTGTTTCCTGAATCCCTAAGGTGTCTTGCAATAATCATGAAACACAGGGTTCCAAATTATCCTGTAATTTTAAAATTTCCATGATAGTTTTGAGATTGAGTGATCATTCTTATTAACAATCATCACTTCACTCATAATGGACAAATCCCTCTGACCATATAATTATAAAACATTCCCTTCCAAGATACTAGAAGGTAAGACATAACTCTACCGCCAAAAACATGACTTACCTAGTACTTCATTATAAAACTCATTCCACTTCCTGTAATTTATTCCTTGGAACCAAAAGTCAAAGTAGAGCACATATATCATATTTTTTACCCTTTCCATGAATGTCATTTGATCACTTAATTCTGACAAAACAACAGGTGCATAGGATGGTGGGATTGGAAATTTTCCAACATGCTTTTCAAATTCATACCCAGGTGTGAGGCGTAGAGTGTACACAAAAGGTACTTTAGGTAGCTCTGCCAGCAGCTCACCACAGGGTCCCACGGAATCTGCAAGAATGAGATCAAGTCTTGATTCTTGGAGTTTTTTCATAAGTTTCTTGTTCTTGACTACATCTCCACAGAGCTTTTCAGAAATATGCAAAAGTTTCCAAACCAATTCTTGCATTTTTGAAAAGTGTGACCAAAAGATGTCTTTAGGGAACTCATATGTCCACTCACTCACTATTTGCTTGAAAGCACTTTTAAAATCATTTTGACTTTCGTTTGATTTTATTTATTTATTCTTTTAATAACTTTTTTTTTTTTTTGGCCTTCTTTCATTGTTATTCGTCCCTCTGAGGTTCTGGCTTTAGGACTCCTTGCAGTATTTTTTGGAGTGGGGGTTTAGTTGCAATGAAATTCCGGAGTTTCTTTTTGTCTGGGAAAGTCCATATTCTTTCTTCAAAGAGGAAGGAGAGCTTTGCGGGATAGAGTATTCTTGGTTGGCATCTGTTTTCTTGGAGTCTGTTGACTATGTCCCTCCACTCTCTCCTTGCCCGTAGTGTTTCTTCGGAGAAGTCTGATGTCAGCCTGATTGGCTTTCCTTTGAATGTTATCTGTTTCTTCCCTCTTGTCAGCTTCATTATTTTTTCCTTGTCCTGGATTCTTGGGAGCTTTACTATTATGTGTCTTGCTGTATTTTTCCTTTCGTCGTGGAAGTTTGGTGTTCTTCTTGCTTCTTGTATATCAATTTTCAGCTCCTCCTTCACATTTGGGAAGTTCTCTTCAATTATCTCTTTGAATATTTTCTCTGTTCCTACTTCTCTCTCCTCTCCTTCTGGTATTCCTATAACTCTTATATTTCCTTTCCTCATGGAGTCAGATAGTTCCCGAAGTCTTTCTTCGTTCTTTTTCCTTCGTACTTCTCTTTCCTTTTCTGTTTTGGTTCTTTTTATTTCTGTGTCTTGAAGAGTACTTATTCGTTCTTCCATTTCATCAATTCTGCTTTCATTGCTTTTCCCAGAATTCTTTAGTTCTTCCATTAATTCTTTGATCTCCTGCATTTCTTTTACTTCCCTCTTTAGGGACTCAATTTCATTCTTCTGATCGTTGATTATTTTTCCCTTATCATTGTTTTCCTTTATGACTTCTGTCAGTTTTTTAATCACGGCAATTTTATTTTTTTTTTTTTTAATAAATTTTATTGTTATATTCCCCATACAATTGCAGCCCCCCCATTCTGACCCCAATCCCTCCCCTCCCGCCCCGCCCCCCTAAAAGTGTCTCTGGTTCATAGTTTTTTGTTGATTTTGATTTTCACTTTCTTATAGTTATTCATTTTCCTGGTCCCTTATTTAAGTTTTCTAGATTCCTGCTATGAGTGAGACCATCCGGTATTTTTCTTTTTCTTTTTGGCTTATTTTGCTGAGCATGATCCCTTCCAGCGCCATCCATGTTGCTGCAAATTGCATGTGTTTATCTTTTTTGAATGCTGAGTAATATTCCATGGTATATATGTACCACATCTTCTTGATCCAGTCATCTATTTTTGGGCATTTGGGTTGTTTCCAAAGCTTAGCTATTGTAAACAGTGCTGCTATAAACATAGGGGTGCAGGTGTTCTTTGGAATTGATGTTTCTGTGTCCTTTGGGTAAATACCTAGGAGTGGAATTGCTGGATCATATGGAAGCTCTATGTTTAGTAGGTCCAGAAATCTCCACACAGCTCTCCACAGTGGTTGGACCAGTTTGCACTCCCACCAACAGTGCAGAAGAGTTCCTTTTTCTCCACACCCTCGCCAGCATTTGTTGTTGCTAGTTTTTTTAATATGTGCCATTCTCACTGGTGTAAGATGGTATCTCATGGTAGTTTTGATTTGCATTTCCCTGATGGCAAGTGATGTTGAACATTTTTTCATATGCCTGTTGGCCATTTGCATTTCCTCTTCAGAGAAGTTTCTTTTTAGCTCTTCTGCCCATTTTTTGACTGGATTATTTTCTTTGTTGTTGCTGAGTCTCATCAGCTCTTTGCAGATTTTTGTGATCAGTCCTTTATCATTAGTGTTGGGTGCAAAAATGTTCTCCCAGTTGGTGGGGTTTCTCTTTGTTTTTGTTATTGTCTCTTTTGCTGTGCAGAAGCTCTTTAATTTGATGTAGTCCCAGCTGTTTATCTTTGCCTTCACTATCACTGCTTTGGGTGATGTGTCTGTAAAGATGTCTTTGATGTGCAGATCACGTAGTGTTTCGCCTATATTTCCTTCTATATATTTTATGGTTTCAGGTCTTATGTCTAGTTCTTTAATCCATTTTGAGTTGATTTTTGTGTATGGTGTGAGGTAGTGGTCAAGCTTCATTCTTTTGCATGTAGCGACCCAGTTTTCCCAGCACCATTTATTGAACAAACTTTCTTTGCTCCAATGCATAGTCTTTGCTCCTTTGTCAAAGATTAGTTGACCATAAATCTGTGGATTTATTTCTGGATTTTCTATTCTATTCCATTGGTCTGTATGTCTGTTCTTGTTCCAATACCATGCAGTTTTGATGATTATGGCTTTGTAGTATAGCTTGAAGTCTGGGAGTGTAATGCCTCCATTCCCTTCTTTTTTTTTCAGTAGAGCTTTGGCTATTCGGGGTTTTTTGTGATTCCATATGAATTTCATCAATAATTGTTCTATTTCTTTGAAGAATGACATTGAAATTTTGATTGGAATAGCATTGAATCTGTATATTGCTTTTGGAAGGATGGCCATTTTAATAATGTTTATTCTTCCAATCCACGAGCAGGGGATGTCTCTCCATTTCTTTGTGTCTTCTTCTATTTCTTTTAACAGTGTTTTATAGTTTTCTTTGTATAGGTCCTTTATCTCTTTTGTTAGATTTATTCCCAAATATTTGATTTTTTTTGTTTCAATAACAAAAGGGATGGTTTTTTTGATTTCTTCTTCTTCAGATTTATTGTTTGTGTATAGGAAGGCTACTGACTTTTGCGTGTTGATTTTGTATCCTGCCACTTTACTGAACTGATTGATGAGTTGAATTAGCTTTTCTGTGGAGTTTTTGGGGTTCTCTATGTATAATATCATATCGTCTGCAAATATAATCACGGCAATTTTAAATTCTCTTTCTGGAAGGCTCAGAAGTTCTTCCAAGTTACTGTCGTTGCCATCTGGGGGCTGGTTTTCTTTTTGTGGTGTGCTTTTTCTCTGGAGAGTTGCTAGGTTGCGTGTGGTTCTTCTCCTCCCTACTGTCTGTTTTCTAATTTGCCGTATGCGTTGGGACACTGTGTTGTTGGGACTGGCCGGCATCTTGGGTTGGCTTCTCTGCTCCCTCCTGGCTCCTCCAGGAGTCATCTGTCAGTTTCAAGCAGTCTTTACTGGAGAAAGGTCCCTGTTCTAAAATGCCGATGTGGGGACACACTCCCCTGTGCGCCTGGTCTGCCCCGGCGGTGGGTTCCTGCTCCCCCTCTGGGCTTGGACTGCAGGCCAGAGGGGTTCTGGCGTGGGCGAACTTCCCCCGCTCACCTCTGGCTCCTGAGGAAGCCTTCTGCAGGTAGTCTTTACTGAAGAAATGTCCCTATTCTATAATGGTGATGTGGGACACACTCCCTGCGCGTCCGGTCTCAGGCACACTCTTCTGTGCGCTTGGTCTGCCCAGGCTGTGGGTGCTCGCTCTCCCTGTGGGCTCAGACTACTTGTTCGGAAGGGGCCCGGAGTGGGCTAACTCCCCAGCTGGCCACCAGCTGCTTCAGGAGCCTGTGCTGGCTTCAAGTCGCTAGGTGGCGCCAGAGATCTCTCCTGGAGCCCTTGGGGAGCTGATTTTCCACCCAGTGGGACAGGGAGCAGAGCAGGGATGGTAGGGTACACCTCAACGGCTTTGGGGTGCTGTGTCTGCCTTGTGCCCCACCATCGTGGGGAACCCACGCCCCTAATTTCGTGCCCCGGGTCTCAGTTCCAAAGCCCTCAGTTCCAGGACGCGGGCTGTAGCCCAGATCAGTGGCGCGGGAATGGCGCCTTTTGAATCCCGCTCCCCTGCCTGGGCGCCTGGTTCCTGCTCACTCCGGGAGGGCCTCCGCGCGTCTCCCCGCAAGCCTAGGTCGCAGGCACGGGGACCTGGGCAGCTGCGATCCGATCCGCGCAATCCGCGCCGCTTTCCCCGCGCAATCCCGCTCCGCGTCTGTTTTTCCAGCGCGCCGCCTTTCCGCTCAGCCTTACCGGGCGGCCGGGGCTGTGTGCTGGGGCTGGTCTCCTCCTGGGCGGGGCTCTCTTCAATGGCGCCCGGAGCTCACCTCCGCGGCGGATCCTGCGGGGGTTCTCCACAGCTCCCGTTCACAGGGTGTGGTGGCTGCAATAGTTCCTTTCCACTCACAGTCCCGCTTGCTGCGTCCTTTGTTCTTGTTGGCAGTTTTAGTTTGTTGTTTTCCTCCTCTCTGCCGGTCGGAGAGTGCCGCCTCTGTGGGCGGGGGAGGGGAGCAGGGTTCTGTGCTTCCCTCCCTTCTGGTCCTCTTTTATGGCCACTTTCTTCTTCGGGCAGTTTGCTGGAGTCGTCCGTTTATCTTCCGTGTCCCGGTTCTCACTAAAAAGAAACTTCTCTGAAGAGGAAATGCAAATGGCCAACAGGCATATGAAAAAATGTTCAACATCACTTGTAATCAGGGAAATGCAAATCAAAACTACCATGAGATACCATCTTACACCAGTGAGAATGGCACATATTAAAAAAACTAGCAACAACAAATGTTGGCGAGGGTGTGGAGAAAAAGGAACTCTTCTGCACTGTTGGTGGGAGTGCAAACCGGTCCAACCACTGTGGAAAGCTGTGTGGAGATTTCTGGACCTACTAAACATAGAGCTTCCATATGATCCAGCAATTCCACTCCTAGGTATTTACCCAAAGGACACAGAAACATCAATTCCAAAGAGCACCTGCACCCCTATGTTTATAGCAGCACTGTTTACAATAGCTAAGCTTTGGAAACAACCCACATGCCCAAAAATAGATGACTAGATCAAGAAGATGTGGTTCATATATACCATGGAATATTACTCAGCATTCAAAAAAGATAAACACATGCCATTTGCAGCAACATGGATGGCGCTGGAAGGGATCATGATCAGCGAAATAAGCCAAAAAGAAAAAGAAAAATACCGGATGGTCTCACTCATAGCAGGAATCTAGAAAACTTAAATAAGGGACCAGGAAAATGAATAACTATAAGAAAGTGAAAATCAAAATCAACAAAAAACTATGAACCAGAGACACTTTTAGGGGGGCAGGGGCGGGAGGGGAGGGATTGGGGTCAGAATGGGGGCGCTGCAGTTGTATGGGGAATATAACAATAAAATTTATTATCTAATAAAAAAAAATCATTTTGAGAGACAATGTAGGAAAAACTTCAAATTTAATGGCAGATGGTTCACTGGGATCAGTAAGAATGGAATCTCTAGATGTCAGAACAACCACTTCATAGCCTCGCTCAACAAGTTCATCCAGAATTGTCTTCATGTTGATCCAGTGGCTAGGGTCATGGGCCACACCAGCACCTTTCCACAACTCCCAAAGCTAAAGTAACAACCCAGTTGAAGCAGCAGAAGAGCTGAAGTCCATTTCACAGACATCTTGGTGAAATCTGAAACTCCTTTTAAAATTGTTTTTCTTTTCTGGCATTGCTCATGGTTATATCTTGGAGAAATCAATCAGGAAGTTAAACTATAACTGGCACACTTCAAAGTAAATATATTGTTTACAATCAAAATATTTGTGTGACATGTGGAGAAAGCAAAAGTATATATGACCTTGTTTGTATACAAATAGGTTCAATATCTTTTTGAAGATTAGTTGTGTTATCGCCAGGTAAGAATTAATGATAGATTAATATATAGAAGAATTAATTAAAGAATTAATAATTATTTAGAAAATTATAGAATTGGAAGAATGTCAAGAACAGTGGAAAGGGTGAAAAGGTCCAGTTTGCCATCTGCTGATAGAAGAATAAAAAGAAAACTCTTGCGCAGCTGAGTGCAAATTACTTGGAATAAGATATTGTTTGTTTTTAATAAGGGTTTTCTTAATATTTAATTCACATTCTATTTTCTTGCTGCATTTAAAATGTAGAATTCAGTTTTTATAGTATATTCGTAGAAATTTGCACATTCCATGATATCAAATTCATAGCATTTTACCTTCATCAACAGAAACCTTTACACTTTTGCTGGATCTTCCTAAATTCTCTTTCACCCACGTTCTATCCAAGAATATAGCTAGTTTTATTCTCTATAGATTTTCCTTATCTGAACAATTTCTGTAAAGGGAATCATGCAATATATGTTCTTTTGACATGCAAACCTAATGGTCTAGATGATATGCAATGTTGCAACACACGAATGAATGAGTAATGAACAGTGAATGAATGAACAAATAAATAAATGAATAAGTAAAATAGGTGTCATGGAATTCAAATGAGTGTTTTCATTTCATTTGATTGCTCTTAGATAGTTGCTTTCACATTGGAAAATAGTCCTCGATAAGTGTTTATAAAAATGTAAGATAGGATTATTACACATGAAATAATGGCAATAAGCTTTTATTAATTTATTTAAATTAACTTATTTGTCTTTATTATTAAGCTGTAATAGTGCTTTATATATTATAGATATTAGATAAGACTGAAATATTTTCTATTTTGTGATAGTATCCTTTTGAGGTACAAAGTTTTTTTTTTTATGAATTATTTGTTAAATGTAAGAATACTTTTAATGGAGCCTATAAAAGTAACTATTTAAGCGCTCATTTTATAACTAAACTATTCTAATTGTATAGTACAGTATTTGCCTTTACTACACATTTATATCACTCCAGAGCACAGATGGTTGAAACCTTGTTCCTAATATGATGGTATTAGGAGGTGGGTCCTCTGTTAGGTGATAGGATATGGACTGGAGCCCTTGTAATGGGATTATTGCCCTTACAGAAAAAGACTTCAGAGATTTCATTTGTCCCTTCTACCACGTGAGGATATAGCAAAATGAGTGTTTATTTTAATTAACCTTTTTTATTTTCTTATTTTGTTTTTTATTTTTGTACAATATTTGATATCTCCACTCATATGTGGTCCCTACTAAGTCTCCCACAATCACATCACACATATATTTAAAAAATATTTATTTTTTTTAAAAATTATTTATTTATATATACTTTACATCATTGTTCATTTTTGTGCAATGTAATCTTTCTCCTCTCAGGTGTAGTCCCTAAGAATTCCCACCACTAATTCACGCGTGCACCATCACCATAGTCCCTTGTGTTCTTTCCTCCCCTGTTTTGATCCCTTTCCCTCTCCTACAGAATGTCTCTGACTTATAGTTGCCTGTTAACTTTATTCATTTATTTTTATTTTTTTCCTGGTCCCTTATTTGGTTCCCCTATGATCCTCCTGTAAGTGAAACCATCCGATATTCATCTTTTTCCTTCTGACTTATTTCACTGAGTATAATCCCTTCAGCTCCATCCATGTTGCTGTGAATGGCATGAGTTTATCTTTTCAATAATTTTATTTTCTATATTTTACATCATTTTTCATTTTTGTATAATGTAACTCATGCATTTTTATATTTCTTTAGTCTTCTCCAGCTATTTTCTCTTTGGAATGACTTATCTCTAACTCTCAATTGGGTAATAAATCTCTCAAAAACAATTTTGGTCTGAGACATGAAATTAGAAGAAAAAATCAAACATAACAAGAAAAAGGGACACTTATCCCTCAATTCCTTGCAGGAATAAACTAGAGTACCCTGTGTGAGACATACCAACTGAGAAGCAACTATTCCCTTTTGTCCTTTCTGGTTTTGACAAACTTCTGGTAACAAAACAGACAACATTTTGTGATAACATACATAGCAGTTGCCACACAGGCCAGCAGGAACCCGATCACATCCAACGAGTGGTACTGGACCCAGGTGAGGTCATGGGAGGCTGGCAGCAGGTGCTTGGCTCCCTTATTACGCATGGCAAACTCAATCCAGAAGGCCGCTCTATCCAGAGACTTCATTGGCTGATCATGCTGTATCCTTGATAATTTGATAACATTTTCCTTATACCTAGAGAGAAACACAAATTTATAGATATTGGAAAGAAGCTAATTTGCCTAAGATATCATTTCTTAAAAGTTTTTGAAATCCACACATATGAGTCAAAATAAATGTCATTGCAATGAAGTATTTGTTTTATTGGGTCTTCACAGAAGAGCTTCACTTTAAAATTAGAATATTCAGAATGAGAACTATTTCCAAAAGTGAAAATATCATATAAGGAGGGATAATTAAATCTTTTTACCAAGAAAACATACGCGAATATGTCAAAACAAACTTTTAGATTGATCCTTATTGAGCATTTCTAGAATTATCATGTGTGAAATGACTCTTCACTGATTCCCTGTGTTGCTCTCTTTTCTCCCTCTATTGATATTTCCCATAATGCCATCAGAATGACTTTGAAATAAATGTGCAGTGAGGACACACCCCTGCTCAAAATTTCCAACTGTTTCCTATTGCGTTTAGAATTAAATTCAGGAAAAAAAAGTTAATAGGGAGGAAAAGCGGCAGGTCCCAGTAAGAACTGGGACACGGAAGATAAACGGACGACTCCAGCAAACTACCCGAAGAAGAAAGTTGCCATAAAAAAGGACTAAAAGGGAGGAAAGCACAGAACCCTGCTCCCCTCCCCCACCCACAGAGTCGGCACTCTCCGACCAGCTAGAGGAAAACAACAAACTAAAACGACCAACAAGAACGAACTACGCAGCAAGCGGGACTGTGAGTGGAAAGGAACTATTGCAGCCACCACACCCCGTGAACGGGAGCTGCGGAGAACCCTGCAGGATTCGCCACAGTGGTGAGCGAACAGCTCCAGGCGCCATTAGAGAAGAACAAAGAGACTCTGGAGACGCGCACACAACCCGGGCTGGCCAGTAAGCTTGCACGGAAAAGCGGTGCGCTTGGCGAGCTTGAAAAGCAAACGCGGATCGGGATCACGGCTGCCCAGGTCCCCGCGCCTGCGACCTAGGCTTGCGGGGAGACACGCGGAGGCCCACACTGAGTAAGCAGGAAATAGGTGCCCAGGCACGGGAGGGGGTGCAAAAGGCGCCATTCCCGCGCCACTGAACTGGGTTACAGCCCGTGTCCTGGACCTGAGGGCTTTGAACTGAGACCCGGGGCACGAAGTTCGGGGCGTGGGTTCTCCACGACGGTGGGGCACAAGGCAGACACAGCACCCCAAAGCCGTTGAGGTTTACCCTACCATTCCCACTCTGTTCCCTGTCCCACGGGGTGGGGGGGGGCGAAAAACAGCTCCCCAAGGACAATAGGAGAGATCTCTGGCGCCACCTAGTGACCAGAAAAAGAAAGTCACTAATACCCCATAGAACAGGGAAATTTCTTAAGTCTGCTTGAAAAGAGCAGAAGGCTCCCGGAGGAGACAGTGGCCAGCTGGGAAGTTAGCCCACGCCAGGCCCCTTCCGACCAACAGTCTGAGCTCACAGAGGGAACAGGCACCCACGGCCGGGGCAGACCGGGCGAGCAGAAGAGTGTGCCTGAGACCGGATGCTCAGGGACTGAGTCCCGCGTTGCCATTTAAGAACAGGGACATTTCTTCAGTAAAGTCTTCCTGAAACCAGCAGAAAGCTCCCTCAGAAGCCAGAGATGGCTCCTGGAGGAGCTAGAGGGGAGCGGAGATCACCCAATATGACGGCCAGTCCGAGCACCACAGTGTCCCAATGCATACGACAAATTAGAAAACAGACAGTAGGGAGTAGAAGAACCACACGCAACCTAGCAACTCCTCAGGAAAAAAAGCACACCACAAAAACAAAACCACCCCCCAGATGGCAATGACAGTAACTTGGAAGAACTTCTGAACCTTACAGAAAGAGAATTTAAAATTGCCGTGATTAAAAAAATGACAGACTCATAAAGGAAAACAATGATCAGAAGAAGGAAATTCAGTCCCTAAAGAGGGAAGCGAAAGAAACGCAGGGGATCAAAGAATTGATGGAGGAACTAAAGAACTCTGGGAAAAGCAATGAAAGCAGAATAGATGAAATGGAAGAACGAATAAGTATTCTTGAAGACACAGAAATAAAAAGAACCAAAACAGAAAAGGAAAGAGAAGTACGAAGGAAAAAGAACAAAGAGAGACTTCGGGAACTATCTGACTCCATGAGGAAAAGAAATATAAGAGTTATAGGAATTCCAGAAGGAGAGGAGAGAGATGTAGGAACAGAGGAAATATTCCAGGAGATAATTGAAGAGAACTTCTGAAATGTGAAGAAGGAGCTGAAAATTGATATACAAGAAGCAAGAAGAACACCAAACTTCCACGACAAAAGGAAAAATACAGCAAGACACATAACAGTAAAGCTCCAGAGAATCCAGGACAAGGAAAAAATAATGAAGCTGACAAGAGGGAAGAAACAGATAACATTCAAAGGAAAACCAATCAGGCTGACATCAGACTTCTCTGAAGAAACACTACGGGCAAGGAGAGAGTGGAGGGGCATAGTCAACAGACTCCAAGAAAACAGATGCCAACCAAGAATACTCTATCCTGCAAAGCTCTCCTTCCTCTATGAAGAAAGAATAAGGACCTTCCCAGACAAAGAGAAACGCTGGAATTTCATTACGACTAAACCCCCACTACAAAAAATACTACAAGGAATCCTAAAGCCAGAACATCAGAAGGACGAATAACAATGAAAGAAGGACAAAAAGAAAAAGTTATTAAAAGAATAAATAAAATCAAAGGAAAGACAAACACAATGGCAAATACAGATGCTAACATATCAATATTAACCCTAAATGTAAATGGACTAAACTCTTCAATAAAAAGACACAGAGTTGCAGCCTGGATTATGAAACAAAACCCAACCTTTTGCTGTCTCCAGGAAACACATTTAGCTACAAAAGATAAAAATAGGCTCAAAGTTAAAGGATGGAAAACAATCCTACAAGCAAATGGACCAAAAAAGAAAGCAGGAACAGCTATACTTATATCAGATAAAACAGACTTCAAACTCAAAAAAATAAAAAGAGGCCCCAATGGTCACTACATTATGATCAAGGGGACAATAATTCAAGAAGAAATAACACTCATTAACATATACTCACCTAACGAAGGAGCACCACAATATATCAGACAACTGTTGTCCTCTCTGAAAACAGACATCAGAGAAAACACATGTGTAGTGGGAGACTTCAACACACCACTATCAAAAAAGGATAGATCAACAAGACAAAAAATAAGTAAAGAAACTAAAGCTCTAAATAAGGACCTAGAGCATTTGGGCTTAACAGATATCTATAGAACACTAAACCCCCAAAAAACGGAGTACACATTTTTCTCAAGCGCACATGGATCATTCTCCAGGATCGATCACATACTGGGGCACAAGACAAACATCAACAGATACACCAAGATTGAAATCATATCAACCATCTTTTCTGACCATGAAGTCATCAAACTAGAAATAAACCATAAAAAGAAAGCAAGGAACTTTCCTACCTCATGGGGATTAAAAACCACACTACTGGAAGACCACTGGACTAATGAGGAGATCAAAGAAGAAATTGAAAAATTCTTTGAATTGAATGACAAGGACACCAATATCCTAAATGTATGGGATGCAGCAAAAGCAGTAATAAGAGGAAAATATATAGCAATAGAAGCTCACATCAAGAAACAAGAAAGAACTCAAAGAAACAACCTAATCTCGAAGCTCAAATCTAGAAAAAGAACAACAAAATAACCCCAAACCAGTAGAAGAAAAGAAATAATAAAAACCAAAGCAGAAATAAATGAAATTGAAACTAAAAAAACAATCCAAAAGATCAATGAAACCAAGAGCTGGTTCTTTGAAAAAATCAATAAAATAGACAAACCCCTAGCCAGGCTCACAAAGGAAAAAAGGGAGAAAGCACAAATAAACAGGATCAGAAATGAAAGAGGAGAAATCACAACGGACACAGCAGAAATCAAATGAATAATCAGTAACTACTATGAACAGTTATATGGAAACAAGTTCAACAATATAGAGGAGATGGACAAATTCCTACAACTCTACAATCACCCAAAGCTAGATTAAGAAGAAACAGAACACCTAAACAGACCAATTACAATTAGCGAAATTGAAATGGTAATCCAAAACCTCCCCAAAAACTAAAGCCCAGGACCTGATGGATTTACAAATGAATTCTACCAAACATTCAGAGACGAATTAGTGCCTATCCTTCACAAACTCTTCCAAAAAATTGAGAAGGAAGGGACAATACCAAACAAGTTCTATGAAGCCAATATTACACTAATACCAAAACCGAATAAGGACAACACAAAAAAGGAAAACTACAGGCCAATCTCGCTAATGAACACTGATGCAAAAATCCTCAATAAAATTTTAGCTATCAGAATCCAACAATGTATCCATAAGATAATTCACCACGACCAAGTTGGATTCATTCCAGGGACACAAGGATGGTTTAACATCTGAAAATCAATCAACGTTATCCAACACATCAACAAAAAGAAATATAAAAACCATATGATAATATCAATAGATGCTGTGAAAGCTTTCGACAAAGTGCAACACCCATTCATGATAAAAGCCCTTGAAATTCTTGGGATACAAGGAACATACCTCAACATCATAAAGGCCATCTATGACAAGCCAACAGCCAGTATCATTCTCAATGGTGAAAAGCTGAAAGCAATTCCATTAAGATCTGGAACAAGACAAGGATGTCCACTCTCACCACTGCTCTTCGATATAATACTGGAAGTCCTAGCCAGAGCAATAAGACAAGAGAAAGACATCCAAGGAATCCAAATAGGAAAAGAAGAAGTCAAACTATCACTATTTGCAGATGATATGATAATATACATAGAGAACCCCAAAAACTCCACAGAAAAACTAATTCAACTCATCAATCAGTTCAGTAAAGTGGCAGGATACAAAATCAACACACAAAAGTCAGTAGCCTTCCTATACACAAACAATAAATCTGAAGAAAAAGAAATCAAAAAAACCATCCCTTTTATTATCGAAACAAAAAAATCAAATATTTGGGAATAAATCTAACAAAAGAGGTAAAGGACCTATACAAAGAAAACTATAAAATACTGTTAAAAGAAATAGAAGAAGACACAAAGAAATGGAAAGACATCCCCTGCTCAAGGATTGGAAGAATAAACATGATTAAAATGGCCATCCTACCAAAAGCAATCTACAGATTCAATGCTATCCCAATCAAAATTCAATGCTGTTTATCTTTACCTTCACTAGATGTCTTTGATGTGCAAATCACGTAGTGTTTCGACTATATTTCCTTCTATGTATTTTATGGTTTCAGGTCTTATGTCTAGTTCTTTAATCCATTTTGAGATGATTTTTGTGCATGGTGTGAGGTAGTGGTCAAGCTTCATTCTTTTGCATGTAGCGACCCAGTTTTCCCAGCACCATTTATTGAACAAACTTTCTTTGCTCCAATGCATATTCTTTGCTCCTTTGTCAAAGATTAGTTGACCATAAATCTGTGGGTTTATTTCTGGAGTTTCTATTTGATTCCATTGGTCTGTGTGTCTGTTCTTGTTCCAATACCATGCAATTTTGCTGAATATGGGTTTGTAGTATAGTTTGAAGTCTGGGACTGTGATGCCTCCGTTCCCTTCTTCTTCCTTTTTGTTTTTCAGGAGAGCTTTGGCTATTCAGTGTTTTTGGTGATTCCATATGAATTTCATCAATAATTCTATTTCTTTGAAGAATGACATTGAAATATTGATTGGAATAGCATTGAATCTGTATATTGCTTTTGGTTGGATGGCCATTTTGTTGATTTTCATTCTTCCAATCCATGAGCAAGGGATGTCTTTCCATTTCTTTTTGTCTTCTTCTATTTCTTTTAACAGTGTTTTATAGTTTTCTTTGTATAGGTCCTTTATCTTTAAGAGGTAATTTTTTACTCTAACCTAGAGTGTTATTTCTGCATTCAGCTTGGAAATTCTTAAATGGAGAAAAGAGGAGTCTGCTGGCTATATACAACAGCAGAGATGATGAAATGAACCAAAATTGTGATATATCAAATTTTATTCTACTGGTTGTTAATACATCAGTGAGGCAACACAAGGCATCAACAGCATTGATTAACATGAGACCTATAACATAGGATTTCCATCTCCGGTAACAGTGATTCTGATTTTGGAATTCTCCAACAAAACTCCTAATCTGGAGTATAATTTCCATATGTTTCTCTTAGTATTGCTATGTGATGTTAAATCAACTCAGATTCCAGCAAAAATTTTGCTCAGGTGATAAGTAGAAACTGTTTCAGTTAAAAAACTGACAAGTACTCCAAAAGACAGGGAGAATGAGGTTTGTTCTATGAAATGGGAAGCAATTATTTGTATGTCTCATCAATAGAGGTGCATATGATATTTTTTCTAACTCAGGTGATTTCAGGTTCACTCCTTGTAATCCTCTCTTTTCTTACTCATATCTTAGTCATTGTGTTTGGCTCAGGTACATGGAAACAGCTCGGTAAAGCTTGGCTATTCTTTATCTGAATAGTAAACTGAACAGTAAACTGAACTCACCAGGCTAGTTCCAAAAGTTTTAGAGGAGAGAGGCGTGGATTACTGACAAGCCAATATTGCATGATACCTTCAAACTTTATCACTTTCTGCTTAAGGTTACAGTTAATATTTAATCCTTTGATGACATCTGTACTGTGGCATGTACTATGCCCTCAGAATTCTTGCATGGAAAAGGGAAGAAAGGATAGAGCAGAATTTTGTTTCTGATACTTCCCCAAATACCATTATAACAGCAAATCTACACTTTGTGCCCCTTAACTATATTTAATTTCAATTACAAAGTTAATGCCAGGTGATTATTATAAAAAATGTCCTTCTTACTGCTTAAATCCCTGTCATGTATATTTTGGTTTGAGCTTATGGGGGAGATAAAGCAGAACCATCTTTATAATTTGGCATGCCTGCATAAATCCACATGTACTGCAGAGTTAATGGTCACATTTAGTTGTTGTCCACTATGAAGATACTTTATTTAACCTTTTGTGGTATCTGCCTATGCAATCGCATTTGCTCTTTCTTCTGGCATGTTACTGACCATTGAGCCCAGAGTAAACACCACAATATCATTTTCTCCAGAGCTCTGTGCCAACTCTTCCATTTCCTGTGAAGAAAAATTTGCTGATCACAAAGGAGCAACAGCACAGCAATTGTGCTAGGAGGATTGCTCAAATTGCTAAGGAGAGACCATCATGGACTTTAGAAATTACTAGGATAGTGTCTTTTACAAAAAGTGCAAAATTAAAGTAACATAATATTTACATTTTAACAGTAGCTAACATTTTAGATTAATGGATAAGTATATTCCCATTATTGTGTAATAATTAGCAGATTTTTTTCATCTTACTAAACTGAAATTCTAGAGCCATTACATAAGAATTCTCTTTAACCATTCCCTGGTAACCTTCACTGTGCTCTCTGTTTCTGTGAATTTGCCTCCTGTAGAAAGTTCATGTATTTGGAATCATACAGTATTTGTCTTTGTGGGAATGGCTGATTTCACTCAACAGTTGTCCTCAAAGTTCATATAACATTTTGTGTGTACAACAGTGTTTCTCAACTCATCGACTTTGCATATTTAGGTTGCTTCAACTTTTTGACCACTGTGAGTAAGACTGATCTGAAGATGAATATGCAACAACCTTATGGAGATCCTGCTTTGAGCTCAAGTCCCTTTAATGTACACAAAGGAGTGGAATTGCTGGGGTGTATGGTAATTCTGTTTTCAGCTTTGGAGGAACCCTCACTTGTTCTTATTGGTTATTATTACAGTCAGCACACAGGACTGAGGAGGAGAAGCTGTTAGACAATATAGACCCAGACTCTTCTTTCACCCCATTTTAATCGCTAATGTAGATTCTGGAAGGAAGACACACAGCAAGATATTAACTCTTTAATTCCTTATGGTGATCAGTCAACTAAATCACTTATATTTATTCTATGTTATTTTCCTAAGGAATTAGTTATTGACTTTTCTATATTTTATTTCCCTGAATATGAGCACTAAGAAAAAGTTAATTATGTCCATGACTTTATCTTTCAGCACTGTAATCCTTTAATTCTTCCCTTAAATTTGTTTTAATTTCCCAAATACTTTACCTAAATAATTTCTTAATGTTTTGCTATTAGTAATTGCAAATATACAAAGACTCTGGTATGGGAATTTCCATTTTCCAGTATATAGTCATAAGAGTCTTGTGTGTGCACCCTCCATAAGTGTTGAAATGCAGAGGGCCCAAAGTCTTCCAGAGATTCAATAAAACTGCACTAATATCTTTATATTCCTTCTTTTTTTTTTTAATTTTTTTTATATATTCCTTCTTTTTAAAGTTGTTAATTTTTCTCTTTACAATTTTGACCAACTCTTCAATTACAAAAATATAATTTCCAATAGCAATAATTTTAGTTAGGCTACTTTTTGAAAATAAATGTTCTGACCATTAATCTATAAAAGTACAGAACTTTTGAAGTTCACCTTTATTCTTGACTTTTGCACAAGTGTCCTCAGTACCCTTACTACATTATATTATCTTTACCAATAAGATTTATACTTTCATATGTTTTCATTTGAACAATTAGCACTCTTTTGCTTAAACCTAAATAAGTTCCTTTAACATTTGTTGGAAGCCCTGTTTATAGGCCAGGCCTGACATTACTTGCCAGGGAGACTCTTTGTAATTACTTCAAAAATGAAGGTCAGTTTTGCCAGTAGACTGCTCTTGGCGGCAACTATTTTTCTTTCATCTTTTTGAAATTATTATGCTGATAATTTTTTTTAAGCTGGTTCTTTCTAACCTGTAAAGTTTCTGAAATATCAGATAGTATTATGGGGGTTCCCTTACATGTAACAAGTTTTTTTCTCCTTGGTGTAAGATTTTCTCCTTGTCTTTAACATTTGACCCATTAACTGTATTGTTGTGTAGTAAGTTTCATTGAGTTCAGGTAGAAAACCTAAAATGTTCCCCAAGAGGATCAATATCAGGGACTTTTCTGGGACAAGTAGAGGAAGATATGTTAGTAGTATAAAACGTGCATTGATTAGTATTAGCAACTTCAGTAATTACTAGTTCGTGACTATATGTAATTGGCAACATATGCTTTAGAAAAGATGAAAAGGGAAATTAACTGATTCTGTCCTTCAGCTGAAAGTGCATATTTATCAGTGCTCATGATTTGAATGATTTCTTAAACATTTGTTTGCTTGATATCTTCTTAAAACAATTTATTTTGGCACTGGCTAGATATCTTTAATGCAGTTCAAGGACAAGATAATGCTATTACTCTCATATGAATGTCTGGTTTTACTTTGAGATGGCTTCCCAGATATCAATATTTTTATCACTTATGTAATGTCATTAATATCTTTGTGGTTTTCTTGTTCTTTCATTTGGAACATATCCCTCTATTTCTTCACTTTTCTTAATTCTCTGTTGGTTTCCATGCATTAGATGAAATAACCACCTTTTACTGTCTTGTAGGCATGGCCTCATATAGGATACAACCTTAGTTAGGTTGTCCCTCAAATTTTTATGATTATCAAAATAGTTCATTTTATTTTTAGGGTTCAAAGAAATAGTGAGTTTGTGCCAAGATTTATCAGTGTCTCCAAGGAGAAGAATTCAGCTGGCACCTAAACTCAGTTTGACCGGAAATCACACACTCAAGGAAAAGTTTTTAAAAATGCAACTAATTCTCTTTCATGGGATAACTGCATGACGGGAGTTTCTCTAAACTCCATTTATTTTGAACCTTAGTGTGATAATTAAAATGCTGTTTTATTGTCCCTTATGTGAGATATATCAGCCTTAGGACACAGAAACGACTATTCCCTTTTGTCCTTTCCTGTTTTGACAATCTTCCGGCAACAAAACAGACAACATTTTGCTGTGATATACACAGCAGTTGCCACACAGGCCAGCAGGAACCCGATCACATCCAACGAGTGGTACTGGACCCAGGTGAGGTCATGGGAGGCTGGCCGCAGGTGCTTGGCTCCCTTATTACGCATGACAAACTCGATCCAGAAGACAGCTCGATCCAGAGGCTTCATTGGCTGATCATGCTGTATCCTTGATAATTTCATGATATTTTCTTTATATCTAGGGAGAAACAAAATTTATACATATCGGAAGGGAGCTATTTTGCCTAAGCATGTCATTTTCTGAACCATTTTTTCAAAGGTCATACATATAATCCAAAATAAATGTCATAGATTTGGATATGAAGGTGAAATATAAGGTGGGATGTTAAGACTTTTCTATCAGATGAAATGTTATGATTTAAAGTAGAATCATACATAATGCTTATGAAACATTTATAGAAGCTTATGTCATCGTGGATGAAATCACTCAATAGTTTCTGTGCTTAACTCATCTCTTGTCTCTAGATTTTGCCCCTTCAGATTACGACACTCTCTCCTCAACATTTCCATTTGACTTCTCATCACGTTAAAATAATTATGGTGTTTGGACTGAAGTATTTTGCATGTTCATACCAAATGGTTTCTTTTAATATTTTGTTTCATGTACACTGTGATATAGGAGGGGTGGTTTTCTGGCTGTTCATTGAAATTACCCTAATATCTCACTGTAGAAAGAAACCAGCTGTAATACAGAAATCATTTCAAATGATTCTGATCATATGAAAAAGCCAGATTAGGGCAACTAGGGACAGAAAATAGAATAATGGTTGTGTAAGAGAGAGGTATGGAGACCGACTTCTAAGTTATGTAAGAAATTTTTAGGTATGTTGAAAATGTTCTATACTTGATGGTTTATACAGTTTATACTGATAGTTTAACAACTCTGTAATATACTATATTTACTTGAAATTCATATGTAAATTATTGATTTTTATTATATATAAATTGTATCTATAAAATCTGCTAAAATAGTAACAAAAAATCATATTTTGGTCTAAAGTAGATTTATACTTTCTGAAATTTTAGGTACAGACCTCAAATAGAGCTTCAAGTTCTTCATATTTTCCTGTGTTTCCTATAAACTTTTACAATTACCTATGTAATTAAGCATTTGCTCGTGTAGAAAATTGTTGCATAATTATTTACCCATTCACTCAAGCAGAATCAAAATGAAACTTTGAAATTAATGTCTGATTAAAAATTAAAATGGATTTGATAGGTTATATTATCTTAATAGTTGCATACTTATTAAAAAAGGGATGAAACATTAATAATAATATTTGTTAACACTACTGAGAAAAATTCTGATACTCACGAGGGGTCATTAATAACTGTCCTCAGTGCATTGAGCAAATCTGTGCTTGACATTTTTTGAAAATCCAATGCAACAGCTGCTCCCTTGTATGTCATATGAGCAATGTTATCAGGTTGATCTGCAAACAAGGGAATGCCCACCATCGGGATGCCATGGTAGATCGCTTCAAAGATGCCGCTGGCTCCACCATGGGTTATAAAAGCCTTGGTTTTTGGATGACCTAAATGGGTTAATTTCAAGAAATTAATTTTAATTCTGAGGGAAAAATGAGAGTCAAACAATTTGGAGACTGAGTGTGGCATTGTTTTCTCCAGAACAGATTATTATTCACATAAAATTCATTAATAACTTTCCTATCTCAAACAAGAGTACTTAAGGTTATTTTCCCCCAGCACCAACTTTCTATGGTCTTCACTCTTTCTCCCTCTCAGCTCCCTTTTAACTTTAGAGCCTTCACTTAGTTTATTAGTGTCTATCGATTTGAAGGAATATAGCTGTTTGCTATGTAAGCCAATGTTTGTCTTTCGGACTTGCTTTACACTATACACAATTTCTTAGAGATCCTCCCATTTTGCCATACATCCCCAGCATTTGATCTTTCCTTATGTCTGATTACTCTGCCATCCTGTGGATCTACCAGTCTTTGTCATCAATCTTGTGTCAGTGGACTTCAGGATGTTTCCCAGGGCTACATTCAGTAAATAATAAGAAATAAACATTATAGAACATATGATTTTTTGGTTTCAGTTTCTTTGGAGAAATGTCCTAGTGTGAAGTGGATCTTAGGATATTTCCATTTTTTTTTCTTTCCATTTTTGATTTTAAGATAAAATCAGACTGCTTTCCATAATGGCTTCAGCAATTTACATTCCTACAAACAGTTCATAGGACCACTTGTTTCTCCACATGCTCTCCACCACTCTTGCTGGGATTCTTTTTACCTGTAAACTTTTCACAGGTATCAGATGATATCTCATTGTGGTTTTAACCTGTATCTCCGTATTAAAAGTTATAATGAACATTATTTTTAATGATGTTTTATCACTCTGGGTATCTTTCTTGGTGAATTGTTTGTTCAGATATGCCGCACACTTATTGTCAGAATGGTTGAACTTACTCTAATTTCAGTGGTTTCTTTTTTTCCCCAGAATCTTACCAAGAAGGTCATTTTGGGGGAGCCATTTATACAGCCGAGTGTTTGCCCCTAAGGTAGCTGGCTTCTTGCCATCAAATCTCCATAGAACCTGGTAGGGTAAAGAATGTATCTTATTCCAAGAGTAAAGTTTACAAGTTATAATATGTTTGAATTCTAAAGACATTCGGAGATCATCAAGTCTAACACCATTCATTCACACATATGCATTAGATGTTAAAACTGAGAAATGTTAAAACACTAATAGTTATGCACACTTTTTTTTATATTCATGAAAGTATGCATCCTATCATGGCCCTTCACACAGGGGAAACAACAATTGGGATTATTAAAATTATAAAAATTAAAGACATTTTAGACATATATAATATCGTTCAGAATGTGTTGGAAATCAGTAAGATCTTTGAATTTAATTTCTGATTTATTTAATTACTCTCAAAATTCCAACGTAACATTAACCTATTTATTTCTTTCTAAGTGTCTAAGAGCGAGTATTTTGTTTTAACTTGTTCACTAGGCTACATTGATAAAGATTTGTATCATTTAGTTTACAAAAGGGTAGCAAAGTAATTCCATAATCAAGAGAAATAATAATGGTGTTTACAGATAACTTACTAATAATGTAAATAATCTCTGATTAGGAAGTACATTGAGGTACTTTTAGATCTCTGGCTATTAAGCACTTCATGAAGCCAGGACATGGTGTTTTTAACTTTGGAAATTCATTTAGTGTGAAAAGGAAAGTCTGTTTTCATTATGTAAAATAAATACAATTTTATTATATAAAATCAAAATATAGTTATTGAAAAAATCCAAATTGTGATGATGCCATTTTTTTAAAGTGACTATTAGCATATTAAGCAATGCACTATCAAACCTAGACCTAGATTAATCTGAGACCTTAGCCATCACTTCTCTAAAGACCCGGGTAACAGCACACTGAATGGTGCAATTTCAAATATAGGGGAAAAAAGACCGGACTTTGCCCACAAACATCCACTGCATAATTACCTCTCCTGCTTTATCAATTTATACTTAACATATTGAAATTTAACTTCTTGCTGGTAGCACTTGCATTGTGTACTTGCCTTCAGAAGTCCCAAAGGAAACAGCAGGTGACAATGCATTATATGGCTATTTCTGTACCTGCCCACAAAACCTTCATAATGTAAACTTGCAGTTACCTTTTAAATATATTTTATTCTGATCACAATATTAATGCCAAATTATTATCACTCAAAAAAAAAAACCCACTGTGCATTTAGCACCTGCCATGCATATTTTGTTTGAAGTGATATCCAAGAAAAAAAAAATGGAGCTACATGATTGTTTACTTATCCTGCAAGAAATATCTTTACAAAATGCACACACATGGAGGTTGTCCACATGAAGTGACTTTATCTAACCTTTTGAGGAATCTGGGCCAGGGCCGATGCAATCACATTGGCTCTCTCTTCTGGCATGTTACTGACCACCGAGCCCAGAGAAAACACGACAATACCATTTTCTCCAGAGCTCTGTGCAAACTCTTCCATTTCCTGTGAAGAAAGAAATTGTTCATCATAAAGGACTAGCATCATAGCAAACATTATTAAGTCATTGCCTAAATAACTCTAGAGTTCAACTAGAAATTATTCCAACAAATTATTCTAACATACGTTAGACATGATGCACCTTTCAAAAACTGGTAAAATTTATGTAAGGTAACTTTTACCATTCCAATCATTCCTAAGTTTATAGATCAGTGGTAAGTAAATTCTCTTTGTGTTGTGACCAATTTCAGAACTGTTTCATCTTGCAAAACTGAATTTCTAGAACCATTAAACATTAATCCACTTCCCTTTTCACTACTCTGCTACCAACTATCATTTTACTGCCAGTTTCTACTAATTTGGCTATTTTATTTATTTACTTATTTTAATTTTTATATTCCCCATAAATTGCAACATCCTTATTTTGACCCCAAACCCTCCTTTCCCCGCACCCCCCTCCATAGTGTATCTCTAGTTCACAGTTGTTTGTTGATTTTGATTTTTTCTTTCTTATAGTTATTCTTTTTCCTGGTCTTTTATTTAGGTTTTCTAGATTCCTGCTGTCAGTGAGAACTTCTGGGTTTTTTCTTTTTCTTTCTGGCTTATTTTGCTGGGCATGATCCCTTCCAGTGCCATCCATGTTGCTGAAAATTACATGTGTTTATCTTTTTTGAATGCTGAGTAATATTCCACGGTGTAAGATCTGGAACAAGACAAGGATGTCCACTCTCACCACTGCTTTTCAATATAATACTGGAAGTCCTAGCCAGAGCACTAAGACAAGAGAAAGACATCCAAGGAATCCAAATAGGAAAAGAAGAAGTCAAACTATCACTATTTGCATATGATATGATAATATACATAGAGAACCCCGAAATCTCCACAGAAAAACTAATTCAACTCATCAATCAGTTCAGTAAAGTGGCAGGATACAAAATCAACATGCAAAAGTCAGTAGCCTTCCTATACACAAACAATAAATCTGAAGAAGAAGAAATAAAAAAAAAAACATTTATTATTGAAACAAAAAAAAAATCAAATATTTGGGAATAAATCATCTAACAAAAGAGGTAAAGGACCTATACAAAGAAAACTATAAAACACTGTTAAAAGAAATAGAAGAAGACACAAAGAAATGGAAAGACCTCCCCTGCTCATGGATTGGAAGAATAAACATTATTAAAATGGCCATCCTACCAAAAGCAATATACAGATTCAATGCTATTCCAATCAAAATTTCAATGACATTCTTCAAAGAAATAGAACAATTATTGATGAAATTCATATGGAATCACCAAAAACCCCGAATAGCCAAAGCTCTCCTGAAAAAAAAAAGAAGGAACTTCTTTTTTTGAAGTCTATAGTACAGACTTCAACTTTATTACAAAGCCATTATCATCAAAGCTGCATGGTATTGGAACAAGAACAGACACACAGACCAATGGAATCAAATAGAAACTCCAGAAATAAACCCAGAGATTTATGGTCAACTAGTATTTGACAAAGGAGCAAAGAATATGCATTGGAGCAAAGAAAGTTTGTTCAATAAATGGTGCTGGGAAAACTGGGTCGCTACATGCAAAAGAATGAAGCTTGACCACTACATCACACCACACACAGAAATCAACTCAAAATGGATTAAAGAACTAGACGTAAGACCTGAAACCATAAAATACATAGAAGGAAATATAGGCGAAACACTACGTTATATGCACATGAAAGACATCTTTGCAGACACATCACCCAAAGCAGTGATAGTGAAGGCAAAGATAAACAGCTGGGACTACATCAAATTAAAGAGCTTCTGCACAGCAAAAGAGACAATAACAAAAACAAAGATAACCCCCACCAACTGGGAGAACATTTTTGCACACAACACTAATGATAAAGGACTGATCACAAAAATCTGCAAAGAGCTGATGAGACTCAACAACAACAAAGAAAATAATCCAGTCCAAAAATGGGCAGAAGAGCTAAAAAGAAACTCTGAAGAGGAAATGCAAATGGCTAACAGCCATATGAAAAAATGTTCAACATCACTTATAATCAGGGAAATGCAAATCAAAACTATCATGAGATACCATCTCACACCAGTGAGAATGGCACATATTAAAAAAAACTAGCAACAACAAATGTTGGAGAGGGTGTGGAGAAAAAGGAACTCTTCTGCACTGTTGGTGGGAGTGCAAACTGGTCCAACCACTATGGAGAGCTGTGTGGAGATTTCTGGACCTACTAAACATAGAGCTTCCATATGATCCAGCAATTCCACACCTAGGTATTTACCCAAAGGACACAGAAACATCCATTACAAAGAACACCTGCACCCCTATGTTTAAAGCAGCTCTATTTACAATAGCTAAGCTTTGGAAACAGCCAAATGCCCAAAAATAGATGACTGGATCAAGAAGATGTGGTACATATATACCATGGAATATTACTCAGCATTCAAAAAAGATAAACACATGCCATTTGCAGCAACATGGATGGCGCTGGAAGGGATCATGATCAGCGAAATAAGCCACAATGAAAAAGAAAAATACCGGATGGTCTCACTTATAGCAGGAATCTAGAAAACTTAAATAAGGGACAAGGAACATGAATAACTATAAGAAAGTGAAAATCAAAATCAACAAAAAACTATGAACCAGAGACACTTTTTGGGGGGTGGAGGGCGGAAGTGGAGGGATTGGTTTCAGAATAGGGGGGTTGCAATTATATGGGGAATATAAAAATAAAATTTATTATTTAAAAAAAAAGACTGAATATAACTTGCCTCGTACTCTAGACCTTGCGAGAGTTGCCCAATATCGTTAAATTTTGCAATCAAAACAGTACAGTTAACCCTTGAATATATTAGTCTTATTTCCTGACATTTACAAAGGCCCAGGATGTCTTCAAGATGGTAAAATATTTCAGTAAAGGACACCCATTTTTAATTATGCATTTGTGCATATGATATCAATTTAAAATGCTTCCCTTTACAAGAAATATCCTCTATGCTAATAGACTTCTTTTCAAATTTATAGTATGGTGTGTTTTCAGGTATTAGTAGCAGAGGTAGTTTGATATTTGTTCTATATGTAGAATTTATGGTGTTTATTTTTAGTAGTGTACATTTCCTCTCATTTGTCAGTCTCTCTGATGTGGGGAACCATGATCTGCAATGGTACTTAAGCAAGATTTTGCAAAAACCGGGTGTGTGGTAACAAACACCTGCTCAAATGGTCTAGGCAATCCCCTCTATATTCTGAGATATCAAGCCATGAATCTCAGATGAGAATTGTTTAATGCTACAGTGAGAGGAAATTAAATCTTGGATTTGGCAAAAGGTATTGTGGGGATGCACATTCTTAGTGGGAAGGAATGGCTTCCTTTTAAGCTAGAATATTGTTGAAGAATTTCAAAGCAAATGAAACAAGCAAGGATAGGTTACCTTAGGCAGGGGTTTGGCAGGTTTGCAGTGGTATCCTCCAACAAACTCAAAATTTGGTAAGAGTGGGTGAGAATACCAAAAATCCCAATAATTTCTAACAAGCCATATATCAGCTTTCTCCATCAACTCAAATAATGTAGTAGGTCTTCCTGAAGGAAAAAAGCAACCAAAGTAGATGAAATGAGAATATTTTAATATCTGAATGTCAATATATATGGCAATTTTTGAAAGTAGTTCGTAATCATTACAAAATTCAATTACAGGTCTGAGTTTACAATTCTGCCCATAGCTCAATTTTCACATAAGCAGACTGAGGAAAAATCAGAGGAAACAATCTCCTCGATGCTCCATAGAATGCTGTGTGAGAAATACGTAACTTCTCCTTCTAATGTGTAGTGAATGAAAGTCTCAATGTCTTTCCAAATGATGAACAAGAATGCATTACTCGAATATATAAGGGATAAAAAGATACAGTGTAGAGGATATTTTGGCAGTAAAAGGATTATTTTAAATAAAATCAATACATATTACTATAAATTGTCAAAACCCATAGATTGCACAACACCATTACACTGGATTGTGAAGTTTGTAGGAGTGTGATATGTAGGGTCATCAATTTTAACATATTAATCACTATTCTTGAACTTCTGTTGAGCATTCTATGCAGAATATATGCAGGACTTATTTACAATGTCTGCAATCAAAATTCTGGAACTTGAAAATTGTCTATAAAATAATGTATGTTACAAACACAATAAGCAAAAATGGATATGATATTGCAAGAGATACAGTGTTTAATTTGAGTTTCCTGAATCTCTAAGGTGTTTCACAATAGTCATGGATCACAAGGCTCAAAATTACCCTGCATTTTCAATCTGTCCCGTAATAGTTGTGAGATTGATCATTCTTATTATTACTCATCACTGTACTTCTAAAAGACAAATCCCTCTCACCATACAGTTATAAAATAGTACCCTCCAAGGTGCTATTATAGATAAGATATTACTCTATAAATTTAAAACTAGACTTACCGAGTACTTCACTATAAAGCTCATTCCATGGCTTCTCATTTATTGTTTGGAACCAAAAGTCAAAGTAGAGCACATATATCATATTTTTTACCCTCTCTAAGAATGTCATTTTATCACTTAATTCTGACAAAACAACTGGTACATATGATGGTGGCAGTGGAAGTTTTCCAATATGCTTTTCAAATTGATTTCCAGGTGTGAAGCGAATACTGTACACAAATGGTACATTAAGGAGCTCTGCCAGCAGCTCACCACAGGGTCCCACAGCATCAGAGAAAACCATATCAAATTTTGATTCTTGGAGTTTTTTTATAAGTTTCTTGTTCTTGACTACATCTCTACAGAGCTGGTGAAAAGCATCAAAAAAATTCCAAACGAGACCTTGCATTTTTGAAAAATATGTCCAAAAGGAGTTTTTAGGCAACTCATATGTCCAATCAGTCACTAATTGATTGAACACACCTTCAAACTCAGTTTTAGAGAAAGATGTAGGATAAATCTCAAATTTAATGGCAGATGGTTTGCTGTGATCAACAAGAATGGAAACTGGAGTTGTCAGAACAACCACTTCGTGACCTCTCTCAATAAGTTCATCCAGGACTGTTTTCATTGTTATCCAAAGACTGTATTCCGCGGGCCACACCAGCACCTTGCCACAACTCCCAGAGCTAAAGTAAAAGGCCAGCTGAAGCAGCAGAAAAACTGAAGTCCATTTCACAGACATCCTGGTGAAATGTGGTGCTTCTTTTAAAAACAGCTTTTCTTTCTCATTGCTCATGTTTATATCCAAGAAAAATAAATCACAAAGTTAAACTGTAACTGCACACCTCAAAGTCAATAGATAGTGTTAACAATCAGAACGTTTTGTGGTATGTGGCGAAATCAAAAGTACAAACAAAGTGAACATTGGGTTGCAAAACTATATATGAAACTATATATGCTTGTATACAAACAAAGCGAACTTGTTCGGGTTCAGTGTCTGTTTGAAGATTATAAATGCTATTGCCAGTTAAGATTTAATGCCCTTACAAGTGTAAGTCACTTATTTTATGTGCTATATTTTAGAAGAGTGTCAAGAATAGCAGAAAATGAGAGATGACCATGTTTGCCACCTGCTGACAGATAAATTAAAGAGAAAACTCTTCCGCCGCTGTGTCCTAATGGCTTAGAATCATTGCTTGAGATTGCTCTGTTTGGTTTTTTAAAGCTTTCTTAGTATTTAATTCTCATACTATTCATTTGCTGAATTTAAAATGTAGATTTCAGTCTTTCATAATATTTTCAAAGAATTTTGTACCTTCTATGATATTAAATTCATAGAATTTATCATCCCAAGAAGGAGCCTTTACACTTTGACTGGATCTTCCTAAGTTCTGTCTCTCTCTGTTCTAGCCAAGAAAAAATTTAGTTTTGTCTGTACAAATTTTGCATAATCTAAATGTTTCTGTTAATGGAATCATGTAATCTATTTTCTTTAGGTTTGTGAATCTATTTGTGTAGCTCGTATATAGTTTTGCAACCAATGTTACCTGAAATAAATAAACAAGCAGATAAATAAATAGATGTCACTGACTTTCAGATTAGAATTATATTTTATTTAGTAATTCTAAGATAGTTGCTTTCACACTGACATTTAGTCATCTATAAGTATTTATAAACAGTAGATGCTATGTAGGGTAGGGTGATTATAGGTGAAATAATTATTAAAAATGAAATAATGAATTTTAAATTAAATAATTATAATCTTTAAATTAGCTTATTAGTCTTTGTTGTTAAGCTGCAGTACTGCTTTGTATATCTTAGATATAAGTCCTTTCATATTTTCTTTGTGGGTTTTGTTCATTTTCTGGATAGTAACCATTTGATGTCCCCAAATTTTTAATTTGATGAAGTCCAACTTATCTATTTTTGTCTATTGGTGTGCTTTATTGTCATTTCTAAGAAGACGTTGCCTAACTCAAATCACTAGGATTTACTCATATTTTCTTAAGGGAATTTTATCATCTCAGTTGGTAAGGTTATATATATTCTCCATTTAATAGTGAATTTTAGATTGTGGTGAAGCAAAGTTTTCAGAATTATTCTTGCACATGGACAACCAGGTGTCTCCTAGCAGTGTTTTCTGTAAAGGCAATGCTTTTCCTCCAGAACTGTCTTTGCACTCTTCTTGAAAAAAAGGAATCCATTGATCATAAGACTGATTTCTAGACTCTCAATATTTAATAGATCTATATGTACCTACACCTTTCCCCCACCACACCTATTATGTTCATTGATTTGAAATTGGTTTACAACATTGTATTTTTTATGGGTTATAGACTCAAGCTTCCTCAAATGTATGTTCTCATGCCATTCCCTCTACTATAGGCCCAGTAAATCCACATCACACTCCATTGGCCTCCCCACTTCCCCATTCCCATCCCTCCAGAGTTCATGCTATCGCTGGTGCTGTGTGTGGGCCAAAAGACTCTCCCAGGTGTTTGCTGCTCTCTGGTGGGCTGCTGGGCCCTCCCTTTACCTGACTTTCCTCACAGGGGCAGACAGGTCTTATTCTTTGTTGATGGAGTCATAAATGACAACAGCTCCTTGAATTTTTCTTTCTGATAGGTTATTTTTAGTGTGCAGAAACAACAAAATTTGATATGTTGGTTTTGCCTCATGCAACTTTATGAAATTCATTAATTTTTAATTAAGTGAATTTAATTTAAAAATTTTAATTAAATAATTTAATTTAAATTCATGAACTTTTAATAAATTAAGCATTTTTTCTATGAATAAAAATCATGTTATCTAAATTTTAGGACAGCTTTTATTTCCCCTTCTAACTTTGATCACCTTGCAGTTTTTCTTGCCTCATAGTTCTGGTTGTGACTTGTAATAACACATTGAATAAAAGTGGCAGAGAGAGAATTCTCTTATTGTTCCTCTTAAAAGAAGTTTCAGTTTTTCACATTGACTGTGTCCTGTCATATGACCTTAATTATTCCACTTCATTGAGAGTGTTTAATCAAGTAGATGTTGAGCTATATCAAGTACTTTTTCTGCACCTAAAGCAGTGAACATATGGTTTTTATACATCCATTTGTTGATGCAATATAATGTGTTGACTTATTTGCAGATGTTGAGCCATACTTCATTCCTGCAATAAATCCCAGTTGATCATCCTTTTTTTAATGTAATTTGTTGGCATTTTCTTCTTGGATATTTGCATCTTTGTGGATTGATGTACTAAGTTTTATTAGGTCTCTCTAGATCGTTTATCTTTAACTTGTGAATTTTCTGATTGACAAATATTTCAAAAATTGAAAGTATCTTAAAAAGAATAGTTAAATTTTTTATATCAAAGACTATATAAATAAATTTATGTATGTAAAAAAGTGTGTGTGCTTATATATTTGCATGTGTGTATACATATATATATATATTTAATGTTCAGTATAAACTTTCACATTGATCCTTTTTAAGTATTATAGAATAAATATCTCATTGTTTGTGAAATGAGTACTCACTAATTTCCTGTGTTCTTCTCTTTTATCCTTTCCATTCTTTCCTATCAATCAGTCAGAATGACTTTGATACATATATGCAATTAGGAAACACCTTTGCTCAAAATTTAATTATGACTTGTCATCACATTTGGAATTAATCCAGATACGTTGGATGATGGGAATATATATGTTCATTTCCTTAGAAAATTATATGACTTTGTCTCATGTATCACTTTCCCAGATTTAAAACTGTACTACAAAACTACTGTGAAAAAATAGTAGGATATTGTAATAAAAATAGAGAAACCAAAAAAACGGCATGGAATCGAGAGTTCAGCAATAAATTTATACTTACTTCAGCATTGAATCTATTATGATGGAGCCATGAGCACACAATGAAAAATGGAGAGTCTCTTCAATAAATGGTATAGGTGAAACTATATGGTCAAACTCAAGACAATGAATCTAGTACACTATCACACCACCATGCAGGAAAATGAGCATAAAATGGACTAACAAGTGAGATACAAACCTGAAACCTTATCTAAAGAGAAGAAAAAGTAGACGAAGCACTGCACTACATTAGATTCAGTGATGCCTTTGGGAATTAAAATGAAAAACAAGGGAAAATAACCAAAAATAAACAAATGGATGCTATCAAACTAAATAGTTTCTGCATAGGTAAAGACATAATTGTTAAAATGAAAAGATACCCCATTAATTGGGGAAAATAATTGTCCATAATACAACTGACAAGCTGCTAAAATCCAAGACCTACAAAGAACATACACAAATCAATAGATGAAATGCCAATAGACCAATCAAAACATGGGTATTAAAGCAAAATAGGAACATCTCTAAAGAGACAATACAGATGCTCAACAAATGTACAAAAATGTTAATTAAAACGACAATGACATACTACCTCCTACTTGGAAGAATAACCCATATTAAATCATCAGAAAGCATAAGCTATGGCAATGATGTGGAGGGAAGAAACTGTTTACATCACTGGTGGGGCTGTAACGTGGTGCAGATGATGGAACATAGTATGGAGGTTTCTCAAAATATCAAAATGCATCCATAAAACCCAGTGATTCCTCTCCTATGTAACAACATGACAAATAAAACAGAAAAGGGGGCCTTCTCTGGGGTGCAGAGGGTTGAGCGCAGCACTGAGAAGCTGTCCGCAGCCTCAGAAGCACAGGTTCGATTCCTGGCCACCCAGGTCACTACCCACATGGTGCGGCAGACCTCTCCTGTCTCGCCTGCTGCTCCCCTCAGCAGTGTTTTTGGTCGGTCTGCCTATTCTGCTCCCTCCTCTGTCTCTGGTGAACCCTCTCACTCTCCTGCGCCTCTTGCCTGTACCCCAGTTTTTTGTATATATAAAAAATAAATCTGTAAAAAAATTGTGATACTCACAAAAGGTCATTAATGACTTTTTTTCAATGCAGCAAGCAAGTCTGTACTTTACATTGTTTCAAAGTCCAATCTGACAGTCACTCTGATTGCCATCTTATGAGCAATATTATCAGGTTGATCCCAAACAGGCTAACACCCACCACTGGGATGCCATGTTATATCACCTCACATGTGCCATCGGGTCCACCATGGATTATAGGGCTTTGGTTTTGGATGACCTAAAATTGAGGATTGATTTCAGAATATTTTTAACTACAAGTCTGAGAGATAAAAAATGAGATTATGGAAATGCACAAAACTGAAAGAGGCATTGTGTTGTGGATAACAGATTACACATAAAATTCATTGAAGTCTCTCAGATCTCATAGCAAGAAGCATTTTTGTCTACTAGAGATTGCAAATTGACATTGTTGTTTGATTTTTAGGTGGAAAATGGATACAAATTTGTTACATAAAAACATTTCTGAGAAGAAAAATTTAATACAACTTTAGAATGTAGCCCCTCAAACAGTTAGTCATTGATTCTAAAAAGGCAGACTTCAAGACTGCAGGAAGGGGATCAACATGGTGGTGAGGAAATGCGGCGAGTAAGATCTCCCATTAAAAAAAAGCTAATAGGAAGGAAAAGTGGCCACTAGGAGAGATAAACACTAGGAGAGATAAACGGGCGACTCCAGCAAACTACCTGAAGAAAAAAGTTGCCATAATATAGGACTAGAAGGGAGGAAAGCTCAGAACCCTGCTACCCTCCCCCACCCACAAAGTCGGCACTCTCCGACCAACAGAAAGGAGGAAAAAGCAAAAAAACTAAAACAACCAACAAGAACAAACTACACATCAAGCGGGACTGTGAGTGGAAAGGAACTATTTCAGCCACCACACCCCGTGAACTGGAGCTGTGGAGAACCCTGTGGGATTTGCCACGGAGGTGAGCGAACGGCTCCAGGCACCATCAGAGAAAAACAAAGACTCCTGGAGACCTACAAAAAGCCCCAGGCCAGCCAGTAAGCTTGTGCAGGAAAAACGGTGCACTTGAAAATGATATGCAGATCGCAGCTGCTCAGGTCCCCGCACCTGTGACCTAGGCTTGCAGGGAGACACACGGGGGCCCTCACTGAGGTGAATGTCCCTCACTGAGTAATCAGAAACCAGGCGCTTGGACACGAGAGCCGGGTGCAAAAGGCGCCATTTCTGTGGACACTGAACTGGGCTACATCCTGCGTCCTGGACCTGAGGGCTTTGAAACTGAGACCCGGAGCATGAAATTCGGGGCGTGGGATCCCCATGACAGTGGGGCACAAGGCAGACACAGCACTCCAAAGCCGTTGAGGTTTTCACCACCAATCCCACTCTGTTTCCCTGTCCCATGGGGTAAAAAAAACAGCTCCCCAAGGACACTAGGAGAGATCTCTGGTACCACATAGTGACCAGAAAAAAAAATCACTAACATCCCATAGATTAGGGACCTTTCTTCAGGAAAGACTGCTTGAAACCGGCAGAAGGCTCCTGGAGGAGCCAGAGGTGAGCTGGGAAGTTCACCCAGGCCAGACCTCTTTTGGCCAGCAGTCCGAACCAAGACGGGGAGTGGGCACCCAGGGCCAGAGCAGACCAGGCGTGCAGAAGAGTGTGCCTGTCTCCAAAGTGTCATTTTAGAACAGGAACCTTTCTTAAAAAAGACTGCTTGAATCTGGCAGAAGGCTCCCTGTGGAGCCAGAGGGAGAAGATTCCCTGCGTATTCAGAGGTAAGCTGGGGCCCCCACAAGCCTGGTCCCACCTGGCAGGAAGTCGGAGCTCAGAGGATGATCCAGAGATTTGGAACCCAGAGTGCAATCCAGCCGCCCAACTGCAGGGAAGTATGTGGGACTTCAAGACGCACCTTTGTAACAACACAGAAGGAGGAGAGACTCTGTGGCAGTGACCATTACCATACTCAAAATACCACTGCCTCACTAGACTTCTGGCATAACAGTTTTTGACCCATTTGGATGGCCAGTTTCTAAAACTCCTGAAAGAACACACCAGAAAGATGCCAGCCAGTACCAGTGGCACAGTGTCCCAACGCATAAGGCAAATTAGAAGACAGGCAGCAGGGAAAAGAAAAACTACAAGCAAAGTAGTAACACCTCAGAAAAAAGACACACCACACAAAATAACCCACCCACCAGCTTGCACCTACAGTGACTTTAAGAACTTCTGAGACTTCCAGAAAGAGAATTTAAAATTGCCATGATTATAAAAACTGATGGAAGTCATTAAGGAAAACAACTCAGAAGAATGAATTTGAGTCCTAAAGTAGGGAAATGAAGGAACTGCAGGAGATCAAAGGATTAGCAGAAGAGCTAAAGAATGCTGGGAAAAGCAGTGATAACAGAATAGAGGAACTAGAAGAACGAATAAGCACTCTCGAAGACACAGAAATATTAAAACCAAAACAGAAAAGGAAAGAGAAGTACAAATGAAAAAGACTGAAGACAGACTTTGGGAACTATCTGACTCCATGAGGAAAGGAAATATAAGAGTTACAGGAATCCCAGAAGGAGAGGAAAGAGACCTAGGAACAGAGAAAATATTCAAGGAAATAATTGAAGAGAACTTCCCAAACATGAAGAAGGAGCTGAAAATTGATATGCAAGAAGCAAGAAGAACACCAAACTTCCATGACGAAAGGAAAAATACAGCAAGACACATAATAGTAAAGCTCCCAAGATTGCAAGACAAGGGAAAAATAATGAAGCTGACAAGAGAGAAGAAACAGATAACATAGAAAGGAAAACCAATCAGATGACATCAGACTTCTCTGAAGAAACACTACGGGCAAGGAGAGAGTGGAGGGACATAGTCAAAGACTTCAAGACAACAGATGCCAACCAAGAATACTCTATCCTGCAAAGATTTCCTTCCTCTATGAAGAAAGACTAAGGACCTTCCAAGATAAACAGAAACTCTGGAATCATTACGACTAAACCCCCACCAAAAAATACTACAAGGAGTCCTAAAGGCAGAATCTCAGATGGAAGAATAACAATGAAAGAAGGCAAAAAAAAAAAGTTATTAAAAGAATAAATAAATAAAATCAAAGGAAAGACAAACACAATGGCAAATACAGATACTAACATATCAATATTACCTTTAAATGCAAATGGACTAAACTCTTCAATAAAAAGACACAGAGTCACAGTCTGGATTAAGAAACAAAACCCAACCTGTTGCTGTCTCCAGGAAACACATTTAGCTACAAAAGATAAAAATAGACTCGAAGTTAAAGGATGGAAAACAATCCTACCAGCAAATAGAAAAGAAAGCAGGAACAGCTATACTTATATCAGATAAAAGAGATTTCAAACTCAAAAAGGTAAAAAGAGACCCCAAAAGTCACTCTGGTGGTAGTTACTCTTATTTCAGTGTTTGGTTTTTAGAGTCTTGCCAAGGTCATTCTGAGGGATCCATTTATACAGTTGAGTGTTTGCCTCTAAGGTATCTGGCCTCTTGCCATCAAATCTCCATAGAACCTGTTAGAGAAAGAAAAGGTCTTATGGCATTAGTCAAATTTCATCGTTAAAGCATGCTTGAATTCTACAGAACTAAAGGAATAATCTAGTTAGGTACATTTCTCAGAGAATAGATAATGAGGACTGGGGGTGTCAAATATGTGTGCTTTTATATCTACAATGACATCAAGAGAAATTTGTGTATTTCTTCTGTGTTGATTCAAATATGATGTAATCATGATATTTCACACTTTGCCTATATGAATAATTGTCTATAGTAGACAAATGAAATTTTCAATGACCAATTCAAATTTTTAGAAATTTTTATTCAGATAATTTTAGGGCAGAAAGAATAGAACATTGCAATAAATTTCAGATTTAATTGTTTTATGTATTTATTATATACATGTTATTATCCAATGTGGCATTACAGTCTTTCTTTCTTCAACGTGTGACAGAATGGAATTTATATATATCTACTTGTTCCATAAGTTATTTTCAGCACTTCATATCTTTTCGTTTGCAAATGTTTATCTACTCAACAGTTCTAGAGAAATAAATAATTCTGTATATTGATATTTTTTAATAATATAAATTTTCTCTGCTAGAAATTGCAGTTACTTATTTTTTGATATTAATTCTAAGCACACTTGGAAGAACAATTTAAGAGGTAATTTTTTACTCTAACCTAGAGTGTTATTTCTGCATTCAGCTTGGAAATTCTTAAATGGAGAAAAGAGCAGTCTGCTGGCTATAAACAACAGCAGAGATGATGAAATGAACCAAAATTGTGATATATCAAATTTTATTCTACTGGTTGTTAATACATCAGTGAGGCTACACAAGGCATCAACAGCATTGATTACCATGAGACCTACGACATAGGATTTCCATGTCCAGTAACAATGATTCTGATTTTGGAATTCTCCAACAAAACTTATAATCTGGAGTATAATTTTCACGTGTTTTACTTAGTTTTGCTATGTGATGTTAAAACAACTCAGATTCCAGCAAAAATTTTGCTCAGGTGATAAGTAGAAACTGTTCCAGTTAGAAAACTAACAAGTACTCCTCAAAGACAGGGAGAATGAGGTTTGTTCTATAAAATGGGGAGCAATTATTTGTATGTCTCATCAATAGAGGTGCATATGATATTTTTTCTAACTCAGGTGATTTCAGGTTCACTCCTTGTAATCCTCTCTTTTCTTACTCATATCGTAGTCATTGTGTTTGGCTCAGGTACATGGAAACAGCTCGGTAAATCCTGGCCATTCTTTATCTGAATAGTAAGCTGAACAGTAAACTGAACTCACCAGGCTAGTTCCAAAAGTTTTAGAGGAGAGAGGCGTGGATTACTGACAAGCCAATATTGCATGATACCTTCAAACTTTATCACTTTCTGCTTAAGGTTACAGTTAACATTTATCCTTTGATGACATCTGTACTGTGGCATGTACTATGCCCTCAGCATTCTTGCATGGAAAAGGGAAGAAAGGAAAGAGCAGAATTTTGTTTCAGATACTTCCCCAAATACCATTATAATAGCTAATCTACACTTTGTGCCCCTTAACTATATTTAATTTCAATTACAAAGTTAATGCCAGGTGATTATCATAAAAAATACCCTTCTAACCCTTTAATCCTTGCCATGTATATTTTGGTTTGAGCTTATGGGGGAGATAAAGCAGAACCATCTTTATAATTTGGCATGCATGCATAAATCCACATCTACTGCAGAGTTAATGGTTACATTTAGTTGTTGTCCACTTTGAAGATACTTTATTTAACCTTTTGTGGTATCTGCCTATGCAATCGCATTTGCTCTTTCTTCTGACATGTTACTGACCATTGAGCCCAGAGTAAAATCACAATACCATTTCCTCCAGAGCTCTGTGCAAACTCTTCCACTTCCTGTGAAGGAAAATTTGCTCCATCACAAAAGAGCAACAGCACAATAAACAGTACTAACAGGATTGTTTAAAACTAAAAGGAGACCATCAGGATTAGGAAGTACTAGAATAGTGGCTTTTCCAAGAAGTGGCAAAATACAATTACACAACATTTACTTTTACTGATGATATATCAGGATCACTTTTGGTGCACTTTTTGGGAATTTTGTTTCTGTACAAACACATTTTGTTGTTGGAATAGCTGATTGCCTTTGGATGTCAACAGTGTCATCTCTAATAGCACCTCAGTACATTCATGAGCATAACTGATTACTCAGCCTAAGTCAATATAGAATTAAACTTGTAGTAGCTTACTCTTTAAAGCTGCAAATGCAACAGAGGCAAAATATACTTTATTACTTGAGCTCCACATAGATTAGGAAATGGAAGAACTTTCCCTGGTAAGTCTAGTTTCTACAATTGGGGAAACTTATTCCCTGGAATTAGTTTTCCCTATTAAGCCACTAAGTTCCTGAAAATATGGCTTAATTTATTTTACCCACTACTGAATTTGCTTCATGTTAGAATTTTAATAACATTTTTCTAAGAATGCATGATAACTGCAAATCATAACTGGATGATTTTTACAATGAATGAAAAAGAAGTGGTGATCCTTAATTTTGTTCACTGTATCTTTGATGAGAAGCAGTTTTCAAACATCTAATAAAAATTTGTAACTGTACTCCTCAGCAAGATTTTAAGACTTTTATGAGATAATTTGTATGTAGTTGTGCAAACAATGTGTAATCATCGTAAAATTAAAATTATAGGTCATATTTTGCAATAGTGCCTCTCTCTTTATTGTTAAAACACTTCTTCAGAGTATTTATGGGAAAATAGATGAATTTTTACACAAGTAAATTGAGAAAAATATCAGAGGAAACAATCTCCAATGCTCCATATAATTCTTTGTTAAAAATATGTAACTTCTCATTCTAGTGTCTGCTTTGATCAGGGTAGGTAAAAAATTTCTAATGCATTTTCTAAATAATAAATAAGAGTGTATCATATAATATGTAGGATAAAAAGGTATAACAGGAGGATTTTTCAGTCAGTGAAACTATTTTGTATTTTATAATAAAGGTGAATACATGTTATTACAATTTGTCAAAACCCGTAGAACGCATAACACTATTACACTGGAGTGTGAAGTTTGAATGATGTAGGATCATCAACTGCAACAAATATACCACTCTTCTTAGAAGTGCTGATAAGAGGGAATTTTATGCATGCATGTATGCAGGAGTTATTTGCAAAATCAACAGTAAATGTTTCTGTCGACCTAAAAATTCTGTGTAAAATAACATACATTACAGATAGATAAGCAAGAATGGATATGAATTTACATTGATTCTTTCTGTTTAATTTGTGTTTCCTGAATCCCTAAGGTGTCTTGCAATAATCAGGAAACACAGGCTTCCAAATTATCCTGTAATTTTAACCTTTCCATGATAGTTTTGAGATTGAGTGATCATTCTTATTAACAATCATCACTTCACTCATAATGGACAAATCCCTCTGACCATATAATTATAAAACATTCCCTTCCAAGATACTAGAAGGTAAGACATAACTCTACCGCCAAAAACATGACATACCTAGTACTTCATTATAAAACTCATTCCACTTCCTGTAATTTATTCCTTGGAACCAAAAGTCAAAGTAGAGCACATATATCATAATTTTCACTTACCATGAATGTCATTTGATCACTTAATTCTGACAAAACAACAGGTACATAGGAAGGTGGGATTGGAATTTTTCCAACATGCTTTTCAAATTCATATCCAGGTGTGAGGCGTAGAGTGTACACAAAAGGTACTTTAAGTAGCTCTGCCAGCAGCTCACCACAGGGTCCCACGGAATCTGCAAGAATGAGATCAAGTCTTGATTCTTGGAGTTTTTTCATGTTTCTTGTGCTTGACTGCACCTTCACAGAGCTTTTCAGAAATAGGCAAAAGTTTCCAAACCAATTCTTGCATTTTTGAAAAGTGTGACCAAAAGATGTCTTTAGGGAACTCATATGTCCATTCACTCACTATTTGCTTGAAAGCACTTTTAAAATCATTTTGAGAGACAATGTAGGAAAAACTTCAAATTTAATGGCAGATGGTTCACTGGGATCAGTAAGAATGGAAGCTCTAGATGTCAGAACAACCACTTCATAGCCTCTCTCAACAAGTTCATCCAGAATTGTCTTCATGTTGATCCAGTGGCTAGGGTCGTGGGCCACACCAGCACCTTTCCACAACTCCCAAAGCTAAAGTAACAACCCAGTTGAAGCAGCAGAAGATCTGAAGTCCATTTCACAGACATCTTGGTGAAATCTGAAACTCCTTTTAAAATTGTTTTTCTTTTCTGGCATTGCTCATGGTTATATCTTGGAGAAATCAATCAGGAAGTTAAACTATGACTGGCACACTTCAAAGTAAATTATTGTTTACAATCAAAATATTTGTGTTACATGTGGAGAAAGCAAAAGTATATATGACCTTGTTTGTATACAAATAGGTTTAATATCTTTCTGAAGATTAGTAGTGTTATCACCAGGTAAGAATTAATGTTAGAATGAATATAGAAGAATTAATTATAGAATTAATAATTAATTACAGAATTATAGAATTGGAAGAAAGTCAAGAACAGTGGAAAGGGTAAAAAGATGCAGTTTGCCATCTGCTGATAGAAGAATAAAAAGAAAACACTTGTGCAGCTGAGTGCAAATTACTTGGAATAAGATATTGTTTGTTTTTATTTATTTTTTTATTTTTTTTTTTTGATAGAGGCATGCTTTATTTATTTGTTTGCTGGTTTGCTTGTTTGTTTTGTTTATACATGCACTGGGTACAGTCAGAAGCGCGGGAGGGTGAGAGAATTCACCAGAGCCAGAGCGGGGAGCAGAGCAGACAGAAGGACCGAAGTACACTGCTGAGGGGAGCAGCGGGCGGCAGGAGAGGTCTGCGCGCCATGTGGGACCCTCCTCCAGTGGCCGGGGAGCAGCCGGGGATTGAACCGGCGCCGCAGAGGCCGCAGGCAGCTTCGCAACCCAGCGCTCAACCGCTGCGCCACCGGGGAGGCCCTAGATATTGTTTGTTTTTAATAAAAGTTTTCTTAATATTTCACTCACATTCTATTCTCTTGCTGCATTTAAAATGTAGAATTCAGTTTTTATAGTGTATTTATAGAAATTTGCACCTTCCATGATATCAAATTCATAGCATTTTACCTTCATCAACAGAAACCTTTACACTTTTGCTGGATCTTCCTAAATTCTCTCTCACCCACGTTCTATCCAAGAATATAGCTAGTTTTATTCTCTACAGATTTTCCTTATCTGAACAATTTCTGCAAAGGGAATCATGCAATATATGTTCTTTTGACATGCAAAGCTATTGGCTTAGATGGTATGCAGTGTTGCAACACACGAATGAATGAGTAATGAACAGTGAATGAATGAACAAATAAATAAATGAATAAGTAAAATAGGTGTCATGGATTTCAAATGAGTGTTTATATTTTATTTGATTCTTCTTAGATAGGTGCTTTCACATTGGAATATAGTCCTCAATAAATGTTTATAAAAATGTAAGATAGGATTATTCCACATGAAATAATGGCAATAAGCTTTTATTAATTTATTTAAATTAACTTATTTGTCTTTATTATTAAGCTGTAATAGTGCTTTATATATTATAGATATTAGATAAGACTGAAATATTTTCTATTTTGTGATAGTATCCTTTTGAGGTACAAAGTTTTTTTTTTTACGAATTATTTGTTAAATGTAAGAATACTTTCATTGGAGCCTATGAAAGTAACTATTTAAGTGCTCATTTTATCACTAAACTATTCTAATTGTATAGTACAGTATTTGCCTTAGACTGCACATTTATATCACTCCAGAGCATAGATGGTTGAAACCTTGGTCCTAATATGATGGTATTAGGAGGTGGGTCCTCTGCTAGGTGATAGGTTATGGACTGGAGTCCTTGTGAATGGGATTATTGCCCTTACAGAAAAAGACTTCAGAGATTTCACTTGTCCCTTCTACCACATGAGGATATAGCAAAATGAGTGTTTATTTTAATTAATCTTTTTTATTTTCTTATATTGTTTTTTATTTTTGTACAATATTTGATATCTCCGCTCATGTGTGGTCCCTAAGAAGTCTCCCACAATCACATCACACATATATTTAAAAATATTTATTTTTTTTTAAATTATTTATTTATATATATTTTACATCATTGTTCATTTTTGTGCAATGTAATCTTTCTCCTCTCAGGTGTAGTCCCTATAGAATTCCCACCACTAATTCACGCGTTCACCATCACCGTAGTCCCTTGTGCTCTTTCCCCCCCTGTTTTGATCCCTTTCCCTCTCCTACAGAATGTCTCTGACTTATAGTTGCCTGTTAACTTTATTAATTTATTTTCATTTTTTTCCTGGTCCCTTATTTGGTTCCCCTATGATCCTCCTGTAAGTGAAACCACCCGATATTTATCTTTTTCCTTCTGATTTATTTCACTGAGTGTAATCCCTTCAGCTCCATCCATTTTGCTGCGAATGGCATGAGTTTATCTTTTCAATAATTTTATTTTCTATATTTTACATCATTTTTCATTTTTGTACAATGTAACTCATGCATTTTTATATTTCTTTAGTCTTCTCCAGCTATTTTCTCTTTGGAATGACTTATCTCTAATTCTCAATTGGGTAATAAATTTCTCAAAAACAATTTTGGTCTGAGACATGAAATTAGAAGAAAAAAATCGAACATAACAAGAAAAAGGGACACTTAACCCTCAATTCCTTTCAGGAATAAACTAGAGAAACCTGTATGAGACATACTAACTTCAGGACTGAGAAGCAACTATTCTCTTTTGTTCTTTCTGGTTTTGACAAACTTCTGGTAACAAAACAGACAACATTTTGTGATAACATACACAGCAGTTGCCACACAGGCCAGCAGGAACCCGATCACATCCAAGGAGTGGTACTGGACCCAGGTGAGGTCATGGGAGGCTGGCCGCAGGTGCTTGGCTCCCTTATTACGCATGACAAACTCAATCCAGAAAACAGCTCTATCCAGAGGCTTCATTGGCTGATCATGCTGTATCCTTGATAGTTTCATAACATTTTCCTTATACCTAGAGAGAAACACAAATTTATAGATATTGGAAAGAAGCTAATTTGCCTAAGATATCATTTCTTAAAAGTTTTTGAAATCCACACATATGAGTCAAAATAAATGTCATTGCAATGAAGTATTTGTTTTATTGGGTCTTCACAGAAGAGCTTCACTTTAAAATTAGAATATTCAGAATGAGAACTATTTCCAAAAGGGAAAATATCATATAAGGAGGCATAATTAAATCTTTTTACCAAGAAAAACATACACAAATATGTCGAAACAAACTTTTAGATTGATCCTTATTAAGCATTTCTAGAATTATCATGTGTGAAATGACTCTTCACTGATTCCCTGTGTTGCTCTCTTTTCTCCCTCTATTGTTATTTCCCATAATGCCATCAGAATGGCTTTGAAATAAATGTGCAGTGAGGACACACCCCTGCTCAAAATTTCCAACTGTTTCCTATCGCGTTTAGAATTAAATTCAGATATGGTGTTTGGACTATGTGCCTCTACATGTTCAATACTTTGGCAACATCTTGTATTATCTTGCATGTAGTTGTCCAGTTTCCCCAACACCACTTATTGAAGAGGATTTCCTTGTTCTGGGGTATAGTTTTGACTCTTTTGTCCTAGTTTCACTTGCATATATATGTGAGTTTATTTCTGGTCATTCAAATCTGTTCTATTGGTCTGTGTGTTTTCTTCCCGTACCAGGCTGTATTAATTGTGCCTCTGCTCAGGCAGGGAGATGGAGGGAGAGGCATAGAGTAGAGAAAAGGTGGGGAAGAGAGCACAGCATGGTAGAGGATTGTAAGCGGTAGGAAAACAATAGTGGTCACCCCTGAGGGAAGAAATCCTATATTGTGAAAAAATAAACAAGATTGCTTAAAGCACAACAAAAAATACATTTAAAAAAACTAAATGTCTACTTGAAAAATATTTGATCTCTGGTGGTAATATACTGATAGTTTCATAATTATTACATAAAAATGTGAAACTCGTATTTATAGGTGACAAAAGAACCTATGTACAAATACTGTCCATTAAAAAATTGTGATACTCACGAAGGGTCGTTAATGACTTTCTTCAAAGCATTGAGCAAGTCTGTGCTTGACAGTTTGTCAAAGTCCACTCTGACAGCTGCCCCCTTTGCCATCATATGAGCAATATTATCAGGTTGATCTGCAAACAGGGGAATGCCCACCATCGGGACACCATGGTAGATCGCCTCATAGATGCCATTGGTTCCACCATGGGTAATGAAGGCTTTGGTTTTAGGATGACCTAAAATTGAGCATAGATTTCATAATATTATTAACTACAAGTCTGAGAGATAAAGTGAGATTATGGTAATATATGGCACTGAAAGATTCATGATAGTGTAGATAACAGATTACATATAAAATTCATGAAGGTTTTCAGATCTCAGAGCAAGAAGCATTTTTACCTTTCAGAGAAGTAAATTAGCAATGTTGATGATTTGTGGGTGAACAAATTTGGCATTGAACACATTCATAAGAACAACGTGGATTGAAAAAATAGCCTGTGAGAAATAAAGAACTTAAGATGACATATTAGGACATAGTCCATGAAACAAAGAGTGAAATCACTAGTTCAAATATGCAGACATCAAGTTTGCAGGAAGTTTGACACTGGTGACACTGGAGTCATCAGAAGAAAAGATGACAATGAGATATTTTAATGCTCTGGTTATTTTCCCATAAAAATTAGAGAATTTTTAAAATCTAATTTCCTTTAGAGTCACTGGTAATAAAAGAGGTACTATTGTTTTTCATTTTCACTGAATACTGGTATGGAAAGGAAAAAGTAGAAATAAGGTGGGAGAACTAGAGGGCAGATAATCCAGGTGAAAAACATCCTGGTTTCCAGTGGCAATGAGGGGAGGGAGGAAGGCAGGGGTACAAAAGGAAGGGGGAGTGTTGGTGGAGGTGAGTGAAGCATGTGCACATATGCAGGTGTGAGAATCGATCCTGCAAATAGTATGACGTGTAAACAGCTGACAAATTACTAAAATTTGAGCAAAAAAATGAATAATCCACATAGTTTTTATAAAATTTTCTATGAAAATCACACTTGAAATAAAGATATTTTGATTCTGGCCATAAGAAATGAATATGTTTGACCTCCCCTGGTGGCGCAGTGTTTGAGTGCTGGGCTGGGAAGGGGATTTGATCCCCAGCTGCTGGGCGGGCGAGGGTCCCACATGGTGTGACAGACCTCTCCTGCCTAGCCTGCTGCTCCCCTCAGCAGTGTATTTCTTGGTCAGTTTGCCTGTTCTGTTCCCCGCTCTGGCTCTGGTGAATTCTCTCACCCTACCGCGCTTCTGACTGTACCCAGTGCTTCTATAAATAAATAAATCTTTAAAAAAAATAGAAATGAATATGTTTATCATAAATTTCCAACCGTTAGGTCTTATTTTTTCCATATAAGACTGCAATATAAAAATAAAGTACTTAAATTTTATATTCATATTATGCAATAACAATGTTCCATATATTTCTTTCCATGTGAAATAGCACTCTGGTTGTAGTTACCCTTATTTCAGTGTTTGCTTTCAGAGTCTTACCAAGAAGGTCATTCTGAGGGATCCACTTATATAGTCGCGTATTTGCCCCTAAGGTATCTGGCCTCTTGCCATCAAATCTCCATAGAACCTGTTAAGGTAAAGAAAATATCTTACTTCAATAGTCAGATTACAACATTAGAGCATGATTGAATTCTGCAGAAGTTAAGGGATAATCTAGTTAGGTGCATTTCTCAAGGTATGCAATAGGAGAAGAAGCATTAAATATGAGTATACTATTAAAACTGGAATAATAGATAAACCACATTGGCGTTAATATTCATTCAGGAATGGATACAATCATGATGTTTCAACATTGTGGTGTCTGTATTAGACAAATATTTGTCTATATTGGACCAATTCAAGTATTTTAGAGATATTTAGTCAGTATAATTTTAGGGCAGAAAGAGCAGGACATTGCTACAATCTTCACACTTACTTGTTTTTATCTATTTATTATATAATTGTCATCTTCCAGTGTGGCATTTCAGTATTTCTTTCTTCTGTGTGTCACAGAATGAAGTTTACTTATGTCTACTTGTTCCATAAGTTATTTTATGGCACTTTACATCTTTTTATATGCAAAAGGCTAATTTATCCACTCTACTTATTCAGAGAACTAAATAATTCTGTGGATTACAAATTTTCTCTGGTAGAAAATACAGTAACTTATTTTTGGTACTGATAATAAGAAAAATTTCAAGAGGTAATATTTCACTTTAACCTAGAGTGTTATTTCTGCTTTCAGTTTGGAAATTCTTAAATGGAGAAAAGAGGAGCCTGCTGGCTATATTAAATAACAGCAGAGATGGTGAAATAAACCAAAATTGTGATATATTAAATTTTATTTTACTAGTTGTTAATATATCAGTGAGGACTGCAAGGCATTAATAACATTGATTAACATGAGACCTATAACCCAGGATTTCCACCTCTATTAACAGTGATTCTGATTTTGGAATTCCCCAGCCAAACTCTTAACTTGCATTATACTTTACAAGTGTTTTACATAGTTTTGCTATGCATCTTTAAAGCAACTTCAGATTCTGGCAAAAATTTAGCTCAGGCGCTAAGTAGAAGCTGTTCCAGTAGAAAACTAACAATACTCCACAAAGGCACAGAGAATGAGGTGTGTTCTATAAAATGGAAAGGAAATTATTTGTATTCTCACGAGTAGAGGTGCAATTTTTCTAGCCCAGGTAATGTAGGGTTCACCTTATAATATCCTCTTCTTCATATTCTTAGTCACTGTGTCTGCCTAGAATATACGTGGAAATAGCTTGTGAAGCCTGGCCATTGTTCATCTGAATAGTACCATGACCAGTACCCCAAACAGGCTAGTTCCAAAAGTTTTAGGGGAAAGATGCCTGAATTACTGAGAAGCCCAAATTGCATGATGCCTTCAAACTCTATCGCTTTTCTGCTTAAGGTTGCAGTTAAAGTTTAATCCTTTCTGATAACATCGGTTATATACCCTGCACTCAGAATTCTTGCAAAAGTAACAAATGACAGTGTAGAATTTCTGTTTCCAATATCTTCACACAATACCATTATAATAGCAAATCTTCACTCTGTGCCTCTTACCTACATTTAATTTCAATCCTAACAGTAATGCCACATGAAACATACTTCTCACTGTGTTAACACCTGCCATATATATTTTGGTTTGAGCTAATGTCAGCGAGAAAGCAGAGTTATCTTCATAATTTACCATTCATGCATAAATCCACATCCACTGCAGAGTTAATGGTCACATTTAGTTGTCCAATATTAAGATACTTTATCTAACCTTTTGTGGAATCTGGGCCAGGGCCGATGCAATTGCATTCGCTCTATCTTCTGGCATGTTACTGACCATTGAGCCCAGAGTAAACACCACAATACCATTTTCTCCAGAGCTCTGTGCAAACTCTTCCATTTCCTGTGAAGGAAAAATTTGCTGCATCACAAAAGAGCAACAGCACAGCAACCGTACTAGAAGGATTGCTCAAATAGCTAAGGAGAGACCATCATGGATTTTAGGAATTACTAGAACAGTGCCTTTTACAAAAAGTGGCAAAGTATAAATAACATAACATTTACTTTTTGATAATATCTAAGATTTTAGTTTAGTGGTGTAAGTATATTCCCATGGTTGTACAATCTGCAGACATTTTTCCTCTTGCAAAACTGAAATTCTCTAGGCATTACATAATAGATCTCCCTTTGACCCTTTACCAGCCACTGGTAACCATCACTGTACTCTTTTTCTATGGATTTACTTCCTCTAGAGTTCATATAATTGGAATCATTTAAGTAATTGTCATATTGTAAATGGCCCATTTCACTCAGCATTGTATGCTCAAAGTTCATAGAATCTTGTGTGTGAACAGCATTATGTTTGTTGACTCAGGACTTTGTATACTTGGGTTGTTTCCACTGACTGCTGTGAATAGAGTTGCTATGAAGATGGATGCGCAGCAACCTCATTGAGATCTTGCTTTGAATTAAGTATACCAAAAGTGGCATTGATATATACGAAAAAGTGGCATTGCTGGGCCATATGGTAATTCTATTTTCAGTTTGGAGGAACTCTCACTTTTTGTTACTAGTATGAGTAATTTATGAGGGAAGGGCACAGCAGTGTAGAAGCTGTTAGACAATATAGACCCAGGCTCTTCATTCACATCATTAGAATAGCTAATGTAGATTCTGGAAAGAAGACATACAGCAAGGTATTAACTCTTTAATTCCTTATTATTATCAGTCAGTAATCACTTGTATTTATTCTAAATTCATTTCCTAAGGAATTAGTTTATTTGGCTTTTTGATTTTTTTTTTTTTATGGGACCCTTGCAGGCGGCCGGGGAATGAACCAGCTCTGCAGAGTTTGCTGACAACTTCACAATGCGGCGCTCAATCGCCTGCGCCACCAGGGGAGGCCCGGCTTTTTGATATTTTATTTCCCTATATGAGCAATAAGAATGTTAATTATATGCATGACTGTATATGTCTTTCTGTCCTATATCCCTTTAATCTTTACCATAAATTTTGTCATATTTTCCCCAATGCTGCACCACAATAATTTCTTTTTTTTTTTTTAAAGATTTATGTTTATTTATTTACACAAGAACCAGGGTACAGGCCAGATGCATGGGAGTGTGACAGGATTCACCAGAGGTAGAGAGGGAACAGAACAGGAAGACTGACGAAATACACTGCTGAGGGGAGCAGCGGGCGAGACAGAAGAGGTCTGCTTGTCATATGTGTTTCTCTGAGGCTGGTGGGATCGAACCAGCATTGCAGAGGCTGAGGACAGATTCACAGCACTGAGCTCAACCACCTTCGCCACCAGGGGGGCCCCAAATTGCATTCTTAAAGTCATACTGTGGTAGATGGTCCCTCCAGTGTTATGTAATACAAGCTCCATATACAGATTAACATTGACATGAACTGATCATACTGTGATATCCTTGTGAAAATAACTCATGCTCATTGTAAGAACATTTGGAAAAGCATGAAAAAAAGAAACAGAAAGAAAATACCAATATTTTACCCAGAAATAACCTCATTGCAAATGTTCAAGTTTTCATTCCAGTGTTTTGTTCTATTTGCATAACTAAATATTCATATATAATATATATTCAGAAAATTATAATCTCAAAGTATATTTCTTTCCATCCAAAAGGAAAATTGTCTTATTAGATTTCATGTGCATATCAGTCATTTAATGATTCCATAGTTCTTTAAATAGTATAGATCCATCTTTCTTTTACCATCATTTATTGTTTTCGCATTTTTGTTTCTGTATCTTCATTACTTTTTTCCTATGTAGTTTCACTTGTATATATTATTATGAAGTAAAAGATTATACACATTTTAAGAAACATGATACAATCTGCCAAATGTCTTTTTTTCTCATAAAGGAAATACAGTTATTATGAGAGTATCTAATAATTAATGAAAGCAAGTAATTTTTGAGCAATCTTTCTTTATGTAATAATCAGAAAATTTCACATCATTCTGAAGGGTTCAAGTAATTTTTTTGCAACTTAAAACAATAACTACTATTAATGATTATTTTGATCATAATACCTTGGTAAACAAAAAAATGAGTTCTCAGTGGATTCAACTTACCACAGCTCACTATCTAAGGCTCATATCTCAGGGAACAGAAAGGATTGTCCAACACCAAGTCCTTTCCTGAAAAGGGCCTATTTGCATATAGTAAAAGCTGTGGCTCAAGGTGAGGTTCTAATTGGACAAACATGCAGGAGCTGACTGAAATCCTCCTGACTGAAATCCTTCAGGTAAGCCAGCTGACACCAGCTGCATCCTCCCAAAACAGCATACATCTAACCATAAAGCTATCTTTGGAAGGAGCTTGTATACAAGTCTGGAAATGTTCATCTCCTATAGGAGACCCCTGTGTCAGATTTCAAGTCTTGGCTATATTATCTAATGTCTAAAAACCAAAATGAAAAGTCACAGAAAATGAAGCAACTGAGAAGTACTTTTTAAAAAATGACCAAACTCTGGACAGACATTAATAAAATGGACATAAGTGACTTATTGGATATAATTTGTCAAAATAATGCTCACATAATGCTACCCTGTTCATAAAAACAATGCATGAGCTACAGGAGAATTTCAAAAGACTTAGAAAATAGCACATAAGACCCAACAGAAGTCAAAGAATTAAGACATAATAGCTATGAGAATTTCAAAATGGTTCGAATCCAACTAGAGAATGTGCAAAAGGATCAAGAAATTCTAAGACAACACTGTGAGTGCCATACAATCAGATTATTAAAAAAAAAGGAATGAGACAGAGTGAAACAGTCTTGGGAACATGTGAAACACTGTCATTCAGACAAACATGCATAATGTGGCTCCCAGTAGGAGAGTAAAAAGAAGAAAATTTATTCAAAGAAAAAATGACTGAAAATTTGAGGCACAGAAGATACTGTGGCAGCTGAAACGTACCAGGTCTGTAAAGGAGAGTAAAAACATGGAGTTTAGAATGCTTTCAAACTCTTGTGCTGTTATCCACTTAAAATAGGGGAGACACAAACAAATGGAAAGATATCTGTGCTTGTGCATGGGAAAAATCAGCATTGTTCAAATGACTATATTTTACCAAAGGAACAGGTAGTTTAATACAATCACTATTAAGCTCTCAATGATGATTTTCACAGAAATAGAAAAAAAAATACCCAAATGTTTTTGGTCCATGAAAAACCACATTTGCCTAAAACACCTGAGAAAACAGAACAAAAATGAAGGTGCCATGTTTTATAATTTCAAACTATACTACGAACCAAGAATATATCAGTGGATTCAGGAAAACTGAATGATAATTGAATGATAATTGAATAAGAGAGGCACTCAAATCAACAGAAGCAATAGAGATCCTGAAATAAACTCACATGTATGGGCAATTAATACATAACAAAGGAATCAAGAGCAAGGTAGAAAATTTCTGTGTCCATTGGGTAAATACCTATGAGTGGAATTGCTGGATCATATGGAAGTTCCATCTTTAGTAGGTTGAGGAAAAGGGCACCTGCACCCCTATGTTTATAGCAGCACTATTTGCAATGGCTAAGATCTGGAAACAATCCAAATGCCCAAAATTGGTGACTGGATCAAGTGTGGTACATATATCCAATGGAATATTACTCAGCAATCAAAAAAAGACAAACTCACGCAATTTGCAGCAACATGGATGGAGCTGGAAGGGATCATGCTCAGAGAAATAAGTCGAAAGAAAAAGAAAAATACCAGATCATCTCACTCATAGCAGGAATTTAGAAAACCTAAATAAGGGGCCAAGAAAAAGCCTAATTATAATAAAGTAAAAATCCAAATCAACAAGCAACTCTAAATCAGAGACATAATATGGTGGGGGGGAAGAGGGTTTAGTGTCAAAATAAGGAGGATGGAATTCTACGTGGGTTTAACCAAGCTGAAAATGCATATATTGTGCAAAAATGAAAAATGATATAAAAATAATTAAAAAAAAAAGAGCAAGGGAGAAAGGAAATAACAAATGGTGTGGGAAACTGGACAGCAATATGCAGAAGAATGAATCCATGCCAATATCTTAAGCCATATACAAAATTTCATTCAAAATAGTAAATATATAAGAAATGAATACATAGAAAACATATTCAAAACATTTTCAATACATAGAAAACAAATTATAATCTCTTTGACATTGACCTCAGTGATGTCTTTATGGATTTGTCTCCTATAACAAAGCAATCAAAAAAGAATATTAACAAATGCAATATATTGTTCTAAAATCAGCTGCATGGCAAAGTGAAAAAGAAAATCATTATTATATTCAAGCTATTTGTAAGTTATATATCAGACAAGGGATTGATGTCCTAAACATAACTAACTCAAACAAAAAAAGGACACAACTTGATTAAAAAAGGACAGCAAATTGAGTGTCTCCTGTGTGGAAGAATCCTTACTGAATTTTGCAAAAAAAAAAAAACAAAAAACAAACAAACCATGAATGACACCTTTCTAAACTTAAGGAGGTCTCAATTTGAAGGAGGAGGTAACATATATTCGTACGTACATGTCAAGTAAGAGTAAGTTTAACAAAATAAAACTGCAATTACAGATGTTCTTTAATCAGCATTCATGAATGGGCTGGAGTGGATACACACACACACACACACACACACACACAGAGATTCACATTTGTGAAGTGATGAATGTGTTAATTAACAGATTAGGGAAACCTCTTACAATATGTACGTAAGCTAGATAATTATGGTTTGTACTTTAAAAGTCCTACAATTTTACATATCCTTTATACCACAATAAAGTTGAAAAAATGAAATTTTCTTATGGAAATTATACATCAGGCTCTAGAGCTTATGAAAGATTCTTTTACATAGTTAATATTTGTAATTCAATTTGGTGAGAGTATAAGCCTTGAATATTATCGTCATTTTATGTTGCTACCCATTGGAAAGCAACAGGATGTGCAAAATTTCATATTACTATTTCAGAAGGATGTTTGTTTTTAAATTTTGCCTGAAATGATATTAATTTACAATGTATTAGCTTTTGTTTTCCTTCATAAGAAATATCATCTTTACGCTAACATATTTCTTTTTCAATTTTATACTAAGGGCAGTTTTCAGATAATAGATGGTAGAAATTATCTAGTGTTGAACAAAAATGCAGAATTGATGGTCTTTCTTATATATATGCAGTGTGCCTTTTCTCTGTGCTTATTTTGTCAGCCAATGTTCTGTAAGTCTTGGACAAGATTTTGTACAGACTTGTGGTGTGGCAAGAAAGACCTGTTTAGTAGGTGCTCTAGGATGTCAAACTCTCGAACATCAAACGAGCAGTTGCTACAGTGACAGCAGGGAAACAAATGGGGTTGGCTGCAAATATTGTTGGGATGGAAATTTTTCTTTTTCAGGAGTGATGTTCCTTGTAATATCAAATATTAGTGAAGAGCTTCAAAGCAAGAGAAAGCAAAACAAAGTGTACCAGGTTACCTTAGGCAGGGGTTTGGCAGGTTTGCAGTGGAGTCCTCCAACAAACTCAAAATTTGGTAAGAATGGGCGAGGAAACTCAAAATCCCAGTAGGTTCGAATGAGCCACATTTCAGCTTTCCCCATGGTCTCAGCTAATGTAGTGGGTCTCCCTGGAAGGGAAATAAACAAAGGTAAAGGAAATGAGTATATTTTAATTTAAATACCTGGTAAGTTTCTGAAAGGGGCTTGAATTGTGTAGACAAAGACGTAAAACTGTTTGTGGTCTGATAATACCAGTATATGTACCATGTGTGTAGTATAGGAAAGCTATATATGATAAAAATTTAATATATAAAAATGTACTTGTTATGCCTATGTAAATATGTATATATTACATAGGAGCTTAAGATACTTTTGTGCAAAATAAATGAACACTGTTATTTTATATGAATTCTATTTAACAAACTTACGTAAGGTCAATTAAATGGTCAAGGGCCTAGAAAGACTGTGCCCCTAATGTGTCTATCAGCAAGTACAGGATTTCACAGGGGCCTTACTTCTCCCAAAGTAATTCAGGTTGTTTCACCCTCTGGCAGGACTGAGTGGGAGGTCCTTCCAAAGACATACAGAGAGTTTCTCAAATACACTGTCAAGGTGTATATGTTGATATATCAGGACCATTTTTGGTGCACTCTTTTTGGGATTTTTGTTTCTGGATAAATGGATTTTGTTGTTGGAACAACAATTTGTATGTCAACACTTTTATCTCTAGTATTACATTAGTACATTCATGAGCACAAATGAGTACTCAACCTAAATAAACATAGAATTAAGCTTGCAGTTGTTTAATTTGTAAAGCTGCATATGTGGCAGAGGTAAAATGTACTTTATTATTTGAGCTCCAACAAATGGAAGCACTTTTCCTTTTTTTTTTTAATTTTTTTTTATAGAGGCATGTTTTATTTATTTATTTGTTTGTTTGTTTGTTTGTTTGTTTATACATGCACTGGGTACAGTTAGAATCGCGGGAGGGTGAGAGAATCCACCAGAGCCAGAGCGGGGAGCAGAGCAGCAGAAGGACTAAAGTACACTGCTGAGGGGAGCAGTGGGCGGCAGGAGAGGTCTGCGCGCCATGTGGGACCCTTCTCCGGTGGCCGGGGAGCAGCCGGGGATTGAACCGGCGTTGCAGAGGCCGTGGGCAGCTTCGCAACCCACCGCTCAACCACTGCGCCACCGGGGAGGTCCAGAAGCACTTTACCTTGTAAGTTGAGTTTCTACAGTTAGAAACCAGTTCCCCTTGAATCAGTTTTCCCTATTAAGCTGTTCATTTTGATTTATTGTACATACTACTGTATTTGGCTCATGTTAGAATTTTAATGACATTTTTCAAAGAATTAATGATAATAGCAAATCAAAACTGGAAATTTTTAAGATATATGGAAAAATAAGTGGTGATCTTAATTTTGTTCACTGTCTCTTTGATGAGAAGCACAGTTCTCAAAAAGGCTAGAAACTTCTATCTCCATGCCACAGCCAGATTTTAAGCTTTTGATGGGATGATTTGTAAGCACTTAGAATGTGTAGTAATAGCAAAAATTCAGATTATAGGTCTGAGTTTTTGATTGTGCCACTATCTCTTTATTGTTAAAAACAGTTCTCCAGAATATATGGGAAAAGAGCTGATTTTTCATATAAATAGACTGAGAAAAAAAATCAGAATAAATAGTCTCTTCTATGCTCCATGGAATGCTTGCCAGAAATATGTAACATCTACTGTCTGTTTTGATTAGTTAATAAAATTTCTAATGTCTTTCCTCTATGATAAATAATAGTGTTTCATGAATATGTAGGATAAAAAGGTACAACCTAGAGGATTTTTATTAGTAGTGAAACTACTTTGTATTTTATAATAAAGGTCAATACACATAATTAGAAGTTGTCAAAATCCATAGTATGTACAACACCATTACAGAAGAAGGTGAAGTTTAAATGATGTGGTGTATAGGATTATCAGCTGTAAAAGTGAACCACTTCTCTTGAAATGTTGATAATGGGGAACTAGTCATCAGTGTATGCAGAGATTCTATGCAAAATGTGCAATCAATATTGCTGTGGACAAAAAATTCTGTTTAAAAAAAGCAAGGTTTCAAAGAGATAAGCAAGACTGGATATGATATGGCAAGAAATACTCAGTATTTAGTTTGAGTTTCTTGAATCCCTTAGGTGTCTTACAATAATCATGGAACACAGGGTTCCAATTTATCCTGTAATATAAACTTTTCCATAATAGTTTTGAGATTGAGTGATCATTCTTATTAACAATCATCACTTCACTCATATTGGGCAAATCCCTCTGACCATATAATTATAAAAATTACCTTCCAAGATACTGGAAGGTAAGACATAACTCTACCAACTAAAAACATGACTTACCCAGTATTTCACTGTAAAACTCATTCCACTTCCTGTGATTTATTCCTTGGAACCAAAAGTCAAAGTAGAGTACATATATCATATTTTTCACCCTTTCCATGAATGTCATTTGATCACTTAATTCTGACAAAACAACAGGTGCATAGGAAGGTGGGATTGGAAGTTTTCCAATATGCTTTTCAAATTCATATCCAGGTGTGAAGCGTAGAGTGTACACAAAAGGTACGTTAAGCAGCTCTGCTAGCAGCTCACCACAGGGTCCCACAGCATCTGCAAGAATGAGATCAAATCTTGATTCTTGGAGTTTTTTCATAAGTCTCTTGTTCTTGACTGCATCTGCACAAAACTGTTGAAGAACATCAAAATATTTCCAAAGGATATCTTGTGATTTTACAGAGTAGGACCAATAGGAGTCTTTAGGCATATCATATGTGTAATCATCCAGTATATTCTTCACAAGACTTTCAAACTCAGATTTAGAGATAGATGTATGATAGATCTCAAATTTAATGGCAGATGGTTGGTTGGGAATAGTAACAATGAAAGCTGAAGATGTCACAACAACCACTTCGTGTCCTCTCTCAACAAGTTCATCCAGGATTGTTTGTATATTCATCCAATGGCTGTATCCTGTGGGCCACACCAGCACCTTTCCACAACTCCCAGAGCTAAAGTAACAAGCCAGTTGAAGCAGAAGGAGAGCTGAAGTCCATTTCATGGACATCCTGGTGAAATGCGAAGCTCCTTTTAAAATTGTTTTCTCCTTTCTGGTGTTACTCATGGTTGTACGCTGGAGAAATATACCAGGAAGTTAAATCATAACTGCCACACCTTAAAGTCAATATATGTTAACAATCAGGCTATTCATGTGGCATGTGAAGAAAGCAAAATCACATGTCCTTGTTTGTAGACAAATGGGTCCAATGTCTCAAGAGTTAATGACCTTATAAGTGTAAGTCACCTATCTTACACAATATATTTTAGAAGCATATCAAGAACAATGGAAAGGGGGTAATGACTGGCTGCATCTGCTGTCAGAAGAAATAAAGAGAAAACTCTTGTGCAACCAATTGCAATTGACTTGGAGTCTTTGATTAAGAGATTGTTTGTTTGTTTTGGTTTTATAAAAGCTTTCTTAATATTTAATTCTAATACCACTTATTTGCTGATTTAAAATGTAGAATTAAGTCCTTTGTAGTATATGCAGAGAATTTTGCAGCTTCCATGGTATTAAATTCAGAGAATTTTATCATTCCCAAAAGAAACCTTTATGCTTTGTCTGGATCTGCCTAATTTCTGTGTCTCTCCTATTCTAGCCAAGAATCATGTGGTTTTGTCTCTATAGATTTGCGTCATCTGAACAATTTCTCTAAATGGAATCATGCAGGGCCTCCCTGGTGGCGCATGCGGTTGAGTGCTGCACTGTGAAGTTGTCCGGAGCCTCTGCAGTGTGGGTTCGATCTCGGCTGCCGGGGAGAATCCCATAAGGCGAAACAGACCTCTCCTGTGCCGCCTCCTGTTCCCCTCAGCAGGGTATTTCGTCAGTCTGCCTGTTCTGTTCCCACTCTGTCTCTGGTGAATCCTCTTATACTCCTGCGCATCTGGCCTGTACCCAGGTTCTTGTATAAAAATAAGTAATCTTAAAAAAAAAAGCAAAAACATGGGGCCTCCCCGGTGGCGCAGCGGTTGAGCGCTGGGTTGCGGAGCTGCCCGGGGCCTCTGCGGCGCCAGTTCGATCCCCGGCTGCACCCCGGCCACCGGAGGAGGGTCCCGCATGGCGCGCAGACCTCTCCTGCCGCCCGCTGCTCCCCTCAGCAGTGGACTTCGGTCCTTCTGCCTGCTCTGCTCCCTGCTCTGGCTCTGGTGAATTCTCTCACCCTCCTGCGCTTCTGACTGTACCCAGTGCATGTATAAACAAAATAAACAAACAAATAAATAAATAAATAAAACATGCCTCTATATTAAAAAAAAAAAAAAAAAAAAAAAAAAAAGCAAAAACATTAAATGGAATCATGCAATATATGTTCTTTCGACAAGTGAACCTATTTGCCTGGATCAAATAGTATTGCAACTCAATGTTACCTAAAAATAAATAAATATACAAACAAACAAACAAACAAATAAATAAATAAATGTCTGTCATGGAATTTCAGAGTATTAGCTTTTTTTGGTGCTTCTTAGATAGTTGATTTCACATTGAAATTTAGTTATCCATAAATACCTATAAAGAGAAGAGGCAATGTAGGGTAAAGTTATTATAAATGAAATATTTATAATGATATAACCATTTATTTAAATTACCTTGTAGTTTTTATTATTAAGCTGTAATACTTCTTTATTTGTCCTAGATAGAAATTCTTTAATGATTTTTATTGGTGGGTTTTCTTCACTTTTTTGATAGTACCCTTTTGAGGTACAAAATTTTTAATTTTGATGAATTCCAACTTATCTATTTTCCTCTGTTGGTGTGCTTTATTGTCATTTGTAAGAAAGCTTTGCCTTTCAATGTCACTAGCATTGCTAAAACTTTCTTAAGGGAACTTTATGATTTCAGCTGATACAGTTACGTACTTTATGCATTTTTTAGTTAATTTTGGGGTGTGGTTGAACAGCAGTGTTCAAAATTGTTCTTGCCTATGGATATCCAGGTGTCTCCTAGCACCATCTTGCAAAGACAATGCTTTTCCTACTGAATTGCTTTGTACTCTTGTAAAAAAAAAATAAAAATAAAAGGAATCCATTGATCATAAGACTGATTTCTAGACTCTCAATAGTATTTAAAATTGATCTGTATGTATTTACACATTTTGTTCCCACCAATTACATTCATTGATTTGAAGTTGGTTTACAACATTGAATTCGTTTAGGGGCTATTGATTCAAGCATCTTCAAATAGATGTTTTCACACCATTCCCTCCACCATAGACCCAACAATGCTGTTGATATAACATGTTCCATCGGACACCCTACCTTCCAGTTTCCCATAACTCCATACATCCCTCCTTTCTGGTTGTTTTAGTTTTGCAGTCAGATGGCAAGAGTTTGTTACTGGCTTTGTTTTGTGTTATCCTTCATTTTATCTGTATGTTACACTTATAAATGAAATCATCTGTACTTGTTTTTCTCCTGAATCATTTTACTTAGAATTAGGATTATCCTGCTTAGTTCCATACAAATTGTCACAAATGGCAAAAATTCATTCTGTAATAGCTGATTCAATTCCATTGTTTAAGATTCAAAGTCAAGGAAAACAAAGCAAATGTAAAAGAAGGAATTACATCAAACTAAAAGTAACAGAAACGATCAGTAAAACAAAATGATACCATACTGAAAGGGAGAAAATATTTGCATGCCATATATCTGAAAAAGGACTCATATTCCCAAGTACATAAACCACTCCTGCAACTCAATAAAAAGAAAACAATTAACTCAATCCCAAAAAGGACAGAGAGTTAACTTGCCAGTTCTCCAAAGAAAACACAGAAATAGTAAACAGATACATGAAAAATGCTCTTCATTGTTATCATCAGGGAAATGAAAATTAAAATCACACTAGGATACCATCTCACACTTGTGAGAGTGGTCCATAAAATAATACCAGAAACAACAAGTGAGGAAGAGGATGTGAATTAAAAAAAAAAAGGAACTCTCATATACAGTTGACGGAGATGTAGATAGATCTCCCACCTATGGAAAACAACGTGGAGGTTTCTCACTGTATAAAAGTAAGATCTGGTGGTTTCACTACCAGGTGAACTCTTTTCACAGACAGATATGTAATGATAAAATGCCCTTAAGAAAGTTTTAGTAAATCCCAGTGACATTGAGAGGCAAAGCTTTCTTACAAATGACAATAAAGCCATGGACATTTTACTAATATTGATATTCCATTGCTTGAGCATAGAATCCTACCATTTTGGGTGCCTTATTTCACTTTCATCAATTCCTTTGAGTTCTTAGTATGCAATTACTTTACTCTGTTAAACTTTGTCTCTCATATTTTATTCTTTTTTGATGGAGCTGTAAGTGAAACTGCTTTGTTAATTTTTCTTTCTGATTGTTTGTTATTAGTGTGTGGTAACAACAAAATTTTGCATGTTGCTTTTGTCTCAGGCAACTTCACTGAATTCATTCATATTTCCTAAAAGCTTTTTCTATGAATCAGATCATGTTATCTAAAAATCATGACAGATTTACTTCCCCCTGCAAACTTGAATGACTTTGCATTTTTTCCTTTCTTCAATGCTCTGGTTGTGACTTGTAATAACACGTTGAATAAAAGTGGCAAGAGAGCATTCTTTTATTGCTCTTCTTCTTAAAAGAAGTTTTCAGTTTTTCACTTTGACTGTGTCCTGCCATATGACCTTAATTTTCCCACTTTATTGAGAGTGTTTAATCAAGTAGATGTTGAGCTATATCAGGTACTTTTTCTGCACCTAATGAGGTGATCATATGGTTTTTATACATCCATTTGTTGATGGAATATAACATGTTGACTTATTTGCAGATGTTGAGCCATAGTTCATCCCTGGAATAACTCCCAGTTGGTCATGCTATTTTTAATGTAACTAGTTGGCATTTTCTTTTTGGATATTTCCATCTTTATTCATCAAAGACATTGCCTATCATTTCCTCTTTTTGTGGTGTGTTTATCTGGTTTTAGTATCAGGATCATTCTGGTCTCATAAGAAAAGTGTGAGTAGGTTGCTCTAATGTTTGGGAGAATTCACCAGTGAAACTACCTGGCCCTGGACAATGGCTTTTGTGGAGGATTTGTTTACTACTTCAATTTTATTACTAGTATCTGTAAATTCAGTTTTTTGAATTTTGCTTAAACCTAGATAAGTTCCTTTAACATTTGTTGGAAGCCCTGTTTATAGGCTAGGCCTGACATTACTTGACAGGAAGACTCTTTGTAATTACTTCAAAAATGAAGGTCAGTTTTGCCAGTAGACTGCTCTTGGCGGCAACTATTTTTCTTTCATCTTTTTGAAATTATTATGCTGATACTTTTTTTTTAAGCTAGTTCTTTCTAACCTGTAAAGTTTCTGAAATATCAGATAGTATTATGAGGGTTCCCTTACATGTAACAAGTTTTTTTCTCCTTGGTGTAAGATTTTCTCCTTGTCTTTAACATTTGACCCATTAACTGTATTGTTGTATAGTAAGTTTCATTGAATTTAGGTAGAAAACCTAAAATGTTCCCCAAGAGGATCAATATCAGGGACTTTTCTGGGACAAGTAGAGGAAGATATGTTAGTAGTTTAAAATGTGCATTGATTAGTATTAGCAACTTCAGTAATTACTGGTTCTTGACTATATGTAATTGGCAACATATGCTTTAGAAAAGATGAAAAGGGAAATTAACTGATTCTGTCCTTCAGCTGAAAGTGCATATTTATCAGTGCTCATGATTTGAATGATTTCTTAAACATTTGTTTGCTTGATATCTTCTTAAAACAATTTATTTTGGCACTGGCTAGATATCTTTAATGCAGTTCAAGGACAAGATAATGCAATTACTCTCATATGAATGTCTGGTTTTACTTTGAGATGGCTTCCCAGATATCAATATTTTTATCACTTATGTAATGTCATTAATATCTTTGTGGTTTTCTTGTTCTTTCATTTGGAACATATCCCTCTATTTCTTCACTTTTCTTAATTCTCTGTTGGTTTCCATGCATTAGATGAAATAACCACCTTTTACTGTCTTGTAGGCATGGCCTCATATAGGATACAACCTTAGTTAGGTTGTCCCTCAAATTTTTATGATTATCAAAATAGTTCATTTTATTTTTAGGGTTCAAAGAAATAGTGAGTTTGTGCCAAGATTTATCAGTGTCTCCAAGGAGAAGAATTCAGCTGGCACCTAAACTCAGTTTGACCGGAAATCACACACTCAAGGAAAAGTTTTTAAAAATGCAACTAATTCTCTTTCATGGGATAACTGCATGACGGGAGTTTCTCTAAACTCCATTTATTTTGAACCTTAGTGTGATAATTAAAATGCTGTTTTATTGTCCCTTATGTGAGATATATCAGCCTTAGGACACAGAAACGACTATTCCCTTTTGTCCTTTCCTGTTTTGACAATCTTCCGGCAACAAAACAGACAACATTTTGCTGTGATATACACAGCAGTTGCCACACAGGCCAGCAGGAACCCGATCACATCCAACGAGTGGTACTGGACCCAGGTGAGGTCATGGGAGGCTGGCCGCAGGTGCTTGGCTCCCTTATTACGCATGACAAACTCGATCCAGAAGACAGCTCTATCTAGAGGCTTCATTGGCTGATCATGCTGTATCCTTGATAATTTCATGATATTTTCTTTATATCTAGGGAGAAACAAAATATATACATATCGGAAGGGAGCTATTTTGCCTAAGCATGTCATTTTCTGAACCATTTTTTCAAAGGTCATACATATAATCCAAAATAAATGTCATAGATTTGGATATGAAGGTAAAATATAAGGTGGGATGTTAAGACTTTTCTATCAGATGAAATGTTATGATTTAAAGTAGGAATTACAAATAATGCTTATGAAACATTTATAGAAGTTTATGTCATCGTTTATGAAATCACTCAATAGTTTCTGTGCTTAACTCATCTCTTGCCTCTCTAGATTTTGCCCCTTCAGATTAAGAGACTCCCTCCTCAACATTTCCATTTGACTTCTCATCACGTTAAAATAATTATGGTGTTTGGACTGCAGTATTTTGCATGTTCATACCAAATGATTTCTTTTAATATTTTGTTTCATGTACACTGTGATATAGGAGGGGTGGTTTTCTGGCTGTTCATTGAAATTACCCTAATATCTCACTGTAGAAAGAAACCAGCTGTAATACAGAAATCATTTCAAATGATTCTGATCATATGAAAAAGCCAGATTAGGGCAACTAGGGACAGAAAATAGAATAATGGTTGTGTAAGAGAGAGGTATGGAGACCGACTTCTAAGTTATGTAAGATTTTTTTTAGGTATGTTGAAAATGTTCTATACTTGATGGTTTATACAGTTTATACTGATAGTTTAACAACTCTGTAATATACTATATTTACTTGAAATTCATATGTAAATTATTGCTTTTTATTATATATAAATTGTATCTATAAAATCTGCTAAAATAGTAACAAAAATCATATTTTGGTCTAAAGTAGATTTATACTTTCTGAAATTTTAGGTACAGACCTCAAATAGAGCTTCAAGTTCCTAAAAACTTTTACAATTACCTATGTAATTAAGCATTTGCTTGTGTAGAAAATTGTTGCATAATTATTTACCCATTCACTCAAGCAGAATCAAAATGAAACTTTGAAATTAATGTCTGATTAAAAATTAAAATGGATTTGATAGGTTATATTATCTTAATAGTTGCATACTTATTAAAAAAGGGATGAAACATTAATAATAATATTTGTTAACACTACTGAGAAAAATTCTGATACTCACGAGGGGTCATTAATAACTGTCCTCAGTGCATTGAGCAAATCTGTGCTTGACATTTTTTGAAAATCCAATGCAACAGCTGCTCCCTTGTATGTCATATGAGCAATGTTATCAGGTTGATCTGCAAACAAGGGAATGCCCACCATCGGGATGCCATGGTAGATCGCTTCAAAGATGCCGCTGGCTCCACCATGGGTTATAAAAGCCTTGGTTTTTGGATGACCTAAATGGGTTAATTTCAAGAAATTAATTTTAATTCTGAGGGAAAAATGAGAGTCAAACAATTTGGAGACTGAGTGTGGCATTGTTTTCTCCAGAACAGATTATTATTCACATAAAATTCATTAATAACTTTCCTATCTCAAACAAGAGTACTTAAGGTTATTTTCCCCCAGCACCAACTTTCTATGGTCTTCACTCTTTCTCCCTCTCAGCTCCCTTTTAACTTTAGAGCCTTCACTTAGTTTATTAGTGTCTGTCTATCGATTTGAAGGAATATAGCTGTTTGCTATATAAGCCCATGTTTGTCTTTGTCTTTCGGACTTGCTTTACACTATACACAATTTCTTAGAGATCCTCCCATTTTGCCATACATCCCCAGCATTTGATCTTTCCTTATGTCTGATTACTCTGCCATCCTGTGGATCTACCAGTCTTTGTCATCAATCTTGTGTCAGTGGACTACAGGATGTTTCCCAGGGCTACATTCAGTAAATAATAAGAAATAAACATTATAGAACATATGATTTTTTGGTTTCAGTTTCTTTGGAGAAATGTCCTAGTGTGAAGTGGATCTTAGGATATTTCCGTTTTTTTTTCTTTCCGTTTTTTGATTAAGATAAAATCAGACTGCTTTCCATAATGGCTTCAGCAATTTACATTCCTACAAACAGTTCATAGGACCACTTGTTTCTCCACATGCTCTCCACCACTCTTGCTGGGAATCTTTTTACCTGTAAACTTTTCACAGGTATCAGATGATATCTCATTGTGGTTTTAACCTGTATCTCCTTATTAAAAGTTATAATGAACATTATTTTTAATGATGTTTTATCACTCTGGGTATCTTTCTTGGTGAATTGTTTGTTCAGATATGCCGCCCACTTATTGTCAGAATGGTTGAACTTACTCTAATTTCAGTGTTTTTTTTTTTTCCCAAAATCTTACCAAGAAGGTCATTTTGGGGGAGCCATTTATACAGCCGAGTGTTTGCCCCTAAGGTAGCTGGCTTCTTGCCATCAAATCTCCATAGAACCTGGTAGGGTAAAGAATGTATCTTATTCCAATAGTAAAGTTTACAAGTTATAATATGTTTGAATTCTAAAGACATTCGGAGATCATCAAGTCTAACACCGTTCATTCACACATATGCATTAGATGTTAAAACTGAGAAATGTTAAAACACTGATAGTTATGCACACTTTTTTTTTATATTCATGAAAGTATGCATCCTATCATGGCCCTTCACACAGGGAAACAACAATTGGGATTATTAAAATTATAAAAATTAAGACATTTTAGACATATATAATATCGTTCAGAATGTGTTGGAAATCAGTAAGATCTTTGAATTTAATTTCTGATTTATTTAATTACTCTCAAAATTCCATCGTAACATTAACCTATTTATTTCTTTCTAAGTGTCTAAGAGCAAGTATTTTGTTTTAACTTGTTCCCTAGGCTACATTGATAAAGATTTGTATCATTTAGTTTACAAAAAGGGTAGCAAAGTAATTCCATAATCAAGAGAAATAATAATGGTGTTTACAGACAACTTACTAATAATATGAATAATCTCTGATTAGGAAGTACATTGAGGTACTTTTAGATCTCTGGCTATTAAGCACTTCATGAAGCCAGGACATGGTGTTTTTAACTTTGGAAATTCATTTAGTGTGAAAACGAAAGTCTGTTTTCATTATGTAAAATAAATACAATTTTATTATATAAAATCAAAATATAGTTATTGAAAAAATCCAAATTGTGATGATGCCATTTTTTTAAGTGACTATTAGCATATTAGCAATGCACTATCAAACCTAGACCTAGATTAATCAGAGACCTTAGCCATCACTTCTCTGAAGAGCTGGGTAACAGCACACTGAATGTTCCAATTTCAAATATAGGGGAAAAAAGACCGGACTTTGCCCACAAAACTCCACTGCATAATTACCTCTCCTGTTTCCTCAATTTATGCTTAACATATTGAAATTTAACTTCTTGCTGGTAGCACTTGCACTGTGTACTTGCCTTCAGAAGTCCCATAGGAAACAGCAGGTGACAATGCAATATATGGCTATTTCTGTACCTGCCCACAAAACCTTCATAATGTAAACTTGCAGTTACCTTTTAAATATATTTTATTCTGATCACAATATTAATGTCAAATTATTATCACTCAAAGAAAAACCCACTGTGCATTTTAGCACCTGCCATGTATATTTTGTTTGAAGTGATGTCCAAGAAAAAAAAAATGGAGCTACATGATTGTTTACTTATCCTGCAAGAAATATCTTTACAAAATGCACACACATGGAGGTTGTCCACATGAAGTGATTTTATCTAACCTTTTGTGGAATCTGGGCCAGGGCCGATGCAATCACATTGGCTCTCTCTTCTGGCATGTTACTGACCATCGAGCCCAGAGATAACACGACAATACCATTTTCTCCAGAGCTCTGTGCAAACTCTTCCATTTCCTGTGAAGAAAGAAATTGTTCATCATAAAGGACCAGCATCATAGCAAACATTATTAAGTCATTGCCTAAATAACTCTAGAGTTCAACTAGAAATTATTCTAACAAATTATTCTAACACACGTTAGACATGATGCACCTTTCAAAAACTGTGGTAAAATTTATGTAAGGTAACTTTTACCAATTCAATCATTCCTAAGTTTATAGATCAGTGGTAAGTAAATTCTCCTTGTGTTGTGACCAATTTCAGAACTGTTTCATCTTGCAAAACTGAATTTCTAGAACCATTAAACATTAATCCACTTCCCTTTTCACTACTCTGCTACCAACTATCATTTTACTGCCAGTTTCTACAAATTTGGCTATTTTATTTATTTACTTATTTTAATTTTTTAATTTTTTTATTCCTCATAAATTGCAACATCCTTATTTTGACCCCAACCCTCCTTTCCCCGCACCCCCCTCCATAGTGTATCTCTAGTTCATAGTTGTTTGTTGATTTTGATTTTTTCTTTCTTATAGTTATTCTTTTTCCTGGTCTTTTATTTAGGTTTTCTAGATTCCTGCTGTGAGTGAGAACTTCTGGGATTTTTCTTTTTCTTTCTGGCTTTTTTTGCTGAGCATGATCCCTTCCAGCTCCAACCATGGTGCTGCAAATTGCACATATTTATCTTTTTTGAATGCTGAGTAATATTCCATGGTGTATATGTACCACATCTTCTTGATCCAGTCATCTATTTTTGGGCATTTGGGCTGTTTCCAAAGCTTAGCTATTATAAATAGTGCTGCTATAAATATAGGGGTGCAGGTGCTCTTTGGAACTGATGTTTCTGTGTCCTTTGGGTAAATACCTAGGAGTGGAATTGCTGGATCATATGGGAGCTCTATCTTTAGTAGGTTGAGGAATCTTCACACAGCTATCACTTGTAATCAGGGAAATGCAAATCAAAACTACAATGAGATACTATCTTACACCAGTGAGAATGGCACATATTACAAAAACTAGTCACAACAAATGTTGGTGAGAATGTGAGAAAAAGGAACTCTCACTGCTGGTGGGAGTGCAAACTGGTATAATTTGGCTATTTTAGATATCTCTTTTAAATGGAATCATACAGCATTTGTCCTTTTGTGTCTGGCCCATTTCAGTTAGCAATGTCCTCAGTGTCATCATGTTTTAACCTGTGTTGGAATTTTCTTCTATTTTAAGGCTGAATAACATTGAATAGTGTATCGATGTCACATTGAATTATATGTCACATTGAAATAATAACATTATTGATTCACTGATTGATTAAATTGGCTCTTTTAACCTAATGGCTCTTGAGTATGGTTGTTATGAAGATATGTGTGCCAATATTTTATCAAGTTACTGATTTTAATTTATTTAGATATAAATCTATAAGTAGAATTGCTGTAACATGGGCTAATCATATTTTTAATTTATGAGATCTACTCTGATTTTATCGTATAGCCAGAAATGAAGTCGAATCAGCACAAGGTAGTGAAGAAGAGGTGCTCTTAGACCATGTATTGCAGTCTGCGTTTAACTTCTTTAATTACTCAGAAATTCTTAGGAGGAGACCACACAGGGGGATCTAACTCATTTTTAACTCTATATTATTAGATATCTAGTAAATAAATTGTGTTTATTCCACATAATTTTGTTTTCTGAATAATTAGCTTAGGTTAGTCACTAGTATTTTATTTTCCTGAGTAGCAATAAGATAAAGTTAGTCATGTGGAATGAGTTTGTTTTGTGTCTATACCTATAATCCTTACTTTAAACTGTCAGATATTTCCAAGAATTTTCCCTAATTTTGTATTTAATGACAGTTGATTAAGTATTGCTGATATTCAAGAGTCTGCCATAGAGTATTGCAATCCTTGAAATAATTCTAAGAGTCCCATTTATAATACATAGTTATATGTGTATTGTTATCTTTGGACTGATGATATTTCTGGGCCTTTTTAAATGGAGCACCTTTACTCTGAATTCATTTTGCACAGTTGATGTTCTGTTAGTATCTCTGTGGGTAGCTAGCCTTGTGGGCTACTCATTACCTTACTGACTTCCAGGGAGCACATTAATCACCAGGACTTCATTCAACCGAGAATGGGTCACTTTTTACGAAGGTGATTGTCCACTATATAAATCATCATAAAGTCCTGTTTTCCTGAAGTTGTTTGAGACTAATTCTGATTATGGTCTTAATCCTTGCCAATTAAAAATAAGTTTAATTACTTTCATTATTGGAGCAATTTCTTATTGTTCAGTGTAATCTCAAAAAATAGTGAAATGTAAAGTGGACAGGAACTTCCTAGATCTCCTTAAAATGCATATTTGTATCTTTTTTGAAGTTGTTGTACCTCCTGTTAAATATCGTTATTTATTCTTTTCTCTGTTCCAAATAATGGATAACTTTCCCAAATAAAATATGCTTTCTAATTTCAATCATTGTCATAAAGCATCTTTTTGAACTTGTGTCTTACGGGTTAAAAAGCAAAGGATACAGTTTTACCAAATTTCGTCAATGCAGGCTATGCATTGTCCACAGAATTCTTCAAAGTGTAATTCTGCTCTAAAGTTTAATTTAGTTTAATATGAGGGTCACTGAAATTTCCTCTGACTCACATGGTGCATCTAGGTAATATGTGGCATTCTAGTACCCATAGCAACATTTAAATTCATCCGTGTCTGATGCTGTCTCTTTAGCTCACTAGCCATAGCTTTCTTAATCCACGTTATAGTAGATGTCTTTAAAGTAGTAGAGTAATCCCAGTTCTGTATCCAGATTAGTCACCAAATTTAACTGTTGATTGTCATTATCTGACATCTTTGCAAAAAAAAAAAAAAAAACCTTGTGCACACAAGTTTTAACATTTGATAAATAAAAAATGAAAAAAAGAAAATCAATACCTAATACTTGTTAAACTATCAAAAGAAAAGAGACAAGATTTGGAGAAGGTGTGGAACAAAGGATTACTTCCTGATTGTTGATGGGAATATAATTTTGTACAGTCATATGGAAAACATATGATGGCTTCAAAGAGTAAATAGGACTATCAGATAATGCAACAATCCCACTTCTGGGTATGTATCTGAAGGTTATAAAAAGAAGATTTGTGTCCAATGTTTTTTGCAGCATTATTTATAATAACCAAGATATGGAAACATCCTGTCTGTCAAGAAATGAATGATGGAGACTGTTTGATGTATTCATGCAGTGGGAAATTATTTAGTCATGAGAAAGAAGAAAATTGTGCTGCTGATGACGACATGAATAGAGTCGTGGACATTATGTTAAGTGAAATGAGATAGCTGGAAAGATAAATACAGCATATTATCATTCACATGTATAATTTAAAAATAGATAAAATTCAAAGAATGTAAGTAGAAATGTGGGTGCTGGGAGCTAGAAATTGAGAAAATAAAGATGGCTTTAAGTTACAACCCTTTATGTAAACATGAATAAGATAGGAGGCTACAATATGTAAATTGCTTTATATAGTAGCTAGGACTGTATTTCATATTTGAAACCTGATGAGAGTAGAATTTGTGTCTTTAGAGAACAGACTGGGCCTACCCTGGTGGCGCAGGCGGTTGAGCACAGCACTGTGAAGCTGTCGGCAGGCTCTGCAGTGCAGTAACGATCCCTGCCGGCTGTGGAGATACCCACATGGTGCAGCAGACCTCTCCTGTCTCACCCACTGCTCCCCTCAGCAGTGTATTTCATCAGTCTGCCTGTTCTGTTCCCTGCTCTGTCTCTGGTGAATCCTCTCACCCTCCCGTGCATCTGGCCTATACCCCGGTTCTTGTATAAATAAATAAACAAATCTTTAAAAAAAACAATAAAGAGAACAGAACATCAATATGTATTATAGTGTTTGTGCCAACTAACATGAGGGAATTTCTTCACAATGTATATGCATATGAACTCACCATGATATACATTTTAAATATCTTGCAACTTTATATATCAATTATAACTAAATGATGTTGAAGAAGTAGGGCAAGACTGAATATAACTTGCCTCATACTCTAGACCTTGCGAGAGTTGCCCAATATTGTTAAATTTGGCAATCAAAACAGTACAGTTAACCCTTGAATATATTAGTCTTATTTCCTGACATTTAAAAAGGCCCAGGATGTCTTTAAGATGGTAAAATATTTCAGTAAAGGACACCCATTTTTAAGTATGCATTTATGCATATGATATCAATTTAAAATGCTTCCCTTTACAAGAAATATCCTCTATGCTAATAGAATTCTTTTCAAATTTATAGATGGTGTGTTTTCAGGTATTAGTAGCAGAGGTAGTTTGATATTTGTTCTATATGTAGAATTTATGGTGTTTATTTTTAGTAGTGTACATTTCCTCTCATTTGTCAGTCTCTCTGATGTGGGGAACCATGATCTGCAATGGTACTTAAGCAAGATTTTGCAAAAACCGGGTGTGTGGTAACAAACACCTGCTCAAATGGTCTAGGCAATCCCCTCTATATTCTGAGATATCAAGCCATGAATCTCAGATGAGAATTGTTTAATGCTACAGTGAGAGGAAAGTTAATCTTGGATTTGGCAAAAAGTATTGTGGGGATGTACATTCTTAGTGGGGAGGAATGGCTTCCTTTTAAGCTAGAATATTGTTGAAGAATCTCAAAGCAAATGAAACAAGCAAGGATAGGTTACCTTAGGCAGGGGTTTGGCAGGTTTGCAGTGGTACCCTCCAACAAACTCAAAATTTGGTAAGAGTGGGTGAGAATACCAAAAATCCCAATAATTTCTAACAAGCCATATATCAGCTTTCTCCATCAACTCAAATAATGTAGTAGGTCTTCCTGAAGGAAAAAAGCAACCAAAGTAGATGAAATAAGAATATTTTAATATCTGAATGTCAATATATATGGCAATTTTTGAAAGTAGTTCGTAATCATTACAAAATTCAATTACAGGTCTGAGTTTACAATTCTGCCCATAGCTCAATTTTCACATAAGCAGACTGAGGAAAAATCAGAGGAAACAATCTCCTCCATGCTCCATAGAATGCTGTGTGAGAAATACGTAACTTCTCCTTCTAATGTATAGTGAATGAAAGTCTCAATGTCTTTCCAAATGATGAACAAGAATGTATTAATCGAATATATAAGGGATAAAAAGATACAGTGTAAAGGATATTTTGGCAGTAAAAGGATTATTTATTTTAAATAAAATCAATACATATTATTATAAATTGTCAAAACCCATAGATTGCACAACACCATTACACTGGAGTGTGAAGTTTTTAGGAGCGTGATATGTAGGGTCATCAATTGTAACATATTAATCACTATTCTTGAACTTCTGTTGAGCATTCTATGCAGAATAGATGCAGGAATTATTTACAATGTCTGCAATCAATATTCTGGAACTTGAAAATTGTCTATAAAATAATGTACGTTACAAACACAATTAGCAAAAATGGATATGATATTGCAAGAGATACAGTGTTTAATTTGAGTTTCCTGAATCTCTGTGTTTCACAACAGTCATGGATCACAGGGCTCAAAATTACCCTGCATTTTCAATCTGTCCCGTAATAGTTGTGAGATTGATCATTCTTATTATTATTCATCACTGTACTTCTAAAAGACAAATCCCTCTCACCATACAGTTACAAAATAGTACCCTCCAAGGTCCTATTATAGGTAAGATATTACTCTATAAATTTAAAACTAGACTTACCGAGTACTTCACTATAAAGCTCATTCCATGGCTTCTCATTTATTGTTTGGAACCAAAAGTCAAAGTAGAGCACATATATCATATTTTTCACCCTCTCCAAGAATGTCATTTTATCACTTAATTCTGACAAAACAACTGGTACATATGATGGTGGCAGTGGAAGTTTTCCAATATGCTTTTCAAATTGATTTCCAGGTGTGTGGCGAATACTGTACACAAATGGTACATTAAGGAGCTCTGCCAGCAGCTCACCACAGGGTCCCACAGCATCAGAGAAAACCATATCAAATTTTGATTCTTGGAGTTTTTTTATAAGTTTCTTGTTCTTGACTACATCTCTACAGAGCTGGTGAAAAGCATCAAAAAAATTCCAAACGAGAACTTGCATTTTTGAAAAATATGTCCAAAAGGAGTCTTTAGGCATCTCATATGTCCAATCAGTCACTAATTGATTGAAAACACCTTCAAATTCAGTTTTAGAGAAAGATGTAGGATAAATCTCAAATTTAATGGCAGATGGTTTGCTGTGATCAACAAGAATGGAAACTGGAGTTGTCAGAACAACCACTTCGTGACCTCTCTCAATAAGTTCATCCAGGACTGTTTTCATTGTTATCCAAAGACTGTATTCCGCGGGCCACACCAGCACCTTGCCACAACTCCCAGAGCTAAAGTAAAAGGCCAGCTGAAGCAGCAGAAAAACTGAAGTCCATTTCACAGACATCCTGGTGAAATGTGGTGCTTCTTTTAAAAACAGCTTTTCTTTCTCATTGCTCATGTTTATATCCAAGAAAAATAAATCACAAAGTTAAACTGTAACTGCACACCTCAAAGTCAATAGATTGTGTTAACAATCAGAACGTTTTGTGGTATGTGGCGAAAGCAAAAGTACAAACAAAGTAAACACTGGGTTGCAAAACTATATATGAAACTATATATGCTTGTATACAAACAAAGCGAACTTGTTCGGGTTCAGTGTCTGTTTGAAGATTATAAATGCTATTGCCAGTTAAAATTTAATGCCTTTACAAGTGTAAGTCACTTATTTTATGTGCTATATTTTAGAAGAGTGTCAAGAATAGCAGAAAATGAGAGATGACCATGTTTGCCACCTGCTGACAGATAAATTAAAGAGAAAACTCTTCTGCCGCTGTGTCCTAATGGCTAAGAATCAGTGTTTAAGAGATTGCTCTGTTTGGTTTTTTAAAGCTTTCTTAGTATTTAATTCTCATACTATTCATTTGCTGAATTTAAATTGTAGATTTCAGTCTACACAATAATTTCAAAGAAAAGTAGACGAAGCACTGCACTACATTAGATTCAGTGATGCCTTTGGGAATTAAAATGAAAAACAAGGGAAAATAACCAAAAATAAACAAATGGATGCTATCAAACTAAATAGTTTCTGCATAGGGAAAGACATAATTGTTAAAATGAAAAGATACCACATTAATTGGGGAAAATAATTGTCCATAATACAACTGACAAGCTGCTAAAATACAAGATCTACAAAGAACATACACAAGTCAATAGATGAAATTCCAATAGACCAATCAAAACATGGGCATTAAAGCTAAATAGGAACATCTCTAAAGAGGCAATACGGATGCTCAACAAATGTACAAAAATGTTAATTAAAACGACAATGACATACTACCTCCTACTTGGAAGAATAACCCATATTAAATCATCAGAAAGCATAAGCTATGGCAATGATGTGGAGGGAAGAAACTGTTTACATCACTGGTGGGGCTGTAACGTGGTGCAGATGATGGAACATAGTATGGAGTTTTCTCAAAATATCAAAATGCATCCATAAAACCCAGTGATTCCTCTCCTATGTAACAACATGACAAATAAAACAGAAACAGGGGCCTCCTCTGGGGCACAGAGGGTTGAGCGCAGCACTGTGAAGCTGTCCACAGCCTCAGAAGAATAGGTTCGATTCCTGGCTGCACAGGGCACTACTTACATGGTGCGGCAGACCTCTCCTGTCTCGCCTGCTGCTCCCCTCAGCAGTGGTTTTGGTCGGTCTGCCTATTCTGCTCCCTCCTCTGTCTCTGGTGAATCCTCTCACTCTCCTGCGCCTCTTGCCTGTAACCCAGTTTTTTGTATATATAAAAAATGAATCTGTAAAAAAATTGTGATACTCACGAAAGGTCATTAATGACTTTTTTTCAATGCAGCAAGCAAGTCTGTACTTTACATTGTTTCAAAGTCCAATCTGACAGTCACTCTGATTGCCATCTTATGAGCAATATTATCAGGTTGATCCAAACAGGCTAATGCCCACTACTGGGATGCCATGTTAGATCACCTCACATATGCCATCGGGTCCACCATGGATTATAGGGCTTTGGTTTTGGATGACCTAAAATTGAGGATTGATTTCAGAATATTTTTAACTACAAGTCTGAGAGATAAAAAATGAGATTATGGAAATGCACAAAACTGAAAGAGGCATTGTGTTGTGGATAACAGATTACACATAAAATTCATTGAAGTCTCTCAGATCTCATAGCAAGAAGGATTTTTGTCTTCTAGAGATGCAAATTGACATTGTTGTTTGATTTTTAGGTGGAAATGGATACAAATTTGTCACATAAAAATGTTTCTGAGAAGAAAAATTTAATACAACTTTAGAATGTAGCCCCTCAGTTAGTCATTGATTCTAAAAAGGCAGACTTCAAGACTGCAGGAAGGGGATCAACATGGTGGTGAGGAAACGCTGAGAGTAAGATCTCCCATTAAAAAAAAGCTAATAGGAAGGAAAAGTGGCAGGTCCCAGTGAGAACTGGGACATGGAAGATAAATGGGCGACTCCAGCAAACTACCCGAAGAAAAAAGTTGCCATAAAAGAGGACTAGAAGGGAGGAAAGCTCAGAGCCCTGCTACCCTCCCACACCCACAAAGTTGGCACTCTCTGACCAACAGAAAGGAGGAAAAAACAAAAAAACTAAAACAACCAACAAGAACAAACTACACATCAAGCAGGACTGGGAGTGGAAAGGAAATATTTCAGCGACCACGCCCCGTGAACTGGAGCTATGGAGAACCCTGCAGGATTTTCCACAGAGGTGAGCGAACGGCTCCAGGCACCATCAGAGAAAAACAAAGACTCCTGGAGACCTACAAAATGGTCAAAGCCAGCTGGTAAGCTTGTGCAGGAAAAACGGTGCACTTGAAAATGATGTGCAGATCGCGGCTGCCCAGGTCCCCACACCTGTGACCTAGGCTTGCATGGAGACACACGGGGGCCCTCACTGAGTTGAATGTCCCTCACTGAGTAATCAGAAACCAGGCGCCCCGACATGGGAGCTAGGTGCCAAAGGCGCCATTTCTGAGGACACTGAACTGGGCTACATCCTGCATCCTGGACCTGAGGGCTTTGAAACTGAGACCCAGAGCATGAAATTCGGGGCGTGGGATCCCCATGACAGTGGGGCACAAGGTAGACACAACACCCCAAAGCTGTTGAGGCTTTCCCCACCAATCCCACTCTATTTCCCTGTCCCATGGAGTAAAAAAAACAGCTCCCCAAGGACACTAGGAGAGATCTCTGGCACCACATAGTGACCAGAAAAAAAAATCACCAACACCCCATAGAATAGGGACCTTTCTTCAGTAATGTCTGATTGAAACCGGCAGAAGGCTCCTGGAGGAGCCAGAGGTGAGCTGGGAAGTTCACCCAGGCCAGGCCTCTTCTGGCCAGCAGTCCGAACCAAGACGGGAGTCGGCACCCAGGGCCAGGCAGACCAGGTGTGCGGAAGAGTGTGCCTGTCTCCAAAGTGCCATTTTAGAACAGGGACCTTTCTTAAATAAAGACTGTTTGAATCTGGCAGAAGGCTCCCTGTGGAGCCAGAGGGAGAAGGTTCCCTGCGCATTCAGAGGTAAACTGGGGCCCCCACAAGCCTGGTCCCACCTGGCAGGAAGTCGGAGCCCAGAGGATGATCCAGAGTTTTGGAACCCAGAGTGCAATCCAGCTGCCCCACCTGCAGGGAAGTATGTGGGACTTCAAGACGCACCTTTGTAACAACACAGAAGGAGGAGAGACTCTGTGGCAGTGACCATTAACATACTCAAAGTACCACTGCCTCACTTAGACTTCTGACATAACAGTTTTTGACCCATTTGGATTGCCAGTTTCTAAAACTCCTGAAAGAACACACCAGAAAGATGCCAGCCAGTACCAGTGGCACAGTGTCCCAACGCATAAGGCAAATTAGAAGACAGCAGTAGGGAAAAGAAAAACTACAAGCAAAGTAGCAACACCTCAGAAAAAAAGACACACCACACAAAATAACCCACCCACCAGCTTGCAACTACGGTGACTTGGAAGAACTTCTGAGACTTCCAGAAAGAGAATTTAAAATTGCCATGATTAAAAAAACTGATGGAAGTCATTAAGGAAAACAATGCTCAGAAGAATGAAATTGAGTCCCAAAGAGGGAAATGAAGGAACTGCAGGAGATCAAAGGATTAGCAGAAGAGCTAAAGAATGCTGGGAAAAGCAGTGATAACAGAATAGAGGAAATAGAAGAACGAATAAGCACTCTCGAAGACACAGAAATATTAAAACCAAAACAGAAAAGGAAAGAGAAGTACAAAAGAAAAAGACTGAAGAAAGACTTTGGGAACTATCTGACTCCATGAGGAAAGGAAACATAAGAGTTATAGGAATCCCAGAAGGAAAGGAGAGAGACCTAGGAACAGAGAAAATATTCAAGGAAATAATTGAAGAGAACTTCCCAAACATGAAGAAGGAGATGAAAATTGATATACAAGAAGCAAGAAGAACACCAAACTTCCATGACGAAAGGAAAAATACAGCAAGACACATAATAGTAAAGCTCCAAAGATTCCAAGACAAGGAAAAAATAATGAAGCTGACAAGAGAGAAGAAACAGATAACATGCAAAGGAAAACCAATCAGACTGACCTCAGACTTCTCTGAAGAAACACTACGGACAAGGAGAGAGTGGAGGAACATAGTCAACAGACTTCAAGACAACAGATGCCAACCAAGAATACTCTATCCTGCAAAGATTTCCTTCCTCTATGAAGAAAGACTAAGGACCTTCCCAGATAAACAGAAACTCTGGAATTTCATTACGACTAAACCCCCACCAAAAAATACTACATGGAGTCCTAAAGCCAGAATCTCAGAGGGAAGAATAATAACGAACGAAGGCAAAAAAAAAGTTATTAAAGGAATAAATAAATAAAATCAAAGGAAAGACAAACACAATGGCAAATACAGATACTAACATATCAATATTACCTTTAAATGCAAATGGACTAAACTCTTCGATAAAAAGACACAGAGTCACAGTCTGGATTAAGAAACAAAACCCAACCTGTTGCTGTTTCCAGGAAACACATTTAGCTACAAAAGATAAAAATAGATTCGAAGTTAAAGGATGGAAAACAATCCTACCAGCAAATAGACCAAAAAAGAAAACAGGAACAGCTATACTTATATCAGATAAAACAGATTTCAAATTCAAAAAGGTAAAAAGAGACCCCAACAGCCACTACATTATGATCAAGTGGACAATACTTCAAGAATAAATAACACCCATTATCATATACTCACCAAACAAAGGAGCACCAAAATATATCAGACAACTATTATCATCTTTGAAAACAGACATCAGACAAAACTCATATGTAGTAGGAGACTTCAACACACCACTATCAAAAATGGATAGTTCAACGAGACAAAAAAATAAGTAAAGACACTAAAGCTCTAAATAAGGATGTAGAGTGCTTGGGCATAACAGACATGTATAGGACACTAAACCCAAAAAAATCTGAGTACACATTTTTCTCAAGCGCACACGGATCATTCTCCAGGATCGATCACATACTCGGACACAGGGCAAATATCAACAGATAAACCAAGATTGAAATCATACCAAGCATCTTCTCTGACCATGAAGGCATCAAACTAGAAATAAACCATAAAAAGAAGGCAAGGAACTCTCCTACCTCATGGAGATTGAAAACCACACCTCTGGAAGATCACTGGACTAATAAGGAGATCAAAGAAGAAATTAAAAAATTCTTTGAATTGAATGACAAGGAGGACACCAATTTCCTAAGTGTATGGGATGCAGCAAAAGCAGTAATAAGAGGAAAATATATAGCAATAGAGGCTCACATCAAGAAACAAGAAAGATCTCAAAGAAACAACCTAATCTTGAAGCTCAAAGAACTAGAAAAAGAATAACAAAAAAACCCCAAAACCAGTAGAAGAAAAGAAATAATAAAAACCAAAGCAGAAATAAATGAAATTGAAAGTAAAAAAACAATCCAAAAGATCAATGAAACCAAGAGCTGTTTCTTCGAAAAAATAAATAAAAAAGACAAACTCCTAGCCAGGCTCACAATGGAAAAAAGAGAGAAAGCACAACTAATCACTACGTGATATGCACCTGAAAGACATCTTTACAGACACATCACCCAAAGCAGTGATAGTGAAGGAAAAGATAAACAGCTGGGACTACATCAAATTAAAGAGCTTCTACACAGCAAAAGAGACAATAACCAAAACAAAGAGAAACCCCGCCGACTGGGAGAACATTTTTGTACACAACACTAATGATAAAGGACTGATCACAAAAATCTGCAAAGAGCTGATGAGACTCAACAACAACAAAGAAAATAATCCAGTCAAAAAATGGGCAGAAGAGCTAAAAAGAAACTTCTCTGAAGAGGAAATGCAAATGGCCAACAGGCATATGAAAAATGTTCAACATCACTTGTAATCAGGGAAATGCAAATCAAAACTACCATGAGATACCATCTTACACCAGTGAGAATGGCACATATTAAAAAAACTAGCAACAACAAATGTTGGCGAGGGTGTGGAGAAAAAGGAACTCTCCTGCACTGTTGGTGGGAGTGCAAACTGGTCCAACCACTATGGAGAGCTGTGTGGAGATTTCTGGACCTACTAAACATAGAGCTTCCATATGATCCAGCAATTCCACTCCTAGGAATTTACCCAAAGGACACAGAAACATCAATTCCAAAGAGCACCTGCACCCCTATGTTTATAGCAGCACTATTTACAACAGCTAAGCTTTGGAAACAAGTCAAATGCCCAAAAATAGATGACTGGATCAAGAAGATGTCGTACATATACACCATGGAATATTACTCAGCATTCAAAAAAGATAAACACACGCAATTTGCAGCAACTTGAATGGAGCTGGAAGGGATCACACTCAGCGAAATAAGCCAGAAAGAAAAAGAAAAATACCGGATGGTCTCACTCATGGCAGGAATCTAGAAAACTTAAATAAGGAACCAGGAAAAAGAATAACTATAAGAAAGAAAATATCAAAATCAACAAACAAATATGAACCAGAGACACTCTATGGGGTGTGGGGGGCGGGGAAAGGAGGAATTGGGGTCAAAATAATGGGGTTGTAATTGTATGGGGAATATAAAAAATAAAATTTAAATAAAAAAAGAGAAAAATAAGTATTAAGCAAAAAAAAAAAAAAGACTGCAGGATGGTTGAAAGTGTTGGCACTGGAATCATCAGAAGAAAAGATGGCAACTGAACATTTTATTTTTCCATAGAATTTAGAGGATTTTTAAAAGCTGGTTATTTTTAGAGTCATTGATAATCAAAGGGGGGGGTTATTTTTTTATTGTCACTGATATAGAAGGGAACAAGTAGAAATAAATTGGGAGAACCAGGAGACAGATAATCCATGTTAAAAACATTCTGGTTTTTGGTGCAAATAATGGAGGATAGGATGGAAGGAGTCATGTATGGGGAGGGTCGGTGGAGGTGAGGGAAGCGTATGCTCATATGAAGGTGTAAGAATATACCTCCAAATGGTGTAGATGTGTATTCAGCTGACAATTGAAAAAGTTTTAGGAAAATATGAGATAATCTGCATTGCTGTTGAAAATATTCTGTGAGAAGTGATTACACTTGAATGAAAGTATTTTGATTTTGATCATAATGAATGTAACTGTTTATAATAATTTTCTGGGGGCCTCCATGGTGGCGCAGCAGTTGAGCGCTGGGTTGCAAAGCTGCCCGCAACCTCTGCAGTGCCGGTTTGATCCCTGGCCATGGGGCGAGGGTCCCACATGATGCGCAGACCTCTCCTGCCGCGCCCGCTGCTCCCCTCTGCAGTGTGTTTCGTCAGTCTGCCTGTTCTGTTCCCTGCTCTGGCTGTGGTGAATTCTCTCACCCGCCCGCACTTCTGACTGTACCCAGTGCTTGTATAAATAAGTAAATGAATCTTAAAAAATAAATTCTGACTGAATATAAACATAAGGAGTTAAATTTTACATTGCATGTTATGCAATAAGTATTCAATATATTTTTTTCCTTGTGAAATATGAGCAATGTGGTTGTAATTACCCTTATTTCAATGTTTTCTTTCTTGGGTGTTATGAAGAAGGTCATTCTGAGGGATCCATTTATACAGTCGAGTGTTTGCCACTAAGGTGTCTGGCCTCTTGCACTCAAATCTCCATGGAACCTATTAGAGTGAAGAAATATCTTACTGCAGTAGTCAGATTACATAAGTTAAGGAATACTCTAGTTAGGTACATTTCTCAGAGGATATGTAATGAGGATTAGAGTTGTCAAATATGAGTGTACTACTAAAACTGCAATGATAGGGATAGGAATTTGTGTATTTCCTTTGTGTTTATTCATGTATGAAGAAATCATGATATTTCACACATCCATCTGTGTGATATATTTCTCTAAAGTAGACAAATGAGATGATCAATGATCAGTTCATGTTTTCAAGAAATTTTTAGTCAGTTGGTGTAATTTTAGGGCACAAAAAGCAGGACACCACAATAATCTTCAGATTTATTTGTTTTAACTGCCATCTTCCATTGTGGAATTATTTATTTCCTCTGGTGTCACAGAATGGAATTTATGTATATCTACTTCTTCCATAATTTTTTTTAGCACTTTACATGTTTCGTCTGTAAAGGTTTACTCTATCTGCTCAACAACTCTGGAGAAATAAATAATCTGTGTATTATAATAATACATTTTTTCTCTGCTACAAATAGTAGCAACTTATTTTTAATACCAATTTTAAGCACACTTTGAAGAAAAACCTTTAGAAGTAATTTTTCACTCTAAACCTAGAGTGTTATTTCTGCATTCAGCTTGTAAATCCTTAAAAGGAGAAAAAGAGAGACTCTTGGATGTAAATAACAGCAGAGATGGTGAAATAAACCAATATTGTGATATAGTAAATTTTATTCTACTGGTTGTTAATAGATCAGTGAGGCACTACAGAGCATCAACAGCACTGACTAACATGAGACCTATAACCTAGGATTTCCATAGGTAGTAACAATGATCTAATTTTGGAATTCCCTGTCAAAACTCATAAGCTGGATTATAGTTTACAATATTTTACTCAGTTTTGCTCTGTGAGGTTAAAGCAACTCAGAATCCAGCAACAATTTAGCCCCTGTGATATGTAGAAACTGTTCCAGTTAGAAAACTAACAAGTACTCCTCAAAGACCCAGAGGATAAATGTGTGATCTATAAAATGGGAAGTGATTTATTTGCACTTTTCATGAAGAGAGGTGTTATGAATTTTTTTCAGTCAGGTGATTATATATTCACTCACTACAATATTCTCTTCTCTTTTTCATATTCTTAGTCATTGTGTCTTGCTCAGGGACATGGAAATAGCCTGGCCATTCTTTATCTGAATAGTACTTTGAACTGTACACTGAACAATTCAATTCCAAAAGTTTTAGAGCAAAGATCCCTGGATTATTGAACAACCATAATTGCATGATGCCTTCATACTTTATCAAATTTCTGCTTACGGTTATAGTTAATATTTAATCCTTTTGGATAACATCTGTACCATAGCAATACCATGCCCTCAGAATTCCTTTTTTTTTTTTAAGATTTATTTATTTATTTATTTATACAAGCACTGGGTACAGTCAGAAGTGCAGGAGGGTGAGAGAATTCACCAGAGCCAGAGTGGGAAACAGAACAGGCAGACTGACAAAATACACTGCTGAGGGGAGCATCAGGCGCGGCATGTTGGGCCGTGTGGGACCCTCGCCGGGTGCTGGGGATTGAACCGGCACTGCAGAGGCTGCTGGCAGATTCACAACCCAGCGCTCAACCACTGCACCACCAGGGGAGGCCCCACCCTCAGAATTCTTGCTAGGAATAGGTAGGAAACAACAAGGCGGAATTTTGTGTTTCCAATACTTTCCATGATACCATTATAATAGCAAATCTATACTCTGTGTCTCTTAACTACATTTCATTATAATCACACAGTTAATATCATGTCAATATCATAAATAATACCCTTTTGACTGCCTAAAGACTTGTCGTGAATATTTTGGTTTGACCTAATGTCTGAGGGAAAATAGGGCCATCTTTGTGATTTACCCTGAGTACATAAATTCATATCAATTGTAGAGTAAAAGTCACATTTTCTAGTTAATATTAAGGTACTTTCTTAAGGAACTTTATCTAACCTTTTGTGGAATCTGGTCAAGGGCCAATGCAATCACATTGGCTCTCTTCTCTCTCTGGCATGTTACTGACCAATGAGCCCAGAGTAAATATCAAAATACCATTATCTGCAGAGTACTGGGCAAATTCTTCCATTTCCTGTGAAGAAGCAATTTGCTCCATCACAAACGAGCAACAAGAAAACAACTTTACAAGGATTGCTCAATAACTAAAGAGAAACCATCATGGACTTTAGGAATTCTAGAACAGTGCCTTTTACAAAAAGTGACAAAATAAATAACATAATATTTTCATTTTAACAATAGATAAATTTTTGTTTTATGGTATAAATATCTTCCTATTATTGTGTAAACAATCTGCAAATAGTTTTTCATCTTGCAAAACTGAAAGTCTATAACCATTACATAATTATTGTCCATTCACCTTTCACCAGACCCCAGTAAACATCATTGTACTTTCTGTTTATATGAATTTTCCTTGTCTAGAGAGATCGTATATTTGGAATAAACAGTAATCATCATGTTGTAAATGGCCATTTTCACTGGCACCGGTCTTCAAAGCTTGTGTAACATCACGTGTATACACTGTGAGTTGACTCATCGGACTTTGGATATTTGGGTTGCTTCCACTTTTTGCCTATCATGAATACAGCTGCTATGAGGATGAATGTGCAAAACTTCACAGACATCCTGCCTTGATTTCAACTCCCTTTCATGTACACAAAGAAGTGGAATTGTGGGGCCACATGGTAATTCTATTTTCAGTTTTGGAGGAACCCTCACCTGTTCTTATTTGTATGAGTAATTTATTACAGGTGGTGCACAGCAGTGAGGAGGAGAAACTGTTAGACAATATTGACTCAGACTTTTCATTCACACCATTGTTATCGCTACTGTGGATTTTGAAAGGAAGACACAAAGCAACATATTAAATCTTTAATTCCTACCAATATCAGTCAACTAAATCACTTGTGTTTATTCTATGTTCTTTTCCTAGGGATTTAGTTTAGTTGGCTCTTTGACATTTTATTTCCCTGAATATGAGCACTAAGAAAAAATTAATTATTGTTGCATTAGGCAATACCACACTGATAAAGAAATGGGAGTCGTGCAGTAGGCTACATAGTACAGGATGCTGCTGAAGAGCAAGATCCTGGCCTTTTTACTGATAGAAGAATTATACAGCATCAGTTGAGAGGAAGGAGGACCAAGAGAAAGGGAGGGGGTGAAACTGGAAAAGGTGCTCTGTCTGTCATCTATAGTATCAGGGGTTATGAGTCTGCCCTCCAGGCACTTCTCATCTGCTTGATGACTTGGTATTGCAATTGAGATAAAGATCTAGTTTCCCAGCCATGGTTTCAGTCTTATCAGCAAGGTTTTCCACTGATCAGCTTCTGGGGTCCCTTGTTATATACATAGGGTCTTGTTGCCCCAGGGGGTTCCAGGTCATACCTTGAGATGTTTGAGTGGGAGTACTTTTTATGCATCAGTCACTAAGTCCCTGGGCATTCCCACTCATATCTTGTGGTGAATAGCTTTCCCAGTGTGATCCAGCTTTGTGCTCTTGATTGATTTGAAAGGCACCTTCCAGGGTTGGACTCCTGTACATAATTGTCAGGGCCATTCTTATCTTACTTAGTATTTTGAACTGTAGGTAACAATATGGTGGCCAAACAGGCCGCTTAGGATTAGCAGTCCTGCTAATTTTATTTTATTAAAAGAGAGGACAGACAGGAGGAAGTGGAATATCATTAATATACCACTGAGATGAAATGAGAGTGTTAATGCAGATGGATACACAGTGTAGTCTGTGTCAGACCATGACTCCTTTCCCTGTAGGGAAGGAAACTTGTAGGAAGAGAGTAAGAGCCCGGGCAATGGAAGAATTGACAACAGTGAAGGAATGAATAGGGAAAAGCTGCAGTGATTGAATGTGTTAATCAGAGGGGGTAGAATAAAGGAATGATCCAACTTAGTTCTGGAAAACAATTTGAAATTGCTCTCATTGAACAAGGAGCCATTTTGTTTCCTGTTTGGAGAAACCCGTGTTAATAGAGCTAGGATTATAGCTGGATAATGACTGACAATGAAAACTTCCTTTGTGTAACAAGAAACATCTGTGACAAAAATAAGTAGACAATTTTTAGGCTAGGAGGGGAGAAAAATCCATTTAATGATGTAAAAAGGTGAAGTTAATTGTTAAATTATTTTTGTAGGAGAATAAGGGGTATTTAAAATAATCAAGGGGAGAGAGATTTTAGGGTTGTACCTGTCCAAAGCAAACAAGAAGAGTGAAGTCAATTGTTATGAAATGTTAATTATTGTTTTGTTTTATGAGTGAGAGCATGACAGGACATAGAGGAGGCTGGATAACCTTTTAGGGAAGCAAACAGCACAAACATGAACAATATCCCATGTCTGTATAAGAGGAATGTCACACATTTTCATCAGACTCTGAGCTCCTTGATGAAAAAAGGAATGACAAGTTTTAGGATCTCCAAACATGTTAAACACCCTAAGGTTTTATCAGGTATCTCATTGTTTTAATTTATTGAATGTAATTTTTTAAAAGATTTATTTATTTATGAATATAACAGCTGGGGTACAGGTCAGAGGTGCAGGGGGTGAGAGGGTCCACCAGAGACAGAGCGGGGAACAGAACAGGCAGACCCAGTGAAATACACTGCTGAGGGGAGCAGCGGGCAAGATAGGAGAGGTCTGCTGCACCATGTGTATTGCTCCCTGCTGCCTGGGGATGGAACTCGTGCTGCAGAGGCTATGTATTGCTTCATAGTGCTGTGATTAACCCCTTGTGCCACCAGGGAGGCCCCATCTCATTTTTTTAGATAGAAGAACTGGGAGGCCAGAATGATTAAGAATGTGAATAAAAAATGTGATGAACACATTTAAGAAGCATAATTTGTAAAGAAATGAAAGTTGGTAGTAGGGCTTTATCAATATTAGTGTTAAGAAGGGCAGAGGAGATGTCTTGTACCTAGGAGGTAGTATATAATGAGTTAGAAAATATATTAAGTGCCCATGAAAGGAGTGAGGAAAGAGTTAAAATGACAGCTGCTAATTAGTGTTGGGTTGAGGGGGAAGGCACAATATAGACAGTTTGTCAAGGGGCATCTGAGAAAAAGAAAATGTTTAGCAAGAGGAACATAAGACAAGGTTTTACCTTTTAAGTAAACAAATTATGTCCATGACTCTATCTTTCAGCTCTGTTATCCTTTAATTCCTACCTTCAATTTGCCATAATTTCCCAAACTGCACTTAAAGCATTTCTTAATGTTTGGTTATTAATAATTGCTTATATAGGACTCTGGTTTGGGAATTTCCATTTTCCAAAAAATAGTTGTATGAGTCTTACGTATAATCCAGAATGATATATGTAAAGTTATCATTCTAGTGTCTATATTACCTCGTCTTTTTTTACCTATAACAGTTTTTACCCTGAATTCATATTGTGAAGTTGATGTCTCATTAGAATGTGGTGTGTAACTAGCTGTAAGCAACTCTCCTCATTAGCTTACTGAGTTCCACTGGAAGCACATTAATCACAGTGCTACAGGAAGGCTTTTCCAGTTGAGAACCGGTTATCCTCTTTAATAGCTCTCTTCTGATTGTTTACATATATTATAGAAGTAATGTTTGACTGCAGTTATTTGAGTGCATTTCTAATTTATCGTTCTAATTTTACCTAATTAAAAAAATTATTCCTTCTATACTGGTGTTATTTCTTTTTGTGTGTATACACTCACCGTAAGTGTTGAAATATGGAGGGCCCAAAGGCTTCCAGATACTTTAATAAAACTGCACTCATATCTTTATGTTCTTTTGTTTAAACTCATCAATTTTTCTCTTTAAAATGCTGACCATCTCTTCTATAACAAAAACATACTTTCCAATACAATAACTTAGTAAGGCTACATTTTGAAAACAAATGTTCTTGTTCCATTAATTTATTAAAGTACAGAACTTAGGGAGTTCACATTTATACCTTGACTTGTGCACAGGCTTCACTCACTTCCACAAAACCCCAGAGTCACTACTCTAGCATATTCACCCCTCTGCTTCCTCCTACCTTTCCTGATCTACCCTCTGGTAACCACATGATTTTCAGAGTCGAAATTGTTTTTGTTGTATTTTACCACTTTTCTTTTGGTTTTTCATTTTTTTATTCTATTAGTGAGTAAATTGTCCCTTAATGCTCATTGACAGATGACTACATATAAAAAAATCCATGTCATCCAAAAATTATAATTCCACCTTGATGATGTTAATTTCAACACGAACATTGCTGAAATTTCCTGTGACTCTCATGGTGCATCCGGGCAATTCTTGTAATTCTAATGACTATTAACTACATTTAAAGTTACCTCTGTATAATGATTTGTCTATTTAGCTCAGGATTGATAGCTTCCTTAATTCATGCTGTGGTATCTGGTACCCTAAAGTGGATGGAATACAAGTTCCATTTACAGACTGCCGTGAACTAGTCATTCTCATTTTGTTTTATTCTTGTAAAATTAAATCATGTTTAATTGAAGAACATTTGTAAAATGATTAAAAAGAAACAAAAAGTGTGTACTTTACCCATACCCTAGACAATAATAAATCATTGCAAAATTTCCATGTTTTTAGGGAAGATCAAAAATGGAAAGATATTCTGTGTTCATGCATTAGAATAATCAATGTTGTTAGAAAGACCAAATATTACCTCAGGAAAATAAAGTTCAGCACAATCATTAGGGTCTAAATGATGATTTTCACAGGAGTAGAACAAAAAATCCCTAGCTGTTTATACACGCACAAAGAACAGGAATAGGCAACATGGTCCTCATATAACAGAATAAAAATGAAGGCCTCTGCTTATAACTTCAAACAATATGATAATCTACGATATCAGAACAATATGATAATTGAATAAAAAAACACCCACATTAATATAATAGAAAGTAGAGTCCCGAAATAATCTCACATACTTATGGGAAAAAAATTAATGACAAAAGAACCAAGAGCAAATAATGGAGAGAAGAAATAACAAGTGGTGTTGGGAAAAGTGGACAGCCACATGCAGAAGAATTAACCTATACTACTATCTTATATCTTATACAATGTTTAATTCAAGATGTTAAATATATAAAAAATGAATCTTAAAATATACAGAAAACAAGCACATTATAATCTCTTTGACATTGACTTTAGTGATGTCTTTATGGATCTGTCTCCCACAACAAAGGAAAAAAAAAGAATATTAACAAATGGAAAAAAGCAAAAAATATCATCATTAAAATGAAATTTGTAAATTTGTAAATATATCTGACAAGGAACTAGCATCCAACATTTAAGAATAACTCAACACACACAAAAAAGCACACAGCCTGATTATAAAATGGGCAGCAAATTCAAAGAGCATCTTATAAAAGAAGATAAGTGATAGCCAACAGACTCACAAAAACATGTTCTTCATCTATTATCATTTGGGAAATTCAAAACAAAGCTTCAATGACATGTCACCGCACCTGAATTAGAACAGCTTTTTTTAAAAAAAAAATTCTGGGAAGTATAAGTATCAGTGAAAATTTGGAGAAAAGAAACTTGTGCTTATTGCAGACAGGAATGAAAATCAGGGCAGCCATAATAGAAACCGGTATGAAGATTCCTTTAAAAATACTAAAATGGAGCTACCATGTGCTCACGCAATTCCTCTTCCAAGCATTTGTCTGAAGAATACGAAAGGACTACTTGAAAAAGTTATTGCAGCACTATTCAAAGTAACCAATATGGAAAGAAATCACCAAAAATGGAAACAACCTCAGTGCTGAACAGATGATGAACAATGAAGATGTGTGTGTACACACATTGGGATACTACTCAGCTATTTTAAGAAGATAAAACCTGGAGGGAATTATCTATATGAAATGAGTCAGAGAGAGAAAGAAAAATGCCTGAAGGATATTACCCATTTGTGGCATATAATAAAACTAAAAACACATACATTCTCCTGAAGGGAAGAGGTGGAATGAAGCAGGTAGAGGGAATTAACTTATTCATGGAGGGTGGTGACTAGACACATTCAGTGGCCCTCGAGTGATATATGCAGCCGTCAGCATGACAAAAATGTACAACTGAGTCCTATATAGTGTTGTAAAACAGTAGAACATCAATTTAAGAAGTGATAAAGACTGTATATGACAAACCAACTCTGAATATCACACTCAGTGGTGAAAGACTGAGAACTTTTCCTCTAATTTCACAAACAACATAAAGATACCTAGTATTGCCACTTTCACTCAACAACTAAAGGAGCCTTAGCCGGAACAACTGGGAAAGAAAAAGATATCAAGGCATCCATATCAGAAAGTAAGAACTAAAATGGTCTCTATTGACAGATGACATTGTTATATTTAAAACTCTAAATTAATTTCATGAAAAATCATTTGAATTAATTAACAAATGCAATCCTTTCCTAGGATGCATCTTCATTATGCAGAATTATGTGGCATTTATGTATTCACATGAGGCTCTCAGAATGGAAAAAATCCATAATAATGGTTTTGGCAATTGTATTCTATAGAACACCTAATACACAGGCAATGAAAACTCACATTTCAAGTGGGAATCCACAAACAAAAAAGTTCCTAGAGAGCAATGGAAACCATAGATTAAATTAAAAGGCAGCCAAGCCAAGTGGCAGAAATATTTGCTAATGATGTATTTCACAAGGTTTTGGTCAGCAAAATATATATTGAACAACACTATTCAGGAGCAAGAAACAAAAATATGAGTTAATAGTGGACGGAGGAACTCAATAGACATTTTTCCAACAGGTGCATGAAAAGGGGGTCATCATCCCTAATCTCGGAGTAAAGGAAATGAAATTCCAATGATGTTATCCCCTCACACCTGTTAGAATGCCAATCATCAGAAAGGTGAGATAGTAAGTTTGTAAAGATGTGGATAAAGGAAAACTCTTGTGCAATGTGAAGGGAATATAATTTGGTGCAGTCACTATGGAAATCAATATGGACATTTCACTCAAATATGTACAATGAGAATTACAATATATTCAGGAATTCCAACTCTGGAATTATATACAAAGGAATCAAAACCAAGATATCAGAAAGAAGTCTGCAATCCTGTGTTTATTGTAGCATAAGATATGGAAATGGTCTGCTTGTTATATGATAACTTGATGAAAAAATTTGATACACACACCACAGAATATCAATCTGCCTTAGGAGAGGAGAAAAGTATGCCAACTGTGACAGCATAGTAAGAAATTATGGGTATTTTGTTAAGTTAAAAAGCCAGACAGAAAAAATGAATACTGCAGTTATCGATTATTTATTGAACATAAATTTTAAACTCATAGAAAATTATTCCAGGGAGTTGGAGATGTAGTAAGTATGAAAAGGTTGGTATAAGATCACACATTTTCATCTAAATCATTAATAAGTTCTGAAGTTCCAATATAAATGCTGATGAGTATATTTGACAACACTGTACTTTATAATTGAAATTTGTATTGAGTAGAATATGCATTTATTGAATCAACAAATATTTGTAGCTGTCTCCTATGTGGAAGACACTGTGCTCTCTATTGTGGGAAAAGCATGAATGGCACAAGTCTGAGCATGGAAAGGTGTCAATTTAAAAGACCATGTAACAGGTATTCCTGTGTAAATACCAATCCAGATCATATAAATAGTTTAACAAAGGTATGCAATGCAATTATAGACATTCTTTAATCAAATCTCTCTCTGCAAAGGCAAACTAGACAGACATACCCATACAAAATCATGTTTGTGAAGTGATGGATGCATTAATCAACTTCGTGAGGGGTATTGCTTCTCAATATTTATGTAAATTTAATAGTCATGAATAATATTTTAAAAGTCTTGCAATTTTATATTTGCATTTTAATTCACTAGAGCTGAAAAGGTAAAGCCAGGTTGAAGAAAAACAACTTAAGAAAGGACAGAAAATTGAGTGTCTCTTATGTGGAAGAAACCATACTGAACTTTGCAAAAAAAAACACAACAAAACATGAATGGCACCTTTCTAAGCTTAAGGAGGTCTCAATTTGAAGGAGATGGTAACATATATTCCTATGTAAACATCAAGAAAGAGTACAGTTTTACAAAGATAAAACTTTCAATTACAGATGATCATTAATCAGCATTCGTGAATGGGCTATAGTGGATACACACACACACACACACACACACACAAATTCACATTGTGAAGTGATGGATGTGTTAATCAAACATGAGCAAAATCTCTTCACAATGTTTATGTATGTCAAATAATTATGATGAATGCTTTTAAAGTCTTACAATTTGATATGTCCATTATGCCTCAGTAAATTTGAAAAAAGAAAGGCCAGGTTAAAGAGAATTTATACTTTAGGCTTTAGAGCTTATGAAAGGTTCTTTACATAGTTAAATTTTGTAACTAAAATTGGTAGCAGGTTAAGCTACTAATTGAATATGATCTTTGTTATATGTTGCTACCAAAGGGACTGTAGACAAACGGGATGTCCAAAAGGTGGTAAAAGGATTTAGTAAATGATGGTTGTTTTTTAGTTAGAGCTCAAATATAAATATCAGTTTCAAACGTGCTAGATTTTCTGTCCTTCATGTGGAATATCATCCTTTATGCTAACAGATTTCTTTTTCAATGTCACACTATTGTCAATTTTCAGAGAAGGTGTTAGAAAATATTTGGTGTGGAAAAATTATGCAGAATTAATGGTCAATATCATCATGCAGTGTGCATCTTCTCTGTGCTTATCTTGTCACCCATGCTTTCTGCAATGGGTTTTTCCCAAGATTTTGTATAGACTTGGAGTATGGCAAGACAAACCTATTTAGTAGGTCTCTAAGATATCAAACTCTAGAATATAAAATGAGCAGTCATTTAAGTGCTATAGTGACAGAAAACAGAAATAATAGAGAGGGAATTGAATACTAGACCAGCAACTGAACGACATTCAAACACACACACAAACAGATGGGGGAGAATTGCTTCTCAGGACTCTGATGGTTCTCAGTGGGGTAGTTGTTGCTCTTTTAGTCTTGTCTCCTGGGGACCACTGTGGGGCTGAGTAATGCAGTCTTCCCAGGGAGGGCAGATAAAAAACCAAGCACAAAAGGGCATGGAATGAGTTGCAGCTGTTTGTGTGGGAGGATCGGCAGAACTTATGGGCCCATGAGGTGTTGGGTGGGTGATGGTGCTCCTACGACCTCCCTCACGTGAGGGCTTCGAGTACCAAGCACCCCTAATGTCGGGACCAGCCCTATTTAGCTCCCCCTGATATTCTTCCTGCTTAAGTGCAACGGAGTGGTGAAATGATCCCACCGGTCTCTAGGAGGGAGGTGAGGTAGGCGCCATAATAAAGAGGCCTGCTCCCAGCACTTCATGTCTGTGGGGAGACCCTGCTTGTCCACCTTTCATTGACTGGACCCCTCATATGTCTCAGGATTCTCCTGGCTTCTTGTCTTCAAGCTGTTCCTCCCTTACTTCTAGATGTAGTGGGCCGACTTTGTGGGTGGGTAAGGGTGAAGGGTTCTGATGATTTTTTGTCTTCCCTTCTCCCATCTTTCCAAATTCCCTGGAAGGTCTGAGAGAATCACAGGAGCTGCCAAGTCTGTCTTACATGTCTGGGTCCTTCCATTATCTTGCCATTATTACTCCCTGTCAGATGTTTTTATAGGGAATTTGATCCCAGTGTCCTTTCACTGCTTTGTTGATGACGTCCTAAGCCTGAAATCTTTCGGTGATTTCCACACGTCATGCCCACCTGGATATCCCTTTATTAATCCAGTTGTATTCCCTGCACTATTTGGAGGTCCAATAATTCTACTCAATTCTATGCTATTTACCTGAAGATAAGATAAAGCTACACAGGCTAAGGGTGCAGTACTAATAATTTGCCCCACACAACAACATCAAGTTTCCCATGACCTCCTAAACATAGACCCTGCAGTCACATGCTCAGTCGTTTGCTGTGTTTCTTACTGACTGGTTATAAATCAGAGCCTTCCGATATTCCATCCTAAAGATCAATAAATTTGCCAAAATTTCTTTTGGTTTCCATTTGCATGGAATATATTTTTTTTCTGTCTGTTTGCATTCTTTTTATGTATCCTTATATCTGATGACAGTTCTTTAGGTAACATATAGATAGATCATATTTTTTTTTAAATAAATTCAGCCTCGATGTCTTTTGATTTGAGAATTTAGTCAATTTTTATTTTAAGCAAGTATTAGTAGGCAGATACACTTCCATTTTTCATTTGTTTTCTGAGTGTTTTATAATTGTTTCTTTCTTTTTCCCTTTCTCTTTGCTTGTGGTTTTCCTGTTCTTTCATTTGGAACATATTCCTCTACCTCTTCTTAATTCTCCGAGTTGGTTTCTATGCATTAGATGAAATAACCACCTTTTACTGTCTTGTAGGAGAGACCTCATATGGGGTACAACCTTAGCTAAGTTGTCCCTCAAATTTTTGTGATTATCAAAATAGTTCATTTTATTTTTAGTGTTCATAGAAATAGCAAGTTTGTGCTAAGAGATAGCAATGTCTCCAAGGAAAAGAATTTAGCTGGCACCTCAAATCTGTTTGACTGGAAATCACACACTCAAGGAAAAGTTTTTAAAAATGCAGCTAATACTCTTTTTATGGGATAACTGGGCGATGGGTGTTTCTCTAAGCTTCATTTGTTTGCAACCTCGTGTGACAATTAAAAATGTTATTCCCTTTTGTCCTTTCCTGTTTTGACAATGTTCTGGCAACAGAACAGGAAACATTTTGTTGTGATATAAACAGCAGATGCCACACAGGCCAGCAGGAACCCGATCACATCCAACGAGTGGTACTGCACCCAGGTGAGGTCATGGGAGGCTGGCCGCAGGTGCTTGGCTCCCTTATTACGCATGACAAACTCGATCCAGAAGACAGCTCTATCTAGAGGCTTCATTGGCTGATCATGCTGTATCCTTGATAATTTCATGATATTTTCTTTATATCTAGGGAGAAACAAAATTTATACATATCAGAAAGGAGCTATTTTGCCTAAGCATGTCATTTTCTGAACCATTTTTTCAAAGGTCGTACATATAATTCAAAATAAATGTCATAGATTTGGATATGAAGGTAAAATATAAGGTGGGATGTTAAGACTTTTCTATCAGATGAAATGTTATGATTTAAAGTAGGAATTATAAATAATGCTTATGAAACATTTATAGAAGTTAATGTCATCGTGGATGAAATCACTCAATAGTTTCTGTGCTTAACTCATCTCTTGCCTCTCTAGATTTTGCCCCTTCAGATTACGAGACTCCCTCCTCAACATTTCCATTTGACTTCTCATCACGTTAAAATATTTATGGTGTTTGGACTGCAGTATTTTGCATGTTCATACCAAATGATTTCTTTTAATATTTTGTTTCATGTACACTGTGATATAGGAGGGGTGGTTTTCTGGCTGTTCATTGAAATTACCCTAATATCTCACTGTAGCACCTTTGCACATTGCCTAATCTCAAAGCTCAAATATCTAGAAAAAGAACAACAAAAAAAACCCAAAACCAGTAGAAGAAAAGAAATAATAAAAACCAAAGCAGAAATAAATGAAATTGAAACTAAAAAAACAATCCAAAAGATTACTGAAACCAAGAGCTGGTTCTTCAAAAAAATAGGTAAAATAGACAAACCCCTAGCCAGGCTCACAAGGGAAAAAAGGGAGAAAGCACAAATAAACAGGATCATAAATGAAAGAGGAGAAATCACAACGGACACAGCAGAAATCAAAAGAATAATCAGTACTACTATGAAGAGTTATATGGAAACAAGTTCAACAATCTAGAGGAGATGGACAAATTCCTACAACTCTACAATCACCCAAAGCTAGATAAAGAAGAAATAGAACACCTAAACAGACCAATTACAAGCAGCGAAATTGAAATGGTAATCAAAAACCTCCCCAAAAACAAAAGCTTAGGACCTGATGGATTTACAAATAAATTCTACCAAACATTCAGAGATGAATTAGTGCCTATCCTTCACAAACTCTTCCAAAAAATTGAGAAGGAAGGGACAATATCAAACACATTCTGTGAAGCCAACATTACACTAATACCGAAACCGAATAAGGACAACACAAAAAAGGAAAACTACAGGCCAATCTCCCTAATGAACACTGATGCAAAAATCCTCAACAAAATTTTAGCTATCAGAATCCAACAATGTATCCATAAGATAGTTCACCATGACCAAGTAGGATTCATTCCAGGGACAAAAGGATGGTTTAACATCCGAAAATCAATCAACGTTATCCAACACATCAACAAAAAGAAATATGAAAACCATATGATAATATCAATAGATGCTGAGAAAGCTTTTGACAAAGTACAACACCCATTCATGATAAAAGCCCTTGAAATTCTTGGGATACAAGGAACATACCTCAACATCATAAAGGCCATCTATGACAAGCCAACAGCCAGTATCATTCTCAATGGTGAAAAACTGAAATCAATTCCATTAAGATCTGGAACAAGACAAGGATGTCCACTCTCACCACTGCTTTTCAATATAATACTGGAAGTCCTAGCCAGAGCAATAAGACAAGAGAAAGACATCTAAGGAATCCAAATAGGAAAAGAAGAAGTCAAACTATCACTATTTGCAGATGATATGATAACATACATAGAGAACCCCAAAAACTCCACAGAAAAACTAATTCAACTCATCAATCAGTTCAGTAAAGTGGCAGGATACAAAATCAACATGCAAAAGTCAGTAGCCTTCCTATACATAAACAATAAATCTGAAGAAGAAGAAATAAAAAAAAAATCCCTTTTGTTATCGAAACAAAAAAAATCAAATATTTGGGCATAAATCTAACAAAAGAGTTAAAGGACCTATACAAAGAAAACTATAAAACACTGTTAAAAGAAATAGAAGAAGACACAAAGAAATGAATGACATCCCCTACTCATGGATTAGAAGAATAAACATTATTAAAATGGCCATCCTACCAAAAGCAATATACAGATTCAATGCTATTTCAATCAAAATTTCAATGTCATTCTTCAAAGAAATAGAACAATTATTGATGAAATTCATATGGAATCACAAAAAAACCCGAATAGCCAAAGCTCTCCTGAAACAAAAAGAAGGGAATGGAGGCATCACACTCCCAGACTTCAAACTCTACTACAAAGCCATAATCATCAAAACTGCATGGTATTGGAACAAGAACAGACATACAGACCAATGGAATCGAATAGAAAATCCAGAAATAAACCCACAGATTTATGATCAACTAATCTTTGACAAAGGAGCAAAGACTATGCATTGGAGCAATGAAAATTTGTTCAATAAATGGTGCTGGGAAAACTGGGTCGCTACATGCAAAAGAATGAAGCTTGACCACTACTTCACACCATACACAAAAAATCAACTCAAAATGGATTAAAGAACTAGACATAAGACCTGAAACCATAAAATACATAGAAGGAAATATAGGCGAAACACTACGTGATTTGCACATCAAAGACATCTTTACAGACACATCACCCAAAGCAGTGATAGTGAAGGCAAAGATAAACAGCTGGGACTACATCAAATTAAAGAGCTTCTGCACAGCAAAAGAGACAATAACCAAAACATAGAGAAACCCCACCAACTGGGAGAACATTTTTGTACACAACTCTAATGATAAAGGACTGATCACAAAAATCTGCAAAGAGCTGATGAGACTCAACAACAAAGAAAATAATCCCGTCAAAAAATGGGCAGAAGAGCTAAAAAGAAACTTCTCTGAAGAGGAAATGCAAATGGCCAACAGACATATGAAAAAATGTTCAACATCACTTGTCATCAGGGAAATGCAAATCAAAACTACCATGAGATACCATCTTACACCAGTGAGAATGGCACATATTAAAAAAACTAGCAGCAACAAATGCTGGCGAGGGTGTGGAGAAAAAGGACTCTTCTGCACTGTTGGTGGGAGTGCAAACTGGTCCAACCACTATGGAGAGCTGTGTGGAGATTTCTGGACCTACTAAACATAGAGCTTCCATATGATCCAGCAATTCCACTCCTAGGAATTTACCCAAAGGACACAGAAACATCAATTCCAAAGAGCACCTGCACCCCTATATTTATAGCAGCACTATTTATAATAGCTAAGCTTTGGAAACAGCCCAGATTCCCAAAAATAGATGACTGGATCAAGAAGATGTCGTACATATACACCATGGAATAGTACTCAGCATTTAAAAAAGATAAACACATGCAATTTGCAGCAACATGGATGGCGCTGGAAGGGATCATGCTCAGCGAAATAAGCCAGAAAGAATAAGAAAAATACCGGATGGTCTCACTCATAGCAGGAATCTAGAAAATTTAAATAAGGGACCAGGAAAATGAATAATTGTAAGAAAGTGAAAATCAAAATCAACAAAAAACTATGAACTAGAGATACTTTTTGGGGTGTGGGGGGCAGGAGGGGAGGGACTTGGGTCAGAATGGGGGGTTGAAATTGTATGGGGAATATAAAAATAAAATTTATAAAAAAAAATATTTAAAAATGCTGTGTGACAACCTTAGTCTTTTTAGGTTAACCCAAGCACTGGCATGTTTATATTAATAATTGTGTACTACATTTTTATTTCTGTTGGTCTAACCTGTTTTATATTTCCTTTTATATTGTCTCTTGCCTCCTCGAAGTATTTTTCAATTCAATTTTATTCTAGGTAATACATTTTCAAATATTTCAACAAAATAGGGTAATGCTTATAGTAGTAATGAAAACTGAATTGGTGGGTACCATGATAGGCACTACAAAGTCTACCATATTATTCTCCTGTGGGGTATAAAAAATTAAGTATTTATTTTATCATATACAATATCTTTTATGTTTTCAAGGACACATCCAGAGTATGAAAATGAACTCACCAGATTTGAGATTAAGTGTTTATAAATCATACATCTCTTAATATACTTGTAACCTATACTATAATAATAAATATAATGAATAATTCTTTTTGCCCAACAGTAAGAAGACATCTGAATTCATAAATTGTCAAAGTATTGGAACAGATATTTTTTAAAAGAAGATAAATGACTGGCCAATGAGAATTTGAGAGGACACTCAATAATTTGTGTGTAAGGGAGATACAAATCAATACCACAATGCAAGCCCACTTTCCCACTCACTTGGGTGACTAAAATTAAAAAGACGAGTGATAGCAATCAATGATAACAATGTGCAAAACTCTCAAACAAGATGGTGGGAATGTAAAATGATGAACTTCTCTGAACATCAGTTTGGAAATTCCTTACAAAATTACCACATGCTATATCAATTCAACTCCTAATTTATATTCAAAGAAATGAAAACATATCACAGAAAAACATGTATAACAATGTTCATAATGACATAACTTAAACACAAAATGTTCAGGAATGATAAATGTGCAAATAAATGTAGCAAAGCCAAAACATAGAATGGTATGATTATTCAAAAAATCAAGGGTACCATGTAGGTGAAACTAAAAACATCTTATGATAGGAGAAACCAGCTGTAATATACAAATCATTTCAAATGATTCTGATTGTATGAAAAATCCAAATTAGGGCAAAGTATAGGAACAGAAACTAGAATAATGTTTGTGTAAGAAGAGAGGCATGGAAATTAACTTCTAAGTTACATAAGATTTCTTTTAGGTATGTTGTAAATATTCTATACTTGAATTATACTATGGTTTAATAAACTCTGTAATATACTATATTTACTTGAAATTTATATGTAAGCTATTGAATTTTATTATAGATAAATTGTACCTATTTATAAAATCTGTTAAAATAGTAACAAAAATCATATTTTGGTCAAAAGTAGATTTATACTTTGTGAAATTTTAGGTACAGATCTCAAATATAACTTCAAGTTCTTCATTCATATTTTCCTGTGGTTTCTATAAACTTTTACAATTACCTATGTAATTAAGCATTTGCTCTTATAGAAAATTATCGCATAATTATTTACCCATGCACTCAAACAGGATCAAAATGAAACTTTGAAATTAATGCCTGATTGAAAATAAAAACGGATTTGCTAGGTTATATCTTCTTAATAACTGCATAATTATTAAAAAAGAAGAAACATTGTATAATAATAATGTTTGTAAACACTACTAAGAAAAATTCTGATACTCACGAGGGGTCATTAATAACCTTCTTCAGTGCATTGAGCAAATCTGTGCTTGACATTTTTTGTAAGTCCAATGCAACAGCTGCTCCCTTGAACATCATATGAGCAATGTTATCAGGTTGATCTGCAAACAGGGGAATGCCCACCATCGGGATGCCATGGTAGATCGCCTCATAGACTCCATTGGCTCCACCATGGGTAATAAAAGCCTTGGTTTTTGGATGACCTAAATGGGTTAATTTCAAGAAATTAAGTATAATTCTGAAGGAAAAAATGAGAGTCAAACAATTTAAGAGACTGAGTGTGGCATTATTTTCTCCAGAACAGATTATTATTCACATAAAATTCAATAATAACTTTCCTATCTCAAACAATTGTACTTAAGATATCTTCCCTCAGCACCATACCTTCTATGGCCTTTACCCTTTCTTCTTCTCTGCCCTTTTCTAATTTTAAAAACTTTGCTTAGTTTATTAGTGTCTATCCGTTTTGAAAGAACTGCTGTTTGCTATATAAGTTGATATTTGTCATTTGGACTTGCTTTACACTACACACAATTCCTTAGAGATGCTCCCATTTTGCTGCACATCCCCAGCATTTGATCTTTGCTTATGTCTGATTACTATCCCATGGTGTGGATCTACCACTCTGTGATCAATCTTGTATCAGGCCTACATTTAGTAAATAATAAGCAATAAATATTTTAGAGCATATGAGTTTTTGAGTTAATGGTTTCAAGTTCTTTGGAGAAGTGTCCTAGTGTGAAGTGGATTATAGGATATTTCCATATTTGGTTTTAAGATACAATCAGATTGCTTTCCATAATGGCTGCAGCAGTTTACATTTCTACTGAGAGTTCATAGGGCTCCTTTTTCTCCACATCTTTCCACCACTTCTTGTTGGAATTTTTTTTTACCTGTACACTTCTCACAGGTATTAGATGATATCTCATTGTGGTTTTAACCTGCATCTCCTTATTAAAAGTGATAATGAAAGGCTTCCCCTGGTGGCGCAGGCGGTTAAGCACCACACTGTGAAGCTGTCCACTGCCTTTGCAGCACTGGTCCAATCCCAGCCGGCTGGTGAAGGTCCCACTTGGCAAGCAGACCTCTCCTGTCTTGCCAGCAGCTCCCCTCAATAGTGTATTTCGTCAGTCTGCCTGTTCTGTTGCCCGCTCTGTCTCTGGTGAATCCTCTCACCCTCCCGCGCATCTGGCCTGTACCCTGGTCCTTGTATAAATAAATAAATAAATCTTTTTAAAAAAAGTGATAATGAACATTATTTTTATGGATGGTTTATCATTCTGCGTATCTTTCTTGGTGAATTGTTAAGATATGCCACTCACTTATTAATTAAGGAGTTTGTTTTCTATTGTGAATCAATATATGAGTTTATCTTGGAAATGAACTCACTGTAGGTTATATAACGTGTAAATATTTTCTCTCACTCAGCATGTCTTTTTAATTTCTTTATCTTCTATTTCACTGTGTAAAAGCATTTTAATTTGGCATAACACCAATTACTTATTTTTGCTTTTTCCCTTGCTCTAGGGATTTATCCTTCATAAACAACTTTATCATTGATGTTATGTAGCATATCATCAATGTTTTCTGCTATATACTTAATAGCCTCAGGTCTTATATCTAATTTTTAATCCAATACTGCAATTAATTAAATAATGAGCTATCACTACTCTAGTTAAAAAAAACTGTATGGTATTAGCATAACAAAGGACAAATACATTAATGGACCAGAATCAGAAGTGCAGGATTCAATTTGCGTACATAGCAATATGTAATTTATGACACAGCATACAAAACAGGAAAAAGATCTCTTTAATAAATGGTTCTGGGAAAATTGAGGCACTTGTGGACCAAAACTAAATTAAAAATGGATTAAAGATCCAGCAATAAGATCTTAAATTAAATGAATTAAAGATCCAGCAATAACATCTTCAGCAATAAAGTACATAGCTGAAAACACTGGTGATGTGTTCCATGACATGGATAATAAAGACATTTTTGGAGACTTGACCCCTGTAGCAATAATATAAAAGGAAAAGTAAAAAATTAGGATTATCTTAATTCAGAAAGCTTTCTGTTGTGAAAGAAAATGAAAGTATGTTAACAGGATGTTACTGGGTGAAAATACACACCACATGACTTGCAGGAGGTTAAATTCCAAAATATATTTTAAAAAATCCAACAATTAAAACAAATAGCCCAAATAATAAATGGGCAGCAGATCTGAACAAATAATTCATGAAGAAAAATAGCCAAAAGGATTAAGCATAGATGAGAAGAATATTCATTATCATATTCATTATCTAAACTTTTAATAAGGGAGGTACAGTTTAAACCACAAGGAGAGAGCATCTGACACTTGTGAGGATAGTACTCATAAAAAGATCTCCAACAACAAGTGGTGGAGAAGATGGGGAGGAAAATGAGCTCTACTTATTAGTAGGAATAATCTGTGCAGACACAATGGAAAGCAGTCTGGATTTAACTTAAAAAAACAAAAAATGGAAATTCTCCATGATTCAGAAAACCCACATAAAGGTATCTATGTAAAGAATATAAAACCATTAACTCAAAAAAGCATATTGTCTACAATGGTGACTGCAGCAATATTTATAATAGCTAGGACATAGGGGTAAACTAAACACCCAGTGATTAAAGATTGGATCAGGAAGAAGTGGTATAGTCCCATTACAGAATACTATTCAGCCAGAAGAAAAGAAGAAGTACTGGAATACAGAAAAATGGAAAGAGTTCAAGGGAATTATATATAGCAAAGCAAGTCATAATGACAAAGACAATAACTGGAGATTTAGATAGCACACAATTTGAGAAAGTAAAATAGTATAAAATCTTGCTGGTTTTAATAAAACAAGTGATGTTTTCTACTATTAACAGACTATTAACAGGGAGGTAGAGGGAGAAAAATTCAAGTAGGTATACGGGACAGTGGTGAGGGAAAGCAAAGAAATATTATGGCAAAGAAATATCTCCCAGATAAGTAATTACACATGAAATAAGGACACTTTGATTGTAGTCATAAGGAATGTGGGTATTATATTGAATTGACAATTTTTATATATTATCTTCCTCCCATATGACTGAAAAATAAATACGAAGAGCTAAATCTTACTGATATTTTCAAAAATAAATGTTCAATAAATGTTTCCTTCTGAACTATTATCAGAATTGCTGAACTTACTCAAATTTCACTGTTTTTTTTGTTTTTTTTTTTTCCAGACTCTTACCAAGAAGGTCATTTTGGGGGAGCCATTTATATAGCCGAGTGTTTGCCCCCAACGTATCTGGCTTCTTACCATCAAATCTCCATAGAACCTGTTAGGGTAAAGAATATATCTTACTCCAATAGTAAAGATTAAAAGTTACAATATGGGGCCTCCTCGGTGGCGCAGCGGTTGAGTGCTGGGTTGTGAAGCTGCCCGCAGCCTCTGCAGCACCAGTTCAATCCCCAGCTGCCAGGCGAGAGTCCCACATGGCGCGACAGACCTCTCCTGCCGTCCACTGCTGCCCTCAGCAGTGTACTTCGTCAGTCTGCCTGCTCTGCTCTCCGCTCTGGCTCTTGTGAATTCTCTCACCCTCCCACGCTTCTGATGTACCCAGGGCTTGTATAAATAAATAAATAAAATCTTTAAAAAAAAGAAATAAAAGTTATAATATGTTTGAATTCTAAACATTCAGAGATCATCAAGTCTAACACTGCTCATTCACAAATATGCATTAGATGTTAAAACTGAGAAATGTTAAAACACTGATAGTTATACATACATTTATTTTATGTTCAAGAAAGTATGAATCCAATCATGGCCCTTCACAAATAGGGAAACAACAAATGGGATTATTTTTTATTTTTTAAATTATTTTTATTTGTTTACATTGTTCATTTTTTAACAATATTTGCCTCCCCCCGCCAGGTGTGGTCCTCATAGAAAATCCTTCATCAATGCACCTGTGCACCATCACCTCAGTCCCCTGTGCTCCTCCCTCTGATCACTTTCCCTCCTCCTCCTGGCAGGATGTCTCATTGATAATTGTCTGTTTTTGTTTTGTGGTGTTAAAAAAAGGGATTATTAATTATTGTAAAAATTAAGACATTTTAGACATATCATATATAGTTTAGATTGTCTTAGAAATCAGTAAGATCTTTGCATTTACTTTCTGATTTATTATAATTACTCTCAAAATTCCAATGTAGCATTAACCTATTTCCTTCTAAGTGTCGAAGAGGGAATTTATTTCTTTTAACATGTTCCCTAGGCTACATTAATAAAGATTTGCATCATTTAGTTTACAAAAAGGGTAGCAAAATAATTCAGTAACTAAGAGAAATAATAATGGTGCTTACAGATAACTTACTAATGATGTAAATAATCTCTGATTAGTAAGTAGATTCAGAAACTTTTTAGATCACTGGCTGTTAAGCACTGCATGAAGCCAGGACATTATTAGTGTTTTAACTCTGGAAATTCATTTAGTGTAGGAAAGGAAGGCCTATTTTCATTATGTAAAATAAAGGTATTTTATTATATAAAATCAAAATATAGTTATTGAAAAAAATCCAAATTGTGATGATGCCAATTTTTTTAAGTGACTATTAACATATTAGCAATGCATTATCAAACCTAGCCCTAGATTAATCTGAGACCTTAGCCATCACTTCTCTGAAGAACTGGGTAACAGCACACTGAATGGTCTAATTTCAAATATAGGGGAAACAAGGTTTGACTTTGCCCACAAACCTCCACTGCATAATTACCTCTCCTGCTTTATCAATTTCTGCTTAACATATTGAAATTTAACTCCTTGCTGGTAACATTTGCATTGTTTACTTGCCTTCAGAAGTCCCATAAGAAATAGCAGATGACATATGACCTGGCAATCCCTCTCCTAGAGATCTACCTGAAGGACACAAAAACATTGATTCAAAAGACCACCTGTACCCTTAGGTTTATTGCAGCACTATTTACAAAAGGTAAAACCTGGAAACAACCCAAATGCCCAAAAACAGATGACTGGATCAAGAAGATGTGTCATATACGCACAATGGAATATTATTCGGCAATCAAAAAAGATACACTCATGCCATTCGTAGCAATGTGGATGGAACTAGAAGGAATTATACTCAGTGAAATAAAGCAGATGGAAAAAGAAAAATATCAGATGGTTTCACTTATAGCAGGAATATAGGGGAACCAAATAAGACATCAATGTAAGAAAATAATAGCAGTACAAAACACAACAAAGCGAAAACAGACAGTTATAAATCAGAGACATACTGCAGGGGAGGAAGAGGGAGAGGGATCAGAGGGAGGGAGGGAGGAGCATAGGGGACTGAGGTGATGGTGCATGGGTGCACTGGTGAAGGAAACTCTATGGGGACTACACCTGAGGGGTGGGGGGATGCAAATATTGTTTAAAATAAAATTCTGTAAAAAAAAAAGAAACAGTAGATGACAACGCATTATATGGCTATTTCTGTACCTGGCCACAACACCTTTATAATGTAAACTTGCAGTTACCTTTTAAATATATTTTATTCTGATCACAATATTAATGCCAAGTTATTGTCACTCAAAAATAAACCCTACTAACATTTTAGCACCGGCCATGTATATTTTGTTTGAAGTGATGTCCAAGAAAAAAAAAAAGAAACTACATGATTGTTTACTTATCCTGCAAGAAATATTTGTAATCAATCCCTTTACAAAATGCACATCTATGGTGGTTGTTCACATGAAAAGACTTTATCTAACCTTTTGTGGAATCTGGGCCAGGGCTGATGCAATCACATTGGCTCTCTCTTCCGGCACGTTACTGATCATCGAGCCCAGAGAAAACACGACAATACCACTTTCTCCAGAGCTCTGTGCAAACTCTTCCATTTCCTGTGAAGAAGGAATTTGCTCATCATGAAGGAGCAACATCATAGCAAACACTATTAAATTATTGCCTAAGTAACTACAGAGCTCAATTATTACCAGGAATTATTATAACACCTGTTAAACATGATGCACCTTTCAAAAACTGTGGTAAAATTAATATAATGTAATTTTTACCATTCTAATCATTCCTAAGTCTATACATTAGTGGTAAGTAAATTCTCTTTGTGTTGTGACCAATTTTCAGACAGTTTCATGTTGCAAAACTGAATTTCTATAACCATTAAACTTTAATCCATATCCCTTTTCACTACTGTGTTACCAACCATCATTCTACTGCCAGTTTCTACTAATTTGGCTATTTTAGATAACCCCTTTTAAATGGAACCATGCAGCATTTGTCCTTTTGTGCCTGGCCCATTTCAGTTAGCAATGTCCTCAGTGTCATTAATTTCCCTATTTTAATTTATTTAGATATAAATCTATAAGTAGAATTGCTGGAATAGAGGCTAATCATATTTTAAATTTTATGAGAAGGTCTATCCTGATTTTATCGTATAGTTAGAAATGAAACTGAACCTACGCAATGTAGTGAAGAGGAGGTGCTCTTAAACCAGGTATTGCAAACTTCATGTAACTGTTTTAATTACTCAGAAATTCTTAGGAGGAGACCACTCAGGAAGATCTTACTCATTTTTAACTCTGTATTTATATATCTAGTAAATCAACTGTATTTATTCCACACAATTTTGTTATCTGGAGAATTAGTTTAGGTCAGTCATTAGTATTTTATTTTCCTGAGTAACAGCAATAAGAAAAGGTAGTCATGTGTATGAGTTTCTGTCTTTGTCTTTATACTTTTAATCCTTACTTTAAACTGTCAGATATTTCTAAGCTTTTTCCCTAATTTTGCATTTGATGTCAGCTAATGATTAAGTATTGCTAATATTCAAGAGTCTGCCATAGAGCTTTTCAATCCTTGAAATAGTCCTGAGTCCCATTGATAACACATAGTTATATGTGTATTCTCATCTTCAGACTGATCATATTTCTGGGCCTTTTTAAATGTAGCATCTTTACTCTGAATTCATATTGTACAATTGATGTTCCATTAATATCTGCTATGTGTAACTAGCCCTGAGGGCTACTCATTACCTTACTGAGTGACAGGGAGCATATTAATTACAGTGGCAGAAGTACACCAGGACTTCATTCAACAGAGAATTGGTCACCCTTTTTTGAGGGTGAATGTCCACTGTAAAATCATTATAATGTCCTGATTTCCTGAAGTTGTTTAAGACTAATTCTGACTGTAGTCTTAATCTTTGCCAATTAAAAATAAGTTTAATTGCTTTCATTACTGGAGCAATTTCTTATTGTTCAATGTAATATAAAAAATAGTGAAATGTAAAGGGGTCAGGAACTTCCTAGATCTCCTTAAAATGCATACTTGTATCTTTTTTGAAGTTGTTGTACCTTCTGTCTTAAATATCACTGTTTATTCTTTTATTTGTTCAAAATAATGGGAAACTTTCCAAAATAAAATATGCCCTCCAATTCAATCATTGCCACAAAGCATCTTTTTGAACTTGTGTCTTACAGATTAAAGAGCAAAGGATAAAAATTTTCCAGATTTTGTCAATGCAGACGATATATTGTCCACTGAATTCTTCAAAATGTAATTCTGCTAGAAAATTAATTTAGTTTACTACAAAGGTCACTGAAGTTTCCGAGGAGTCACATGGTGCATCTAGGTAATATGTTGCATTCTAGTACCTGTAGCAACATTTAAATTCATCTGTGTATGATGATGTTTCTTTAGCTCACTAGCCATTGCTTTTATAATCCAAGTTGTAGTAGATGTCTTTTAAGTGTAGAGTAATCCCAGTTCTATATCCACATTAGTCACCAAATTTGACTCTTGAGTCTCATTATCTGACATCTTTGTAAAAAAAAAAAAACAAACAAAAAAACAAACCTTAGGCACACAGTGTTAATATTTGATAATAAAAAATGAAAAAAAAAAAAGAAAATCATTACCCATTCTCTTTCTAGCAAATAATCTCTTAGCAAGTAAAACTCCCAGATCCCAGAGGATAAACCTTTAAATAGACAAAGCAAATTTTAACAGCACTGCTTGTTCTTCTCAATTCATGGACAACATCAAAAAGATACCTAAAATGGACACCGGCCCAGGCCCCTGAATGTTTCCTTTGTAAATTGTATAAATTCCTTATTGAAAAGCTGAAAGTTTGGACACTTTTCCAGGAGGCTTAGAGGCTGTTCATGGAATTAAAGCCTGAGGCTTGATTCTTTATAAAGAGCCCACTTATTATTTACTTGTATCATTTTATTTAAGCTAATATATTTATGATGAAAACTCTCTACCTGGGTATAGAAGGAATAAACTTTGGCACACTGACGACTGTTTATGAGAAATTCACATTAACGTAATTCTCAATTGTGAAAAGCTGAGAATTATGACTCTAAGATTTGGGCTAAGGATATCCATTATTCCACTTTTCTTCAACATAGTCCATGAACCCCTAGTCAGAGAATTTAGGAAAGAAAAATATATCCCACACAGGAAAGGAAAGGAGAAGGGAGGGCTCAGGGAAAGGAGAGGATATTTTTTCCCAATATTTCCTAATTCCAGATAGAAAATAATACATATGGAAGACAGACTCCACTAACTTACTGTTAAAATAATAAAATCAGTGAAGTTCAAGGGTACAAAATTAATTTACAAAAATATGTTTTATATTATACATTAACAAAAATATTAGGTATAATATAAACATTGCTCTTAGTCTTGCAATGATTTTTGATTAAGACATCAAAAATACAGAAAACTTTTATACAGTGAGAGATTAACAACAAAATTAAATGGCCACTTAATATAAAAAATAACTGCAAATTTAAGTGTTAATAACCACTCTATAAAGAATTCACATCTCATTGGTATAACAATCAATAGGAAAAAAAAAAACTGAACAAGGAACTGAACAGATATTTTGCAAAGAAGGCAAACAAATAACCTATAAAGGGGTCCAGATCACTAGCTAATTATCACTTAATGCAAATCAAAATCACAATAATATAACACCTAATACTTGTTGGACTATAAAAAGAAAAGATCAAGAGGTTTGGAGAAGGTGTGGAACAAAGGATTACTTTCTGCTTGCTGATGGGAACATAATTTTGCACAGTCATATGGCAAACAGTATGATGGCTTTTAAGAGTAAATAAAACTATCAGTTAATGCAACAATACCACTTCTGGGTATATATATGAGGGCTATAAAAAATTGTGCCCAATGTTTATTGCAACATTATGTATAATAACCAAGATATGGAAACATTCTGTCTGCCAAAAAATGAATGGATGGAGACTGATGTATTTATACAGTGGAATATTATCGAGCCATGAGAAAGAAGAAAATTGTGCTGATGATGGCAACATGAATGGAATTTGTGGACATTATGTTAAGTGAAATAAGACAGCTAGAAATATAAATACAGCATATTATCATTCACATGTAGAATTTAAAAATAGATAAAACTCAAAGAAAGAAAGTAGAAATGTGGGTGCTGGGAGCCAGGGATGGAGGACATAGGGAAAGATTGCTTTAAGATTACAACCTTTTATGTAAACATGAATAAGATAGGACAATATCATCTGTAAATTGCTATTAGAGTAGCTAGAATTATATTTCATATTTGAATTTTTTTTAAAGATTTATTTATTTATATATATATTTATTTATTTATACAAGCACTGGGTATAGTCAGAAGCGCAGGAGGGTGAGAGAATTCACCAGAGCCAGAGCGGGGAACAGAACATGCAGATTGATGATATACACTGCTAAGGGGAGCAGCGGGCACTGCAGGAGAGGTCTGTCGCGCCATGTGGGACTCTCGCCGGGGATCAAACTGGTGCTGCAGAGGCTGTGGGCAGCTTCGCAACCCAGTGCTCAACCGCTGTGCCACCAGGGGAGGCCCTCATATTTGAAATTTGGTGAGAGTAGAATTTGTATCTTTAACGAGAACCAACCATCATTATGTGTTATAGTGTTTGTGCCAACTAAATAAGGGAATTTCTTCACAATGTATATGTATATGAATTCATCATGATACATATTTTAGATATCTTGCAACTTTATATGTCAATCATAAATCAATAATGTCGAAGAAGTAGGATAAGACTGAATAGAACTTTTGCCTCATACTCTAGACTTTGTGAGGTTTACCCAATGTAGTTAAATTTTGCAATCAAAATGATACAGCTAAATCTTGAATATAATAGTCTTATTTCCTGACAATTTGAAGGTAGGCAAACAGGATGTCTTTAAGATGGTAAAATAATTCAGTAAAGGGCACTTGTTTTTTTCTTTTAAGTAATTTTTTAAAAAATATTTTAAAATATTTATTTTTAAAATATTTAAAAATATTTAAAATATTGTGAGCTGTGGTACAGGTCAGAGGCGCGGGAGGGTGACAGCATTCACCAGAGACAGAGAGGGGAGCAGAACAGGCAGACTGACTGAAAATACTGCTGAGGGGAGCAGTGGGCGAGACAGGAGAGGTCTACCTTGCCATATGGTTATCTCCCTGGCTGGCCAGGAATTGAACCAGCACTGCAGAGTCTGTGGACAGCTCCACAGTGCTGTGCTCAACCCGCTGCGCCACTGGGGAGGCCCAAGGTACTTGTTTTTAATTGTTTTTATGCATATCATATCAAGTTAAAATGCTTCTCTTTACAAGAAATATCCTCTCTGCTAACAGATTTCTTTTCAAATTTATACTATGGTATGTTTTCAGGTGCAAGTAGCAGAAGTAGTTTGGCATTTATTAGATACATAGCATTTATGGTCTTTAGTTTAGTAGGGTACATTTTCTCTGTGCTCATTTGTCAGTCTGCTCTGATGTGGGGAACCATGATCTGCAATGGTACTTAACCAAGGTTTTGTAAAAACGGGGTGTGTGGTCACAAACACCTGTTCAAATGGTCTAAGTAAGCCTCTTCATGTTCTGAGTTGTCAAATTATGAATAATCTGAAATGAGGAGTTGTTTATGCTAGAGTGAGAGCAATGCAAATCTTGGATTTGGCTAAAATTATTGTGGGCATGAAAATTCTTAGTGGTGGGGAATGCTTTCCTTTTAAGCTAGAATATTGTTGAAGAGTCTCAATGCACATGAAACAAACAGGAATAGGTTACCGTAGGCAGGGGTTTGGCAGCTTTGCAATGGAGTCCTCCAACAAACTCAAAATTTGGTAAGAATGGTTGAGGATACCCAAAATCCCAATAGTTTCGAATGAGCCATATATCAGCTTTCCCCATCAACTCAAATAATGTAGTAGGTCTTCCTGAAGGAAAAAAGCAATGATGGTAAATGAAATGAGAATATTCTGAATATCTAAATGTCAATATATCAGGAAATTTTTGAAAGGAGTTTGTAATCATTACAAATTCAATTACAGGTATGAGTTTACAATACTGCACATAGCTCAATTTTCATGTAAGTAGACTGAGGAAAAATGAGAGAAAATAATCTCTTCCATTTTCCATAGCTGCTGTGTGAGAAATATGTAACTTCTCCTACTGTCTTGATAAGTGTAGTTAATAAAAGCTCTAATGCCTTTCCAAATGATGAACAAGAGTTCCAAATGCTGAACATATGTGGGATGAAAAGGTACAGTGTAGAGGGTATTTTGGCAGTGAAACTATTTTTATTTTAAATAAAGTTGAATACATATTATAATTTGTCAAAACCCATACAATGCACAACACCATTACACTGGAGTGTGAAGTTGGTAAGAGTGTGGTATGTAGGGTCATCAATTGTAACAAATTAACCACTTTTCTTGAACTGCTGTTGAGCACTCTCTGCAGAATATGTGCAGAGTTATTTACGACATCTGCAATCAATATTCTGAGAACTAGAAAATTGTGTATAAAATAAAATGTTACAAGCACAATAAGCAAAAATGGATATGATATTGCAAGAGATACAGTGTTTAATTTGAGTTTCCTTAATCTCTAAGGTGTTTCACAATAGTCATGGATCACAGGGTTCAAAAATACCCTGCAATTTCAATCTTTCCTGCAATAGTTGTGAGATTGAATGATCATTCTTATTATTATTCATCACTGCACTTCTTCAAGACAAATTTCTCTGACCATATAGTTATGAAAATTATCACAAAGGTCCTAGTATAGGTAAGACATAGCTCTACAAATTTAAAACTTAACTTACCTAGTACTTCACTATAAAGCTCATTCCATGGCTTCTCATTTATTGCTTGGAACCAAAAGTCAAAGTAGAGCACATATATCATATTTTTCACCCTCTCCATGAATGTCATTTTATCACTTAATTCTGACAAAACAACAGGTACATAGGATGGTGGCAGTGGAAGTTTTCCAATATGCTTTTCAAATTGACTTCCAGGTGTGAAACGGAGACTGTACACAAATGGTACTTTAAGCAGCTCTGCGAGCAGCTCACCACAGGGTTCTATGGCATCTGCGAGAACCATGTCAAATCTTGATTCTTGGAGTTTTTTTATAAGGTTTTCATTCTTGACTACATCTTTACAGAGCTTTTGAACAGCATCAAAAAACTTCCAAAGCATATCTTGCGATTTTGAAAAATGTGTCCAAAAGGAGTCTTTAGGCAACTCATATGATAAAGTGTTCACTACTTGCTTGAACACACCTGAAAACTCAGATTTAGAGAGAGATGTAGGGTAAATCTCAAATTTAATGGCAGATGGTTTGTTGGGATCAATAAGAATGTAAATTGAAGGTGTCAGAACAACCACTTCGTGACCTCTCTCAACAAGTTCATCCAGGATTGTTTTCATATTCATCCAAGGACTGTATTCTGTAGGCCATACCAGCACCTTTCCACAACTCCCAGAGCTAAAGTAAAAACCCAGCTGGAGCAGCAGAAAAGCTGAAGTCCATTTCACAGACATCCTGGTAAAATGTGGTGCTTCTTTGAAAAAATGGCTTTCCCTTCTCATTTCTCAGGGTTATATCCTGGAGAAATAAGACACAAAGTTAAACTATAACTGCCACCTCTCAAAGTCAATAGATTGTTTTGACAATCAGAACTCTGTGTGGTGTGTGGAGAAAGCAAAGGTAGATGAACTTGCTTGTATACAGACAACATGAACTTGATTGATCTCAGGGTCTGTTTGAAGATTATAAATGTTATTGCCAGTTAAGAGTTAATAATCTTACAAATGTAAGTCACTTATCTTACATGATATATTCTAGAAGAGTGTCAGGAAGAGTGGACAATGAGAGATGACCATGTTTACCACCTGCTGACAGATAAATTAAAGAGAAAACTCTTCTGCTGCTGAGTCCTAATGACTTGGAATCCTTGTTTAAGAGATTGCTTTGTTTGGTTTTATAAATGCTTTCTTAACATTTAATTCACATTCTATTCACTTGCTGAATTCAAAATGTAGAATTCAGTTTTTTATAGTATTTTCATTGAATTTTGCAGCTTCTATGATGTTAAATTCAGAAAATTTTATCATCCCGAAAAGGAGCCTTTACATATTGACTGGATAATCCAAAACTCTGTCTTTTTCTGATCTAGCCAAGAAAAAAATCTTGTTTTGTATCTACAAATTTGTGTAAACAATTTCTGTAAGTGGAATCATGTAATCTATCTTCTTTTGGCTTGTGAACATTTGTGTAGATCATATACAGTTTTGCAATCCAATGTTACTGCAAATAAATAAATAAACAAGCAGATAAATAAATAGATGTCATTGACTTTCAGATGGGTATTATATTTTATTCAGTAATTCTAAAGATAGTTGCATTCACACTGGCATTTAGCCATCAATAAATATTTACAAACAGCAGATGCAATGTAGGGTAGTATTATTACAAGTGAAATAATTATTAAAAATGAAATAATGAATTATAAATTAAAAAATTATAATCTTTCATTTAAATTAGCTTATTAGTCTTTGTTATTAAGCTGTAATACTTCTTTATATATCTTAGATACAAGTCCTTTAATATTTTCTGTCTGTGGGTTTTGTTCACTTTCTTGACCTTTTAAGTTCCCCAAATTTTTAATTTATTGAACTCCAACTTATCTATCATAGAATAACTATCTCATTGTGTGTGAAATGAATACTTCCTAATTTCCTGTATTCTTAAATTTTTTAAAAATAAAAAATGAAAATTTAAAAAAATGATATATTTCTAACTAAAATATATTTGATCTCTGATGGTAATATTATGCTAATTTTCATAATTAAATTATAAAATATGAAAATATTTTATCAGTAACAAAACAACCTGTGTATAACTACTATGCAGTTAAAAATTGTGATACTGATGAAAGGTCATTAATGAATTTTTTTACTGCAGTAAGTAAGTCTGTACTTAATATTGTTTCAAAGTCCAATCTGAAGCTGTTCCCATTTGCCATCATATGAGCAATATTATCAGGTTGATCCCCAACAGGCTAATGCCCACCACTGGGATGCCATGTTAGATAGCCTCAAAGGTGCCATTGATTCCACCAGAATATTAACTACAAGTCTGAGAGATAAAAAATGAGATTATGGAAATGCACAAAACTGAAAGAGGCATTGTGTTGTGGATAACAGATTACACATAAAATTCATTGAAGTCTCTCAGATCTCATAGCAAGAAGCATTTTTGTCTTCTAGAGATGTAAATTAATATTGTTATGTGATTCATAGGTTGAAAATAGAAACAGGGCCTCCCCTGATGATGCAGGCAGTTGAGCGCTGCACTGTGAAGCTGTCCGCAGCCTTTGCAGCGCAGGTTTGATTCCGCCAGCTGTCAAGAATCCCATATGGTGCAGCAGACCTCTCCTGTCTTGCCCGCTGCTCTCTTCAGCAGTGTATTTCATCAGCCTGCCTGTTCTGTTCCCCGCTCTGTCTCTGGTGAATCCTCTCACCCTCCTGCACATTTGCCTGTACCCCAGTTCTTGTATGCATGAATAAATAAATCTTAAAAAAAAAAAGAAAATGGATATAAGTTTGTCACTTAAAAAAGTTTCTGAGGAAAAGAATTTAATACATCTTTAGAATGTAGTGCCTCAAACAGACATTGATTCTAAAATGGCAGACATCAAGACTGCAAGAAGGTTGAAAGTGGTGGCAGTGGAATCATCAAAAGAAAAGATAGCAACTTAGCATTCCATTCTTCTGTAGAATTTAGCGAATTTTTAAAATATATTTTTTTAGAGTCATTGATAATCAAAGGGAGGCTGTTATTTTTTTCATTGTTACTGACATAGGAGGGACAAGTAGAAATAAAGTGGGAGAATCAGGAGACAGATAATCCATGTTAAAAACATAATGGTTTCTGGTGCAAATAGTCAAGGACAGGATGAAGGGATCAGGTAAGGAAAGGGGAGGTTTGGTGGAGGTGAGGGACGCATATGCACATATGAAGGTGTAAGAATATCTCTCCAAATGATGTGGATGTGTAATTAGCTGACAAATGAAAATATTTGAGGAAAATCTGAGCTAATCCACATTGTTGTGGAAAATGTTCTGTGAGAAGTGATTACACTTGAAATAAAGGTATTTTGATTTTGATTATAATGAATGTAACTGTTTATAATAATTTTCTGACTGAATATAAACATATGGAGTTAAATTTTACATTCCATGTTATGCAATAATAAATGTTCAATATATTTTTTCCTTGTGAAATATGAGCAATGTGGTTGTAGTTCCTCTTATTTCAATGTATTCTTTCTTGGGTGTTATGAAGAAGGTCATTCTGAGGGATCCATTTATACAGTCGAGTGTTTGCCACTAAGGTGTCTGGCCTCTTGCACTCAAATCTCCATGGAACCTATTAGAGTGAAGAAATATCTTACTGCAGTAGTCAGATTACATAAATTAAGGAATACTCTAGTTAGGTACATTTCTCAGAGGATATGTAACGAGGACGAGAGTTGTCAAATATGAGTGCACTATTAAAATTGCAATGATAGGGATAGAAATTTGTATATTTTCTTTGTGTTCATTCAAGTATGATGAAATGATATTTCACATATCCATCTGTGTGATATATTTCTCTAAAGTAGACAAATGAGATGATCAATGATCAGTTCATGTTTTCAAGAAATTTTTAGTCAGCCAGTGTAATTTTAGGGAACAAAGAGCAGGACATTGCCATAATCTTCAGATTTATATGTTTTAACTGCCATCTTCCATTGTGGCATTATACTATATTTCTTGTAAGTGTCACAGAATGGAATTTGTATATATCTACTTGTTCCATAAGTTATTTTTTTTAGCACTTTACATGTTTTCATGTGCAAAGGTTTAATGTATCTGCTCAACAGCTCTAGAGAAATAAATAATTCTGTGTCTTAAAATAATACAAATTTTCTCTGCTACAAAATGTCATAATTTATTTTATATATTAATTTTAAGCACATTTTGAAGAAAAACTTCTAGAAGTAATTTTTTATTCTAACCTAGAGTGTTATTTCTGTATCCAGCCTGTAAATTTTTTTAATATTTATTTATTTATTTATACAAGAACCAGGGTACAGGCCAGATGCCCGGCAGGGTGAGAGGATTCACCAGAGATAGAGCAGGAAACAGAACAGGCAGACTGACGAAATACACTGCTGAGGGGAGCAGCGGGCGAGACAGGAGAGGTCTGCTGCGCCATGTGGGACTCTCGCCAGCCGGCTGGGATCAAACCAGTGCTGCAGAGGCTACGGACAGCTTCACAGAGCAGGGCTCAACCACCTGCGCCACTAGCAAGTACTCCTCAAAGACCCAGAGGATACATGTGTGATCTATAAAATGGGAAGTGATTTATTTGCACTTTTCATGAAAAGGGGTACATATGAAATTTTTTCAGTTAGGTGATTGTCTATTCACTTGCTACAATATTCTCTTCTCTTTTTCATATTCTTAGTCATTGTGTCTTGCTCAAGGACATGTAAATAGCCTGGCCATTCTTTATCTAAATAGTACTTTGAACTGTACACTGAACAATTTAATTTCAAAAGTTTTAGAGGAAAGATCCCTGGATTACTGAACTGCCATAATTGCATGATACCTTCATGCTTTATCACATTTCTATAAGGTTACTGTTAAAATTTAATCCTTTCGGATAACATCTGTACCATGGCAATACCATGCCCTCAGAATTCTTGCTAGGATTAGTTAGTAAACAATAGGCAGAATTTTGTGTTTCCAATACCTTCCAAGATACCATTATAATAGCAAATCTGCACTCTGTCTCTTAACTGCATTTAATTATAATCACAAAGCTAATATCATATCAGTATCATACAAAATACCCTTTTTACTGCCTAAAGACTTGTAATGAATATTTTGGTTTGACCTAATGTCTGAGGGAAACCAGCATCATCTTTATAATTTACCCTGCCTGCGTAAATCCACATCCATTGCAGAGTAAGTATCACATTTAGGAGTTGCCCAATATAAGGTACTTTAACCTTCTGTGGAATCTGGTCAAGGGCAAATGCAATCACATTGGCTCTCTCTCTGGCATGTCCGAGCCCAGAGTAAACACCAAAATACAATTTTCCACAGAACCCTGTGCAAACTCTTCCATTTCCTGTGAAGAAGCAAATTTCTCCATCATAAAAGAGCAACAAGTCTGCACCTGTACAAGAAGGATTGCTCAATAACTAATGAGAGACCATCATGGACTTTAGGAATTACTAGAACAGTGGCTTTTACAAAAAGTGGCAAAATAAATAACACATTTCCATTTTAACAATAGATAAGTTTTAGTTTAATGGTTTAAGTATATTCCCATTATTGTGCAAACAATCTGCAAATAGCTTTTCATCTTGCAAAACTGAAATTCTATAACCATTACATAAGTATTCTCCTTTCATGTTTCACCAGTCACTGGTAAACATCATTGTGCTTTCTGCTTCAATGAATTTGCCAAGTCTAAAGAGTTCATATATTTGGAATCAACAGCAAGTGATATTTGCACTGGCACTGGCCTTTGAAGCTTATATAACATCTTGTGTGAACATTTTGTGTTGACTCATTGGATTTTGGATATTTCAACATTTTGCCGGTCATGAATAGAGCTGCTGTGAGGATGAATGCGCAAAAACTTCACAGTCTGCTTTGATTTCAACTCCCTTTCATGTACACAAAGAAGTGGAATTGCTGGGCTTTATGGTAATTCTATTTTCAGTTTGGAGGAATCCTCACTTTTTCTTATTAGTGTGAGTAATTTATGACAGGTGATGCACAGCAGTGAGGAAGAGAAGCTGGCAGACAATGTAGACTCAGACTCTTCATTCACACCAATATTATCACTAATGTAGATTCTGGAAGGAAGACACACAGAAAGATATTAACTTTTTAATTCCTTATCGTGATCAGTCAAGTAAATCACTTGTGTTTATTCTATTCTTTTCCTAGGAAATTAGTTTAGTTGGCTCTTCGACATTTTATTTCCCTGAGTATGAGCACTAAGAAAAAGTTAATTATGTCCATGACTCTATTTTTCAGCTTTGTTATCCTTTAATTCCTACCTTCAATTTGTCATAACTTCCCAAACACTGCACTTAAAACATTTCTTAATGTTTGGTTATTAATAATTGCATTTACAGGACTCTGGTTTGGGAATTTCCATTTTCCAAGTAATGGTTGTAAGAGTCTTGTGTATAGTCCAGAATGATATATGTAAAGTTATCATACAAGTGTTTATATTACCCCGTCTTTTTTACCTATAACAGCTTTACCCTGAATTCATATTGTGAAGTTGATGTCTCATTAGAATGTGCTGTGTAACTAGCTATGAGCGACTCTCCTCATTAGCTTACTGAGTTCCACTGGAAGCACATTAATCACAGTGTTACAGGAAGGCTTTTCCAGTTGAGAGCTGGTTATCCTCTTGAATAGCTCTCTTCTGATTGTTTACATATACTATAGAAGTAATGTTTGACTGCAATTATTTGAGTGCATTTCTAATTTAAATGTCTAATTTTACCTAATTAAAAAATTACCTTCTATACTTGTGTTATTTCTTTCTGTGTGTATACACTCACTGTAAGTGTTGAAATACAGAGGGCCCAAAGATTTCCAGACACTATAATAAACCGCACTCATATCTTTATGTTCTTCTGTTTAAACTCATCAATTTTTCTCTTTAAAATATTGACCATGAGTAAAGACTGCTTAAAACTGGCAGAAGGCTCCCAGAGGAGCCAGAGGTGAGCTGGGAAGTTCCCCTGCACACGGCCCCTTCTAGCCAGCAGTCGGAGTCCAGAGGGGAGCAGGCACCCACGGCCAGGGCAGACCAGGAGCACAGGGGAGTGCGTCCTCGCATAACCATTTTAGAACAGGAACCTTTCTTCAGTAAAGACTGCTTGAAACCAGCAGAAGGCTCCCAGAGAGCCAGAGGTAAGTTTGCCCATGCCAGGCCCCTTCTGGGAAGTTTGCCCATGCCAGGCCCCTTCTGGCCAGCAGTCCCAGCCCAGAGAGGGAGCGGGCACCCAAGGCCTGGGCAGACCTGGCGTGCAGGGGAGTGGGTCTCCACATTGCCACTTTAGAACAGGGACCTTTCTTCAATAAAGACTGCTTGAAACTGGCAAAAGGCTCCCAGAGGAGCCAGAGGGAGATGTTTCCCTGTGCAGTCAGAGGTGAGCTGAAGACCCCCACAAGCCTGGTCCCGACTGGCAGGAAGTTGGAGCCCAGAGGGGGATCCAGTGATTTGGAACCCAGAGTCCAATCCAGCTGCCCCAATCCAGGGAAGTTTGTGGGACTTCAAGACACACCTTTGTAATTAAACACAGAAGGAGGAAATATTCTGTGACAGTGAAAATTAACAAACTCAAAGTACCACTGCCTCACTAGACTTCTGGCATAACAGTACTTGACTCATTTAGACTGCCAGTTTCCGAAACCCACAAAGAGCACACCAAAAAGATGCTGGCCAGTACCACCAACACAGAGTCCCAACGCATACAGCAAATTAAAAACAAGCAGTAGGGAAAAGAAAGACTACATGCAACCCAGCAACTCCTCAGGAAAAAGACTCACCACAAAATGAAACCACCCACAGATTGCAATGACAGTAACTTGGGAGAACTTCTGAGCCTTCCAGAAAGAGAATTTCAAATTGCTGTGATTAAAAAACTGACAGAAGTCTTAAAGGAAAACAATGATAAGGGAAAAATAATCAATGATCAGAAAAATGAAATTGAGTCCCTAAAGAAGGAAGTAAAAGAAATGCAGGAGATCAAAGAATTAATGGAGGTGCTAAAGAATTCTGGGAAAAGCAATGAAAGCAGAATAGATGAAATGGAAGAACAAATAAGTACTCTCAAACACACAGAAATATAAAGAACCAAAACTGAAAAAGAAAGAGAAGTACGAAGGAAAAATACAGAAATACAGAAGTACGAAGGAAAAATAATGAAGAAAGACTTTGGGAACTATCTGACTCCATGAGGAAAGGAAATATAAGAGTTACAGGAATCCCAGAAGGAGAGGAGATAGATGTAGGAACAGAGAAAATATTCAAGGAGATAATGGAAGAGAACTTCCCAAACGTGAAGAAGGAGCTGAAAATTGATATACAAGAAGCAAGAAGAACACCAAACTTCCATGATGAAAGGAAAAATACAGCAAGACACACAATAGTAAAGCTCCCAAGAATCCAAGACAGGGAAAAAATAATGAAGCGGACAAGAAGGATGAAACAGATAATATTCAAAGGAAAATGAATCAGACTGACATCAGACTTCTCCGAAGAAACACTACGGGTGAGGAGAGAATAGAGGGATATAGTCAACAGACTCCAAGAAAACAGATGCCAACCAAGAATACTCTGTCCTGCAGGCTCTCCTTCCTCTATGAAGAAAGAATAAGGACCTTCCCAGACAAACAGAAACTCTGGAATTTCATTACGACTAAACCCCCACTCCAAAAACACTACAAGGAGTCCTAAAGTCAGAACCTCAGAGGGACGAATAACAATGAAAGAAGGCCAAAAAAAAGTTATTAAAAGAATAAATAAATAAAATCAAAGGAAAGACAAACACAATGGCAAATACAGATGCTAACATATCAATATTAACTCTAAATGTAAATGGACTAAACTCTTCAATAAAAAGACACAGAGTCACAGGCTGGATTAAGAAACAAAACCTAACCTTTTGCTGTCTCCAGGAAACACATTTAGCTACAAAAGATAAAAATAGGCTCAAAGTTAAAGGATGGAAAACAATCCTACAAGCAAATGGACCAAAAAAGAAAGCAGGAACAGCTATAATTATATCAGATAAGACAGATTTCAAACTCAAAAATGTAAAAAGAGACTCCAACGGTCACTACATTATGATCAAGGGGACAATACTTCAAGAAGAAATAACACTCATTAACATATATTCACCAAACGAAGGAGCAGCAAAATATATCAGACAACTATTCTCATCTTTGAAAACAGACATCAGAGAAACACATACGTGGTGGGAGAATTCAACACACCACTACCAAAAATGGATAGATCAACGAGACAAAAAATAAGTAAAGACACGAAAGTTCTAAATAAGGATGTAGAACGCTTGGGCTTAACAGACATCCATAGAACACTAAACCCAAAAAAACCTGAGTACATGTTTTTCTCAAGTGCACATGGATCATTCTCCAGGATGGATCACATACTGGGGCCCAAGACATACATCAACAAATACACCAAGATTGAAATCATACCAAGCATCTTTTCTGACCATGAAGGCATCAAACTAGAAATAAACCATAAAAAGAAGGCAAGGAACTCTCCTACCTCATGGAGACTAAAAACCACACTTCTGGAGGACCACTGGACTAATGAGGAGATCAAAGAAGAAATTAAAAAAATCTTTGAATTGAATGACAAGGAGGACACCAATTTCCTAAATGTATGGGATGCAGCAAAAGCAGTAATAAGAGGAAAATATATTGCAATAGAAGCTCACATCAAGAAACAAGAAAGATCTCAAAGAAACAGCCTAATCTCGAAGCTCAAAGATCTAGAAAAAGAACAACAAAAAAAACCCCAAAACCAGTAGAAGAAAAGAAATAATAAAAACCAAAGCAGAAATAAATGAAATTGAAACTAAAAAAACAATCCAAATGATTATTGAAACCAAGAGCTGGTTCTTCGAAAAAATAGGTAAAATAGACAAACCCCTAGCCAGGCTCACAAAGGAAAAAAGGGAGAAAGCACAAATAAACAGGATCATAAATGAAAGAGGAGAAATCACAATGGACACAGCAGAATAATGAAACAAGTTCAACAATCTAGAGGAGATGGACAAATTCCTACAACTCTACAATCACCCAAAGCTAGATAAAGAAGAAATAGAACATCTAAACAGGCCAATTACAAGCAGCGAAATTGAAATGGTAATCAAAAACCTCCCCAAAAACAAAAGCCCAGGACCTGATGGATTTACAAATGAATTCTACCAGACATTCAGAAACGAATTAGTGCCTATCCTTCACAAACTCTTACAAAAAATTGAGAAGGAAGGGATAATACCAAACACATTCTATGAAGCCAATATTACACTAATACCAAAACTGAACAAGGACAACACAGAAAAAGAAAACTACAGGCCAATCTCTCTAATGAACACTGATGCAAAAATCCTCAATAAAATTTTAGCTATCAGAATCCAACAATGTATCCATAAGATAATTCACCACGACCAAGTAGGATTCATGCCAGGAACACAAGGATGGTTCAACATCCAAAAATCAATCAACGTTATCCAACACATCAACACACAAAAGGAAATATAAAAAAACATATGATAATATCAATAGATGCCGAGAAAGCTTTTGACAAAGTGCAACTCCCATTCATGATAAAAGCCCTTGAAATTCTTGGGATACAAGGAACATACCTCAACATCATAAAGGCCATATATGACAAGCCAATAGCCAGTATCATTCTCATGGCAAAAAGCTGAAAGCATTCCCATTAAGATCTGGAACAAGAGAAGGATGTTCACTCTCACCACTGCTTTTCAATATAATACTGGAAGTCCTAGCCAGAGCAATAAGACATGAGTAAGACATACAAGGAATCCAAACAGGAAAAGAGGAAGTCAAACTATCACTATTTGCAGATGATATGATAATATACATAGAGAACCCCAAAAACTCCACAGAAAAACTAATTCCATTAATCAATCAGTTCCGTAAAGTGGCAGGATACAAAATCAACACGCAAAAGTCAGTAGCCTTCCTATGCACAAACAATAAATCTGAAGAAGAAGAAATAAAAAAAAATCCCTTTTATAATTGAAACAAAATAAAATCAAATACTTGGGAATAAATCTAACAAAAGAGGCAAAGGACCTATACAAAGAAAACTATAAAACACTGTTAAAAGAAATAGAAGAAGACACAAAGAAATGGAAAGACATAACCTGCTCATGGATTGGAAGAATAAACATTATTAAAATGGCCATCCTACCAAAAGCAATATACAGCTTCAATGCTATTCCAATCAAAATTTCAATGTCATTCTTCAAAGAAATAGAACAATTATTGATGAAATTTGTATGGAATCACCAAAAACCCCGAATAGCCAAAGCTCTCCTGAAAAAAAAAGAAGGGAATGGAGGCATCACTTTCCCAGACTTCAAACTGTGCTACAAAGCCATAATCATCAAAACTTCATGGTATTGGAACAACAACAGACACACAGACCAATGGAATCGAATAGAAAATCCAGAAATAAACCCACAGATTTAAGGTCAACTAATCTTTGACAAAGGAGCAAGGAATATGCATTGGAGTAAAGAAAGTTTGTTCAATAAATGGTGCTGGGAAAACTGGGTTGCTACATGCAAAAGAATGAAGCTTGACTACTACCTAACACCATGCACAAAAACCAACTCAAAATGGATTAAAGAACTAGACAGAAGACCTGAAACCATAAAATACATAGAAGGAAATATAGGCGAAACACTCCATGATATGCACCTGAAAGACATCTTTACAGGCACATCACCCAAAGCAGTGATAGTGAAGGCAAAGATAAACAGCTGGGACTACATCAAATTAAAGAGCTTCTGCACAGCAAAAGAGACAATAACCAAAACATAGAGAAACCCCACCAACTGGGAGAACATTTTTTTTTTTATAATCTTTATTTTTTTTTTTTAATAGAGGCATGTTTTTATTTATTTATTTTATTTGTTTGTTTGCTTGTTTATACATGCACTGGGTACAGTCAGAAGTGCGGGAGGGTGAGAGAATTCACCAGATCCAGAGCGGGGAGCAGAGCAGGCAGAAGGACCGAAGTACACTGCTGAGGGGAGCAGCGGGCGGCAGGAGAGGTCTGCGCGCCATGTGGGACCCTCCTCTGGTGGCCGAGGAGCAGCTGGGGATTGAACCGGCGCCGCAGAGGCCGCGGGCAACTTTGCAACCCAGCGCTCAACCGCTGCGACACCGGGGAGGCCCTGGGAGAACATTTTTGCACACAACACTAATGATAAAGGACTGATCACAAAAATCTGCAAATTGCTGATGAGACTCAACAAAAACAAAGAAAATAATCCAGTCAAAAAATTGGCAGAAGAGCTAAAAAGAAACTTCTCTGAAGAGGAAATGCAAATGGCCAACAGGCATATGAAAAATGTTCAACATCACTTGTAATCAGGGAAATGCAAATCAAAACTACCATGAGATACCATCTTACACCAGTGAGAATGGCACATATTAAAAAACTAGCAACAACAAATGTTGGCGAGGATGTGGAGAAAAAGGAACTCTTCTGCACTGCTGGTGGGAGTGCAAATTGGTCCAACCACTATGGAGAGCTGTGTGGAGATTTCTGGACCTACTAAACATAGAACTTCCATATGATCCAGCAATCCCACTACTAGGTATTTACCCAAAGGACACAGAAACCTCAGTTCCAAAGAGCACCTGCACCCCTAAGTTTCTAGCAGCACTATTTACAATAGCTAAGCTTTGGAAACAACCCAAATGCCCAAAAATAGATGACTGGATCAAGAAGATGTGGTACATATACACCATGGAATATTACTCAGCATTCAAAAAAGATAAACACATGCAATTTGCAGCAACATGAATGGCGCTGGAAGGGATCATGCTCAGCGAAGTAAGCCAGAAAGAAAAAGAAAAATACCGGATGGTCTCACTTATAGCAGGAACCTAGAAAACTTAAATAAGAGACAAGGAAAAGAATAACTATAAGAAAGTAAAAATCAAAATCAACAAACAACTATGAGCCAGAGACACTCTATGGGGCATGGGGTCCAGGGAAAAGAGTGATTGGGGTCAAAATAAGGGGGTTGCAATTGTATGGGGAATATAAAAATAAAATTTAAATTAAAAAATAAATTATTGACCATCTCTTCTATAACAAAACATGCTTTCCAATACAATAATTTAGTAAGGCTACATTTTGAAATCAAATTTTCTCATTCCATTAATTTATTAAAGTACAGAACTTAGGAAGTTCACCTTTATACCTTGACTTGTACACAGGCTTCACTCACTTCCATAAAACTCTAGGGTCACTATTCTAGCATATTCACCTCTCTACTTCCTCCTACCTCTCCTGATCTACCCTTTTGTAAACACATGATTTTCAGAGTTTAAAGTTATTTTTGTTGTGTTTTACCACTTTTATTTTTGTGTTCCTTTCGTGAGTGAACAGTCCCTTAATGCTCACTGACAGATGACTAGATAAAAAAAAAAATCTATTTTGTCCAAAAATTATAATTCCACCTCAATGATGTTAATTTCAACATGAATATTGCTGAAATTTCCTGTGACTCCTATGGTGCATCCGGTCAATTCTTGTATTTCTAATGACTAATAACTACATTTAAAGTTACTTCTGCATAATGATTTGTCTACTTAGCTCAGGGTTGATAGCTTTCTTAATTCATGCTGTGATATATGGTTCTCTACAGCGTTATGGAATACAAGTTCCATTTACAGACTGACATGAACTAGTCATTCTCATTTTGTTTTATTCTTGTAAAATTAAATCATGCTTAATTGAAGAACATTTGTAAAATGATTAAAAAGAAACAAAAAGTATATTCTTTACCTGTACCCTAGACAGCAATAAATCATTGCAAAATGTCCATGTTTTTCATCTAGTGTGTGTATTTGTCCTGTTGAAAGGAATTAGGGAAGACAAAAAATGGAAAGATAGTCTGTGTTCATGCATTAGAGCAATGACCTCTTTTCTTAGGTTGATTCCCAGGTATACTATTTTTTTGTTTCAATTATAAAACAGATGGTTTTCTTCTTCATATTGATTGTTTGTATATAGGACGACCACTGATTTGTGTGTGTTGATTTTGTATCCTGCTACTTTACTAACCTGGTTGATTATTTTGATTAGTTTTTCTATGGAGTTTTTAGGGTTCTCTATGTATATTATCATGTCCTCTGCAAATAATGGTAGTTTTATTTCTTCTTTTCCTATTTGGAGTCCTTATATGTCTTTCTCTTGTCTTATTGCTCTGGCTAGGACTTCCAGTATTATATTGAAAAGCAGTGGTGAGAGTGGACATCCTTGTCTTGTTCCAGATCTTAAGAGAAAGGCTTTTAGCTTTTCACCACTGAGAATGATATTGTCTAATGGGTTTGTTGTATATGGCCTTTATTACATTAAGGAATGTTCCTCCTATCCTGAGGATTTCATGGGCCTTCATCATAAATGGATATTGAACTTTGTCAGATGCTTTCTCAGCATCTTTTGATATGATCATATGATTTTTCTTTTTCTTTTTGTTGATTGATGTGTTGGATTACACTGATTGATTTTCATATGTTGAACCATCCTTGTGTCCCTGGAATAAATCCCACTTGGTCATGGTGAATTATCTTTTTGATGCACTGTTGGAGTCTGTTAGCTAGGATTTCATGGAGGGATTTTGCGTTAGTGTTCATTAGAGAAACTGGCCTATAGTTTTCCTTTTTCATCTTGTCCTTGTTTGGCTTTGGTATTAATGTAATGTTGGCTTCATAAAACATATTTGGTAGTATACTTTCCTTCTCAATTTTTTTAAAGAGTTTGTGTAGGATAGGTTTTTATTTTTCCCTCATAAAGGTAGGAGAGCTTTGTGGGACAGAGTATTCTAAGTTGGAATTTATTGATTTGGAGTTTGTTAAATATGTCCCTCCATTCTCTTCTTCCCCATAGTGTTTTGTCAGAGAAGTCTGATGTCAGCCTAATTGGTTTTCCCTTATAGTTTATCTGTTTCTTCTCCATCATGAGTTTCATTATTTTTTCCTTGTCTTGGACCTTTGGAAACTTTACTATTTTGTGTCTTGCCATAGTTTTCCTTTTATTGTAGTTATTTTGTGTTCTTATAGCTTCCTGTATGTCTATTTTCATTTCCTTCTTCATCCTTGGGAAATTCTCTTCAATTATCTCCTTGAATAGTTTCTTGGTTCCGTTTTCTCTCTCCTTACTTCCTATGACTGTTATATTTCCTTTCCTCATGGTGACACATAGTTCTCAACGTGTTTCTTCATTCTTTTTTATTTGTACTTCTCTTCTCTTTCCTTTTCTTTTTTGGTTTTTTTTCTGTGTTTATCTTCAGGAGTACTGAATTGTTTCTCCATTTCTTCCATTCTATTTTCATGGGTTTTCCATGAATTCTTAAGCTCCTCTGCTAATCTCTGGATATCTTCAAGTTCCTTCACTTTCTTCCTCAGTTCATTGATTATATTCTTATCTCATTCTGCACTTTTTCTTAACTCTTAAATTATTTTCATTATGGTTTTTTTGAATTCTTTGTCTGGAGGGGGAGATATTTTTCTGTGTTCTGTTATTGGGTTCTGGAGGTTGACTTTCTTTCTGTGGCGTATTGTTCCCAGAAGAGCCTGCTTGATCATTTGTAATTTTCTTTCTTCCCATTGTTAGCCTTTGACTTTGTCCTGTTCATAGTGCCTCTGTACTGCAGTGCTGGTGGGCATTACTTCTGACTTCTCTTACTCAGGCACTGACTTCTCTTACCTGCCTAGTGTCGCATATGCTGTGGCTGCATACACATCCAGACACTCTTCAATTTTGGTAGGTGTTATCCTGAGCTGTGCTTTATACCAGAATCCTTGCTTTTCCAGCCCCACTATGTAGAAGGGGATCTGATGTCTCAGCCTGTGGTAATCCAGTGTCTCTTGTGGAGTATTGCACCTCCAGACACATGCTGAGGCCATGTCCACAGGGAGGTGCCTGCAGTCTGGGTGGAATGTATTTCTCTGTTGAATGTATTTCTCTGGCCCATTTAGGTGTGTCTTAGGAAAATACCAGGATCAAAAGAGAATAAGGAGAGAAAGATGGGATGAGAGGAAAGAGGAGGATGATACAGAAATGTAGAAGGGAAAAAGGTGAAAGAAAGAAGGGATTAGATGGGGGAGGAGGAAAGTGGAGGAGGAGGGAATGTAGCAGAAAGAAAAGAGAAAGTGATGGTAATGTTGAATGAGAGAAAGAAGTAAGATAGAAGAATCAGAATACAGAAATAATAGAGAGGGAAATGAATACTAGACCAGCAACAGAATGATAAACAAAAACACACACAAACAGATGGGGGAGAATTGCTTCTCAGGACTCTGATGGTTCTCAGTGGGGTAGTTGTTGCTCTTTTAGTCTTGTCTCCTGGGGACCACTGTGGGGCCGAGTAATGCAGTCTTCCCAGGGAGGATAGATAAAAAAACAAGCACAAAAGGGCATGGAATGAGCTGTAGCTGTTTGTGTGGGAGGATCGGCAGAACTTATGGGCCCATGAGGTGTTGGGTGGGTGATGGTACTCCTACAACCTCCCTCATGTGAAGGTTTTGAGTACCAAGCACCCCCAATGTCAGGACCAGCCCTATTTGGCACCCCTGATATTCTTCCTGCTTAAGTGCAACAGAGTGGTTAAATGATTCCACCGGTCTCTAGGAGGGAGGAGAGGTAGGCACCATAATAAAGGGGCCTGATCCCAGCACTGCATGTTTGTGGAGAGACCCTGCTTGTCCACCTTTCATTGTCTGGACCCCTCAGATGTCTCAGGATTCTCCTGGCTTCTTGTCTTCAAGCTGTTCCTCCCTTACTTCTAGATGTAGTGGGCCGACTTTGTGGGTGGGTAAGGGTGAAGGGTTCTGATGATTTTTTGTCTTCCCTTCTCCCGTCTTTCCAAATTCCCTGGACGGTCTGAGAGAATCACAGGTGCTGCCAAGTCTGTCTTACATGTCTGGGTCCTTCCATTATCTTGCCATTATAACTCCCTATCAGATGTTTTCATGGGGACTTTGATCCCAGTGTCCCTTCACCGCCATGTTGATGACATCCTAACACTGAAACCTTCATGGTGATTTCCACACGTCATGCCTGCCTGGACATCCCTTTAAGAATCCATTGTATTCCATGCACTATTTGGAGATCCAATAATCAAACTCAATTCTATAATATTTACTGAAGGTAAGATCAAGTTACACAGGCTAAAGGTTCAGTACTACAAATTTGCCCCACACAACAACATCAAGTTTCTCATGACCTCCTAAAAACAGACCCTGTAGTCACATGCTCAGTTGTTTGCTGTGTTTCTGACTGAATGGTTATAAATCAGAGCTTTCCAAGATTCCATCCTAAAGTTCAGTAAATTTGCTAAAACTTCTTTTGGTTTCCATTTGCATGGAATTTTTTCTGTCACTTTACAGTCTGCCTGTGTGTCCTTATATCTGATGAGAGTTCTTTAGGTAACATATAGATGGGTCATATTTTTTAAAATAATTTCAGCCAATCGATGTCTTTTGATTTGAGAATTTAGTCGATTTTTATTTTAAGCAAGTATTAGTAAGCAGATACACTTTCCATTTTTCATTTGATTTGAGTGTTTTAGAATTGTTTCTTTCTTTCTTTTTCCTTTCTCTCTTTTTTAAAGATTTATTTATTTATTTATGCAAGAACTGGGGTACAGGCCAGATGCATGGAAGTGTGAGAGGATTCACCAGAGACAGAGCGGGGAACAGAACAGGCAGACTGACTGAAATACACTGCTGAGGGGTGCAGCAGGTGAGACAGGAGAGGTCTGCTGCGCCAGGTGGGACCCTTGCCTGGCGGCTCGGATGGAAACGGCTCTGCAGAGGCTGTGGACAGCTTCATGTGCTGCGCTCAACTGCCTACACCACTACGGGAGGCCCTTTCCTTTTCTCTTTGGTTGTGGTTTTCTTGTCCTTTCATCTGGAACATATTCCTCTACTCCTTCATTTTTCTTAATTCTCTGAGTTGGTTTCTATGCATTAGATGAAATAACCACCTTTTACTGTCTTGTAGGAGTGGCCTCATATGGGGTACAACCTTAGCTAGGTTGTCTCTCAAATTTTTGTGATTATCAAAATAGTTTATTTTATTTTTAGGGTTCCTAGAAATAGCGAGTTTGTGCCAAGATATACCAATGTCTCCAAGGAGAAGAATTCAGCTGGCACCTAAAATTTGTTTTAGGTGGAAATCATACACTGGAAATCAGACACTCAAGGAAAGATTTCTAAAAATGCAACTAATACTCTTTCATGGGATAACTGGGTGATGGGTGTTCCTCTAAGCTCCATTTGTTTTCAACCTAGTGTGACAATTTAAAATGTTGTTTTATTGTACAATATGTAAGATTCTTCAGCCTTAGGACTCAGAAATGACTATTCCCTTTTGTCCTTTTCTGTTCTGACAGTCTTCTGGCAACAGAACAGGAAACATTTTGCTGTGATATACACAGCAGTTGCCACACAGGCCAGCAGGAGCCCGATCATATCCAAGGAATGGTACTGGACCCAGGTGAGGTGATGGGAGGCTGGCCACACGTGCTTGGCTCCCTTATTATGCACAACAAACTCGATTCAGAAGACCACTCGATCCAGAGACTTCACAGCTGATCGTGTTGTATCCTTGATAATTTCATGATATTTTCTTCATATCTAGGGAGAAACAAAATTTATAGATATTGGAAGGGAGCTAACTTACCTAAGCATATCATTTTCTGAACGTTTTATACAAGGTCATAAATATGTTTCAAAATAAATGCCATAGATTTGGATATGAAGATAAAATATAAGGTGGGATGTTAAGACTTTTCTATCAGATGAAATGTTATGATATATCAATATAGGGTAATACTTATAGTAGTAATGAAAACTGAATTGGTGGGCACCATAAGAGGCACTACAATATCTACCACATTATTTTCCTATAGGGCATGAAAAATGTTAAATATTTATTTTTTTGATACAATATCTTTTATGTTTTCAAGGACACACCCAGAGTATGAAAATGAACTCACCAGGTTTGAGATTAAGTGTTTATAAATCATACATCGCTTTATATACCTGTGTCTACAGTATAATAATAAATACAATGAATAATTCTTTATGCCCAACAGAAAGAAGACATCCAAATTCATAACTTATCAAAATATTGAAATACACATTTTTCAAAAGAAGATATGTGACTGGCCAACAAGAATTTGAGAAGACACTCAATAATTTGTGTGTAAGGGAGATACAAATCAATACCACAATGCAAGCCCACTTTCCCACCACTAGGGTGACTAAAATTAAAAAGACAAGTGATAGCAATCAATGATAACAATGTGCAGAACTCTCAAACAAGATGGTGGGAATGTAAAATGATGAACTTCTCTCAACATCGGTTTGGAAATTTCTTATAAAATTACCCCATGCTATATCAATTTGTCAGGCAACCAACCCACACCGGGTAGGTTCATTACTGGTTCTAGCAGCCCTGCTGGTGTCTCCATGCTCTCCGCTTTTAGTCATCACCGTACACTGTCGCACTCTGCCACTCCACTCCCCTGTCCGAGGCACTGCACCACACTGCACTGTGCTGCGACGCCACGCACACCACGCCACGCCACGCATGCCACGCCATTTGGCTGAGTGCGCATGAGCAGTGGGAGGGCAGAAAAGCCTGAAGATTTCCCCCCTACTTCCCCTACAATCCACCCCCTCAGGGTTTTCTGCTATATAGTCTATATACAAGTATATACAAGTTTCCTTTAACAAACATAAGCACTGCAGCCATGGCCTACAAAAGCAAACAGTATATACATCACAACATAACTAAGTTCAATTCTCCTAGGGGTGGAAAAATAAAGAAGTTATTGGTACCAGCAATGGGAGATCCCTCCCATCTGGCAATATACATGCCAATTTTGTGTCTGAAGATAATATTGTAGCTGGCATCAGTGGCCTTCCAAGTCGTGAGTACCACACTCGCTTTGCCAGTGAAGAGGCATCAATGGGCTCTACGTGTAGCAAGAGTGGAGAGCTCATTATAGGCCACAGAGTCATGACAAATGTACCCTTTAGGATCACCCGCTGATCTGCCACCCCAGGGTGGGTAACACGCACCCGTGGCGGCCACTGTGCAGTCACCTATGGCGTTATTTGTAAATTGGCCTCCAGGCCACGACCCCAAGGGGCTATCAGAGCCACCCAGTGCATGTGAGGAGTCTTCACAGTTCAGGGCTAGTCCCAGTCCACAGTATGCCCTGGGTCCACTCCGGTTGGGGCTGGCAATAAAATGTTGCCCTGCTGTCCAAATCCGGGCTTTAACAAAATACCTGAAGTTTGTATCTGCAATTGAATGGGAGCAGTGGCACGATGCAGCAATGCCTCCACTGGAGCCAGGCCGCCTTTCCTGCTCCTCTCATTTAGTGTTCGTAGTACATCCCACAGACCTTGGCTCCACCCGGCCAGCATTGGAGTGGGGGCAGTGACTCTCAGTCCTTGCTTTAGCAGTCCGTTATAACTTGTTCTATGATCCCTGCCGCTTTGGGATTATAAGGAGTGTGAAACTTCCATTCAACACCCATGTTCTTGGCCCACTGCTGCACCCAGGCTCCTGTAAAATGAGTCCCTTGGTCACTCTCCACTGCCAGCGGACGTCCATATGCAGCACATAGACGTGCCAGTGCTGTCAAAACTGCCTTTTGGTCTGCATGTGGAGCAAGGTAAGCTGCCAATAACCCAGTAGCAGTGTCCACACAGGTGACTGCATAGTGTTGTCCATTGGAGCAAGGTAGTGGTCCAATGATATCAACCTGCCAGCGTGTCAGGTGTACCTGTCCCCGAAACACCTGGCCTGTAGATGCAAAAGGTCTCCGCGGTAAGTCCTGGAACACACTACACATTGTTCACAAACAGTCTGAACCTCCTCTAAAGGTAGACCCCAGGCTGCACAGTGGCCCACATTGTCTTTTGCCCTGCGTGGAGCAAGCATCTGTGCAGCCACTGCACAATATCCCGCCCCAGAGCAGTTTTAAGCCATCGAACCTGGGCTAGGGTATCTGCTTCATCGTTGCCTGGTGAGGCCAATGGGGCATGTCCTGTGACATGATAAACAGTCACCTGCTTCTGATGCCCTAGATCCCATAGATCTTTCTATAGGCCTGGCCCCACAATGGCTGATGCATGACTGTCCAGTCAGGTCCCTGTAGCCCAACTCTCAGTACAAATTACTAGAGGGGAAGGCCCATGGGCCACCACCATCCATACAGCTCCCAGTTCAGCCCATTGGCTGCTCTGTTCTGTCCCAGTTTCAAACCAAATACTGTCTGTTTCTGGGTGTACAGCCACAACTGTCCAAGAGGATGGCTGGCCCCAGCTGGATACCAGGCCTCTGCTGGAATCGGTGCTCATCCCTTCTTGTAGGGACTAGCTTCAGGTTTGGCTTCTACACAGGCTTCTGAAGTTGGTTCCATACTGACATACGTCACCAGACTAAGAACCTCCAGCAACTATGCCCTTAAGGGGCTAGTTGACAGCGTACAGCGCTGTTCTAGGTATGCCCCCCACTTTGGTAAAGTGGGCATTTGAGCAGTACCACTATGGGGCTTTGTCATCCATCCCGTACCCATCTGGCTATTGGGTAAGTGGTTCTCACTAAGACAGGAGCTGTGGCAGTTATACTTGCAGTAGCTAGTAAGGCTGCATATACCACAGCTTGCTGCTTTTCAATTAAGGAATACCTAACCTCAGCCCCCTTCCAGAGTTGGGTCCAGAACCCAATAGGCTGTCATAACCTCTCTGATTTCTGCCAGAGTCCCCACCCGAACCCTTCCTAAGTAACATGCACATCTAGCTCACAGGGTCGGGCTGGGTCAAAAACCAGCAAGGCCTGAGCAGTCTTTATAGTTTGTTTGGACGTGGCAAATGCTGTATTTGCCTCAGCTGACCAATCCCACTTGGCCCCCATACGTATCAACATATACAAGGGTCATAGGCCATGTGAGGTATAAATGCCCTCCGGTAACCCAGCAGGCCCAGAAAGGCTTGCACCTGCTTCACTGTGGTTGGAGTGGGGTAAGCTTGTACTTTATCTGTTACAGCATCAGGAATAACCTTTGTCTTACCTGACCAAACAACCCCCAAGAACTTAACCTTCCCACCGGGCCAAATCTGCTGCCACCAGCCCGTGGCACAGAGTAGGGCTGTGCAGGTATCCCTGTGGGAGCACAGTAAATGTCCACTGCTGGCCTTCCCACATGAAGGCAAACTGGTTTTGACTCTCTGGACCTGTATCTATCGGGAAAAAATATATTTGCCAGATCGGCTACAAAATGACACATGCCTATCTCCTGGCTCAGATGATCCATCAAGTCTGCCACTGAAGGCACTGCAGCATACAAGGGGGGAACTACCTTATTTATCTCACAATAGTCTACTGTCATGTGCCAAGAGCCATCGGGCTTCTTCACTGTCCACACCAGCAAATTGTAGGGGCTGTGGGCAGTACGCACAATGCCTACTTTCTCCAATTCTGATATTACGCCCGTAATTTCCTTGTGGCCATTGGGCAACAGATATTGCTTGGTATTAGTCACTCGCCTAGCAACTGGCAGTTGTATGGGCAGATGCTTAGCATGTCCTCTCACCACTGCTTTTACCACACACACTCTAAGGTGAAACTCTCCGGCTGTGGTCTCTAGCCATAAGCCACGTACGTAGTACATCCACCCCCAGGATGTACTCCGGCATGGGCGATACATATACTTTGTGCTCCTTCGGGGGTAATCACCCAGTCCCCAGAGACAGTCTCACTGATGTCACCTTGACACTCCGGCCTCCATAGCCATCAATATAGCAAGCAGACCCTTGAAATTTTCCTGGATTTCCATAGAGCAGAGTACATTCTGCTCCTGTATCTACCAAAGCCAAAACCCTTTGCACGTTAGTCAGGGACCAGTGGATGGCAAGCTCCACATGTGGCCTCCGATCCTCGCCTGTCCCCCGTGGATGTGTTCCTTGGCCCTCACCCTATTCCAAAGTGATCAGGCCATCGCCTGAGGACAGGGTTGGCAGCAAGTGGTCTTCCAGGTGCAGGGCGCATGCCTGAGGCCTGAAGCTTCCAGGCTTCCCCTTAGCAGCAGTCCTTCTCATGGGCATGAACCTCTGGTCTTCTCGCAGCTGCTTCCATAATTCTAAAAAATATGCATTGGGCTTTGCATGTATTTTAGTGCGATCTACACCTGCTCTCTCTGTCTGTATTTGGTTACGGGTGACTTTAACAGATTCTACGGTGCCAAGAGGCTTCCTTGCCCTCCTTTGCATTCCTTTTGGCTGTTCAACAACTACCCATATTCCTTTCTGAGTTTGAGAGTGCCGGCTCTCAACTTCGCCCAAGCTAGTTATCATTGTTGTGACGTCGTGTATTTGACACCCCACATAGTGTGCTAGAACTGCCATAAAGGATCCAAATGAGGATGAGGGGGCACTCTTTAATACCAAGTCTCTCATCCCTGCTGTGAAATGCTCGTCGTCAGGACCACGCGTATTCACATTAAACATGGCCTGCCGCATCCCCAATTCCCGAAGTACCTGTACCAGCTTGGTGTACGTCTGCCATCTGCTCACTGTCTCTGGCACGTCTCTTGCATCAGCCCATACTTTTCATATGGCAGCAATTATCCACTCCAGGAGGGTGTGGTTGCCCTGGCCATACCGCCGGCTGTTCTGCAGCCTCTGTCTCAAGAATGGGTGTAAAGTCATGGAGGCCAGTCTCTCCATCTTTTGTGCCATGCAAATAATTCCACCTACCCCTAGATCCCACAAACGCAGCAGCCAGGCTGCCAAGGGTTCCCCTGGTTTCTGGCAGAACTCTTTGCCCAAGTCCACCAGTTCCACCTTGGTGTATGGTTGGTAAATTCTGTCATCTGAGGTGGTCCAGCAGCCTCACCTCCTGGGGCCATGGGTCGCTGCCGCTTCATTTTCTGATTCATCATCGGGCGGACCTGAAGCATGAAACCAGCCTTCTCCTTCTCTCCAGAGGAGTCTGGCATCTCTGGAGTCGCATGTTGTTTTACTACTACTGGCTGCAGCTCCGGCAAAGGGCCAGCCTCCCTGTCCATCTCTCCTGAGGAGTCTGGCAACTCCAGAGTTACAGGTTGTTTTGCCACCTCCGGCTGCGACTTGGGCAAAGGGCCAGCCTCCCTCTCCTCCTCCCCTGAGAAGGAGTCTGGCATCTCTGGAATGCTGAGTTGGTTTCCCCGAACTTCTTCCTCCAGAATCCTCAAGCATTGTTGCAGTATCTACATCTCTTCCCACATCTCATCAAGTACTTGCTGGATTCTGGATCACTCTTCCTGCCTACACTCTTGCAGAGCTGTGAGAAACACCCATCCCACTGGCCCTGCGGCCTCGCAGGCACTGTATCTATCCAGGGTCTCTTCGATTTCATATAGGGCCTGTTTCAGCTGCACCAGGGATGCATCTACCTCTGGCCATTCCTGGGGAGGTGCCCACTGGGAGAGGAGGCTGGCCACCAAGAACAATCTGCTCACGGCCAACCACCCAGCAATCCCTCCATCGAGCCATCCTGCTTTGAGCCATCCTGCCGACTATACCAAATGTCACACAACCAACCCACACTGGGTAGGTTTATTACAGGTTCTAGCAGCCCTGTTGGTGTCTTCATGTTCTCTGCTTTTAGTCATCGCCATACTCTGTTGCACTCTGCCACACCACTCTCCGTCCTAGGCACCACACCGCACTGCACTGCGCTGCAAGGCCACGAATGCCACACAGTTTTGCTGAATGTGCATGTGCAGTGGGAGGGCTGAAAAGCCTGAAGCTTTCCCGCCTACTTACCTCACACAATTCAACTCCTAATTTATATTCAAAAGAAATGAAAACATATCACAGAAAAGCATGTACAGCAATGTTCATAATGGCATAACATAAACACAAAATGTTCAGGAATGATAAGTGTGCAAATAAGTGTAGCAAAGCCATACCATAGAACAGTATGATTATTCAAAAAATCAAGGGTACCATGTGGGTGAAACTAAAATATCTGAAGATATGAGAGAGAAACCAGTTGTAATATACAAATCATTTCAAATGATTCTGATTATATGAAAAAGCCACATTAGGGCAATTTATAGGGACAGAAAATAGAATAATGGTTGTGTAAGAAGAGAGGCATGGAAACCAACTTCTAAGTTACATAAGATTTTTTTTAGATGTGTTGAAAATGTTCTATCCTTGAATTATACTGATGGTTTAATAACTGTAATATACTGCATTTACTTGAAATTTATATATAAGCTATTGAATTTTATTATATATAACTTGTACTTATTTATAAAATCTGTTAAAATAATAACAAAAATTATATTTTGGTCAAAAGTAGATTTATACTTTTTTTTTTTTAGATTTGTTTGTTTTGTTTGTTTATTTGTTTATTTATACAAGCACTGGGTACAGTCAGAAGCACGGGAGGGTGAGAGAATTCACCAGAGCCAGAGTGGGGAGCAGAGCAGGCAGAAGGACCGAAGTACACTGCTGAGGGGAGCAGCGGGCGGCAGGAGAGGTCTGCGCGCCATGTGGGACCCTCCTCCGGTGGCTGGGGAGCAGCCGGGGATGGAACCGGCGCTGCAGAGGCTGCGGGCAGCCTCGCAACCCAGCGCTCAACTGCTGCGCCACCGGGGAGGCCCAAAAGTAGATTTATACTTTCTGAAATTTTAGGTGCAAACCTAAAACTCAACCTCAAGTTCTTCATTCATGTTTTCCTGTGGTTTCTATAAAAGTTTACAATCACCTATAGAATTAAGCATTTGCTCTTGCAGAAAATTATTGCATAATTATTAACCCATTCACTCAAGCAGGATCAAAATGAAACTTTGAAATTAACGTCTGATTGAAAATAAAAATGCATTTGATAGGTTATATCATCTTAGTAGTTGCGTTATTATTAAAAAAGAGAAGAAACATTGTTTAATAAAAATGTTTGTAAACATTATTGAGAAAAATTCTGATACTCACCAAGGGTCATTAATAACCATCTTCAGTGCATGGAGCAAATCTGTGCTTGATATTTTTTGTAAGTCCAGTGCAACAGCTGCTCCTTTCACCATCATATGAGTAATGCCCATCATCAGGGGAATGCCCATCATCAGGATGCCATGGTAGATTGCCTCATAGACACCATTGGCTCCAGCATGGGTAATAAAAGCCTTGGTTTTTGGATGACCTATACTGGGTGAATTTCAAGACATAAATTATAACTCTGAGGAAACAAATGAGAGTCAAACAATTTAGGAGACTGAAAGTGGCATAGTTTTCTCCAGAACAGATTATTATTCACCTAAAATTCATTAATAACTTTCTTTTTTTTTAAAGATTTATTGATTTATTTATATAAGCACTGGGTACAGTCAGAAGCACGGGAGGGTGAGAGAATTCACCAGAGCCAGAGCGGGGAACAGAACAGGCAGACTGATGAAATGCACGCTGAGGGGAGCTGCGGGCGTGGCAGGAGAGGTCTGTGTACCATGTGGGACTCTCGCTGGCAGCCGGGGATTGAACTAGCACTGCAGAGGCTGCAGGCAGCTTCGCAGCCCAGCACTCAACCACTGGGCCACCAGGAAAGGCTGCTCATTAATAACTTTCTTATCTCAGGCAAGCATACTTAAGATTATTTTCCCCCAGCTCTATACCTTCTATGGTATTTATCCTTTCTCTCTCTCAGCTCCCTTTTAACTTTAGAGCCTTCACTTAGTTTATTAGTGTCTATCGATTTAAACAAATATAGCTGTTTGCTATTTAAGACAATATTTGTCTTTGTCATTCAGACTTGCCTTACACTACACACAATTCCTTAGAAATCTTCCCATTTTGCCATACATCCCCAGTATTTGATCTTTCCTTATGTCTGATTACTCTGCAATCCTGTGGATCTACCAGTCTTTGTTATCAATCTTGTGTCAGTGGACTTCAGGATGTTTCCCAGGGCTACATTCAGTAAATAATAAGCAATGAATATTGTAGAGCATATAATTTTTTGAGTTAATGGTTTCAAGGCCTTTGGAGAAATGTCCTAGTGTGAATTGGATCATAGGATATTTCCATTTTTGGTTGTAAGATAAAATCAGATTGCTTCCATAATGGCTGCAGCAGTTTACATTCCTACTAAGAGCTCACAGGGCTCCTTTCCTCCACATCCTTTCCACCACTTGTTGCTATACACTTCTCACAGGTATCAGATCATATCTCATTGTGGTTTTAACGTGAATCTCTATTAAAAGTGACAATGAACATTATCTTTATGGATGTTTTATCATTCTGGGTATCTTTCTTGGTGAATTGTTTGTTCAGATATGCCACCCACTTATTAATTAAGGAATTTGTTTTTCTATTGTGAATCAATATATGAGTTTTTAAATATCCTGGAAATGAACTCACTGTAGGTTTTGTAATCTTCAATTTTACTGTGTAAAAGCTTTTTAATTTGATATAATAGCAATTTCTTATTTTTTTATTTTTTCCCTGTTCTAGGGATTTATCCTTCATAACCAACTTTATCACTGATGTCATTAAGCATATAATCAATGTTTTCTGCTACGTACTTTATAGCTTCAGGTTTTTGCTCTCACTACTCTAGTAAAAAAAAAAAAAAACACTATATGGTATTAGCATAGCAAAGGACAAATACATAGATGGACCTAAATCAAATGTGCAGAATTCAATTTGCATACATAGCAATACATAATTTATGATACAGCATACAAAACGGGGAAAAAAGTCTCTCTAATAAATGGCTCTGGAAATATTGAGTACATGTAAATAAATAATGTCGAATCATTCTCTTAGTCTGTGCACCAAAACTAAACTAAAAATGGATTAAAGATCCAGCAATAAGATCTTCAGCAATAAAGCACATAGCTGAAAATACTGCTGATGTGTTCCATAACACACATATAATATATGTTTTTGGAGACTTGTCCCCTGTAACAATAATATAAAAGGAAAAATAAAAAATTAGGATTACCTCAATTCAGAAAGCTTTCTGTTGTGAAAGAAAATGAAAGCATGTTAACAGGATGTTATTGGGTGAAAATACACACCACATGACTTGCAGGAGGTTAAATTCCAAAATATATTTTTAAAAATCCAACAATTAAAATAAAACAAATAGGGCCTCCCCGGTGGCACAGCGGTTGAGCGCTGGGTTGCGAAGCTGCCCGCAGCTTCTGCAGCGCCGGTTCGATCCCCGACTGCTTCCCGGCCACCGGAGGAGGGTCCCACATGGCTCTTAGACCTCTCCTGCTGCCCGCTGCTCCCCTCAGCAGTGTACTTCGGTCCTTCTGCCTGTTCTGCTCCCTGCTCTGGCTCTGGTGAATTCTCTCACCCTCCCGCGCTTCTGACTGTACCCAGTGCTTGTATAAATAATAAATAAATAAATAAATCTTTAAAAAAAAATAAAACAAATAACCCAATTAATAAATGGGCAGCAGATCTGGATAAATAATTCATGAAAAAAGATAGTCAAAAGGATTAAGCATAGATGAGAAGAATATTCATTATCTAAACTTTTAATAAGGAGGTACAGTTTAAAACCACAAAGATATAGCATCTGACGCTTGTGAGGATTGTACTCAAAAAGATCTCCAACAACAAGTGGTGGAGAAGATGAAAATGAGGAAATGAGGAAAATGAGCCCTACTTATTAATAGGAATAAACTGTGCAGCCACAATGGAAAGCAGTCTGGATTTTACTTAAAAAACCAAAAATACGGAAATTCTCTATGACTCAGAAAATCCACATAAAGGTATCTATCTAAAGAATATAAAACCATTAACTCAAAAAAGCATATTGCCTACAGTGGTGATTACAACAGTATTTATAATAGCTAGGACATGGGGTAACCTACCTAGTGATTAAAGATTGGATCAGGAAGAAGTGGTATAGTCACATTACAGAATACTATTCAGCCAGAAGAAAAGAAGTACTGGAATACAAAAAAATGGAAAGAGTTCAAGGGAATTATATGTAGTAAAGCAAGTCATAATGACAAATATAATAACTGGAGATTTAGATAGCACACAATTTGGGAGAGTAAAATAGTGAAAAAACTGGCTGATTTTAATAAAACAAGTGATGTTTTCTGCTATTCACGGGGAGGTAGAGGGAGAAAAATTCAAGTAGATATGCGAGATGGTGGTGGGGGAAAGAAAAGAAATATTATGGCCAAAAAAATCTCCTAGAGAAGTAGTTACACATGAAATAAGGACACCTTGATTCTAGTCATAAGGAATGTGATTAATATATTAAATTAAAAAGTTTATATATTATCTTTCTCCCATATTACTGAAAAATAAATACAAAGAGCTAAATCTTCCTTATATTTTCAATAATAAATGTTCAATAAATTTGTTTCCTTCTGAACTATTATCTCAGAATGGTTGAACTTACTCTAATTTCATTGTTTTTTTTTTTTTTCCCAGGCTCTTACCCAGAAGGTCATTTTGGGGGAGCCATTTATAGAGCCAAGTGTTTGCCCCTAAGGTAGCTGGCTTCTTGCCAACAAATCTCCATAGAACCTGTTAGGGTAAAGAATATATCTTACTCCAATAGTGAAGTTTAAAAGTTATAATGTAAGTTATAACATTATAATTATAATGTTATAATTAAAGACATTTGGAGATCATCAATTCACACATATGCATTAGATGTTAAAACTGAAAAATGTTAAAACGCTGATAGTTACACACACTTTTTTATATTCATGCAAGTATGAATCCAATCATATAGTAAGTACAGTCAGGTACTTTTTTTATCACTAGCTATTAAGCACTGCGTGAAGCCAGGACATTATTTATGTTTTTAACTTTGGAAATTCATTTAGTATAAAAAAAGAAGGCCTATTTTAACTACATAAAATATACTTTTAATATACGAAATCAAAATGTTGTTACTGAAAAAAATTCAAATTGTGATGATGCCAATTTTTTTAAGTGTAAGAGTGTGGTATGTAGGATCATCAATTGTTAAAAATTAATCATTTTTCTTGAACTGCTGTTGAGCATCCTATGCAGAATATGTGCAGAGTTATTTATGACATCCGCAATCAATATTCCCATGAAATTAAAATTGTGCATAAAATAATGTTACAAACACAATAAGCAAAAATGGATGTGATATTGCAAGAGATATTCAGTGCTTAATTTGAGTTTTCTGAGTCTGTAAGGTATTTCATATTTGTCATGGATTACAAGTTTCAAATTACCCTGCAGTTTCAATCTTTCCTGCAATAGTTGTGAGATTGAATGATCATTCTTATTATTATTCATCACTGCACTTCTAAAAGACAAATTTCTCTGACCATATAGTTATGAAAATTACCACAAAGATCCTGGTATAGGTAAGACATAGCTCTACAAATTTAAAACTTGACTTAACCTAGTACTTCACTATAAAGCTCATTCCATGGTTTCTTATTTATTGTTTGGAACCAAAAGTCAAAGTAGAGCACATATATCATATTTTTCACCCTCTCCATGAATGTCATTTTATCACTTAATTCTGACAAAACAACAGGTACATAGGATGGTGGCAGTGGAAGTTTTCCAATATGCTTTTCAAATTGATTTCCAGGTGTGAAACGGAGACTGTACACAAATGGTACTTTAAGCAGCTCTGTGAGCAGCTCACCACAGGGTCCTATGGCATCTGCGAGAACCATGTCAAATCTTGATTCTTGGAGTTTTTTTTTTTATAAGGTTTTCATTCTTGACTACATCTTTACAGAGCTTTTGAACAGCATCAAAAAACTTCCAAAGCATATCTTGCGATTTTGAAAAATGTGTCCAAAAGGAGTCTTTAGGCAACTCATATGAGCAATCTATCACTACTTGCTTGAACACACCTGAAAACTCAGATTTAGAGAGAGATGTAGGGTAAATCTCAAATTTAATGGCAGATGGATTGTTGGGATCAATAAGAATGGAAGTTGAACGTGTCAGAACAACCACTTCGTGACCTCTCTCAACAAGTTCATCCAGGATTGTTTTCATATTCATCCAAGGACTGTATTCTGTAGGCCACACCAGCACCTTTTCACAACTCCCAGAGCTAAAGTAAAAACCCAGCTGGAGCAGCAGAAAAGCTGAAGTCCATTTCACAGACATCCTGGTAAAATGTGGTGCTTCTTTAAAAAAATGGCTTTCCCTTCTCATTTCTCAGGGTTATATCCTGGAGAAATAAGACACAAAGTTAAACTATAACTGCCACCTCTCAAAGTCAATAGATTGTTTTGACAATCAGAACTCTGTGTGGTGTGTGGAGAAAGCAAAGGTAGATGAACTTGCTTGTATACAAACAACATGAACTTGATTGATCTCAGGGTCTGTTTGAAGATTATAAATGCTATTACCAGTTAAGAGTTAATAATCTTACAAATGTAAGTCACTTATCTTACATGATATATTCTAGAAGAGTGTCAGGAAGAGTGGACAATGAGAGATGACCATGTTTATCACCTGCTGACAGATAAATTAAAGAGAAAACTCTTCTGCTGCTGAGTCCTAATGACTTGGAATCCTTGTTTAAGAGATTGTTTTGTTTGGTTTTATAAATGCTTTTCTTAACATTTAATTCACATTCTATTCACTTGCTGAATTCAAAATGTAGAATTCAGTCTTTCATAGTATTTTCATAGAATTTTGCAGCTTCTATGATATTAAATTCAGAGATTTTTATTATCCCCTAAAGGAGCATTTACACTTTAACTGTATCTTGCTAAGTTCTGTCTTTTTCTTGTTCTAGTCAGTAATAAATCTAGTTTTGTCTCTATAGATTTGCTTTATCTGAACAATTTCTGTGAAAGGAATCATGTAATTTACATTCTTTTGACTTGTGAACCTATTCCCCTAGATCATATACAATGTTGTAACCTAGTGTAACCTGAACAATAAATAAATAAGTAAACAAATAAATAAATAGATGTCAATGGATTTCACAAGAGTATTATACTTTATTTAGTTCTTCTAAGATAGTTGCTTTCACACTGGTATTTAGTCATCAATATATATTTATAAAGAGGATATATAATGTAGTATAGGATTATTATAAATAAAATAATTGTGTGTTAAAAATGAAATAATGAATAATTATAAATTAAACAATTACAATGGTATAATCTTTTATTTATTTAAATTAATTTATTAGTCTTTATTATTAAGCTGTAATACTGCTTTATTTATCCTAGATAGAAGTCCCTTAATGTTTTCTATTTGTGGATTTTCTTCACTTGTTTGATAGTACCTTTTTCAGGTACAAAAATTTTTAATTTTGATGAATTCCATCTTATCTATTTCTCTCTTTTAGTGTGCTTTATTTTTGTTTCTCAGCAGTCTTTGCCTATCCAAATTCATTATGATTTATCCATACTTTCTTAAGTGAATTTTGTCATTTCACAATTATAGCTAGTACAGTTATATCTTTTATCCATTTTTAGTTAATTTTAGGTTGTTGTACCACAAAGTTTTCAAAAGTGTTCTTGCACATGGACATCTAGGTGTCTCAGCACTATTTGCTGCAAAGACAGTACTTTTCTTACTGAATTGTCTTTGCACTCTTGCTGAAAAATGGAATCCATTGATCATAAGGCTGATTTCTAGACCTTCAAAATATTTAATTCATATGTATGTACTGACACCTTTTTGTTTTCACCAATTATGTTCACTGACATGAAGTTGGTTTATGACATTGTATTAGTTTAGGGTTATAGATTCAAGCATCTTCAAATGTATGTTTTCATATCATTCCCACTATGGTAGCCCCAATAATCCTACACTTTGCTGCACTGGACTCTGTACTTCCCCATTCCCATACCTCCAACCTCCCTTTCAGTTTTGCATTCAGGTGTCAAGATTTTGTTATCGGCTGGATGAGTCCCATCAGTGAGACACACCAGCTTAAGATGCAAGGCAACTACTCCCATTGTTCCTTTCCTTTTCTGACCACTTCTAGCAACAAAACAGACAACATTTTGAGATGACGTACATAGCAGGTGCCACATAGGACCCCAGGAACCCGATCACATTCAGCAAGTGCTGCTGGATCCAGGTGAGGTCATGGAGGCTGGCTGCAGATGCTTGGCTCCCTTATTAAGCATGACAAACTACTTCAACAATGAAGATCAATATTGTCAATAGACTGCACTTGGTTGGCAACTAGTTTTCTTTCATCATTTTGAAATTATAACGCTGGTAGCTTCTGACCTGTAAAGTTTCTGAAATATCGAATAGTGTTATGGGGGGTTCCTTTACACATAACAAGTTGTTTTCCTCTTAATGTAATACTCTCTTATCTTTAACATTTGCCCCTTTAGGGGGCCTCCCCAGTGGCACAGCAGGCTGAGTGCAGTGCTGTGAAGCTCTCTGCAGCCTTCGCAGCGCTGGTTTGATTCCCAGCCGGCCAGGGAGATTCCCACATGGCGAGGCAGACCTCTCTTGCCTCACCCGCTAATTCCCTCAGCAGTGCTCTCAGCCCCTCTGACTGTTCTGCTCCCCGCTCTGTCTCTGGTGAATCCTCTCACCCTCCTGCGACTCTGGCCTGCACCCCAGCTCTTGTATAAATAAAAACAAATCTTTGTTTTTAAAAAGCAAAAACTTTTGAACCTTTAATTATGTTGTGTAGTGAATCTCATAAGTTCCTCATATTTGGGAAATTTTGGACATTCTGGTTTTAGATGTTGCTTTCTTTCTCAGATTAGGGAATTTTCAGTCTTTATTTTTTTATGATGAATTTTCTTCCCTCGGTCTCTCTCTCTCTGACTTATTGAAAACTTAGGATGTGAATGTTGGTTCACTTGATATTGACTAATAAGTGCCTTAAGCTATTTTCTTTTTTTTTTTTACATTTTTCATTTTGCTCCTCTGATTGTGACTTTCACTGCTGTCTTTGATTTTATTTATTTTTTCATCTATTTTAACTGGTTTAATAATGAAACCCTCTAGTGTATTGTTCACAGTTATTTTATTCTCCATTGGTGAGGGTTTTTTGCAACTATATTTAGTTTTCTTTCTCATTATTGAAATTACCACTTTATCCTCTCTTCTCTGAGCTTGGTAAAGTTGAGAGGCATCAATTTGACTAGTGTTTTTAACTCTTTATCAAATATGTCAACTTAATATTATTAAGATTAAATTAGACAAAGCATATTCATTTGGTATCAACATATTGCAACAAAAGGTACATGGGTACAGGTAGAAAACCTAAAATATGCTCCAAGAATATCAATATGATACATCTTTATGGGAAAAATAATGGAAGATAAGTTAGGTGGTTAAAAAAAGAGTACTGATTAGTATTATCAAACTTCATTTAATTATTAATTGACTATACATAATTGACAACTACTCTTTAGAAAAGAGAAAAGGGATTTTGACTGATTCTGCCCTTCATTTGCAAGTCCATAATTATCATTGCTCATGATCTGGATTACTTCTTAAACATTTGTTTGCTCGATACCTTCTTTTTTTTTTTAAGATTTATTTATTTATTTATACAAGCACTGGGTATAGTCAGAAGCTCAGGAGGGTGAGAGAATTCACCAGACCAGAGCGGGGAGCAGAGGAGGCAGAAGGACCGAAGTACACTGCTGAGGGGAGCAGCGGGCGGCAGGAGAGGTCTGCGCGCCATGTGGGACCCTCCTCCGGTGGCCGGGGAGCAGCCGGGGAAGGAACCGGCGCTGCAGAGGCTGCGGGCAGCTTCGCAACCCAGCTCTCAACCGCTGCGCCAGCGGGGAGGCCCTGCTTGATACCTTCTTAAAGCAACTTATTATGGCACTGGCTATATGTCTTTAATTCAGTTCAAGGAAACCGATAATGCAATTCTCCATAACGACAGTCTGATTCCACTTTAAGAATGGCTTCACAGGGCCTCCCCTGGTGGCGCAGCGATTGAGCGCTGGGCTGCGAAGCTGCCTGCAGCCTCTGCAGCAACGGTTAGATCCCGGCTCCCAGCGAGGGTCCCACATGGCGTGCAGACCTCTCCTGCCACCCGCTGCTCCCCTCAGCAGTGTATTTCGTCAGTCTGCCTGCTCTGCTCCCCGCTCTGGCTCTGGTGAATTCTCTCACCCTCCCGCGCTTCTGACCATACCCAGTGCTTGTATAAATAAATCTTAAAGAAAAAAGAAAAAGTGTTCCTCAATGCTGTTTTTAAAAAAAAGAATGGCTTCACAGATGTCAAGATTTTGATCACTTATGTACATTTCATTAATATCATTGTAGCTTTCTCATTCTTTCATTTGGAAAATATTCCTGTATATTCCTTTTTCTTAATTCTCTGTGTTGGTTTCTATACATTAGATGATATAATCACCTCTCACTGTCTTGAAGGAGTTGCCTCCTATTGGATTCAACCTTAGAGCTGCCTTAGCTTTAGGTTGTCCTTTAAATTTTTGTGATTATCTATGTGGTGCATTTTATTTTTAGGGTTCCTAGATATAGCTAGTTTGTGCCAAGATTTATCAATGTCTCCAAGGAAAAAGATCTCAGCCAGGACCTAAGTTCTGGTTGGCAAAATAACACACTCAGGCAAAAGCTTTTAAATATGCTACTAAGCCTCTTTCATGGGATAACTGGGTGATGGGAGTTTCTCTAAACTCCATTTATTTGAACCTTGATATGATAATTAAAAATCGTTGTTGTATTGTTTTCATCCCATTGAACCAAAAACACAATTTCACTGGTCACCAAGAAGTCCTACTAAAATATATGCAATATAGGCAAGAGACACAAATGTCATTTTAGACTAGACAACAGGTTTTTGTGGATAGAGAAATAGAGACATACTTATCTTGTTAAACATGATAGTAATAATTATCTCAAACTTCCTTCAACAAGACCATTGAGTAGCTTACTATGTCATTAAGTAGCTGAGAGAAGCTGTGCCTTGGTTTGATAAAAGCAGGCATATGGAAAATATGAAAAGAATTAACTATCAGTAAGCCTCATTGTAAAGATTCTGTATTGTTACAACCTATAGTTGATACCTTACACCCTCTATTACTACTAAAAATGTGAGTGAATGCAACGGGATGGAAAGCTTTGTAGGACTGAGAGTTTAAGAGAACAGATTAGAGAACTAAAATCTTCCATGACATTTTATTTATAAAATATTTTATTTATAAGAGGAAGTGGGCAGCAGTTTCTATACTTCTATATTCAATATATTACACTGAGAAATGACTTCAAATGGATGAAGGCAATATCTTGCAAAGATATAGGTAAAAGATATTACTGAGGCTGGAAAATAGCCCAACAGTATTTTTGAAAAATAAGTTGAAGAGTATATCTTTTTCACAATTCTATTTAAATGATTCTATAGTAAAATTCAAAACTACAAATGCCCTGTACCTAAATAAGGTAAATTTTCTATTCTCAAAATAAAACTGATATTGTTTATAGAATATGAAATATTTCTGTACCCATACACAATGCTTGAAAATTAATTGATCCAGTAGTTTTTGGTAGAATTTTTAATTAGAATAACATAGTTCATTTTATATGCACTTAGCTTTATTTTTGTTTTATTCTTCCCTGGTATTTTCTCTTTTGAATGGCATATCTTTAACTCTTAATTAGGTGATAAATCTCTTGGAGAAAAGTCTTGATTTGAGAAGTGAAATTTTAAGAAGCAATTATAATAAGAGAAAGGAACCCTTATACCACAACTTCTTATGGAAACACCAGAGGAACCTCATCTGTGAGGCCCACCAGCTTCAGGACTCAGAAACAACTATTCCCTTTTTCCTTTCCTGTTCTGACAATATTCTAGCAACAAAACAGACAGCATTTTATGATGAATATATAGCAGTTGCCACACAGGCCAGCAAGAACCCAATCACATCCAAGGAGTGCTAATGGGCCCAAGTGAGGTCATGGGAGGCTGGGCACAGTGCTTGGCTCCTTTATTATGCATGACAAACTCAATCCAGAAGACAGCTGGATCTAGCAGCTTCATTGGATTGTCCTGCTTTATTTTTGATAATTTATAATATTTTCTTTATATGAAGAGAAAAAATTTATTGATAGTGGAAGAGAGCTAATTTGCCTAATCATATCAATAACTGAACCTTTTTTAAAAGGTCATACACATGATTCAAAATAAATGTTAATGCAACTCAGATTCCAGATAAATTCAGCCCAGTTGATAGGTAGAAAATATTCCATTCAGAAAAATAACAAGTAGCACTCAAAAAGCCATAAAATACAGGTTTATTCCATAAAATGCAAAGTTGTTTTTCTGTCTCATGAATAGTGTTGCATATGAAATTTTTCGTTGTTCTGGTTGTTTCAGATTCACTCCTTTTGATATTCTCTTCTCGCCTCAAATTCTGTCATTGTGTCTGGTTCGGGTACATGGAAATAGCTTGGTGAACCCTGGCCATTCTTTATCTGAATAGTACCTTGAACTATAACAGGCTAATTCCAAAAGATTTAGAGAAAGAAAAAAAAAAAAACCTCAATTACTGATAAGTCAAAATTGCATGATGCCTTCATACTTTATCAATTACCTGCTTAAGGTTACTATTAAAATATAATCCTTTCTGATAACATCAGTACCATGGCATGTACTATGCCCTCATAATATTTGCAAGTAAAACAGAACAAATGACAGGGAAGGATTTTGTCTTTCAACTACCTTCCCACAATACCATTATAATAGCAAGTCTTCACTCTGTGCCAGTTATTGACATTTCATTTCTATCACAATGTTAATACCAAGAGATTATCATACAAAATACCCTTCCTAGTGTTGTTTCTTTCCTGAGATTAGGAAATGTGTTCAGCCATTATGATTTATGATAACTTTTCATCACCTTCCCTTTCTCTTTCTTTGACTTCCAGAAAACTTAGAATTTGAATGTTGGTCTATTTAATTCTTTATTGCTAAGTTTTTTCTACTTTTATTTCCTATCTCATCATTGAAATTATCAATTTTTTTTGATCCTCTCTACTTTGAGTTTATACTCCTCTATACTCTATACATGGAGAGACAATTATTTGACTATTATTTTTAACTATTTACAAATACATCATTGTCAACTTAAAATCATTAAGAGGAAATAACAAAAATCATATTTATTTGGGATTAAAGAGTTGCAATGAAAGGTACATGGGTACAGGTACAAACTTAAAACATGTCCCAAGTGGATTAATATCAGGGATTTTCAGAGGAAAAATAGAGGAAGATAAGTTAGATGGTTAAAAAAAAGAGCATTGATTAGTTTTAGCAAATTTCTTGACTATACACAATTGGCAACTTATTCTTTAGAAAGGATAAAAAGGGAAGTTGACCTATTCTGTCCTTCGGCTGAAAGTCCATAATATCAGTGCTCATGATCTGGATGAATTCTCAAACATGTTTGCTTGATATTTTCTCAAAAAATTTTATTTTGGCACAGGCTAGATGTCTATAATGCAATTCCAGGAAACAGATCATGCAATTACACCATACTGACTGTCTGGTTCCACTTTAGGAAGGGCTTTGCAGATGTCAACATTTTGATCACTTATGTACATTTCATTAATATCTCTGTTTGTGGTCTCTTCTCATTCTTTCATTTGGAACACATTCCTGGATATTCCCTTTTCTTTATTCTCTGTGTTGGTTTCTATACATTAGATGACATAATCACCTCTCACTGTCTGAAGGAGTGGCCTCCTATTGGCCTCAGAGTTGCCTTAGCTTTAGGTTGTCCTTTAAATTTTTTGTGTTTATCTAAGTAGTTTATTTTTAGGGTTCTTAGAAATAATGAGCTTGTGCCAAGAATTATCATAGTTTCCAAGGAGAAGATCTCAGCCAACACCTAAATTCTCGTTGCTTGGAAATCACATGCTCAGGCAAACTTTCAAATAGGCAACTAAACCTCTTTCATGGGCTCACTTGGTGATGGGAATTTCTCTAAGGTCCATTTGTTTTGAACCTTGATGTGATAATTAAAAATAGTCGTTTTATTGTTTTCATCCCATTGAATTAAGAACACAAGCCCCTGGTCACCAAAACCATCCTCCTAAACGATAGGCCCTACAGGCAACAGACACAAATGTCATGTCAGTCTAGACAACAGGTTTTTGTTGATAGAAAGAAAAATAGAGACATGCTTATCTGGTTGAACATGATAGTAATAATTATCTCAAACTTATTATTACTGAGGTCAGGAAAAAGCCCAACAGTGTTAGGTGTCCCTGAAAAATAAATTGAAGAGTAAATCTTTTTCACAATTCTAACAATTTAAATGATTCTATAGCAAAATTCAAAACTACAACTCTCTGTACCAAATTAAGTTAAATTTTCTATTCTCACACAAAAAATGATATTTTCTATAGAATCTGTGTTCCCGTGTCTAAGAACAATGCTTGAAAATTAATCGTTCCAGTAATTCTTGGTTCAATTTTTGAATTAGAATAATAATGTTCATTTTCTATGAATACAGCTTTATTTTTGTTTTGTACTTCCCAGTTACTCTCTCTTTTGAATGGCATATCTGTAACTCTTAATTGGGTAATAAATCTCTTGGAAACAAGTCTTGATGAGAAGTGAAATTGTAAGAAGCAAGTGTCATGGAAGAAAAGGACCCTTATACCACAACTTCTTCTGCAACAAATTTAAGGAATCCCATCTCTGAGACATAGCAGCCTCAGGACTCAGGACCAGCTACTCTCTTTTGTCCTTTCTGGTTTTGATCACTTTCCGCCAACAGAACAGAAAACATTTTGCTGTGATATACACAGCAGATGCCACACAGGCCAGCAGGAACCCGATCACATCCAATGAGTGGTACTGGACCCAGGTGAGGTGATGGGAGGCTGGCCGCAGGTGCTTGGCTCCCTTATTACGCATGACAAACTCGATCCAGAAGACAGCTCGATCCAGAGGCTTCATTGGCCGATCGTGATGTATCCTTGATAATTTCATAGCATTTTCTTTGTATCTAAGGAGAAATCAAACTTATTGATAATGGAAGGAAGCTAATTTGCCTAAGCATATCATTTACTGAAAGTGTTTTAAAATGTCATGCATATAATTCAAAATGTCATGGATTTTCAGATGAAATATTATATTTTATTTGGATATTCAGTGTTTGACATTTTAATTGAATTTTTCTAAATGACAAATATTTTAAAAGTGAAATTGAGTATAAGGTGTGATGTTAAGTTTTTTCGGCTAGAAATGGCATGATTGAAGATAGCAATTGTAAATAGATTGTAAATATTAACTTTTTTTGAATGATGCTTACAAAACATTTATAGATTTATGATATCATGGGTAAAATCACTCAATGGTTCATTTGCTTTCACTCTTCTCTTTTTTACTCTGTATTTTCCATTCTGTAGTCCTAACAATTCCTGAAATAAGCTTCATATTATAACACACTGTCCTCAACATTTCCATTTGATTCTCATCACATTAAAACCAACTATGATAGTTTGGACTGCAGTATTTTGCATGTTCATACCAAATGATTTCTTTTATTACTTTGCTTCATGTACACTCGGGCATAGACAGGTTGGTTTTCTAGATGTTCATTGAAATTGCCTAATACATCTTACAGCAGCTCCTTTGCACTTGGTTCCCCTTCTTTCACCTAAACCTCTCTTCTAGTAACACCTGGAAGCTTGCCTCTACCTTTTGAATGAGTCCTCAGCTTCTTGTTACATATTAAAAATGCTTTTGCTGGCCTTAACATGAGAGCACTGCTATTCCTTTCTTTCTTTTTTTTTTTTTTTTGTTTATTTTGCTACTTGTGTCCTACAATTTAAAAAGGCATTATAATTTCTATCCTAAGCATTTAAGGATGAATACATAGTAAGGATGCATATATCTTAAGTGAGCAGCTCAAATCTCCAATTTAGAAAATTATTATAAATTATATTATGAAGTCAAAACACCCATGTAACTATTACCATGATACTGAGTTAGGATACCACACACTACCTGTGAGTGTAACTTTTGTGTCACTAATCCCTTCCTGGATCCTTGAGTCACTGCTCCCTTCTTGAATCAACTACTGGCCTATCTTTTTACACTTTAAGTTAGTTTTCTATATATGTATTATAATCATATTATATGTACATATTTGTTTTTATCTGTTATATATCAATTGTTGGTTAATTCCTTTTTCTCTATCATATGATAGTAACACATTTTTTTTTTCATTTTATGATCAGTGGCATTTGTATTGTAAACATTACTATCAATGTTTTAATAAATATCTCATATATGTCTTTAGCTTAACATATAAATAAATACACACATATATACACACAAATACATATATCTATACAAACATTTCTGTTGAAGACATATCATGAAGTGAAATTGCTGAGAAGTTAGATGTATGATTATGTTACTTTGTTACTTCATGGCTTGATTTCCAAAATATATATATATATATATATATATATATATATATATATATATATATATATATATATATTTTCCTTTTAGTGATTTCTAAGAAAATCCAGAAATGCTACATAATATACTCTTTACATATATATGTATCTAATTTTCTGAGTTATCTTATTACCTTGGACATCATCAATTCCAGCAACTGTTTCAATCTTTTAAAAAAGTATATTCTCTATTGTTACTTTACATACAATTTGTTATATTTATAATTTTTTTCAAAACTGTAAGATACTAATCCATTTTCTGACATAATTTTCTATTTTATTGAAAATATTTTAAAACTGCCTTTTATTCCTATGGTTTGTACGTTTTGTTTTTTTGGCCTACATTTGTTTTCATTATTTTGAAGTTTTATTATTACATATTATCAGTGATGATTTGCATTGTTTTGAAGGATTGATCCACTTATCATTGTGAAATATTAATCTTTATTTTGGTAGTTCTTCTGGTATGTCTGATAATAATATAAATGCAGTATCTATGCTTATTTTGAAATAGATATTTGACTACCTAAGTGCCTACAAGCTTTTGTATACTTCTTTATAAGCATGTCTATAGCTATTAGAGAGCTAATTTTTTAAATTGCTGTGTGACAATGATAGTTTTTAAAAATTTGGTCTTTTAGATTTGACACAAGCACTGGCATAGTTACATTTAAAATTGTATTCTACATTTTCTTTTTTATTTTTTAAAGTGCTTTATATTTCTTTTTATATCGTCTCTTGCCCCCTCCAAGTATTTTTCAATTCAATTTTATTGTAGCTAATACATTTTCAAATGTTCCACAATATAGTCCATATGGTAATAATGAAAACTGAATTGATGGGCACCATGCTAAGCACCACAAAATCTAGCACATTATTTTCCTGTGGGGTATGGAAAAATACAGTATCATCCTTATCATATACGAGATCTTTAATGTTTTCAAGGACACATTCAGAAAGGAAAAAAAAAATCAACTCACCAGAATTGAGATTATTTGTAAATCATACATCTTTTAATATATTTGTCTCTATAATATAATAATAAATATAATGAATAATACTTTATGCCCAGTAGTAAGATGACAACAAAATTTATAAATTGTCTAAGTATTGGAATAGACATTTTTCAAAAGAAGATATATCTTTAGCCTACTTAAATATGAGAAGACATTCAATAACTTGTGGTATATATCACAATGGAATACTGTTCAGCAATCAAAAAAGATAAACTAATGCCATTTGCAGCAGTGTGGATGGAGCTAGAAGGGATTATGCTCAGTGAAATAAGTCAGAAGGAAAAAAATGTTGGATGGTTTCCCTTGTCAGAGGAATATGTGGGGGATTGCTTCTTGGCCTTTTGGCTAAGATCAAGTGCAGGAATATAGGGGAGCCAAATAAGAGATCAGGGGAAATAATAATAACAATAAAAAACACAACATAGCAAAACAAAAATGAACAGACAGCTATAAATCAGAGACATTCTGCAGGGTAGGGGGAGACAGATGGATCAAAATGAGGGTGGGAAAAGCACAAGGGACTGTGGTGATGGTGCATGGGTGAACTGGTGGTGGAAATTCTATGGGGTTTACATCTGAGAAAAGAAAGCAAACCTTGTTAAAAAAATGAGCAATGATGTAAAATATATATAAATAAATAAATCAGTAAAATAAAAAAATAATGGGAGTAAGGGAGGTACAAATCAATACCACAATGTAAGACCACTTTCTCACTCACTAAGGTGAATAAGAGAAAGTGAAGTAATACCAACTAATGACAACACTATGCAGAACTCTCAAACAAGATGGTGGGGATGTAAAATGGTAAACTTCTCGCATCAGTTTGGAAGTTCCTTATAAAATTATCACATGCTATATCTATTCTACTCAAAGGAAATGAAAACATGTTCACACAAAAACATGTAGAACAATTTTCATAATAGCCTAATATAAAAACAAAAAAATATTTATGAATAAGTGTGCAAATAGTTGTACCATAGAATATTATTCAGAAATTCAAGACTACCATGTGGGTAAAACTAAAGTATTTTATGGCAGGAAAAAGAGACCAGTTGCACTTTACCAATTGATTGAAATGATTCTGTTGTATGAAAAATTCAGATTATGGCAATTCATAGGGCCAGAAAATAGAATAATGGTAGTATAAGAAGAGAGAAATGAAGACTGACTTCTAAAGTATATAAGAATTCTTTTAGGTGGATAAAAATGTCCTATATTTGAATTTTACTGATAGTTTAATAACTGAATATACTATATTTACTTGAGATTTATATGTAAAACATTGAATTATATATAATTTGCCTATTTATGAAATCTGTTAAAATAATAACAAAAATTAATTTTTGATCAAAAGGCTTATACTTTCTGAAATTTTTGGCACTGACTTAAATATTTTATATAACTTCAAACTCTTCATTTTTTCCCCTGTGGTTTCTATAAACTTTTATTTATTTTTTATTTTATTTTATTTTATTTTTTTTTTTTAATTAATAAATTTTATTTTTATATTCCCCATACAATTGCAATCCCCCCATTCTGACCCCAATCCCTCCCCTCCCGCCCCCACCCCCCAAAAAGTATCTCTGGTTCATAGTTTTTGTTGATTTTGATTTTCACTTTCTTATAGTTATTCATTTTCCTGGTCCTTTATTTAAGTATTCTAGATTCCTGCTATGAGTGAGACCATCCGGTATTTTTCTTTTTCTTTTTGGCTTATTTCACTGAGCATGATCCCTTCCAGCGCCATCCATGTTGCTGCAAATTGCATGTGTTTATCTTTTTTGAATGCTGAGTAATATTCCATGGTATATATGTACCACATCTTCTTGATCCAGTCATCTATTTTTGGGCATTTGGGCTGTTTCCAAAGCTTAGCTATTGTAAATAGTGCTACTATAAACATAGGGTGCAGGTGTTCTTTGGAATTGATGTTTCTGTGTCCTTTGGGTAAATACCTAGGAGTGGAATTGCTGGATCCTGTGGAAGCTCTATGTTTAGTAGGTCCAGAAATCTCCACACAGCTCTCCATAGTGGTTGGACCAGTTTGCACTCCCACCAACAGTGCAGAAGAGTTCCTTTTTCTCCACATAAATAGTATACTTTCTTCAATTACCTATATAGTTTTTGCCTTTGCTCATATAAAAACAATGTTTTATAAGAGATACCCATTTCCCAAGCAGGGTCAAAATGAAACATTGAAATTAATGTCTGATTGAAAATGAAAACAGATTTGATAGTTTAAAACATGTTAATAGTTACATAATTATCAAAAGAAAGAAGAAGCTCATACTGTTGAGAAAATAATCTGCTCACATTATTGAGAAAGATTTTGATACTCACGAGGGGTCATTAATAACAGTCTTTAATGCATTCAGCAAATCTGTGCTTGTCATTTTTCGTAAGTCCAGTGCAACAGCTGCTCCCTTGTGTGTCATATGAGCAATGTTATCAGGTTGATCCAAAAACAGGGGAATGCCCACCATCGGGACGCCATGGTAGATTGCCTCATAGATGCCGTTGGAGCCACCATGGGTTATAAAAGCCTTGGTTTTGGGATGACCTAAAATTGGATGGATTTCAAGAAATTAAATATAATTCTGAGGAATAAAATGAGAGTAGAACAACAGAAAACACTTAAAGTGGCACTGTTTTCTAGATAACAGATTATTATTCACATAAAATTTATTAATAACTTTCTTATTTCAAGCAAGAAGTACTTAAGATTATTTTTCCCCATCACCATACCTTTAAATCCCTTTACTCGCTCTACTTTCTGATTCCTTATAACTTTTGAAACTTCATTTAGTTCATAGTGTCTGCCAGTTTTTAAAATATTTTGCCTGGTCCGTGGTGTCTTCAGTAAGCCAATATTTGTCTTTGTTATTTTGACTTGTTTTTCTATAAATAATTCCTTAGAGTTCCTTCCATTTTGCTGTAAGTGCTGGCATTTGATCTTTCCTTATGTCTGACTACTATTCCATGGTGTGGATATACCACTCATTGAAATCCAATCTTCTGTCAGTTGTCTTCAGGGTGTTTCCCAGTCCTACATTTAGTAAGTAATAAGCAATAAACACTGTTGAGCATATGATTTCTTGAGTTAATGGTTTCACGTTCTTTGGATAGATATCCAAGAGTATGATGGCTGGGTCAAACAGTATTTCTACTTTTTGGTTTTAAGGTAGAGTCAGATTGCTTTCCACAATGGTTGCACCAGTCTACATTCCTACTAACAGTCAATAGGGCTCCTGTTCCTCCATATCCTCTCCACCACTAGTTGTTGGGGTCCTTTACCTTCTCACAAGTATCAAATGATATGTCATTGTGGTTAACCTGCACCTCAGTATTAAAAGTGATAATGAACATTTTTTATGGTTGCTTTATCTGTCTGGGTGAATTGTTTGCTCAGATATGCTGTCTATTTGTTATTATTTTGTTTTTCTATTTTGAGTTAGTGAGTTTTTTGGTATATCTTGGAAATTAACCCATTCTGAGCTATTTAATGGGTAAATATTTTCTCCTACTCAGTAGCATGTCTTTTTAATCTATTTATCTTTGCTTTCACGATTTAAAAGATTTTTAATTTAGGGTAATATCAATTGGTTTTTAAAATTTTATTTTATTTCCCTTGCTATAGGTATTGGTTCTCATAAAAACCTTTATCATTGATGCATGAAATATATGATCAATGTTTTCTGCTATGTACTTTATAAGTGCAGGCCTTACATATATTAATTTTAATCCAGTACTGCAATGAATTCATTAATTTGCTGTTGCTACCTTACTAGAAACAATCTGGTGTTGGCATAACTAAGGGTAAATACATTAATAAAACAGAATCCAATGTGCAGAATTCAATTTGCATATGTAGCAATACATAATTTATGATATGCCATCATAAGCATACAATAGGGAAAGAAAAGTCTCTTTAATAAATGGTGCTGAGCAAGTGCATAGTGGGTCACACATTGAGCCTACCTGAAAGGAAACAACTAGGAGAAAGAAAGATATAGGGAGGCACTGGGATTAAAGTCTCACTGCTATCAAATTATGGCCAGCCACTGCAGCATGAGTTCTATCCCTGACCATGAAGTTAACCACATGGCACTGCAGACTTCTCCTGTCTTGACCACTGCTCCCCTCAGCAGTGTATTTCAGTAGAACTGCCTGCTCTGCTCCCCACTCTGTCTCTGGCGAATCATCTCACTTTCCACACTGCTGGCTTATACATCAGTTCTTGTATGCATCAATAAATAAAAATAAATCTTTAAAAAAGAAGAAAGACGTAAATAGTCAAACAAGCTGTACCGTGAACTATACATCACAGAAAGAAAATCAGCTGCCAGAACCTAATGACACTAACATGAAAGAATCTCAGCCTGGCAGATAAAGTATTCAGAATTATCTTAACTAAAAAAGTAAAAAAGCTGAAAAAGAACAGAATGCAATGAAAAACACAATCAAAAAACTAAAGAATGAGAATGAATCTTTAAATATGATAATAGAGGAATTGCAGTATGTTAAAAGATCAATGGAGGAATTAAAAAGTTCTGGAAAAAGCCACAAAAAAAAAAAAAAAACCAGAACAGATGAAATGGAAGAATGAATCAGTGTGTTTGAAGATACAGATATAAAAAGAACCAAAAAAGAAAAGGAAGTAGATACAAGGGGAAAAGGATGAAGAAACACTATTAGATATCTGACAGCATGAGGAAAGGGTATATGAGTCATTGGAATCCCAGAAGATGAAGAAAGAGACAAAGGACTGAGAACTTATTCAAAGAAACGATTGAAGAGAATTTCCCAAACTTGAAAATTAAAACGCAAAAATATTAAATTGAAAGAAAACTTGTGCTCCTATTTTACTACAGCATTGTATACAATAGCTAGGATATGGCAACAACCTAAATGCCCAAAGATCTTCTAGATCAAGAAGATCTGGTATATATAGGTATATATACACAATGAAATACTATTTGTCAATCAAAAAAGATAAACTTATGCCACTCACAGCAACATGACCAGAACTAGAAGTTATGCTCAGTGAAATAAGTCAGAGGAAAAAGAAAAATATCACATGGTTTCACTTATAGGAGGAATATAGGGAAACTGAACAAAGGGTCAAAAAAAAAGAGAGACACAACCTGCAGGCAAACTGGATCTGAGGCATATAACAAGGGAGGGGGGAGGAGCTGGTTCAAAATATCACTAGGATATAAGGGACTATGGCGTTGGTACATGGTGATGTAGTGGTGGGAGATTGATGTTGACTACACACGAGGGGAGAAAACAAATGCTGTACAAAAGTAAACAACAATGTAAGTCAATAAAAAAGTTTTATAAAAAAATAAATAAGTGGTGCTGGGAAAGCTTAAGGTCACTTGTAAATGAATAATGTTGAATCACTGTCTTATTTTAATCACCAAAAATGCATTAAAGATCAAGATATAATGGCTTCCACAATAGATTACAGATATAGTTGTAAATATTGGTGATTTGTTCCATGACATGAATTACATAAAGATGTTTTTGGAGACGACCCCTATGGCAAGTAAAATAAAAGCAAAAATAGACAATTGGGATTGCCTCAAATCAAAAAGATTTTTTGTTGTGAATGAAAAAAAGTGTAGATTAAAAAGACTCGTTAGGGTAGATACTACATGTCACATAACTTACGGGGGGTTATATTCCAAAATATATTTTTAAAAATCCAACAATGAAATAAAACAAATGGACCAATTAATAACTAGGCAGCAGATCTGCCTAGCAATTCACAAAGAAAGATATACAATAAGGCTAAACATACATGAACAAAGTATTCATTATCACTTTTAATATGGAGGAAAAGTGAGATATGAGATATCATCTGACAGATGTGAGGATGATACACATAAAAATATCCCAAAGAAGTGTTGGAGAAGATGGGCAGGAAAATGAGTCTAATTAACAGTGGCAGGAATGTAAACTGTGCAGCCAGATGAAAAGCAATCTGGAATTACCTTAAAAAATGAAAAATTACAATACTACATGACCCAACAAACTCACATAAGGGTGTCTATATAAAGAATACAAAACCGTTAATACAAAAAGCATATTGTCTACAATGTTTATTGCAGCAATATTTACAATAGCTAGGACATGGGGGTAAGCTAACTATCTATTGATTAAAGACTGGCTCAAGAAGAAGTGGTATATTCACATTATAGAATACTACTCAGCTATAAGAAAAGAAGAAATACTGGAATGCAGAAAAATGGAGAGTTCAAGGGCATTACATGTAGTAAAACAAGTCATAATGACAAAGATAGTAATTGGAGATCTATATAGCATACAATTTAAGAAAGTAAAATACTATAAAAACTGGCAATATCAATAAAAGAAGTGATTTTTTTCTGAGTTAGTTAAAAGGTAGGGGGAAGTAGAAAAATTCAAGAAGATATAAGAGCTGGTGGTGGAGGAAAGCAAAGAAACAGTATCACTAAAAAAAATATCTCCAGAGAAGTGTTACACCTGAAATAAAGACACTTTGATTCTAGTCATAAGGAATGTGACTATTATATTAAATTGACAACTTTTATACATGATCTTTTCTGCCATATGACTGGAAAAAAATACAAGAAAGGTAAATATGATATTCTCAATAATAAATGTTCCATGAATTTGTTTCCTTCTGAACTATTATCAAAATGGTTGAACTTACTCTTATTTCAGAGTTTGTTTTCCAGTATCTTACCAAGGAGGTCATTTTGGGGGAGCCATTTATACAACCGAGTGTTTGTCCCTAAGGCATCTGGCTTCTTGCCATCGAATTTCCATAGAACCTGTTAGGGCAAAGAATATATCTTACTCCAATAGTGAGTTTTCAAAGTAATAATGTGTTTTATTCTAAAGACTTTCAGAGATTATCAAATTTAACACCATTCATACGCACTACATTAGATGTTAAAACTGAGAAATGTTAAAACACTGGTGTGATAGTTAGACCCACATTTGTGAACCAATTTTTATATTCGTGCAAGTATGAATCCAATGATTCCCTTCACATATAGGGAAATGACTAATAATATTATTAATAATTATAAAAATTAAGATACTTTAGATGTATATAATATAGTTTAAATATGTGAGCAATTAGTAGGAACTTTGAATTTACTTTCTGATTTATTATAGTTACTCTCAAAATTCCAATGTACCATTAACCTATTGATTCCTTTTTAAGTGTCACAATAGGGAGTTTATTTAATTCAATTTGCTCCAAAGGTTACATTAATAAAAATGTGCATAATTTAGTTTATATAAAGGTTAGGCAATGTAATTCTGCACTCAAGAGAAATAATAATTCTGTTTAGAGATAATTTACTATAATATAATTAATTTCTGCTTAGTAAGTACATTCAGCTACTTTTTGATTACTGGTTATTAAGCACTGCATGAACCCAGGATATTACTCCAAAGAGGAAATACTAATGGCCAACAGGCATATGAAAAAATGTTCAACATCACTTACAATCAGGGAAATGCAAATCAAAACTACCATGAGATACCATCTCACACCAGTGAGAATGGCACATATTAAAAAAACTAGCAACAACAAATGTTGATGAGGATGTGGAGAAAAAGGAACTCTCCTGCACTGCTGGTGGAAGTGCAAGCTGATGCCAATTTTTTAAAGCAACTTTTAACATGTTAACAATGCACTACCAAACCTAGAGACCACTGACTAAACTGAGACCTTAGTCATTACTTCTCTGAAGAGCATGGTAACAGCAATCTGAATGGACCCATTTCAAAAGCCTGACTTCCCCACAATCCTCCACTGCATAATTACCTTCATGCTTTATCAATTTCTGCCTTCATTATTAAAATGTAACTCCTTGCTGATAACATTTGCATTGTGTACTTGAGCTCTGAATTCCAATAAAAACCAGCAGACGACAATGCAGTATATGGTTATTTCTGTATCTTCCCACAATACCTTTATAATGTAAACTTGCACTGTCGCCACTTAAATATATTTTATTTTGATCACAATGTTAATGCCAAATTATTGTCACTCAAAAAAGTCCACTGTACATTTTAGTACCTGCCATGTATATTTTGTTTGAAGTGATGTCCAAGAAATAAAATAGAACTATATGATTGTTTACATATCCTACAAAAAATTTCTGTAATCAAGCCCTTTACAAAATGCCCACACATGGAGGCTCTGTCCACATGAAGTGACTTTATCTAACCTTTTGTGGAATCTGGGCCAGGGCCGATGCAATCACATTGGCTCTCTCTTCTGGCATGTTACTGACCATCGAGCCCAGAGAAAACACAACAATACCATTTTCTCCAGAGCTCTGTGCAAACTCTTCCATTTCCTGTGAAGAAAGAATTTGTTCATCAAAAAGGAGAAACAGCATTGCAAACAATATTAAAACAATGAACAACTATAGAGTTCAACTTTTACCAGGAATGATTACATTAGCACCTGTGGTAAAATTCGTATAACCTAACTTTTACTGTCTTAATCACTTCTAAGAGTATAGTTCAGTGGTGTTAAGTAAATTCCCTTTGTGTTGCAACCAATATTCAGAAATGTTTCATCTTGCAATACTGGATTTCTATAACCATTAAACATTAATTCTCCACTTACCTCTTCACTAGTCTGCTACCAGCTATCATTCTACTTGCAGATTCTATTTATTTGGCTATTTTAGACACCTTTTAAAAATGGAACCATACAATACTTGTCCTTTTGTGAGTGGCCCAACTCAGTTAGCAAGCACTCATAATTTTTGCATTTCAGCCGGTTGGAATTTCCTCTATTTTAATGATGAATAGCATTCAATAGTGTATCTATATCCATTGTATTTATTGATTCATCCATAGATGAACGTTCTTGCTTCCACCTTTTTGTTCTTGAGTATGGTTTCAGTGAAGGTGTGTGTGCAAATATCATCAAATTCCCTATGTTAATTTATATTGGTGTATACCTATAAGTATAATTGCTGGGATATAGGTCAATCATACTTTTAATTTTATGAGAAGTTCTAATCTAATTTCATTATATAGCCAGAAATGAAGCAGAACCAGTGCACAGTGTGAAGAGGAGGTGCTCTTTGACCATGTATTCCAAACTCTTCATTTATAATTTCAGAAATATCTAGGAGGAGAACACACAGGAGGATCTTACTCATTTTTAACTCTTTATCCTATTTTAGGTTAGTCATCCATATTTTATTTTTCTGAGTAACAACAATAAGATAAAGTTAGTCATGTGGAAAGAGTTTGTCTTTGTCTCTATGCCTTTAATCCTTACTTTCAATTCTGTCAGATGTTTCCAGACACTTCCTATTTTTTTTGATAATAGTTTATTAAGAATTGCTGATATTCAGGAGTCTGCTATAATGATTTGCCATTTCCTTGAAATAGTCTGAAGAGCCTCATTTAGTATTGTTATTTTCGAGGTAACCGTATTTCTGGGCTTCCTTAAGTGTAAAACACCTTTTACCCCTAATTCATATTGTAAAATTGGTGTTCCATTAGTTTCTGCTGTGTGAGAGTAGCTGTGAAGGATACTCACTGTCTACTATTTCCAGGGAGCATATTCATCAAAGTGGCAGGAGTATTCCAGGACTTTCTTCGACAGAGATCTGATCACCCTCCTGAGTAAGTGACTGCCAACTGTATAAATCATCAGCAAAGTCTGTTTGCCTGAAATTGTTTGAGACCAATTCTGATTGTAGCTTAATCCTTTCCAATTAAAAAAGTAAGTTTAATTACTTCCAGCACTGGAGCAATTCCTTACTGTTAAATGTAATCTCACCAAATTAATGATATACAGAGGGGTCAGAAACTCCTAGATATCTTGTTAACATGTATACTTGTATCTTTTTTGAAGTTGTTGTACCTGCTGTTTTAAATATCATTTCTTCTTTTCTCGGTTCAAGATGACAAACCTTCCAAAATGAAATATATTTTCTAATAAATTATTATAAGATACTTTTTGAAGTTCTTTCGAACAGATTAATGTGCAAAGGATACAGTTTTTCCAAATTTTGTCAACGCAGACTATACATTGCCCACAGAATTCTCATAACTGTGATTCTATTCTGACAATTTTATTTTATATTTTATTATTTATTTATTTATTTATTTATTTATACAAGCACTGGGTACAGTCATAAGCGCCAGAGGGTGAGAGAATTCACCAGAGCCACAGAGGGGAACAGAACAGGCAGACTGACTAAAGACACTGCTGAGGGGAGCAGCGGGTGCCTCAGGAGAGGTCTGTGCTCCATGTGGGATCCTGGCCAATGGCGGGGATCAAACCGGCACTGCAGAGGCTGGGGGCAGCTTCACAACCCTGTGCTCAACCGCTGCACCACCGGGGGAGGTCCTTTTCCGACAATTTTAGATAAAATGTGATGTTCACTAAAATTTCCTATGACTCACATGGTGTATCTAGGTTATATGTGCCATTCCAATACCTATAGCAACATTTAAATTTATCTGTGTTCAATGTTGTGTCTCTTTAGCTCACTAGCCATAGCTTTCTTAATCATGTTGTAGTAGATGTCTTCTAAGTAGCAGAGTGATCCAAGCTCTGTGTATTAGATTAGTCACTAAATTGGACTGTTTCATCTCATTCTCTTGACATCGTTGTAAAAAGACCTCATGCTTGGGGCCTCCTTGGTGGTGTAGCGGGTTGAGATCAGGGCTGTGATGCTGTCTGCAGCCTCTGCAGCGTCGGTTTGATCCCGGCGGGCTGGGAAGATGCCCACATGACATGGGAGACCTCTTCTGCCTGCCCACTGCTCCCCTCAGCAGGATGTGTCAGTCAGTCTGCCTGTTCTGTTCCCCGCTCTGTCTCTGGTGAATCCTCTCAACTTTGCGCATATCTGGCCTGTACCCCAGTTCTTGTATAAAAAAATAAATCTTTTAAAATAAAAGACCTTATGCCCACAGTGATAACATTTAGATAAGTAGAACAATGACAAAAAGAAAATCACTATCCATTCTCTATCCAGCAAATAATCTCTTGGCAAATAAAACACCCTAATCGCAGAAGATATGGCTTTAAATAGACAAAGCAAATTTTAACAGCACTGCTTGTTCTTTTCAATACATAGACAGCATCTAATAGATACCTGAAGTGGACACCTGACCAGATCCTTGAATGTTTCTCCTGAAAACTGTATAAATTGCTCATTGAAAAGATCAAAGCTCGCATAGTTTTGCAAGAGCTATCACAGGCTGTTCCTGGACTTGAGGCCTGAGGTTTGAGTCTTTAATGAACACACTTATTTTTTATTTGTCTCATTTTATTTAAGCTAATATATTCATGATGAAAACCTTCAATTACCTGGGCAGAGATGGCTTTGATGTAATGAAGACTGTATATGACAAATTCCCATTAACATAAAATGCTCAGTGTTGGAAAGCTAAGAATTATGACTCTAAGATCTTGGATAAGGATATCCATTATTCCGTTTTTATTCAACATACTTCATGAATCCATAGTCAGTCAGATTATTTAGGCAAGAAAAATATATAATAGGGGCCTCCCCGGTGGTGCAGCGGTTGAGCGCTGGGTTGCGAAGCTGCCCGCAGCCTCTGCAGCGCCGGTTCGATCCCCGGCTGCTCCCCGGCCACCGGAGGAGGGTCCCACATGGCGCGCAGACCTCTCCTGCCGCCCGCTGCTCCCCTCAGCAGTGTACTTCGGTCCTTCTGCCTGCTCTGCTCCCCGCTCTGGCTCTGGTGAATTCTCTCACCCTCCCGCGCGTCTGACTGTGCCCAGTGCTTGTATAAATAAACAAACAAATAAATAAATAAAAAGAAAAATATATAAAAAATATATAAAAATATATAATATAGGCGGAGAGGAAAGGAGGGGAGGGGGGAGGGGGGAGGGGGGAGGGGGAGGGGGGAGGGGGGAGGGGGGGGGGGGAGGGGGAGGGGGAGGGGGAGGGGGGAGGGGAAAGGAAAAGGAATAGAATGGATGGGAAGGGAAGGAAACAGAAGTGAAGGAAAGAGGTTGGAGAAAATTTTTTCTAATTCTAGCTACAAAATAATATATATGGAAAACATAAGGATTCCACTAAAATACTCTTAGAGTTAATAACCTCAGTTGAGTTTTAGGATACAAAATTAACATATAAAATATGTTGCACATTTATACAGTAATAATAAAAAGTCAGGGAGGAAAAAAAGTCCTTGGTATTAGTCTTGGCAATGATTTTTGGATAAGACATGAAAACTACAGGAAGACTTTTATACAGTTAGATCAATGACAAAATTAAATGACAGCCTATGGAGTGAGAAAAAGTAACTGCAAATTTAAGTGTTACTAACCAATACATAAAAAGTTCATAACTCCTTAGCAAAATACTAATTAATCTGACAAAAAATAAAATCTGGCCAAGGGACTGAATGGACATTTTCCAAAGAAGGCAAACAAATGACCAACAGGTATTTGTAAAGGGGTTCAAGGTCACTTGATAATTATCATGAAAATGCAAATCAAAGCCACAATGATATACCACCTCCCACCTCTTAGACTGTCATAAAAAAAGGAAAAAGACAAAGTTTGGAGACAGTGTGGAACAAAGGATTACTTTGTGCTTGTTGATGGGACTATAACTTTTTACAGGCATATGGAAAACTGTATGATAGCTTTAAAATATAAATAGAACTACCAGATAATGCAACAATCCCACCTCTGGGTATATATCTGAAGACTATAAAAAAAGATTTGTATCCAACATTTATCACAGCGTTATTTATAATAACCAAGATATGGAAACATCCTGTCTGTCAAGAAATGAATGGATGGAGACTGTGTGATATATTTATACAGTGGAATATTACTTAGTCATGAGAAAGAAAGAAAAGTGTGCTGATGATGACACTATGAATGGGATTCGTGGACATTATGTTAAGTGAAATAAGATAGCTAGAAATACAGCATAGTATAATTCACCTGTATAATTTAAAAATAGGTAAAACTCAAAGAAAGTAAGTAGAAATGTGGGTGCTGGGAGCTAGGGATGGAGGAAATTGGGAAAGATTGCTTTAAGATTACAACCCTTTATGTAAATATGAGTAAGATAGGAGGATATCATATGTAATTCACTATATATAGTCTCTAGAACTGTATTTCATATTTGAAATTTGCTGCAATTAGAATTTGTGTCCTTAAGGAAAACAAACCATCATTATGTGATATAGCGTGTGTACCAAATAACATAAGGCATTTTCTTCACAATGTGTATGCATACAAATTCACAATGATGCACATTTTAAATATCTTGCAATTTTATATGTCAAACATAACTCAATAAAGTTGAAGAAGTAGGATGAGACTGAATAGAAATTTTGCCTCATACTCTAGACCTTGTGAGAGTTGCCCAATACAGTTAAATTTTGCAATCAAAACAATACAGTTAATCCTTTAATATAAGAGTTTTATTTACTGCCAATTAGAAGGTAGGCAAACAGGATGTCTTTGGAGATGGTAAAATAATTCAGTGAAGGGTACTTATTTTAAAATTATATTTATACACATCTGATACAAATTTAAACTATCTCCTTTACAAGCAATATCATCCTATATGCTAACAGAATTCTTTTCAGATTTATACTATGGTGTGTTTTCAGGTATAAGTAGCAGAGCTCGTTTGGTATTTATTCTATATGTAGAATTTATGGTCTTTATTTTCAGTACTGCACATTTTCTCTGTGCTCATTTGTCAGTCTGCTCTGATATGGGGAACCATGATCTGCAATGGTACTTAACCAAGGTTTTGTACAAATGGGGTGTGTGGTTATGCTTTCCTTTTAAGCTAGAATTTTTTATTGTTGAAGATCCTCAAAGCAAATGAAAGAAACAGGAGTAGGTTACCTTAGGTAGGGGTTTGGCAGGTTTGCAGTGGAGTCCTCCAATAAACTCAAAATTTGGTAAGAGTGGGCGAGGATACTCAAAATCCCAATAGTTTCGAACGAGCCATATTTCAGCTTTCCCTATTATCTCATATATTGTAGTAGGTCTTCCTGAAGGGAGAAAAGAAACAAATGATTGAGGAAATGAGAATATTTTGATGTGACTATTTTCTTTTTTTTTTTTTTTTTTTTTTTTTTTAAATAGAGGCATGTTTATTTATTTATTTATTATATTTGTTTGTTTGTTTTGTTTATACATGCACTGGGTACAGTCAGAAGCGCGGGAGGGTGAGAGAATTCACCAGAGCCAGAGTGGGGAGCAGAGCAGGCAGAAGGACTGAAGTACACTGCTGAGGGGAGCAGCGGGTGGCAGGAGGGGTCTGCGCACCATGTGGGATCCTCCTCTGGTGGCCGGGGAGCAGCCGGGGATTGAACCGGCGCCGCAGAGGCCGCGGGCAGCTTCGCAACCCAGCGCTCAACCGCTGCGCCACCGGGGAGGCCCTTGATGTGACTATTTTCAATATTTGAATATGAAAAATAATTTTCCTTTTTAAGATTTATTTATTTATGCATACAAGAACTGCGGTACAGGCCAGAGGTGCAGGGCATGAGAGGATTCACCAGAGACAGAGTGGGGAACAGAACAGGTAGATTGAAATATACTGCTGAGGGAAGCAGTGGGAAAGACAGGAGAAGTATACTGAGCCATGTGGGTAGCTCCCTGGCCAGGGATCGAAATCCTGCTGCAGTGGCTGCAGATAGCCTCATAGTGCTGACATTCAATCCCTTGTGTCACCCAAGAGGCCCAGAAAAACAATTTTCTGAAAGGAGTTTGGAATGATATAGTCAAAGATGTTTAAAACTGTCTGTGGTTTGATAGTACAAATATACAAACATATGGTGTATACCTATAAATGTTATATCTATTATATATAGGGATAAAGCTATCGAGATTTTCATCTCTAGTATCAAATCACTACATTCATAGTCACAAGCAATCATTAAACACAAGTCATTAAACAATTAAAATTCATTTACATTCAAGTACTCAGTCTAACTCCTGCCACTTAGAAAAATATTCCTTTGATAATAGATTATTCAAGAAAACAGATTTTTTTGAAAGACAAAATCATAGTGGTTTAATTGAGAGAGATGTTTATTCTTATTTTTTCATTAGTTTCTGATTTTATTTTATCTTATATATTTTTTACATCATTTTTCATTCTTGTACAATGTATGCATTTTCATCTAAGTTATAGTCCCCATACAATTCCCACCCTACTCCCTTCTTCCTCCCCGCCGCCCACAGTGTGTCTCCAGTTTATAGTTGCTTCTTGATTTTGATTTTTACTTTATTATAATTAGTCTTAGGAAAACAGATTTTTTAGAGAATGACTAGATTCTTTATATATACACCTGCATTTGCTTCATGTTAAGATCATTATAATATTTAGTATGAATATTAATAATAAATACTAGGTTGAAATATTTCCTTAAATTTGAAAAAAGATGTGATTTGACTCATTGTGTGTCTTTTAATTGTATTTTTTAATATACCTACTCCAGAATCATGTATCTATTGAGTGAGGAAGAAGATGGCAGAGGGGGAAATGGTAGAGGTTTTCTGGATTGATAAAATTTTTTGAAATTAGGAAGCAGACTCACCATTTTAGAATAGGGACCTTTGCTTCAATAAAGACTGCTTGAAAACGGGAGAAGGCTCCCCACATAGCCAGAGGTGAGCTGAGAAGCAGCCCCATGCCAGGCCCTGTCTGGCCAGCAGTCTGAGCTCCGAGGCAGAGCGGACATCCAAGGCCGGCCATGGCAGACCACAGTGCAGGAAAGTGTGCGTCCAACTGACCATTTTAGAATAGGGACCTTTGCTTCAACCAAGGCTGCATGGAAATGGGAGAGGGTTACCCCAGCAGCCAGAGGTGAGCTGAAAGCCACCACAGGCATGTCCCCCCTGGCAGGGAGTTGGAGTCCAGAGTGCAATCCAGTTATCCCACCTCCAGGGCAGTCTGCGGGACTTTAGGACACACCTTTGGAATTAAACAAACACAGAAGGAGGAGATATTCTGTGAGAGTGACAATTAACATAGTACCACTGCCTCACTGGACTTCTGGCATAACAGTATTTGACTCAATTGGACCACCAGTTTCTGAAATCCCAGAAAGAGAACACCAAAAAGATGCAGGCCAGTACCAGCGACAAAATGTCCCAATTCATAGGACAAATTAGAAAACAACTAGCAGGGAGAAGAAAAACTACATGCAACCTAGCAACTCCTCAGGAAAAAGACACACCACAAAAAGAAAACCACCCACCAGATTTAACAATAGTTACTTGGAAGAACTTCTGAGCCTTTCAGAAAGAGAATTTAAAAGTGCCGTGATTAAAAAACTGACAGAAGTCATTAAGGAAAACAACAATCAGAAGAATGAAATTGAGTCCCTAAAGAGGGAAGTGAAGGAAAGGCAGAAGTACAAAGGATTAATGGAAGAGCTAAAGAACTCTGGGAAAAGCAGTGATAACAGAATAGATGAAATGGAAGAATGAATAAGCACTCTCGAAGACACAGAAATAAAAACTAAACAGAAAAGGAAAGAAAAGCACGAACAAAAAAGACTGAAGAAAGACTTTGGGAATTTTCTGACTCCACAAGGAAAGGAAACATAAGAGTTATAGAAATCCCAGAAGAGAGGAGAGAGACATAGGAACAGAGAAAATATTCAAGGAAATAATAGAAGAGAACCTCCCAAACATGAAGAAGGAGCTGAAATAGACATACAAGAAGCAAGAAGAACACCAATCTTCCTGATGAAAGGAAAAATACAGCAAGACACATAATAGTAAAGCACCCAAGAATCCAAGACAAGGAAAAAATAATGAAGATGGCAAGAGGGAAGAAACAGACAACATACAAAAGAAGGCATAATACCAAACACGTCTATGAAGCCAACATTACACTAATACCAAAACCAAAGAAGGACAACACAAAAAAAGAAAACTACAGGCCAATAACGCTAATGAACACAGGTGCAAAAATCCTCAATAAAATTTTTGCTATCAGAATCCAACAATGTATCCATAAGATAATTCACCATGACCAAGTAGGATTCATGCCAGGGACACAAGGATGGTTCAACATCTGAAAATTAATCAATGTAATCCAAAACATCAACAAAAAGAAATATAAAAACCATCTGATAATATCAATAGATGTTGAGAAAGCTTTCGACAAAGTACAACACCCATTTATGATAAAGGCCCTTGAAATTCTCGGGATACAAGGAACATACCTCAACATCATGAATGCAAACCCATAGCCAATATCATTCTCAATGGTGAAAAGCTGAAAGCATTTCCATTAAGATCTGGAATAAGACAAGGATGTCCACTCTCACCACTGCTTTTCAATATAGCACTGGAATTCCTAGCCAGAGCAATAAGACAAGAGAAAGATATACAAGGAATCCAAATGGTGAAGGAAGAAGTCAAACTATCACTATTCACAGATGATATGATAACATACATAGAGAACCCCAAAAATGCCACAGAAAAACTAATTCAACTAAACAATCAGTTTAGTAAAGTGGCAGGATACAAAATCAACACACAAAAATCATTAGCCTTCCTATACACAAACAATAAATCTGAAGAAGAAGAAATCAAGAAAACCACCTTTGATTATTGAAACAAAAAAAAATAAATACTAGGGTAATGAACCTAACAAAAGAAGTAAAGGACCTATGCAAATAAAATTATGAAACACTGTTAAAAGAAATAGAAGAAGACACAAAGAAAGGGAAAGACATACCCTGCTCATGGATTGGAAGAATTAACATTATCAAAATGGCCATCCTACTAAAAGCAATCTACAGATTCATGCTATTCCAATAAAAATTTCAGTGTCATTCTTCAAAGAAATAGAACAAATATTGATGAAATTCATATGGAGCCACGCAAAACCCTGAATAGCCAAAACCCTCCTGAAAAAAAAATAGTAGGGAATGGAGGCATCACTCTCCCAGATTTCAAACTATACTACAAAGCCACACTAATCAAAACTGCATGGTATTGGAAACAGGACAGACACAAGGACCCATGGAACCGAATAGAAAACTCAGAAATACATCCACAGATTTATGGTCAAATAATCTTTGACAAAGGATCAAAGAATGTGCACTGGAGCAAAGAAAGTTTGTTCAATGAATGGTGCTGGGAAAACTGGGTCACCACATGCAAAAGAATGAAACTTGACTACTACCGAACACCATGCACAAAACCAACTCAAAATGGATTAAAGAACTAGACATAAGACCTGAAACCATAAAATATATAGAAGGAAATATGGGCGAAACACTACATGACATGCACCTCAAAGACATCTTTACAGACACATCACCCAAAGCAGTGATAATGAAGGCAAAGATAAACAGCTAGGGTTATACCAAATTAAAGAGCTTCTCCACAGCAAAAGAGTAATAACCTAAACAAGGAGAAACCCCACCGACTGGGAGAACATTTTTGCACACAACACTAGTGATAAAGGACTGATAGCAAAAATCTACAAAGAGCTGATGAGACTCAACAAAAACAAAGAAAAGAATCCAGTCAAAAAAAGGGCAGAAGAGCTAAAAAGAAACTTCTCAAAAGAGGAAATGCAAATGGCCAACAGCCATATGGAAAAATGTTCAACATCACTTATAATCAGGGAAGTGAAAATGAAAACTTCAATGAGATACCATCTCACACCAGTGAGAATGGCACATATTAAAGAAACTAGCAACAACAAATGTTGGCGAGGATGTGGAGAAAAAGGAACTCTCCTGCACTGTTGGTGGAAGTGCAAACTGGTCCAACCACTATGGAGAGCTGTGTGGAGATTTCTTGACCTACTAAACATAGAGCTTCCATATGATCCAGCAATTCCACTCCTAGGTATTTACCCAAAGGACACAGAAACATCAATTCCAAAGAGCACCTGCACCCCTATGTTTATAGCAGCACTATGTACAATAGCTAAGCTTTGGAAAACAACCCAGATGCCCAAAAATAGTTGACTGGATCAAGAAGATATGGTATATATACACAATGGAATATCACTCAGCAATCAAAAAAGATAAACTCATGCAATTTGCAGCAACATGGATGGATCTGGAAGAGATCATGTGCAGCCAAATAAGCCAGAAAGAAAAAGAAAAATACTGGATGGTCTACTCATAGCAGGAGTTTAGAAAACCTAAATTAGGGACCAGGGAAAAGAATAACTATAATTAAGAAAAAATCAAAATAAACAAGCAACTATAAACCAGAGACACACTACAGGAGCAGGGGATAGGAGGGATTGGGGTCAAAATAAGGGGGGTGCAATTGTATGGGGAATATAACTAAGATGAAAATGCATACATTGTGCAAAAATGAAAAATGATGTAAGAAATACATATATATAAAATAAAGTAGTAACCAGTAAAAAAAAAACCAGATATGTAGTATGTTTACATATTCTTATTATAAATAAGACTATATCAAAATGCAGTGACAGATTCAGTAAACATATTTTAAAAGAAGTGATGAAAAAAATTATATTTCAAGATATTTGCAACAACCATAAAGTTAATTTAAAATACCTGTAAACTATAGTGGTGACAGTGTTAGCGGGTACTAACGATACTGCTGTGGCATACAGCTTGTTAGAACCTAGTGAAAATAAAAAAAAATTTTTCTCCATATGAAAAAAAAAAAAGAAATTAGGAAGCAGTAGTGGTTACACACTATTTCATATGTGCTAAATGCCACTAGACTGTACAGTTTAAAATGATAGATTTTAAAAGAATTTTATCTCAATTAAAAACAGTTTAATATTACAAAAAGAGAAATATACCATTTTTTAACATTTGTGGGGACACCCCTTTTTTTCTGGTGCTTGTCTCTTCTTCTGTGTCACCCCAGAGTCCTATTCTTGAGTCTTTATAAAGATTGGACCCTTGGGCTAGGCAGAGTTGTTATAAGTTAATCTCCTTATATTTTCCCTCAGTTAGCACTTATTCTTCCCCAGAAATGTATACATTAATAATATTCTCCAATTTGCCTAATTTTCTTCATGGCAAATTCATTTACTTCAAGAATCTGTACATCTGTGTTCAAGACTAGACCTTTTTAAAAATGACAAAAACTCTAGAAAATTGGAATTTTGGAAACTGACAGTTTTAAATTAATAATTATTGGTTTTTCAAAGCCAGGAGTAAGAATGCAACAAGTACAGTTTAATTTTTTAACTGAAAATCTCCTTTACTCCTGTATTTTTATTTAATTTCTTTATTGTTGTCCTCTGTAAAATATTTTAATAAAATTGTTTTCTTCTTGCCAACTTCGCTATTGCAGCCTCAAAGTAACGGAAGATGCTAAAGTGAGTCTACTTGTAAAAGTAGAAAAAGTATAACCACATACGTACTGCTGTCACTGGGCAATGATAATTCATATTTTGGGTTTAGAGTGCCCCGCTGGGAGAACATAGCTAGGAAGAGGTTGCAGAGGAGGATGGAGAGAATGGGCACAAGGCAGGAAGAGGAGTCAAATCGGGTTGAGGAAGCAGAGGAATCAGGAGAGTGGGCTTTTGGAGAACTAGCATCCTGCATGCATTGTCAGGTAAGAACCCCTAAGATCACTTCCGATCATTTAAGATTAGCCCTGCCTTTATAATGCTATGAGAACTTCTGAGTGGAATAATATCCAAGTTTGGTGGTTTTGTTCTTTTTACTAGATCACTATTTTCTTCCTTTGTTCCTTTCTTCCTCCTATTTTCCCTCCTTCCTTCTTTCCTCCTTCAAGTTTTGTCTTATGTATTGAGGAAGTACTCGACTACAACACCTTATATGATTTAGGAGCACAGGTTCACACCTCTTCAGGTGTATGTTAACACACCAGGTCCAACACCAAAGTACCCATAGTTCCTCACCACACTTCCTTTGGCCTCCTCCCAGCTTTGCTACAATCTCACTTTTCTCCTAGTAGGCTCAATTCTGCAGTCAGATTTTAAAGATTTGTTTTAGTTTAGTTTTGTATGTTGTCTCTATTGGGAGATATAAATCTCATAAATATAGACTAATATTTCTATTCATCAACAACATCTGAGACCTTGGCAAGATGATTTGTAAGTACTTAGGGTAAGATTCAGAAACTTTGGTTATAATTCGATAAGTCTGGGGTAGAGCCACTCTCTCTCTATTGGAAAAAAATCTTTCAGGAAATGTTATAAAATGATCTAATTTTTAAATAAGGAAACTGAGGATAAACAAGTGGAAAAAATTTCTTTAATGCTCCAAGAGACAGTCTTGCTAGAAATAGGTAATATTCCAATTTACAATCTACTTAGAACAAGCTAGTTAATGAAAATATCTTTCTACCTTGAAAGATAGAAAACAAGAATAGTAAATTAATCATGTTGGATGAATTTAGCACAGAGAATTTCTGGGACAGCACAGATACTTTTTAGGGCAATAAAATTACACTGCATAATAATGTTGAATAAGTGTCATTATGTATTTTCAAAACACATACAGTATATAACACTAAGAATGAATTTGAACATAAATTATGGGCTTTGGATAATAGTGAGTGTGAATATAGTTCAACTTTTACAAATATATGCCTGTGGTAGAGAATGTTGATAATTGGGGAGTCAGTACATGTTCGGTGGCAGAGTTTATAAGGCAAATCTCTACTTGATAATGCTCTGTATCTAAAATTTTTGTGTACAAGGGCAAAATAACCTTCGGCAAAGTATTAGACCATATTGAATTAACAAAATTCTTGTTTAAAAGAAAGACTATTGCAAGCAAATAATCTAGACTGGATATGTAACTGCCTCAAGAGATCCTCAGTTTTTCCTTTGTGATTTGTTACACTGTGCATTGTCCTTACTGATAATGGATCACAGAGTTCTATGCAATGATGCAAATTAGCCTTTCCATAATAGTTGTGAGATTGAGAGCTCATTTTATGTTACCATTTCATCACTTCACTTGTAAAAAATTTTTACTTTATATTTTCACAATCTCACCTTCCAACAGACAAGGAAAATTAAGATATCACCCTATCAACCAATAACATTACTTACCCAGGACTTCACTATAAAACTGAGTCCACTTTTCAGTGACTCTTTCAAACTGAAAGTCAAAGTAGAGCACATATATCATATTTTCCACTCTCTCCATGAAAGTCATTTGATCACTCAATTTTGAGAAAACAGCAGGTACATAGGATGGTGGGAGTGGAAGTTGTCCACCATACCTTGAAAACAAATCTCCAGGCATGAAGCGGATAATGTGCACAAAAGGTATTTTAAGCATCTCTGCCAGCAGGTCACCACCAAATGCCATAGCATCAGCAAGAAGGAGATCAAATCTTGGTTCTTGGAGTTTTGCCAATAGAGTCTTGTTTAAAAATATATCTTTACCTTGAATTTCAGCTATATCAAAACATTTCTGAAAGAATTCTTGTATTTTTTGAAAATATATCCAAAGACTGTCATTTTCTGTATCATATGTCAATTTATTAAGAAGCTGCATGATATAAAACTCAAAATCCTCTTTTTTCCAAGTTACAGGAAAAATCTCAAATTTAATGGCAGATGGTTTGCTGAGATCCAAAAAAATGGAATTTGAAGGGGTCAGAACAACCACTTCGTGACCTCTTTCAACAAGTTCATCCAAGATTGTCTTCATATTCATCCAATGACTATACTCCGAGGGCCACACCAGCACCTTTCCACAACTCCCACAGCTAAAGTAACAACTCAGCTGAAATAGCAGAAGAGCTGAAGTCCATTTCACAGACATCTTGGTAGAATGCAGTGTTCCTTTCAATTATCCTTTCTGCAATTACACATTTTTTTTTTTTTCAGAAAAATATCAATCAGGAAGTTAAAATTTAACGGCTAGACCTCAAGCCAACCCATTACATGAACTGTTCATAGCATTTGGATGTGGAAATGAAAAGGTAGATGCTTGTTTTAAAAGATTTATTTATTTATGCATACGAGACTGAGGTGTAGGCCAGAGGTGCAGGGCGTAAGAGGATCCACCAGAGACAGAGCAGAGAACAGAACAGGCAGATCTACTGAAATACACTGCTGGGGGACCAATGGGCAAGACAGGAGAGGTCTGCTGTGCCATGTGGGTAGCTCCCAGGCCGGCCATGGATCAAAGTCGTGCTGCAGTCACTGAGGATAGTTTCACAGTGCTGTGCTTAACCCCTTTCACCACCAGAGAGGCCCAAAAGAGAGATGCTTTTTGTGTACAAATATTTTTAATGTCCGTTTGAATAGATTATAAATGCTATCACTCAGCTAAGAGGTGATAACCTTGATTGTGAAAGCCGTATTTCTGAGATGATAATACTATACGTTTAAGAAGAGTGTCATGAACTAGTGAGAGGTGACTGTTTCTATACTCTCCTGAAGAGGAATTAGAAATGTAACTCTGTTATACATCTGTTGTGGATATTTTTGGATATGGTGGTTCAAGTGATTTTTAAAATAAAAGCACTGTTGTGTAAATAACGTATCACACAATTGCCACATTTCAAGTGTCCAATGCAATGGCTCAAATTACATGCACACTATTGTGTAACCATGTTGAAAAAGTTTAGAACATTTCATCACTGCAGATAACCTTTCTGCTGGGATGAAATTGTATTTTTGCAACTTCCCCAACTTTAATCTACTTTCTGCCTTATATATTTGCTTATTTTGAGCATTTCACTTAAGTGAATTTCTAAATGGTGTGGTTTTTATAACTATTGAGATATGAGCAATTATAATAAATGCAGCAAGATATATAAGGTGATTACTTGATTTAGTTAAACACAGTGAAGTGGTTTCACAAAAAGATCATCTTTATATAATTCTTTTTTAATATGTGGTCAGGACTTTTAAGACCTCGTAAATTATCACCTTATATGTAATACTGTATTTTTAGTTATAGTCACCATGCTATCCATGAGATCTAGAGGAATTAGATTTTATTCATCTGAACTGGAAATTTTTGTCCTTTAATCCCCTTCACATCCTTTTCTACCTGCTTACTTCAGGCAATCACAGAAAAAGAAAGCCTCTGTTTTTGTGAATTCTGTACTTTCAACTTGCACAATAAGTGCCCATTTTCAGTTGGTAAAGTTTTTCTAACTATCATGAATTGATGTATACTTTTACCAAATGGTTTTCTGTAACCATTGAATTGTCATAATATTTTTCTTTTTGATGCTGACATTTGTTGAATTATACTGTCTTTTGCCAAATATTTAGGAAAACTTTTAATCCCAGATTAGCCCATTTTGGTCACAATGTTTTATTCTTTCTGTATTACTTTATTTTGTTTTATATTAGTTGATTTAGAAAAGAAATTTTTGTGAAATTTTTCTTCGTTTTAATGTCACTGTTTAATTTTGCTTGTAAAATTATCATGGCCTCATGCAATGAAATGGAAATTGTTGAGATGCTTGAAATTATCTAGAAGAGTTTGTAGAAGATCGGTGGTCTTTATTGCTTAAGTATTTAGAACTATTCTCTGTCGTGTGCATCAGAGCTACCAGTTTCTTTGCGACTAAGTTTTAACAAAGATGCAATTGCAAGTTTTAATAGTTTTTGTTGGACACCCCCTAAGGCATAAAGTGCTGAAGCAAGGAAAGTCTCAAGGTGGACAAAGGGAGAGTCCAGTTCCCCTACAGCTGGAAGACAGCAGAGACATACCAATGATCTCAACACTGGAGAAAAATGTCCAGGCAACTGCTTGTTGAGACAGGGGCAGCCCCTACCAGCCAGCCACAGTGAGTTGCACACCTTCTTGATGACACTTTTTTAAAATATCCCCAACTCTGTCCCAAGTTTCAATATCCAGAAACCCCTCGTCTGAAACCAAGGACAGGTTTCCAGAACTCAAGAAAGTAATTTTACCAAGTAGTAACTGAAGCTCATTTCAGGTTTGAGCAGGTACTTGAAAGGTGAGACATAATGTGCAGAATGAGACAAGGGGAGGTTGTTACCCATGTTTCTAAGAGGGAAAGGACACACTCAACTGAAAATTTCACAGGCTCGGGGTCTGTGGGCTTTTTACCAGACTGATCTGAAAGAAAATTAGATAGGAAAGATTTTACTGAAAACGTCACATACTCCAGGTCTGTAGTCCTTTTACCAAGCTATTTAAACATTTCACTTCATCCCATTGTTACCCTGTGAGTTCCGAAGTTTTCCCAGATCTGAGGAATCAGCAATAGAGTCTTTTCCCATACGTTTACCCCCACGTGGGCAGATCTTATCCTCCCTCAGTTCCCTGTTCAGGTGCCACTTGCCAGAGATCAGCCCCAGTGAGCAGGGTTGAGGCAAGGAATCCAAAAGAACCAAGAAGTAAAGAGCTGACAGACACAAAATAGAGTGTAAGAGAAGCAGGACCCTGGCTATGCACGTGCAAACTTCCTGAGTGCCAGGTGCAACACATTTTTATTGAGACAAGCCAGCCCGCACTCTCTTTTAGGTTAGTTACAAGACAATGATCTATTCTCTTGGTTTTCTGCATTAATCTGGCACAAATTCACCCTCAAGGACTCTGTGTAATCAGGTTGTTTGGTTCCCAGTCCTGTTTCTCAATCAAACTTAGTTTTGCTGTTCCAAGGAAGAACATGTTCTCAGCACGGGCCAGCCCATATTGACCAGTCTTCCAGACATGACCTTGAGACTTTCCTTGCTTCAGTACCTCATGTCTTTGGGGTCTCCAACAAGTTTTAACAAATATTCTATTTCTTTAATCAGTGTTAGGTATTTCAACTTTTCATTTTATTTTGATGTCATTTTGTATAAATTGTGTCTCTAATTTTTTTCATTATCTGGAATTTGTTATACACTGTTATGACATGTTTTAAGACTGATAACTCAGTTGTTGTTGTTTTATTCCTTAAGTACAGACTTGCTTTCTTTCTTTCTTGATCCAAATTGTTAGGATTTTTGTCAACTTGGAATTCCATGGTAGAGGACTTCATAGATGCCATTGCCACCAAGCATGAGTGATAAAAAACTTTGGTTGTGGGTGATGTAAGCAAAAGATCAATGAAAACAATACATTGTGAGCTCCACAGTCAGGAAAAGAAATTTGTAGTATAAATAATAAGGAAAGTGATTTTTTTTCTTCAGGACTACTTTGTTCATGAGATCATATAAATATTTGTAGATTTCCAAAAGAAAGTTTTCTGGGGAAATGAGAGGTGATTTTTTTTTCCAGAGGTGATTTTAGAATGAAGTTGTTCTTTGTCCTGGAAAGCAGAAAATTGTGGGAGTGAATCTGGATTTAAATAACATCAATTTCAAAATCAAGTAAGTAAAGGAACATCATCTCTGAAATAAGAATTAATTCACTCTGGAACACACACACACATACACACACACACACACCCCTTGGGGTGCTTGGAAATAAAGGACAAATGATGGATGTATCAAGCACAAAGTGTTTCACAGCCTATCAGATGAGATTATTTTTAGGTTCTGTGAATTACTGAGTTCATAGAAAAGTAGTGGTATTGACTTCTAGTATCTTAAGTATCAGCACTATAAAAGCAGTGAGAAATACAGATCTGTGTTAGGGGCAGATGAAAATAAGAAGACCAATGAAGAAGCTATTGAGAATTATGGATGTTAGATGATTAACTCCTTGTTTTTGTTGGCAGCCTGCCACTCTAAGGGGAACCAGAGTCTTCTGAGAGCCCCGTTTACTCTGTACATGGAGTTACAAGAGTTTAGAAGTTCTGCAAACAGAACTTACCAGAATTGACGCAACTTCTCTGAGGGTGTACTGACTGTGTACATGATCCATACTAACTAGAAAAATTTGTTCCAGCAGTAACTTTTCACTTTGTATAAGTATAAGCACATTTGCATGCTATTTCCTTGTCCCTTGTTCATATCTTTAATAAAAGCTTGGGCTGGGAGAATGAGAAGCAGAGTTACTCTCCAGGGCACTCTCCCCAGCCTGTCCCTGCTGCAATTTCATTTTGACTCAAAGTCTTCATTCATAGATGAGAACTTTTCATCTGCTGTCAGTGGCAGTTTTTGATATTTTCAAAGCAAATGTCTCACTACATTGTTGTTCCACTACTTTCCCTCTGACTTCTATTTAGTATGTTATTATTTATTTGGTATAATCTTACCAAGAACATCATTCTGTGGACTCTAATTAAGGAGTTGAGAGTTGGGTCTTAACGTATTACATTTTTTTCCTATTGAATCTCTACACACCAACATGAAAATGTTCCACTCTACAAGTGAGAATCCATGAAAGTGAGTTGCCAAAGTTAATAAGGTACTCTCACCTCTGCAGCCTTTCTAGGTCGTTCCTCATAGGCAATAAAGATTCATTTCTATTTTATGCATATAAAGTCAGCTAATATTTTTTTCTAGGTCAGTATTTTTCTATGCTCTTTTAAGTGTGTGATGAATAGAGCATTCTAAATGGCTATCTTCTCATTTTTCAGTCCCAAAGCATTATGTTTATATTTATTTGAAAAATTTTGTGACATATTAATTCTGTGGCTGTTTAAACATACTTTATTTTCTTCACTAACTGATGATCTTCATCTTTCAGGAGGAGCCATGAGACATAGACCCTGCTCAACCTATTTTGCTGCTCCTTAAACTTCTGAAAATGCCTCAAAGCCAATGCTATTAGTAGGTGAATACATTGTTTTCTGCAGATCATAGAGAACTTATACATTAAACATGGATTGGTCTACAAAAATGACAAATGATGTAAAATCTATCTATCTATCTATCTATCTATAAAATAATTAATAAAAAACAAAGATGGGGTCTCCCTGGTGGTGCAGAGGTTAAAGACTCAGTGCTATTAAGCTATCTCCAGCCACTATGGCACAAGTTTGATCCTGTGCCAGGGAGCTAACCCTCATGGCTCAGCAAACCTCTCCTTTCTTGCCCGCTGCTCTCCACAGCAGCGTATTTCAGTAGATCTGCCTGTTTTGCTCCCTACTCTATCTCTGGTGAATCCTCTCATCCTCTGCATCTCTGGCCTATACCCCAGTTCCTATATGTATGAGTGAATAAAATAAATCTTTTCAAAAATTAAACATGGATTTGTCTCCAGTTGCACTCAGTTTGCCTGCAGATAATAATTTACCTATGGAAAGCTGAATGTCCTCTTGGGTATGGTGAAAGTCAAGCAGAGAAGTCTGAGTGATCACTAATGATACAAATTTCATCATGAATTAAAAAATCTCCTGTTCTGGGCCTCCCTTGTGGTGCAGGTGGTTGAGTGTCGCACTGTGAATCTGTCCACAGCCTCTGCAGCGTAGATTCGATCGTATTTCTTCAGTCTGCCTGTTCTGTTCCCCACTCTGTCTCTGGTAAATCCTCTCACCCTCCCAAGCATCTGGCTGATACCCCGGTTCTTGTATAAAAATATATAAATCTTAAAAAAAAACCTTCTGTTCCATAGTTCAAAGACTTTTTCTTCCTTGCAATGTTTACAAAAGAAAGGTTATTGCAGGAAAAATGAGGTCCTTCACCTCCATCTTACTGTGATTTATCATTTTTTGCCCTAGGACATTTGATACATTTTCATCAGTATTAATATTTGTAATTTAATGTAAAGGAAGAATGCTTGACAGATGTCAGACAGAATGGAAATAGGAGAAAGTATCCAATGATTCAGTCCAATCAGAGTTTCCAATATTGGGGCCTCCCTGGTGGCACAAGGTTAAGATGCAACCTATGAAGCAATCCACAGCCACTGCAGCATGAGTTCGATTCCCGGCGTGCCAGGGAACAACAGACATGGCACAGCAGACCTCTCGTGACTCATCCGCTGCTCCCCTCACCAATGTACTTCAGTCAATCTGCCTGTTCTGTTCTCCACTTTGTCTCTGGTGAATCCTCTCACTCCCCACACCTCTGGCCTGTACCCCAGCTCTTGTATACATAAATAAATAAAACTTCAAAAAATTTTTTAAAAGTTTCCAATATCTAAATGTATGTATCTTTGGTATTCAGAAAAGTTTTAAATATTGGTAACATTGAAGGTAAATATTATTAAGCATATGGGATAGGGGAATAAGAAAGCTTCACTTACAAAAAAAGCTGAAAATGCTCCAATTTATAAATTAATAACTAGGCAATGTTAGTTGTCTAACCATAGAATATGTTAGTTTCTAACCATGGAATAAATAAACAATACAGCAATGAGTGTCTGTTACAGGAATATGTAAAAATTCTGAAATGCCAGACTGGAAAATTGGCAGGGAAATCTACTTATGCCAAGCTCTTAAACTTATGTTCACATATTTATCTAAGATGTTCTCTCAGTTTCTCTGTGACTTTGCATTATTTGTTTTTTACTCTGTCAGACCTTCCCCATTCACCATCCAGCTTTTTACTTTGCTATTTGACCTCTTGCTTTCCTGTGCATTGTTGTGCACGCCCTTGGTATGCCATCTAATCTAAGAGCAATTTTTCGTAATCTAGGATTAATTATTAGCAGCTTTATCTTAGACATTTTGGTCTTTGGATTGCTTACTTAGTGTTTTATTCTTTATGAACGTACCCACCCTCCCACTCACCATCCAGAGATCTATTTGTTTGCCATTTGATGTCCTTCCTGTTTTCCCTTCATGTCAACTTGTATGATTTCTCAATATCTCATTTAAATTTTATTTTTATGACCTTTGATTCTTGGTTAATTTTTAGCAGATTTCTCCTTTCTTTTTTTTTACATCTCAATAATATCTTTATTTATTCTTTTTTAATTTTAATTTTATATTCCCCATACAATTGCAACCCCCTCATTTTGAACCCTGGCCATCCACCCCATAGTGTGTCTCTGGTTCATAGTTTTTTGCTGAATTTGATTTTTTTCTTTCTTATAGTTATTTTTTTTCCTGTTCCCTTATTTATGTTTTCTAGATTGCTATTATGAGTGAGACCATCCAGTATTTTTCTTTTTCTTTCTGGCTTATTTTGCTGAGCATGATCCCTTCCAACTCCATCCATGTTGCTTTTAGCAGATTTCTTTTTTTTTTTTTTAGAGGAAATTTATTATTGCACATACTACATAAAAATACTGCATATGAACATGGAATTCTTTTTGATAAGTTCTTTTTTTAATATAATTTTGTTTTATTTTTATATTTCCCATACAATTGCGACCCCCTTATTTTGACCCCAATCCCTCCCCTGCCCACCCTCCACCCCCCATAGAGTGTCTCTGGTTCATAGTTGTTTGTTGATTTTGATTTTCACTTTCTTATAGTTATTCTTTTTCATGGTCCCTTATTTAAGTTTTCTAGATTCCTGCTACAAGTGAGACCATCCGGTATTTTTCTTTTTCTTTCTGGCTTATTTTGCTGAGCATGATCCCTTCCAGTGCCATCCATGTTGCTGAAAATTACATGTGTTTATCTTTTTTGAATGCTGAGTAATAATCCACGGTGTATATGTAGCACATCTTCTTGATACAGTCATCTATTTTTGGGCATTTGGGTTGTTTCCAAAGCTTAGCTATTGTAAATAGTGCTACTATAAACATAGGGTGCAGGTGCTCTTTGGAATTGATGTTTCTGTGTCCTTTGGGTAAATACCTAGGAGTGGAATTGCTGGATCATATGGAAGCTCTATGTTTAGTAGGTCCAGAAATCTCCACACAGCTCTCCATAGTGGTTAGACCAGTTTTCTCTCCCACCAAAAGTGCAGGAGAGTTCCTTTTCCTCCACAACCTCGCCAACATTTGTTGTTGCTAGTTTTTTTAATATGTGCCATTCTCGCTGGTGTAAAATGGTATCTCATGGTAGTTTTGATTTGCATTTCCCTGATTACAAGTAATGTTGAACATTTTTTCATATGCCTGTTGGCCATTTGCATTTCCTCCTCAGAGAAGTTACTTTTTAGAACATCTGCCCATTTTTGACTGGATTATTTTCTTTGTTTTTGTTGAGTCTCATCAGCTCTTTGTAGATTTTTGTGATCAGTCCTTTATCATTAGTGTTGTGTGCAAAAATGTTCTCCCAGTTGGTGGGGATTCTCTTTGTTTTTGTTATTGTCTCTTTTGCTGTGCAGAAGCTCTTTAATTTGATGTAGTCCCAGCTGTTTATCTTTGCCTTCACTATCACTGCTTTGGGTGATGTGTCTGTAAAGATGTCTTTGAGGTACATATCATGTAGTGTTTCACCTATATTTCCTTCTATGTATTTTATGGTTTCAGGTCTTATGTCTAGTTCTTTAATCCATTTTGAGTTGGTTTTTGTGTATGGTGTGAGGTAGTAGTCAAGCTTCATTCTTTTGCATGTAGCAACCTAGTTTTCCCAGCACCATTTATTGAACAAACTTTCTCTGCTCCAATGCACATTCTTTGCTCCTCTGTCAAAGATTAGTTGACCATAAATCTGTGGGTTTATTTCTGGATTTTCTATTTGATTCCATTGGTCTGTGTGTCTGTTCTTGTTCCAATGCCAGGCAGTTTTGACGATTATGGCTTTGTAGTATAGTTTGAAGTCTGGTAGTGTGATGCCTCCATTCCCTTCTTGTTTTTTCAGGAGAGCTTTGGCTATTCGGGGTTTTTGGTGATTCCATATGTATTTCATCAATAATTGTTCTATTTCTTTGAAGAATGACACTGAAATTTTTATTGGAATAGCATGAATCTGTATATTGCTTTTGGTAGGATGGCCATTTTAATAATGTTCATTCTTCCAATCCATGAGCAGGGGATGTCTTTCCATTTCTTTGTGTCTTCTTCTATTTCTTTTAACAGGGTTTTATAGTTTTCTTTGTATAGGTCCTTTACCTCTTTTGATAGATTTATTCCCAAGTATTTGATTTTTTTTTGTTTTGATAATAAAAGGGATTTTTTTTATTTTTTCTTCAGATTTATTGTTTGTGTATAGGAAGGCTACTGACTTTTGCGTGTTGATTTTGTATCCTGCCACTTTACTGAACTGATTGATGCATTTAATTAGTTTTTCTGTGGAGTTTTTGGGGTTCTCTATGTATATTATCATATCATCTGCAAATAGTGATAGTTTGACTTCTTCTTTTCCTATTTGGATTCCTTGTATGTCTTTCTCTTGTCTGATTGCTCTGGTTAGGATTTCCAGTATTATATTGAAAAGCAGTGGTGAGAGTGGACATCCTTGTCTTGTTCCAGATCTTAATGGAAATGCTTTCAGCTTTTCACCATTGAGAATGATACTGACTGTTGGCTTGTCATATATGGCCTTTATGATGTTGAGGTATGTTCCTTGTATCCCAAGAATTTCAAGGGCTTTTATCATGAATGGGTGTTGCACTTTGTCGAAAGCTTTCTCAGCATCTATTGATATTATCATATGGTTTTTATGTTTCTTTTTGTTGATGTGTTGGATAATGTTGATTGATTTTCAGATGTTGAACCATCCTTGTTTCCCTGGAATGAATCCTTCTTGGTCATGGAGAATTATCTTATGGATACATTGTTGGATTCTGATAGCTAAAATTTTATTGAGGATTTTTACATCAGTGTTCATTAGGGAGATTGGCCTGTAGTTTTCTTTTTTTGTGTTGTCCTTGTTCAGTTTTGGTATTAGTGTAATGTTGGCTTCATAGAACGTGTTTGGTATTGTCCCTTCCTTCCCAATTTTTTTGGAAGAGTTTGTGAAGGATAGGCACTAATTTGTCTCTGAATCTTTGGTAGAATTCATTTGTAAATCCATCAGGTCCTGGGCTTTTGTTTTTGGGGAGGTTTTTGATTACCATTTCAATTTTGCTGCTTGTAATTGGTCTGTTTAGGTGTTCTATTTCTTCTTTATCTAGCTTGGGGTGATTGTAGAGTTGTAGGAATTTGTCCATCTCCTCTAGATTGTTGAACTTGTTTCCATATAACTGTTCATAGTAGTTACTGATTATTCTTTTGATTTCTGCTGTGTCGGTTGTGATTTCTCCTCTTTCATTTATGATCCTGTTTATTTGTGCTTTCTCCCTTTTTTCCTTTGTGAGCCTGGCTAGGGGTTTGTTTATTTTATTGATTTTTTCAAACAACCAGCTCTTGGTTTCATTGATCTTTTGGATTGTTTTTTTAGTTTCAATTTCATTTATTTCTGCTTTGGTTTTTATTATTTCTTTTCTTCTACTGGTTTTGGGGTTTTTATGTTGTTCATTTTCTAGATCTTTTTGCTTCGAGATTAGGTTGTTTCTTTGAGTTCTTTCTTGTTTCTTGATGTGAGCCTTTATTGCTATATATTTTCCTCTTATTACTGCTTTTGCTGCATCCCATACATTTAGGAAATTGGTGTCCTCCTTGTCATTCATTTCAAAGAATTTTTTGATTTCTTCTTTGATTTCCTCGTTAATCCAGTGATCTTCCAGAAGTGCGGTGTTCATACTCCATGAGGTAGGAGAGTTCCTTGTCTTCATTTTATGGTTTATTTCTAGTTTGATGCCTTCATGATCGGAAAAGATGGTTGGTATGATTTCAATCTTGGTGTATCTGTTGATGTTTGTCTTGTGTCCCGGTATGCGATCGATCCTGGAGAATGATCCGTGTGCTCTTGAGAAAAATGTGTACTCATCTTTTTTTTGGGTTTAGTGTTCTGTGGATGTCTGTTACGCCCAAGTGCTCTAGATCCTTATTTAGAGCTTTAGTTTCTTTACTTATTTTTTGTCTTGTTGATCTATCCATTGTTGATAGTGGTGTGTTGAAGTCTCCCACTACGTATATGTTTTCTCTGATGTCTGTTTTCAAAGATGACAATAGTTGTCCAATATATTTTGGTGCTCCTTCGTTTGGTGAATATATGTTAATGAGTGTTATTTCTTCTTGAAGTATTGTCCCCTTGATCATAATGTAGTGACCGTTGGAGTCTCTTTTTACATTTTTGAGTTTGAAATCTTTTTTATCTGATATAAGTATAGCTGTTCCTGCTTTCTTTTTTGGTCCATTTGCTTGTAGGATTGTTTTCCATCCTTTAACTTTGAGACTATTTTTATCTTTTGTAGCTAACTGTGTTTCCTGGAGACAGCAAAATGTTGGATTTTGTTTCTTAATCCAGCCTGTGACTCTGTGTCTTTTTATTGAAGAGTTTAGTCCATTTACATTTAGAGTTAATATTGATATGTTAGCATTTATTTGCCATTGTGTTTGTCTTTCCTTTGATTCTATTTATTTATTCTTTTAATAACTTTTTTTTTGGCCTTCTTTTGTTGTTATTCGTCCCTCTGAGGTTCTGGCTTTAGGACTCCTTGTAGTATTATTTGGAGTGGGGGTTTAGTCGTAATGAAATTCCAGAGTTTCTGTTTGTCTGGGAAGGTCCTTATTCTTTCTTCATAGAGGAAGGAGAGCTTTGCGGGATACAGTATTCATGGTTGGCATCTGTTTTCTTGGAGTCTGTTGACTATGTCCCTCCACTCTCTCCTTGCCCGTAGTGTTTCTTTGGTGAAGTCTGGTGTCAGTCTGATTGGTTTTCCTTTGAATGTTATCTATTTCTTCCCTCTTGTCAGCTTCATTATTTTTTCCTTGTCCTGGATTCTTGGGAGCTTTACTATTATGTGTCTTGCTGTATTTTTCCTTTCGTCATGGAAGTTTGGTGTTCTTCTTGCTTCTTGTATATCGATTTTCAGCTCCTTCTTCACATTTGGGAAGTTCTCTTCAATTATCTCCTTGAATATTTTCTCTGTTCCTACATCTCTCTCCTCTTCTTCTGGTATTCCTATAACTCTTATATTTCCTTTCCTCATGGAGTCAGATAGTTCCCGAAGTCCTTAGCAGATTTCTTTTAGAGACTTTGGTTTGGTTCTTTTTCCAAAACCATTGCCACTCCTAATTTCATATATATATATATATCAAGGAGTTTTAAAAACACTAGACCACCTCTACAAAAAATATTAAAAGGTGCTCATACATATAAACCAAAGAGAAAAACATACACAACTTAATACGGTCATAGATTGAACCACAAAAATTAAGAACAAAATAACAGCAATGGATGTTCATAATTAATAATCACTCTAAACATAAATGGAATGAAATCTCCATTATTTCACACCATACATGAAAATCAATTCAAGATGGATAAAAGACTTGGATATAAGACCTAAAACCATAAAACACATAAACAAAAACATAGGCAAAGCACTCTACAACATAAATTTCAGAGATATCTTTGAGGACTCATCTCCAGCAACAAGGAAAATAAAGGAGAATATAAACAACTGGAATACATCAAACTGAAAAGTTTCTGTATAGAGAAAGAGATAGTAACCAAAATGAATGACACTCTACTGAATGGAGAAAATATTTGTACACCATACATCTGACAAGGGACTGATATAATGATATAGAAAGAGCTCATAGAACTCAACAACAACAACAAAAATCCCAATCAACAAATGGACAGAAGAGCTAAATGGACAGATCTGCAAAGAAGACATAGAGTTTGCCATGAAAAAATGTTCATTATCACTTATCATTAAGAAAATGGAAATCAGTCCTCCCTGGTGGTGCAGCGGTTGAGAGCTGGATTGTGAAGCTGCCCGTAGCCTCTGCAGCGCCGGTTCGATCCCTGGCTGCTCCCCGGCCACCAGAGGAGGGTCCCACATGGCGCGCAGACCTCTCCTGCCGCCGGCTGCTCCCCTCAGCAGTGTACTTCTGTCCTTCTGCCTGCTCTGCTCCCCGCTCTGGCTCTGGTGAATTCTCTCACCATCCCGCACTTCTGACTGTACCCAGTGTTTGTATAAATAAATAAATAAATCTTAAAAAAAAAAGAAAATGAAAATCAAAACCACAATGAGATACCACCTTACACCTGCAAGGATGTGGATAAAAAGGAAATCTTTTAAAGTGTTGATAGTAATGTAGACTGGACCAGCTCCTGTGGAAAGCAGTGGGGGTTCCTAAAAAGACTAAAAATGGATATGCCCTGTGACCCAGCAACTCCACTTCTGGGTATCTACCCAAAGAGCAAAAAAAACCCTAATTTGAAAGGAAACCTGCATTCCTATTATCATAGCAGCTCTATTTACAATAGCCAAGATATGAAAACAAACTAAAGGTCCAAAAACAGGTTTGTGTATCAAAGAGATGTGGTATATATACACATCAACTAATATAAATGCATGCCATTTATGACAACATGAACCTGGAAGGGATTATGCTATGTGAAATAAGCCAGAAAAGAAAAATAAGTACCAGATATGTCACTTATATGTGGAATATTAAAAAAACAAACAAAAGTTTGGACAAAGGCAAACTTCAAAACCAGCCTTTGAAAACTGACTATAGAACTGGTTAGTTTGTGAACGATTTGGAGGGGAGTGGCATCCTGGAGGGGAGGGCAAAAGAGAGGTGAGGAGTGGGAACAGGGTGAGGGGAGCACAATGGACCATGGAGGACTATTGGTGATTTGGTGGTGGTGGTGGGAGAGTGATCACAGCTGAGGGGAGAAATCATGTACTGTCAAAATATTAAAAAGGATGTAAAAAAACAATGGTACTTCATTAAAATAAATAACTAAATAACTAAAAATAAATAACTAAAAATAACATAATAAAAAATTAAAAATCATTAATTTCATTGAAAGGGAATAGGCACTCTTGTGTTCACTGCAGCACTATTTACAATAGCCGAGTTGTGAAAACAATCTTAATGCCCATTGACAGAGCAGTAGATTAAGAAGATGTGTTATTCACACAGAGTGGAATATGACACAACTACAAAATAGATGAAGTCTTGCCATTTGGGATAACGTGAATGTAGCTGGAGGAGATTATCCTAAGTGAAATAAGTCATAAAGAGGAATACAAATACCAAAGATTTCTCTTATATGTGGAACATATAGAAAAAAGCAAACAGTAATAACAAAAACACACCAAGGAACTGACAAAGCTAAACCAAAATAAATCCTAGAAGCATGACTTCGGGATCAAGGCTAATAGAGTGGTGCAAGGTGGTGATGAGAGCCAAGAAGGGAAGGAGCACAAGATTTATCATAAAGGATTATGAGTGCTTAAATGGTGGGTTATGGTAATAGACATATGAAGAGGTGTGAAACACTTACCCTAAATCATATACAGTGTTGCAAACCAGTGAAACCTCAAAAATGGAAAAAAGAAAAACAATAAATGTAATCTATCATCATTTGATGATTAAAAATCATACAAATGGAAAGATAAGAAAAGGAAAGAAAAGAAACAGACCTAGTGATCTAGAAGAAGGATTATGAAGTGGTTCACAAAACGTGAACACACTCATGGTAAAATAAGTGGGAGGCCATTTTCCAGAGCTGGCAAGGGACACAGCATTCACAAGGAGTTATGAAAGTTTTTGAAGTGCTGCAAGATGTAATTTGATGGTAGATAAAATGAATATAGTGTTTCTCAGAATGTAGAAGAACATAGGTGTGCATAGCTTGGTTTACAACACTTGAGTGCACATTAGAACATGAAGGAAATGTGAAAAAATACATATCTTTGTAAGGACTCAAACTGTTTACTTCCTACTCTGAATACTACAAACTTGCCTATAAGTATATTGTTCTTTCTTCCTCCTCCTTTTGTACTGAATGGATTTTTAGCATGAAAGTCATTATAGTGAAGGTCAATATTTCTGAGGCCCTCTCCTTGTCTACACTGTATTTATTGATCAATACATATTTAAGAAAAATATACATGATAAACAGGATAGTTTTGGAAAGGAAGTGTGTGGGAAGGAAAGGACTACTGTAATAAAATTAAATTTAAGTTGAAATATAAAAGATTAACAAGCGCTGGCAAATGTATTCCAGAGGAAGGGGGCAAAACATGAAAAGCACCAGAGTGTGCACTTTTCTCTGGTTTGCGATGTAGGATGGATCCTTATATCAGGAATGCAGTGGACCAGAGGCCCAGGGCCAAGTCATCATGGCATACCAGAAGTGGAATTTGTGACTGATGTGTTTGGAATTGAACAGAGACACATTTGATTTGAGGTATAAAGATAAGTTTGTTGAAAGAAGAATGGATTGTGGAATAAATAGGGTAAAATGTGGAAGTAAAAAGTGTGGTTAGGGGATTCTGCAGAGGTCCACTTGAGAGTTGATAAGCTAGCTGGCATTCAGGTGGCATTCAGGTTCAAGTTTGAAGGAATTAATTGCAATAATCACCATCATGAAGTTTTGGTTTTATTCACTGAGTAGAAAATACTGCAACTTGGTATGAGAACTAGGAATTTTGTTCAGGTTTTTGTTTTTTAATATGTTAACATCTCCAAAAGTCTCATATCAACCCATTTCTTTATATCTACATTTTTAATCACTGCATGCTAAATCTTGCATATACTGTGTGGGTAAATCTTAGTCATTCTTAAAGGTTTTGATTAAGCATCATGACACTGGAATGTCTTCCTTGAATTTTCGCTTGCTCCTCTCTCTCCTTCCAACCTACCCTCTATCCCATCGGGGGAAAAAAGTTTTAGGAGCTTCCACAATGTCACTTATTTCACTGTATAGAGTTGTAACTGTCACTAGTCCTTGGTGAAGGGAAGTAAACCTTACAAAACTTGTATTCACACTTGTGGATTCTAAGAGCATTTCATGTATGTTCTTTGATTGTCTTTGAAATAGAAAAGTAACTTCCAGACAGCCTTACAATTTTAATAAATTTTGCAAGGAAATACCCAAATACATTTTGCCTGCTTTTTTTTTTCAATTATTCTAAAGGGAATTGTAGAAAAAATTATTTTATATAATTATTTTCAAGTTGTAGACTAAGATTCAAAGTTCATTTTAGCTACTTCTCAGATATAGCCACTATATGGTATCTGTTCATTACTAATTTTTTTCAAGTTTAAGTTACAATTAATGAAAGTGGTAAGTCTATAAATTTGGGGAGTGATGGTTATTATGTCTAAATGTGCCATTTCATTCAGTATATGCATAGAAATTGTGAACTTAAAGAGATGGACGAGACATGTCTCCCGATATCTCAATTTTGAGACTCACATCTACATCCCAACTGTATTCCTCTGCCATATGGCTTCTGTTTGTATACCATGGGGGAAGAGAATAATTGTATTTCACCACTATTCCTATTCTGGCTTGGAAACGTGCCTTATCTATTTATCCTTTTCATTACGCCTTCTGTTGTCATTTTTTTCTTCCTACATAGCCCCAAATCGAATTCTCAATAATCTCTAGACATATTGCAACATTTTTTATGTCTTATTCTTATGCATTAGTATTGCCTCTTACTTTTGCTAGTCTATGTGTACTTCACCATTCCTTTCCATTTCCTTCACATTCTTTAGATTTTTGTTTTCATTTTTTTCACTAAAACATTTCTGCTTGAAACATCTGAGGGTAAACTTGGTATCTGTGTGGAAACAGTGATTCTTCTTTGGTAGTAGGCATGACCTTAGGGGAAAAAAATGAGTCTGAGGGGACGCCGCAGTGGTGCAAGGGATTAAGTCTCAGCACTGTGACGCTATCAGCAGCCACTGTGGCATGAGTTCGATCCCCTGCCAGAGAGCCGACCCACATGGCACAGCAGATATCACCTGTCTCCACACTTTTCCCCTCAACAGTGTATTTCAGTAGATCCGCCTGATCTGCTCTCCACTCTGTCTCTGTGAATCCTCTCAGCCTCCACATCTCTCACCTACACCCCAGTTCTTCCATGCAAAAATAAAAAAAAAATAATATGAATCACCCTTTAAAAATACTAAAATGCAATAGATACATCTGTAAACTTCACACAAAAATATAGAATTTATTTCTATTTCATTAATGTACATATTTTTAAATTGGAAGTAATTGTTAATATAGCATACTGAAATTAATAAGAATTTCAAAATTGTCACAAAACCAATGGCTATCATTTATGTCTTCAATTATATATCAAATACTGAATTAAGACTCCAGTTAAGCATGACAGTAAGATTATAAGGGGTAAAGAAATCGCAATCTTTAATTCATTCATTAAATTATGAAAAACTGATTCAAAGATGAGCATTTATCTTTAATTAGTGTTTTGCATTTATAAATTTTTACTATATCATCTCCAGGGTGAAGCAGTTCTAATATCATATCTCCATGTCATAACAATTGACAATGAATTTAAGCTTATGTAAGATAGAGCTATAAAATAGAAATAAGATAGAGACAAAAATAATGCAATGATCTTAATGCCAAGTACATATTTGTTTTTACAGAAAACTAAGTCTTTGATTATAAACAGTGTTATTCTATTATAAGCATTAGTTATTTTTAAGTGTCTATTAACTGATGTTTAATTTTGTGGTTATTATGCTATTAATTAAAACTTAAATTATTAAAAATCTTTATCAATATTTCTTGTTATATCCTCTAAAATGATCGTTCACTTTAATATATTGCTGACATTCATTGTCGCTGGAAAAAAAAGGACTCAATCTATTTCTTTTATTTTCAGATAGTGCCCAGACAAGAAAGGGAACATAAGAATACTTTCTTGACTAGAGGTGGAATGTAGGTTATGATTATCTATGTGTTTAATGGGACTATGTGAACCTTTCCTAGTGTGATGTGCCATCATAGTTGTTATGTATTCAACTTTTGACCCTAGTAACATTAGGGCTTTTTATAATGAAAAGAATAAATCATCATTCTTATACAAATTTCCATGATGGTTCTCTGATTTGTATGTTCTAGGGGAATATCTGAATTTTATCCTACTATGTTCTCTATATCCATCAAACTCAGCTCATGTTTTGTGTATTCCAAGAATTCAACATACTGTCAATCAGCACATCACGTAATGTTAAAAATAAAGAAAAACTTATATAATGAATACAATAAGCATAAAATTATTAGTGTTCCTGTGTCATAAAAGTGAGAGGAATAGGGTAAAGCCATCTTGGAAAAGACAAAAGAGGAGAATGGGATAACCTTAGTAGTTAATGATATTGTTGAATTTCAGGCTTTATCTCAATGTTATGGTAGAGGAATTGGAAATTTGGGACAGAGTGAAATGTGTTTCCTAAAGTCATGGTAATAAAAATGAACAAGATTTCCTGTTCAGGTATTTACCAAATTGATAATGATCTACTCCCTCTTTTTCTTCTTTCCTGTTTTGCCAAATTTCTGATAAGTAAATAAGCAACATTTTGTGACCAAGAATATAGCAGTTGCCACACAGGCCAGCAGGAAACCAATCACATCCAAAGAGTGGTACTGGACCCAGTTGAGGTTATGGGAGGCTGGCCGCAGGTGCTTGGCTCCCTTATTACGCATGACAAACTCAATCCAGAAGACAGCTCGATCCAGAGGCTTCATTGGCTGATCGTGCTGTATTCTTGATAACCTCATTGCATTCTCTTTATAACTGGTAGGAAAAAACCATAGAAATTAGAGTTTTTTGTTTTTAGTAAAGGTAAACATATGATGCATATTTTCTATTTTACAAGTCAAAGCCCCTAGATGTGCTAAGGAAAATTTTAATTCTTGCTGTGACAAGAGCTGTGCTGGTTCCATAGCATTATAAGAATTGCAAAAGGGGGCCTTTCCGGTGGTGCAGCGGTTGAGAGTTAGGTTGCAAAGCTGCCCACAGCCTCTGCAGCACCAGTTCGATCCCCGACCTCTGCAGCGCCAGTTCGATCCCCGGCCACCTGGCAAGGGTCCCACATGGCACGCAGACCTCTCCTGCCCCCCGCTGCTCCCCTCAGCAGTGTACTTTGGTCCTGCCTTCTCTGCTCCCTGCTCTGGCTCTGGTGAATTCTCCAACCCTTCTGCGCTTCTGACTGTACCCAGTGCTTGTATATATATTTTAACAGTATGTGTTTCAGTGCAAATATATAAATAAGTGGAATAAATAATTTGCAAGTGTACAGTCTAATTTTTCCACGAAGGAATTTTGATATATTATGAAGAGTAGTTTCCAAGATTGTTCTAAGACAAAGACTGTGGATAACCCAATGTTGTATGAAAATACCCTTTAAAAAATTCCATAAGCATGGCCCTTAATGCCTGGCTAATTTTGATGACAGACGAAGGAAATGTGTACTCAAAATTAATGAGACATTTTTGCAATGTCTAAAATCTTGACACTGGGAAAATTCCTGCATTGTACACTGTAATTTTGTGTTTGTAATGCAAAGGACATTGTCTATATTGGCAATGTCAGGACTGTATAAACATACTAGGGTAATTTTAGAAATGGCAAGGGCATGGAATTTGACAAACACAGATTGTTCTTAAAGTAAACAGAAAGGAATTAGAGGCCGTAATCAATGTGGCATCAACATTAACAATAGTTTTAGAATAAATGGCTTTAATGATTTCTCAAATAACAATAAGTATAGGTGTATATTTGATGGTAAATTTTCTTTTGACATTTTTCAGCAGGTGAGCCAAAATCAGTATGTTTACTTTTTGTATTGTATTAGAAATAAAAGCTCCAACTTGAAACATAAATATAACAGAAAATGGCTTGTGAAAAGATATTCTATTGCAAGTAAGACATTGTTGGGAATGGGGAAGAAGAACTGCAGTCATCATTTTATAGTAAAGATGGTACTACATTCAATAGCAGAGATAATTTAGTGTGTGTGCTTGTGTGTATGTGGTGTGTACAGTGAAAAAGAATACTTATATCCTCTTCAATTGAGTTAAAATACAGGTAGAATCAAAGAGCAATTTTACATGGTTCATCCAAACACATTTTAGGCCAACTACAGTGTAAATAAAAGTCTATCACTCTAAATTATATTTTGATTCAAGTTTTTCTCCATTTATAAGATTTAAAATTGGAAATACATGTATACTTGATAGATAAACTTATACAGGTTAATCTAAATAAAAATGAAGTATGTTTTTCTATACATGAGTTAGAATAAGAAAGGGCTATGATCATTTTAAATCACTATTTTAGTATTTGCTGTATGTTAATGTTTTGTGGAATATATTATGAATAATTAAAGCCATTATGGTTTATGTAATTAAATATAATATTTTGTGTGCCTTAATTACTTTAAGAAATAAGAACAGGAAACACAAATACACATATATATGCAATGTACATGGTTCTCTTTTGGTCCCAGATAATTTCAGAGTTATTATTAAATTTAGGGTTAGCGATAAGCTTTTTTGAAATAAATACTTTCAGATATTTTCTTGCAAAGGTCTAAAAGTATTTATGATTCTATTTGCATCAATAATTTTTGAAACAGTTCTACAATTTAATGAGCATTCTGCAAAATGGAATAGTGCTTTTAAAAAATCACAGAACTTATCTATTCTAATATTTAGTAAAATAAACCAAATTATCAGCAAGTAGCAGCCTGATAACAGTTGAGACTGAGGCATCAAGGTTATCATATATGATAAGCAAAAGATTATAGTAAAGTTGGCTGTATCAGTTATCCAGCTCTTGAACTGAAAATATCTATAATAATTTGAAAGATCTGACTTAAACATGCATATTATTAAAGTCTTTTGATTGAAATGTGGATGGGAAGATAAAATGAGCAATCAGGGTTTTCTTTCTTTTTTTGTTTAAAGATTTATTTATTTATTTATACAAGCACTGGATACAGTCAAAAGCGCGGGAGGGTGAGAGGATTCACCAGAGCCAGAGCAGGGGACAGAACAGGCAGACGGACGAAATACACTGCTGAGGGGAGCAGTGGGCTTCGCAGGAGGTCTGTCGCACCATGTGGGACCCTCGCCGCTGGACAAGGACCGAACTGGCACTGCAGAGGCTGCGGGCAGCTTTGCAGGCCAGCGCTCAACCCACTGTGCCACCAGGGGAGGCCCTATCAGGGTTTTCTTTTAAGATGAATTTAAGGGAACTATTCAGCGCCTTCCCATTGGATCTGAATACAGTGCCCACCTTTGCCTAGAAAATCCTGTCACAATCGTTTGATGTATATGATTTTACAGACTAGTTTCAATTTAAAAAGCTGCACAAAATTCCATCTGAGTTTACTTTCTCCCATACAGTCTAAATTTTAGACTTTAGTAATATGGATGGAATGTTTTTATTATCCTTCAAGTTTACCTATGAATATTAATAACTAAATATGATATAACTGGGAAACAGTTTTAAATATAAGGAAGCTATACAAATTCAGGGAAAATATTGAGAGGCAAGATGAAAATCATGCTTAATAACAATTTTGGAATTGCTATTATTGGAATATTGACATAAACATGAAAATTACAGAATTAGAACATAATCAAGTAAAATATAATTAAAAAGGAGAATATTTGAACTGTAATAAAAAAGTAAGGGTTATGAATAAGAGTTTAAAAATCAGATTATAGAACAGTAAGAGGTAATAAAGGATACAGGTAAGCTGTTAAAGTAAATAATTAAAAATAACACTGTAAAGAATTAATAGATTAATTAAACACGCAGGAAATGCAGTAGATTAAGCCTTGTCAGGAAAATATCTCCTTAAAGTACAACCAGAAACCCATTGTTCACACGTAAGGTGATTATTGACATCTTGGGTTTAATTACTGCCATTCAATCTCTTTTTTTCTGCTTGGTTTATCTTTCTTTTGATTTTTTTTCCAAGTTTCTTTTGCCTTTTATTGTGCATGATTTTTCCCTGGTGTTTTTTCAGTTTAATCACTTCTAAGTGTTTCTACTCCAGATTTTTGTTTTGTGATTACCATGATGGTTGTATAAAATTTCTATATCTACAGTAGTACTTTTATGCTAGTTTTCTAGTATGATGGGCAACATAACCAACGGTAAGCTTTTAAAAGCAGCAGTACTTACGAAGGTACATTGATAACTGTACTCAAGGCATTGAGCAAATCTGCACTTGTCATTGTGTTTATGTTCACCTCCACTGCAGCTCCTTTGGCTTTCATATGAGCAATATTATCGGGCTGATCAGCAAACATGGGAACTCCCACCATAGGAACTCCATGATAAATAGCTTCATAGATGCCATTAGTGCCACCATGAGTGATGAAAGCTTTTGCTTTGGGATGACCTAGTTTGGGAAATGGGTGAGAGATGGGTGAGAATTTCATTATAGTGCATTAATAGAATTTCAGGGAAAAATAGGTTAATTCAATGAAGATAGTGGCATTTTCTACAAAAACTGAGCACATGGGGTACTGTTATTTCAGAAAAAAACTGTGATCTCAAGAAAAAGAGTAATTAACTTCCTCTGTATTGTCTGAAAGACTTTAATGAGGTGATATGTGAATTGAGATTGAAACCTGAGGGTCCTATGCAAAGGTGCTCTCTTGTGAATGCCAGTTCATTAACTCTGATTTAAAACTTTAAAGCTGGAAGTAAAAAGTGAAAATTTCAAGTTATTAAATAGTTACCAAATATGTTTGCTGTTAAAATAGTTACTTAACTTTTCCATCATCCAATTGTACAGCTTTTTTGCCCTATCTTACCAAGAAGATCATTCTGGGGTATCCAATCATAGAGCCGAGTATTGGCTCCTAATGTGGCAGGTTTCTTTCCTTTGTATCTCCATAAAATCTGTGGAAGACAATACTTTAATTTTGCAAGTAAAACACAAAATTAAGGCATTTCAAGACTGTAGAGTTATTTGTGAATCACGTACCCCACACTACTATATATGATAGTTGAGAAAAATATTTGCAAACACTGAAAGATATAATAGGAATATTCACATCTACATTTTTCAAGAGTTTGTAGTAATAGTCAATGAAGATAGTATTACGATTTTGGCATTTATCATTTAAATGCATTTGGGAGTTGATTGGAAGTGAAGAAATGGAAAATAAAGAGTACTCATTTGTCAATCAGTGTATGGGAGTACAAAAGCTTTAAAATAAACATGAATATTATTTAAATGTATTTATATAACTAGACTATTATAGCTTTCATGTTCTAAATATTTCTTTCAAAAATATAATTAAATTTGCTTTAAGGGAGGATGAGATAGGGAGTTTGCTTATATCTCACTATTTAATGACGGAAATCATTAGGATGTTAAGCTTATGTTACATTTTTTTTTTCTTTTGGGGAATGCTGTATGAAAAATTCCACAATAAATACTATCAGATTGTGAACTTTTTAACAAAAAGTTTATATATGAAAATCCAAAGTTTTACCAGGTCTAACTAGCACACTTTACCTTTGTAGAGTTTCGTGTACCTTAACTAATATGCAAATATAAAGAATCCTAGGCTATCTCATAACTAGAAGTATATAAAATATAGAAATCATGAACTGTAATGATAATAAAATTAAAGTTAATGATTACCATAAATTAGAAAATACATAGTTTGGCAAAAAAATAATAGGGTTTTTATTTTTAAATGTAGAAAATGCACTTCAGAAAGATTTTGCTTCTACTTTTAAACCAAATGCACTTTAATAGAGGCTTAATAAAAATAGAAACATAATGCATCTTCTTGAGCATGGTTCCTCTCTAATCTTTCTCTCATTTTCTGGACTTTGGAGCTAATGTACTTGAGAACTTTTGGGAGTGAGTGATCAGTATGGGTCACAATACAGCAACTAGTAAAATGTTATTAGGATCTTGATATTTTTATCTCTATTTCATTGAAAATAAATGATTTAATAAAAATAGGGATTTCCACATTCATGCAAAGGTCCAATTGGCTAACAATCAAATGTGCCCCAATATACTATTTTAATGTTTTGAGAAATTTTTACTTAGAGGTGGTGCCTATTATGCTCAGTATATAATGAATTTCAAATGTGATATGGAAAGAGTACTATTGCCTATACTTTCCCTTTAACTAACAAAGTAACTTCTCATCAGAGGTTGTACTGACCTTCTGTGGAATCTGGGCAAGGGCAGAAGCAATAAGATTGGCTTTTTCTTCTGTGAGGTTTTTGACCATTGATCCCAGAGAAAACACCACAATGCCATCTTCACCTGAACTTTGTGCAAATTCTTCCATTTCCTATAGAGATAAAAATTTTTATTATAAAAATGCAGGATCACAGAGAAAAAAAGTGTCCATTGAAAGAAAGTGTCAGAAACATCGCTACACTGGGTCTGTCCTTTTCCAACACAGAACAATCTAGTTTATATAGAGAAAATGTATTTCTGAAAATGATAGCTTAACTCTATAATGAGAGTACAAATAAAAGCATGGAAACAAATGATGAATAGGAAATAAAAGACAGTTCTCATGATAGATGGAGCTATTACTCTGAAGGTTTAATTTTACGAACAAATAAAGATGTTTGTAAAGTCATAAAAACTTTCCTTTGAAGCAGTCCTAAAAGGGATTCTGAGTTTGGGCTTTTAAAATTTTTAACGTGCCAATTTACACCAATAAATTATCAGTAAATTGAATGAACTTCCTGTTAGGCATTCAAGATATTTTCTCATGTTTATTTTTTTTTCCTTGATTAGCTGACCAAAAATTAATTTTTAGGAAAGGGATATGCAGTAATATGTATTAAAAGGTGGTAGCATATTTAAATTCCTGCTAGAGTTGATAACATTTATGAGAGAATTCTTCTCTGTCTTGCTACAAGAGTGTGACAATAGCTGCATGCCCATAATATGTAAAATAAATATTTCCCTGAAAATATACTTTTCTGGTCATCACTTACAGTTGTGCAAGTTGGGCACAGCAAAGTCTGGGATAAATGTCTTTTATATCACAATCTATGTGAGTATCACCTTCTAGAGATGTGTCACACGTTCCCCATGGAACTATTTGTAACTACAAAAAGTGATTGCTCTTGCAATCACGATGTTTCTTAATCTAAGGGTAACAAAATTACTATGGGACGGATGATGCTGTTAATGAAAATAGACTTGTTTTTATTTTTTATCATTTTGAAGGGCTAGAAACATGTTTTTCCCCTCAAATTTTATTAATTTGTCAGTCATTTACATAATGGTATAATTTTAGAAGTACAACTTTACAATTCCCCATCCTAAATATATGGTGATTGAATAACCCCCCCCCACACACACACCTACATAAATTTACACATATGCATATATGTATATATAAAATATTACAAAGGTACATGTTTGATATGGATTCTAAATTGTCCCATTTCCTTTTCATTTTGTTAATTCTTTCATCAGATATATAAGCCATAATTGGTTTTTATATCACTGAAGTGCCTCTATTAATAGTTGAATTTGGAAGTGGAATACTATCTGAGACATTTCTGTGAATTTGTGTGTGTGTGTAAAAAAATGGGGTGGGAAAATCAACATAATGATGTGACAAATATTATCCAGTAAATCATTGAACATATTGTGATCATTTCTTCACCTTAATTTAGTTATTGTCTCATTATCTCCTGTAATAATACAAAATAGCTTTTGACTATAGCTATAACTTAATTAATTAAAGAGTGTATTCAGGGGCCTCCCTTGGTGGTGCAGCAGTTGAGCACTGGACTGCGAAGCTGCACGCAGCCTCTGCAGCACCAGTTCAACTCCCTGGCCACTGGTGAGGGTCCCACATGGCGCACAGACTTCTCCTGCCGCACCCGTGGCTCCCCTCAGCAATGTATTTCGTCAGTCTGTCTGTTCTGTTCCCCACTCTGGCTCTGGTGAATTCTCTCACCCTCCAGCTCTTCTGACTGTACCCAGTGCTTGCATAAATAAATAAATCTTTATAAAAAAAAAAGGAGAGAGTGTCCAAAAAAAAAAAAAAAAGAGTGTATTCAGAATACTGAGATAAAATTTTAAACTTAAAAAATCATCTTACCCAATACAAAAATCAAGAACTCTCCTAAGAGCACCATTTAATAGGCAATCTTCTACAGAGATTATGCTCATAACCCTACAACCCAAGCAGATGAATCTGTCTCCTTACTCCCTGTCCACGAAGATAGTTGACACCATATTTATTATTCTTTATTGACCCTCAATATATTTTTCTCCAAACATTTTTGAATGTCAATATTTATTATTGATGAATTTAAAATGTGGTATGCAATTTTCTTTTTCACTCCACAAATCCTGACATCATAGCAATAAAGAACCAATAATGTCTCTAGGTTCAATGACGTCTACCTTATGTTGATGACTCTCAATGTATTTCAAGTGACCTCTGCTGAGACTTAGACTTTGTATCATCCAAGTGATTTTTAGAAATATCCACCTGAAAATTCCTTTGGTTAAGTGAAGTGAATAGGTCCAAAAGCAACTCATCATTGTCATTTCAAAAAAGTTTTTTTTTTTTTTATCAGTTGCTACCTGGATAGTAAAATTCATCACTATCCAACATGCCCTACCTGATTCCATATTTTTCATTAACACTTATTTCCTTTTACTGACCAAGTGTCAGTAAAAGCCTCTGTAATCTACCCAAAAGTTTTCATAAAAGCAACTTTAACACTCAAGCAATCATGTAATGTAAATGAAATTCACTTAATGTTCCCTCTCATGGCTCAGCATGTTCATTAGGAAGACTACAGTAATCTTCCTAGAGCTTTCCAAATGATTGACATGCTGATATTTTTTTTTTTATCATGCCTCGTGAGTCACTTCATTCTTTACCTTAAATATCAAAGAAAGGTCCAAAGAGAAGTGATATAATTTATAAGAGACACTTATGTCTTGGAAAATCTATTTGGATAAGAAAACTTATGATATTCAGTAGCATATCTCTCTTATTGAGGCAGTAACCATTACAGGAAAATTAGAATTCCTTTTCATGGGTACATTACCTTAGGTAATGGTTTTGCAGGTTTACAATGCAATCCTCCTACAAACTCAAAATTAGGTAAATATGGACGAGGAAATTCAAAATCCCAGTATGTTCGCATTAGCCAAATTTCTGCTTTCCCCATTGTCTCACACAACGTAGTAGGTCTTCCTGGAGAAAATGAAGAAAGTGTGGTGGAGATTATTAGCATATATGTTTACTGAGGGAAAAAATGTACCAGTAATTTTCCAATAAGCTATCAAGGAAAAAAAAAAGTAGACCCTATGAATTACTTATCACATCTAGATGTTTAAAAGAAGGGGAGGAGGCTCCCTGGTGGCACAAGGGGTTAAGCGCAGCGCCATGAAGCTGTCTGCAGCCTTGAAGCTGTCTGCAATCTCTGCAGTGCGAGTTCCATCACCCGGCCCACCAGGGAGCTACCCACATGGTGCAGCAGACCTCTCCTGACTTGCCTGCTGCTCCCCTCAACAATGTATTTTAGTCAGTCTGCTTGTTCTGTTCCCCGCTCTGTCTCTGGTGAATCCTCTCACCTCCTGCACCTATGGCCTGTACCCCAGTTCTTCTATACATAAATAAATAAATACATCTTTTAAAAAAATAAAATAAAAGAAGGGGGAATTAGAGAAGGAAGGAAGGAGAGAAGGAAGCAATGAAGGTAAGAGGAGGGAGTGAAGGAGAATGGGAAGGAAGATGAGAAGATAGGAAGCTGGGCAGATAGTAGGAAAAAAAGAGGATGTTTGGGTAGCGAAAGAACAGTTACATGTAACCGTACTTTCACAAGAGTAAATTCGATCAAAAATTTTATAACTTCATTGGCCTCCCTGGTGGCTCAGGGGGGTTAAGACACAACCTATGAAGCTACTCGCAGCCACTGCAGCACAGGTTCGCTCCCCAGCCAGGGAGCTACGCACATGGTAGAGCAGACGTCTCCTGACTCACACACTGCTCCCCTCAGCAGTGTATCAGTCAGTCTGCCTGTTCTGTTCCCCAATCTGTCTCTGGTGAATCCTCTCACCACCCCTCCCCACCCTCCACACCTCTGGCCTGTACCCCAGTTCTTGTATGCACAAATAAATAAATCTTTAAAAAAATGTATAACTCCAAGAAATGATGAATTTAATACTCATTGTTTCTTTCCAATAAAATGGTAAATTAAAGATTAGCCCCATAATATCAGCACAACATAACCTTTCATTGGTTTTCTAATTTCTAGTCTATTGTCCATTCCATTTTTTATTGTCTTTGCTTCATTTATAATGTTTAAGAATGCCACCAATATCAGTTAACTTATCTTCCTGAGTCAAATCCCATCATGTCAATTGGTTTGCCATTATTTTATCAGAGAAATTTACTGAGTAATTTAAATATAACTTCCTTTGGAAGGTGACATACAATAAGCATCACCAGTATCACACACAAATTTTAGTGCTATCTTTAAATGATATTTTTGTAAGGGACATATTGTAATTATTAGTTTTAGGAAATTTATGGAGAAGAAAAGTATTTATGCATGAGTAAGTCAACCATTTTTCACATAGAGAAAATGTTTTATATTTTAGTAAAAAAATTTCAAGTAATAATTCTTCTTCCCCAAGAATGTGGTGCACTTTTTTTACAAATGATGAACCTACATTGACACACCACAATCACCACTCAAAGTTCAGCTTACGTTAGCACTATCTCCTGGTGTTGCAAATTTTATGGGTTTAAACAAACGTACATGGACATGTATTTATCATGTATCATAACAGAATATTTTCACTGCACTATATAACCTCTGTGTTCTGCCAATTCATTCCTTCCCCTCATCTCACCTTTTCACAACCATTAGTTTTTTGTTGTTTCCATAGTTTGATATATTTATTTCATAATGAGATTTCTTATGTAACATGTTGCAATTCTAAAATTAAGGATCTAAGTGATAAAAGACATAATTCTATGAGTGTAGGAAGGCTTTGAAAATGTAACAAAGATCAAGATTCTGAGAGAGAATTGATCTTTGGTCTCAGGATCTTGATCTTTATTGTATTTTCAATCTTTGTTACACGGCTAGATGACTGTAAGGAAAGGGAAACCATGGGCATATACATCTTTTTCTCTTGGAGCAAAAAAGCTATAAACTGCATCCCAACATCATATTCACTGATCTCCTTTTTTAGAAATAAAAATGTTCACATCCAATCATTGACATGCTGTTTCTGGCTCTTTCTAACTACCACAGCAAAGTTGAGTAGTGGCAGCAGAGAATATATGACTCAGAAAAGCTTAAAATATTAACTATCTGACACTTTACAGGAAAAATTTCTTGACTTCTGGCTTAAACTTAAAAATTTAACTTACAAAAAGGCATAAAGTCTCTTACCTACACTGACATAAAAAAGCGTGATGTTACTTTACAATTATAATTTTCATATTTTAGTAATGACATTTCTGACATGATACCTAGTAAGAGGATATCGAGTCCTAGTAGTAAAATAAACTTAATCCTCTAAGTTCAGATGCTAATTGGGTTCCTCTTCTTATGTTCTTTTTTAATTCAATTTATTTACTTTATTGTTTTGATCTACTTATAGACTGTTATTTCCTTTCTTTCTAATTCCATTAGTTAAATCTTTCAATATGATGGTAATCTGAAGTTTCATTAAAAATATATGAGAGAGGTAAGAATGGCAGGTACTCTGGTTCCAAAGAAGAATCACGACTCTCAGAAATTATAGAGCAAAAAATCCAAATAAAGTATATGTTAAATTCAATCCTATTGTTAATATAGCTCAGATTTCAATTTATTATTTCAGTTTATTACTTAAGTCAGGGAAAGAGATTATTTTACTCTTACAACAAATATTATTCTTAATTTTAAACAAGAAGAGTTGAGGTTCTCCCTGGTGGCTCAAGGGGTTAAGCACCACACTATGAAGCAATCCACAGCCTCTGCAGCACGAGTTTAATCCCTGGCCAGCCAGGGAGCAACCCACATGGCACAGCAGACCTCTCATGTCTCCCCACTGCTCCCCTCAGCAGTGTACTTCAGCCAATCTGCCTGTTCTGTTCCCTGCTCTGTTTCAGGTGAAACCTCTCACCCCTGCTTCTCTGGCCTGTACCCCAGCTCTTGTATGCATAAATAAATAAATCTTAAAAAAAAAAAGAGGTGAAACCTCCACTGTGAAAATCCAGTATTATTTGTCATATCTTACGTCCAACCAAAAATACAACTTTCACAGACTTAACATAAGTGTGTTTTATATTTTGTTTTGTTTTACTATCAATCTATTAAATATCAACTTGCCTTCTAAATGGTTAGGTGACTGTAAGGAAAGAGAAACCATGAGAGTATACATCTAGCCTTCCCTTTCTAATTAATTATTGATTACAGTACATTGTTATCACTTGGAGAGTGTTACTTGGAAATCAAAATTTTAGAAATATTTCTCTTTCATGTTTTATTAAATCTCCTAAATTTCTTTTAATAATTAATTCATAATGAAAAGCAAGGTCTCTTACCTAATGCTTCACTGAAAAGCTGGTCCCAAGGTCGATTATTTTGGAACATGAAGATGTCAAACATAGTTGAAAGCACAATATTTTTTACCCTTTCCAGAAAGGTCATTCTGTCCAGTAGTCCCCCCATAGCAACAGGTACATAGGAAGGTGGAACTGGAAGTTTTCCACAGTGTTTCTCCATAACATCACCCATAGATTGTCTTAGTGTATACACAAAAGGGACAGCCAGCAACTCAGCTATCAACTCTCCGCAGGGGATTACAGGATCTATAAGCATCACATCATAGTTGGTTTCCTGGAGTTTCCTCATCATTGTCTGGTTGTAGACTATACTCTCGCACAGAACTGTAGTAGTTTCAGTTACTTTAAGGATGAATTGATGCAGCTTTAGTGCTGATTGCCAGCGTGATAATTGTGGCATGATTTGAGTAGATAGATCCAAAAATTCTTTCATCGTATTTAAACTTAGCTCTCTGTCAAGTGAAGAATGGATTACCTGGAAGTTCAGTGAGGATGGCTTGCTGTAGTCAATGTTGAAAGTGTGTGTAGGAACCAGCACAGTTACCTCATGACCTCTCTCTGTGAGTTCCTCCAGAATAGTCTTTATATTAAGCCAATGGCTCATGTCACAAGGCCACACCAGGACCTTCCCACAGAATCCATAGCCAATGCAGCAAAACTGCAGCAGCAGAATTGTCAAAATCCATTTCTCCTTCACCATGACAGCAGCTTCCTCACACACTGCTGTGCAGAGGTTAATTGCCTGACACTGAAGTGAAGTGGCAATATAAAGTTAAAAATTAATTTCTAGCATGATGAACTCACATGAAATTTCAAAGAACTTCATCAATGGTGATGACTTTGCAAAGTACTATCTGACAATTCTATGGGCAGAGATTTGAAATATTTAAATAGTTTCAAGTAAATGGTTGCAGTATTACAGGAGCTTTATTTTAAATATGTTAAAATAGACAAAAAAGCACATATTCTAAATGACTTCGTAAATAATGTGAGATTTCTAATGAGATACTAATTAAACCCATAAATACTTTCACCTCAAGGGAGGGGTAAAATATAGAATTATAAATTAGTGTCCTATCATCCATCCATATTTCAGTACAATTCCAATTTCTCTCCAATAATTTCATATTTCATACAATCAGCAAGCAGTTTTTAGCACCTAATATATGCCAGATTCTATATTATGCACAGGACATAATAATTCACATAGAGACAAGATACAGTTGTAATTCAAATGAGTTCACCAATTATTGGGGAAAATAGGTCATTTAAGTAATTTAAGGCAATGTAAAGGCAATGTAGAGGAGATGGATCTTCATTGGTAAGGATGAATTGAGGAGGGGCAAACTCCAGGAAAGAATTGCTTAAAAGCATATGATAAAATACTGTTTTAAGTAAGTCCTTAAGAGTGGCATTTAGCAGACTTTTAAGGAGCAGTATTTTTTTTTCCTTAAGAACTGGGGTACAGGCCAGATGTGTGGGAGGTGAGAAGATTCACAAGAGATAGAATGGGGAACAGAACAGGCAGACTGACCGAAATACACTGCTGAAGGGAGGAGTGGGCTAGCCAAGAGAGGTGTGCCGTGCCATGTGGGTTGCTCCCTGGCCAGCCGGGCTCAAACCCACACTGCAGAGGCTGCGGGCAGCTGCACAGCACTGGGCTCAACCGCCTGCACCACCAGGGAGGCCCTAAGAAGTGATATTTAAGTTACAGTGAGAATATTATTGTATCTGTATTTTAAAAAGTATGACAGTTATATCAAGGGTTATATTCAGTGAAAAATTATATTCACAGCCACTCTCTGTTTGGGGGCAAAAAAATCAAATGTCATTTGTGGCAACATGGATGGAGCTGGAAAGGATTATGCTAAGTGAAATAAGTCAGAAAGAAAAAGATAAATATTGGATGGTTTCACTTATATGTGGAATATAGAGAAACTGAACAAAGGGTCAGGTAGAAGTCAAAACTAGCAAGCTAATTATAGATAAGAGGCATACAGCAGGAGGTCGACAAGAGGGGTCAAAACAGGGGACTGTGGTGATTGGTCTTAGGTGCTATAGTGGTGGGAAAACTATGGGGACTATACCTGAGGGGGGGGAATCAAATACTGTACAAAAAAATGAACAACGATCGATAAAAGAATATAAATAAATAATTAAAAACTATATTCAATTCAATAATTTAAGAAGACATTTTATTGAAAATTAAATCATTTTTAAGTTTTCCTGTTTTGCTGAAAAGAAGACCCAGAATAGATTTGTTTACACGCTAGAAAGATAAATTTATGATAAGGAATTAGAGTTGCACTTATGTAATTAATTATATAATTAAACTTTAATTTCTGGCTGTAGCTTGTTTAAAATTGAAGCCAAAAGGTCAGAAAAATAAACCCAGAACAGGCCCATCTATCTATCAGAAGAAAACTGGGGTAACATTATAATCTCAAAGGATAATGTCCTATTATAGAGGCTAAATAACCCAGAAGTGATAAGAAAACAAGACTGATACATTTATTTATTCACTCTGACAAAGTTCATGATATGCTATTAACAGCTTAAAACCAAGAGAGAGCAATGATATATATAAATGCAACTCAGAAATTGACCTAAAAATATGTTATTAGAGAAAATATATCTAAGTTATTTTATTGTATGAGAAAACCAAGGAAGAGTTTAGGTGTGTAGTATTAATTTGCATAAATTGCTAAACATAAGCATATTTTTATTTATGTCAAATGGAAACATTTAAAATTCTGGTTAAGGGAGGGGAGGAGCAACATGGCGGCGAGGAGACGCTGCGAGTAAGATCTTCCATTAAAAAAAAGTTAATAGGGAGGAAAAGCGGCAGTTCTCAGTGAGAACTGGGACACGGAAGATAAACGGACGACTCCAGCAAACTACCGGAAAAAGAAAGTAGCCATAAAAGAGGACTAGAAGGGAGGAAAGTGCAGAACCCTGCTCCCCTCCCCCACCCACAAAGTCGGCACTCTCCGACCAACAGAATGGAGGAAAAAAACAAACTAAAACGACCAACAAGAACAAACTACGCATCAAGTGGGACTGTGAGTGGAAAGGAACTATTTCAGCCACCACACCCCGTGAACGGGAGCTGTGGAGAACCCTGCAGGATTTGCCGCTGAGGTGAGCGAACGGCTCCGGGCGCCATTAGAGAACAACAGAGACTCTGGAGACCTGCACACAGCCCCGGGCCAGCCGGTAAGCTTGCGCGGAAAAGCGGCACACGTGAAAAGCAAATGCAGATCGCAGCTGCCCAGGTACCCGTGCCTGCGACCTAGGCTAGCGGGGAGATGCGCAGGGGCCCTCACTGAGGTGAAAGTCCCTCACTGAGTAATCAGAAACCAGGCGCCCGAACATGGGAGAGGGGTACAAAAGGCGCCATTCCTGCGGCCACCGAACTGGGCTACAGCCTGCGTCCTGGACCTGAGGGCTTTGGAACTGAGACCTGGGGCATGAAATTCAGGGCATGGGTCCTCCACGTCGGTGGGGCACAAGGCAGACACAGCACCCCAAAGCCGTTGAAGTTTTCCCTATCATTCCCACTCTGTTCCCTGTCCCACGGGGTGAAAAAAAACAGCTCCCCAAGAACAATAGGAGAGATCTTTGGCGCCACCTAGTGACCAGAAAAAAAAGTCACTAACACCCCATAGAACAGGGACCTTTCTTCAGGTAAAGGACTGCTTGAAACTGGCAGAAGGCTCCTTGAGGAGCCCATGGCCATTTGGAAGATAGCCCACCCCAGGTCCCTTCAGACCAGCAGTCTGAGCCCACAGGGAGAGCAGGCACCCAGGGCCGGGGCAGACTGGGTGCGCAGAAGAGTGTGCCTGAGACCGGACGCGCAGGGTGTGCGTCTCGCATCGCCATTTTAGAACAGGGACATTTCTTCAGTAAAGACTGCCAGCAGAAGGCTCCCTCAGCAGCCAGAGGTGAGCGGGGAAGCTTGACCACGCCAGGCCCCTTTTGGCCTGCATTCCAAACCCAGAGGGAGAGTGGGAATCCACCGCCGGGGTAGACCAAGCGCACAGGGGAGTGTGTCCCAATATCGGCATTTTAGAACAGGGACCTTTCTTCAGTAAAGACTGCTTGAAACTGACAGATGGCTCCTGGAGGAGCCAGAGGGGAGTGGAGAAGCTCACCCAAGATGCCGGCCAGTCCCAGCAACACAGTGTCCCAATGCATACTACAAATTAGAAAATAGACAGTAGGGAGTAGAAGAACCACATGCAACCTAACAACTCCTCAGGAAAAAAGCACACCACAAAAAGAAAACCACCCCCTAGATTGCAATGACAGTAACTTGGAAGAACTTCTGAGCCTTCCAGAAAGAGAATTTAAAATTGCTGTGATTAAAAAAAATGACAGAACTCATAAAGGAAAACAATGATCAGAAGAAGGAAATTGAGTCCCTAAAGAGGGAAAACAATGGTCAGAATGAAATTGAGTCCCTAAAGAAGGAAGCAAAAGAAACGCAGGAGATCAAAGAATTAATGGAGGAACTAAAGAACTCTGGGAAAAGCAATGAAAGCAGAATAGATGAAATGAAATAACGAATAAGTACTCTTGAAGACACAGAAATAAAAAGAACCAAAACAGAAAAGGAAAGAGAAGTACGAAGGAAAAAGAACGAAGAAAGACTTCGGAAACTACCTGACTCCATGAGGAAAGGAAATATAAGAGTTATAGGGAATACCAGAAGGAGAGGAGAGAGATGTAGGAACAGAGAAAATATTCAAAGACATAATAAAAGAGAACTTCCCAAATGCGAAGAAGGAGCTGAAAATTGATATACAAGAAGCAAGAAGAACACCAAACTTCCACGACGAAAGGAAAAATACAGCAAGACACATAATAGTAAAGCTCCCAAGAATCCAGGACAAGGAAAAAATAATGAAGCTGACAAGAGGGAAGAAACAGATAACATTCAAAGGAAAACCAATCAGGCTGACATCAGACTTCTCTGAAGAAACACTACGGGCAAGGAAAGAGTGGAGGGACATAGTCAACAGACTCCAAGAAAACAGATGCCAACCAAGAATACTCTATCCCGCAAAGCTCTCCTTCCTCTATGAAGAAAGAATAAGGACCTTCCGAGACAAACAGAAACTCTGGAATTTCATTACGACTAAACCCCCACTCCAAAAAATACTACAAGGAGTCCTAAAGCCAGAACCTCAGAGGGAAGAATAACAGTGAAAGAAGGCAAAAGAAAAAAGTTATTAAAAGAATAAATAAATAAAATCAAAGGAAAGACAAACACAATGGCAAATACAGATGCTAACATATCAATATTAACTCTAAATATAAATGGACTAAACTCTTCAATAAAAAGACACAGAGTTGCAGCCTGGATTAAGAAACAAAACCCAACCTTTTGCTGTCTCCAGGAAACACTTTTAGCTACAAAAGATAAAATCAGATTCAAAGTTAAAGGATGGAAAACAATCCTACATGCAAATGGACCAAAAAAGAAAGCAGGAACAGCTATACTTATATCAGATAAAACAGATTTCAAACTCAAAAAGATAAAAAGAGACCCCAACGGCAACTACATAATGATCAAGGGGACAATACTTCAAGAAGAAATAACACTCATTAACATATACTCACCAAATGAAGAAGCACCAAAATATATCAGACAACTGTTGTCATCTCTGAAAACAGACATCAGAGAAAACACATACTTAGTGGGAGACTTCAACACACCACTATCAAAAATGGATAGATAAACAAGACAAAAAATAAGTAAAGAAACTAAAGCTCTAAATAAGGACCTAGAGCATTTGGGCTTAACAGACATCTATAGAACACTAAACCCAAAAAAAACGGAGTACACATTTTTCTAAAGCACACACGGATCATTCTCCAGGATCGATCACATACTGGGGCACAAGACAAACATCAACAGCATCAACAGATACACCAAGATTGAAATCATACCAACCATCTTTTCTGACCATGAAGGCATCAAACTAGAAATAAACCATAAAAAGAAGGCAAGGGACTCTCCTACCTCATGGAGATTAAAAACCACACTACTGGAAGACCACTGGACTAATGAGGAGATCAAAGAAGAAATTAAAAAATTCTTTGAATTGAATGACAAGGAGGACACCAATATCCTAAATGTATGGGATGCAGCAAAAGCAGTAATAAGAGGAAAATATATAGCAGTAGAAGCTCACATCAAGAAACAAGAAAGAACTCAAAGAACAACCTAATCTCGAAGCTCAAAGATCTAGAAAAAGAACAACAAAAAAACCCCAAAACCAGTAGAAGAAAAGAAATAATAAATACCAAAGCAGAAATAAATGAAATTGAAACTAAAAAAACAATCCAAAAGATCAATGAAACCAAGAGCTGGTTCTTCGAAAAAATCAATAAAATAAACAAACCCCTAGCAAGGCTCACAAAGGAAAAAAGGGAGAAAGCACAAATAAACAGGATCATAAATGAAAGAGGAGAAATCACAACCGACACAGCAGAAATCAAAAGAATAATCAGTAACTACTATGAACAGTTATATGGAAACAAGTTCAACAATCTAGAGGAGATGGACAAATTCCTACAACTCTACAATCACCCCAAGCTAGATAAAGAAGAAATAGAACACCTAAACAGACCAATTACAAGCAGCAAAATTGAAATGGTAAAAAAACCTCCCCAAAAACAAAAGCCCAGGACCTGATGGATTTACAAATGAATTCTACCAAACATTCAGAGACAAATTAGTGCCTATCCTTCACAAATTCTTCCAAAAAATTGAGAAGGAAGGGACAATACCAAACACGTTCTATGAAGCCAACATTATACTAATACAAAAACCAAACAAGGACAACACAAAGAAGGAAAACTACAGGCCAATCTCCCTAATGAACACTGATGCAAAAATCCTCAATAAAATTTTAGCTATCAGAATCCAACAATGTATCCATAAGATAATTCACACAACCAAGTAGGATTCATTCCAGGGACACAAGGATGGTTTAACATCCGAAAATCAATCAACATTATCCAACACATCAACAAAAAGAAATATAAAAAACATATGATGGGCCTCCCCGGTGGCGCAGTGGTTGAGCGCTGGGTTGCGAAGCAGCCCGCAGCCTCTACACCGCCAGTTTGATCCCCGGCTGCTCCCCGGCCACCGGAGGAGGGTCCCACATGGCGCGCAGACCTCTCCTGCCGCCCGCTGCTCCCCTCAGCAGTGTACTTCGGTCCTTCTGCCTGCTCTGCTCCCCACTCTGGCTCTGGTGAATTCTCTCACCCTCCCGCGCTTCTGACTGTACCCAGTGCATGTATAAATAAATAAATAAATCTTTAAAAAAAAACATATGATAATATCAATAGATGCTGAGAAAGCTTTCGACAAAGTGCAACACCCATTCATGATAAAAGCCCTTGAAATTCTTGGGATACAAGGAACATACCTCAACATCATAAAGGCCATATGTGACAAGCCAACAGCCAGTATCATTCTCAGTGGTGAAAAGCTGAAAGCAATTCCATTAAGATCTGGAACAAGACAAGGATGTCCACTCTCACCACTGCTTTTCAATATAATACTGGAAGTCCTAGCCAGAGCAATAAGACAAGAGAAAGACATACAAGGAATCCAAATAGGAAAAGAAGAACTCAAACTATCACTATTTGCAGATGATATGATAATATACGTAGAGAACACCAAAAAATCCACAGAAAAACTAATTCAACTCATCAATCAGTTCAGTAAAGTGGCAGGATACAAAATCAACATGCAAAAGTCAGTAGCCTTCCTATACACAAACAATAAATCTGAAGAAGAAAAAATAAAAAAAAACCATCCCTTTTATTTTCGAAACAAAATAAAATCAAATATTTGGGAATAAATCTAACAAAAGAGATAAAGGACCTATACATAGAAAACTATAAAACCCTGTTAAAAGAAATAGAGGAAGACACAAAGAAATGGAAAGACATCCCCTGCTCATCCTCTGGAAGAATAAACATTATTAAAATGGCCTTCCTACCAAAAGCAATATACAGATTCAATGCTATTTCAATCAAAATTTCAATGTCATTCTTCAAAGAAATAGAACAATTATTGATGAAATTCATATGGAATCACAAAAAACCCCAAATAGCCAAAGCTCTCCTGAAAAAAAAAAGAAGGGAATGGAGGCATCACACTACCAGACTTCAAACTATACTACAAAGCCATGATCATCAAAACAACTGCATGGTATTGGAACAAGAACAGACACACAGACCAATGGAATCAAATAGAAAATCCAGAAATAAACCCACAGGTTTATGATCAACTAATCTTTGACAAAGGAGCAAAGACTATGCATTGGAACAAAGAAAGTTTGTTCAATAAATGGTGCTGGGAAAACTGGGTCGCTACATGCAAAAGAATGAAGCTTGACCACTACCTCACACCATACACAAAAATCAACTCAAAATGGATTAAAGAACTAGACATAAGACCCGAAAAAATAAAATATATAGAAGGAAATATAGGCAAAACACTACGTGATATTCACATCAAAGACATCTTTACAGACACATCACCCAAAGCAGTGATAGTGAAGGCAAAGATAAACAACTAAAACTACATCAAATTAAAGAGCTTCTGCACAGCAAAAGAGACAATAACAAAAACAAAGAGAAACCCCACCAACTGGGAGAACATTTTTGCACACAACACTAATGATAAAGGACTGATCACAAAAATCTGCAAAGAGCTGATGAGACTCAACAACAACGAAGAAAATAATCCAGTCAAAAAATGGGCAGAAGTGCTAATAAGAACTTCTCTGAAGAGGAAATGCAAATGGCCAACTGGCATATGAAAAAATGTTCAACATCACTTGTCATCAGGGAAATGCAAATCAAAACTACCATGAGATACCATCTTACACCTGTGAGAATGGCCCATATTAAAAAAACTAGCAACAACAAATGTTGGCAAGGGTGTGGAGAAAAAGGAACTCTTCTGCACTGTTGGTGGGAGTGCAAACTGGTCCAACCACTATGGAGAGCTGTGTGGAGATTTCTGGACCTACTAAACATAGAGCTTCCATATGATCCAGCAATTCCACTCCTAGGCATTTACCCAAAGGACACAGAAACATCAATTCCAAAGAACACCTGCACCCTATGTTTATAGTAGCACTATTTACAATAGCTAAGCTTTGGAAATAGCCCAAATGCCCAAAAATAGATGACAGGATCAAGATGTGGTACATATATACCATGGAATATTACTCAGCATTCAAAAAAGATAAACACATGCAATTTGCAACAACATGGATGGCACTGGAAGGGAACATGCTCAGCAAAATAAGCCAGAAAGAAAAAGAAAAATACTGGATGGTCTCACTCATAGCAGGAATCTAGAAAACTTAAATAAAGGACCAGGAAAATGAATAACTATAAGAAAGTGAAAATCAAAATCAACAAAAAACTATGAACCAGAGACACTTTTTTGGGGGGTGGAGGGCAGGAGGGGAGGGATTGGGGTCAGAATGTGGGGGTTGCAATTGTATGGGGAATATAAAAATAAAATTTATTATTTAAATAAAATAAAATAAAATAAAATTCTGGTTAAAATATAAAATTGTCCCTTTAAAACTCATTTTTGATTTGGTAAGAAAATGAAAAATGTGAAAATTGCTTAAACAAAGCTGAGTCCTTTCTTTGAAGCATACTCTTGTGCCAGGAGTAGGAAAGTTTGAAAGTTTGCCCAAGACCTACCCTTATCCCCATTCCAAATACATATTGTTTTTTTTTTTTTAAAGATTTTTTTATTTATTTATACAAGCACTGGGTACAGTCAGAAGCGTGGAGGGTGAGAGAATTCACCAGAGCCAGAGCAGGGAGCAGAGCAGGCAGAAGGACTGAGGTACACTGCTTACGGGAGCAGCGGGTGGCAGGAGAGGTCTGCGCGCCATATGGGACCCTCCTCCGGTGGCCGGGGAGCAGCTGGGGATCGAACCGGCACTGCAGAGGCTGCGGGCTGCTTTGCAACCCAGCGCTCAACTGCTGCGCCACCGGGGAGGCCCCCCAAATACAATTTCTCGTAGTGTTAGTTTCCCAAATTGATCCTAGCTATACCATATGAGTTCTATTACATAGAATTTTATAGCAAGGAAAATTGCTGTAAAATTTTACTTGGCACTACGTATATTAAAAAAATCTACCCTTAGAATACTTAACAGTCACTCTTCACATGGATATCCAGTTCAAATTCAAACTAGAAATGCTTCTTTGAAGAAACTTGGGCCCTGACCTCAAAGATAAAATGTTGAGGGGCCTCCCCGGTGGCGCAGCGGTTGAGCGCTGGGTTGCGAAGCTGCCCGCAGCCTCTGCATCGCTGGTTCGATCCCCGGCTGCTCCCCGGCCACCTGAGGACGGTCCCACATGGCGCGCAGACCTCTCCTGCCGCCCGCTGCTCCCCTCAGCAGTGTACTTCGGTCCTTCTGCCTGCTCTGCTCTCTGCTCTGGCTCTGGTGAATTCTCTCACCCTCCCGTGCTTCTGACTGTACCCAGTGCTTGTATGTATCAATCAATCAATCAATAAATCTTAAAAAAAAAAAAAAGATAAAATGTCGAGTTAAAAAAACCAGATACCTTTTACAATGAAATAGGTTTCATGACTAAAAATCAGCAAAGGCAATAGGTGAAAGAAATATTAATGTAGTGATTTGAAATACGAGGATTATTTATAATGAAATATAAAATTATTTTTAATGATGTGCTTAACCATATGAAAGTGAAACCTGAAAATATGAGTAAGAAATAAGAGATTAAAAAGAGTAATTGTGAAAAAATTTTAAGGAATCAAAGAGAATTTCTTAAAATTAATAAGTCAACAAATTAAATAAAAAACTCAATGGATAAATGGTTAATTAGATACAGCTATACAAATAACTAGTGAGCTAGAAGATAAATCTAGGGATATTATTTAGAATTAAGATTTGAATAAAGTCTTGGAATAGGAAATAATATAGAATGGTTAATAGAAACAGAGAATAGACTAAGATGTCTGAATCTAGATGTTGATTTTACGTACTTGGTGTGTCCTCTCCTTTTCCATGAAACCAGACTGAAAAACTAAGTCTGATATTTGTGTTCTTTTAGACAAATCTTCCAATTACTTTTATTTTTTAATAATCATTTTATAGGTAATGTTACAAATGTTACAAATGAAGTATAGAGAATTCTGCATAACCTGAAGCATTTATTATTGGGTGTTTGAATAATTGGGATTTTCAATTTTTATGTTTCCTTCTGTGGTTAGTAATTGTAATTTTACTGCATCTGTGCAATCAGATGATTAGTATGACTCATACAGTTTTAAGAAACTCCCTACAATATACTTGATAATTACCAAGGGCAAAATTGTGATTAAAATTGTCACTAGTAAAAATTTATCTATAATATGTACTTCTTTAAATGCCTCACTGTGAAGAACACAAGATTACTTCTGTAGAATTAGTACCAAAAATTCATACCCTCACTCTAATCATTAGAAAATAATAGGAAAACCCAACTGAGGGATAGTCTAGAAAATAATTAGTCACTAGGCCCCATAAATGGAACTATCACAGTTGGAGGAATATAAATGAAAAGGGGGGAGGTAAGAAGACTTGGGTAGAATACTGGGAGAAAAAAATATGACATTGGCAGGCTAATTAACAAATCTTTCATAAGAATTCCTACTTTTAATAATTTTATTTTGATTATGTAAAATTTTAACTTTAAAAACCTGGTCGAGGGTCTCCCTGGTGACGCAGGGTTTAAAGACATGGGGCCGTCAGGCTGTCGCCAGCCACCGCAGCACGAGTTCGACGCCCACCCAACACAGTCATGGAGCAGCCCACATGGCACAGCAGACCTCTTCTGTCTCACTAGCTGCTCCCCTCAGCAGTATATTTCAGTACTTCTGCCTGTTCTGCTCCCCATTGTCTCTGGTGAATCCTCTCACACACACTCCCACCTTTGGTCTGCACCCCAGTTCTTGCATGCATAAATAAAATAAATCTTTTTTAAAAAACCCAGTCAATTTAAAATTTTCACATTCCTTCTGGAGATATTAATTGGAAATTAAGGAATTACTTATTTATTCAGTTATTTATAGCAGTATGACTCAAAATTTTATTTTAGATTATGAATTCCACTATTACCATTATTTCATATTGCTCAAATTATCCCAGATTTTAGAAATTTTGTGCATATTGTCTCCTGTGTCCTTTCAACATGACTCCATTTTTTTAAAATAGTCATTATGAAAAATCTGCTAAAATACCAAAAAGAATTCCTAGAAATTAAATTCAACAACTTTTACTTTCTAATACCATGAGATAGTTTAAGCTTATCTCTTATTTTCACTGCTTCAACTTTAATATAAACCATTTCTCTAAGGAATGTTGTTCATTTTTTTTAATTGTAAACATTGGTTTACAGCAGTGTATATGATTCAGGGGAGTAAGTTCACATCCCCTCAGATTGGTTCATTTTATTAGAAAAGCGCATTTAAAAATCAAGAAAGATGGGAAAGATGTAATAATAGATTAATTCTTGGATAAGTGTAGCAATAATGTCATATTCCCAGATATGGGAATGTCATCTGTTTGATTAGGTATTTGAAGCATATTTAAATTCTAATTGGTAATAATTTTTATTTACTACATCCATAAACTTTAAGATCTCCTCACTGATAGTTTTAGATATGCTGGAATTTTTAAATACGCTGTTAGATATTTCCTTATTTCTTCTAGTTTCTTTAATATAGATATTTGGAACTTTACTGCATTTAAACATGCTCTACTTCTAGTCAACTTTTCCCTTTGAAATAAATAGCCATTGTAATGGAAACTACACAGAAATCTGATATGTGTTCAAATATAATAATAGGATATATAAGGCACCTGCCCTTTATATTAGTTTTCAGATACCTGGTGTCACTAATACTTTTAGAATGTAATTGCAAGCTAAAGACAAACTGGATTTTACCAGTTTTTCTTAGCAGTATAATTCTATCTGAAATAAAATATGCAAAATTTGCTGCCAAAATATGCTTAGTAACATGAAGAATAGAAAGGATTTAAGTAAGTAAGATTTAATTTCCAAAAACGTGATATTTCTGAAACGAAATGAACATCCTGTGAAAATAAGAAGTCTGGAAAATTTTGCTTTACAAAGGTTTCTTCACACATTATATAATTTCAGATGGCTTCCTTTGTGAAGGAAGGATTAATATATTTCAGAGGCCATGTATTTTTCTATTGGTATTTATTGACTATGCTCTGTGTATGCAGCCCCGACTGTAATAATTAGAGCCTCGCCACTGCAGAGTTTATGGGCATTTTGTAGTAAATAATGTTCAACATAAACCTATTATTTATAATTGTCAGAGCAAATTGACCCATGATGTCATATGATCATCCTAAATAATACAGTGAAATAATTACCCCATTTTTAAAAAGGAGAAAACACTGAGATCACAAAGTTTGAAAATAACACTTAAACCTAAAACCTTATGTGCTTTCCAAGACCCTTCACAATGGTACTTTTTATAATTCCCTTACTTAATCTTACCTCATTTAATATCTATAATATTCATTATGTGATATGTAAATGGGCATTGATAGTTATTATAGGACACATTTCAAATGCATTTGGAAAATCATGTGAATAACATCTAAATTTAAAGCAAATCGTTTTGGAGGCATATGAAATACAGAGTACAGCCAAAAAGAAAATATACTCAAATTGCATTGTTAAGTACATAAGCACAGAATTTTACTTTCAAATTTCTAATTACCATCTCTTCAAAAGAATATACATTTTTTTTTTTATTTTATAGAGGCATGTTTTATTTATTTATTTTATTTGTTTGTTTGTTTTTGTTTATGCATGCACTGTGTACAGTCAGAAGCGCGGGAGGGTGAGAGAATTCACCAGAGCCAGAGCGGGAAGCAGAGCAGGCAGAAGGACCGAAGTACACTGCTGAGGGGAGCAGTGGGCGGCAGGAGAGGTCTGCGCGCCATGCGTGACCCTCCTCTGGTGGCCGGGGAGCAGCCGGGGATCGAACTGGCGCAGCAGAGGCTGCGGGCAGCATCGCAACCCAGCGCTCAACCACTGTGCCACCGGGGAGACCCAAGAATATACAAATTTTAATGATCTTTCATGTGGTTTCTTTATATGTTTGATATGTTCAATTCCTTCCCTTATTTGAGATTAAATGGTGGGTCTCCTCGCTGGTGGCCTAGGTGTTAAGTCTCGGTGCTATCACCAATACATCCTGAGTTTGATCCCCGGCCAGGGAGCTAACCCACATAATGCACAGCAGACCTCTCCTGTCTAGCCCGCTGCTGCCCTTAGCAGTGTATTTCAGTAAGATTCACCTGTTCTGCTCCCCACTTTGTCTCTGGTGAATCCTCTGACACCCCCACTCCCTACTTTTCTGGCTTGCATCCCAGTTCTTCTATGAAAAAATAAAACAAACAAAAACAAATCTAAAAAAAAGTTTACATCATGGAAATTGGATGAAAAATATTTCAAAATCAAGGAAAGAAAAAATATGCTAATTCTACATGTGAAAGATAAAATAAAAGTCAAGTTACATTAAGGGTATTCCAGCATTTACAATCTGCCACATTTCTTTGTATTTTCACATATCTGTGCCTGAATGCTTTTCCTCCAGGGATGCTATTGGCTCTCACCCTCACTTAATTCAGATCTTTCATCTGAAATCTTCATAGACCACCTTATTTAAAATTGTAATCCTACTTCCACAACTATTTCCACTTCTTATTTTACTGTACAGCATGTTTCAGTCTAACATTTTATATATTTTATTATTTGTATCTTCTTACTAGAAGTTCATAGAGTAGAATTTTTGACCTGTGAGCTAATAGAAAAGTGATAGATACTGGATTGTTGGTAAATAAGTACAATTTTTACGCAAAAAGGAACATATAAGGAAGAAGAAAAAAGCTCAAAGTAGGAAGGAAGACTGAAGGTGTATGAAAGGACATTATTTTTTCATTTTGCCTTAGTAAGAAAATATCACTGGTAGTATCAACTTTTAATTCCTACTGTTAGCTAATAAGTTAGTACTACTGATTGATTTAGACATGAAAGCATTCAAAATAGAAGAAAATAGAAAAATTAAGGAAAACACATGACGGCTCAGAAAAAGTACTATAAACAACCAACTGGAAATTATCTTAATATTTTATATTATTTTGTTTGATCCTTATAAGGACTCTGTGAAGCAAGGAAACTTGAGGCTTACCAAAAAGATACTGAGGGGCCTCCCTGGTGGTGCAAGGGGTTAAGAAGCTATCCGCAGCCACTGCAGCGAGAGTTCCATCCCCCGCCAAGGAGCTACCCGCATGGAGTAACAGACCTCTCTTGTCTGGCCTGCTGCTCCCCTCAACTTGTATCTCAGTAGATCTGCCTGTTCTGCTCTCCACTCTGTCTCTGGTGAATCCTTTCACCCCCACACATCTGGCCTATACCCCAGTTCTTGTATGCATAAATAAATAAATCTTTAAAAAAAAGTACTGAGAAATTAAGTTGAAAACAGTGCTAGTCTAAATGTCTAGGAGTGAACCTCCCCGATGGCGCAGCGGTTGATGGCGCAGCGGTTGAGCGCTGGGCTGCGAAGCTGCCCGCAGCCTCTGCAGTGCAGGTTCTATCCCCAGCAGCAGGGCAAGGGTCCCACATGGCGTGCTGACCTCTCCTGCCGCCCGCTGCACCCCTCAGCAGTGTACTTCATCAGTCTGCCTGCTCTGCTCTCCCCTCTGGCTCTGGTGAATTCTCTCACCCTCCCGCGCTTCTGACTGTACCCAGTGCTTGATAAATAAATAAATCTTTTTAAAAAAATTGTTTAAATGTCTAGGAGCACCGAAGAGTGGAGAGATGAGAGACAGAGAAGGGTATAAAGTCAGGTTTCCAAAACCTGATCGTAGGCTTTTTAAAGTTTTTTACACACAAAGAATATGGAAAGAGACTATAAATCCTGTTACCACTTTTAGATGTTTGCCAGGCTATTTTTTGGCAGTCACAATTTATCCTTTTAAATGTACTTTAGTATATATTTAAAAATCGATTTACATATTAAAAATGTATTCTTAAATAAAACCAAGAGTATTTTCATTTAAGCAGTAAGATACATATTAACAATGCCACTCTGTTTTTTAGGAACTTATCCAAAGATAATGATCAAAGACTTGAAAGAAGATATAGTACATCTATTTATTTCTGCTTGATATATACAGTGGGATGGAAGACTTTTGTTGTATTAACAATATAAATAAGGTATTTGGAATCACTAATAAGGAAATGTTTCAGAGACTTACCTAGAACTTTGCTGTAGTACGAATTCCATTCTCCCCAGTAGGACTGAAAAATATAGTCTTGCAGATGATAAGATAGGGTATTTTTAACCCTTTCACCAAAGGTCATCTGGTCAGTGAGTTCTGATAAGGCTGCAGGTACATAGGAGACAGGTGCTGGGATTTTCCCACAGTGTCTTTCCACTGTTGAGGCTGGAGAGAACCTCAATGTATATATAAATGGAATTCCTAATTTCAGAGCCACCAGGTCCCCACAGATTGTTACTGGGTCTGCTACTAACACATCAAAATCACCTCTCTGAAGTTTTGCCATTAACTTGGGGTTGTTTAATACTCCATCACATATTTGTATATTAATTCGGAAAAAAGTATCTAGGAGTTTTCCTAGTTCTTTGTAGAATGTCCAGAGTGTAAGAGGAGTTGGTCTATGGTTTATCCACAGTGCTATCATATGTTCAATCAAGTCATCTATATTTTTTTTATTGAAGGAAACGGGTATCACCTCAAAATTCACAGGAAAATTCAGATTTGATTTGATGAATAGAGTTGTTGATGAAGCCAGTACAGTCACGTTGTGATTTCTTTGAATTAACTCTTCCAGAATGATTTTAATATTTAACCAATGGCTACCATCTGTAGGCCAAATTAGCACATTCCCACTTAAAACAATTTCAGTCAGAGTCAAATAAAAAACCAGGAGCTGGACAAACTTCTTAGGCATGGTGATATCCGTTATGAAAACCATCCTTGTAAATCTTTTAAGATAAAAAGAAACTTTCAAATTATTTTAGGTATTTTTTTCAAAGAAAATAATTCTTAATGTGATAGCTACATTCATTCATAGGTCAATTGATCTATAGATTAAAGGGAAATAATATAATTCAAATTATTATATGCATTAATATTATTCCAAAACAAATGAAACATGGTCTTATTTTAAAGAAAAAGAAACAGATAGGCAAGACTTCTAGTATCTGTGTAGTCTGTAATGGTAATGGTATGATTTTAAAAATGTTTCTTCAATTTATTATATCATTCCCAAAATTAGGTTGAAAAAAAATGACAGTTCTTACTACTAAAACAAATTTGCCAAAACCTATAATGCCATCAGGTTGGATATTTTACTATAAGGTATGTTTTACATGCATTGTTTAATTCCATCCTTTTTATAAATTGCATGGCAGAAGTTATTTGTTCCACTTATGCATAATGAAACTAATATTGAGTTGCATGCCCAAAACATAAAACAAAATAATATAATTGGGGCCACAATTATTACATAATTTTACTCATTGCTGGACTTCTATGACATTATGTCTTGTCTTTGTTTTGGGAGCTTTGGTAATGTCCAAAACCAGCATTATTATCATATCCCATGTTTATATTTAGGGGGGAAAAATGAAAAGCAAACTTCATTTAGAAGGAGTTTGCTCAAATATTTCAAGATGGTTTACACTAATTGTGTTATTTAGTAGTGCTATACATTTAATAGAAAATAGTTTTCTTTGTTGATAAAGCAAATTATCTCCTGGTTACAGGAAATTTTTCACTCCTTTCCCTCTGGCATCTTCATATAGAAATCCAGGAGATAGAACCCAAGGAAACACTGTTTTTTTCTTCAGTAAGAGGGATAGAGTAGCTTAATGTAGGTAAACTCCAGGTTTTAATAGCCCCAGATTTAAAAAATGTCCTTTTATCAGCTTTCTGACCCTATGGGAACTACCTAGACCCTATCAGTCCTGGTTTCTCATGTGTAAAAATGAGAGGTGATGATGCCAATGTGTTTAGTACTGTGTGGATTCACAAAGAGATCTGCAAAGCTGCCTTGCAAACTGCTTGCTTCAGAACAAGAATTTAGTTCATTCTGCTAATTTCAGAATGACTAGCTAACATTGAGTCATAGCACAAGTGGATAGGCTCTAGGGTCAGAATAGAATAGGAAAAGCCTTGGAGGAATAGGGAGGGTTCCAGAGATAAGGGTAACAAATTGCAAAGGGAACTAATAAACACCCCAGAACTAGGGGCAACAGAACATTCCCGAACAAGGACAATAAAGAAAAAAGACTCTGGGACTCAAGACTTAATTCTGGGTACAAAGACATTAAGGCAGAATAAGTGAGACCACCAAGAACTAACCAATCACAAAGAGACTGACCGGGCTTTAGAATAATTAGGGAAAGAAGGTGTATGTTCCCTGAGGCAGGACTCTACTTCAGCTACCTTGCCCCTCCCTAGCCTGTTTCCACCAGCCTGGGAGTCCCTCTTTATTTCTGTTCCTTTTCTCCTTAATAATTTTTTTCTTATATCTATTTCTCTTTTTGCTTTTGCTTATACATCAGTGAGAGTCTTGCTGCGTCTTCGTGAGACACCAACCAGTGGCGGTCTAGTGGTTGGGAGTCAGATCTGCTGCTGGAGTCTGGGATCAGTTCCTGACTGGGAGACTAGACTTGAAAACCTGAAATTAGGGTGTCAACATGAATATAATGATATCTGTCAGCTGAGATTCTCAGAGAGTAGCAAATGGTTAAGAATAGCCATATTATGATATTATTTTAAAAGTTAAAATTATTAGAGGCTCACATTTAAAAGAAAAAAAAACAACAAATAAATGATCAAAAGATAGAAATCAGAAACTGAGAATGGAAATTAACTGGTAGACTTCCTGTCCACATTTAATAGCCCTTGCACTGTGTGATTTCAAGCCCTTGGGTACAAAAGAAATAGGAAGTTAAAGAAAGAGAAAGATAGGAGAGAGAAACTTTCAAAATTATTGATTTGCATCATTTGAAGAGTCAGCCTCAATTTGTATATATGGCAGTATCATTAAAATTAGATTTAAACAAAACAACAATAGAAAATAATGCTCTAATCTTTATGGTCATTAAAATAGGCTATATAAAATATTTTCATAAAGAAAAATGTTGTTTTCATAACTTTCCAATAAAAAGGAGACAAAACACCACCAACAAAGCACAACAAAGTTTACCTGTAAAATATTTGTCCAATTACTGAGGTTAATATTAGTAGAATATAACAGAGATTACTCACTAACAATAGGATAGAACTTAAGTTTATCAAAATATATCTCAGAATCAAATAGACATGTAGACATGCTAAATGATCCTGAACAAACAAAAATTAAAGAGTTTTCGAAGTTAATATTTTAATGTTAACTAGTTTTCAGAATGATAAAATAATTATCCAATGTAATAAAGAATAATAGGAAACAACAGAAATTAATTCTATATATTATGTGTTGTTGTTTTCAAAGTATACTTGCAAGTAAAGTACTTAATCTCATTGGTGTCAATCTGTATTCTCTGTTTTCCAGTATACATCAAATGTTTCATAATTGAAAATTCAAAATTTGTGAAAAGATGACAAAATATTTAGGGGCATAAGTAGGTATAACTTTAAATTTAATTTCATCAATGGAAAAAACAACTTCTGCTAATACATCTGATTTCATGAAAAAAATGAAGCTCTGTGATTTACAATTGTCACATATTTGTTTGCTTTCTGAGTTTATCTTACTTTGAGTAAGGTTTAAACCATGGCATAGCAGAAATGTCGTTCTGGAGAGAGCATACCCCGCTTGTCCAACTTCATTTTATATATAAGAAAATAGATTGAGAGGTTAAAATAGTCTCAAAGTTACAATGCCAGCAAGTAGTAGATCAATTGGATACATAAGTGTTCTGGTTCTTAGCTCAGTGTCCTTTCCTCTGTGTTCTACTACGTAAATCCAATATTTCAGAAGCAATTTATAGCAGTAAAATTTAGAAAAACATTGCATTTCAATACATGAAAGTTTGATAACATATCATAAACTAAAGATCCTAGAAAATAACTTAAGCACAAGACTCTGAAACATCAGTACATGAATATCATGAATGAAAACTGTCAGTCTTTGAAAAATTTTTCCAATTTGAATGTTATGCTTGTACTTGAATCCTCACTTTTATTCCAATCTGTTTACTTTGAAAGGGAGGATTCTATATAGTAATAAAATTGTTCTCAAAATAACATATAACAGGTTTTATGTATGACATTTGCTGGAGAAAGGTAGCTAATCTGTGCAAAATTAGTGTTAAATTTCTTAAAATATCTACGATGCTATCCGTTTGAATTGAGAACACTTATAAAAACATTTATTTGGAAATTCTTTCTTACAATTTCCCCCCAAAATTCATGCCTAGTTTGAACATCCTTCTTGCTCCCTGAGCATTGCCCTTAGGGCTAGGATTTAATTAGGCTAATTCAGTTTTCATTGTCACTTAAATTTGGAGATGGCCTTAGAGTCTGAAAATCTGTCTTCCTACTGCAGGAATTAATTTCCTCATAGCTATCAGTTTTTTCCTCACATCAGTGCTTCCATTTTATTTCAATTCCTTAATTGGCATTTCGTTAGCCCTCTGGAAACTTAAATTTAGATGTATTTTCTTTTTGTTCCTTTTTTTGTTAATATGAACTGAATATTTTTCTAGAGCTTTTTGACATCGAATGTTTCACCACTTCCTTGATTTTAATGTCTGACAGTTTACTAAGCCTCCTCTATACGAAAGAGAGAAAATGATGGGCCTATTTCCTAGAGTTGTAAGGACTGAATGAAACAAGATATGTAAATTATCTAGACCAGCATTGTGCTCTATAAATGTTAGTTATATATGGTATTTTAGAGAATCTTATTTTAAAAATGATTCATTTAACATCCAAATTTTTTTTACTTTTAGCACTTATTTTACTTTTTTTTTTTTTAATAGAAGCATGTTTTTATTTATTTATTTATTTGTTTGTTTGTTTTGTTTATACATGCAATGGGTACAGTCAGAAGCACAGGAGGGTGAGAGAATTCACCAGAGCCAGAGCAGGGAGCAGGGAGCAGAGCAGGCAGAAGGACTGAAGTACACTGCTGAGGGGAGCAGCGGGCGGCAGGAGAGGTCTACGCGCCATGTGGGACCCTCCTCCGGTGGCCTGGGAGCAGCCGGGGATCGAACCGGCACCACAGAGGCTGCGGGCAGCTTCGCAACCCAGCGCTCAACCGCTGCGCCACCGGGGAGGCCCCAGCACTTATTTTACTTTAATTACTCATACTCAGTAGTACCTATTTCATGAAAAGATCTGAATATTATGGCCATAAGTTTTCTTGAAGATATGTTACTTTTTCTATTTAGTTGAATATGTTTGCAAAATATTCTATTGTTAATATGCATAGTATTAGTTATTAGAGATTATTCACCTAATTATTTACATATAATATATATATAAATCTAATATAAAAATATTAATGACCAAAAAATAAAACTTTTTTGCTGTTATAGTGGCAAAATTATTCATAACAGTAGGTAATGTTTGTGGATTATAAATATTTTAATGGCATTAAAATATTACACTATTCTTTCCCAAAATATTTTCCCAATTTTTGATGTCTTTTGTTGTTAATATGAACATAAAAATGAAATTACCTGCTTCAAATTTTAAGAAATAAATTTGGTATCTGCAGAAAACTTTTTATTTTCAGTTAAAGATTGTTTAGGACAAGAAAGCTATTCCTAGGCAACCCAACCTAGCAACAGAGATACATGGAGACCTATGCCTAAAGGAATAGCAAATTACCTAGTGATAACATGGCCCAATTAAACTCCATTCAGCAAGTATGAAATAGGTCAAAGATAGAATATTACATTTTAAAAGCTAAATTCATTGAATGAAAGAAGTATCCAAGAAAGTTTAAATCTAAAATGTCCTGAGTAGTTGATGTGTACTTGAAAAATTAAAAGAGAGAAAATTTTTCTAGAAGCTTTGGTGTCTAAAAGACTTAAATTTAGAAACTATTTCTCAAAGTAGGATCTATATAATTTTAGCATGCTTGATATTTCCAAGTCTTGATATTCTCATATATAATACTAGTGCTTTTCTTTATAAATTGTTTGCAAAAATTAAGAGATATAATACATAGGAAGTATTTATCACAGTCTAGTGCATAGGAAGCAATCAAAAAATGGTAACTGCTATTTCTAAAATGATATCCATGAGCTTGAACTAACATACCTGTGACCTGACATAAGTAGTGATTTTGACATTATAATATCCAATTCCTAGCAATTAGGAGAGATTAAGGACTCACTCTGGTTCTTTTGCATTCCACTGCCAAAAGTAATCTTACAGAAAGGTGTCCTATTTATTCAGTCAGGTGTGATAATTTGAGGCATAAGTGAATATGAATTTGTTTCAATGAGTTTGATTAGTATATTCAAGCTAAAGTAAAAATTAAATTCAAATTACAAATTGGAAATAAATTGATTTTGCAATTTAGTTCCATTTATCATTCTCATTTATTACTCTACATGTACAAAGTATAGCATAAAAAATTAATTTGTCTCATCAATACTTTTCCTTCTTACCTGGTTTTTTGGATATGAGTGCTCATGTCCCTGGGCATCAATAAGTATATTATGTTTTAGTAAAACAAACTTAAATAGTCATTCTCAGTGGGAAGACTATAATTTGATTAGAAACATGATACAATCAAAATTAGAGGGTAAGAACATTTTTAGAAATCCCTGTTACATTCCCATGAACAACCTTAAGAAAGATTAGTCTCGTGTCTTAAAACTAGTAGAAGAGTGTGGTTTTATTACCAGCATTAACTTACAAGCAAAATACAATGAAATGATATTCTGAGACTGAGAGTTTGAGAAGATTTATCCAAGTATAACCTTACCAACATGAATACGAAACACTGCAATCATGACAATTATTCAAAGGTTGAGAAAAAAATAGTTGATAAAGGCATAAGTGATGAAATAAAAAATGTAAATATACATTGTGATTGAGGACCTTTCCATGTACATTCCTTTATCATATTAACTGAGATGTCACACATATTCAAATGGCATTGTTAGCTTACTATATGTATAAGGACAGTGAAGAGTTTTTGCAGAGCTTGACAATTTTATTATCTCATGACATTGCTATTTGTTCATCTTCATTCTTCATTTTTAAGATCCTGTTTTAGCTCTATGATGTTGACAATTCACTTCTGTGATCATAGGATAACTAAATATTTGTCTATAATTACTATTGCTTATTCTCTGTGAAAGACAGATAACTAGGTCTTTATTTATATCCCAGGAGATAAACATATATTAAGTTTTGGATCAACTGTTTATTGAAGACATCCAGAGGAAATGATAAGTTCTGTTGATTATCAGTTTAAGTAACCATTTTCACATCATTTTTTATCCTACATTTTTATTTTTAGTAATTCATACTCATTCTATACTAAATATGCATAACTATTTTGATTGCTAGAGATCCATTATCTAACTCTTTTAGAACAGAGATTTGTGGAAAAGAAGACTGTCAATAGCTACCATTACAGAGGAACCTCAAATATTCTCTTTTCAACACATATATGCAACCTACTGTTTTGCACATAGTACTTTTTCATTTTAATTTTTAATGCCTTTTAGGGTTTTGATTCATCAGCTGATAAACATCTCTAGATCTCACAATCTAGATAGACAACATTGCAACATTGAAAGCTTTGCAGACAACATTGCAAGCTCTGCAGTATATAGAGAATATTTAATTCCTTCAATTTTTTGAAATCATTATTGTGTTAAAATGAGTGAAAGTTCAAAATTACTTTGTTGTATTAATAATAATAAGTTAAAGCATCAAATCTTTTTTTAAATTTCTTTTATATTGTTTACATCATTCTTCCTTTTTGTATGCTTTCTCCTCTCAGGTGTAGTCCCTCTAGAATTCCCACCACCAATTCATCCATGCACCATCATCATAGTCCCTTGTGCTCTTCCCTCTACTGTTTTGATCTCACTCCCTACCCCTCCCCTACAAAATATTTCTGATTTATAGTTGCCTGTTAATTTTGTTTTTTAATTTGTTATAGTTATTTTTTTTTCCTGATCCCTTATTTGTTTCCCCTATATTCCTCCTATAAGTGAAACCATGTGATATTTTTCTTTTTCTTTCTGGCTTATTTCACTGATCATAATCCCTTCTAAATCCATCCATGTTGCTGAAAATGGCATGAATTTATCTTTTTTGATTTAAACCTCAAATCTTAATAACAAACATAGAAACACAATTTGTCAAAAATGGGAAAGATTTTATCTCTATGAATATCATTGGTGTTAAGTGCATGCTTGTGAGGCTTATCATGAAATCATGTTAAAATATTGGATATTCAAAATCTAAAACTATTCAAAATATGAGTGTAATATGCACTGTGAAATGATTTTAGCTTTCTGGGAATATAAATAACATATAAGCCTAATGCTTAACTTTAAATCATTTGATTTTTGATAGTTTCAGAAATATGCTATATAAGAAAGCATTTATAATGCCCAAAAATAAATGACTGGATCACAATGGGTTCACAATGAAATATTATTCAGCAATCAAAAAAGATAAACTCATGCAATGTACAGCAACATGGATAGATCTGGAAGGGATCATGCTCAGCGAAATAAGCCAGAAAGAAAAAGAAAAATACCGGATGGTCTCACTCATAGCAGGAATTTAGAAAACCTAAATAAGGGACCAGGAAAAGGGCTAATTATAATAAAGAAAAAAATCAAAATCAACAAGCAACTATAAACCAGAGACACACTACAGGGGGAGGGGAGGAGAAGAGAAGGGATTAGGGTCAAAATAAGGGGGGCAGAATTGTATGAGGAATATAACCAAAATGAAAATGCATACATTGTGCAAAAATGAAAAAAATGATGTAAGAATTATATAAAATAAAATATATTAAAAAATTTTAAAAAGAAATAAAAAAGCATTTATTATTCTACATGTACAAAGTATAGCATAGAAATTAATTATTCTGTCAAGCAAGCTGCATATAAAAGGAAAGCAGGAAGCTTGGAAATTAGGTGATCATCAGAGAGTAAAATCATACCATTCTTATTTAGATGACACTTAACTTTCTCACAAATGGCACTCCCTATCATTCTCATTTTCATCCCATATATCAAAGTGCTTACTGGACTTAACCAGATATTCCCCAAAGCACTTCATATACACTTTGCCCAAAATGGAATGCATCATTCTCATTCCCAAATCATCTCTCTCACATGTTCACCATTTCGGTTAATTGTGCCCTTTTTCAGTTACTGAAATCAGAAATATTGAAATCATTTTAACCTCGTCGTCACCCTTCTTAATAATCTTCTACTATCGGCAACTTTTATTAATTTCACTTGATCAGTTACCAATACTTGCTGGTTAGTTTCTCCTAGACACTATTTGAAAGTCCCTGTTATATGTTAACAAATTTAGTCCTTTCAGGAGCTCTGTTAGAGATAACATAAATAACTGCAAAGTACAAAGAGACTTAATTACTTTTCCACGGTCCCATATGAGTAAGTGAAAATTGTTTATCAAGAGCCTGTTCTAATACGTTCTTCCTTGCAGTACGCCACAGTTTAACAACCATCTACTCAAGGTACATGTCTGTTCAACTGATTTAGATAAAATACAGTCTAGTCATACTATATCCTTTGAAATGCTTCACAGTTTGGTTCCCATAAAATCAAAATGCTTAGCATTACATATAAGGAAATTTGAAAATATTTATTAAGCTTTTGGTCAAAGATGGCATTTAAGGATGTTTCTTGTTTTGTTCCCAGGAAAATAATCCGAAATTAGCCCACACTAGTGCTGTACCAGAAGGTCCTTTGGCATGGGGCAGAACTGGAAAATCTCTTGTACATGGGGGATTAGCACAGACTGTACCAGAAAGCACAATGAGGAGATTCTTGCTTCATTTAGCAAGAGGAAGGTGGAGAGAAATGCCTGGAGATTGTGGCCTTAAAAACTTTCCCACAAGGTTTGCAAGCCCAGAGAGGGGGCCTAACTGGTAAGGAGACACATAACATTGACTGAGGGTATGTATGTGCTAAGGAGCTGATGTACTCCCAGAATCTAGGTCCACAGTGAATGGAACAAGAGCATTGTTCCATATATCCCATCCTTCCAGGCTGGCATTAACCTTGTAAGGCACACTGACAGTGTGTAATCTACAGAGATTGGACTCTGGGACCACAGAGAGGAAGGACATCAACAGTGTCACAGGCATGAACCAGTCCCCTGCCCCCACCTCCACAGCATTCAGGCACTTTCTCACCATTGACCCAGCAGCGGCAGGATCACATCTTCAGATCTACAATAGCTTGGAAAGAGGCCAAACCTCTAAAATAATATAACTCTGGGGAAAATTTAAAAAACAAACAAGAAAACAGTGCCATCTACTGGAAAAGTAGTACTGCAAATCTCTAAGTTATTATTATAGACTTAAAAAATATAGGGACATGCTTTCATAGGAAATATAATACAAGGCATCTTGATCCTCAAGGACATGTGTCATCACAATGAGAAAAAAACCTTCCAGAATGCAACCTCAAAAACATGTAAAATTTTATCCTTCTATAAGTTATAGATTTCAAGATCACTATGATAAGGAAATTCAAAGAAATTAAAACACAGAAAACTTATTAAAGAGATATAAGAAAACTCAGAAAGATAAATGAATGACCTTACAAATATAATTAATGAACATCAAAGAGAAACTGAAGCTTTAATTAAGAAAATAACAGAGATTCAGAATATAAAGAGGTCTACACAGGAGGGAGAAAAATCTGAAAGCTATAGAAGTAGAGTAGACCAATTAAAGACTGAATCAGTGGTCATATGACATGATATGTGAGTATGATAGGGACAAAGTACCAAGGTGGAAGAAGAAAAGGAAATATGAAGGAAAAAAAATGAAGAAATACTTCAAGAATTATCTGACTCTATTACAAAAGGAAATATAAGAATAATGAGTTATCCAGAAGGAAATGAGGTAGCAGAGAGGGGAGCAGAAATCTTATATAAAGAAACAATAGAGGAAAACTTCCCAAACTAAATATACACATCCATAAAACTAAAATAACATCTGGTTATTTATATGTTATGAGACGTATGCCAAGACACAGAGTGTGAAACTATCAAGAATTTAAGACAAAGAATAAATGTTGAAACTGGCTAGAAAAAAAGGCAAATAACCTATATAAGTACTCCCTTCAGGCTTACATCAGACTTTTCTGAGAAAACCTATGGAAAAGGAGTGATGGAATTGAAGTATTCAAATACACAAATATAGACTCTCTTAAAGATATGGATGAGAAATAATAAAGACTTTCCTAGCCAAAAAGATATAGGAGTTTTTTGTTTCTTTGTTTGTTTTTAAAGATTTTATTTATTTATTTTGGCATAGAATTGGAAACAACCTAAGTGCCCAAGGACAGAGGTGTGGATTAAGAAAATGTGGTTTATGTACACATGAAATATTACTCAGCTCTAAAAATAAATGAACTCTTCCATCATCTCAATATGGAGGGGATTATGCTAAATGAAATATCAGATGTTTTCACTCACAGGTGGAATATAAACAAAGAGTCAAAATCAAACCAAAAACAAACCTCCCCAAAACTGACACAAAACTGGGGCTTCAAGAGGCTGAGAGTAGGATGGAGAGCAAATGGAAGAGGGTGACAATAGACTATGTTGGAGGACCACAGGTGCCTTGCTGGTGCATGTGGTATAGCAACATACATCCGAAGAAGTGTGAACATACATTTCTGAATCATATAATTTTGTAAATTACTGTTACCATGAGAAAAATACACTAAAAGTAAATATTAATTGAATTAATTCTTTCTTGTAATCCTAACATCTCCAGCTTTCTCCCCCCTGTCTGTTCAGCTCGCACTTTAACATTGATAAATAAAGATCATCAAAGTATATGTGTGAGTTTTTGAGATTCCACAACATTGGATTCACTGTTTCATTCCCCACATTTAATTTTTAGGAAAGTTCATATATATTGTTCAGAAAACTTGAGCATCACCTCAACTTTGAATTTTTTCAGACTCATTCTCTCCTTCCACATAATGCCTATCTCCTTTGTACTAGCTCGGAACTTTACACATATTTGTCACATCCACATTGTTAATATTGTATATAATTCCCCTTATATCTGACTGCTCTGGTTTACTGTGGAGCCCTTGAAGCCTGGGGCTTCATTTTCATGTTTGTTATAATCTCTGGACACTGAAGGAGTACCTAGTAAATAGTAGGAAATCTATGAGCAATGATCAGAAATTTTCTATTTAATAGATACTTTTAAGCATACACACACACACACCTATGTGTCCATAATGGACTTCTGGAAAGCTTAATCTCTTTCAGTTTTCCCCATACACCACTAAAATTTCTTGGCAATTTCCATATTCAGTGCAATATTTAAATGAATGAGAATCCAGTTTTATTTTCATTTTGTCAATTTATCTTACCCGTGAAATAACTTATAGTTATGTTGGTATCCTCAAGTACACAAAATTAGGAAACAAAAAGAACTCCTATTGCAGCTCTGAAGCATATTGTCTTTTATCTTTCTTTCTTTTGTTATTTATGCATACAAGAGCCAGGGTGTCAGCTAGAGTTGCAGGGGGTGAGAGGATTCACCAGAGACAGAAGGCAGAATGACCGAAATACACTGCTGAGGGGAGCAGCGGGCGAGACAGGACAGGTCTGCTGCATTATCGGGCAGCTCCCTGGCTGGCCAGGGATTGAACTCATGCTGCAGAGGCCACAGATAGCTTCACAGGTCTGTGCTCAACCCCTTGCACCACCAGGGAGGTCCTATATTGTAAATGATATAAAGAAGCCAAATGATGGAAATAGGTAGTGATCAATAAATAAGACAGAAAAAGAATAGTCCTGGGGAATAAAAATGAGGTTATTAAAAGCTTTGTTTAAATTCAAATAATAATAATTTTAAAAAGCTACATACCTAAAGCTTTACTATAATAGGAATCCCAAGATTTCCAAAGAGTATTAAACATGTGGTCCTGTAGATGGTAAGAGATGAAATTTCTTATTCTGTCAGTGAAAGACATCTGGTCGGTGAGTTCTGATAAAATAGCAGGAACATAGGAAGGAGGGTATGGTACCTTCCCACAGTGCTTTTCCACTGTTGAGGCGGGAGAAAACCTCAAGGAATATATAAATGGAATTCCTAATTTTAACGCTACTATATCTCCACAAGGAAACACTGGATCTGACACTAGAACCTCAAATTTGCTTTTCTTCAGCTTTTCCATCAGTTGTGAATTTTGGAGAACGCCATCACAGATTTCTCTGGATACCATGTGGAAGTCATTGATAACTTTGGCTATTTCGTGATAGAATCTCCAAATAGTTGAAGGAGATGGTCTATACTCCATCCATGTCAAAACAAAGTCTTTAATTACTCCTTCAATTTTTTCTTTGCCAAAAGGCACCTTGTATATTTCAAATGTCAGAGATGAGTTAGCGGTCGGTGTGATGAAAAGTGCACCAGAGGCAACTAGGACAGTCACATTGTGCTCTTTTTTAATCAGCTCATCTATAATTATCTTAACATTTAGCCAATGACTACCTTCCATTGGCCAAATCAGAACATTCCCACCAAGAGAGATTCCTAGGAGACTTATCTGAAGCATCAACAGTAGAATTATCTTGTTTAACATGATGTAGTTTGATGTAGAAGCTTTGATGAGATGTGACACAAACGAATTTCTCTGTTTTCCAAACAAAAAGAAAGACATTATTTCTCAGTTTTGATTCAAATCGATACTCTTAAGAGCCTTCTCTCTACCAAGTGATATTAGTCATGATAAGTTCATATTTTATTGTAATTACAGGTTTAGGATTAACACATGTCATGCCATTCAACATGTTGCTTTAGCTTTGGTTGTGATCCTTGCTTTCTGATCCATTTCTTAAACTTGCTCCTTTAACACTTTCTTTGTGTCTCATGATTGTTAAATTTTTACTCTTAAATTGCTTGAAGTCACTGTCTATCTCAATCATACATTCAGGCCTAGGTACTGAAATCTTAGATTGGGCCAGAACTTACTCAGAAAAGTAGAAATGCTAATGCTATAGGCTTTCCATTATCTAATGCAATTTTTATATTATCATTATGACAAATATTACATTTACTAGTTACCAATAATAAAATTACTTTAGAGAATGCTTATAAAAATATTAATGCAAACAGATATATAGTAAGTGTACTACTTACTACTAATTTAATAATATGTTAGAGAAATCATTTATCACTGAGAAAAATGTATAAGTAAATGAACAAACTATATACAAATAATACATGTAAGAGATGATGGTTAATATTACTATTGAAAAAGAGCTGCTTGGGGAAAATTGTTAATTCTAGCATGATTTCATAAAAAGAGCTGTTCAAAAACTAGCTAGCCTATGTGAATAAGAGCGACTTTACATCTAGGCTCAGTTTTTATTTTATTATTTTAAAGATTTATTTATTTATGCATACAAGAGCTGGGGTGCAGGCCAGAGATGCATAGGGCGAGAGGATTCACCAGAGACAGAGTGGGGAGCAGAACAGGTAGATCTACTGAAATAAACTGCTGAGGGGCGCAGTGGGCAAGGCAGGCAAAAGTCTGCTGTGCCATGTGGGTCACCTCCTTGGCCAGGGATCAAACTCGAGCTGCAGTGGCTGCAGATAACTTCATAGCACTGTGTCTTATCCCCTTGCACCACCAAGGAGACCCCTAGACTCAGTTTTTAAAAAGTGCTAGCATTTATGAAGAACTCACTATACTCACACTTTGTGTGAAGTATTTTATATGTATTCATCACATTTATTTCTCATATAAAAATTCTGTGAGATATGAGCTGTAATTATTCCCATATCAAAGGAACCATTGCACAGAGAAGTTACGTATCTTATCAATTTCATAGAGGAAAAAAAAAGCTGTAATGAGGAAAAAAGTAACTGGTGGTAAAAGCCTTATGGCAATTTGGCTCCCAGATCCTATTGTGCTAAACACTAGAAGAGATTGTCCATCAGAGTGTGTCACGTGTCCCTAATAATAAGGCATCTATCTGGGTAGACCACAGACTACCCAAACATGCTGACATAATCTTTGTTGTATATAACTGTATAATATAAATTGTACAACATTAATGTGTACCACCCACACTGGATAATGTAAGATAAATCATCCAAGTAAAATAATCTCTATGAAAATTGAGTATGTGTGTGAATGTGTCTGTGAATAAGAAAGATGACTTATTTTGTTTTAATAAATTTGCTGAAATTAGAAATCTTGTATTTTTAGTGTTGAGTTCCCCTATCACCAAAGATAATTTGAAACAAAATATTGACTACTTAACCAAAATAGTTACTTTTACAAAGTACTATTTAAAGTTAGCAGAGTAATCAGTCATACAGTTCACGGGATAGATTTCAATTCAAGCCTCTGTGCAGTACTGTATGCATAAAAATTGCCTGCTTGGGTTAACCTGGTCCATAGTCACTTGCCAGGAGACTTTAAAATGGTGGTCATGATCTGCTAGAATAAAGAACTGGTCACAATGTTATTCATTTTATTTACCAAAGAAAATTATATCCAATTTTAGACAATTAAAATATAATCTTTCATTCAGTTTCTGTGTGTTTATTGAGCACAGAACTCCCTCCTAGGCAAAAAATGAATCACAGGGGCCTCCCTGGTGGCGCAAGGGGTTAACCACTGCACTATGAGGCACTCTGCAGCCTCTGCAGCATGAGTTCGATCCCAAGCCAGCCTGGGAGCAACCCACCTGGCAAAGCAGACCTCTTCTGTCTCGCCCACAGCTCCCCTCAGCAGTGTATTTCAGTTGATTTGCCTGTTCTGTTGCCTACTCTGTCTCTGGTGAATCCTCTTATCCCCCTGCATCTCTGGCCTGTACCCCAGCTCTTATATGCATAAATAAATCTTTAAAAAAAAATGAATCACGGAGATGCTCCCCATGTTCATTATATAATCTATCAGTGGAAGATTAGAAAATTAAATAAAAATCACTATAAAACATTAAAGTCTGCATAGTTTGTGAAAAAACTTAGATTTTCAGACTTGTAGGTCAAATAATCCTAAATTAAGTTTGTGCTGCTTAACACTTATGAAGCTAGATTTTCTCAACTGGAAAATCCCAGGAGGATTTTGTAAGCCTACGTTAGTAGGACAAAATTTATTTATATACAGAAATGAAATAAATGACTAAAAATATTACAACTTATATAATTGTGTATACAATATATAAGATAATATATATTTAAATATATATTATAATGTTGTTTAAGAAGCATAAATCCTAGAATAAAGACATGTATAAAAACTATTACATTTCTCATTTAATTCCTTCTCCCTCTTCTAAGTAGAGAAAGTGGCCAGTGCCTGCAGATGAAACCACACAGGTTAAAAGCTGTTACAGAGTAGATATTGCTTCTACTTTGTTTATTTGTGTGTTTTGGCAATGGAAAGATCTAAGGGTAAAAATATGAATGTTTTCATTAAGGATGTGGTAGTTGACACATCTTGGAGTTTGAAGTTCCTTGCCAAGAGCGATAAGCAATATGCATGAAGGAAACCAGTGCTTTGCCATAAACTGACTTTTAGGAAGGGTTTCAGTAAAGTAATCAGTAAATCAGAAATCAGTCAGTAAATCAGAAATTTATCAAACAATAAGGGTCGTTTCTTTTGTTAAATTCAACAGAAAGCTAAATGAAGAAAACATACTGATTGTAAAGTTTTAAGAAGTGTAAAAATGTTTTTCCAAAAATGAGGGTCCAATTTCATCATTTTAACTTTAATGATCTTAATATTATAGAAAAGCTAGTCTACTCTTTTCAGAACATTTTTGAGATTACACTTAAAATTATGATTATTTTATCTATGAAATAAGGTGTATTCAAATGATAAGCCAACATATTATAAGGATATAAATACATCTTATCATAGATGATGTCAACAAAGGTTGTGATTTATTTAACTATACAAAAAAACATAAACATGGTATTTATATTACCAAACTGGTTATTGCTTTCACAACAGGATTTTCTTTAGAGAAAGTTTAAATTTCTTTTTTAAAATAAATAAATTTGATATTGACTATGTATACTATCCATTACACAATATTAAAAAAATGTAATGACATTTTCATTACATTTTCAAATGAAAAGGATGACATTTTGATATTTATACACATTCTATTTTAAAGATCATCATGGTTGCTTGTGATAATAATCTTTGCCTTTACCATACATGAGTATAAATCTTATTTGTTAATTTATGTTATTTATATTTATTTATAACTATATATAATATTTATATTATTGTGTTAATTTTGCCTAAAGCAGGAAAAAAAAACACCTCTACATCAGTAGGGAATGTGGTAAGAGATGGGACTTTAAAGAGACTAATGAGCTAATATTAGATAAAACTCTATTTTGTTACTCTATAATACCTTTCCTTCAATATCTATAAAATAATTCTGAAGTGTAGTGCTTGGGGAGAAAACCCTCAAATTATTTTAAAATAGAACTGAAATCTTTTTCAAAGGGAAACAATGAAATAAATCAAAAGTTAACCCACAGCCTTGTAATGATTGATATTTCTTTCAGGAGAAAATACAAAATAAATTCAAATATACTTTATACATTGCTAATATATTGCTTGTCATGAAGTTTTAAAATGTCTTACCTAAAGTTTCCAGTTGGAACTTTAATAGCACTCATTTACCATCAGGTAGAAGTTCAACTGAAATAAATGTTAGTTGGGTTGGTGTAATATGATGAGAAAATTGTCTTATGTAGAAAGAAGATTATACAGATTTGTTTACTCTTTGAACTTCTACCCATGTCATTATGAGGTTGGTTTAACTTGTTAAAGGTATATCCTTCTGTTGGTTCCCTGGAAATTATTCACACTGAACATTGCCTTTGCTAACATGGTCTGAACATTGCCTTTGCTAACATGGTCTTCCACCATGGTACACTACCAACCAGGTAGATCTTATCTTGATGTTTCTGAAGTAATGACTGGTAATGATTAATAATCCTGGGTTATTAATAAAAAGTATGTAACATGAAAGTATTTTAAACCCATTCAACATAAAATTATTCCTATTTATAAAAATAAATTTAAAGTAATGTGTTTTCTTTGTTAAGTATTATAATAAATGAGAATTAATTTTATTAATTTAAATGTAAGAGCTGTGTCAGAATCAAACTGCTCTGAAAATCCTAGTGGTTTTATTGATCTTTGCATTTATACTTTTAAAAGGCAATGATTTAGATAAATAAAATTGCAGTCATTTATTAAACATTCTCAAGAAGGAAAATTATAGTTATGTTTCTTTCTCCTACCATTTTGAAGGACAAAAAAATTGATTTAGCAGATTTTTCCCAGTGTTCAAATATGTTATATTTAGTAATAAATAAGTACTAGAATAGGATTTCTTGTTTTAATAGACAAAAAAGTGGCAATAAATATGATACAGATTGTCAGTAGACATTAATCCCACTGGATGACTTTTATGATGGCAATAGAAAGGAACAGAACATTGGAGGTGTGCCCAAGCTCTCCAAATTCAGGTCTACTTTGAATGCATATATGTGACTACCAGTACTTTTTCTTTTAATCATTCATGGAGCTTAAGTTTAATCTAGACAAAAGAAAATCAGAACATGTTTTGTATAATAATTTATCCATCATTGGATTGATCATGTAATTTATATATTGGCTAAATAGAGTAATTCTTCAAGAAAATATTTCAAGACAGGCCCACAGATAAAAATATTTCTGAGTTCTTTTACACTGTCACACCTGAAAGATATCATGTGTGATAATTGATTTCTTTCATATCCACATTTTTCACTAAATATCTAATAAATCATACTCTATTGTCTTTTTTCCAATTCTTGTCACATAAGATAGCAAAGAAGTCAACATTTTTTTCCTGCCCAAAAGTGTATGTGGTTGTTAGTATGTGTGTATGTTTGATTTACATTATTTTTTAAATTTTGTTGTCATAACATGTCTAAGTAATGCACTCATTTAATATATGTGTATCCTTTCAAATCAAAAACATTTTTGATCACTTTTATTAGAAAAATTGTCTTGTCCTGGGTGGGTCTTAGTATTATAAAATTAATATTAAACATTTTCTTATCTGAGATATTTCCCCTGTATGTATCATTTCTGTATTCTATGAAAAAAATGTATCCCAGAATTTGGTACTTTAACCAACTATCACTTTATTTGCTACCAATTCTGGGGATCAGCAGCATGTGTGGGGGCAGTTCTGCTCATCTCATTGCGTGCATATCTCTAACTTTGTAAGGTCATTTAGTGACTTTATGTGATCAGTAATTGCATGTGTCAACCTGACTGGGCTACAGTACCCACATATTTGTCAAATGTTCTGGCTGTTTCTGTAAAGGTATATATATATATATATTTTTTTTAAAGATTTATTTATTTATTTATACAAGCACTGGGTACAGTCAGAAGCGCGGGAGGGTGAGAGAATTCCCCAGAGCCGGAGCGGGGAGCAGAACAGGCAGAAGGACAGAAGTACACTGCTGAGGGGAGCAGCGGGCACAGGAGAGGTCTGTGCACCATGTGGGACCCTCGCCTGGCAGCCGGGAATCGAACCGGCACTGCAGAGGCTGCGGGCAGCTTCGCAACCCAGCGCTCAACGGCTGCGTCACCGGGGAGGCCCTGTAAAGGTATATTTTGGATGATGTTAACATTTAAATTGGTGAGCTTTGGGGCCTCCCTGGTGGTGCAAGGGGTTAAGACACAACCTATGAACCTATGAACAAACTGCAGCACGAGTTTGAGCCCCAGCCAGGAAACTACCCACATGGCACAGCAGACCTCTCCTGACTCGCCCGCTGCTCCCCTCAGCAGTGTATTTCAGTAGATCTGCCTGTTCTGCTCCCCATTCTGTCTCCAGTGAATCCTCTCACCCCCACACCTCTGGCTATACCCCAGTTCTGTGTGTAGCCCCATTCTTTAAATAAATAAATCTTTTTTAAAAATAAACTGGTGGACTTTGGGTAAGCAGATTACCTCCATAATGTTGGTCCTCATTCAAGCAGTTGAATGTCTTAATAAAGACTGATCTTGCCTAAGTAAAAAAAGAATTCCGCCAGAAGAGGGGCCTTGGGCATGAACAGCAATACTTCCCTGGACATTTAACCTGCTGGCTTACCCTGAAAATTTTAGATTTATCAAGTTATTACAATTACACAAACCAAGTCCTTCAAAAAAAAGCCTCTCTCCTCCTCTTCCTTTCTCTCTTTCCCTCTCTCTCTCTCTCTTTCTTCTTTCACACACACACATCTATTCTTTTTGTATCTCTGGAGAACCTTGACTAATGTACTCTCCTTGGCTACATTATCTGTGATATCTTTACTTACCTGATTGCTCTAACGAAGATTTCCAATACTATGTTGAGTAGTAGTGGGAAAGTGGACAGTGTTACCTTATTCCTGATTTTAGAGAAGAAGCTTTCAGTTTTTACCATTATGTTTGCATTTGGCTATATCATATATGCTTTTTATTATGTTGAACTATGTTTCTTCTATTTCCATTTTCCTTTGTGTTTTTATCACAAGTGGTTATTGAATCTTATCAAGTGCTTTCTCTCTTGCTATAGTCATTTGATTTTTATCTTTGCAGATGTTGAACCATTCTTGCAACGCTGGAATAAATCCCACTTGTTCATGATAGATAGTCCTTTTAATGTATAGTTGAATTTGGTTTACAGTAGATTATTCAGGGGTTTTGCATCTATGTTTACCAGGGACATTGATCTGTAATTTCTTCTTCATTGTGATATTCTTGTCTACTTTTGGCATCAGATTAATGTAGGCCTCATAAAATGTGTTGGAAGCATTCTCTCTTTCTCAACATTTTGGGAGATTTTGGGTAGGATATTACTAGTTTGTGTATTAAGATATTGTAGAACTCATTAGTAAAACCATGTGGTCTGGAACTTCTGTTTTTTCAGAATTTTGATTACTGTTTCAATTTCCTTGCTTGTAGTCAGGTGTTCAGGTTTTCTATTTCATTCTAATTCAGTCTCACAGGTTGAATGCTCCAAAAATTATTCCATTTCTTCTAGGTTATCCAATGTATTGACATAAGATGCTCATAGCTGTCTCTTAAATCCATATTCTTCCTGAGGTGTCTGCTATTAAATTCTTCTTATTTATTTCTGATTCAATTTACTAAAGTTTTCTTGCTTATTTTCTCCTTAGTTTATTATTTTTTTTTAAGATTGATTTATTTATTTATACAAGCACTGGGTACAGTCAGAAGTGCAGGAGGGTAAGAGAATTCACCAGAGCCAGAACGGGGAACAGAAAAAGCAGACTGATGAAACACACTGCTAAGGGGAGCAGCAAGCGCGGCAGGAGAGGTCTTCTCGCCATGTGGGACCCTCGCCGGTGGCCAGGAATGGAAGCGGCGCTGCAGAAGCTGCAGACAGCTTCGCAGCCCAGCGCTCAACCACTGCGCCACCAGGGGAGGCCCTCTCCTTAGTTTATACAGAGATTTGTTTCTGTTTTCCCCAAAAACCAGCATTTGGTTTCACTGATCTTTCAGATTGTTTTGATATATATTTTGCTTATTTCTGCTCTGATTTTTATTTCATTCTTTCTATTAGGTTTTGAGGATTTTTTGATCTTTCTTTTTCTAGTTCCTTAAACAGTTAAGTTCATATCTATAATACATGATTACACATATAATTTGTTTTATAGTAAGTATTTCTTTTGTTACATACATATCTATATACTACTGTTATATATTTGTATAAATACAGCAAATATCTACTGTGTACAAGTACTTCTAGCCAAAACATTATTTTTCTCCATCAACAACATAAAATTCCTAATAATTTGGATCTATCAAACCTAGAGTGCATTATCAGCTATCACCCACATGGTGGCAGCACATCCTAAAGTCAGATAAATAACTCAAAGGAAATGAGTCGTAAATCTGGCTTTATCCTATTTATTAAGTCTAAGCTATCAAATGGTAGACATTTGTATGTTACAGTTTTGAAGCTACATTTTTAAATGGTTTCTTGTGAATTCTCGAATTAGTTCTTAAGCTTAATTTTATTTTTATAATAGAAGAAATGAAGATCAGAGAGGTTGAGAATTTCCTGAGAATTGGAAGTTGATATTACATTTTCATTATATTTTCATTCATATGTGGAAGACAATATAGGCAAAACACTCCACAGTATTGGCTACAATGATTTCATGGGGACTTAATGCCAATGGCAAGGAGACAAAAGCAAAAGTAAACAAATGGGACCACATCTAGCTAGAAAGCGTCTGCACAACAAAAGAAACAATCCCTAAAACAAAAGATATCCTGCTAAATGGAAGAATATATTTGCATAGCATACATCTGACAAGGGGCTAATAATATCCGATATATATGAAAAATGTAGATAACTCTACAAAAAGAAAAATAGACCTATCAAAAAATGGGTAGAATAGGTAATATACCCTCTTACAAGGAAGACTTACAGATGACCAACAGGCATTAGGGAAATGCAAATCAAAAGCACAACGTGAACAGCTCACACTAGTTCTGGAGGCATTGGCATTGTATGACGACATGGACAGTTAATGGACCAAAAAGGTATGAGATTGAGCATAAGGGATCAGATGAACATTGGCTGGTTGACAGGAGTTTGTGGAAATTTGCTTTGCTGTGAAATGGGACATAGTTCTGGAGCTTTGAGAGCATCAGAGAAAATATGAAATAATCTTCTAGAAAAGTAGAAAAGTGAATGAAACCAGAATGGTGTAGAATCGATATGATTATGAATATACCACTCACCATAGTTGTGTGGATTTCTCCATATTCCTTTTATTGCCAATATTAGGGTTTTGCTAGACTAATATAAGGGTAGGACAGAGGGGCTCATGAGTATGTAATAGATACAATGCAGTTATCGTTATAATGTACCATAACAACTTTGATGGGTAAAGAGATAAATGAGGATGAGAGAAGAAATGAGAGAAAATGACAAGTGGCAAAATCAATGGATTATTTATCCCAGTTTGTGGAGTGTTGGTAAAATTGTAGTACTAGAAGCAATTAATTTAAAGACCATTTGGAGAGCTATTGAAAATTTTTCTGATCATAATCATCACATATATAAAAGAAGACTGTTTTGTCAATTTTTGTATTTTTAATATTAATATCTTATCTCTCATATGTGTTAGAAATATTTTTATTAATGCATTATATTTATCTTTCTTATTTTAGGAATCCTTTCAAGTGGTTTCCAAACACATTAGCATTGTGCATATTTTGCTGCGCATTTCACTGTGATCTGGGCTGCACTGTTTCAGGTTTATTTTATTCTATTTTGAGATCTTAATACTTATTGACTTTTGTATGAGTACTTCTAATAGTTTTCTCAAATGATGGTTGTGGTGTGGTAACATACATCTGAGGATGTGTAAGCCTGTATCCCTAATAAACAATGTAGTAAAACAGCATTACCTCAGTAAAAAAAAAATACTTAAAAAGTGTAAATTGAACAGCTAAGTGTTCCCAAAACAGTTCAATGCAGATTCAGTTTTACCATGTGAATATTTTAGCAGAGATAAGATTCTTAGTCACAAACATTTGTCTTTCCAAAAAGTCGTGAATATATCACTTCCAGTGTTACAGATGAGGAAGCCAACAGTGGTCTTATTTTCTTCCCTCTGAAATAGAATCAATAAATTTATTGCATCTAAAATAACAACCTTTTTCTTCATTCTTCAAATTCTAAGTTTCATGTGAGCCTTTGTTTCTTCATTCTTATAATGTACCTTGAACTTATAGGCTGCATTTTATCTCATATTTTACTTTGTTCTTCAGCATGGTAAAACTTTCTTTCCCTTGTCTGATAGTTATTTTTTCATTTTTTTCTATTTTTTGGAATCCCTTATTATAGACAGCTATTCACCTCTCTTCTGTTTCCCTGATACCTCTTCTTGTCCCTTATATTGAATTTTTTTTTTTTTTTTTGGTATTTTAGTTTATAGATGGGTCTTTTGATGGGGCCCAGGAATGCTGAGGGACACTCCCCCTGCCCCCAGAGGTTCTTGACTTCTACGAAGGAAAGAGTTCATGTGAGCTTAGGCATAGGTGAGTTACAAAGGCTTCCCTCTAGATGAAAGTAAACATTAAAAAATGAATGTGAGAAGGTTCAAAGGAGAATCTCTCCTCGAATCTTAAGGCTGCTGATGCAAATACTGTTTAGTTGGAAGTAGCAGGGGATTATAGATGGGGTTCTGAACTGCTTTTGACCAGTTTTGTTGAACAAAATCACTGGGCCCTATCATCCTGTTGGGTGAATAAGATAGGGATAATTCCACAACTAGTGTGAGATAAGGGTTTAACCTGATAGACTTTGGATTCTTTGTTTTAGAGTAGGAACATCTGTTTTTTCAGTTACCTGAGGAGGAGGAAGTAAGGGGTTAGAAAACTTTGTGCTAAATTCCTGTTCTACCTCACTTTCATATAACTTTTAAGGTATATCCTTTCAACAACTAAATTTTCTAATTTTTTTTTTTTAATCTGGGTTTTGCTTTTCTTTTTTTTTTTTTATTAAATTTTTTTTATATATTTATACAAGCACTGGGTACAGTCAGAAGCGCGGGAGGGTGAGAGAATTCACCAGAGCCAGACAGGGAGCAGAGCAGTCAGAAGGACCAAAGTACACTGCTGAGGGGAGCAGCGGGCGGCAGGAGAGGTCTGTGCGCCATGTGGGACCCTCGCCCAGCGGCCGGGATTCAAACTGGCGCTGCAGAAGCTGTGGGCAACTTCGCAACCCAGTGCTCAACAGCTGCACTACCAGGGAGGCCCTAAATTTTCTAATTTAGAAAGGAGGATATTTTAAATTGTTCTTTGTCACATTTCTACAAATTTTTTATGACATTTTAAAGATTTCTGCCTCTTTCATTAAGTCTTTTTTAGATAGGATTTTCCTGTGTGGGTTCTTTCAGGGTTACTGAAATGAAATAAGTTCTTTTGGTGTATTTTATATGACTTTCTTGCTTGAAAAGATGAAATCTCCAAAATGGTTCTTTCATAAGAATTTACTCATATTAGTCAGGCTGCCCATTTTCTTCTAGCCCTCTCAAGAGTCATTGGTTAAAATTTTGTTTCTCAATTTTAGTTTTGTACTCAAAGGACTGCTGTAGTCCCTATTTTCTACATTATTAGCAAGACCTGCCATCAAATCCCAAACTAGTCTACCTAAGTATTTATCTATTCAAAAAATTTACAATCTTACTCTCATCCTACTTTTTAGTGCCTATATGTTTTTATGACCACATATTCTTTCTTTTTTTTTAAAGATTTATTTATTTATGCATACAAGAACAGGCACAGGCCAGAGGTGGGGAGGGAGGCAGGGATAAGAGGATTCACCAGAGACAGAGTGGGGAACAGAACAGGCAGAACTACTGATATACACTGCTGAGGGGAGCAGTGTGCGAGACAGGAGAGGTCTGCTGTACCATGTGGGTAGCTTGTTGGATGGCTGACCAGGGATCGAACTTGTGCTGCAGAGGCTGTGGATAGCTTCATAGTACTGTGCTTACCCCTTGTGCCATCAGAGAGGCCCTGACTATGTATTCTTAATAACTAGATGAATGAGAGATCTAATATAGAGTATTTAATTGGTCAGTTTTTTCCACTTATAGAGCTAATAATGGCATCAATTAAAAAGGAATTTTTAAAGATTTAATGAAATTATACAAGGTCAACCCAGTGTTTAGCACATAAATAATACTCAGTATTAGTTATTACTGTTAGGTTTATGACTTATCCTAGAAACATTATTCAGTAACCACTTCCTGATAGCTCATGTTGATCATACTCTTGTTCACTTTGTTTTAGCTATCACCCTTGTCTTAAGTTTTACTTGTTTTGCAAAAACCCCAAAATGATTAAAAGAACATTCTACCTACTTTGTGTCCAAACAAATCAAGAGAAAAATTGGTTTTCTAAAAAAGTAGGAGTGTGAAAGGGACATACAGATGGACACCTGGGATCAGGATCATGGTCATGAATTTAAAATGAAACCAGTTACCATAGTAGCATGCCATTTTTTCTCTTGATTTGTTTCATCACATTCTTTGTTTGCTCTTTTCCTTTGTTCCACTCTATTTTGATTTATTAGGTTCCCAATCCTGATTTTTCTTTTTTTTAAATTTTTTTTTATGCATACAACAATGGGGGTGTAGGCCAGAGATGTGGGGATAAGAGGATTCACCAGAGACACATTGGGGAGCAGAAAATTTAGCATTTTTAGCATTTTTCAGGAAGTATGTGTTTAGGATGACACAAAGGTAAGTGTTTCAATAATTTTATGAAACAAAAGTAAGTAGTAAGGTCCTCCCTGGTGGCGCAAGGAGTTAAATCTTAGCACTATGATAGCTTTGTCAGCAGTCAATGCACACCAATTCAATCCCCGGGCAGGGAGGTGGCCCATATGGCATAGCAGACCTCTCCTGTCTCACCAGTTCCCCTCAACAGTGTATTTCAGTACATCTGCCTGTTCTGCTCTCCATTCTGTCTCTGGTGAATCCTCTGGCTCCCAGCCCCTGTACGTCTGGCCTACACCCCAGCTCTTGAATGCATAAATAAATAAAATAAATCTTTAAAAAATGTAAGCAGTAAGAGCAAAAGTTTGGAAAGTCTTAGATATTCAGTTCTTAGGATCTTAATCTTAAAGAGGACCTCCTGCACACAGAGAGGCATCTGATAGGAGACCTAATCTGGCTGGTGTAAAGAGGATATCACAGAATATCACTTTCTTCATTTTTGTATTCTAATCTTCTGAAAAGTTTCTATCTATGAGTGAATTTAAGTTAAACAGTGTTGTTTCAATCAGGAGAATTTTAAGTGGTACACTTTGCTTTGCTATTGATTTCACTGTAATTGACAATAAATCTATTGTAGTAAGAAATCCATTTGCAAATCATGTATTTTGGAACACATTTTCCAGTTTTACCTGTCCTATAGTTCTCAACCAGCTCAAACAAAGATTTTTTTTTCCCTAGAAACAATTAAATTTCCAAATTATTGTACATAATTAACCATACTACGTGTTTCTTAATCACCTTGCAAGAATAACTTTCCAGAATGTGTGCTCAGAGTCCCAACTTGGTGTGGCAAGAGTGGTGTGTGTCCCTATTGGAAACTGTACTTTCTGTCCTTTTTATCAGACAAATAATAACACAAACACTCTGAAATACTTTAACATTTCCATCTCCACTGATTCACATGTCAGGAAAATAAATTAATGTCAGGATGAAGAGAGAGTGGGGAGGCAGAACCATTTTATAATTGTCTTTTTTTACTTTTACCAAATACATATAGGCTGGAACAGTTGCATCCCTACCTTTTGTGATGGCAGAACAGGAAAACAAATGTAAGCTTACCCCATAACCCCACCTAGCTCCACTTACCACCTTGCAGGGTCTAATAGAGATATTTGGACAAAGTAAGCCACCAGTTCAAGCTCTATCCACACCTCTCCTGTCAAGCAAAAGGGCACCAACACTTGACCAGCCTCTCAACTAGACAAACATGCCTGCATTAGGGGTCTGTCCTGGGAAGCAAAAACCTGGGAAGAAAATTTTATAAGTCTGGGAATACAGTAGGATAATATGGGCAAATGACTGTAGGATTTGGGACTCCAAAAACAGTCTAGAAAGAAGAATAGTGTCCTTGGAACTCTTCCTCCTCAGCTTAAAATAGAGGAAAATACAGAAAGAGAAATGTCAGAGTTCTGCCTTCTAAAACTTACAGATCTGATCAGATCCATAACACCCAGGAATGTATTTCTTCAAATGGAAGAAAGATTCTGGAAGACTAAACACATGAAAAGATGAAAGGAAAAAAACTATAGCAACCATGAAAGCTCATCTGGTTGGATGAGGACGGTGAGGCTGAGCAGTGCAGGACAGTTTCTGCTTTGTGGCATCTGCTAGGTAGTTAATTTTTCTTATTGGTTGCTCCTATTTTACATCAGACACCTAAGGCTTTTAATCAGAACTTTATCTTCCTTTATCTTTAGCAAAACTCGGTTGTCTGATAACTTATCTCCAAATAGCTATCTTCTGAAACACAGCATAGTTTTAAGTGATTTTCAAGCAATAGAAAAATAGAGGGGAAAAGCAGTATCTTTCCCTGGAGATATTGCTGTTTTTTGTTTTGTTTGTTTGTTTTGTTTGTTTGTTTTTTTAACATTAAAACTGTAGGAAAAAATCATAATTAGAATCTAGAGAATCTTTTTTTACTAATTGAATGAAATAAATATTTCAGGGGTTAAAGACAGTGCTATCAAGCTATCGCCAGCCACTGCAGCACAAGTTCGATCCCCTGCCCTGCCAGGGAACCACCCACATTGCACAGCAGACCTCTCCTGCCCCGCCTGCTACTCCCCTCAGCAGTGTATTTCAGTACATCTGCCTGTTCTGTTTCCCACTCTGTCTCTGGTGAATCCTCTCACTCCCCACACCTCTGGCTTACACTGAAGTTCTTGTATGCATAAATAAATAAATCTTTTAAAAAATAAAAAATGGTTTGGGAGAAGAAGCAGATCCTACTAACCCAAGCTGCTTGAAAATAACTGGCAGTAGAAAATCTTCACAACAAAAACTTCCTTTCGTATTTATAGTAAAAATGTATTATTCTGCACAGAAATGACTTGGGTAACTCTAATTCTTAGATGGTTTTAGAAGACGTTAGATCTCCTATCCAACAGTATCTGGTTTAGATCTTTGTACCTCTGAATGCACCTTGTTATATCTTTCCTTAGCTTCTTTTTATCTCTATTTTCTATTTTTAACTTGATTACAATTTGCTACTGGTCACTAACAATAAATGTTCCTGGAGGAAAAGAATCTTAAGTAAAGCACAAATTCCCAAATTTCTGCTTACTTTTGCCTACTTAAATAATCTAGATTTTTTTCAATACCTAATTATTCATGAGACTTAAGCATGGTAAACTTTCATGTTCTCTGATATTTCCAGGCCAACTATCTGCAAAGCATCTGCAGTACCTCCTTCTGGAGGCAACTGACTTATTTCCAGCAGGAATCCTTACTTATAAAAGCATCACAGTATTATTTTTGGTAAATTTTAATATTCCTCTTGATAAGACTGGTGATAGGTTGTTTGTGGTGAATCATACTCAGACAGTACATCAATATGTCCATTGTAAGGAAGAAGAAACTAGATGAGAAAAATGGACTTGTCGATAACTGCATAGCTACATAGGCAGAATTAGAAATCAGTTTCCAGTTTTTAAAGCCTCTGCTTGATTAAGTTAATGAAACAGAAGTTCCTAGCAGTCTTTTTAGCTCAAGAAACTGTATGTTAGATAAAATGTCACAAGTTAGCTCATTAAAAATGCAACTTTGAAAATGGAAGGAGCATTTTTAAGGGAGGAAATTTATTTTCCAACCTACTGCTTGTAAGATTTTTATGAATTGATTCTAAATTAAAAATTACCTAAAAATGTGATAAAATTATTGGGCTTAATTTTAAACATATATTTAGTGAGAGAGAAGGGATCAAATGATATTACTCTTTGTGGGAGAAAGGAAATTTGAAATGGAAAGAAGAGAGATGAAACTTTATTTTTCATTTTAGAAGTTTTACAAAAATGTTTTGGGCTCTATAATGGTTTTGCGTGGCCTTGTATATCAGGACAATGTAAGAAAATGTTCATGAAATCAGTTCAATGCATTCATGCCTCTCTTTAGTGGTATTATATTTAGAAACATTATCTTCACTTCAGAAAAACAATAACTGATTTGTCTTATTGGTCTTCAAGATCCAAAAGTTCTTTTGTCTCTAATAAACAAGAAATTAAACCTAAGATTAGTCTCTCATTTCTTTGAGTTTCATTTCCTTTATAGAGGATCTGCGTGAGAGCCTTAAGCCTGGCTTGAACAGCATTGCTTTTTGGCAACTTCATCACAAGGTATCTCATTATTTCATGTCAGAATGTTCTCACTATCTGGGAAATTTCACTGGATAAATGCTTTCAGCTACACGCACCTGCAATAGCTGAATGGGCAGAACCAACATAGCTACAAAACAAGGTATTGCCTAAGGCAGTTCATAACTGCCTTCAAGTTCTAGGCATGCCTGTGTTTGTGGTGTCTTTCTTTTGAGTGTGTTTTAAGTGTACCTTTATGCCAAGTTACTCATATTTAATTTTGCATTTCATGGTGGTTATGGGAAAGAGGGATTTGATAGAGTAATTACGTATGTTTCTTTAAGACTCATTTTTTCCTTAGCTTTCTTTTATGCAAAAAGTGAATTATCTGGATGCAATTTTCTTTTAAGAATTTTGGAGCTCTCATATAATATATTAAGTTGAAAATAAAGTTCTGCACATGAAAATTCATTAAGAATTTATTGATGCATTTCTTTCAAATGTTGTTCTTCCTTCAATGTACGGATTTAGAAAGTTGGAGTTAGTTTTCTTCTAGTCTTTCCCCTCAATGTAAATCCACTAACTCTCTCTATTTCTCTCCGTGTGTGTGTGTGTGTGTGTGTGTGTGTGTGTGTGTGTTTCCCATTCTGTCATTCTTGTTAGGTTTATTGTTTCATGTTTGCTTTTACACAAAATTGTGCGGCTTTTAGAGTTAAATGTTTTTTTACTAGGATGGTGTCTAGAGATAGCTGCACATTCATTCTTTGAAATGAAATTCCACTGGAGATCATTCTCACTGATTATGATATTATCTAATTGTATTAATCATAGTTATAGGTGATAGACGTATGTTTGCTAATTTCATGCTCATTGTCCATGAGTAAGAACTACTGTTGTGCTATTTTTACAGAGAATGAAACAGGCAGAAAGATTGAATGATCAACATTACTCTAACAGTAAGTGGCATGGGCATGATTTAAATATACCCACTCTAATACCAAAATACTCATACCTATTCTTAATGCTATTTGACTGTATAATTTTAATACTACTAGTAATCTTACCAATTGTCGTTTCTTCATGTATTATAAATGAGATTTTACTTGAGATGTTGCCTGTGTCATGGTATTAACATTTATTTTTTCTATTTATGTTATGAAATATTTTTTAGTAATGGTGAAACAAAATCAGACTTGCTAACTAACTGCTAACAGTCATGTAACTTATAGTTGAATCCAGATGCCAATGAGTTTATTTTTGTTTTTTGGAGTTTTTTTGTAGCTAAGAACTAAAACTCATTTTTATTTTTATATCTTAATATTTAAAAATTTGGTATTTATTTTGTTTTGTGAGTGTCTTTGATGATAACAGGGAAGAGTTTGGACATTTTATCAAAACAATAACTTTAAACTCCAATAAAATAATGCCTCTGACACCAAATTGTGAAAACAAAAAATATTGCCTTCAGGGGAGCCATTTTACTTAAGGGAGAATCTCTATGAGACTTTTCTGGACAACAATAAACTAAGATATGTTTTGTGACTTTGGCAAGTCACAAAAATGTGTAAAGGGAATAGAGAGGTTTATGTTGAACTGGAGACTGAATGTCCCAGATAATATTATAAAATTCTTAAAAGGTAAAGATAAAACAAATAGAAACCCTGTTACCAATAGCAACACTGAAAATTCTGCTGGCCAAATAAATTACTTCAAAAGGCAAATTCCAGCTATAAAATTTTGGTTGGTCACTTCATTGCAGATAATAAACATTGTATTTTCAAAAGTGAATTATGGTATTATGGGTTTAAAAACAAGAGTTTTCATATATCCTATATATAAAGTACTCAGTGTAGGAGAAAAACACCAATTAGTTTAAAATAACTTCATATTTCTTATGAACTGGAGATAGTCTGCCATTTTACATCACACTCAATACTGTTAGTTGTTTTTATTCATGTGTAAAATAGTTCAGTGAAATCTATCATTTGGATTATGCCCATTATAGTGCACAATATCATGAGGTAAGGACGGAGCCACACACACTTTATGAAAACACTACTTTTCTGTTTTATTTCATCTACTCTTTAAGAACTTCAGTTGCCCTTTAATTCCTCCAAGATTTTTCTAGAAATCCATAGGGGATTTCTCAAGAACCCAAGGTCCTGTTGTAGTCTCTGATGTACTCTCTCCTCCTGTCCTAGCTTGCAAAGACCTATCTTCTGTGTTGCCAGTGCCCAAGTAGTAATCATTTACTATATCTTTCTAAAAGTCATACACCCTAAATTTATTATTTTTAATCCATTTCTGCATTCAGTATCCTGATGGATGGCACCAAAGTAAACCTTTCTCATAGTGATAGGAATAAAGGCAAATCTGAATGTCAGTTCTCATACAGCACTAAAAATGACTTTACCCTTCACATGCCAACCCATTCTGAATTAAAATGTTTGCTTTGAGTCCCTTCACTCCTGGAGGAAGCTGTATAGATCCACATAGGGAAAAGCATATCTAAATCTTTTATGGCCATTATAGACATAAATAGAAACATTATAGATCAATAAAAATAAAGTGTTTTTCAACATAAAGTCATTTGAGCTTCCTTAGACAAATTCTTCTTTAAGGGTATCTTTGTAAATATCATCTTTTCTTAAAATTACTGCCAATAAAGTCAAAAGATAAAGCTTTAAACTTGTAAATTATAAACCTACCCATTTACCACCTTCATTAATGTAAAATTTGAAAACAGTTTCACCCTATGTTTTAACAAAAAATAGATTAAAAAAATTGATCAGGGGCCTCCCCGGTGGCGCAGTGGCTGAGCGATGGGCTGCGAAGCTGCCTGCAGCCTCCGCGGCGCCAGTTCCATCCCCGGCCTCCGGCAAGGGTCCCACATGGTGTGCAGACCTCTCCTGTCTTGCCCGCTGCTCCCCTCAGCAGTGTGTTTCATCAGTCTGTCTGTTCTGCTCCCTGCTCTGGCTCTGGTGAATTCTCTCACCCTCCCGTGCTTCTGACTGTACCCAGTGCTTGCATAAATAAATAAATATATCTTTAAAAAAAATAGATCAGAACCTGCTCAAGTGTCTTGGAGCTGTACTTTGTGAGGCTCAGTGTTGGGTAATCTCATGAATTGTGTTGGTCATGGGGTCTTTGACTCTACTATGACAAAGCAGAAAGATCTGTCTTCATCTGCAGATTCAGTATTACAGAATTCCATGCATTACATTATTTTGCTCCCTTATTAGATTGGGTCCTTTTTTAACATCTACCAGTGCAATTCTAATAGGCTGCACCACTTTTGCTTAAAACCATTACTAAAAGAAATTACTCACCTGAGGTTAAATCATACTTAATTGCACTTATCGCTAAGGCCACTATGCCCTATGATTGATATAAAGCCTGTCACGAAGTTCTCAAAAATGGCCTAGTAAAATCCTCATTAAAGCACCATGATGTAAAAATCCCTCCCTACATACTAAAGTTTAAGAGCTAGAATCAAATATTCTTCCCATGCTAAAAGCCTCCCATCATTCATGTTGATGAAAACTGTTTTACTTATTTTATTTGCCAATGTTCACCGTCCAAGCAAAAATAGGTCCTTTTGGGACCCACCAACAAAGCTTTCCCTAGCCCATCTTTTATATAAATTAAGAAATAAAACAAATGGTTAAAGATGAAGCCAGCAAATTACTATTATAATTGGCAGATGCCAGACTGGAAAATATTACCTCAATTCTCAAAGAGATGTACAATTCCCAGAATTAGGCAGAATTCATCAGGTAAGTAAAAGCATAGTCTTATTCACAAGAAAGAGAAATAGCCATTCTGTAAAATTTCCTAATCAAATAAGACATGTCACCTCTCAGTGTACAGAGTGAGTAAAGGAGAAAATAGTATCTTCAAATTAAAAAACTAAGCTACTTTTGCTTTGAGAAAATCTCAGAAGCATCCTCATTTCCACTGGGGCAATGGCCATCTGTTCACTCTAACCTCACCAATCAGGCAGTCGATTTTTAACATTTTGAGATTTTAAGACATAAAATTCACAAAGCCGAACCTGAGAAGATGCTTTCTTGTGCTTACGAGAAAGTACCAGAAGTACTACTGTACAGGGTCCTTTGTGGTTTGGAGGGTTTCTGCAGTTTAAATATTTCTTGGTGTCTACTTCTGCTAAATCCTTGAAAGGATGCATTTCTTGATATGATATATTTCTTAATATGATATAATATGATCGTAACTACCTATTTGATGAAATGTAGCCAATTTTGCTTTTAAGCTGTTAAATAGTTGCCTTATATAATTTGACGCTCTTTTTCCCTTGCATATATATTGATGAGTATATGTCATCCTTTTGTATTGTTCCCATAATCATATATAATGTTCATCTTTGTCTCTTGTTACCTTTTTAGCTAGAAGACTGTCTTATCTGATATTCCCAACTCAAGAATTGGAAGAATTAATGCTGTGAAAATGACCATCTTATGCTAAAACAGTACACAGGCTCAATTCACTCCCTATCAGTGTTTGAATGGTATTCTCCGAAGATATAGAACATCTATGTTCATCAGATATGCTGGTCTGTAACTTTCACTTATTGCGATGTCCTTTTCTGCTTTTGGTATCAGAGTAACATAGACAAATTGGCAGAATCAAAAGAGATATTATTTCAATTAATAAATAAAGTTTGTAAGGTCTTTGTGTATAAAGATGAAAACAAAAATCAATTGCACTTCAATATCCCAGTAACAAAAATTATTAAATAAAATACTAAATGATATCAGAATAGGTAAAATGTGGAAGAATGACTAATAAAAATTGTGTAAAACTCTTACACTGAAAATAAAAATACATTATTAAGGTCAATTAAAGAATTTCCAAATAAAGGAGTTTTTGTTGTGCACTTGTCACTTCCTCACAAATTGATCCATTTATTTAATACCAATAGAGATCACAGCAGGTATTTTATGGGAATGAACAAGCAGAAATTTATATAGAAAAGCAAAAGATCTACAATTGACAAGGCAACATGAAGAAGAAGAAATTAGAGGCATTATACTACCAAACATTTAGTTGCATTATTAAGCTGTATCAATTAAAGTAGAATGGTAATTACAAAAGAATAGAAAAATAATCATATGAAATAAAATAGAATCTTGAAACAGATCTGCACATATGTGAATAAATGACTTATGACAAAACTGGCTGCAGTACAGTGAAGAAAGAACGATCTTTTTATTAATTTGGACTCAGTCAACTGAATATTTCTATCAGAATAGACATATCTGGAGTCCTAGCATACAAATATTCACTCCAGATAGACTGTAGATTTACACGTGAAATATAAACAAAGAATCTTTTAGAAAGATTAAACAACTTATATTTTGCATAAAGGATATAAATGCTTACGATGAGGAAAAAATTGAACTATATTTAGACTATCAAAAGATAATATTAGCAGCTTTTTTTTCCCCTGCTTGCTTGTGTTTGTGCAAGCATCCAGTTCTCCTTTCCTTTTCCTAATATACCTGTTCTTTAAATATATATATATATATATATATGTATGTATATAAAAAGAAGCACCATTAAGAGGTTAAAACTCATCCACAATCAAGGAAGATATTTGAAATATATATAATAAAAGAGGAATTATATCTGACAAGAAGCAGAACACATATACCTATATATACATATGTATAAACACACAGACATACCTGTACACACACACAGCTCTCCAATCAGCAGTAACAACAAAAGACAGTCAACACAGAAAAACAAGCAAAATATTGAACAGGCACTTCACAAAAAAAAAAAAGTTAAAATGAACTTTATCATGAAATATTAGTGAACATGGGGGAAAGTTATAATCTCAACATGGTACACACTCTCCAAGATGACTAAACTAAAATTATTTAAAATACAGTGACGGTGAGATTGCAGAACTGACTCTCCCAAGCACTGCTAGAGTAAATAAATACATTGGAAAGGGCTAGTGGTATTTTTTTAAAGCTTTGCATATGATATTATATAGCAATTAATCCTTTGTTACACTCAAGGAAAATGCACAAAACACATATATAAAAATTTGAACAAGAACATTAAAGCTATAGATTTGGAAAAATCAAACTGGAAACTCTTCAAATGTCCATTAAAACAAATAAATATTGGTATATTCCCATGATGGAATGTTCTATAATAATGAAAAGAAAAACTACATCTACATCCAGCATGGATATAAATATTTCAATTACAAGTTGAGTAAGAAAAGTAGAAAGTTAAAGAGTTCATCTATATAATTCCATTAAGGTAAATTTTAGAAAGGCAAGCATGGTCTATGGTGTTGAAAATCAGGATTGAGGCACTCTTCTGTATTGGGGAATAAGGTTACTCATATGTGTTTTATCTGGAAAGATTTATCTGAATACTAAATATTTGTATACTCTTGTATGTGTGTGTTGTACTTAAAAGAAATAAGACTGGGCCTCCCCGATGATGCAGCAGGTTGAGTGCAGCACTGTGATGCTGTCCGCATCCTCTGCAGTGTGCCAGTTCAATTCCCAGCCAACCAGGGAGATACCCACATGGCACAGCAGACCTCTCCTGCCTCACCCACTGCTCCCCTCAGCAGTGTCTTCATCCATCTGCCTGTTCTGCTCCCCACTCTGTTTCTGGTGAATTCTCTCACCTTCCTGTGCCTCTGGCCTGTGCCCCAGCTCTTGTATAAATAAATAAATCTTTACAAAAAAAAAAAAAAAGAAGAAGAAGTAAGACTACACTAACACTAGAAATTCAGAAACTGAAATAGAATTTTTGCACTCAAATACTATGCCTTCACTAGTAGGCTGCTTGGAGATTTTACTTTATATCTGTTTACTTTAGCATATATTCCTGTCTTTTTGTCATTTATTTTATTTGTGGTTTTGGCTTTGTTGCAGAGGCCCAATGCAACTCTAGTCTAAAACCTCAAAATATGTCAATAAGAGCAATTCAGGCAAAACAATGGAAAGCTGTAGTGTTCACACTAATCTATTTGGAAATTTAGTTTTTAATCCATGGAAGGAATAATTATACAGAAAATAAGTAAAAATGTTTTCAATGAAACTGAATCTACACCAATTGCTTAAGCTGATGAATACTTCATGCATTGAGCAAATTGTACAGGAAAAATTACCCACTTCTTTTAAGAAAGAGCACATTTGGCTAAAGTCCCAAGATTGAACATCATCATTCACTGAACTTCCCTATTACATCTCCAATTATGTTAAACTGCTGGTTTTAAGTTTTATTTTATTAATTTTTTACATTTCAAAATATGAATCCAGTCAGTACAAAAGGAGTGTCTTTGTAGTTATTTATCTGTCTGTCTACCTCTATTAATTTACCAATTTGAAAGTTATTTAGAATAAGAATAATCACCTGGAAATAGTTGTTAATAGATAATACAGTCATTGAATCATCTTTGATGTTTATGTAGGATGCATAGTACAGGATGCAAAAATGTTACAGCAGGATTTTGTCAGGTAACCAGGCAGCACACAGAGAGGAGGAGGGAAGCTCTTTATTTACGCAGGCAAGATTTACACCGGCGGACCCAGGGGAGCACTCTCCCCTAAGTCTGAGCTCTGAACAAGTAGGTTACAGACTATTATTGACTAAAGCGAGGGGTACAGTCATCCGGAAATGCAGGAATCAGGGTGCTTGTGGCCTTGAGGGCACTTACCAGTTGTTACCTAAAACTTTCTGTCTACAGGCTATGTCCCAGCTTCAGCTAATCAAAAGGTCAGCCTGACATTTTCCATTTCATTTCCCCCCTTTTAATTTTTATTGTATCTATGATGACACAGATCTCAGGGTACAGCCTTGGAAGACAGTTTTTTATTGTTCCAGTGTGTGCAAGAGAGATAATAGTCAGTTCCAGGCATCGTCCAGTGTACTGTTTTGCTTAGTCCTCCTGAACTTCCTCACCTCATCCCTGGAGTATACATTGGTTAGCACTTCTAAGAATTTATTGTCCTTATCTCAGAAATCTGTTTATCTCTCCCGAAATCCCTGCCTGTACTGACCCTAAAGCTGCCTAATTAACCTTAACTTGCTCTGGGACTCATCCCCCGCCTTCTACAGATGGAGCCCCTAACTGCTGTTAGGACAAACAAAAGGCATTGATCTGCTTCCTGCTGAAAATGGGCAACATGGAAGAAGTCAGGGCTCCACCACAGGGCGAAGATCTAAGGGATCTCAGAAGGACAGTGGAAGCGTCATATTCGGCTCCATCTGAAGGACCATTTGAAGCTGGCTGGCCTTTAGGTGAGAGGGGATGATTGTGGCGAGGGCGTTGAGGATACAAGGCCAGAACAAGAGAATAATAAAAGAAATTAGTGAGGGAACAACCAGGACAGAAGTTGGTTTCCTATAGTAGCGAAGATTGTTTATAACCAGCTAGGCCCTTGTCCTGCCTGTCTTTTAAGGTCATCTATAATACAGGTATTAATACCTCCAGGTTTTGGTTTCTTTTTTTAACCTCATTAGCAGTGTTAATCCCCTTCCAGTTTATTTTATGAAAATCTACAGAGAGAATCACAAGAGTCTTACTTTATGAAATCTTCAACAAGCTCAGGAGTTTTAATACTCTTTCTAGTACAAGAAAGAGGACATACATAGAGGATACAAGTTGAAGACAAAATTTTGTTCTTTCTCCTTTTTCTACTCTATTCATCACTGTACAAAACATTTCTCCATAAGATTTACGACAACAGTTCTCTTCCTCCCTGAAGGACATAGAACAGTCAGTCCCATCTTATGAAAGGCTACATTACAAAAATTACCATATTACTCATTTATTGGGCTTTATGCATTTTACCAAAGACATTCCTTTCTAATTAGTAAGTTGCAAATCAACTCTCAAACTTCACATTAACTTAGATAAGCTAGACTATACCATTGTCATCTCTATTTATTTAAACAATAAACAATTTCCAATATGACATAGTTTATATAAGAAAAGCATTTACAAACCTAACCAAAGGTTTTCAGGTAATGTTCCTCTAATAGTGGGGTTCTGAGAATGGGCAGAGCTTAGGCACTATTGCCTAATTATGTTTATATGATGGTATTTTAAGAGAGAATCAAATATCTGGAGGAGAGTTTTTATTCATAATTCCATATAGTGTCACATAGTGACTAAAATGACATTTGGGATTCAAATGAACTTAGATATGTTGGTTTTCACTTTTGCATATTTAGAAGTTTACAAATTTATAGAAGTCTTTAAAATTATACTATTTGTTTTTCTTTTTTAATGCAAGGCAGTTCCAGAAGATAATTTCATGATAGGAAATATTATTTATTCCCTTTCATACCACCCTATTTCAATATGTTCTTTTCCTAACTTGTCCTTATCTACACCCTTTACTCCCTTTCAGGAGGGGACACATTACTCCCTACTCCTTAACTGTGAGCTGAAAACTGATTTTCCTACAATATGTAGAAGGATAAAAAATGAAGAGTAACTTTACAATGGAAAAACCTGGAAAACACTACTTCAGCAAACTGATGAAGAACAACAGTGATTAGTCATGTAATTAGTATACACCCTCAATGTGATAAGATGAAAATGGTACTTTAGCACTGTGGTCTTTTCCCCCAAAATATATCACCCCAGTTTAACTGTGAGAAAATATATAAATTCTAATTAAAGGACATTCTAAAAGATAGCTAATCAGTGCTATTTGAAAATGTTAGGATCATCAAAATCAAGGAAGTTCTGAGAAAGTAAATCTGTCACATCTAAGAGGGACCTACGAAGACATGATGATCAACTTCAGTGGGGTGCTCCAAATGGGATCCTGTAACACAAAAATGACTTTAGAGAATAACTGAGGAAGTCTCAATAATATTCCAAGTTTAATTAATAGCAGCATATTAATGTTCATTCATTCATTGTGACAATGTGTCATATTAATATAAGATAATGAATGTAGGGGAAACTAGATATAGGGTTCACAGGATCCCTCTATACCATCTTTGCAATAATTCTGTAAATGTAAATTTGTTGTAAAGGAAAATAATTTTTTCTAAAAGCTCAATTTCTATCCTTGAAACAAGAGAGGGAAAGTCAACTATCTACCATCTCTATTACCATATCCCCAGACCCTTGGCAGCCTCTGAAGGAAACTTTACAGATCCCATGGGTGCCTGGACTTAACACTCAATGAGACTAGATGATCAAAGTAACTATAAATAAGACCTAGAATGAAAAAAAAACTATCCACTTCTCTTTTTTTTTAAGGCCCATCCTTTAATTCATTTGCTATGATCTTTTCTTTACAGGATCAATTTTGTGCTAATACAGTTATTAGAATTGCAAAGCATTTGACATTTTCTTGTTTGCATCTAAAATGTGTTAAGGTATATGGCTTATAATTATGTAAATTCGGTAAAGGAAAAGCTTTGAGTTGTGAGTATTGCAGACTCCTATTTCTGAATTTCCTTGAATGTTCTTTAATAGCCTAGAAACAATAAAATATTAATAAAAATAAATCTGATTTAAACATGTGACAATATGGACTAACAACATTAGTACAGTTAAATGGCATATTGAATGTGTTAATTACTCATTCCAAAGTTAAAAGGAAATTTATTAAAAGCACACAATAAAAAATTTTATATTAGAAATAGTGTATACTAACTCACAGTACTAAATTTCAAAGTTTATCAAGTTAAATAATTTGATTTGAAGTGAAAATGTAGTAAACATTAACTAAATAGTCTGTGTCAAATTGTATAAAGTCATTAGGACATCCTTGAAATTGAGAAAATGCATGATTCTAATTACAGAGTAGAAAATCCTTTTGAACATCAAGTGGGCTTCAACCCTTTGCCTACAACAAGTAATGAGAGAATCTAATAAGAGACACCCCAATAAAGGTTGTTATCTAGTAGGTCATTATTTTTGATGAATTTGAAGATTTTTGATAATTGATTTTTGTCAGAAGTAATACAACAAGTTGAGTATTGCTGGAAAATAAAACTTCTTTCATCTTAAAACACAACAATAAAATACAATAATAAAAATTTAAAGAAGGATAGAATTGATGCAGCTTTAAATCATTTTACTAAGATGTAATCATATCTAGATAAAAACTAATTTTAAAAAAGAATGCTCATCTCTCTTATTAAATGAGACATTTATTGTTTTTCTCCTGTTTATTGCCTCAGTTTCGGTTTGATGGTATCAGTGGTACTGGTGTCAGGGCCATCTTATATTTTTTCTATATGGGCTTCCTCATTCCTGGCCCCTGCATCGACCTTTCAATATGAATTTCCAATTGTAAAATAGCTTTTTCATGTACTTTATATGAATAATGGTGAGAATCAAATCACTACAGTATTTGATCCATGGGGAACATTTACAGAATGTTATGAAGGTTTGTGTATGTATGTATGCATATACTATGTATGTTTCATTTGTGTGATTTAATATATGAAATAGATTGTGAATTAGCAAGAGAGGTTTACAAATAAATATTATTAAGATAACATGACTTTAAATGTGTCAATGTTCAAAACACAGAGCTAAGTAGTTACTGAGCTTGTGCTAATATAATAACTATAATGAAAGTAAAAACCTAAACTAGTCTTCTATGAGCATAGCTTTATTTGATGACAGTTGAATGGCTCCAGAGAAATAATGATGCACTAGAATGAAAAAAAGAAGTTTATAAAAACATGGATGGACCTGAAGTGGATTATGCTAAGTGGATAAAGTCAGAAAGAGAAAAACAAATATCCAATGGTGACATTTTATATGTGGACTATAGAGAAACAAAACAAAGGTTTAGATAAAGACAAATCAATAATAAACCTTGGAAATCTGATTGTAGAAGTGAGGCTACCAAAATGGGGATGGGCAGGAAGAGAACAAAGTGGGAGGAGCGCAATGGACTAGGGTGGAGGATTATGGGTGTTTTGGTGGTGGGTGTGGTGTGGTAACAATACCTAAAGAGGGAGATCCTATATCTGTAAACATTGTAAACCATTGTTACCTCAGTGAAAACACAAAAAAGAAGTCAGAAGTTACTAACTGTAAGATAAGCTATCCAAAGGACAAAGGCTAGGAGGTTTTAGAGAAAGGAGAATTTATTTTGTGAAAGGTGGTAAGAAAAACTTTCACTGAGGTAAAACTACAACTGGGCTTTTAATCTAAGGAAGTGGAAATATTAACTCTCTTCTGTGAGTCTGTGTGAATAAGCTGGACAGAAAAGGGAGTGATGGAAACAGAAGCACTTGTGCAGGAAGCACAAAGAACTGCCACGCACTGATGAAGAAAATTGATTACAAAAGTAGGAAGCAACTATGGCCACAAAATTTCAGAATATGGAAGAAATACAAACCAATTACCAAATTTTATAGATGAGAAAACAAAAATTTTATTTAATTGGTTTTGAACATTTAACATCTAACGCACACTCTTAAATTAAAATATTGTTTCCTTAGGAGTCTTTGTGGCTCTTTCTCTTTATTCAATAATGGCAAATGCTCACAATAGGCACATATGCTGGACAAACACTAGTCCTTACTCTGAACAACCTGCTGAAATTTTTTTTTAAGATTGATTTATTTATTTATACGAGAACCAGGGTACAGGCCAGATGTGTGGGAAGATGAGAGGATTCACCAGAGACAGAGCAGGGAACCGAACAGACAGACTGACAAAATGCACTGCTGAGGGGAGCAGTGGATGAGACAGGAGAGGTCTGCCGTGCCATGTGGGACCCTCGCCAGCCAGCGGAGATGGAACCAGCGCTGCAGAGGCTGCAGACAGCTTCACAGCACTGGGCTCAACCGCCTGGGCCACCAGGGGAGGCCCAACCTGCTGAAAATTTTTAAGCCATGCTTGGGCTTCTTGAAAATAGTCCTTGAATTGACCAGTGAGGTACCACATGTGAGAAAGTGATCATATCACTGTCAGATACTTACTATCACTATCTTTACATCATGTGCTTTGAATAGAGAAAAATAGAATGAGATAATACTAAGGGTTTTTATTTATGTATTTGAAAAATGTACCATTGATTGTGACAGCAAAATTTTATAACACAAATTATCTCAGTCATTTCAGTTATGGTTCAAGATGTTTATAATGTGGTAGAACTCTCCTCCAGAATAAGGAGAGTTCAAGACATTTTAACCAAACTTGAATTTGGGACCATGGGTTTAGCATGTAATTTGGCACATGCTGATATAATGGACAGGCAAATATTTCTACACCTAGAGATATAAATAATTACCTCTAAGGCAAAGTTGGAGTTGAGAAGACAAATGTTTCAAGGAAACATCTACCAAAGAACCTGAGCTGATAGGCATAATGTGGCACAGTATGTAGAGGGGATTTTGGGTCTGAAGAGCATGGTGGAGTTTCAGTCTAGAGCATTTTCTTTAGGCAATGTTTAGATTTTTACAGCAGCAATGACCTTATCTGGGGTGTTAAAGGTGCTATTAAAGGATTAAAATCTATTTAGACACAAGATGAAGTAACTGAAGTTCTCAAATAGTGACCATGGCAATAGATGATTCTCAGAAATTAGAAGAGACTGTTGAAACCAGGAAGAGTGTCCCCAAGAAAATGCTCCAGGCCTCTCAGTCCAGTCCTTCAGAGCAGAGCTCCAGTTCTCAGGAAAGAGCCCTAAGGAGCCCTAGGGAGACTGATGTCTTTGAAAGTTCAGAAATTCAATACTCAGATATTAGAAATTTGGATAATCTGGACTTAGTCATAGAAACATTTCCAAAATCTGAACCATATAACCTTTGTTATCCAAATAGAGGCACAGCAAGATGAGCTATGACTCAAGGAACAATTTGAAACAGAGACAGTGGAACAGTGGGTCAAATTTTCAGGAACAGGAAATTTCAGGAACTATAGTGTCAGTGTGCAAACAACATTTCGTGGAGTACTTTCATAGGGACAGGAAATTAATTCTAAGTCATATAGAGAGAGGTTAGCCCTCATATTAGGACCAATACGGAATCTCAGAACAGTAAAAAAAAAATGTGGGACCTGATTAATGATAATGAAAAATCAGTTTTAAAATAATCATTTGATTGCTCAAGTCAGAACCCATTTCAACAAACTACATTTCTTTCTTCATATTTGTGAGTGAAGCTCTTTAAATCTCTGTGCGAAACTGAAGTATAGTTCCAGCCATTTCCTTCTTATAAATAGTATCAAATTTCTCACTTTGGGCCACAGTGAAGTAATTCTTCCAATCACCTGTAGTCCCTAAAAATGACAAAAAAAAAAGCATGAAAATGTGAAATTATTCCTTTATGAAGAAAAAAAGATAATATATATCTAAAGAAAATGTTGGAAGATACAAAGGAGGGTTTTCTTTGTATTTGAATGTTTGAAAACATCATTTCTGTCTTATTAGCAATTCCTCCCACCTTGAAAGTTGGCTTATCACTAAACAGAGACTGACTTTCAAAATACTTTCTGAGAAGGGTAGATTTTCTTGTCTAATTTATGGAAGGTAAAATAGATTCCTGGAAAACATTCTTTTAGTGTTTCCAATAGTCCTAGGTAATGGGATTATCACTGCATTAATGAGCAGCGCATTTTTTATTTTGAGTTACTTTTGGAAACTGTCACAAAGACCAGGTCATCAGCACACCAAAAACATGAAATAGAAAACTGACAAGTATTGCTTTTCAAAATGTAGAAATGATAATGCTATGCTATTTAGAGGATGCTTACTTCCCTGAATTCACTAGATTTATGTTTATTTGCATTTTACATGAGGATAGCATTAAAATTAAACATATTATACCCCTGAATAATCTTTACAGAAGTAAAGTTTTCAGGATATAAATTTACACTAAATCCTTGTAAATATTTATTTGAAATGAATGAATTTTAAATTACTGCAATGTGCTTGAAGGAAAATATTTTTGCTAACTTATGATTGTTAAGTACATCCTATTGAATTGTAAGCTTTATTAATTCTATGATGGCTTGATGAAAATTTCAGAACATTTTAATGAAAAACATCCTCATAGATAAGGTTTTTTCCAGGTTTTTATTCTTTGCTCTGTGACTCTCAGATGGCAATAGCATAATGTATATGAGGGTAGTACATATTTGAGATAGCACTCACCAATGATGATGCTTTTAAAAAGTGAACATATATTTAAACTATAAAGATTACAATAAATTATTTCAATTATCTTTTATTTTGAGAGTAAATTATATAGATTTGTTTTACAAGAGAGAAGGAAGTATAATTTTTTTCTATAAAAAAATTCTGGTCAAAGTTTAAAATTTCCTGTTTTGCAGCAATTTAGGAAATTGATACAAACACTGGATATCATCTAAATATCATCGATCCTCTTCCACTCTTTACTATTGTTTGACTAAATTTTGGTATTAACTTATCTAACATAGCATCCTTCAAGACTGAGTGGGCCTGGTTCTTTGTTTCTACTTCACTCTCAGCCCTACCTAGCATCCATTTACATGCATACCTCTTCCATTACATTATGATCTTCTTGAGGAAGATGTGTCATTCAACCCTTAATATTCTTTAGAAAATGAGGTAGGTAAGTCTGTTTGTGAAAATTTTTTACATGTTAATTAATGAATGCATGGATAATTTCAAATGTATGTTGAATGGATAAATGAATAAATATATAGATGAATCTTTAATTAGTTATGCTAATAAGACTTACTACTTTTGCTTGTATTATTTATGGTCAGAAAAATATTCTGAATGTGTATATATTGTTTACTATAATCTTTCCCCAAAACTTTGCTGTAGATTTTATACTCTTTCAATTTTCTTAGTTATATAGTCATAGTTTTAACAGATTAATTAATGTATTCATAGTCACAGACTGAGATTGTGGTATAGCATTGATAAACCCTGCATTAATCAGATCACAAAGGATCTATTGTTTGCCACTTTAACAACTAATGTTAATAAGATCTCTAGTTAGATTTCCCTAATCTATATGTACTCTTTTCTGCAGAACTGGGGAAAAAAATCCAGATATTGAAGTAATCTTCTGTATGTTTTTAACCCCAATTATGTATCAAAAGTTGGTATCAATTTTCACATGACTAGAGATAAAATTCTCCTGGAAGTTACATCAATGATAGAGCAGAATGAAAATTTGTCTATAAAGGCTATTTTTTTTTTCTGATTCTTCCACCAGGAAAATATCTTGTGTGTGTGTGTATGTATGTGTGTGTGTGTCTTTGAGAGAGTCTTGTTCAAACTTATAATGCACTATTCATAATGGAAAATTTGAGTTGCCCTCTTAACTCTGGAAACTATTGTTAGGAAATTAAATGTATTTTTTGAAAGTAAAAGCATGACTTGAAAACACCAAGGCTACTTGTTAGCTTAAAAAGTTAAAGAAAAATGACTTAGAAAAAAAATACAACCACACAACTCTTTTCAAAATCAAGAGTTTTGATCCATGTGTTCATGTGCAAAACAAATTCTTTGGATTGTGCTTTTGTCCAAGAATACCAACTAGAATTCTACTTCTTTCTCTCCAGTTTAACAAAAATATTGAAAATAGAAGTTACTGGCTAACTCCTTGAATTGAATTAGCCAGTTTGTGCAATGTATCTGTTTTTATTATCAAAACACTTTTTATACAAATCATATACAATAAGCTAAAATACACAGGATTTGCTTCATTGGAAATAAAACTGAATTTCAACCGTGTCAAATTTCTGATTTGTCATCTCTCTAAGTTAAATTTAGTTTCTATGCTTTCTCTAATTCAGATAGTATTTTTATGGAGCAAAAACTTCCCACACAGTAAAAAAAAAAACTTTTCTCTTGAATCCTTCTTCATGAGTGTACACGCTTTCAAAATGATAGAAGATTGTATTACACCAAGCAATATTTATCACTAAGGAGAGAAAGGACACTGATGTTGACTTTAACAAAAATTTAAGATTTAGGACAACAAATTTGAAATGACTTACATAAGAATTGGTAAAGCCATTCTTATTTAGCATCCTAAAGAGGAAGAGGAATAGATATGAAATACTTAAGGTATTCTGATAACAGTTTTACAAATACTATTCCTTTTAATAATTTCTAATCTAATACAGCAACTTTTATGGTAGGTATTTTGAGTGTCCTTATTTCTCAATGAGGAAAGTAGCTAATATTTAAAAAAGTGACTTAGAAGAGATTAGAACACTGACTTTCAATTCAGAGTAAGTTATAAGAGAATTAAAAAGTGGAGTAGCTAAATCAAGAAAAAAGTGGACAGTAAGATGGTAAAGAATAGAACTGAACTTTTTAAGTGCTGAACCGAATATAGTATATACATAAGTTGACTTTCAAAACTTATACAATATAATAATGTGATGTTATTTCAATAAGTTAATAAATCAATACAGTTATCTACGGGAAGAAGAAAATAAAAAAAGAAACTGTTTTTAAGTTTAAACTCAATAAAATATTCACCTTTGCGCATAAAAGGGGACTTGCTGTGATCCATCACTGAACTCGGCAGATGGGTATAATTCACCCGAGGGTTGTCCTTCATTATTTCAAATGAGGTGTGATGAACGATCTTATCCAACACCTCATCATTCAGGTTCTTTTCTAGAAATCTAGCAATCTTCTTGATTTCCTGCTTTGGATTCTATCATTGGATAGAAACAAACCCAAAAAATAAAACAAATAAATCTTTAAAATAAATGAAAAGTTATATATTATTTACAACCTTTTTTCCTGAGTTGATTTTTTAGGTGATTCATAAGTTCTTTTTTTTTTTTTTAATAATTAATGTATTTTAAGTTACTGTTTAACAGTTTTGGGGTTTTTTGGGGGGGGGTTTAAAGATTTATTTTTATTTATTTATACAAGCACTGGGTACAGTCAGAAGTGCAGGAGGGTGAGAGAATTCACCAGAGCCAGAGTGGGGGGCAGAGAAGGCAGAAGGACCTAAGTACACTGCTGAGGGAAGCAGCAGGTGGCAGGAGAGGTCTGTGCACCATGTGGGACCCTCCTCCGGTGGCCGGGGAGCAGCCAGGGAGCAGCAGAGGCTGCGGGCAGCTTCGCAACCCAGCGCTCAAACGCTGCGCCACCAGGGAGGTCCTGATTCTTAAGTTGTGAATATTGAATCTGCATTTATTTGTATCTATTCACAATTCTTAAATTAATCATAGAAATGAAAAATATTAATTTGCATTTATCAAATGAAGAGTGGAAATATTCTTTATTCTAGTATTTTTTTACATTCAAATTACAATAGCATTGGGCCTGATATTAGTAGTATTTAAAGGGAAAACATATCAAGTTACTTGAAGCTTAATTTGTAGACAGATTTGAACAATGAAAGCTTTAAGGGACCTCAGTGCCATTTTATTCTTTCTGCTTTTAATATCTGTTCTTAATCAAAATTCTTTTTTTGATTTTATGAACCATAATTACATATAAATAATAAATTCATGAACAACTTCATGCTTCTTTGCCTTAAGCCATGAATAGTGATGTGACTTTGCTTGGACTTAAATTATTAAAAATAAACTCCAAGATGCAAACACATCATGACCTAATTATCTTTTTTTAAAGTTTGTTTATTTATTTATTTGTTTGTTTAGTTGTTTATTTATTTATTTATACAAGAACCAGTGTACAGGCCAGATGCGCGGGAGGGTGAGAGGATTCACCAGCGACAGAGCAGGGAACAGAACAGGCAGACTGACGATATACACTGCAGAGGGGAGCAGTGGGCACGACAGGAGAGGTCTGCTGCGCCATGTGGGACCCTTGCGGGCTGGCCGGGATTGACCTGGTGCTGCAGAGGCTGCGGACAGCTTCACAGTGCTGCTCTCAACTGCCTGCCCCACCAGGGGAGGCCATGACCTATCTTTAATGTAGAAGGGAAGCATCCACATTTAATAATGTGTCATATTACTTACATGTGTTTTGGCAAGGAGTTCACTTTAAAAGAGGTTCTAGCAATATTTTATGTATCAGGTTTCTGTGAGAGAAGTCTAAGATGGCTTCTTAAAGAATGTGAACGAGTAGAAGGAGTACAAGTTCAAAAATTATGAGAGTGCAGAAAAAGCCAAAAGAAAAGTTAATAGTAGTACAAGGGAGGGCCTCCCCGGTGGCGCAGCGGTTGCGCTCTGGGTTGCAGGGCCGCCGGGCGAGGGTCCCTCAGACCTCTCCTGCTCCCGCTGCTCCCCTCAGCAGTGTACTTCGTCAGTCTGCCTGTTCTGTTCTCCGCTCTGGCTCTGGTGGGTTCTCTCACCCTCACGCACTTCTGACTGTGCCCAGTGCTTGTATAAATAAATAAATAAATCTTTAATAAAAATAATTAAAAAAACAGTAGTACAAGGGAAAGAATAGGTGGACAAGCAGTAATTTCTGTCAAGGATTCAAAGCATTCGTAGGGTCACGTTATTTTATAGAACAGTAGCATTTAAAGCAAAGAGTGCTGGTGTTTAGTGAATCTTTCTCTACTGTATTTCTCTTTCACTTCATCGATTAAAAATGTATGCAGGCACTCATAAACCTGATGTAAGTTTTTAGACCTTACATCAGGTTTGAAATTTATTTTTTTTTAATGCATAGAAGAACTGGGATGTAGGTCAGAGGTTGGGAGGAATGGTGAGGGGATTCACCAGAGACAGAGTGGGGAGCAGAGCAGGTGAATCTACTGAAATACACTGCTGAAGGGAGCAGTGGGCAAGACAGGAGAGGTCTGTTGAGCCATGTGGGTTAGCTCCCTGGCCAGGGATCGAACTCAGGCCTCAGTGGCTGTTGATAGCATGATAGCACAGAGATTTTAATCTCTGAGCCATCAGGGAGACCCTGAATTTTATTCTTGATAAGTAATAATTTTTTCCTATTATTGTTATTGTTATATTAAACCACAGATAGAACATTCTCTAAAAAAGATTACATGACAGGGAAAAAACATTGTCTACTAAGTATGTTGCAGATAGCAGATTTGAGTGGCATTAAGAATATGTGACTATGCTTATAAAGTTGGGCCAGACTGTAAATCAACATGAATGAGTTTCTTTGAATAAGGCATTTAGGTGAATAAGGAGAGAAATGGTTTCTATAGTGTCATGTGGAGAACAGCGTAATGTCAGATTGAGACTATGGATGCAAGCCCAGTCCAAGAAAGGTATTTCTCCATCCTGTAGAAATGATTAAACAATATTGAGAACCTAACATTGCACTTATCATAAAGGTAGTAAGGATGTCTAGGAAACAAAGAGAGATGTGCAGTACAGAATGGGCAGATTTCTCTCTTATGAAGAGTCCACATTTTAATTCTGGTTAATCATCCAGTCCTAGGATATCACCCCTTAAAAAAATGGCTTCAAAAAGACACGTTAGCTTTGTAGCTGTGAATTGCAAGCAAACATATTAATTATCTCAAGTACTGGATCAAAGGGTAATAATAAGTTCAAGACAACAGATTTTCCATGGGCTGCACAAAGCTGTAATGGAAAGCAAAGGCCAAGACAGCAGAAAAACTCTTTTGATAAGCTATGAGCCATATTCTGGAAGTTTCTCAGAAATACCTGTAGTAAGAGGCATTTTCCATGGGACATAATTTCTGTTAAGCCAAATAGGACTGATGTCACTGAAATGTTTGTTATTACACCTTATTCATTCATTAAGTCAACTGTGCAACAAGAACCCCTATTTATGTGGTGGTGCTACATTAGTTAATGAGATTGCAGTTACAAAGATGATAGCTATTGTACCTTCTGTCACTAATCTGAAAGTCTAAAAAGAATCCTCTTTGCTTCCAGGCTTTTACAACTAGAGAAACTTGATTTCCATTACTTTTCAGGTATGTTCGTATGTTTGTTTGTGGGATGGATGTTGGTCAATTTACATAAAATAGATGCAGAACAGTGATCTGGAACTTTGTAATAGTATTTGAACTAATATTAATTCATATAGGAGATGAAATGAATGCTTACAATTCCCTAAGTTAAAAGAGAGGTATTAAGAAAGAAAAAGATGATGACTCATTTGAAAGAAATAACAGACAAGGCATATGAGCAAACAGGATGTTCAGTACAGATGAAAGGAAATCAATGAGGAAAGCTACTTTCAAACTTTCAAAAATGAGTTGGCAGCATCAGTGATTGAGTAAGAACAAATGATTACATATGACAGAAAAGCAAGATGAGTTTAGTTTTGACCATGCTAAATACAATAAAAACATGGGTTTGATTTCAGAGTCAGCGTCAAAATGAACTTTTCTGGGTATTTAGCATAAATGGTTTTGGTGACAGTGAACATGGGAGTGATTACTAAAAGTTAGCAAAGAATTTTTAAAAAATGACTGTGAAAGAGAGACACAGAAAAACCATGAAAATAATATCCCAGTAAGTGTAGGACAGAATTTCAAAAAGAAAAAGTGGTCAAAATATAACAAAACTGTTAAAGGATAAGATAAATAAAAAGAAGTCACTGATTTTACAGTCAGAAAACATTAGTGATCTTAGCAAGCAATGTTTGTGTATGCAGGAATGGAAGACAGCAAAACAATCATATTCTTTTGGATTTCACAGACTAATTCAAAAAATAAATAGTAATCCTTTTATGCCAATATGTAGACAGAAGAATTGTTCAGGATAAATTTCTACCATTTTACCTCTTTCATATCTTCATAGTATAAGAAAAGTATTGGGTGTTCTTCTTTTTTCTTCCACCAGCTCTTAACATGATCAAACCAAGGACCATATGCCACTAAAACCAGGAACACAGTTTATTTCTATAAGTATTCATCCAATTATTTTTTTTTTCTGAGCAATAAGTTAAACTGTACAAATATTTTGTGGAATTTAGTTACTAAGGACACTGACAACATAGGGCCATTTTTTTAAAGTCAGACATTTATTGATTTAGAACAATCAGATTGAAAACAAACCCCATATAAAGTACAAAGGAAGTATTGCAAATGAAAAAAACTTGACGTCCATAGATTACACCTAGCCTCAGAGAGAAGGACATTTTTCTTTTACAAAATACTGATATCGAGTATTTATCTAAGTACTTTAAATGTGTGTGTAAGAGATTTGACAAATGATCTGGGAAAGCTAAAAGTTTCTACTGTGAATAGAAACTGAGAATGTACTTTAAGCAACTGAAATGATATTCAAATTACTTTCGTTAAGTAGATGAAAAATATTAGGTTTGCATATTGAATAGCATAATAAAATAATACATATATTTGATTCAATTTTTTGAAATGGTGTTTGAATGTATTTTAATTTATTCAATTAAAAAATTATTAAATTTTAGCCACAGCTTACTTACCCTTTCCAGTCACAAATCTCTCCAGATATTCTCCCCAGGTGCCAGGAAGAGGTTCTAAGTTATTCATTAAATCAAAATGGTAATATGAGACTGCAACATCCTTGGCATTTCGAGCCAAATATATCATCTGTAAGGGAGGAAGAAAGAAATTAATTGAAAGGTAATTAATTTAGGGAATATAAGCTAGCAAGGTAATAGAACTCCTCTTTCTTTGCATTTTTTTAAAGATTTTATTTATTTATTTATACAAGAACTGGGGTACAGGCCAGATGTGTGGGAGGGTGAGAGCATTCACCAGAGACAGAGTGGGGAACAGAACAGGCAGACTGATGAAATACACTGCTGAGGAGTGCAGCAGGCAAGACAGGAGAGGTCTGCTGCGCCGTGTGGGGCCCTCGGCGGCCAGCTGGGATCAAACCCATGCTGCAGAGGCTGCGGACAGCCTCACAGCACTGCGCTCAACCGCCTGCACCACAAGGAGGCCCTTTCTTTGCATTCTTTGCAGCAACTGTTGAGGGTCTTTCTAACATGTACCGTTCTTAGCGGTGTGAGTTGACCTCATTATAGTTTCTACCTGCATCTCTCTCTTATTAAAAATTATGATGATTTTTTTTTCATGTATCTGTTGGTCTTCTGGAAATCCTCTTTAGTGAATTGTCTGCAGCTATGTGGCTGATTTATTAATTGGGCTGTTTATTTATTGTTAAATTGCATAATTTTTTATCATAGATATAAACACCTTGTCAGTTGCGTAATGTGTAAATATTTCTTTCTATTTAGCAGGTGTCTTATTAATCTACTTATATTTTCTTTAGTTGTGTAAGACTTTTTAAATCTGAGTATATTCCAGTTGCTGATTTTTACTTTTATTACCCTTGCCAATGTGAGCAACTCCCCAAAAACATCTTCGTCACTGATGTAATGAAATGCATTGCCAATAATTTCTACTACTTATTTTATTGCTGTAGTTCTTATTTCTAAATCTGTAATTTTAAATTTTTATTTTTTGCAGGAGTTAGAGAGTAAACCAACTTTATTCTTTTACATGTGGCCATCTGGTTTTCCCAGCATCATTTATTTATGAGACTTTCCTTTTTGTGTTGTATTGTCATAGTGCTTTTATCATTTATTTAATATTGATATAGATTTCAATTTATTTTTGGCCTCTTGATTTGGTTCCATTGACCCAGTTGTTTATTTTTATGTCAATACCATATTGTTTTAACTTTTATTTTATTGGATAGCTTAAAACTAGATAACATGATGTTTCTGTTTCATCCCCCTTTCCTCAGGATTTCTTTGCTATTTGAGGACTTTTATGGTTCTTTTATGCTTTATAATAATTTCTTATAAGAATATTGTTGGTAATTTGATGGTGACTGCATTAAATTTATATATTACCTTTGTTAGAATAGTCATTTTAATTGTATTGATTTAAATCTGGAAAGCTTGAGAATGTAGGTTTAGACTAGAATATCTACATTTCTTAATGAAACAATTTCTTATATTACTCACTTCTCAAGGTAACAAGTAAAACATTTGAACAATTGCTCACTATGTGAAAGAGTAAAGGAATAAGATAATACTTAAAAATGTCGTAGTCTAAAGTATACCTTGCAGTTGTTTTCCCAGAAAGACTTAGGAAGAAGATCAATTGGAAGATGTGTCTTCACCACCCGGGGTGATGGAGTCTTCTCTAATTGTTCTACACCTGGGAAAATGTAATTTGAAATACAGAGATATTAGTCTCCATGGAACACATTCTGTTTTTTTCTTTTTTAAAAAGAATTATGTCTGGCTCACTCATTTTAAGAAACCCTATATTTTGAATTTAAAGCAATCTTATGCTTCAAGTCAGTCCTGAACTTCAATTCTATAGCATTGACCCTCTGAATTCAGTCAGCCACACAATAGGAGTGATACTTTCTCAGTTGGTCCTTCTTGGCTTATGTGCTTCACTAACTCCAGTAGGAGAGAAAATTTGGTTACTACTCTTTCAGCTGACCTACATGTCCTCTTTCTTCTTTTTTTTTTTAATAATATATTTTATTTTTATATACCCCATACAATTGCAACCCCCCCATTCTGACCCTAATCCCTCCCCTCCCACCCCCCACCCCCCAAAAAGTGTCTCTGGTTCATAGTTTTTTGTTGATTTTGATTTTCACTTTCTTATAGTTATTCATTTTCCTGGTCCCTTATTTAAGTTTTCTAGATTCCTCCTCTTTCTTCTTATTCCAGATATTCAGCAGCATTTGAGAACCAAACCTTGCCTTATGAATCCTTCCACATGCCTAAAGAACATCATATACTTCTAATTCTCACTTAGCTCACTGAGTTTTTCTTTTCAGTTTCCTTTGCTAGCTCCTCTTTTTCTACCAAGCCTCTTCATGTTGGCATTTTTTATAGTTATATCCTGCTGTTCTCATTGCTCTACAAACTTCAAATAATATAATTGAATCTGAATATTTGAAATATCAAATGACCTCTCAAACAATATGTCTATATTAAATTGTTAGTAACCTGATCCCTAAATATATTACTTTACAGCTATTTTCCATATGCTCCATAGTCCCTTCAATGATCAAGATAAAACTTTGGGAGTCATTTTTCATTTTGTAATTTTCCTCATGTTATATAGACCATCAAAGAGCCAAAAATAGGGCCTCCCTGGTGGCGCAGGGGTTAAAGTCTCAGTACTATCAACCATTGCCAGCCACTGCGGCATGAGTTCAATCCCCAGCCAGGGAGCTGACCCACATGGTGCTGCAGACCTCTCCTTTCTCACCCACTGCTCCCCTCCCCTTCACTAAATCCACCTGCTCTGCTCCCCACTCTGTCTCTGGTGATTCTTCTCACACCCCCCATACACCTCTGGCCTACACCCCAGTTCTTGTATGTGTAAATAAATCTTTAAAAAAAAGCCAAAAATATATTTTCTCTAGTTTCCCAATCTCATCTTCATACAGCATCCAGTGAGGTCTTTATATTTAAAGAAACAACAATATAAATTCTATTTTTTGAATGCAATTCATATCTTTCTCATTGTGTTTAGAATAAAATAAAAGAATCTTAAGAATTAGAAACCCAAGATGATTTGTGCTTTTCTAATCTCCAATTGATTTGCAACCCACTTTTCCTTTCTTCCATTCAATTTCTCTTGCTGTCTTGTACCACACCAAGGTATACATAGATTTAGATGTCAATTATGAATAGATATCTCTAAACATTTATTCTAAAGTAAGTTCTCCAGGGCCTTCCCTGGTGGGGCGCAGGCGGTTGAGCGCCATACTGTGAAGCTGTCTGCAGCCTCTGCAGCAGGGGTTCGATACTGGTCGGCCGGCTAGGGTCCCACATGGAGCAGCAAACCTCGCCTGTCTCACTCACTGCTCCCCTCAGCAGTATATTTCATCAGTCTGCCTGTTCTGTTCCCCACTCTGTCTCTGGTGAATCCTCTCATCCTCCCACACATCTGACCTGTACCCCTGTTCTTGTATAAAAATAAATAAATCTTTAATAAATAAATAAATAAAGTAAGTAAGCTCTCCTTTTTTTCATAGAATCTTATTATTTGGACATGGGAGACTAATGGTATTCACATATTATTAATTTACTTATTAAATGTAACTATTACCATAAACTCCTTGGGGAGGTTACTAGTCTACTAATATTTTTTGCTAGACATAGCACAGTGCATAAATTCTTCTGAAGCACCCAATAAATATTTGTGGAATGAAAAAAATGAACTGAATTAATAATAAATTTTATGTAGTAGGAGATAATTATTTAATTACAACAATGTCCTAACTAGAAGTTCATTGTTTTAATCTGCCAAATTCTAAAGGTCACAAAAAGTAAGGATTTTTTTATGTTACCAACTGCATTTTTAGTTGTTCTCATCAATAAAATTCTTTCCTCTTTGGTTATTATAACTTCATATGTAATGATCTAAACTAGTCTCTTTATACCTTGGTAATTGTCCTACACAAAAACTTCCATTTATGTTACCAAATCTCCATTTTCTGTGTATGGAAATCACAAGTGCAATAATTAATATGCTATATAAATTACATTACAAAATTATAATTCCCAGGTGGTTTAAGATTACCTGAAGTTCTTATTCCAGGGACAGCCATTTCCAACATTGGGACTTTAACATTAATAAAATCTCGCTTACATTTTTCAACATCTCCATTATTTAGAACCATGTCCACAATTTCACTAACCCAAGTGGTACCTGTGGTAGAATGAAACATTTTTATATAATCGTCACCCACATCTGGGAGCAACAAAGTACTTATCGGAAGCCTGCCATTTTTCTTACTCTATTAGAAAACTAGTTCTGAAGAGATTCTCTTTCTATGCCCCAAGTGCCCAATTTTAATATATACAAAGTAGATAATTAGACTGACTGCTAGGAATATGAATTTAGGATAATGCTGATTTTAAAAAGAAGCTGATTTTTCAGAAAACAAAGGTTGAAATCAGACATGCTGTTAGGCCACAACACTCACCTGATTTGGGATAAGTGGCTATTACAATATCATCTGGCTTGCTATGGAATTCCTCAATCCTTTCCCAGTTGTTTGCAAAAGAATAGATCATAGGATAGCCATGAACCATCTTCAGATCTTTTCTCTGGAAGTCTTCAAGGGAAGTCATTTTTGTACTAGACTGCACAAATTCTTGGTACAATACTGACAGATCATGAGGGAAAAAAGGTATAATAATCAGAAGCTGAGTAACTAAGGTTAATCTTAAGACATTATAACAAGAAAAAAATTAAAATTGACCTTTAACACACTAAGCACACAGAGATCTAAATACAAAGGGCGTTTTTGTGTGTATAAAGTTATAATTTGCAAGAGCAGCTACTGGCTTAGTGACAAGAGGAACAAAGGTCTTTAGTTGAAACTGAAAAGAAATGGAATCGCTTATATCACATTGAATTGAAAATCACATTTCTTGAAAGTATGCTAAAAGATATCTGGACTTATGGCAAAATAAATAAACCAATTATCATTATTCTTCAGTTGTATTTCATTATTCCTTGCAAGAGACTTATTCTTTCTCACATTTGTTTTTCTGTTCATAATGCATTTGTTTCTATGATAGTTTTTGCTCTGTACCTGGTTTTGACTAATTGAATTAATATATGCCTGGAATGATTATCGGGGTGTGTGTGTGTGTGTGTGTGTGCCCGCGCACAGGCCATTGAGATTCTTGGAAATGTGGGTTTACAGTCATTATTTCTCCAACTATTTGCTATGTCTTTCCTCTCTTATGTCTGAGACTCTCCAGACCATATGAAGTTGTCTATAGCTCACAGAATTTTTTTCTTGCTTTGCATTTCATTTTGCATAATATGTACAGCTGTACTCCAAGTTTACTAACCTTTACTTATGCAGTGTGTAATCTGATGCTAATCCCAACCTAAGTATTTTATCTCAGACATTGTAGTTGTCATGTCTAGAAGATAATTTTAATAATGATTGTATTTTTTCTGTCTCAACTTTTCAGGCATATTGAATACAGTTGAGGTAACTATTTTAATATCATATTTGTTAATTCTGGTATCTTTATTCTAGATTGTTTTAAATTGAATATTTTTTTCTTTTCAATATGATTACCTTTTGCCTGCTTTCATGCCTGGTATTTTTTTACTGAATATCTGGTATTGTGCTCGAATTTACCCTCCATCAGAAAATTATTTTGAGGCACTAAGCTGTGGAAACCATTGGGTTCATTTGATGTGTTTGCTATTTACTAGCATTTGTTTTGTTTGTTTCATACAAGAGGGTAAATCTGGTGCCTGTTACTTTATCTTGTTTAAAAGCTAATGATAGTTAATTTTATGTGTCACCTTGACTAGGTCACTAGTCAAGGCTTTCACATATTTGGCAAAATGTTATTCTCTATACTTCTGTGAGGGTGCTTTGGGATCAGATTGTACTTAAATTAGTATGTTCAATAAAGTTTATTGACTTCTGCAATGTAGGTGGGCCTTATTCAATCAATCGATGGCCTGACTAGAACAACAAGGTTAAAGCTTCCCCCAAGTAAGAGAGAATGTGTCCTGCCCAATATCTTTAATATGTAATATCACTTTTCTTCTCTGTTCAGACTGGGATTAAAATATCAACTTTTCATGGGCCTAACCCCTGATAACCTTTGAACTGAAATATCACATCAGATCACCTTACTGTTAGGTCTTTAAACTCATAATGGAACTAAATAATCAGTTAATCTAGATCACCAACCTACCAGTTCATCCTGCAGATCTTGGAACTTGCCTTTCTCTGAAATTACATGCACTAATTATGTATAATTAATCTCTTTATGTGTATGTATATATGTGTATATAAATGCACACATGTATATATAATATAAATATTGCTTTGAATACTCTTTGGTTAGTAACTATTATTACCATAATAATATTAACTCTGAATTAGCATCTCATTAACTTGCTAAGCTTTTGAAAATATTAATGTACAGAATTTCTGAAAATATTTTGGATCCTATGAGACTAGTAGTCAGGGTTCTTCAGAAACAGAACCAATAGGAGATTATATATAGAAATAATAATAATAATATAGTTTATGTATATTTATTTCTATATATATATGAAGATATACATCTATGTATATAAAGAGAGGGAATCTATGATAAGAAATTGACTCACACAGTTATGAGGAGGCTTATTCACATAGGGGAGGAGGGAGGAGAAAACAAAACTAATATTTGACTAAATATCTGGACTCCCTATGACCCTAACAAGTTGACATAAAATTAACCATCACAGAAATTCATCATTTACTTGTTTCCGCTTCATTTTTACTGAACTTTATAAGTAATTTTCTTGTCTTGCTCTTACTAGTATTTTTCATTCTACGGCCCTCCCAAGTCCATGCCCTCAAACAGAATGTAAACATTTTAGAAATATAAGTGTAGCAGTCATAGGATCCTTCATAATTTATTGCTTCACTTATTTCTGAGTACCTGTCAATCAATAATCATAATGTATACAATGTATACTAATGTAACGATAGCTTGAATTAATAATCTGAGATGAAAATCATAGATAAGTTTATATTACCTCTACTAAAATACGTAAAACTAGACTTCAAAGATTGCCACTTCTAGATAGACAAATATAATTTCTGTCAGACAAATAGCTGTTATTTGTAAGTAATTTGATCATCCAGTTCCTGAAGGATGCTTTAAACAGTGAATTCACGTAAGTTTTCCATAGTCACTTGTATGATGGGAGCCACAGATAAAACAGTCATTTAAAAGCTAGCTGTGGCTTAAACAGGTGTGCCTAAAATTGATTTGAATAGAAAGCATTCTTTTGATTGGGAAAAACATGTTGTAACAATTTGGTGTTATAGAGGTAACGCCTCCAACCCACCCTTACACTCCAAAAAAATTCTAGAGGAGAGAAATCGGAACAAAAATTTCTTCATTTCACACTGTAAGATATGCATTATATGTCACATTTTTATACATTATTATTAATGGGTGTACACACAAAAACAAAGCTTTTTATTTCCCCATTTAAATCTGTTATTAAATAAGGGTTCTGGGCCTATCCTGATGGCGCAGGCAGTTGAGCGCAGCGCTGTGAAGCTGGCCGCAGCCTCTGCAGCACCGGTTCAATCTCCGCCAGCAGGCGAGGGTCCCACATGGCTCAGCAGACCTCTCCTGTCTTGCCCACTGCTCCCCTCAGCAGTGTATTTCGTCCATCTGCCTGTTCTGTTCCCCGCTTTGTCTCTGGTGAATCCTCTCACCCTCCCGCACATCTGGCCTGTACCCCGGTTCTTGCATAAATAAATAAATAAATAAATAAATAAATAAATAAATAAATAAAACTAAGAAAAAAAATAAATATTTCATATTAAGTTGTTACCTTCTATACACTTTTTAAAAAAGATTTATTTATTTATTTATGCAAGAATCGGGGTACAGGCCAGATGCGTGGGAGGGTGAGACGATTCATCAGAGACAGAGCAGGGAACAGAACAGGCAGACGGACCAAAGACACTGCTGAGGGGAGCAGAGGGCATGAGGGGAGCAGAGGGCATGACAGAAGAGGTCTGCTTCACTATGTGAGACCCTCCACTGCCGGGATCGAACCCATACTGAAGAGGCTGCAGACAGCTTCACAGTGCAGTGCTCAACTGCTTGCGCCACTTTTCAATTATCCTCTATTTTTAGTAAAATATCTGGTTAGATTAATAGTTCTTTGTTAGTGTAGAAGGAGGATCTTATGAAAAAATAATTCTCTTTTAAAGCATGAAATACTATGGAACATGTCAGAAGTCTCAAAAAGGGAAAGATAACTTGGTTGGTCAAGAAGTTAGCAGAAAGAGAGTAGAAAAATTGAGTCTAAGTACAACATTTGGAGTGAAGTAGATACTGAAATACTGAATAAATCGATGAAAAAACTTGAACTTTCCATTCAGAATCTTCTAGAACTTGAGGATAGTCTTAATTTCCCTGCTTGGTTATAAAGGAATGAGTGACAGTAGAAGTCAATATAGGATAATCATATATTAGATTTGAATTTTAATAACAAATGAAAGAATTTTCCTTAAATAATTTATTCTATTAATTTCGTAGAAAATATTTCTTCCTATGTTATGTAAAACATATGTAAATCCCAAACTTTATTTGAATGCTATTTAGTAGATTTACAGCTCCATTTACCAACTCTTTTTATGCATGCAGGTTATTATGGGAAAGCAACTAAATATTGAGAACACAGATTCCTTTTCATAATATCTGCTATAAAGCCTATGAACAAAATTGTTCCCAAAATAGTAGGTGGTTAACGTATGTTATATATTAATAACATTATTCCTGACTAAATTGTATGTTTTATGCCATCTTTTTCATTTCTTCATTTATCTATTTAATTGCACTATTTTATATTTTATTAATTTATTCATAATCTCCTTTCAAATATAGTCATTTACAAGCACCAGATACTATTGGCATCAACTGAGGGCTTGCTAGATATGCAGCCCTAATCCAGTATCAGAATCTATAATTTAACAACAACTATCCAAAGTAGTTTTTATGCAAAAGAAAAACTGAAAACCAAGACTTTAACCACTTTTAATCTTCTTTCTAACTATATAGGGTATATAAAAATGGTTTAGCAAGCCAATCAAGTGTCTTCAAGGAAATAAATTACATTGATTTACTTAATATATACTGTCATTACCCACCTGAAGATTTTATTTTGTAGATGAGATTAGGAAAGAAAATTTGAGATTCTTTTCAAAGACACAAACAAGTGAGTGGCAAACTAGAAATGGACTTCAGTTTTCCCAGCTCTGTTCACTTGGTCACACTGCAAATCTGCCTTGGGTGGGCCCAATCTAGAGTGAAATAACATCAGTGATTTATCTCATTAAAATCAGAGTGTTCACAGTTTGTAAGAAGAATTTTCTTTCACAAAACAAACTTTCCCCTGACAGAAAGCTCACATGCCACGAAAGTGTTGTTAGAAAAGGATGAACATGAGTAACAAAATGAAAATAAGGCAACCGATTCTAAATACATGCTAGTCACATCAGGAACGAGGGTGCAACCAATTCAGGAAACTGAAGTAGAATTGCCTCACTGTGACCAGGGGATGATGATGAGTTCACAACTTTAAACGGGTAGCTGGTTGTAGGGAAGAAGGTGGCATAAGATAATTGGCATTATGCCAGGTACCTGGACAATAGTTTCTTCATGATATTTACTTTAAAAAATAAACCTAAAAATCCTTTAAATCCTACCAGAAAATGACAATTTTAGGTGATTATGTTAAGTCTGCATGATACCACAAGTTCTCTTATTAAAATGAGCCATAGTTGAATATTAAAAAGATTAAAATTGACTTTAAAGAAGCTTAATGGAATAAAAGAAAAAAAAAATAAAACAATGTCCTTCTGAGGAGAAACTAACCAGGACATCTGACATAAACACTGAGATTCTTTTAATGAGAAAAAAAATTTCTTCCTTTTGTTCCGCCCTAACAAAATCAGCTTCATGTGGTCCACAATGAACTCAGCTACTGAAATAAATGCAGTGGACAATGTAGTCATATTCTGGAAAGTGCTTTTAAAATATTGTGTGTGAGAGTGAAGGAAAGATGGGAACAAAGAAGTCAGACTTCAAGTGCATTCCTTTTTCCTTTATGAAGCTCAGATTTTTGCCAGAAGACCCCAATCCTGGCAGGCTTTAGATGAATTCCACTGAACTCAGAAAAATGGGAACAGAGAAGTCAGACTTCAAGTGCATTCCTTTTTCCTTTATGAAGCTCAGATTTTTGCTGAAGACCCTAATCCTGGCAGGCTTTAGATGAATTGCACTGAACCCAGAAAAATGAAAGTAATCATTGACAATCTGCACAGGATAAACAATACTGAACTTCCTCCTGTGGGGAAATTGGATTTCGGCAAAAACATTAAAATTACAAGCATGTGTTCAAAACGGAAATCATTAGTGGACACAATGCTCTGGGGATATAAAACTAGAACGTCAGGAAAAGATACTTAGAAAAGCAAAGTTTACCTATAATTAAACGGCCTTTTCAGTTTTCATATTCAGTCAGTGGTGCTGCTGCCGTAAGGGAACGTTGGCAGCGATGGTAGTTCCCAGAGGCTGGCACAAGAGAAGTCCTGTAAGTTTCACTCTGTGTCCAGAAAAAAATAAATTCAAGGATTTGATGTGAGTGTGGCAATCATTGACTTTACAGGCAGTTATGAGATCAAAAAACGTTTTAACTACACATACATACACACACATTCAGTCCCTGCTGTTTTAACAGCTATCAGAGTCATCAAGCACTAGAAGGAAATGGATCAGGGTGGTGGCCAGTAGTAAACAAAGTCGCAGACTGCCCAGATTTAAAAGTTCCCACAAGGCTCTGAAGGCTCCAGAGAAATGAACAGGGAAGGAAGCAGGAGTCAGTGACTGGAAGCTTGTCTTCTCTACAATCTTTAAGAATGTCTTCTAATAATTTTTCTCGTGATAGGAAGTCAGTGTGTGTGTGTGTGTGTGTGTGTGTGTGCATTCATCTGGAAGAAACACGCTTTTCTAATATCATGGCAAGAGCAAACATACAAACATACAAGCATACATAAGATGAGCTAGCAACTTTGGCACAGAAACAAAAACAGAAGTGATGGTTTCAGAATGTACTTGCTTTGTCATTCTCATTATTTCTGCAACCTCGCAATTCTCTCTCTCTCTCTCTCTCTCTCTCTCTCTCTCTCTCTCTCTCTCTCTCTCTTATGTTAAGTCACATACACACAGAGAGAGTAGAAACATGAACGTGGAGAAGAAATTTTGTCCCCCAAAAAGGCTCCTGTCCTCCAACCCCACTAATTCCATCCCCATATAAGTCTCTTTTATGTTTTCCTTTTGTTTTTTGATGGTTCACTGTTGCAGGTGGGAGAATTGCATTGACTCCTCCTTTTTGGGACATGTCATTTTATTTTATGAAGGTTGGCATGAACCATCACCTCAGCCACCATAAAAGACTCTCTTTTGTTCTAACGGCCAGACTCAATCCTTTGTTAAAGGCACTTGTCATAAATTTGCTGCAGCTACAATAAGCAAACCATTGCCCTGGCGATTATAGCTGTTTTGGCCTGAGCAGTCAAAGAGCTCAGACAAAACGGTACATTCTTTTAGAACCTCCATTTTACTTATATATTCTTAAGCAATTTTTAAAAAACATGTTTGTGTCTTTAAAAGATTTAGCTAACAAAAGCACTCCATGACATACCTCTCCGAAACATCTTTGGATACTCATTCCCAGAAGCAAAGAAAATGAAGGAAAATAATAATAATAAAATAATAAAAATAATAATAATCAGCTGGACTACATCAAACAAAAAAGTTTCTGCACAGCAAGAGACATAGTAACCAAAATGAAGAGACATCCCATGGAATGGGAGAAAATATTTGTGCACCATACAACTAAGGGAATAATATCAGAGATCTACAAAGAGCTTAACAACTCAACAAAAACAAAGCATATGACTCAGTCAAAAAAAATGGGCAGCAGAGCTAATTTGAAGGGAGGCCTACACTCTTATGTTGATCGAAGCACCATTTACATAAGCTTAGATATGGAAACAACCTCAATGTCCCAAAACAGATGACTGAAACAAGATGTGGTACATGCACACAATGGAATACTACTCAGGGATCATAAAAGATAAACTTATGCCATTTGCAACCACATAGATGGTACTGGAAGGGATTTTGCTAAGTGAAATAAGTCAGAAAAGGAAAATATTGGATGGTCTCACTTATAGGGGGAATATGGGGTAACTGAATAAAGGATCTGGAAAAAGACAAAACTTGCAGGCAAACCATAGATCTGAGGTATACATCAGGGAAGAGGGATAGAGAGGGGTCAAAACAGAGGAGGGAGGAGCAAAGGTACTATGGTTATGGTCACAGGTGCTGCAGTGGTGGGAGAATAATGGGAAATACACATGACTGGAGGCATCAAATATTGTACAAAATAATGAAAAAAACATGGAAGACAATAAATAAATAAAATAAAAGATTTAGCCAAGAGATTCCTAATTTTATTTGTTGGCCAGAGTCATTTTAGTTTTGGTTTGCATGAGGGGTAGAATAATCTGTGAGAATACTAAGAGAAATGTAGACGTTTATGAGAGAATATAGAGACAAAATGTTTACATGCACCTGGTATAGTTGTATTTTATTGTCGTTGTGGGAAACTTCTCAGTGCATTAGGCACACAATTCTGAAAAGTACTGCTCTCCAGCATATTAATGCCAATCTGTATTTCTTTTATCGAGAACCTAGAACATCTGATTTTTCTGAGATGAACTCTAAAATGCTTTGTTCATTTTTGTATGATTTTGTGACAGAAAAGTAAGGCTATTTTATTTTTCATTTTGATGACACATAAAAACACAGGCTCCCAAATCACTTTCTATTACTGCCAACCTTCATAAATAAAATCAAATGATAAGAACCAAAAATACAAGATCAATACAGTTCTCCTACCTGTAACAGTGAACCATCAAAAAACAAAAGTTTAATAAATTGTATTTTCAATTACATATACAGATCTATCTTTGGAAATAAACTTTGCAGTTTTATTTTATTTATTTATTTATTTATTTTTAATTTAAAGATTTATTTATTTGTTTGTTTGCTTGTTTATTTATTTATACAATATCTGGGGTACAGGCCAGAGGTACCAGAGGATGAGAAGATTCACCAGAGACAGAGCAGAGAGCAGAACAGGCAGACAGACCGAAGCCACTGCTGAGGGGAGCAGCGGGCAAGTCAGGAGAGGTCTGCTGGGCCATGTGGGATCTCCCTGGCCACGTGATCGAACCCATGCTGCAGAGGCTGCAGACAGCTTCACAGCGCTGCACTCAACTACCTGTGCCACAGGGGAGACCGGCAGTGTTATTTTAAAACCAACTGAATGGGCAAGATAATAAAAGATCATCTAGATATCCTGCACAGGCAAACTTGGAGACCTTTGGAATTATACTTCAGCTTTTGTTAAGTTTATCAGGGAAGTAGGTATTAGAAGAATCAGGGAAGCCACCATTAATGAAGTTATGGAAAACTACAGTAGGCACACTGAAAGTAGAGGCAAGGTCTAAAGGTCAAGAAGGAGGACGATAGAACAAGGTCCCTGGACTATAAAAGTCAAACTCCATAATTTATCAACGTGGTGAATTGGAGTTGAACTCTAACCTATCCATGTATCCATTGCTCCATTAGGATGAATAATAGCATCTTCTTTATACATTTTTTTTAATATGGGAAATTGTGCATAACTTTGCCATCTTAGCTATTTTTAAGTGCAAAATTCAGTAATTTTAAGTATATTCACACTGTAGTGCAACCAGTCTCTAGAAATGTTTCATTTTGCAAAACTGAAACTGCATAACCCTTACAAAACAATTCTCCAATTCCATTTGAAATCACTACTCTTGGTAGTTCATATAAGTGCAATCATACAATATTTGCCTTTTTGTGACTACCTTATTTCATTTAACATAGTGTTCTCAAGGTCCATTTATATCAGTACACATGCCAAAATTCCTTGTTAAGACTGAATAAACTCCCTTTGTGTGTATATATAAACTTGTTTCTCAGGTTATCCTTGGACAGTTTGCATTTATCTTTTGGTATTGTGGATAATGTTGCTATGAATATGATAAGAAAATTTGTATTTGAGACTCTTCTTTCACTTTTTTATATAAATACCACAACGTAAATTACTAGATCACATGGTAATTATATTTCTAAGTTTTTGAGGACCCACCAAACTGTTTTCAATATTTTATGTTTCCATCAACAATGCAGTAAGGTTTTACTTTCTCTATATAGTTGGTGTGATTATTAAATGAGTTAACACAAATGATATACTTAGGTTACATTCCAGCCATTATACATTTTCAAAGCATTTGATTAGTCTTAATTTTCTTATTAAATATATAGTTCTTGGGGCCTCCCTGGTGGTGCAGGCAGTTGAGCGCCGCACACAGTTGAGCGCCGCACTATGAAGCTGTCCTCTGCCTCTGCAACATGGGTTCGATCCTGGCTGGCAGGGGAGAATCCCACATGGCGAAGCAGACCTCTCCTGTCTCGCTCGCTGCTCCCCTCAGCAGTGTGTTTCGTCAGTCTGCTTGTTCTGCTCCCCGCTCTGTCTCTGGTGAATATTCTCACCCTCCTGCACATTTGGCCTATACCCTGGTTCTTGTATAAAAACAAATAAAATCTTTAAAAAAAATTAAAAAAAATATAGTTCTCAAATTATAAAGAAACAAATGAGCTGAAACCTTGACAACTGTTTTGAGAAATCCTAAGTAATATATAGATGTTATTATTATAAATAATACTATAAATACATCTGTTATATAGCATACTCATACTATAAGTACTATGTAATACCATAAATATATTATATAGCATACTCATACTACAAATACTATGTAATACTATAAATAATACTATGACTAATATTTAATACAGGTATTAATAATATAGGCACTATCATAATACATAGATATGATCATTCTAGCAGTAACATACAAAATTCAATTATGCAAACCTTAAAGGAGAAATCACTTGTATTTTTTTCACTTTAGTCATGGATCAATATCGGAAAAAAGAAAATTCTAACAAAAATATTTTAAAATTTTGCTTGAAATCAAAAATGTTTTGATTTCAAATTTTTTTTTCGAGATTTATTTGTTTATAGAAGAACTGGGGTACAGGCCAGAGACATGGGAGGGTAAGAGGATTCACCAGAGGCAGAGTGGGGAGTAGAACAGGCAGAGGCCTGGAAACACTGCTGAGGGGAGCAGCAGGCGAGATAGGCAGGTCAGCTGAGCCATGTGGGAATCTCCCTGGCCAGCCAGGAATCGAACCCACGCTGTAGAGGCTGCGGACAGTTTCACAGCGCTGTGCTCAACCTGCTGCACCACTGGGGAGGCCCTGATTTCAAAATATTAAAGTTGAAATGAACTTTAAAATTATCTTATAAAATGAGTTCATGCATCATGGGATCCATAGGGAGAAAAATAATGAGGCTCAGTACAGTGGCATAGCATCAGAGCTGCAAAGGTGGGTCAACTTGTTCAATTTGTTGTATGAAATATATGACAGGAAAAAATACTGAAGAAAATTTTCATTCAATACTTTGAATATTTGTTCTATTTCTTTGAGGAATGTCATTGAGATTTTTATTTGATTTGCATTGAATCTGTAAATTGCTTTTGGTAGGATGGCCTAAATTCTGTTTTTTATGAGAAAAATACTGATCACACTGTACTATGCAGATGTGAATTTGAGTATTCAAAAGTTTCCTTATTTGAATTGAATTGTCAGTTTCTTTGTGAAGAAAAATAATGTTCCAGCAAAGAAAAAAAAATCTCTGAAATAATAAATTAATTTGAAAGTGTGCTATTGAACTTTTTGTTTTTAAGAATAAGATCTCTACTGCTATCCTGCAAACACAAATGCTTATTTGTATATTTTACTTGGCTTGTGGCATGGGAAAATCACAAAACAAAATAAATTAAAAGTCTAAAGAAAACTGGTTGTGTAAATTATGAGAAGTTTGGAATTAAATGTACCATGTCAAATAAAGTAGAGAATGTTATTATCAACTAAATTCTCACCACAAAAAGAAATTATGATGACTCTTTCTAAAGAAAATGAAGACTGACCCATGAACAACATTTCCACACCATCACTAAACTATGCCTGACAAACCTCCCCTGTTAACTATGCACCACCTGAACATTTATATTTTGGTGTTGTCATGATCTCCAAATTCATGAAAAATAATAACTTAATAATTTTTATAATACATCAGTAATGGCCTGGATTCTCAAAATATTATAATAGCAGCAATGGCAAATAGCAAAAATTAAATTGTTTGGAAGTTCTAATTGGGTATTGTTCCTTTTTTTATTTATTATTTGTATATATTACATCATTGTTCATTTTTGAACAATGTTTGCTTTCCCCTCCCCCCCTCAGGTGTAGTCCCCATAGAGTTTCCTTCACCAGTGCACCCGTGCACCATCACCTCAGTCCCCTGTGCTTCTCCCTCCCTACATCCTTCCTATCCCTCCCCCTCCTCTTCCCTTGCAAGATGTCTCTGGTTTATAACTGTCTGCTTGTTTTTGTTTTGTTTTGTTGTGTTTTGTATTGTATAGTATTTTTCTTGAATTCAGTACAGCCAACTTTCTGTAATAGAATCAATGCAATGAGTCACATCACAATTCAGTGGCACTTCTCCAATTAATTGAAACAGATTAAAGACATTTCTCTCTTTACATTTGTCATTTTAAAGCTGGTTCTTTTTGAGTATTTATTCTGATGCAAAATGAAATTCTTACATAGATTTTATGGCAAAGCAATATTTTGATGAAATTATATTATATGAAGAAGTGGATTAGATTCTGTCCCTAAAATTTGTCTTCTTATTCTACCCACTCCTAGTGTCACATTTACTTTCATCTTTTATTAGAGGATCTTCAATATTAGCTTTGAGAAGTGTTGATGTCAATCTAAAGTTACAAAAAAAAATTTTAAAAATAAAGTTACAAAATCAAGTGCTTAATTAAAAATAGGGTTTGACATTTTGGATAATAAATGATGCGCTTTGAATAATTTTGTGGGGATAGTAAGGTATAAGCTGAGTCAGTCACAAACTGGAAAAATGGGTCAACCATACATTCATAGTTCATGAAACAACTTGAGATTAAGAAAACAATAGCTAAGTCTAAATAATAAACTACATCATCGGGAAAAGGGTGGTGATGATGCTAGAGGAGTTAAGTTCCACCATATTTTAAATCAGTCAGATTTCCTTGTTCTTATTCCAGTGGGTTCTGCATGTATGTTTTTTCTCAGTTATCATTCTTATGAATAAAGGATTTCAAAGGAGAAACCAGTGTTTATTTTTTGCAACTACTTGTTTCCCTGTAAATTCTTGAGGACAAAGCCATTTTTTCCTCCTGTAATAATATAATGCTAAGAGTCATATCCTTGAAATTCACTGTGTTATCATAAATCTACCTGAGAAGTTAGGGATTAGGATGGAACTGAATCTACTTCCTTCTCTAAAGGTGGATTATGCTAATAGGTATCATCAGAAAGTTTTTCCCTGACTTCCCTCTTCCAATTGAAAATTTCCTCATCTGAATATTACACCTTAGTCATCATTAAGCAGGAAGAAGGATGGTGACAGTGGAGGGAAATTATTGGATAAATAATTCCAAGAAATAAAATTTTTGACAATGAGAAAAAAATAAAAATACTTAAAAAAAGTATTGAGGTACTATAGATCTTCTTTCCTTAGATATCTTCAAGAACAAAGGAACAACAATAATTCACAGACCTCTGAAGAAAAAAAAATATGGGGCTTATCCTTCAAAAACTAATTGATTTAAAAATCCCACATGAAGACAACAGTGTGTGTCCTGAAATATGAACGGTACCACCTGAAATTGTAGAATGCACAGCAGCACAACTGTACTTGCTGGTGATAGAGTCTAACAATGATCCTGACCTTGGAATGCACTTGGTAAATGTTTTGATGAACAAAAGCTTTTTAGACTTACGTTAACAATCAGAATTATGTGATATATTAATAGGAGATTTTAGTCCTTAATATAGGAAATGGATTAAGTTTATTGACTCAGTGGTGCTTACTAAATATTATTTGTTATTAATCTCACAATTATTTTTTCTCTAATTATTAATTTGACCCAATCCCAATGACCCTTTAATGAGACCAAAGTACGGTGATAAATTCAGTGAATTTATTGGTGAATATCAGTGAATATCAGTATCTGGAAGATAAACTTGAGCTCATATGCAGGCTCTCCCACTTGTATTTATTGAGTAAATACAAGTGAAATCAAAAGAACATGTAAGTAAATTCTCATATACAACTGCTACCAGCCAAACATATTCTCTTCTTGTTTAAGAAATAAAGGCTTGTCTGGCTAGTCAAGACAAGGTCCATGGGTTTGTGGGTGTGAGTATGGACTCTTGTTTCTTTCTCATTATTCATAAGTGAGTTTACAGGAAAATAAACAGAGAATGTCTCAGCACCAAAGTTGTAATCTTGGGTGCTATAGGAACATTTACTTTCATAACTGCCGAAGAGTGTAATAAAGCAAGGAAAAATGTAAAACACAAAATCAATGGCAAAAGTAAGCCCAAATGTATCTGTAATTCTAAAAAAAAGGATTGAATTGACAATCTAAAATATAGAATATTGTGTCAGAAAAAATCAGTAAAGTCTTTTATAAGAAAATAACTAGTTTTCTGAATCCTATGGTAATATTAATACCATTTTAAGCACTATAAAAATGCATAGACGATAAACTGGGTTTAGTTGTTTTTTTTTTTCTCTCTCTCTCTCTCTCCTTTGTCATCTCTCTCCTTTGCTAGCAGAAAACAAAACATAGAACAGAGAGGAGAGCTTTGTAGGACCATCATGTGCTGCTCCCACATACAATCTAAATGAAAATCCATCCCAAATTTTTTCTCTGAAAATTTTCCTCTCTTCATGAATCTGTTTTAAAATTAATACCTTCCCATGTTTAGATGGATCAGTAAGAAAGTCAAAATTGGTAGGCCACAAGTGAGGGACAATCTATGAAAGGATGCATTTGTAGAAGTTGTAAACCTTAGAACAGAACAAAGGTGTAAATCTACTTTACCTTGGGAAAAATAATTTGGAAAAAAGTAAGATTTAAAAACAAAAGACAAAGTTATAGATTAAGTTCTGGGTTTCATAGGTTGAATGTGGCTAAGAAAAGTATTTTTATTTTTGTGCTATAAATAAGGATTTGTAGTGATGTTTGCTTTATGATTACCTGGTCACTAAAGGTAATTAAGTATAAACTTTTTGAACTGATTCTTGAAATACTGAAGGTATAAATGCAATAAAAGTTTCTAAATATAAGTATAATAAATTAATAAATATATAATAAATTAATTATATTTATAACATAAAGGAAAAGTAAGACTAAAAGTAAAAGCATGTTAAAGATATACCTGCATAAAACTAATAAGAAAAAATTATTAGATACAATAAGACCAGTGAAACAGACTTGAAGACACCTATCATTTCTAGGAAAGGTAGGTCATTAAATAGTGATATAAATTTCAACTCACCAAAAGTTTATGATCATTCTAAAATTATAAGGTACAAGACACACACTTTGCACACTTCATCCACAAAAATAATCTCAGTATAGATCACAAACGTAAATGTAAAATCCCAAGCCATAAAATTCCTAGAAAATAATACAGAAAAATTGACATCACCCCCAGTATAGTGCAACTTTTTAGATATAAGACCAACAGCATGATTCATGAAAAAGAAAATTGGTGATTAAACCTCATTAAAATGAAAATACTATTGCTCTTTGAAACATACTGTTGGAAGAATGAAAACTACAAGTCACAAGCTGAAAGAAATATTTGCAAAAAAAAATATTTATAAAGGATAATTCTTTAAAACATGTGAGGAATGCTAAAAACTCAAAAATAAGTATACAAAAACTCCAATTAAAAATGGCTAGGCAGTTTTCCTGCTCATCTATGATTATGTAGGTGTCTCTGTTTTCCTTTTCTCCTTTTTCTGATAAACTTGTCATTTTAAATAAAAACAAATGGGTAAAAGACCTTAATATAAACCTCACTATAGAAGATCTACAAATGACAAATAACTATATGAAATGATGTTTCACATCTTATATTATCAGATAAATGAAAACTAAAACAATAAAAGCACTCACCTTTTAAAATGACCAAAACCTCATCACTGACTATATCAAATGCTGATGAGGTGTGTAACAGCAGGAAACTATAAAGCAAAAGATACAGCCATTTTTGGAAAGACATTGTGGAAGTTACTTAAACATCTTTTTAGCATGTGATCCAACATTTGCACACCTTGATATTTACCCAGAGGGGATGAAAACTTATGTCCATACACATATAAAAATGCACAAGGATGTTTAGCGAAGCTTTGAATAAATTGCCAAACATTGCAAACAAACAATATGTCAAAATATCATGCAACCATTTTTTTAAAGAAACCTATAAATTATAATTCAAAATATGAAGAAATATTTAGAAGAGATTGTGCTAAATTTTGACACCTGACTTCTAGATTTTTATGAAAATTGCTATGCAGATAATTACAGTCATTTACTGTTTTAGAAATCACATTCTTAATGCTTTCAAATATTTCCGCTTTCATAGATGGATAAAGTAAACACATCAAAGAGTGACTTGCCTAAAATGATTATTTTAAGATTATTTGAATTACAAAACAAATGAATGTATTTCTTTTACTTGCATCAAATAAAATGCATCTTTTTCTTTTTTAAAAATATAAACATATCCACTGCCACAATCTTATCACCTTTTTATACTGGGTGGTGGATGGATGAGACAAGTATGCACATTGAGGAATGAAGTTGTACTCCCAGTACAGTAACTGAGTACCAATAAATAAAACTTGAGAGAAAAATAAATAAAGCCAGAAAATAACAAAAAAATGATATTTCATTTTCATTTTAGTAAAATTAAGGTCATAGTATATAGCTATTGAACTTTCCATTGACACAATAAGACCAGTAGAACAGACTTTATTATTACTTAGTCACTACAGGTAATTAAGTATAACCTTTTTGAACTCATTCTTTGAGACACTTTTGATTTTATATATTTGTAAACAAAGAGTTGATTCTTGGGTTAATTTATATTAACTGTCACATAATATTTCAATTGACATAGTTGATTGAATGTACACCATATAACTATCTTAACATATTCATAAACTAATAAAGAAACTTAACCAGGAAATAAACACAGGGAAAGCTAGTTATGGATGTTCATTCTGGGGAGATAAAGACTCTACTGTTATAGACGAAATTCTTTATAAGCACAACTGAATCTGGCTTGTTAAAAATTCATTTAAGTTGCCCTATTCTACCCAGTCACGAATCAGATGCAATGCAATGGTGAATCAGACTTTTGTAAATATTGGTGGCTTGTGCATTTACTGTTCTTGGCAGCATTTTCAGCTTTTCCTGAAGAACTATACTTTCTGAGCCAGGTTGACTAAATGACAAATCCATAAGGTTTGAAGGTATAGAAAGCATAGAACGGTGTATTACAATTGGTATTCCTACTCCATGCACACTATTCCTGTATCCTTTGCCCAGGATGTAGCTAATTGAGTTTTACTTTGTCACAACTTTGTTTTTAAATCCCCTTCACATTCTGGTCTCTAGCACTTTCTGACAATTATTTTAGAAACTTAGCGTTGAAGGTTAGAACTGAGGAACTTCTAGCCTCACTTCTGACACTGCTATCAATATAGCTTGGAAAATATTCCTTAATTTCTCCAGTGTGAATTTTCTAAGTTACAACTATTTGACTTGGTCAGGGTGATATTGGACTTTACAGAACACAGACTTCCTTAGATTCAAATCCACATCTGATGCACACTGGGAAAGCCACATATATACTCTTGCTGTATTTCATTGTTATCCTATATCGCTATATAAATGTGAATTATTATAATCATTATTCCTGCATTCACATTTTAATTCAATAGCAGAATAGACTAGAATTAGAATAATAGATATGGTTTATGGACAATGGGTAGAATAGGGCATTTTTTTTAATTTTTTTTTTCATTTTTTATTTATACAAGTGCTGGGGTACAGGTTGGATGCGCAGGAGGGTGAGAGGATTCACCAGAGACAGAGCCGGGAACAGAACAGGCAGACTGACCAAACACACTTCTGAGGGGAGCAGTGGGTGAGACAGGAGAGGTCTGCTGCGCCATGTGGGATTTTCGCCAGCCTGCGGGGATTGCCCCCACGCTGCAGAGGCTGCAAACAGCTTCACAGTGCGGCACTCAAGCGCCTACGCCACCCGGGAGGCCCTAGAATAGGCAATTTAATTGAATTTTAACAAGCCAGATTTGGTTGTGCTTATAAAGAATTGTATCTATTACAGTAGAGTCTTTACAGTAGAGTCAGAACAAACATCCATAACTAGCTTCCCCCTCAACTGTGCTAAACATGCTTTTCTATAGAGGACAGTCCCTAGAATTTATGTTTGAGTTTTCCATTTCATTGTCTTAGACAGTATCATCAGGTTGTCTACTTATGCAACTACATGCTTGCCAAAAACAACATCAATGTATGTCTGCATCTTTCCTCTTCTCTGGTTTTCTTAATATTTTCCTTTCTTACAATACCCTAACCCCTAAAACTCACATACTCCAAGTATCCGTAGACTCCATTGCTTCCACCCTGTTTACATTCAATCCTGCCAAATTTGCTGTCAGGAATTTTGAAGCTATCATCATGTCTTCAGTATAAATGCTTATACTACAGACACAGATGTAGAAATTGTAACTTCTGCTCTACAAAGAATTTATTTGCTTCCCAAAGAAAAGTATACTGTGGGTTGTCAAATTAACCTATGCTTTTGTTTTATTAGGCCTCTGGTCATAATCTTCAGCAGGTATCTAACAAGAGGATATAAGCACAAATTTTTTCAAGCTCATATAGACACAGATGTTATTTTATCTTGACATTGTCTTAAATAAGAAATGTCTGTGAGCTGAGAATGAAGCAGAATATATGAATTCATGACTATTACAGATAATTTATAATTAGCATTTGCTTAATATAAAAATGCTTCTCTTCCTTTCCCAATTTTGCCCCAGGTGAATACTAATGGTGTCTGGTTTCGTGGGCACATTTTTGATAATGTTGCTTGGAGGAAAAGAGAAAATCCACCACAATCCATCAGTAAGCTCCACAATGCTAAAGTCGGTGCTATTTCAAATTTCACTTCTAAATTTTGGAATCCTTTTTGCTTTAATTCTTTATAAAATACTCATAAAAATTTTATTTTGTGCTATTTGGGTGTAACTTCCAGTCATCAGCAGTTCTTATAAATCAGAGGGGAAAAATGAAAGCCCAAAATTCAATTAAACAGGCAAACATAACATTGAGAAAATTTCTCCATTATTAGATTGAATTCATTACTACAAATATTGGAGAGCTAATGAAATCAGGGAAACCAGCCTCTCCCTGATAAGGCTCTTAGTTGATAATATTAATTATAAGCTGACACAAGTATTTGTAACAATTGGTCCCTAACATATGAGTGTATGATTAAATATGTTCTGCTTAAATAGGTCTAAAATATGATCCCAAATACCAAAACAGTAGTAAAATTACTCCAGATTTTTATGAACACTGATGCCATAGAAACATAAGCAAATATTCTCTGAAAGAAATTATAAAGTTCACACAGTTATTACCTCACAATAAAATCGCATAACACAGGAGGAAGTGTTTTACTATAAAATAAAGATTTTAGAAACAAACATGGTGGTTATGTTTGTTTATATACTTTCTAATACACCAGTTGTAGTATTAGAGAGAAATTAAACTGCTTATGCAAGAGTCTAAGAAATAGAATTAAAAAAAAATCAAAACAACAATTCAGCTATAAGAAAACACCAAAGCAAAACCTTAAAGATGAAAATATTGAATTAAAAAATTCTACAGATTGGGCCTCCCCTGGCGGCACAGTGGTTGAGCGCTGGGCTGCGAAGCTGCCTGCAGCGTCTGCAGCGCCAATACGATTCCCGGCTACCAGCGATGGTCCCACATGGCGCGCAGACCTCTCCTGCCTCCTGCTGCTACCCTCAGCAGTGTACTTAGTTCCTTCTGCCTGTTCTGCTCCCTGCTCTGGCTCTGCTGAATTCTCTCACCCTCCCACGCTTCTGACAGTACCCAATGTTTGTATAAATAAATAAATAAATCTTTAAAAAATAAAAAATTCTACAGATGGGTAAATAAGCAAAAGAGTAAAACTTAAAGACCTAAACGTTTCTAAAGGACTAAAATAACGATATGAATAAGAAGAGCAATAAATGTAAAAAATATAAAATAAAATGAGAAATTTTAGTATGTGTAATTGAAGGTTCAAAAAGAAAGAATAGAAACAATCATGGAAATAATTTTATTAAGACATTCCCCTCAGCAGTGTGTTTCAGTCAGTCTGCCTGTCCTGTTCCCCACTCTGTCTCTGGTGAATCCTCTTACTCCCACCCCCATGTCTCTGGCCTGTACTCCAGCTTTTGTATGCATATATAAATAAATATTTAAAAATAATAAATAGAAAGGAATAATAATTTGGCTGTGAATATATTTCAAAGGAAACAATTTTAGAATAACATATTAAATTACTGTGAGAAAATTCTGTGAAATTGCACGTAATGAAGTTATTTGTTTAGAGCAAAGACAAATTAAATATATTTTATATATTTGAACAAAAGTTATGAGCTTTACCACCAATACAACTTCACTATAAGAAAATTTAGCAAGCATACTTCAACAAGATGGAAATAACAATATGAAATGATGTTCCATATCATATATTATCAAGTAAATGCATATTAAAACAGTAAAATTACTCACATATTAAAATGACCAAAATCTGGAACACTGACTACTATCAAATGCTGGGCAGGTGCATAACAGCAGGAACTCTAAATCATTTTGATAAGAAAATAAAATCATACAGCCATTCTGGAAGACATTGTGGCAGTTACTTAAAGTAAACATCCCTCTAGCATCTGACCCAGCATTTGCATTTCTCAGTATTTACCCAGAAGATTTGAAAACTTATGTCCACACACACACAAAAATGCACAAGGAAGTCTGCAGAATTTTATTCATAATTGCCAAAAGTTGCAAACAACCAAGATATCTTTTTGTAGATAAATGTATCAATAAACTGCAGACAATGGAATATTTTTTTCCAGCACGGTGAAAAGTGGGATGCAAGTCATGAAGAGACATGGGGGAACTTTAAGTGTTTATGTCAAGGGATATAATCCAGAAAAACTATATACAATGTTTTTTTTTTCCCAAATATAGAACCCTCTGAAAAAGGAAAAACTAAGAAGGCAATAAAAAAAATCAGTAGATTAGGGAGGTTGGGGGAAAGAAAGGATGAACAGATGGAGCACAGAGGTCTTTAGGTAGTGAAACTGTGATACTGCAATGAGAATACGTAGATACATGTGTATATAATTTATATATATACATATATACATGTATTTATAGACACATAACTATATACGTGCATATATTTATACACATTTGTATGTGTATATATAGTATTTTCTATGTATAGATGTCATTATGTTAAGTTTGTGCATAAAATACATTTCACTGATTCTTAAATTGCCCTATAAATGTACATCTGCCCATGATAATGTTTCCAGTTTTTCAGGGATTGCTCCTAATCTATCTGTTATAATTATATACTCTTATTTTATATATAGGTGTTTATTTTAAAATACTTGTTTGATATAGAAAATGGAAAAATATTTTTCCATTTTCTTCAGCATAGTAGTCTTAGATATTTTCCACTTTGAAAAATACAAACACAGGCCCTGCTAATAGGAAGACGTCAAAGTATTACATACAATTGTATACTTACAAAAAGATTTAGACATTAAAATGCTGATTTCAAGAAATGATGCTTCTATCCCTCTAAGAAAGAAAATGAACTGAAAGTAATGGAAAGCATGTTTCTCCATCCTACCTCTGACGCAGTCGTCCTGTGGCAGAACGTATGCGTAAAGAATGGGATTTTCTGGCTTTCATTCTTCCTTTCCCTCTCCTTTTCTCTCTCTGTCTCTTTATTTCTCTCTCTCTCCTTCTCTATCAGTAATTCTTTAAAATTATTTTTAAATATTTCTTTCATCGCTACTGTTTAACATTTAATATAGTCTGATCTATATATCATTGTTGCTTTGATTCTAATAATTCTCCCCACACCTTTCTAGGTTCCAAATTTTCACATACAGAGAGCAATGAGAGTTCAATTGTTTAGAAAAAATTTTTTTTTAATATTTATTTATTTATTTATTTATTTATTTATTTATTTGTGCAAGCACTGTGTACAGTTAGAAGCACAGGAGGGTGAGAGAATTCACCAGAGCCAGAGGGGAGAGCAGAACAGGCAGACTGATGAAGTACACTGCTGAGGGGAGCAGCAGGCGGCAGGAGAGGTCTGCGCGCCATGTGGGACCCTCGCCCCGCGGACGGGGATCGAACCGGTGCTGCAGAGGCTGCAGGCAGCTTCCCAACCCAGTGCTCAACCGCTGCACCACCGGGGAGGCCCTGTTTGGAAAGTTTTAATTCAAAAAATACTAGAGAAACTTCCCCCCTCTTTCCTTATAGTGACAAAAAGTGATATCAATAGATAACATGTACTGTTTCTTCCAGCTGAAATAAATAGCCTTAGAATTCCACAGGGATTAAATTATGACTAAGAAAATTTAAGTCACTGTGCCATCCCACAATTCTCCTTGGTTTGTTCATTTTAAGCTTTACAGGAGCCATGTTTTCTGCACTTTTGGCCTGTTTCTACAATTGGTTAGCATTGGATAGGCTTGTAGATCCACATGTTCATTGACACCAAATATGCGAAAGCACATTTTAGAGAAACCATCTCTTTTAATCATTCCTTAAGAACTCTTCAGTCAGAAGGAGAAATACAAACACTGAGTGAGTTCACTTATATAGAATACAGATAAATAAAACAAAGGAAGTGACCAAACCAAAGCAAACCTCAGAAGTAGGACTGCAGAATTGAGGCTACTAGAGGGGGAGGAAGGGTAGGAGTGAGAACAAAAGGGGGACACCATAGTCCATAGCAAAGAACTACTGGGTGTTTTGATGGTGGCTGTGGTGTAGCAACAACATCTGAGGAGGAGTGAAGCTATTCCCTAAGCCATATACAATGTTATAATCAAAGTTAATGCAATAAAGGATAACAATAAAAAGGAGCTCAAAAATTAAAAATTCAATTTACATTTTAAATTATCTAAGTGTTTTCATCCTAAATAAGGTATTGTGAATTTACTGGTAGTGCAAATTTTGGCTAGCTTCCTTTGGGTTTTTTTATAAATAGACAATAAAAACTCCAATAATTTACTATCATTGCTTTACTTGTGTATTTGTGTGTGTACATGTACAGTATTGTGTAATATTGCATGATTACTGAATTTATGAAAGACTATACTAATTAAATCAAGAATTGCAAGGACAATGTCAGTGCATTCTGAACCAAAATACCAACAACATGGTCTAAAAATTACCTGAATGTATCTGAGGAAAAGAAAGGAAAATATTTGAAATAAGGTTTGTTATGGTAAATCCAGGGTGTGTATACTTACTGAAGGCAAAATCACTGTTATCATTATGAGAACAAACTGTGTTTATAACTTCCACACTATTATTGAATGAGATTAATGTCCTCCCTTCCATTTCATAATGTGCGTATTTTCTTTAGCTTTTGACTTTTTGTTGATTCTTTAATGATATTGTTAAAAAAAGAAAAACACAAAACATCCTGAAAGCAAGCACAGCATGCGTAATAGTTTGGTATGTTAAAAATACAATAATAACTCTTTATTGGATAATGGAAATGATGGTTATAAAGAGTATTGATTGAAACTTTGGGATCATCTGATGGGTTTGTTGTGATGACTTATATTAGAAAAACAGTTATCAGTTATTTATATTATAGGATAACTTTCAATACTTTCTAAATGTATGAGTTGGTGAAAAGCAATTACGTTACTTGCGTGCATTTTTTCTATTTTATGTAAAACATTTGCAACTATTAAATGTATCTATAATGTGCAGAAAAGTGAGACACTTCAAAATCTAAGATTTAATCAAAATAGGAAATAAATATGAATTAAAAGAAGTTTAAAAATAGCTTTTGATATCTATAAGGATGCTTTCTTTTTAAAACTCTCTGATGTGTACCTATCAAGGTCAAGAAAAAAGAACAAAATCCTGGGCCTCCCTGTTGGCGCAGCGGTTGAGCACTGGGTTGTAAAGCTACCCTCAGCCTCTGCAGCGCTGGTTCGATCCCTGGCCACCAGGTGAGGGTCCCACATGGCACGCAGACCTCTCCTGCCACCCGCTGCTCCCCTCAGCAGTGTATCATCAGTCTGCCTGTTCTGTTCCCCGCTCTGGCCCTGGTGAATTCTTTCACCCTCCCGCGCTTCTGACTGTACCCAGTGCTTTTAGAAAGGAAAGAAAAGAAAGAAAGAAGGATCATTTTTTTTAGTAATAAAACTCTGTGATATATATGATAATCCTTCTTACCTGCCAAAAGGAACAAATATAGAGTTTTGTCCTGGATCATTATCAAGGTTGCCTTGAGAACAAAAGCACGCATTGTGGCCCAATATCAAAATAAGGCCTTTTAATCAAACAACTTCCTGGCATTTTCACACATATAAATAGGAATTTTCATTCAATTATTATATAATGCTAGATTTTATTAAGCCATTGCACAAAAAGCATTTTGAGTTGGCCACTATTTGGTTCTGAAATTTTTTATTGTCAAATAACTAAAGGACAGTGTTCTCATTTCAAAGTTCTATGTTGCTGTACAGGAAGAATAAACATCTTATTTTTATTTTTCATGTTACATAAACAGTTAAATAATCAATGACAATGAAAAATATATAATTGACATTATTACATTATTAAGATACATAGTGTATTAGTCCAAATCATTTTTGCAACTCCACATTTTAAATGTGGTACTCTAAAATTTAAAATTTGATGCAAAAAACAGAATTTCTAAAATAGGTAGGACATTTGCTTCTATTTTGCTAATGAAGAAAAGGTGTAAGTAATAGAGTAGAGCAAACAGTATATATTGGCCTAAGAAAAACTCAGTCTCAATTCTAGAGCTTGAATATAATCTTTTTCCTTCTAGAACACTCTGAGTGTTTGACCTTTGTCACTTCCTGGATCCTAATCTTTTTAACCAAGTTATACTAAACCAAGTTATGATAAAAAATGTAGATAACTTATTTAATTATGGTTTGCATAAAATTGAAAAATGTGAAACCATTAGAAGACTACCACAAGGAAAACCTGTATTAATTTTCTGTACTTGCTATTCCACAACCATAATTGAAATGTCAAAGTACTAAAAACAAATATTTGACCCAACTTTCCTTAAGACACAGAATATTAAAAACAGGAATTTTCAGTTACTGATAAAATCATATCAGAAAACAGTCTTTTAAAACCAAGAATAATCAGAGACCTAATTTCACAAGTGCCATCATATGAAGCACTTACTTACTAGCTCATCACAGGATTCAGAGATATGACAGTAATTACCTAAACAACATTTTAGATGGCATGACTTCCAAACATCTGAATGAGGCAATAAGAAAGCATAATTTCACAATTACACAGTTACTTTGGTAGTTCTTTACCCTATTTTCACAATGTCCACTTTTTCTAACAAATGCTATTGTGGGCTATCTGTACAATGAAGTGCCAGTGCCAACTAGAAAATATGATGAGAAAGAGGAAAATATTTGAGAAAGAGGAAGCAATGACCTACCATCTGGTTTTACTTAAGGATTTGCTTACAGCTTCTTTTGGGAAGAATAAACAATGAACACACTTTGAGATTGTCTGCAAAAGAGACTTTGGGGCCAACACAGTGACACTGTACATTGTCAAGAACAAAGATAACATTTGAAAAGCTGACATAGGGAAAACGGTGTTAGCAAAATGGCCACAGAGGCATTTTCTACCGTCTTCCCCACAAAGAACAATGATTTTGATAATCGTCCATGCATAACCGTGACTTTTTGGAAGTTTGAAAGTATGGCACACAAGTTCCAGCCTGCTATTGGTACAAAAATAAATATCAGGGCTTCCCTGGAGGTACAGGCCGTTGAGCGCTGCACTGTGAAGCTGTCCGCAGCCTCTGCGACACAGGTTCTATCATGGTTGGCTGGCGAGAAACCCACTTGGCGTCGCAGACCTCTCCTGTCTCACCCACTGCCCCCTTCAGCAGTGTATTTCAGTCAGTCTGCCCGTTCTGTTCCCTGCTCTGATCTAGTGAATCCTCTCACCCTCCCGTGCATCTGGCCTGTACCCGGCTCTTGTATAAATAAATAAATCTTAAAAAAAAAAGTCTGCCAGTTCTGTTCCCCGCTCTGTCTCTGGTGAATCCTCTCACTCTCCCGTGCATCTGGCCTATACCCCAGTTCTTGCATAAATAAATAAATACATCTTTAAAAATAAATAAATAACAGAAATTGAACCCATTCAAGAGGGTAAGAGGAATAGCTTCATTTTACTCAAGCCAGCCCTCCCCCAAGTTGGTAAAACTCAGTGCCAAGAGGCACTTTCTTGGTCTGTGGGGGAATATGAAAGTATGGAGTGAGTGTACAAAAGAGCTTTACTCTTATAATATTTGCAGGATCACACTGGCATCCTCCCTGGTCCACATGTTGGATGACCATGGGTCATATATGGCAGTGCCACAAATATTTTGAGGAAAAAGAAATTTTTGGAAGACAGAAGAGTTGACAGTGTGACCCTCAAATTTTTTGTTTTGTCTTATATATATTGTGTGCATTGCAGTACACAATAACCACATCAGTTTGCAGTTTACAGATGATAGGATGTCATATACAGAATTAATTTTATAAAAATAAGGCTTAACATATAAATGAATTTACTTGTTAAAGAGATGGAGAATATTCATAAAATCATTCAACATACAGAGGTTTTCCCATTATATCACGGAAGAGATTTAATGAATTGTAGAAATGAAAAAAATATAATTTTATTTCACTTCAAAGACATTCTTTAATGACTGACTTTCTATGACAAAATAGGACTACAAGTTGTATAATTTCAGAGAATGTTGATGTACATAATAAGTTAGAATTGTAAAGACTTTCTGAAACATGAGTCAAAAGTGAACTAAACAAGTGAATTGTATGGTAGTGGTTCAGTGGTGACTTGTTTGCGGGTACACTTGTTTGTGGGTACAAGTATTACCACTATAGTGGTAATACTTGATGAGGATATCCAACATTACCTCAATTAAAAATAAGGAAATAAAATGATATATAAAAGAAGCGAATTTTGAAAAATTAAAAAATAATTTTATAATTGTAAGATTTTTATTGGCGAAAATGACACAAACACAGCATTTAGAAGAACTTCTCAGCACACTCTAAATTGGGAGGCATTCTTTTCAGTTTATTTAAAATTATTCCAAAGATTTTCCATAAGTTTTAGGCTTTTGCTGGAAACAGAATTGCAAACTGTAGAACACCTCATGTTGTATAAATCACAAATTTATTACCAGGTTTCAACCGAACTCTTTCGTCCTACATGGTGGAAAGGCTAAATTAATATATGATTTAGTAAGCACAGGAGAATTTATATTTTTTGATTTAGACCATTAATTTCAGTACTATGTTTTGTACCTTTGTAATCACCACAGACAAGTATTAAACAAATTTGCTATTACATACTTAAGTCCAAATCAAAAATGTTTAACTTCAACTTTTAGAAACCCTAAAGGCATTTCACTAACATTTTCTGATTCCTAGTATCTCTATAAAAATGTTTTAATGAGAGTAAATGCTGTATTATATACTTAATAATGCAGTATGTATTATTTATTCTACATCTCCTTTTCTATTTACATTCATTTCACAATGTGCATAATAAATCTGAGCAACATATATTTGTGTAACTTAGAAAGAAACACATGCTTGTGTAATATCGAATTGTACTCAAAACTTAAGTGTTTTGAATGATTTGGAGCTGATATTTAGAAGATCAAATTTTCACAAAAATGAAGTGTGGTAACATGTTATTTTCCATATCAAGAAAGATTATCAGTGAACTTTGTAAATATAAAAACATCTGAATATTCTAGGAGTCACAAGGTATGATTAATCTGTAATGACAGGTTTTCAGCTTAAAGAAAGACACCTACGCAGGACCACTGCCAGTGAAGCTACATGGCGAAGGGTGAATAACTGAGATCATTCAAAAGAAAAAAGATCAGAAATCAACCTTTCTCTGTGGTTTTGCTGATAATTTTACATGTAGATAGGTATATAATTACACTGTCTGCTAGTTTACTGATTAGTAAAATTGGAAAAAGTTAGAATACTTACCTTAAAGCATTGAATGAAGACAAGTTGAAGTAAAGCCATGTAAATTACATAGATAGTAATTGATACATAGCAAACTGTTAATATAACAGGTATTAGTATTGTGGCTTCTTATGTTCTTACAGATATTTCTCTATACTTTCTTTTCATTCCTAATTCTACTCTAGTTCTTTAAATTTAAGATCTATGTTTTATTCTTTGTTATTCTTAAAGCATATTATTTATACATAGGAGGTATTTAAAATTTTGATTAGTTTGATTTTATGATAATTTCTTATTGTTTTTTCTCTCTGAGAATAGCTAAAGCATAATGATGTGGATGATACTTTGGTACTATATATTTATTGATTAACTTCTTGATGCTGTTTTGGATCATTAGTATTAAGATATAATACTAAAAAGATTATGATTAACAATTTATCTAAAAGAAAATTATTCTAGGACAATACATTTCTCATAACTCCTTGCACAAAAATGTCATTGATCTTAAATTACACTGGTATCATTCCAAGCATATAACAAAGAGAAATTAAAGTTTTTTAGGAAGATATTTTGGTTCTAATCCATTCATCTTCAAGACTCCCTTAAATAACTTCCTTGGCAAGTCCAATGACCAAGGACTTGATTTTTAAAAATAAAACAGGTAAAATTATGGATTTTAAACTTTGAGAATAGTAAAAAAACACTGTGGAAAGCAATTAAAACCACAGATAGCACTGACTTTTCTTTTGCACACTTTGAAATTCCTAGAAAGCTTATTGCCAACAACTATTATTAGAAAATCAGGAAACACACATACAGAATTTTCTTTCACTACATTTTTTGAAGACTTTTTTCCTTCTAAGTGCCATTTCATGGACGAAGAGTGAATATTTCTTAGATCTCTGCACGGAAGTGCAGTGTAGACCCTTTCATTTTCTTCTGATAATCTGCTTCAAATTGCTCATACTGGGCTATAGTGAAATGATTCTTCCAGTCTCCTGAAACACCTGAAAAGTGAAAAGATAAATATGAGACAATTTTATTTTATTTTTTTTAAGAGTTATTTATTTATTTATACAAGCACTGGGTACAGTTAGAAGTGCGGGAGGGTGAGAGAATTCACCAGAGCCAGAGTGGGGAACAGAACAGGCAGAGGGACTGAAGTACACTGCTGAGGGGAGCAGCGGGCGGCAGGAGAGGTCTGTCACACCATGTGGGACCCTCCCCAGCGAGTGGGGATTGAATCCGCACTGCAGAGGCTGCAGGCAGCTTCGTAGCCCAGCACTTATCTGCTGCACCACTAGGGAAAGCCCAACACAATTTTAAAACATCCTTCTACAATCAGTTTCCCTATGAATCAGTACACATTTCTTTTGAAATCTTAACTTACAATGTCATATCTATTCCATAATTCTAGTCCTCACCTTTTACTACTATCTTTCCTGGAATCCTTAACATTCTTAGTTTATTATAATTGCTATGAATTTTTCCAGTATCTTATGTTTAAGAAATAATCCCTTAAATAGCTTTAAGAAATGTCACAGGAGAAAAACCAGTGTCTCAAAATCTTTATTCTTTGGTTTCAAGAGCCTTGCTAACAATGATAAAGATAATTTTTAAGTCAATTTAAAATTATATTTTCTCAGGCCTCCCCTGGTGGCGCAGTGGTTGAGTGCTGGGCTGCTAAGCTGCCCGCAGCCTCTGCAGAGCCGGTTCAATTCCCAGCTACCAGTGAGGGTCCCACATGGAGCACAGACCTCTCCTGCCACGCCCACTGCTCCCCTCAGCAGTGTATTTCGTCAGTCTGCCTGTTCTGCTCCCTGCTCTGGCTCTGGTGAATTCTCTCACCCTCCTCCACTTCTGACTGTACCCAGTGCTTGTATAAATAAATAAATAAATGAATGAATAAATAAATAAATCTTTAAAAAAAAACTATTTTCTCACTTCAAGTGGTGATTTCTGAAAAATGTTCTATTATGACATAAGACTTAGGGCCTCCCCTGGTGGCACAGCGGTTGAGCGCTGGGCTACGAGGCTGGCCGCCATCCTCTGCAGCGCCAGTTCGTTCCCCAGGCACCAGCGAGGGTGCCACAAAAAAAAAATAAATAAATAAATAATAAGACTTGTAAATCCCTGAGTCCAAGAAATTAAATATATGTTTTTATTATAAGATTATCCAAAGTCCAAAATAGCTAACCTATCTAAAAGTAGAAGGAAGGATACAGACATATCATTTGCAATGACTATCTGACTAAAAACAAAACAAAACAAACAAAAAAAAAAACTGTGTCATTTTCCTAGACTATCTCACTGGGTAACCCAGAAGACATATTTGGTAGCCCAGTACTTAAGGAACATTGGGAGGAAAACATGCCAAAATAACTTTCTAATCTGTCTCAGGATCTCTCAACTTTGGTATTTTATTTATTCATTTATGTTTCTGCTGTTGGTTTTTGAAAGCAGAAAATCAATTGTCCTGTGCATGGTAGGATATTTAAGAGAATCCTTGACCTCCACACATTAGATGCCCCTATGTACTAGAAATCCCAAGTCATGACCATCAAAACTGTCTCCATATGTAGGCAAACATGCCCTGGGCAGAAAATTCACACCTGGTTGAGATCCACATATTCCTAGCAAGACTTATCCATGGCATATTTCCTAACATTCTAAAAAAAAAAAAAATCTAAAATACACAGACACATTATAATTAAATATACCCTTAATGGTGCCTTTATTGTCTCTCACCAAAATATCATTATCTCCAAAACTATCTCAAATTGTATTAAGAATTATTTACTCTCGGGCCTCCCTGGTGGTGCAGGCAGTTGAGGGCAGTGCTGTGAAGCTGTCCACAGCCTCTGCAGCACGGTTCGATCCCCGCTGGCCTCAGAGCAACCCACACCGTAAGCAGACTTCTCCTGTCTCGCTTGCTGCTCCCCTCAGCAGAGTATTTCATCAGTCTGCCTGTTCTGTTCCCTGTTCTGCCTCTGGTGAATCCAATCAGCCTCCTGGCGCATCTGGTCTGTACCCCAGTTCTTGTATAAATAAATATTTTTTTAAAAAAATAATTATTTACTCTCTTCTTCCCTGTAAGATTATACATCACTGACTGTTGTTATATGATGAGTGATTTCCTCTTGCCTCATTAATTTTTTTAATATTTTATTTTATATAATTCTTACATCATTTTTCATTTTTGCACTATGTATGCATTATCATTTTGGTTATATTCCCCATACAATTGCACCCCCCTTATTTTGACCCTAGTCCTTCCTCTCCCCTTCCTTCTCCCCCCACCCCACCATGGTGTGTCTCTGGTTTATAGTTGCTTGTTGATTTTGATTTTTACTTTGTATTAATTAGTCTTTTTCCTGGTCCCTTATTTAGGTTTTCTAAATTCCTGCTATGAATGAGATCATCCAGTATTTTTCTTTTTCTTTCTGACTTATTTCGCTAAGCATGATCCCTTCTAGCTCCATCCATATTGCTGCAAACTGTATGTGTTTTTTTGATTGCTGAGTAATATTCCATTGTGTATATGTACCACCTCTTCTTGATCCAGTCATCCATTTTTGGGCATTTGGGTTGTTTCCATAGTTTAGCTATTGTAAATAGTGCTGCTATAAACATAGAAATGCCAATGACCTTTGGAATTAATGTTTCTGTGTCATTTGGGTAAATACCTAAGAGCTGATGAGACTCAACAAAACAAAGAAAATAATCCAGAAAAAAATGGGCAGAAGAACTAGAAAGAAACTTCTTTAAAGAGGAAATGCAAATGGCCAACAGACATATGAAAAAATGTTCAACATCACTTGTAATCAGGGAAATGCAAATCAAAACTTACAAGGAGATACCATCTTACAGCAGTGAGAATGGCACATATTAAAAAAAACTAGCAACAACAAATGTTGGCGAGGGTGTGGAGAAAAAGGAACTCTCCTGCATTGCTGGTGGGAGTACATACTGGTCCAATCACTATGGAGAGCTGTGTGGAGATTTCTTGACCTACTAAAGATAGAGCTTCCATACGATCCAGCAATAGCCTCATTAATTTTAGGCTTGCATTTTTTATATGCTTTGAATTTGTACTGTGCAAAATACAAACCCATCTAAATAGAAATTTCAAAAAACCTCAAAAGTTTCTACCACCTCTCTAGCTTTTTATCTCTACAATGATATTGCAAATATTCAACAAATAGGCAGTTTTTTCACTGTTTCAGAAAAAGAAGATAGAAGTACCTGGGCCCATGAGAGACCAGCAAAATTGATCAGAGTTAAAAACAATTAAGCAAAACTGTCAGTCACCAGTGGCTAACATCCTTCAAAATCAAGTAAAAAGTAACCTTGCACTATTAAGTCACAGAGATTGAGGTTATTGGGTTATTTTATGGCAAAGCAGAATAATACATATATAACTAAAAGAATCTCTCTCTTTCCTATACATTCTCTTGCTTGCTTATCTCCCTCACATACATGAACTTGTACAATTCATACAACAAAGATTTATTAAAGGAATATTTCATGTAGGATGCTAGCGATAGGTTGAGTTCAATGCTGAAGATGCAACAATTTACAATAACAATAGCCTCAAAAGTTGACACTTTCCCCATTAGATCAGTATATCTAAGATCACTTAAACTAACTACCAACCACAGCAAAACTTCTAATATGAAGAATATCTAGATAATTCAGACAAATAAAGGACATTCTTTGATACAGTAGTGGTTGCCAAGTCTTGTGCTTATTGTTACATAGATTCTTGAGCAAACATTTCTCATAAAAACACCTATCTTATATGCTAAATTTGTATCAATAATGACTTTCTTGGTCACAAATTATTTCCTCTAAGATTATTTTTTTCTAAATTTTTCTCTCTCCAGCATATGTCTTTCCATTTTCTATAATACCACTCTTATCTACACACCCACAGTGTCCATGATGTAGCTGGCAAACAGAATAGAAACTATATATGATGTTCTTACCCTTTCTCATGAAGGGAGACACAGAATGATCCATATCCCATTCTGGTGTTGTGGTATAATTAGCACTAGGATTCTTCTTCATCACATCAAAAGAGGTGTGATAAACTATTTTATTCATGGTTTCCTCTGGCAGATCTTTCTCTAGAAACTTTAATAGTTTCTGAATTTCACGTTTTGGGTTCTAAAGAAATTATAAAGATAAAGGATTACTTTTATGTAACATAGTATTAGAAGACCTATGGAGAGCAAGTAGACAAAAAGTAGAAATAAAAGCTATACAAATCACAATAGAAGTATTTTTTTGTTTTTGTACACAACATGATATTATATATAGTAAAACCTAAAGGAGCCACCAAAAAACTGCTAGTGCTAATAAAAATGTTCAGTAAATTTTCAGCACACAATTTTTTTAAAATATCAATTGCTTCAATACACTGATAATAAACTATTAAAAAGGGAAATTAAGGAATTAATCACTTTTATAATTGTATCATTTCTAGGAACACATTTCACCCAATAGTTTAAAAAAATGTATGCATTGAAAATAAGAATTAAATTTCAAATTAATTAAAGGAGACACAAATACATGGAAAGATATTCCATGCTCAAAATTGGAATAATTAATATTGTTAAGTCAGCTATAGACTCAATGAAATTGCTATCAAAATTCCACAAAATAGAAGACACAATCTTAAGATTTATATAAAACCACAAAAGACTCTTTAGCCCAAGCAAACTTGAAAAGAAGAAAAAAAAAACTAGGGATATCAATCTCCCTAATTTCAAAGCATACTACAAAGCTATAGTGATTAAAACAGTATGGTGGTGGCATTAAAACACATAGAAAAATGAAACAGAGCCTAGAGCCCAAAATAAACCCACATATATGTTGGCAATTAAGTTATAATGAAGAAGCCAAAAGCCAAAGACATATAATGAAGACAAACTTCAATGAATGGTATTCAGAAAACTGAATAGCCACATGCAAAAGTTTGAAGCCAAATCACTACCTTACAACATAGCCCAAATTAAAATGGGTTAAAGACTACAACATGACAACTGAAATCACAAAACTCCTAGAATAAAGCACAGTATTAAATTCCCTGACATTGATCTTGGACATTATTTTTTGGCTCTCCCTCCAAAAGCAAATGTATAAAAAAACAAAAATGAACAAGAGAGACTATAGTAAACAAAAAAGTTTCTGCACAATAAAGAAAACTAACAAGAATGAAAAGGCAACCCATTCATTGGGAGAAAATATTTGCAAATCATATACTTAAGAAGTTTTAATATTGGGCCTCCCTGGTGGCACAGGGGGTTAAGCACTGCACTGTAAAGCTATCCATAGCCTCTGCAGCAGAAGTTCGATCCCCAGCACGAGTTCGATCCCCAGTTCGAAACCCACATGGCTTAGCGGACCTCTCCTGCTTCACCCGCTGCTCCCTTCAGCAGTGTACTTTGGTCAATCTGCCTGTTCTGTTCCTCACTCTGTCTCTGGTGAATCCTCTCACCGCTGCATCTCTGGCTTGTACCCCCATCTCTTGTATGAATAAATAAATCTTAAAAAAAAGTTTTAATATCCAACATATATAAAGTATCAATAGTCAAAGAAACTAACAATCCAATTAAAAAAAAATCAATAGTGGAACTGAAACCAAAGGTACATGAAAATGTGCTCAATATCACTAATCATCAGGGAAATGCAATCAAAAACAGCAATGAGATATTCCTTCACAGTCGTTAGAATGGCTGTTAACAAATAACTAGCCACAACAACTGACAAGATAAATTTATTTTCTACATCCAAGTAGTTTTATTATAGTAGAGAAGAGAAAAAAAAGTACATAAATACTTAGAAGTGGTGATAGATACTATAAAAAGAATAATAGTAGCAAAAGTGTCTTTAATAGATAATAACGAGGTTATATTATTTGAAAATACAGTTAGGAAAGCTCTCCAGGGATAAGCAGTATTTAATTAAGACATAAAAGATAAGATGTTAATTTGAAAACAGTGGGAGAAAATATTCCAAATATGCTCATTTAGTGAGTAGGACCAGATGATATTAGACTAGGTTGGAGAGAGACAGAGACTAAACACAGCTGAACTGTGATTAAAAAAAATAATAAACTCATGCCATTTGCAGCAACATGGATGGAGTTGGAAGAGATTATACTAAGTGAAATAAGTCAGAAGGACAAAAGATAAATATTGAATGGCTTTACTTACATGCAGAATTAAGAAAAACTGAACAAAGAGTCAATAAAAAGATAAAACTTGCCAGCTAACCATAGATATGAGACATACAGCAGGGGAGGGGAAGTCACTGGGGTCAAATTAGAGGGAAAAGCAAAGGACTATGGTAAGAGATCACAGGGGCTATGGTTTGGGGAGAACTATGAGGATGACAGCTGAGGGAAGAAATCAAATAATGTCAAAAAAAAAAAAAAAAAAAAGCAATGTTAAGTGTAGGATCAGGATGGCCACAGTGCAGGTTATCTATGATCGGAGCAGACCAGACCCGTAAAGGAGTCCTGGAGCCCTCGGTGGCTTTCTCAGGCTTTTATTGAGCTTTACATGTATTATGGCAAACAGGTACATGGCAGGCAGGGTGTCAGGGGGCCAGGAGACCACTTGGCCTCCAAGCCCCTGGCAAGTCTTCACTCTGGGCTTCTCCTGCTTCTCTCCTGCTTTTGTTGCTCTCCATTACTACCTCAATATTCCTTCCATGGCCCACAGAAATAAACAAGACAGCTTACAACAATATAACAACTGCAGGTACCCCATCAGGCAGGGCAATCCTAATGGAGGGAGGGCAGAAAAGCCTGAAAAACCATTTACCCTACAGTAAGAAAATAAATAAACTATTAAGTGAATAAATGAAAAATAAATGAAAAATAAAAATAAATACTGCTGAACTCTATAAATCACCTTAATGATTTTATATTTCACATCACAACAGTCACCACAGAGAGATTTAAAGAAAGAGGTGCACACACACTGATTTATATTTCAAGATCATTTTCTCTGAGTGGATGCAAAGAGAAGCAAAATGAGTTAGTCCAGTAAGTCGCCATATTTGCTTGAACTAAAAGGAAGCAACAGTGGCAGAAAGAAGTGAATTGAGTGAAAGATCAATTCCCAAGGCAAAATTAATAGGCTAGCAGGTTAATCATATTTATAGATCAAGAGGAAAAGAATATGTGATACGAAGATGAACCTTAGGTTTCCTTGAAATAAAAAAAATTGTAATTACCACTTACTTCTTTCATGTCTTCATAGAATAAGAACAAAATGCGATAATCTTTCCTTTTCTCCCACCAGCCCTTCACATGGTCATACCATGAACCAAAAGCCACTAAATTGAAAGATTGTTTACAAAATTAATCTTGAATTAATTTACATGAAGTAAATAATTAGTAAATATTATTCCAAGTTGTTATCATCAATATATACACATCAATTGCTTATTAGTTCAAGAAAGAGGGGACACTGGATTAAAAAAAGTATATCAGTAATCCCTATTCTCACTGAATATACAGCATATTAAGAAATAATGAAACAGTTCAGTTATGAGATAAATTGTATCCTCCACCAAAAATTTTTTCCTGAAATCCTAATCCTTAGTACTTCAGAATATGATAGAAATATGAGTTGGGGCCTTTAAAGAGGTAATTAAATTGAAATACAGCCACTGACAGTGGGCCCTGATCCACTATGTTTTTATGAGAAGAGGAATTACAAGACAGGCACCACTGAGGGGAGACCATGTAAAGACACATGTGAAGATGGTCATCTGAAAAACAAGGAGAAAGGTGTCAGAAGACACCCACTCTGGACACAATTGAACTCAGATTTCTAGCAATATAACATGAGAAAATAAAAAAAAAAATGTTGAGGAAAGAACCTACTTTATGGAATGGGTTTGACAGTCCTAGCAAACAAATATAGATTTTGGTAGTATTAAGTGGGTGTTGCTGTTAACAATACCTAAAAGTAAGGAAGTGACTTTTGAATTTTTTTTAAGAAGTGGGGTACAGGCCAGGGTCGTGGGGAGTGAAAAGATTCACCAGAGAGAGCGGGGAGCAGAACAGGCAGATATACCGATACAGACTGCTGAGGGGAGCAGCAGGCGAGACAGGAGAGGCCTGCTGCGCCATGTGGGTTGCTCCCCAGCCAGTCGGGGCCAAATTGGCACCACAAAATGCAGTGGACAGCCTCACACCGCTGTGCTCAAACCCCTGCACCACCAGGGAGGCCCGGAAGTGACTTATGAACTAAGTAATAGGTAGAGTCTGGATGAGCTGTGAGATGAATGTTAGAGAAAAAAATCTAGATTGCCTTGAAGGCACTGTTGGTAAAACTATGAATGCTAAAGGTGGTTCTGGTGGTAGCTCAGAGAGAAAAAAGGCACAGTAGAGAAAAATTCAAGAAATATTTATAAAATCAAAACAATGGCATGAACAGTAAGATAGGAAATCACATGGCAGTAGTCACTGAGCACTTATTAAAAATGACGACTGTAAAATATGTGTCACACATTCCACAAAAATCTCTAAAAGGAAGAGATGACTATGTAATCTGCTTCTTCTACAAAATTCCTAATGCTTTAGTAGAGGAATGGACACATACTAGGTTTATAATAAATACAAGATTTACATTGGGCTTTATTCTTTTTGCAAAAAGGCTTTCCCTTATAGGACTCCAGGATAAAAGAGTTGCACCCACCCTTTCCATTTATGAATTTTTCCAGGAACTCCTCCCAGGTGCCGGGAAGTGGATGTAATTTTGCCATCTGGTAGAAATAATAGTAAGACACCACCACATCCTTAGCGTTCCTTGCTACATAAACGACCTGTTGGGAGATATGCAAAACCATCACTTTGTTTCTATTTAACATTTACAAACACTTGCTTACCTTGACCAGCTGCTCATTTACTCTTCTCCATTTCATGATCTGACTATTTATATCTTTATCCTTACATAGGATATTCACAAGTACATATTGTTTTAATGCAAAGATTTTCCATTTATCATACCCTTGCTTTCTCTTTAGCCTAGAAAAAGAACATCTCTTGTGACATAAAATACCAAAAAAAAAAAAAAAATCAAGGAAAAGTATATCACAAAAATAGTGTTATGTTATTTTGATTAAATACATTGAATTTGCAGTTAAAATCCTTTAAGGTAAAGAAAATCCCATGCTAGCTGGTTTTACTAGTGAGATGAACAAAATATTTAATAATTAAGTAATACCAATTCTAATCACTTTCAGAAAATTGAAGAGTAAAATATCTCCAAATTCATTTTATGTGGCTAACATTACCTTAAGGCTAAAAGGACTATATCATAATGACAAAGACTTATGATAAAATTGAGAACGCTAGACCAATACCTCTCATGATCAAACACAATTTAAAAAATAAAATAAAAAAGCAAATTGGATCCAACAACATATAAAAGACATTACATTACAACTAAGTACAAGTTATTTACGATTGTTTTATCACTTGAAAATTGATGTAACCATATTAGCAGAAAAATAGAAAACCACAAGTTAGGTCTTAGAAAAAAAAGAGATAAAAGCCAAGCACCTTGGGTAAAATCATAACGAAGTAGTAATAAAATGTAATTTCCTCAATAGATAAAGGACATTTATTAAAAAGATCATTATACTTAGCAGTGAAATACTCAATAATCATGTATTAGCCCTACAAGCAAGAGCAAGACAAAACCATATGCTCCAAATACTCCTATTGGGAACTGTATTAGAGGTTATAGCTAGCTCAATAAGGCAAAGAAAAGTAGTAAAAAAAGACATCCAGATTAAGAAAAAGGAAGTAAGTATCTATTTTGTTTACTGACAGCATGAGCTTGAGTACAGAAATATGAATGGTAATTACAAAAAAAGTTAATAGATTGTTAAATGAATTTTATAAGGTTACATTCATTTACTAGCAATAAATATTCATGGGAAAAATGAGTGTATTTATATCAGGCTGTTAGAGAAGAGGGAAAGACAGAGGGGGGATTACTATTACATAGAAATTTTTAAAAATAAATCACTACTTATGTTATATATATTAGATAAATTCTTAGATATTGGATAACTGAATCAACGAAGCCAATATATGTAAACAGAAAGAAAACCTTCATGGCTTTGTGAAAGATGTTTCCAAAAAATTACAAAATATTGTGCTCATAAAGAAAAAAACTGAGGGCTTACCCGGTGGTGCAGCGGGTTGAGCGCAGTGCTGTGAAGCTGCCCGCAGCCTCTGCAGCACGGGTTCGATTCCCGGCCAGTCAGGGAGAGACCCACATATGGTGGCAGATCTCTCCGGCCTCGCTCGCTACTCCCCTCAGCAGTGTCTTCGGTCTGTCTGCCTGTTCTGCTCCCAGCTCTGTCTCTGGTGAATTCTCTCACCCTCCCACACCTCTGGTTAGTACCCAGTTCTTGCATAAATAAATAAATCTTTTAAAAAAGAAAAAAACTGATTCACTAATCACTTTAAAATTAAGACCAACTTTGGAGACATTATTATGAAAGGGAAAAAGAGAAAGACAAACTTTGGGGTTACGGGTAATGTTTATTTGATGCTGACTTCATGGGTATGGTTTCTTTGTGAAAATTCATCAAGCTGTATATTTAGGATTTATGCACTACTTTTTATAAGTTTTATGCTTGAATTAAAATGATTATTTTTAAAAGACTAAAATAATTTATCTATAAAATTATATATAATTCATAATCCATAATATATTGTTTTAAATCCATATTTCTAAATAATATTTGTACTAAATTCATGAAGAAGCAGCTCCTAGGATTATCTAAACATCTATTATTTTCAGACAATTGGTGAAAGAATTTAGACATAATGACATTGTATCTTAGGAAATAGAAAATCTGATAGTTTCTAAATGTTTGGGCACTGTGTGCAATTTTTACCGAGGGCAGTGGAGTCACTGGTGTTATTTTGACATTTGGCTATAGGGTCCAAAATATTATTTCCAGAATGATTTATCAGACATTACAATCTCTTATCTTAATTTCTGCATAAATAGTAAAATAATTTATAACATAAATAAGAAATTTTTAGAAAAAATCTGTACCTTACAATTATTTTTCCAAAATGAAGAAGGAAGAAGTTGAACAGGTAAGTGTGTTTTCACTAATCGAGGAGACTGCATGACTTCCAAATCCTTAACACCTACAAGCACAAAAATTAAACTGCATTATAAATATGGAACCATAAAATTTATTACAATGTGATATAAGACTTTCTAAACATACCTAAAATGGCTCTATGTTGATATGAATTCATGTACTTCTGAAATTTAGTATGAGATAAACAATAATCAATTCTGGTTACTTTAAGCTTGTTTTGTTGCCTACAAATAACCGGGTTTATTAGCTTCATAAGTGTCTATACAATCCTTAATATACAATCATAAGTTATATATGATTATTGGCACAAATACTTTTCTGTTATAGATACTTAAGATTCAACAGTCCAAGTACAGACAGTATCATTTTTTCATGATGCCTCCAAAATCCACAAAAAAATTAGAGAAATTTACTCCTACAGTGAAACTGAACATTAATAAGATATACCATTACAGACTCCTGGGATTATCATCTCCATGAAGGGCACTCGGTTGTATATGGCATCTCGCTTACATTTCTCTGTATCCCCATTGTTATAGATCAAATCCAGTATTTCACTGACCCAGGTTGTTCCTGGAGAGAAAAATAAAATGGATGGATATCTAAACTTTCCTGTCAAAAGAGTATGGGAGTGTTAATAGAGGTAGAGAAATTGTGTAATTATCAAAAACAAAATTATTTCTTCATTTACATCCCCTTTCTTTTTCCTCCCATTTCCTAGAGAAATCTTTAACTAACTTAGACATCTGCATATGTGGGGAGTGTGTATAAAATCTGAAAAATATAATTACAAAAGATTTGAAAAGGAAATCAAACCTGGCGTAGTAAAGAAATATAATGTGGTGGGTGGGACGGTTTGGGGGGGGAGCAGGCAATTTCAATGTGTCTGACCAGCAATTTGAAAATTTTCTATTACTATTATGGAGATTATTTCCTTTTGGGATTGAAGAGCACTTAGTTGAAACAGTTCAACATTTGGTGGAGCAGTGCAGAAAGGAATAATTTCATTGCAGCTGTGGTGACCAGTGCACGACTCACAAACCAAAGACAACAGATCCTGATTGAACAAGGAGGATTAAGTTACCTTGAACTTTATGATAATATATTTCACCAGTCTTTTCAGTAATTTATCCATAGTATATGAGAATATGGTCAATTGTCTATGGCCCCCAGTGATAAGAGACAGGTTATCAGGGCATTGCTTCAGAAGAGTAGTTATAACAGAGAAGAAAATAACCGTTCCCATTCCTTTCCTTTTTACCAAATGTCTATGATTGTTGCGAACTTGAATAATCATGGGTGGAAAATAAAAAAAAATTAAATAAAGTAATTAATCTATGCACACAGAAATATTTTTTAAAATATTTTATTTTATATAATTCTTTCATCATGCCCCCCCTGGTGGTGCAGCGGTTGAGCACTGGGCTAAGAAGCTGCCTGCAGCCTCTGCAGCGCCGGTTCAAGTCCTGGCCATCGGTGAGGGTCCCACATGGTATGACAGACCTCTCCTGCCACCCGCTGCTCCCCTCAGCAGTGTATTTCATCAGTCTGCCTGTTCTGTTCCCTGCTCTGGCTCTAGTGAATTCTCTCATCCTTCCGTGCTTCTGACTATACCCAGTGCCTTGTATAAATAAATAAATAAATCTTTAAAAAAATATATATATAATTCTTACATCATTTTTCATCTTTGTACAATGTATGCATTTTCATTATGGTTATATTCCCCATACAATTGCACCCCCCCCTTATTTTGACTCTTGTTCTTCCTCTCCCCACCTTCCCTAATCCCCCCCCCCCCGATAGTGTGTCTCTGGTTTATAGTTGCTTGTTGATTTTGATTATTACTTTGCATTGATTAGTCTTTTTCTTGGTCTCTTATTTAGGTTTTATAAATTCCTGCTATGAGTGAGACCATCCGGTATTTTTCTTTTTCTTTCTGACTTATTTCGCTGAACATGATCCCTTCTAGCTCCATCCATGTTGCTGCAAACTGCATGTGTTTATCTTTTTTGATTGCTGAGTAATATTCCAATGTGTATATGTACCACATCTTCTTGATCCAGTCATCTATTTTTGGGCATTTGGGTTGTTTCCATAGCTTAGCTATTGTAAATAGTGCAGCTATAAACATAGGGGTGCAGGTGCTCTTTGGAATTACTGTTTCCACACAGAAATATTTTTGAAGAATGGCTTGCACATGGATATACCTTTATATTAATTCCTTAGAAGCAGTTTTATCATTTGTAATCTAAAAATATTAGTAGTCAGTATAGTTCTTAAAAATGTCTTTTCCTCAATGTTTTTAGGAAATGAGGAATATAAAGGGAAGCTTACTTTAGATCTTTAGTAATTAGAACAGCTAGTTGGTTGTGGGCTCAAAAATTAATGGCATAAAAAGCTAGAAGGTGTGATCTGTTTTATAGCTCTGTGTACATTTATCACTGGGTTAGACTATCATAAAAGAATTTGGAGAAATAAAAGGTATTGATTCTTATCAAGTCATCTTAAAATCTTTTTTTTTTTAAAGATTTATTTTATTATACAAGAATCGGGGCACAGGCCAGATGCACAGGAGGGTGAGAGGATTCACCAGAGACAGAGCAGGGAACAGAACAGGCAGGCTGGCAAAATACACTGCTGAGGGGAGCAGCGGGCAAGTCAGGAGAGGTCTGCTCACCATGTGGGTTGCTCCAAAGCTGGCGGGGATGGAACCTGCACTGCAGAGGCCATGGCCAGCTCCACAGCTGCACTCAACCCCCTGCGCCACCAGGGAAGCCCTTAAAATCTCCTTTCTGAGATCACATACTGAGGTCAGTAGTTGTTCAAATTTGTAACAAAATATCCTAAACATATAAAGTATTTTAAAATATTAATGTTTTCAAAAAGTTTTTAAAAATGTATAAATATGTCTAAAATGTTAAAATTTTAAGAAATATTTAAATATGAACTCTTTAGTTGTATAAATCTATTTTATAGATTTTAATGTACCCAAGTCATTTACATATGCAGTTTGAAAAATTTTTATTTGAATTTTAAAAATAAACAAGACCATAGCAATAATTTTCCCTGAGGTATAGTTCCTATGTAATTGCAGTCTTTCAGAATAGATAAAAATAGGTAATTTTTATATAATTTGAGAAAAAAATCTGTCCTAGTAACTGCTACAGTGTTCTCTTGACTAGTGATCTGAATATCAGTGAGAATAGTTATACCTATGGATCAATAACTAATGAGTGATTACAAATAAGTCCAAAGATAAAGGGTAGAATTAGATTTTTAGTGAAATTAATGTAGAGTTTAGATGATGCGAACCTGAAACATATAAAGTGATAATGAAATGTCATTTCAATTGTAAAAGGAAAGTAAAAGAAATGTTACCTGATTTGGGGTAGGTGGCGATCAGAAGGTCATCTGGTCGGGCCTCAAAAGTCTCTATCTGGGACCACTCCTCAGCCATACCCCAGAAGAGGGGGATCCCTTGAATATCCACCAATTCCCGCCTATTCCAGTCCTCCATGTTTTCCATTTTTGAGACTAGATTTTAAGCAAAGTAGAGAATGTTAAAAAGTTATTGTTTTAGTAGCATCAAATTTAAAATTAAATGATTAATTTATTAAATTGATAAATGACTATGCCACTGCTGGGAAACCATGATACTGGGGGGGGGTCCTTAGTATCTTTCAAGAATATAATTTCAAGAAGCACCAGAATAAAGCTAGGTCCTTCCTGATGGCACAAGGGGTTAAGTCTCAGTGCTATGAAACGATCAGTAGTCACTGTAGCATAAGTTCGATCCCCAGGCAGGGAGCTAACCCACATGGCACAGCAGACCTCTCCTGTCTTGCCCGCTTCTCCCCTCAGCAGTGTATTTCAGTCAGTCTGCCTGTTCTGCTCCCCACTCTGTCTCTGGTGAATCCTCTCACTCCCAGCACCTCTGGCTTGTACTCCAGTTCTGGTATGCATAAATAAATAAAATAAATCTTTTTTTTTTTAAAGATTTATTTATTTATTTATTTATTTATTTATTTATTTATTTATACAAGCACTGGGTACAGTCAGAAGCGCGGGAGGGTGAGAGAATTCACCAGAGCCAGAGCGGGGAGCAGAGCAGGCAGAAGGACCGAAGTACACTGCTGAGGGGAGCAGCGGGCGGCAGGAGAGGTCTGCGTGCCATGTGGGACCCTCCTCAGTGGCCGGGGAGCAGCCGGGGATCGAACTGGCGCTGCAGAGGCTTCGGGCAGCTTCGCAAGCCAGCGCTCAACCGCTGCGCCACCGGAGAGGCCCAAATATTTTTTTTTTTTTAAAGCAAGGGCCAAAGATCAAAAGAAGTAAGCATATTTCACTAATAGTAGCTATAGGACCAAATAGTCCGTTACTTTATCTAAAACAATTAGAAAAGGCTCTGTTTAATGGTAGTCCAGGGTAAGGATTTAGCTCTGTGTTTTTAGTTTCCTGCTGACCCTAGCGCTCCACTCAGGTTGTTGCTACTACTGTTCTGTGCTTTTAATATCTCTTTAATATTTGAGAGCAATTAAACCAATTAACCCCCATTATAGTCCCCCCTTTTAAGTGTTGTGTATTTTTAATCTTGAGGAATTTGAGGGCAATGACAAATCTGCACAAGCCTTAAAAAGTGCTTAACAATGTAGAAATTGAGTTATTTGATTATTTTATATAACCAAATTTTTGTCCAGAGAATATCCAGTCTATAGGTTAAAAAAAAACTTACAAATAGTTAAGCAGCATTAAATCTTGTTAACACGATGTCCATAGAAAGATATATTCTCTCCACCTTCACTCCAATTTTATCAAATGAGTACAATAAAGGAGAAAGATTCCTGTGCACTTGAAGTCAGTGTGGGCTGTCGGCTGTGGAAATGCAGCTGTGTTCCACTGGGAGTGTGTGAGTCCTTTTCTAACCCTTACACCAGGAGCATGAAATCACAGTACTACACATTAAGAATCAGTGAAGGTATGAAAAAAAATGAGATTTTGCACACTTTATTTCATATGCTATTTATATATTAAATAGCACCAAAACTTTACACTTGTGAACTGCTTCATACAGCATTTCCTTATGCAAAGATTTCTGGGATATGTTGTAAAGTGACTGGACTCTGGAGTGAGGAGAAATTCTCTTGACCACAATACTGACAATTCACTACAGTGGAATTTGAACTGCAGGTTTAAATAAAGAGAGACAATCAAAATTAAGTGAGTTTATTAAAGAAACTATATTGTGTAGTCAAGCCTGGACGCAGCCTTTAAGTATCAGGGAAAGCTGCCTGATTTCTGGCATTTAGAAATGAGAATTATATACAGTCCCAAGAAGGTTACAAGTAGCACTTTCATATTTATTTGATGCTATGCATGCATTTGAGGAAAAAAAGGGGGGCTGTTAAAATTTACCTTATCTATTTAGAGCCTTATCTTCTGGGAACTGGGAACTTTAATAATGTCACATATCTTGATGTTGATATGTGTTTTAGAGTCACTGATTTGTTGGGAGGCAGCTTTTCCAAAATGCTGCTTTTTCCAAAGACAATGTTTTTCCTGGCACAGTGTCTTCACAAGACCAGATGAGGCTCATCTTGATTCTCTATTGAGGCCCCTTACGGAGAGAGGTACACTAGCTTTGGCTAATAGAACCAACAGCTGCACTACACAGAGGCCCACCTCAGTGGACTAGGCTTGATGGTCAGCCCCAGGGCTAGCCAGGATTGAGCACCACACTGTTGCTAAAGGCTGCGGTGGTATCATCTCAGCGCACCTAACTGGGCGCACCTCCAGCTGCCACTGTGAGTTGGATCCTGGCCCACTGCTTGCTGGTGTGCCGCCAGCTCTAGTTTCTCAATGATGAGACAGCACCATTTTGCATTCTGTCTTTTTTTTGGGGGGGAACTTCTGGACATGGCGGATACTGTCTGTGGTGAGGTAGTTGGCCACTTGTGGCCTTAGAAACTCTTTGTTTCCCCTGTTTGTTAAATAAAACCTATTGTTGTTCCCTGAGGCTGACTCTTGCGATTGTGGGCACAGGTGAGAACCCACACAGAGAGTGACCTTGTCACTGTCCTTTGACCTTGCTTAAAGGACTGCTATAGACTGTTTCAGTAATACATAGTTTACAAATTTATGCAGCAGTCCTAAAATACTTTATTTTTCCCAAGCTCCTTTAATCCCTCCTCCACCAAAATAAGATTTTGGGAGTAGTAGCCATCAGGAAAAAATAATTTTAATGCTTTTAAACTTTAATTCACAATCTGATTACTTTTCCAGTTTGTGCCACCACTTAATATTTCTCATAGGTTGTCCATTGTCCTTTTTTTTCCTAACAGATTGTTCCTCAGTTTTCCATTTGCCTTATTTTGTTTCTTTCTAGTTACTGATAGCTTGTTTTTTTTCACAAGACACAGTTGGTAGACTGGCATAAAAAAAGCTGAGGTATCTGCACTCCAAATCAAGATTTTAGTTTACTTTTCTCTAATCCATTAAAAATTATCAAAATAAGAAGTGTTTGAAGCTCTTGCCACATAGTGTGTAATCAGTACTTCTAAAATAAATATTTAAAAGCTCAGTAAGATGTTGCCATGCTTTCTCAAATTTCCTCATGTCCCTACCCGATTCTGCAATTCATTCTATGATTTATAGACTCTTCACTCTCTATAACTACTTATATCAAATACATATGCTGATGAAAGATTTCTAGAAGAAATTTATGTATTTTTCCTGGGAAAATATTCCTGGAAATTCTTTAGATATTTATTCAATCTAGTAACGCTTTCCAGATTACCAGTATCTTACTTTGCCCAAAATAAATGTAAATTATATAAATATAAACCTTGAACAAATGTTAGCCTTTCAGTAGGTAAAATAGCAACAGTCTACCCAGTCATGTTCTGTACTATTAGTTCAAAAATATTTTTAATACTACTATTTAATATCTAGTAGACACTGTACATTGAAGAATCTAATGATGAGGAAAAAGTCTTGTGGTTATCTTCACAGTGCTCAGGAGTGAGTGAGAACGATAGAAACTGAAACTGATCAAATGGTCATATTAATACATTGGAATTTTCTTTCTTTTTTCAAATTTATTTTATTTTTTATGCATATAAGAGCTAGGGTGTAGGCCAGAGGATGCAGGTGAGCAGGTGATGGGAGGATTCACCAGAAACAGAGTAGGAAGTGGAACAGGAGGACTGACTAAACTACACTGCTGAGGGGAGCAGCTGATGAGTCAGGAGAGGTCTGCTCCGCCATGTGGGTAGCTCCCTGGCCTGGGATAAAAGTAGTGCTGCAGTGGCTGCCCATAGCTTTGTTGTGCTAAGACTTAATCTCTTGTGCCACGAGGGGGGCCCCAATTCATTTGAATTTTCAATGGTGATAAGTGCTATGAAGCAAAGGTATAACCGTAGAGGGAAACTGATATAATCAAAATGCTTAGAAATGTTTCTGCTGAGAAAGGAGCAAGAGTTAATTCAGAAAAGAGGAGAATCTTCTAATCAGGAAAAAACATTTTAAAGACCCTATGATAGGAGGGACAAATAATGTCTGGATGACTAAGTGCCAGCAATGAGGAGGAGCTTGCAAATATATTGCAAAATTATGTGGTAGGAAACTAGAGATTTCAGGGTATTTCTGCATAACTGCTAGGGTATATCAGGTTTCATGTAGTCTCCACCAGAACAGGAATGTCTACTGACCCATGCTTATATAAAGTTCCAGTAGCAGTTCTGTCTTTTTTTTTTTTTTTTTTTTTTTTATCTGACATTTTTTTTATTTTATTTTTTTTTTAAATATTAAATTTTATTTTTATATTCCCCCATACAATTGCAAACGCCCCATTCTGACCCCAATCCTTCCCCTCCCGCCCCCCACCCCCCAAAAAGTGTCTCTGGTTCATAGTTTTTTGTTGATTTTGATTTTCACTTTCTTATATTCATTTTCCTGGTCCCTTATTTAAGTTTTCTAGATTCCTGCTATGAGTGAGACCATCCAGTATTTTTCTTTTTCTTTTTGGCTTATTTCGCTGAGCATGATCCCTTCCAGTGCCATCCATGTTGCTGCAAATTGCATGTGTTTATCTTTTTTGAATGCTGAGTAATATTCCATGGTATATATGTACCACATTCTGTCTTAATAATAGACGACGGTGACTTACTACTGGTTCTGGGATGGTCCTGTGTATTATTGGGGGGAGGGGAGGGAACTAGGGGAGATATACAATTAAAATTCCTAGGATTTATAGATACCATAAAAATTTAGTACCAATAGATATTACTAAGTTGATTCTTTTGTTCATAACAGTGCAAATATAAATTTATGATAGCATTGGACTATGATTCAATTACATTGGTATTGCATAATTTCCTATTAATATTTTCTGATTTTCATGGACATCTGCCTTGAAAAGAAAACATAAAAAACTAAAGTTTAAAACATTCACAGTCAAGCATTGTTCCTCTAGCTTCCCAAATAACCAATTCCTATAGTATTTCTGGGAACTAATAGGTACCAAACACTATTTCAGGCATTGGTAATAGGGCAGCAGCTAGATCAGAGAAAATGCGATACAGTCACACACTTCTACCTCTTTCTGAGCACAAAGGCTATTTTTCAGTCTGCTGGCAGTTTGATTGGGGCATATGACTGAGTTCTGCTGTTGGTCTATGGATAATGGAGAACCCTTCCTCTAACTTCCAGCCCTCTCTTCCAATGCCATTGAGCATGAAGAGTCCATGTATTTAGACACCTAGATGCAAGATTAAGGTTGTCTACCTACCCTTCTTAAGACTGTCACGACAAAAAATAATTATTAATATTCTTAATTATGTCAAGTCCTTGATATTCTGGTGTTTTACTATTTTTTTTACTACAGTAAATCAAACATATTATGGATAGTATGGGAACACTCTCAGACAAAAATATCTACTCTTATGAAGTTTAGAGTCAATGTGAAGTTAGATAAACTACAATAGACATACTACAGAGAAATAAGTACCGATAAGAATTTTATTGAAATATTCCAAATCTATCTTTCCATGAATTTGCGCATATTTTTGGATACTGAATCGTGGATTGACTAACAAAAATTAGTTTATTTCTACATTAAAATAACGAAAGATGTAAACCAAACAGATGAAATATATTCAAATGTATCAGGTGATTTTCAAGATATCACATCCCAGTACATTATATGAAATTACATACATCAATGTGCATATTTACATATTAGAAAAACTGATCAGGGTATTTACTTTATTATAGTATTCTAAGTATATTTTTCATATATTATGTCAATAGTTACTAAAGTTCCCATATGAGTGATATTGATATATACAAAAACATTGCTCATTTTTGTAAGAGATTATCCTAACAAATATCAATTCTTGAAGATAAAAATGTTTATATTCTAAACCCGAATGAATATAAATATCATAAAATAGAATCTTTGATAATGTTTCAAAAGAGGAAAACTCTTATTTGTTCCTCAAAACTTGAACAGATTTTACATCCTCTAAAAATTCTTCTTGGTAACCGAAAGTCAAAATTATTCTTTCTTGTCCATTTTCATAACTTGAAAATATTAATATTTCATATATTTCAGTGTGCTATTATTACCTGTTTATAATGTCTGCTTTCCTGATTAGAGTTTAGATACCTTGTCCCAGGATTTAAATACACATTTGACTTTGTAATTCCAAACCTAAACTTTATTGAAGTTAATAACTGTGTATTGAAATAAAATGAAAATTCTCTAATCTAGGTGAAATAATAAGGAAGTGAATAATTTTACCTTACTGTTAACTATAGTTGCTAGAACTTTGAGATATCTGAGAAGTATCAGTAGGTCATAGACCCAGTCAACAAATAATTTTCATTCTAATTCATTATTCAAATACACACCAAAAAACCCACATATACCTGCTTTCAGTACATGTATAGGGCTATGTAATTCTCTTTTTAAATTAAAAAAATTCTCCAAATAAAGTCCTATTATCCTGCTTTTACCAAGAGGAAAATTAATATAGAGAAAGTATAAGTGACTTATGAGGCCTTGGGTTTGAACCCAGATAGTCTGAAATATAGGGCCAGCAATCTTAATTGCTATTCTATACTTCCTTCTAAGTACAAGCATTGAAGAGATATATCAATACAAAGGACTACAGTACCTTATAAATACATAGCCATATAATCTGCTAAAGGTATATGGAATGACTTAGAAAAACTGTATAATTGATTTATTTTAATATTTATATTTGTTCAATACTCATTTTACTATATAAATGAGTTATTTATAAATTTTTATTTCACATTAATTCTAAAAAGAAAACTTATACATTTTCACCTTGTTAAACTTATGAAAGCTGATTAATGAAATTAAAGACTTATATAGTCTTTTAACTTTGTTTTGCCAATATTTGGTTATTATAGATCATACATAGAAGATTAATAACCTCAGTGTATTTTAATATTTCCTGGATCTGATTCAAATATTACATGATTTCATGACTCCTTTAAAAAAAAGAATTAATGAAAGAAACATAGTCAAATTTGACTTACCTTTAAACTCCTGAGAGCTTTAAATGAATATCTTCAAATTAAGAATTAGAGCCAAAAAATCATTACAATAACTATACCCTTGAGCTGTGTATAACATACGACATGAAAGAAATTGAGTTGATGAAAGCTCATGAAATGTTGAAAGACAATGATTTCTTCCCTTAGGCCTCTTGTTTACATTTATGAAAATGTTCCCTGAAATATAATTTCCTCTGGAGGATAATTATAAGCCCTTGGAAACAATTTAATATTCTTCATGCTGATAAAGTCAATGCTAGTCCATGTTAACCTGAACAAAACTATTGACTTTCATATCCATTAGTAAGTTAAAATAATGAGCTATGGGCCTCCCCTGGTGGCGCAGCGGTTGATCACTGGGCTGTGAAGCTGCCCGCAGCCTCTGCAGCGCCAGATCGATCCGCGGCTGCCGGCGAAGGTCCCACATGGTGCGCAGACCTCTCCTGCCATACCCACTGTTCCCCTCAGCAGCGTATTTCGTCGGTCTGCCTGTTCTGTTCCCTCCTCAGGCTCTGGTGAATTCTCTCACCCTCCCGCACTTCTGACTGTACCCTGTGCTTGTATAAATAAATAAATAAATCTTAAAAAAAAAATGAGATATTGTACCTAGATTGTACCTAGATACATGATGTCTCTTAAACATAAGAAATGAATATTAAATTTATTGTAATCAATACATCATTCTTCTAGAAATTATTATTTTCACATTCAATAAATCCTTGACTTAAACATGACATATATATAATATATAAAAACTAAAATATTTTAATGATAGAAATGCAGTATTTGTGGGACCATTCTAAGAGAGCACAGTTTGTGAAGAGTGGTATTAGGAATCTGAAGAGTTCAACTCTTCCACAAATGATCAGTATAACCCTGAGATACTTACTCGTATTTTAAGCCATGCTTTACCTGTCTAAAATATAAAGAGAGGGGCCTCCCTGATGGTGCAAGGGCTTAAACACAGAGCTGTGAAGCTATCTGCAGCCTCTGCAACATGAGTTTGACATCCCCGGGTGGCCAGGGAGTGACCCACATGGCATAGCAGACCTCTCCTGTCTCACCTGCTGCTCCCATCAGCAGTGTATTTCATTCAGTCTGCCTGTTTGCTTCCCACTCTGTCTCTGGTGAATCCTTTCACCCCCCTGTACTTCTGGTCTGTACCCCAGTTCTTGTATGCATAAATAAATAAATCTTTAAAAAATAAAAAAATATATGAAAAGTGTACAAAATGGCTAATCAGTGGAATGCTGAACTGAGAGTCCCATAGATTCAGGCAAAACTGGAACACCTCTAGGACATCAAATTCCAGGCCAACTGTACCAGAAGGGACACAGACAAGGTCCACATTTCAGTTTTTAAGGTATTCTTGGAGGCTGTGACCAGGGACAAGAGGCTACTCCACAACATGTGGTGGCAATATCACTTATAATGAGGGAAGTGTAAATCAAAACCACAATAAGATACCACACACTGATGAGAATGGCCCATATTAAAAAAAAATTGGCAACAAATGCTAGTGAGGATGTAGAGGAAAAGGAACCTTCTTATTGGTGGAAATGCAAATTTTCCAAGCATGGAAAGCTGTGTGAAGGATCCTCAAATTACTAAAAATGGATTTATCATATTACCAGGCAATTTCACTCCTAGGAATATACGCAAAGGACACAAAAACATTAACTCAAAAGGAAACCTACACTCCTCTGTTTATTGTAGCACTATTTACAATAGCTAAGATATGGCAACCACCTAAATGCTCAAAAACAGATGAATGGATCAAGAAGATGTGATATATATATATATATATATATATATATATATATATATACACACAATGGAATACTATTCAGCAATTGAAAAAGATAAATTCATGCCATTTGCAGCAACATGGAAGGAGCCGGAAGGGGTTATGCTCAGTGAAATATGTCGGAAGGAAAAAGAAAATATCAGATTCTTTCACTTATAGGAGGAATATAGGGAAACTGATAAAGGGTCAAAAAAAAAAAGACAAAATTTGCAGGTGAACTACAGATTTGAGGCATACAGCAGTGAGGAGGAGAAGGGTCAACATAGGGGAGGGAAGAGCCCAAGGGACTATTGTGATAGTTCATAGATGATGGGGTGGTAGGAGATTTATGGGGACTGTACCCAAGGGGAAAAATCAAATATGGTACAAAAATGATCAACAATGTAAGAAAATTAAGTTCAATCAAAAAAATAATACATATGTAAATAAATAAATAGCTTCAGATAAGTAAGCCCTTTTTCTGAAGTATAAAATTTTTCATCTTAGCAGAGCATACCTATTTTATAGAATAAATGTGTCATTTTCACCATTATCAATGTGTCAATCTCACTAATGAAATAATTTACATGTATGTATAGATGTACCATATTTTCTAACATAAAAATTGTTAATATAATTTTTACATTATTATCATATTATCAGCATGTAAACTATTATAATGCAAGGCTTATATGCTTTTTAAATTTCAAGGCTTTCAAATCATAAAACAGGTACATCTACTTTCACATAGGAAAATATTCTCCAACTTTCATTGAGTCCCATGCAAAAGGATATAATGGGTCTAAGTTTTAAATGTCATCTATGCCTTCTAATCAGTCTTGAGTAAGCCATTAATCCTATAAGTGCTTTAGAACTTTAGGCTTTAAGTGGGGAAAATTGCATTAAAAAAATACTCTTCCATCTCAAACAGATAGTATAAGGTTACATATATTCTCTTTTACGGTATCCCTCTTTGAGGGATTCTTTGATATCCTCAGGAAACTAATTGTACATAGGAAATAGGGATGTTATTTGCTAGTCAGCAAGCTTTTGTTGTCAGCACTTTTTATTGCTGGCATATGATGATAAAGAGGTAATTATACTCTTCTTCATTTGGAATCCCTGGGGTCTAATAAAATCCGGAAAACAGTTCTCCAGTAGTATAACAATGGAAGAAAGAGATTGGTGAGATCATCAGCTCAGTTTCTGACACATAAACAACTCTGCTTTATAATAGATTTTGATTATTTGTAAACTTAAATGAAATACATGTTAAGAATAGCATAAGAAACATGCATCAGTATTAAAAATATATTTATGTTTGTGTGTGTTTGTATATGTGGTTTTTGTTTGCTTGTTGTTTACTTATTTGTTCATATTTCTTTCTGTAATGATTTTATTTTCTTGTCACCATAGTGCTATATGATTTCATGTGAAGTTTTTTTTTTTTTAATATTTATTTATTTATTTATACATACAAGCACTGGGTACAGTCAGAAGCGGGGGAGAGTGAGAGAATTCACCAGAGCCAGAGCGGGGAGCAGAGCAGGCAGAAGGACCGAAGTACACTGCTGAGGGGAGCAGCGGGCGGCAGGAGAGGTCTGCGCGCCATGTGGGACCCGCCTCCGGTGGCCGGGGAGCAGCCGGGGATCGAACCGGCGCTGCAAGCGGGCAGCTTCTCAACCCAGCGCTCAACTGCTGTGCCACCGGGGAGGCCCTCATGTGAAGTTTTAAATAGATCAGCATTTCTTCTGCAGAGAAATAGTCATTATCCTTCAGAGAATACTGGTGGTAAGAAAACTGGCGCTCCTGTGTTTACTGCAACACAATTTACAACAGCCAAGATATGCAAGCAATCTAAATGCCTCAAAATAGATGAATGCATCAAGATGTGGTTTATATACAGAATGGAATACTACTCTGCCATAAAAAAAACAAGAGATAAACTCATGTTATTTATGGCAACATGGATAGAACTGGAAGGGATTATACAAAGTGAAGTAAGTTAGAATGAGAAGAACAAATACCAAATGGTTTCCCTTACCTGTGGAATATAGAGAAACCAAAGATCAGATGAAGACAAATCTTTAAAACTGACCATAGATCTGAGGTATCTAGGAGGGGAGGGAGAAGTGGGGAGAGAGGAGGAGGGACAAAAACAGAAGAGGGAAGAACATCTTGGACTGTGACTAAGGCTACAGAAGAGGGATGTGATAAGATGGAAGCAAAGATTCAATGGACAATTACTGGGGCTTTGGTGGTGGGTGTGCTGAAATAACATACATTTGTAGAGGTGCAAACCTATACCCCTAAGATATACTATGATGTAAATCAACATTGCCTCAATAAATATATCATTCAAAGAAGAAAAAAAAATAGATTGACAAAAGTTTCCTATTTTGTAAAATCGAAAGTAGGAAAGGGTAGCTAGTTGGGGAAGTAATTATTTATGGAGTTGATATGGGTTGAGGCCAAGCTTTCAAAAGAAGCTTTCAAATGTGATTTTTTTTGAATGATTTATGTATACTTTCTTTGTTATAAAGAGCTCATTTATAAAATGGCAATTGTTTTATGTTCCCTTGTATTGGATAGTTATGAGAATTAAATGAGTAAAGTGCTTAGAATAATGCTTAACACAAAGTTCAGATCAATAAAGTATTAACAATAAAGATAGAAATATAATAATAACTAATAATACAGAAACACATCTACAAATATAAATATATGTATTCATTTTTGGTTTTTAAACCAATGAGTACATTATTCTTCAAAATGTTTTTCTTCCTTGCCCATCTATAACTTCTATAGTGTGAGTTTTTTTGAAGTTAGGATAAAAAGGTCAATGTCTTTCATTTCTTCATTGAAGTTGATGGCTGGCTGCTATATCCCACTTGCATTCCTTAGACTGGAACATCTTAGGATCTACTTAGCCACAGGTCCTTGAAAGTGTACTGCAAATTTGTTACTTTTGAAACTTGTTTTCTATTACCTTTGAAATCAGTTCCAGGTTCAACAGTCTTTGAAAGTATTTTGAAATTTATAAAGGTTGTTTTGAAAGCTCCTTCCTATTCATTTTGAAAACAATTTCAAACTCTCAGTTATTTCTGTCAAGTTTCAGAACATAACAGGAAGTTTCTTTAATATGCAATGAACAAAAATACAGATTTTCTAACATTTTAGGGAAAACAAGGAATCTGATTGTTATTGAAAAACACCCTTTAAACACTAAGGATATTATGAAACACTAAATGAGTCACCTAACACAATTGAGTAGTCAAAATCTCTTATGCTAGTCTAAGGTTTCAACTATATTAACCTTATTTTAACTGGGGTATGCAATGATTTTCAAGTCTAAATAGATAAATCAATCAAGTCTAGTATAGCTTTTTTAGTATTCATGTTTATAGCTAATAAATCTATAAACCATTAAAATTAAACACATAATTGTCACATTTTCAGTATATTGGCTTAGAAATTTCAAATATATAAATTTTAATGTGTCTGAGGAAAATATATTTTTTAAAAAGAATAACTATGAAACATTTATCTTTGAGAAAATCTTATATTGGTAATCATAGGCATTAACCTAAATAGAATTCATGTGAACTACCAGAATTTAATTAACTTGAGATATTTGGATTAAATGCATTAAGTTCTTAGATTTTTGTAAAAATATAATGGTAAATATTTCCTTACTAAATTAAGCAATTAATGATCTCACAAGTAGATTGACTGAAATACACTGCTGAGGGGAGCAGTGGGCAAGGCAGGAGAGGTCTGCTGCGCCTGGGTAGCTCCCTTGCCAGCCGGGGTTTGAACTCCAGCTACGATGGCTTCATAGTGCTATGCTGTGCTTAACCCCTTGCACCACCAGGGGTGCAAAACAATTTTAAATATGAAAGATAATCCTTTGACTTTGCAATAGGAGTCTAGACATAACAATTGCCAAATACTTCTCTTTTCATGATAAAACATCCATACTTGAAAATTTAATGTTTTCATTCTTCTTTAACTTCTTCAACATTGAATTTAGGTTTATATAAAATATGGAGATCTTAATGACAAAGAATTCACTTACCAGGTGCTGTCTTCCAAGGTTCAGATTTTATTTCTGCAGAAGTTAGTTAATGGAAGTTTCACTTTGTATGTTGTTCAGTCAGTCAGTCACGTTAGTCTGTCTTCAGCAGGAGAGAAAAAGCAGAAGTCTATAAAGCTGTATTGGGTTAATTATCAAGCTGTAAAAAGCCTGCTGGAACTTTAGGTATTACAGGCTGAAGGGAAAGCTTCTTGTTGTCACATGTGGTGGTATATAATGTAACAGGAACCAATAAAAATATATTAAGCTTAGTTCATGTAACTGCGATCAGATCATTATGCAGAAACTCCTTGCTTTCACTTTTACTTTGCTTCTGATTTCAAGCGTAAAAGCCAGTACAACACAGTTGCTGCTTTATGGCTCCAGTGCTTCAATTAGAAACTTCATTTAAAGGTTATTTCATGTATTTCTACATCTGTTTGGGCAAGTTAGAGACGCAAGAGCATGTTCTCTGTGTAGAAGCTAAAAGGGAACAGAAAGGCCTGGAGGGAACCAGAGTTACTAGGGCGAAAAATGCATCTGGTAGGAAGCCCACTTAGGGGCCAGAAAGAGGACCTGCTGATACCATCAGAAAACAACTGTTCCACCTTACCTGCAAGCCCAGTTTCCCTCTTCCCATCCTATAAAAACCTGCCTTCCCCTGACAATAGGCGAGGCTTCCCCCACCCCTACCTTGGGTCCGTGAAGTTCGCCCGGGAACGCAATAAAGCCCCCTTTTAAACTTATACTGTGGTCCTAGTCTTTCCCTCCTCGTGTTCCCCTGCCTGACTTCAGGAATGAAGTCGAATTACTTAAATCTGTGAGTTTATTAATTGGTAAAATAATAGAATGTGTAGTTGCAACCTCTCATTCCACAAAATATGAAAATGTAATTATTTTATATTATCATCCTTTAACATACCAGCTAAAATGTTTTAATGTTTTGTTACTTCCAAATGTCTGTGTTATTATCTACTTGAAAAACTGTATCAGTTTCCTTTCAGCTATAAGGAGAAAAACCTAGTTCAAATTTAAGGACTAAAGAAAATAGAACAAATGTGTAAAAGGAGAGGAAAGTAATAAGCCCCTTAGCAAAGAACCTTTTCATACAGTTCAGGAGACTGGCAATACCGAGTGGGCAGGATGCAGCCCGAGTTCCAGGAGTCCATGCATCTGCAAATAAGAGGAATGGACATCACTTCTCTGGGCAAGAGTCTCTGGTGCCTCGTCAAACACAGGAGAAGACTTCAGGACCATGGCCACCAACATGGAGTCCATTGACATGACAATTGGCTCATCTTTGGTGCCCATATTTATGCCACTTCTCAGAGGCATCTTATTAGAACTATCTGTCATTTTGATTTAGGTAGCATCTCTCCAAGGCCATGTTTTTATCTGCCCTTGCTTGTTTGTTTGTCTTCTTAAAAAAGTGGTAGATTTTATTGATAACTTATATCAATCCATAACTTAATCCCTCTACAATAATTGGTCCCATTTTTCCATCAGTCAAGATAATTACAGTATCAATGCATATACCATCTGGATCAGTCAAGATCATTACAATATCAATGCATGTAACATCTTCTGATTTTGCTTTCAAGAATGCTGTTTGCTCAAGGAGAAAAGAATGGTAAGAACAGGGAAGATGTATTGAGTACTATGTCCCGGGCACTTTACTAGGCACATGGCATGTGCTTTAACTTATTTGTTTGTTTTAATAACACTCTGAAATAGATATTGTTACCATAACCACTTTATAGTTCTCATGCCTTCCTATTTACCCATGGCTTTCCCATTCTAGGAAGAAAGTGAAATATGATGTCCGTGAGTTTGCTGGGGCTACCAACAATTAAGTGGGTTAAACAATAAGATCTTATCTTTTCCAGCCTCCCTGGCACAGGGGTTAAAGACACAGCGCTATCAAGCTATCACCAGCTACAGCGGCAAGAGTTCGATTCCCTAGTCAGCCAGGAAGTTTACCCACATGGAGCAGCAGACCTCTCTTTTCAGAAAGAAATAAAACAAAGGAAAAGGCAACAATAACTAACAACAAAAAACAAACCCTTGAAATTTAGGGGTAGAATTGAGGCTACCACACGGGGGCACCTTAAGGGTGGGACATGAAGGGGCCAGAGACCAACGCCTGTGATGAATTATGAGTGCTTTAGTGGTAGGTGTGATATGTTAACATACATTTGAAGAGATATGAACCTATACCCTGACATCATGACATGGTCGTAAACCAAAGTTACCTCAGAATAAAATAACACAACTTTTAAAAATATATTTTGTGATCTTGTGCGTCTTCTGATTTAGAGAAAGGAAGCATTGATTTATGATCACTGTAATACTGAGAAAAGTCAGGAAAAAACAAATACTGTAGGAAACATTAGCCAAAGCAATTTTAAATTAAAAAAAAAAAAGTTCTGTCCGATTTTGTTTTACCTTGTTTTGATAGCAAATATCACATTCTTTCCAAAATGGGGAGGGAAAGAGAGAAGGACAAAGTGGGAGGAGGATGCAATAGACTACGCTGGGAGATTAGCTGGGAGATTATCAGGGCTTTGGTGGTGGGTGTGGTGTGGTAATGTACACTTAAGGGTGTGATCCTATAGTTCTAAATCATACACAGTTTTGTAATCCAATGGTGCATCAATAAAAAAATGAATTAAAAATTTATTAAATGAATTTATTAAAAATGAATAAAAAAATAATTAAAACTTTAATTTGGGGCCTCCCCAGTGGCACAGCAGTTGAGCGCTGGGCTGCGAAGCCACCAGCAGCCTCTGCAGCACTAGATCGATCCCCAGCCACTGGGTGAGTGTCCCACATGGCACGCAGACCTCTCCTGCCGCCCGCTGCTCCCCTCAGCGGTGTACTTCGGTCCTTCTGCCTATTCTGCTCCCTGCTCTGGCTCTGGTGAATTCTCTCACCCTCCTGCACTTCTGACTGTACCCAGTGCTCATATAAATAAATAATCTTAATAAATAAATAAATAATAAAACTTTAATTTGTAAACTTTATGTTCATTTTATTGCTTATAGGACATAAAAGCATACATATTTCAAATTAGCTGAAGATATTCAAGCTGCATAAATAATCATTGAGATTATTTCTAAGCACCTGGAAATCAGGTGCCATTATGGCCATTATGGCCAAAAATTTACTTTAGATTAAGGGAAATTACAAATTAAGTCATTTTACATAAGGTATAAGAAAATCAGAAGAAAATAACAGGTAAAATTATGCCCCCAAATGGATGTATTTTTAGTTCTTTCTCCATTTGTATGCATAAGATATATGTGTATATACTAAATGTGCTATTTAAAAAGCAATCACAAAATTCAAGAATTTGCTATGCTTGGTTATTTTTAATAAACCCTGACAACTCGAACTTATGTGTGTCTTACATTATTCTTATTGATTAGTTTTGTGTAATTTTTTTTAACAAATCAAGGAAAAGGGGAGCAAAATTAAAAAGATGATAGGGAAAAATTCCTTTTGCTTTTTTTTAATACACAGATCTCAATATCATATGAATGTGTGTGATCCTTCACCTGACTCTTTCTACAAATCTTCAAGTAAGAAAAGTGACGACTGAACAAATCTCAGATGTGTATAGGGAACCTTCTTAGATCTCAGTTCTTAATTTCAATGTAGACCCCTTCATTTGCTGTTCATAGTGCACATCAAACTTCTCATTTAGGGCTACTGTAAAGTGATTCTTCCAGTCTCCCGAAATCCCTGTAACAAAAAAAAAAGTAATAAATATTATGTCTTCAAAACAAAGTTACAGTTTGCTAATATTTATCATTAACACCTAATACTTGTGATTCTCAATGGTAGTATTCTTGTGATTCTCAATGGTAGGAATAAATACATATCATATATGATATAGATGTAAAAAATGTACCATATGTATAACATAATCTTATATTTGAACTTGCAAAGAACTTTAAAAAAAAAAAACAGGAAATTTTGCTCTCTGACTCTTCCCTCTTAAGCTGCTTAACCTGGTTTTTTTCAATTTCTTCTCAAATGTTGTAGTTCCTGAAATAAGATCCATGTTTCACTTGTTTCCAAAATATGAAATATCATCTGAAGCTGATAACACTCAAATCAAGACTTATCTTAGTGTTCTACTGCAGCATGATATTGCCCCTGGGATTCCAGAGAAATGTCTAAAGTTCAACTAGTTCAAAAATAAATTCATTTTCTATCTAATATACACATATTTTTTTAGAAAACAAAACAAAGTAACTGTAAGCTGCTATTTCCTTCCAGATTTTCTTCCACTTTATGTAAAATGGCTTTGATTTCTATATTTTAAAGTTTTCATTGTACTATTTATTTCACCGTATTTTTCCATAATCTGGTTAATGGCAAAACTTACTCTCCAAGGTATAAGCTTGGAAGCTGTCACTCAACCACAATGTTTAGATTTTTATTCATAATCAGGCTTTCACATATCCATTGACTCATCACACTGCAGTTACCACTACTGGCGAAGTTCCTCAGCATTTCCCACCTGGGTTATTACAAGAACTCAGCAGACCCTCTCTTTTCCTTTCTCTGACAGAAGGACATCATCCTTGTATTTTAAATTAGTTAATAATTCATTTGCCCCTAGTTCAAAGAGTGCTAAACTGTCCCAGTGCAATGTCCTGAAAAGCCAAAGAAATAAGCAGGAAAGTGTTTGAGTGAGAATTGGGTAGGGTCAGCGAGAGTAACAATAAACAGCCCTTAATAAGCATGGTAATTATTATAAACTCAGTGTTTTGTTTTCTTCAAAAATATACGTGATTATACTGAAAAAGGATACTGAGAAAATTTAGGAAGAAATAATCAAAATATAATCTGTATGTTAAGCCTCTTTACATAGGATCCCACTTTTTGCCAAATGGCAAGATAGTTATTCCTATTACTTAAAAAATTCCCTGATCCTTACTTTATTCCATTGCTGAAAAAACCACAGATTTTACCTCAACTATCAGTAAGACCAGATGTCTCATTACTCTGCATATTCTAAATGCCTTTGGACTTATAAACTGATTATATCTCATCAGGCCAAACCTCATCCTACCAACATTTCATGTCATTGTATTTTGATTTTTTTTTCTAAACATTTTTATTTGATTTCCTACTTTGCCGCATAGTTGTGTTTTTTTTTAAAAAAACAGGTTTGTTGAAGCACAATTGATATACAAAGAACTGAACATATTTAATGCATACAATCTGATGAGTTTGGATATTTACCTTTCAGTCTTGAAAAATGTTTGCCACCTGGCCAATAAAAAGATGTTTAATTTTTCTAAGTTTGTTTCTTCACCTCAAAATGAGACAGAAATAGAAGTTTTCTCCTAGCTTTTGGTTAGAATTTAAATATGCATTTATATATATTATATGCATTTATATATGATGTTCATGAGACAGCACCAAGGCATATAGGCTAGGTAAATGATAGCTAGTAACATGTGATGTTAATGCTGATTCTCCTGCTGCTGTGTCTATGGATATTCTTAATATAATATGTTGCATATATAAAATAACCACCAAGAAATAGAAATTTAATAGTAGTAGTAGTAGTAGTAGTAGTAGTAGTAGTAGTAGTGTTTTATGCTTGTGCAGAATAATCACTCAATAAAAAGAGTGCTCAAATGTGAAGCACCTTTCGAGCAGGTACGCTGGGTCTACAAGCATGAATAGACCTCGATAGATATTTCCCTATGACCATCTACTTTCAACTTATGACTTCTTATAGCAACAGAGGTAAATAACGTTCTCACCCTTTCTCATGAAGGAATGCACTTTTTGATTGAATAATTCTCCTGGTAGTAATGTGTAATTAGTAAATGGGTTCTTCTTCATCTCCTGGAATGTTGTATGTTGTATAATCTTGTCCACCAGTGTCTCTGATGGTGTCTTTCCAAGAAATTTTATCAATTTTATCACCTCTTTTCTAACATCCTAGGGAGAAAAAAAATATTTTTAGGTCTCAATGGCTAAAATTGAATAAGTTGTTATTTTGATTTTTAAAAAGAGAAAAAGAAATAAAACCCTTTTTCCCAGTGATACTGGAATTAGACTTCTATCTAGGAAAAATACCTCTTGGGGAAGAGGTATGTTCTTAACTTCTCTAAACATAATTTTCCTCACCAAAAAAGGAGATATATATATATATCCCATATATATATATATATATCCCAGATATATATATATATATATATAAATCTCTTATATATATATAAAGATACTTCAAAGATCGTTAGAACAATAAATTAGGTAATGGACCCTTGCCGGTGGCCGGGATCGAACTGGTGCTGCACAGGCTGCAGGCAGCCTCGCAACCCAGTGCTCAACTGCTGCGCCACCAGGGGAGACCCTATTTCTGTCTTTGATGTACAGTTCATGCTCAAAAAATATTACCCAATGTACAGAATCCAGAATTTTCATGAATATGTATTACCCACTAGTGGTTTTCTGGGTCTTAAGTTATGTATATGTTTATTCTTTTTAGATAACAAGTTGTTTCCATAGTGTTTGTATCTGTTTACATTCCAATCAATACTGTGTGATTTCTCATTAACCCACAACCAGAATGACATTTGTTAATGTAAGACTTTTTTTTTTTTTTATATAGAGGCATGTTTTCTTTCTTTCTTTCTTTCTTTCTTTCTTTCTTTCTTTCTTTCTTTCTTTCTTTCTTTCTTTCTTTCTTTCTTTCTTTCTTTCTTTCTTTCTTTCTTTCTTTCTTTCTTTCTTTCTTTCTTTCTTTCTTTCTTTCTTTCTTTCTTTCTTTCTTTCTTTCTTTCTTTCTTTCTTTCTTTCTTTCTTTCTTTCTTTCTTTATCTTTCTTTCTTTCTTTCTTTCTTTCTTCTTTCTTTCTTTCTTTCTTTCTTTCTTTCTTTCTTTCTTTCTTTCTTTCTTTCTTTTTATACATGTACTGGGTACAGTCAGAAGCGCGGGAGGGTGAGAGAATTCACCAGAGCCAGAGCGGGGAGCAGAGCAGGCAGAGGGACCGAAGCACACTGCTGAGGGGAGCAGCGGGCGGCAGGAGAGGTCTGCGCGCCATGTGGGACCCTCCTCCGGTGGCCGGGGAGCAGCCGGGGATCGAACTGGCGCCTCAGAGGCCGCGGGCAGCTTCGCAACCCAGCGCTCAACCGCTGCGCCACCGGGGAGGCCCAATGTAAGACTTTTTAATTGTTGTTAGTCAAGTGGGTGTGGAATGGCATCTCATAGTGATTTTTGTTTTGTTTTGTTTTTAAGATTTATTTATTTATGCATATAAGAACTGGGGTATAAGCCAGAGGTGTGAGGGGTGAGAGGATTCACCAGAGATTGAGGAGCAGAACAGGCAGATCTACTGAAAAACTGCTGAGAGGAGCAGCTTGCGAGGCAGGAGAGGTCTGCTGGGCCATGTGGGTTGCTCCCTGCCAGGGTTGGGATCAAACTTGCTGTAGAGACTGGTAATAGCTTGATAGTGCTGCATTTAACCCCTATGCCACCAGGGAAGCCCTGATTTCTGTTTTGAATTACACTGTTTACTAAAGAAGTTAGAGAAAAAAATAAATTCTGAGGCTATTTCAAAGTCACCATACATTTGCATATTACTGTTCCACTATTCTCTTTACTCTTTTTTTTCTTCTGGACATTTGAGTTGAATTGTAGGAACTGATCACTCTATCTTACAAGGATAGAGTATTTTGCAAGTATTCTATTTATCTCACAGTTGTACATTTAATGTAATTCCCTCTGCTCTATCTTCTACTTCACTATTTCACTATTTAATCATGTTGTAGCTATAATTTAAAATGTCTTAACTTTCTAATTTTTATTATTTTAGAAATAATAATTTATTTTTGCTTTTTTTCATCTCTGGCTTGTTAGTTTTAACAACCTCTAATAATTTTGTGAAATAACTAATGTCTTCCATTAGTTCTTTAAAAAATTAAGTATCATTAATATTTAGTCCTTGTCAATTATTTCAATATTTATATATTTGGAGGCCAGTTGATCCTTCTTGTATATGTGTGGATGTGTTGTTTTGTTTTGTGATATGAACTCATATTCTTTCAAGTTTTACCTTTACTAATTATTTGAGATTTGGGTTTTAATGTATTGATTTAGAGAAGATTTTCATTTTTTAGATCATTTTTAAAATCTGTGCTGATTGTTGTAGCTTTTGGAGGCAAATTTTTATATTAAAGAACTCTCAAATGCTAACATTTTATAATGGAATAAGTTGACATACGTTTCCAGTTTCTCACCTCTTTCATGTCTTCATAGAAGAGAAAAAGCAATTGTGAATTATTTCTCTTTTCCCACCAAGATTGTGTATGTTTATACCAGGAACCATAAGGAACTAAAATTAGAGATAAAAACAATATAAGGACATAGTATCATCTTTATACAACTTGAAAATAAGTGTTCAAACAATAGTAGCAACATATAAATACAAACAAATGATTGTGGAATAAAAATTAGAGTTCAGCTGCACTTCTTATGCAAATTTCTCTGCAGCAAGAAAGGCAAACTATGTTGAATAATCTACATAAAGAAATATTCTCAATTTTAATGGTAGGACATGGTTTATGATACAGAGAATACTGAAGTATCCCTCCCATAAATTTGATTCAGAACTTATGAGAGAATTTTTTAAACTGGTTTGTGTCTGTGTATGTGTGTGTGTGTGTCCAGTAAAAGGAAGTAAGATAGTGGAACTATCAACATTCTTAATAATCAGAATTCAGTACAGGTCTCAAATTTACTATTTATAAACTAGATTTGCCAACTGAAGCTAGTAATTATATACTTTTAAAATACAATTTCATGTATATAATTTATATATATATATAACTTTATGTAATTTGTATAATTTTACTTGCAGTTTAGATGATAAGTGGTGATTTCTTAGAAACCTTTGTTGTTATTCTCATTCTACAACACTTTGAGATTTGGGGACTGATGTGATATAAACAAATGTTGTCTTTCCTTTATCTTTCTTTATCTTCTTTCATACATATACATGTGTTTCACCCAATAAAAAGCTGACAGAATAAAGTAATGATGAGTTAAAATATTCTGCTTTGTATTAAGTCACTACATACATTTTCTGGCTTCAACTCTATCTGGCATTTTTCTTTATAGAGAATGCTATATAATTATATAATGAGTTATATATAATGTTATATAGTGATCTTAATTAATCCTTTTGTAGTGGTACAACATTATCTTTCACTGCCTTATAATGAGGGTCTTAGTCAACTTGAGGCTTATGTTGTAGGCCATGTTTTAGCAAAATTGTTTTCAAAGTGTGGAACAAGCAGCACATGTGGCCTACTTTTGTTGAGTCAATCATTTATCTTTACAATTATTATTATAGGGTCATAATGGCCTTCTTTGCTTGATATGCGTCTTTCCCAAATACTTTCTCCCTCAAATCTATTTACTCAGTTTTATTCTGGAGTTAAATAAAAAGGCAAAACTTCCCCAAATTTCTGCTCACTATCTTCTATGGCTATGATAAATTTATTTCAAACAGTCAAACTGTGTAGTAGTTAGAATGAGTAAGAATTTTGTAGATATTTGAATGTCTTTGTGAATTCTGACCCAAAATTTCCTTTGGAAACAAATAGGTATTCTCTCTTTTCTATTCCATTTTGCTTAATTCAAGGAGCTGTAATGATATTCTGTGAAATAGTTTTCAAACAAAAAGATACAAGAAAGAGAATTGGACACCGAATCTCAGTCTTAGAGAGAGAGAGAAAACAAAACATGTGATCTCCAGTCCTCCAACACTCTTCTGCTTGTTTTGAGGCATTGAACTGCAATGTCCAGATGCTGTCCTTTTGTGTCTACATCTGGAACCCTGCTGTATGCTTGCTGTCTAATTCAAAGGCTTCTCTAACTCCTGTGCTTAACTAAGGATCAAGGAAGATAACCGAACAGAAAATTTTGCTCAGAGATGCCATTTGTTTTGTATTATTTACCTCAAGATTTCAAAGTAAAGAAGCTCTTCTTACCATGGCCTTCCATAAATTTCTCCACAAATTCTGAAAAAGTTCCAGGATTTGGATGAACGGGTACCATTAGAAAGAAGTAATAATAAGAGACAGCCACATCCTTGGCATTCCGGCAAATATAGATCATCTAACAGGACAAAATCATATATTAAATGGCAGAATTTTTTCAAACACAATCTCATCAAAATTTAAAAATAAAGCCTGTATGTTTTCAAATATAACCATAATGCATAACATTGCAAAAAAATATGTAAAATTATAAGAAAACTCCTTTAATAATCTGAAGGAGCAGCATCTTTTTTAGTGTTGTTCATTGTAATGCTATTTTTCACTTTTCATTTTTATGTCATTTTCACATACAACATCTTATTGTAGTATCACAAGTTCCATTGATATAAATTGACCAATAGTTTATTATCCCTAATTTATTACTGAAGAATCTAAACAGAATCAGAAGGACCTGAGACGGAGTAAATGTTGCTGGACAGATGTTACTGACTTGATCATTCTAAAATCTTTGAGTTAGATGAATTTCTAAGAATAGCTGAGTTTTATTACCTTACAGTTCTTTTCCCAAAATGATACTGGAAGAAGTTCAGGTAACAAATGAGTCTTCACTATCCTAGGAGATGCCATCTGATTTAATTGTTTTACTCCTGATTTTTAAAAAATTAAAGGTTAGACAATTTCAAAACAATAAATGTTTATTTGGATTTTATAGATATTTTAAAACAGAAATAACTTTAAGATTTTAAATTGTACTGTAATAATAAATGCTCAAAAGAAGTTTAGATAGCTGAAATTATAGAGCAAAATGAGATAAAAATAAATTTCACCACTTTGGAAAAATCACTGCTAACATTTTGTTAAGTAACCTTTCATATAAATATATCTATATGTTTAAACTCAGTCATCCATACACAGATGTGATTTTTATTATCTCATAATTACCTTTTTTCTAAATATAGCATATTGAAACTGCAATATCAAGAAACAAATGGCTTTCTAAAATTTTTATTGATTTCACAGTGTTAATGTCACTTAATATTTTGTTGACTAACATGCTGTTTCTAATTTTTCATAACATCAGAAGTATTTGTATATTTTTGCACATATCCTTGAAAAATTTATGAATATTTACCTAATGATTAAAATATTATCACATTCAGTCAACAGAAAGATAAATGCTCACATATTCCTAGCTATGCTGGAGACTCATCAGTTATCCCTAATGACCCTATTACAGATCCCTGCTATAGCATCAATTCTGACAAGCTTAAATTTCCATTTACATGCTTTCTATGTAGATGACATAATATCCATACTACCCTTGCTTACAATCCTTTTTTCCTGCACCATCTATATCTACAACTTAAAATATATGTATATAGTTTTAAAAATCAACTTTAACGTTACCATTTAGCATATCATCTTTTCTGCATTCCAGGTAAGGTACTCGATTAAAAATGGCATCTTTGCACTTTTCCACATCACCCTCTTTATAGATCATGTCTACAATTTCACTAATCCAAGTTGTACCTGTAAAAATTAAACAAAGCCAAGTCTCCCACTGACCATGCAGGGCTGATCACAGGAGTGTGGGAGGGTACTAATGTAGTATTATTTGAAAGGCTTCAAAATAGCCACTGAACTCAAGTAATATGTCTTCTAGTTTTTAATCTCATAGTACCCTAAAATATACTAAGTAAATAAAGATAGTAATTGTAGTATGACACAACTATGATTAGAATCCAAATTTTTCCATGATTATGGGACCCAATGGAGGACTCTGGATATTTTGGTGGCATGGTAACACAGATCTGAATAGGTTTGAGCCTATTGCCCTAAATCATATACAGTATTATTAGTCATGTTATCTCAGTGAAATTAATTTAAAATGTTCATGTATTTTTAAAATTTGTGACATTTTACAGGTTCACAAAATTTTGGATCTAAATTGGACTTAAATTTAATATATAAATATAAATGTTGATCTTACATCTAAAAAATAAGGAGTCTTGATAATCCATTCAAGCATGCTTTCAACCACAAACTTTACTAAAAACTTTCTTATACCTCAAGTTGTGTACCAGTTCAGAAGACATAGAAAATAATAAATTTGGACCTCCCCCTACAATGGGCAAAGACCCTTAATAAGAAACAATGTTACATAATTATAACATTTATTTTTCTTAAGGTTATAAGTAGTCATAAGAATTTAAAGAATTAGACCTCCCTGGTGGTGCAGGTGGTTGAGCACAGTGCTGTGAGGCTGTTCGCAGCCTCTGCAGTTCAATCCCTGCCTGCTGTGGAGCAACCCACATGTCACAGCAGACCTCTCCTGTCTTGCCCACTGCTCTCCTCGGCAGTGTGTTTCATCAGTCTGCCTGTTCTGTTCCCCGCTCTGTCTCTGGTGAATCCTCTCACCCTCCCCCACATCTGGCCTGTACCCAGGTTCTTGTATAAATAAATAAATCTTTAAAAAATAATAATAATAAAGAATTGTAAAACGGGAACATTTAACTAAGGTGCTGCTGTTACTGTGATGTTTCAATAACAAAAAACCTTCAAGAGGACATGATAATAATCTTAACCTTAACAAATTATTAGCATATATTCACTAGTTGTGTAAGGTATGAAAGTGTTCTAGCTGGCAGAGGAACTGTCAATTTTGTTTTATCAAAGGTCACATATTTAATAGTATAGTGAAGAAAATAACTAGAAATTTATCATAAGCCCAAATTAAAAGTCTATCTAAAGAAAATGGGTAGATGATACAAACTATGGATGAAATTTTGGGTGTATTAAATATCTTGTAGTGTACACTAAAAAGAATATTAAAATTTGGGGGAATATATTTACATATATTAAGCAAGACACTAAGATGATCAGAGTTGTGTTTTGGAAGAATTCCTCCAGTGACAGCAGAAAGAAAAGAATGGAGTGGGAGATCAATATGAAGGGAAATCAAGAGACCCATGAAGACTGACTGTGAGACAAACTTTTCATTGATTGGATATGGGAGATGAAGAAGCAAGAGGAAGTGAATGTCGACAAGCTCTCTGGTTTCTTCTTCATATGACTGGTATCATGTTGACATTCATCCAGACAGTGAAGAGAAGGTGAAAAACAGTGTTAGAGTTAGTGTATTTAAAAATATAGTTAGTATTTTACATATTTAAGTGCTAAGTGGAATAACCAGATAGACAAGTCTGGATCAGACCTTTCTAAATATCTATTATTGTAAGTCTTCATAACTATGATTAATAAGTTGAGCTCATCTCAGGGAAAGAGGTTACTTTAAAATTAGAGTTTGGTGATTAAATTAATATAGAAGATCTGGTTAACTAAAAAATAGATTGTTGTTAAATCTGTGAAAATTGCTTTTACTTACAATAAAGACAATAATGATGTAAGGTAAACACAGTTATTCATTTTAAATTTTAGTTGTATTTCTTTATCTATCTATGCTACATAATTTTTTAAATTGTCCACAGGGTCAATATGCTATTTAAATTATAGGTACATATGACAATCTCATAATAGAGGTATAGTACCCCATTTTTCTATATCTTTATCAAAATTACTACATCAGTCATTATTTAATATGGATAAAGAGTATAGAAAAAGTGAACAGTTTAATATTTACCTTCAAAGTGAGTATGTCATTTCTAGGTGAAAAGCAGCTCTGAGTTAACAAGGAGACTTACCGGATTTGGGATACGTAGCAATGACAAGGTCATCTGGCCTTGCTTGGAATGTCTCCACATCATCCCAATATTTTAGAAAGTCTTTATATATTAGAATTCCCTGAATTCTGCCAAAGTTTTCACCATAATCAAACTTGGAAGAATCCATTAGAGTGGCACACTGAAAAAAAACATATTTTCCACTTTGTGTGTACTTTAAAATGTTTTAACATTAATAACAGCTCTGTATATTGAGCTTCTCTTAGGTGTTATGTAAATAGAATAAAATCATAGAAAAGAAGTGTATAACAAATCGTGATGCACTAAGAGTTTCTAACCCTATTAAGGAGATAAATCTAACCTATAAAAGTATAAGAGTATAAATAACTACAAAGTAAATTGTTCAAAACTTTGCAAAAATGTGTAAAACATTTATATTACCATATTAATATATAATAAGTTTCATGATGAAGGAAAACAACAAAGTCTTCAATTTTTATGTCAAAATTTATCAGGCATACAAAAAAAACTAGGAAGTTTTGAAATATAGTATTTTGGCAAATAACCAGTTTGCTTATTTATGATATATTAAATAACTATAAAGGTCAATAGCAATGTTTGCTACCTATTGCCAGATATCAAAGTCAGAGTTTCTTTAGTTACTGAATATGTTTCATTCAATGAATTTAAATGCTTGGTAAGTAGATTTAAAAGATGAAATTAATGACATTGGAATAGATAAATCTAAGCCACAGGTTCTTGAGGATACAGAAGATTCCTCTGTGATGTCTGTTGTTACCTGTACTTTTCTCACTCATTTGATTAGTAAAGTAGTTATTGAGCATTAAAAAGTCTATTCAGGGCCTCCCCAGTGGCACAGCTGGTAGAGTGCTGCACTGAGAAGCTGTCTGCAGCCCCTGCAGCGCAGGTTCAATTCCCGGCCGGCCAGGGAGAAACCCACATGGCACAGCTGACCTCTCCTGCCTCACCCGTTGCTCCCCTCAGCAGTGTCTTCAATCAGTCTACCTGTTCTGCTCCCTGCTCTGTCTCTGGTGAATTCGCTCACCCTCTGGTGCCTCTGACCTGTACCCCAGCTCTTGCATAAATAAAATAAATCTTAAAAAAAGTCTATTCAATTATAAATACTTAATTTGTATGATTTTATATTACTCTTATTCCAAGTCCATATGATAATATAGAGAAATCGGACACTCTTCAATCATAGTAACAGTATACATTACATGCAAATATCTCTGTTCAAAGCAGTACAAATATTTTCTGTCAAAAATCCCCTAGAATGTATTTCACAAACATAATTATCTGGAGAAACTTATAGTTAATAATCTGAAAATGTCTAGTGTGATTTTTTTCCCCATTTTTTGCATCACTAAAGTTCTCTAGCCCAACCGGTGTGACATTCATTTCGTTTTGGTCTCAGATTGCACATTGACAGAGAGGCACAATGAAATAATTTTACTTTTATTTATTTATTTTTAACCAGAGAAGGGCTTTAGAAACCACAGAACAGTATTAACTATGGATTATTTAAAAGGAAAAGAATCCCAGTCCTTCAAGGCAAACTCAGTTCTTTCAAAATTTCCCTGTCAGGTATGGCAGATGTAATCTTATCCAAATTATGACATTTTGATAAGAAGTCAGTTTGCTCCCAAAACCGTCAGCTCACTCTGAGATAATAGATCTCTCACTAGAAAAATGTCATGAAAGTTACTACTTGTTCAGCCTATTGATTTTCTTATTTATTTGAACAACTTTCTTGGTGTCCTGCCAAGCTTGCCAAAACTTGCTGACAGTCATATGGGAACAATTGATTTACAATTAGACAGTTAGCAAGCTTCTGGAAGTCCCTCCATTATCAATGGTCAATTTTGGTCTCAGTAAACTAATTGCAATATGATAAAGCTTCTTTGTTTTTCAACTTCTCTTGGCAAGTTATTTCATATCAAAATACTTGGAATCACCCTGTAGTTGCTCTCCTTTTCTTCAAAAGAAATATTTCCATTGGAATTTTTCAGTTTCATTATAACTGAGTACTAGGTTCCTGCTATCCAGAAACACCAACAAAATAGTTAAAACTGTGATTCATCTGTTGAATTGAATCCAGACTATTTTTTCTTTTTTGTTTCACCTTTCCTTCCTCTTTTTTCTTTTTCCCTTTTCCTATCCTCTTCTCTCATATCCCCAAATTTGCCTTTCATCCAGCAATACTGTGGGAGTACCTATCTCCTTCCCAGGAACAGTGTTAAATGCTAGGATGATGAGTATGAATGCACGGTGCTTACTTAGTCCTCGTCATTTCAGACTTGCCTGCATTTGGGTAAAGTGATTGATAGCAAGGAATACCTTGCTTTTATACCTCATTCTATTGCAAGTCTCAACACTACATCATGGTAGGTACTCAAAGATATTCCGTAAATTTAATTGTTAGAACAAATCTCTCTGGTATCTCTAGCTTGTATGAAGGACTCCTAGACTAAATAACTATTATACTGCTAATGATTTGCGTGTCAGTGGTACAGCAGATACATGGATTTCTGTTGTATGTATCTGATGTCTCTCACTTAAAGTAGCAATATTTGCAAGACCCCTGGTAGTAACAGACTTCTGACCTATTTCACAGTAGTAAACACCCGGTGGCACAGAGGTTGAGCACTGCGCTGCGAAGCTGCCTGCAGCCTCTGCAGCGCCAGTTTGATCCCCGGCTGCCAGGCGAGGGTCCCACATGGCATGTCAGACCTCTCCTGCCGCCTGCTGCTCCCCTCAGCAGTGTATTTCATCAGTCTGTCTGTTCTGCTCCCCGCTCTGGCTCTGGTGAATTCTCTCAACCTTCCCCGCTTTTGACTGTACCCAGTGCTTGAATAAATAAATAAATCTTTAAAAAAAATTAAAAAAAAAGAAAAAAAGTCATTTTCCACTCTAGCTATTTCTACCCTCTTGCTTTGTTTCCTCATCAATAAAATAGAGCACATGTCCACCTTGCAGGACTTACAGGGTGATTATGACACTGTAGTTTTATGTTGAAACACTTTAAATAGCAAAACACTATAAATGCAAGATGTTGACATATGATTTTAAAACTTTAAATACTTTACATTAAGTTAATAAAGTATGATACTTTATCCTCTATATTTCCTTTTTTAACAGTTTTGTGATATGCAATTTGCATTATTTATTTCCAATAGCTGAAATTGAAATATTAATATTAATAATAATAATAAAAATACTACCTGTGCAGTTGATCCTGTGAAAGAAATTGGGTGATGTAGTATAGTTTTCCTCAAATCTTCACTCAGATTTTAACCTGCAAAAAATATGAGAACCACATCTGCATTTGGAGTGTTTCTTGGAGCTTTTATTCTTAATGCTAGAAGTAGGAGGAGACTAATCCATGGGGCTTGGCTTTCTGAAAGCCATGATGCAATAAAGTGATACAGAGATAGACACATACATGTGAGTGCATTTAGCTACACAATCGTTCATACAGAGATCTAGAGACCCTGTGGTATTATTTTTCATTCTTGGCTCATAATTAAATTGCTATATTTGCTAGTAGTAATCGGTTTGGGAAAGGGGTGGAAAACAAGTGAAAAGGAAGATGAGGAGCAGTGTTTGGAGTATAACACAAGAGAACTTGGAAAGGGAGAGTCCCTTACTCACTGATTGATGAATAATAAAATGGATGAGGTTTAAATTCAAAAGAATAAACTTGCTGGAGGAATGAGAGGAGAGAAGAAAATGACAAGGAGGAAGCATGAAGGGAGCAAGGATTCTGAATCAAGAGACCTCAGTTAGTTGCTGAATCTTGTCAAAGCAGACTTTGTAGTATCTCCTTGTGTTTTAACAAGCCAATTGGAAAACATTCCATTTCAAATTTTTGCCTTTAACTCTTAAGCGGTCCTAGAAATCAAAAACAGATGACAGCTAAGGAAAGAATATAAACATCACTCACCTTTATATTATTGTTTAGAAATCTCACTCTCAGATGCTAATCACTTGTTTAATGGCACTGTGAGATCTTTCCTGATAAAGTTAAACACTGATTGGAATTTAGAGAGAACAATGAGAAAAAAACCTCTCTAGGTTTGGTAGAGAGATGAACCCTCCACCTTTTATTTTTTCATGTCTCTGCACCTAATATATGAAGAAAATTCTCCCTTGTACCCAATCCTCCTTCCCCATTACTACCTCTAACCCAGTTAGTTATAAACTTGATTAGTTATCATTTCTAGCAATTTTTACTAGTTTACAACTGTGTTGAAAGTCCTTCCTTATCTCTTGCAAGACTGAATATCTCTCTGAGTGACTAGGCATTAAGTACACATTTACTGAATGAAAGAAACTAGTGTCTTCAAGAAAAACAAGAAATAAGGGAACATTAGTTCCCTTAACATTGCTAGTTATAGAGGACATTAATGTCCAGCCCTATCCAGTAAAGAACAAGTGGTTTCCATGAAGTGGAGCTTTTCAAGATAGAAAATGAAGATAGAGCAAGAGTAACCATGGCTTAAAAATTAGAGTTTATATTATTTGGTTTTATGTAGCTGTTTTATTTTTTAGCTATTTCAGTAAATAAAATGTATTTTTTAAATCATGCAAAATGTTCTGTGGATTGTACTTTTAAGCCTGTTGCTTTGCTTCACTAAATATTTTTATTATTTTTAAACAAGAATCTGTGAGGCTTTTTTATTGTTTGCCAAAAATATCCTTTCATCTGAAAACTCAGGAAATAGTAGAAGGTAAACTTAACACGTTTTGCCTTCTGTCATCTCTCTTAAGTTCCACTTGCAAGCAATTGCTTGCAGGGATGTTACAAACACTTCTAAATTATTTGATGATGACAACTAACAAAGGTCAAAACACAGTTAGCCTTACAAAATCTTCTAAATGATAAGGACTCACTTACTGATTGAAGTAAAATAGCAGGAAAAATTGTGATCTTAACCTTCTTTCTTCTCCATTAGCAGTGAGTACAGAAGTTACAAAATGTTAGCGCTCTTGAATTAAGCTTACCTCCTTTGACAATCAAAAGAACATCCTACTATGTTTTATAATTGACAGGATTTCCATATTAATAGTGAAAAAATAAGGATCAGTCTGACTACATTTTAAAAAAACTTATTAATCTATTATCTAGAACTGCTTTGGGTTTACAAAAATACTGAAAGATAATACAGAGAGGTCAAATATATCTCTTCTCCTCAAAACAGTTTCCCTATTTATTAACATATAGCATTAGTGTGGTACATATACAAGAATTAAAGAACCAAAGTCGATACATTATTATTAAATAAAGTTCATAGTTTACATTAAAGTTCACTTTTTGATTGTATATTTCTATGGATGGTGATAAATACCTGTTATGTATCCACCATTATGATCATATACCATGGTTTCACCCCCACACCCTCCAAAAAATCTTGTGCTCCATGTATTCATCATAACACCTGACCTCCAAACTCCACTGATAACTACTAATCATTTTAGTGTCTGTTGTTTCCCTTTACCAGAATTTTATTTAGTTGGAGTCAAACAGTATGTAGTGTTAAAAACCATTTTCAACCAAGTAAATTTAAAAATCTTATTGGCTTTACTAAATCACTTATGAATTAGGAAGCATCCTGTTTAACTAATAGAAGAGTAAACAAATAAAAATATTTATATCAGAAAGAGAGTGGGACATGTTAGTAACAAAATAAATGAAAGATTATTTCAGGCAAAGCCACCTTCCTTTAATAACACTAGCCTTTGAGACTATCTTCTTTGACTTAGCAATATATATTTAAGGAGTTAAATTCCTTTGGTGGACAAAACAGCATCCATTTACAAGCCAGGTTATAAGGGTTCACAGACCCAGAAGATAAAAGTCACTCCCCTTTCCATCCCTGGAGTGTCTCCAGGTGACTGGAGACCTAGAAGAGGTATCACTGCTATCTGTGACATGCAGCAGTTTTGTAAGTCTTACCCCTAAGAGAAGAACATATTCAATTTTGGGATCAAAAAGTGCTTTTAAACACCGTTTCAGGAAGAGCATGCGTGGGTCTGATCATCCCCAAATGCCAACCTATTGGTGACACAATGGGGAGGCATGCTCATAAGCTGCACTATTAAAGATCCAAAATAAATGTGCAGATTGGGGGAAAAAATGTGTAGATTTGGATGCCTGTGCTAGTCACTCCTTTTCTTCAACTCCCTGTTGAAGAAAAATGAGAGATAATTTTTAAAAAAAGAGATAATGTAAATGATCTATTGATCCATCGATCAATCGATCTCAAACCGTAGAACATTAGATAGCTTTTTTCAAAATTTTAAAAATAAGAGATCTCTATCTCTGTGTTATGTTTGTATGTCTTCCCCTTCTATCTCATCTGGGTTTACCTCTGGATAGTAAGACTTAAATTAATACATATGTAGCTGACTTACAAAAAATACCTATGCTAATTGCTTCTAGAGGTATAATAGAGACTGACATAGGTATTTGTCAAAAATTGTTCTGGGATGGTTTTGGTTGATGAATATTAGCTTTAATATTTGATAGTTTAATTTAAAACATACATATCTTTGGTTAAAATAATAAAATAAAATTTAAAAATTGGTCTTAAAAATAAAATCCCTGGGAAAAAAGATTTAAATAAAAAATCACCTTAGACTTGTGATAATAAATATATATATATACTTTAAATGCTTAAGAAACTTTGCTTCTCTCTTCCTCCTCTCCCCACCCCCTCCCATTTCTTGGTTTCTTAAATTTGGAAAGTTAATCAGTTTTTGAAATGTAAACATCCCCGGAAGGGGATAGGAGGAGGAAAACATGACCTCAGATACAAGAAAATAAATTAAAAGTATTTTAACATTCAAATTGCTATAAAATTTTGATTTCTAGCATTTATTAAAAATTAAGAATTCTAAAGAAAAAAAGATAAATATATATATATATATATATATATATATGGTAGCAAAGTAAAACAAAATGTGTTTTGTGAATGAAAAAATAAGAGGTCGGGCCTCCCTGGTGGCGCAGCGATTGAGCGCTGAGTTGCGAAGCTGCCTGCAGCCTCTGCAGCACCAGTTCGATCCCCGGCTGCTCCCGGCCACCGGAGGAGGGTCCTGCATGGCGCGCAGACCTCTCCTGCCGCCCGCTGCTCCCCTCAGCAGTGTACTTCAGTCCTCTGCCTGCTCTGCTCCCTGTTCTGGCTCTGGTGAATTCTCTCACCCTCCCGTGCTTCTGACTGTACCCAGTGCTTGTATAAATAAATAAATAAATCTTAAAAAAAAAAAAATAAATTTCTGTATTTTAAGCATTCTAGGTTTGTGGTACTTTGTAATGGCAACAGAGTTCCAGGACAAATTCAACATTGTCAACAGTGTTACAATGTTGCAAATACAGGGACAGAAGGAATCAATATAGTTATCTGTTGCCTAAAATTGAAGTTTAGAGTGTCCCTGGCCACGGGAGGGTGGGAGGGTCTCACATGGCACGTAGACCTCTCCTGCCGCCCGCTGCTCCCCTCAGCAGTGTACTTCGGTCCTTCTGCCTGCTCTGCTCCCCGCTCTGGCTCTGGTGAATTCTCTCACCCTCCCGCGCTTCTGACTGTACCCAGTGGTTGTATAAATAAATAAATAAATAAATAAACAAACAAATAAATAAATAAAATAATATAATACAGGACATTAAATGAGAACAGACCCAATAGAGGGACTGCCTGTTTTTCTTATGAAATGAGTGACAAAGGAAAATTGCAGATGTGTGTGTGTGTGTGTGTGTGTGTGTGTGTGGTTGACAAACTGTAACCACTTTTTTAAAATTCAGGTAATGTTGGTTTACATTATTACTGGTATTTTGGAAATATAAGATACCGCTACTCAGACAAGTCACTCTCCACCATAGTTCACCACCAGGAAAGGGGGCAAAATGCACTATGGTGGAGGATAATTATCTTAAGTACTATTTCTTTTTTTTTTCCTTATGTCTGGTCCTTTTTTTGTTACTTTCTTTTTTTAATTCTCTGAAGTCATTTTATTTTATTTTTTCCAAAATTATTTTTATTGAAGTAAATACATCTTTGTATCTGTTGCAGGGGTTATACGTTTATACTTTTACAAATGTATATTTTCACACCTCCTCAGCAGTGCCCCAAATATCGTCCACCATGTTGGATGGGGCCGTTCCCTCCCATACTCTGACCTGTACCTTCTTTTTATGTAGAATGGAGAAAATACAAAAACCGTTGTAAACATGCTTATTAAGCTGCAAAACATCCCTTGTTATTTTAATTTGTGTGAAGTGAGCATTGACTTGAACATATGACTCAGTAAAGATGTATGAGAGGACACAAAGAACTCCATGTTCTTTTTTTGCTGAATTGTTAGAACATACTGCTTCTTCTGCCTCATACTTGCCTCTACTTTGCTCAAACAGGAGAGAACAAATTAGATTTAACTTGCCAGAGACAGTAATTTTGAATTTTTTGCTGTCCATTATTTATCAAAAAGCTGTTTATAATAAGCAATTTTTATGAAGAGTTCTTTGAAAGTGGTGAATTCTATTTGGTTCTCTGGATATTTAAAATATTACCCATGGATTAAGCCAGGATTGCAAAGGGCTATGAACTTAGATTGATTAATTTTGTCTCTTCATAGAATAATTTCTCCTGAACCAAGTCATCATATAGGAGTGTGATGGAGGGATTTAGCACTCCAACTCTAAATTTAGGGAAGACCTGAATTTAAATCCCAATTCTATCACTTAATCATTGTGACTTTGAGTAATATACTTAAGCTTCTTAGGTCTATAAGCAGGGTTCATATAGTTACTTTCTTATGGAGTTTCTGAAAGATTTATGAAATTGTATACTTGATAAATTTATTACTATCTGGAGGCAATAAATCCCCTTCAGTGTATGTTACCAGGATGATATTCTGAGCTCTACAGACTGTGGACTATTGAAAAGAAGGAAAAACCTACATTTCGCTGTGTTGAAAAACGTCCACCATTCAATGATTTTTGTTCACTATGAAGTATGCTGGGGTTAGAAATATAGGAATGTCCAAAAAGTCAAGAGACCAATTCCATATCATGTTTGGAAGTTGCAAGAAGGATCATGAGATAACAGCCTGACTATACCTTAGTACCTGTAAAAATACTTTTAGGATATGAAATTCAAATAACCTTTGGTCTTTACATCTTTTCAAACATGCATAGCTCTGCCTGAATTAGCTCTGTGAGATGAAAGGATTATTTTGAAGTTATCAACTATGTTTCTCCTTTACCAATTAACTAAGTTTATTAGAAACACTCCTTCTTTAGTTAACTGAAAATGTTAGAAATTAATAAGGAATCTTCTTTTATTCAGAAAAAGTTATTATGCATTTTTTTTCAGTACATGTAGCTTACTTATTGTAGTGGCAGGATGGCACAGAGCTTGTTCTCTATGATCTGAACTAACGGGTAAAGGAGAGTCCTGGAGCCCTCAGTGGCTTTTTCAGGCTTTTATTGAGCTTTTACATGTAGTGCAGAAACCAGGTACACAGCAGGCAGGGGTGCCCAAGGGCCAGGAGGACTCTTGGGGCCCTGGCAAATCTTCACTCTATACTGGGCTCTCTGGAGCTCTCTCTCTTGCCTCTGCTTCTCTTGATGAATATCAATACTGCAGCCATGACCCACAGAAGTAAACAATACAATTGAATATAACAGTGTAACAAAATGCAGGTGCCTGCCATCAAGCAGGCAATCATAGTGGCTGGAGGGAAGAAAAACCTGAAAATCATTTACCCTACACTTATATAAACCATGGCCAAAAACACCAAAGGTATAGACCAGTTTCTTTGAGAAATATGATGTAGTTCTCCATACTGGGGTGTCCAATTTAGTGCTAAATAGCTTATTTAATACATTCTTTTACTTAAATTTTGAATTTGCTTCAGAGAGGTTGTTATTTCAATCAACAAGACTTAACCACTCAATAGTTTATAATTTTGCAAGAATGCCCCTCTCCCTTTACCCATGGACAATGGAGTAAGCAAACATTCCCCCAAGAAAGGATGACCCAATTGTGTTCTGGAAATCTGACCCTAGATATTCTAGATCATTTTTGAGTAGTCTCTTGAGCATGCCTATTAATTAAGTCACCAGAAATTCCATCTACATTGTAAAATGAGGCATAGAGGGACACACAGGAGATACTAGAAGAGGTGTGAGAAAAAACATACATTCTTGGCAGCTTTTGTCTTTGGTCTCCAATGCCTTTGTAAAAGCTGTGCCCCTTTCCTTGAGATTCAAGAGTACCTTCATGGGAAAACTCTGCCTCTAGTTTCAGAAACTGATATATTTACATCATAAACTTCATTATTAATTCTCTTTATTTTCTGAAGTGAAAATTAAAAATTGAATTGGAATATAAAATTAAATGTAAAAGAAAGATTATGAGTATGATCTGCACATTTTTGCAAATTGTATTTTTTGGATGAAACTGAGATAAGTAATATTCTGTGCTACAACAGTCATTAATTACCTTACATGGAAACCAAGTCATACAGAACTATTACTTAAATAAAATATTCTCTCAATTACTTGTTCTCATGTAGCATAAATTCATCACAACTCTCCATTGAAACATTTCTAATTGCAAAAGTCAATTTATAATCTTTAAAAAACTGAATGGTAGCTACGCAAAAATCTGATTTCACTCAAAAAGATTTAATGGAAGATAGTATAATGAAGGTATGACTTATAAATATACAGACATATTAAGGGAACTGATATGGAATAGTGAGGCATACAGAGACTTACTGCAGTAAGAAGTTACCATCACTCCTGTCCTGATAGGGCAAGAAGGGCATTACTGGAACCCAGAGAGCTATGGAAAGAAATACCTGGCAGGAGTTTCTAAGCATGTTATGCTTGTTGATTTTTCTATGTGATCTATAGGATCAATATACCTAATTAAAATATGAAACACAGCCTGTATTTTGTTTTATTAACTAATTTATGAAGAATTTTTAAAAGCATGAGTTTGTGTTTTCCTATAAAGTCATAGCATCTTTAAATTACTTAAGCCTTAGTTTGCATTCTTCTGTAGGTTCTTTGATTTTTGCAACAATATGGGAGGAGTATTTCCTCTTTGTTTTGTTATTATTGTTATTTTTATGAATACTTAGTTTTCTCCATTATCTTTTAACAAGTGGTTAGGTGATTACAAGTTCTTGCACTGATAGTTATACTTTAGAAGGAACATTTCACCAGTGAGTATAACTCCTGCCCATCTCTTCAATTCTTCATCTCACATTTGTCCAATCTCAACCCAAGCAAACAAGTTGAGATCAAGTGTGGTTTTAAAATAAAAAGACAGATATAGTCTTTGCAGCAAAGAATGATATAAAGCGAAAATATTATAAGAGAAACAATGAAAAATAATTACCTAGAAATAACCACTCATTAATTAATGTGCATTCTTTTTGGTATATGAACATTTAAATCATCTCAAATACATTACAGGAAAAAGATACATGAATAAATAAATATAAGTCCTTCCAAACTTTGAATATTTAGGATTTTGTTTAATCTTCACTATCTGGGAAGGGTTTAAGCAAAATTGATGCAATATTAAAACAAAGAAAAAGTCACATATATGTGTGTGTGTGTGTGTGTGTGTGTGTATGTATCAGCTTTATGAGGATAAAAATTAAATCTTTTCCTTAGCCATATATGACATTTCTATATAAAGAATTATAGTAATTTACTGTTAAATACTGTGTCACTTCATTAAGCTCAGAATTGTCTAAGACTTTAAGTTAATGTCGAAGAAAAAAAATTATTCCTGGAACTTGTTAAAGACAGACAGACTATATTTGGGACTACTGCAATGGGTAGAGGGATTTCTGCAATGGGAATTTTTAGGGGAGAGAGATTGGGCCCAATTCTGAATATAGCAAGGGAAGGTAAGTATTTATAAGGAAAGAGAAAATTAGGGATTGTGGTGGGGTGGAGGGGGGCGCGTATTCAATGGGTGGATATTTTTTGAGAGGGCAAGGTGTAATTCTTTGCTAAGTTGACCTAACAAGAGTCTTGCAGAGGTTAGGCTATGGTTATTAAATATTTCATAAGGAGGAGTAGTGGGGGATGAAAAATTTGGCCAGATACAGAGAGATCAGATATTAAGCATGGAGAATTCTGGCCAAACTGACTTAACAATCTTGTTGAGATTCTTGCTCATGCTGTTCTTGTGGGTACTTTTCTTTTATTGCTACAGAGATCATAAAATGTCTATTTCAATTTCATGGGATGTGCCCTTGAGCCACATTCTTAAAAACTAGCCCAATTTGGCCCAGGTGCTAAAAAAAAAAAAAGGCATCTAGTGTTTCTTTAAATATTGCCTGGCCCCAGTACAAACATCTAGCCCATAAATGGTGTCCTCTCCAGCCAAACCCCTTTTGTTGCAGTGGAGGCAAAAAGTAAAATGCTAGGGACTACAGTAAGGGACCCATTACAACTGGCGGGTGGGGGCTGCCTCTTGTCTCAGCAAGCAGCTGTCTGGACTTTTTCTTCAGTGTTGAGATCATTGGCATGTCTCTGCTGCCTGCCAGCTGTGGGGGAACTGGACTCTCCCTTTGTCCACCTTGAGATACTGTTTTGGTTCATTCTAGGGAAAAAATTATATTTCCCTGTGTTTTTCTGATCTTAAAGTACAGATTGTTTAAGGTAAAAACTGCTGAGCTACTTTGGACTTTCTAACAAGCTATACAAAATGCTTTTTGGTTGGGTAAACACTTCCAAATTGCTATAAAAGTTTAGTTTCTTATTAAGACTAATTAATATGATAAAAACTATACAGGAAAAAAATACAACTTTCTTTGAGCTAAAGTCCAAAACTCAGATTTCTGATAAGAGTCTAAAAACAGGCAAACTATAAAGGAATATTTATTTGATCTCTTCTCCTGTCCTCCCATACATGGTTCCAAAAAGAAAAAATGTCTTTTGTCTTAAAAATGTGCTTGGTATCAGTGAGACAGAACTAAAACAATGTAAAGCCAACTGATAATTACTTAAAAATACAAACTCAGATGTTTTTCTTATCTAAAAAAGTTAGTACAAACTACTTGACTTTAAAATTGTTGTGGTCTTGGACCCTAGATTTTAAGGGTTAAAATTGTTCTATGTAACGATTCTAGCTTCTATCTTCTTAGAAACCTGCTTGATATAAAAACTTGGCTAAATGGATGTGTCAAACTTAAAAAAGTTGTTACTAAAGAACTGAAATTTACTAAATTGTAGTTTCTCAGTGTCTTTACAAATATTGGTAAAATAACTGTTTCTTAAAATTAGTGCACATGGCCAAAAATTTTACAACAAAAATCCTGAAATCTCTTTGTCTGTTCTTGCTTTTTGCCTTCAGAGGATTAATTGTAAATGGCACCTATAAAAATTCCTAAATTTTGAGATCGTGATCTAAATTATGGTAAACAAAAACTAATTCAGGGCCTCCCCTGGTGGCACAATGGTTGAGCACTGGGCTGCAGAAGCTGCCCGCAGCCTCTGCAGCGCCAGTTTGATCCCCGGCCACCGGCGAGTGTCCCACATGGTGCGCAGACCTCTCCTGCCGCCCGCTGCTCCCCTCAGCAGTGTTTTCAGTCCTTCTGCCTGTTCTGCTCCCCGTCCTGGCTCTGGTGAATTCTCTCACCCTCCTGCACTTCTGACTATACCCAGTGCTTGTATAAATAAATAAATAAATCTTTAAAAAAAAATAATTCAAAATTTAATGGTTTAAAGCATACATGCATGTCTTAAGGTTTTCGTGTTGGGTATTAATACTTTACTATGTTTAAATGTATTTACTCATGCTATACAAAAGAAATAATAATCAACCTGGTCTATGCTAACAAACATATTTACTTCTAGGCTTTTTTCTAAACTTCTCTTGATAAGGTTTCCTTCCAGGAAGACTGATCTACTTATCTTTTCCCCTTGGAGAAAACAATACTTTTCTCCCAGTAAATAACTAGACTTCTTTACAAAATTCAAGGTGACAGCTAAAGCCATATGGACAAGTTACTAAAAAAGGTATATGATATTAGGTCTCTATTTTTTTTTCTTGCTTTTTTCAATCTATCTAGTGCTTGCCTAAGAAAAAACTTGGTATATAAAATTGTTACCGTGGCAACTCTGCAGTTGACTTAAAATTCCAGTTCTAAGAAAAACTAAAGCTAAACTAAGGTTTTGCTAAGTTTATATTAAAAATTTGTTAATCATTTACTGAACTTTCAGGTTTACATTTTGCTCCTTATTGTAAGGAAATTAAAGTTCAATGTTATCTCAGCTAAAAAAGTTAAAAAAATGTGTTTGTGTAAGTTGTGTAGTCTAAAGAGATGATAGTATAACAGCTATTACGGTGTCTTACAGTATAGAAATTGGAAACTAAGGTGTAAAAATTCTGGATGCAAGTAAAGTGAGATGTGTTTGTGTTTTAAAAAAAGTATTAAAAGTGGATATTCTAAAGGTCCTTGAAATAATTTAAAGTAAGATGGGTAATCTACACCCAAAATAGGACAAGCATTTTAGCGGTCTCCTTCATCAGCCAGCCTTGCTCTGACATGAGGTGCAGGCTCCAGAGACTAAATCAAGGGCCGAAGATCCTTTTCACCCTTTTAGACATGGCCTTCAAAGCCTACAGTAACATGGAGGGGACTAGCTAGACTAAAAAAGAAAGGGAGAAAGGCAAGAGAAGGGCGCAGTATATGGCAGTTGCCATTGTCCATGCCCTGCCACCTCAGACTCACCCAAGGCTCCATGCGCCAGGGTATTCAGGACCTCAACCTCTTAATGGGCTGCCAGCTTGCTTCCACTGCCAGCTACTGGGACCCCTCAGCTGCAAGAAACTGTCCCCAGGGCCACGCCTTCAGTGCCATCACACAGGGCGCTTAAAAGAGGAACTGTCCCATGCTCCAGAGGGAGGAGGCCAACCCAAACCACAGGCCAGGATGGGGAGGACAGGCTTGACCGTCAGCTGCCTCTGACTATGAAGAACCCAGTACAGGAAAAGACCTTCTCTGAAGAAGCCCAGGGGTGAGACAGGATCCCCTGTTTACTGTTTATATGGATAAGCCTTGGGTGACCCTACAAGTGGCAGACAAAAAGATCACCTTTTGTAAATAAGGGGCCACTTACTCTGCCTTACTCCAATTCTTTGGACTGACCTACTGGTTGATTGTCCCCCTCACTAGTGCAGATGGCCAGTCTGAGCAAAGACACTTTATAGCACTGCTACCATCTTCGCTACAAGGCTACATGTTTATACATTTTTAATTTTGTTTTCCTAACTTCCTCTATTAGGAGAAGAAAAAGGTAACTAAATTCTAAATTAGCAGCCCCCACAGCCACTATTGGCTCTCCTAGCTGCTGCTACAAAAGATGAAAATGGCACTAAAGCCCTAGTTCTCACTGATTGTTCTCACTGACTGTCATTTTGGCTCCAGCACCTCCAGGTGTTTGGGGCACTACAGTGCCAGGCTGAGGTATGTTTGCCACCCCTGTTAGAGTGCAATTATAGAAATCTCCTATCTTCCTGATGGAATCACAATATCCCTCAAGCCAAAGCCCAACAAGTCCGCCTTACAATCCCTAATCTCAGTGGCTATGTAAAACCGCTGAGCCCTAGACCTGCTGATGGCTAAAGTTAAAGGAGTTTGTGACCTCCTTACTCTTCAACCCAAACCTTTTTTTTTTTTTTTTTTTTTTTTTCATTTTTCTCTTGCTTGGGCCCTGCATCCTCAATGCCCTCATCGCGATCATCTCTCGCCTGAAGACCAGCAAAGTCCATAGGGCATTACAATAGTAACCCACTATAAAACCTCCACTGTCCTTCTTCTGAAGTCCCTTAGATTATCGCCCTGCGGTGCAGCCCTGACTGCCTCCCCACATTGCCCATTGATCTGATAGACGTCCTTTGTCCTAACAGCAGTTGAGGCTCCACTGTAGAGGGGGGAAAAGAATCCTAGGGCAAGTTACAGATAATTAGGCAGCCTCAAGGACAGTGCAGGGACTTCAGGAGAGTTAAGGAAGGCTCCAGAGATAAGGGCCACAAATTCCAAAAAGGACTCATCAAACACCCCCGGACTTATTGCATTAGGGACTTACTTTATGAGCTTAGGGTTAACAAGACATTCCAAATAGAGGGCAATGAAGAATGAAAGATAAGGTCTGGGACACAGAGACTTAGTTCCAGGCACAGAGGCATTTAGAAGCAGTGAGTGAGACCACCGAGAACTAACCAATCACAAAGAGACTGGTGGAGCTTTAGAATAATTAGGAAAAAAAGGTCTCTATTCCCTGAGGCACGACTCCACTTCAGCTTCCTTGCCCCTCCCTGGCCTGGTTTCATGGCCTGGGAGTCCCACTTTATTTCTGTTCCTTTTCTCCTCAATAAACTTTTTCTTTCTCTAAACAAATCTGCCTCTTCACGCTTGCTTGCCTGAACGTCTGGTCAGTTCTTGCTGCAGCTTCGTGAGACACCAACCCGCAGAGGTCTAGTGGCTGGGACTCAGCGCTGCCCCTGCAGCCTGGGATCCGCTCCTGCCTGGGAGAGTAGGCCTGAAAACCTACAATTCCAGTATCAACCAGATATTAAGCATGGAGGATTCTGGCCAAACTGACTTAACAATCTTGTTGAGATTCTTGCTCAAACTAGACTCTGCATTGAGAGGAATCCTGAAAGCAAGCTTAATCTAACAGAGGACTCAGAGGAGTCTGATGAAGATTTGACTAGGAAGCTAATCTTTATCACTGGCAGTATAAGATCATGCTGCCCTCTAGTGGCACATATTAAAATCTGCAGTTAGGTTGACCAGGCAACATTAATTCATTTTTTAATCTCTGATTTAGAGCACGATAAAAACCAAAAATAATCAGAAGGCTTTAAAATAGTTGATTTTATTACTTTTTGAAATGTTGAATTCTAAGAGTGATAGAATATCTAATTTTCTATGCAATTCAAATAAGTATTACAAAATAAATTCTTAGTATAAAGTAAGTACCAGACATTGTGTTAGTCCTTGAACACAAAAAGTTCAGTCAGTAATAGATCCTACCTTCAAGGAAATCACATTCTAGTAGTACTACTTGAAGCATAACGGAACTTTATAGTAAAGTACACAGGATATACAAAGAAGAAGAAATGTCTTCACTCTCCCCATCCTTGATCAATTTCAGATAAAGGATTTTTATCTACAATATCACTCCCTTATTTCTTGAACTGAGCATGATGGAGCTTGGTAGAGAAGAAAATTTGGAATTAGTCTCATTTGAAGATTATTCCTCCAAAAAGTTGTACTATAGTAACTGTGCTCTTATAACCTTTTCCATTATTATTGTTTTTTCTAAGTTTCAATGTTTTATTCTCTAACAACATGGTAAACTTTCCAGCAGCTAACTATAATTTAACATTCTAATTTTCACCCATGATAGTCCACCATTATTTCTTCTGCCTGAAGTATCGATCCCACCAATATGGTTATTTCTTATCTTACAACTCACTTAAACAAACAAACAAAAAAAAAAAAAACAAACAAAAAATCTTCCCAATTCCAAACCATACCTTTTTTGTAATTTTTTCCATTATAACTTTAAAAGAATGCTAACCCACTGTAGTGCCAGGATGGGCACAGAGCAGGTTTTCTGTGATCCGGCAGACAGGGTAAAGGAGACCTGGAGACCTCGGTGGCTTTCTCAGGCTTTTATTGAGCTTTTACATGTAGTGCAGCAACCAGGTACATGGCAGGCAGGGGTGCCGGGGTCGGGCGGAGGGCAGGAGGCCAGTAGGCCTCCAAGTCCCCAGCAAGTGTTCAGTTTCCCTCTCCCTCTCCCTCTCCCTCTCCCTCTCCCTCTCCCCCTCCCCCTCCCCCCTCCCCCTCCCCCCTCCCCCCTCCCCCCCCCCCCCTCCTCCTCCCTCTCCCTCTCCCTCTCCCTCTGCTTTTCTGGTGATTATCTCAAGGCTCTTTCATGGGCTACAGAAGTAATCAACACAGCTTACAACAATGTAACAACTGCAGGTGCCCCATCAGGCGGGGCAATCCTAATGGTGACAGGGCAGAAAAGCCTGATAACCATTTACCCTATACCCACATAATGGCCCTTCTACCATGGTCACTATACTGGGACTGGAACTTTCTGCTGAAATTCAGAGGAACTGGAAGAGATCCATATATATGGCCCAAATTTGTCTTCTTTGGGATCAACTCCTTTCTCTAGTGACTCTACTTAGTGGGGGGAATCTTATTTCACAAAAAAGGAAGACCTAGAACCCCAACTCGAAACCGCTACCCTCCTACCCACCGATTTAAAAATATCACCGCTATCAAAGATTCCCCGCCTAAAACCACTTTCTCCCACTGTAATGAGGTTCGGATCTTAAAAGTGCTAACTTCCACTGGAGTGAAGAGATTTCACTTACAGTTCAAGCCCAATTGCATATCATTGCAACATGATTTTACCAAGGAGAATTCGTGTTATAACCATATAAGCATAAAATTCAATTAGCACTCAATAAAGAGCATACCACTGGGCCTCCCCTGGTGGCACAGCGGTTGAGCGCTGCGCTGTGAAGCTGGCCGCAGCCTCTGCAGTGCCGGTTCGATCCCGGCCAGCCAGCAAGGGTACCGTGTGGCGCGGCAGACCTCTCCTGTGTTGCCCGCTGCTCCCCTCAGCAGTGTATTTCATCAGTCTGCCTGTTCTGTTCCCCACTCTGGCTCTGGTGAGAGGTCACCCTCCTGCACATTTGGACTGTAACCCGGTTCTTGTATAAATAAATATTTTTTTCAAAAAAGAGATACCACCACTAAGATGAGGCCTGGGAGACCATTGCGAGAATGATGATTGGAGTCTGACACTCTCCTCATAGCTTCAGGTCCTCAGGGAGGTGAGTTCAGTTTATTCTGGCAGAGCCTCTGATAGCAGATGCCAAATCTGGAGAAGTCTTCAGGATGTCACCAGCATGGAGCCCCAAGATCCTTAGAATGGCTAAATTCAGTTCATACACACAAACATATACATATATACTGCTTTCAGAGGTGTGATGTAAGGGCCACCTGCTGATTTTTATTTAGGCTTAATGTCTTTGCACAGGTAGGCTTTTATCTTTCCTTCCCTCATATGTCTGTTTATTAATGTCTTCTTGAACAAGTGGTTATTTTTTAATTGATGATTTACATCATTCTAGCCCAATTGCCTTCATCTCTCCATCAGTCAGGATCATTAAAATATCAATACTTATAATACCTGTGGACATAATACGACCCACGATTACCTTTCTGTTTGTCACATTCTGAAGGACTTTGTGTTGTAATCTATGAACATTGCCAGGTGGACGTGGCCTACACATACTTCAATTCCCTAGTCATATGATTATTCTACTCCCAGGCTTGTAAGTCATTAGAGCAGAAATCAACATGACTTGAATTGTGAGGAGGGTGAGGAAAGGTTTCATCAAAAAGAATGTTCCAGCTACATTTTAAAAGACAACTCAGATTTCTCAAAAGGGCAAAGAAGAAGATAACATTCTGTAAGGGCAGGACGTGCCACTGAGAAGGTTTTCTGATCCAGCAGACCGGGTAAAGGAGGAGTCAGAGTCCTCAGTGGCTTTTGCAGGTTTTTTATTTAGATTAACCAGGCACATGGCAGGCAGGGGTGCTGGGGGGCCTGGAGGCTGGCAGTCCTCCCAGCCCCCATGTAGGGTAAGGTAAAAGGTATCAGGCTTTTCTGCCCTCCCGCCATCAGGATAGATGAGGGAACCCTGTGGTCCTGAATGCATGCCTGATGGCAGGCACCTGAAGTGGGTACACCTGCGCTAAGACTGTGCTTTTAAGGGCAGCGTCACAAGGACGCCAGAAGCTGAGAAAGCAGCAGCAGAAGCCGAAGAGAAGCCGAGATCACCAGAGAGCCCAGATAGAGTGAGGATTTGCTGGGGTCTGGGAGGACAGCCAGCCTCCCGGCCCCCCGGCACCCCTGCCTGCCATATGCCTGGTGAACCCCAATAAAAGACCTGCAAAAAACCCACTGAGGACTCTGACTCCTCCTTTACCTGGTCTGCATGGGATCAGGAAACCTGCACTGTGTCATTCCTGCCTTTACACCCCAGCAAATCCTCACTCTATCTGGGCTCTCTCTGGCGTTCTCCCTGCTTCTCTTCTTCGTCTCTCGGCTTCTGTTCGCTCTTGGCTTCTGCAGGCATCCCCGCGACGCTGCCCTTATAAACTGAATCTCTCAGCCCAGGTGTACCCACTCCAGGTGCCCGCCATCAGGCATGCATTCAGGACCACAGGGTTCCCTCATCTATCCTAATGGCAGGAGGGCAGAAAAGCCTGATACTTTTACCTTTACCCTACACATTCTCATTAGGGAAAATATCTGACTATTTAGTACTGAAAAATGATATTTATATGTTGATAAATTATCTTTAAGATACTCGATTAAGAGAAACTGGGGAAAACAACTCATAGAGTGTGATCTGTTTGGTGTAAAATGAACAAAACAAAGATAAATATTTCTTACTATGTGTCTTAGTGTATGCTACATACAGCAAAATGCTTGCAAATAGTCTGGAAGGGTTTCAAAAAAAGGATGTGAAATTGGGTGGCACCAAATAGTAACTTTGCTTCATCTAATTGTTTGAATATATACAATGTGATGATTTAATTAAGATTCTGTATGTATGTGTGTGTGTGTGTATTATTTGGACAATTAAAAAACAACTTATAGGCAAGAAAGAATAAACATACTCAAAATAAAAGGTCATAGATAAAAAGACTGGATAACTGGAATGTAGAGAAAACATTTTTATATTTTTTATATGGTTAAGCCTTTCTGAAGATAAAAATCTTACATCTAGATTAACAAACAAGGCTAGGAGTTAAAAGATGACTGAATAGATAGTGAGAACTGAGATTTACTCTTCCCTGGAGGTATGTGTTTTTCAAAAGCAAATAAAATCTGGAATCCAGGAAACATTCCTGGGCTTGCAAAATTTGAGGCACTTGGTTTATCTCCATACACATACCACACTACCTACCCTTGGAAATCCTTTACATTCCAAAGAATAAGAAACTTAAAACCCTCTTTTCCATTTCCTAATTTTAATTTGTTCAGATTAAGGAGATTAAGATTCTCTCTCAGGATTAGAAGAGGGCAACATGCCTATAAACTTTCAAACTATTTTTTTTTTTATTCTTTTTTCTTTTCTTTCTTTCTTCTTCTTTTTTTTTTTTTTTTGCAAAAGCTGCCTTTGCGCTTGCAGCTCTGCCCATCAGACTTCATCACATTAATTTAAGAGAATGGCACTGAGAAAGGGCAAATGAGAAGTGGCAATGTCATCACTGCAAGCAATAATACATTTGACGTCTGCTCTAGAAATTTCATGCCTTTTAAATAATATGAACAAACATAGTTATTAAAATCTTACCCCAGCACTAATATTTAGTTTCACCAAGAGTCATACTTTCGTGACTGGGTTGAAGGTGGCTTGTTTTTGAACCATATCACGTTCAGGCTACAGATTAAAAGGCACTATTTTTATTTTATTCACTTCATACATATATATTAAGGATCTAGTAGACACCAAAGTACAGCAGAGTTTAAAAAAAGGCCTAAATCCTCATATCTGTTCGACAACACAAACTGCTGCAGGGGCCTTAATGCCCCAACCAGATAAGACACTGGCAAGCAGCTAAGAAAAAGGGCCTTACACCGTGGGGCTGAAGCTAAAGGGCCTCACACCGTGGGGCTGAAGATACCTTGTGCCTCACACCGAGGGGCTGAAGATTTAACATCCCTTCATTTTTGTTCTTGGTCATAAAGAGAGAAAAATTTCTCAAAAAGTACATTAGGCAATAAATTACATGTATCAGTATACTGCACGTAAATGGCACAGAAAATTATCTGTTTAGAAAATTAGTTATTAAACGATTTGGCCCACTTGACAATGGGAGACAATTTATAGTACATATCTGACAAGCAATCCAGCACAACTATTATAGCAAGTTCTTCTTTTGCTTTTTTAGAAGTTTCCTTTTATTTAGGAAGTTTCTTAGGAAAGTTTTTAAATGTAGTTAACTGGGTTCAGGAGTTTCTAGGTAGAAAAAGTTCTGATAGCTGAGAAGCAGCTGGTCTCCGGCTGAAGCCATATGCATAGAAGAGTCTTTTGATGCTTAGACTTTAGCTGATAGGGATGTACTGGCGGCTATCAACTGTCTTAGGTAATTGTCTAGCTGAAATAATAAGTTTTAGTGTTAGGTTTGTTTTTTTATCTTTAACCTTGAAGGCTACCATCTAGCTGAGACCCGTAGGAGCCAGTAGTCCATGGGAATAAAATACACTAATTGTTACTGCTTTGTACATGATGATGTAATTTCTCTGCTTGCTAGAAATAAATAAATAAAGACCTGCTGAGTCTCTTGGCAGAAGATTCTTGCACCTCATCCAGTGTCAGTGTCTCCTCACTACCTCATCCCCTTCCCCTCAGCCCCTTTCGCTTCACCTAGGCCGTCTCCTCCTTTCAGGGACTCCTGACACGACATTTTGCCGAAAGCTGGTCTGCAGCAATAAATAAGTAAACATTTAAAACAGCAAATAGTGATGAGTATTAATTTCTAAAACTAAAGCAAGATGATAGAGGGAGGAGAGATTTAAATATTTTATATATGATACTAGAAAAGTCGTTTCTGAGAAGGTAGCTTTTGAGTAGATATCTGAATAGAATAAATGAGTGAGTAATAAAGATATTTGGGGGAAAAGTATTCCAAAAGAAAGGTCACTGCAAGCACAAATGTGCCAACTAAAAGATTTGCCCAGGGCATTTGAGGAATAGTAAAAGGTGAATATGGATTGAGAGAAAATGAGGCAAATGGAAGAGAAGAGGTAAGAGAGATAAGGAACCAGATCCTAGAGGATTTTCTAGTCCACTGCAATCACTTTGACTATTCTGGGAGAACTTACTAGAGGGAGGACTGGGAGATCTGAATTCTATTTTCAAAGATTTGCCTTGCTGTTTTTGAAAATAACTGTGAGACTGGAATAGAGGCAAGAATAGAGACAGAAGAATAATTGAGAGTTTTTGCAAAAATTGAGTAGAACATTGGTGGAATACGTACAAGGTCACTGGAACTATTGTCATCTTTGTTATTTTTCCCTTCCTTTTTTTCCTTTCATTATTGCTTTCTTCTTCCCAAATCAGACATATTTACTATACTTTTTTTGATTCCAAAAGTTGTGGTTTATAATGTTGAAAAATCTTCAAGCTGCTGCTGGATACTTTTTTGAAAGAGTTTTAAATTGTCCCATTAGACTGATAAACATATAAACAAATGGTGGTACACCCATACCTTTTCATATTATTCATTAACAAGAGAAATTAGCTATAAACCATGAAAAGACATGAAGGAATGTTACATCCATATTGCTGTTTTAGGAAAAGCAGTCTAAAATGAATGCAGCATGTTTTATTTTTCGTTCTCCATATATTATTCAACAGATTTGAGTACAGATGTATAACACTTATGCACTACAGTTGGCATAAGAGTTGGGCTGTAGTGATAACAAGGCAGTGTTATTGCTAAAGAGATTTACTTTCAGCTCATCTCTAAGAAACTTAATTTAGAAGTTAACTGTTTCACCAATTAACAGCTTTCTTCCTGTCTTGTTAAATACACATTCCTTTTTCCTCTCTAAAACATACTTTTCTTTACGCCCACATCGCAAATTATCATAATATTGTCATGTTCAAGTTCATTCCCCTTTCAAATGTTGTCATTTTAATAATTTGACTGTTCTTTTTCATTCTCCTCTATATTCAACCTGGAAATAAAAATTACATTCCTTCATATTAAATATGAAAAGCACTCTTATTTCAATCTTGAAAAATACTTTTTCATGACTTATACTTTCTTTAGGAATGAAATGTAAAAGCATATCCTCAAGTATTTTTCCATGCTTACAGATAATCTGTGTGATTCAGAATGCAAAGGATGAAATGTTTTCATGCTATTATTTCTACCAAACAGCAAATATTCCTCCTTCAGGCATCTGAGAATATTTTTATTACAAATTTGTGATTGAGAATGGTAAGCTTATATATCAAATTGACTTCAAAGTTCTGGAAAAAAGCATTTAAAGAGGTTCAATTATGACGTATGGATTCACGATCTTTGTTAATAGATAACTGTAAATGCCGTCTACTCCAGAGGCTCTAACACAAGGCTAAAAAAGACTAAGAGGAATTCTGCAACATATAAAGATCTGATAAACATAAAATCAGGAAAACAAATATGTAAAAGAATATGAAATATACACTAGATTTTTAAAAAGTGGTTTGGAAGGAAAGTTAAAGACAGAAGCCCATTACAGAAAGAATTATATAGCAATCAAATATTACTTTAAAATTATATGAATTTTTTCTGCTGAACTTGACAAATAATTTTCATTTTCATTATATATATGTTTTCTTTACAAATTATGTTGACTTGTCAATTTACAAAACTGTATAATTTTGGGAATATTACTACGGCATCCAATATGCACACATGCCCTTCACCAAAGCTCCAGTGCCTACCACATTCCCTCCTTTATCATACTGAAGAGTACAGAATATACAACAGAAGCTATCTAGTCCTCACCAATTTCAACATCAACATTTTCCATCTGTTTCATCCATGCAACTTCGTTTGATTTTCATTGGAGTATTTTTAAGAGTATTTCAAAACAAATATCAGTATCATACCATTTTGCCCCTCAACACTATATTAAGCGTCTCTAAAAAGTATTTTATATAGGGCCTCCTCTGGTGGCGCAGTGGTTGAGCGCCAGGCTGCGAGGCTGCCCGCAGCCTCTATAGCGCCGGTCTTTCCCCGGCCACCGGTGAGGGTCCCACAAAAAAAAAAAAAAAGTATTTATATAATCACAACTATAGACTAAATGCTGATGTACCCCCCAAAATGTATATGTTGAAATCCTAAATTCCAAAGTGATACTATTTGAATGTGGACTTAGGGAGTGTAGTGGGAGGATGGGCACTGAGCAGGTTTTCTATGATCTGAGCAGACGGGGTAAAGGAGAGTCCTGTATCCCTTTATCAAACTTTTACATGTAGTGCAGCAACCAGGTACACGCCAGGCAGGGGTGCCAGGGCAGGGGGGCCAGGAGGATGGCAGGCCTCCAAGCGCCAGGCAAGTCATCACTCTGGGCTTCTCTAGCTTCTCTCTCCTTCTCTCTGTGACTGTCTCAACACTCCTCCCATGGCCCACAGAAGTAAACAACACAACAATGTAACAACTGCAGGTGCCCCATCAGGCAGGGCAATCCTAATGGTGGGAGGGCAGAAAAGCCTGAAAACCATTTACCCTACAGGGAGGTAATTAGTTCATAAAAGTGGAGCCTTCATGAATGAAATTAGTCCAGTTATAAAAAAAGATCCAAGAGAAGTTTCTTGCTCCTTCTGCAAGAAGGACGCAGCATGAAGACAGATGAACGAGGACTTAGGCTCTCACGGGACACTGAAGATGTCAGCACTTTATCTTGGATTTCCCAGACAACAAAAACTGTGAGAAATGTTTGATCTCCAAAAACCTCTCAGTCTTTTATAAGTTTTCATAGCAACTCAAATAGACTAAGACAACCACAATGCCCTTTTTACACCCAACCAAAATAATAATATGCTTATTATTAATACCATTTAAAGTCAAGTACATATTCAAATGTCCCTGGTAATCCTAAAAAGTCTTTTTTATACATTTTCAAATCAGAAGGAAATGAGATTGAATACACATGTCATGTTTACTAAAGTTAACATCAACAGTGATAAATCATGTCCATAGCATTTATTGCCTTGACTGAAATTATAAAATGACACCTTACCTCTCTGCTCTTCCTCCCAAAAACACATCACTCTAGTGCAATGATGAGAAAGACATCAGACAAATCCTAAGGCCATTACAAAATACCTGACAATTATTCCTCAAAATTATCGAGTTCATTCAAAACAACGAAAACTGCCACAGACAAGAGGAGTTCAGGAGACTTGAGAAGAAAATATAATACGATATTATACAACATCCTGGATTAAAAAATAACATTTAGTAAAAACTGAGCAAATCGGAATGAAATATGGACTTTAGTTAATAATATTAGTACTTACTCATTGTAACCAATTCATTACATGAGTAAAAGATGTTTATATTTGAGAAAATTAAGTATAAGATCTGCAGGAACTCTACTGTCTTTACAATCCTTCTGTAAATATAAGATTGTTTTAAAATTAAAGAATATTAAAATTAAAAACTAATGAGAAGATAATTGAACTTAAAAGGTATAAAAGAATATTTTGTCAGAATAACTCAAAGTATGCAGTACTCAGTATTACAAAGAGCAGAACAATGATAGAACAAAGAGCAGAAAAATGATAAAATGTTTAAGAAAGAAAACTCATAATTTTTTTAAATAAAGAGTAAAATTGAGGAAATTCAAACAAAATATATTGATAAAAGTTCACACCATCAAATAATTGGAAATGGGAAGTCATTTGTAAAATGAAGGTGATGAAACATCTATAAGCACCATTTTTGCCAGAAAATAAAAAAAAAATGAAAAAGCAACAGCTTTGACAAAATATGACCTTAATGAAAAATAAATACAAAGAAAAACATTAAGCTTTATTACATTTTTTAAATGATTGTTAACAATGCACTACAATACCCATTAAGAAATTTAGCAATTTTGTATGGCATTATATGCTGCTGTAGCTGTTAAAGAAATTGAATAACCAATTTAATACTTTGCAACACATAAATCCATATTTGATGGATTCACAGTAGAATACTCTGAAATGTTCAAAAAAAGTTAATGTTTTTGATCCCAAAGAAAATGATATTCTCTTTAGTTCCAGTAGGAGGAAGTAAAAGCTAAGGATTTTTGAATAAACCAGCAAAGATCATTGAAAGAGGAAATCCAAACATCTTAATTCCAAATATCTTTGTGATACATAGGTAGGTTGCACTTGGAGAGTAAAACTAAAACTTTTCATAGCAACTCAACTAGACTAAGACAACCACAATGTCCTTTTTATACCCAACCAAAATAATAATATATTTATTATTAATACCATTTAAAGTCAAGTACTTATTCAAATGTCCTGGTAATCCTAAAAGTTTTACTCTATCCTTTAAGGATGGCATGGCAGACCTCCCCTGTCTCGCCTGCTGCATCCCTAAGCAGTGTATTTTGTCAGTCTGCCTGTTCTGTTCCCCGCTTTACCTCTGGTGAATCCTCTCACCCTCCCACACATCTGGCCTGTACCTTGGTTCTTGTATAAATGAATAAATCTTTTAAAAAGGTTTAAGTAGATTCAATTATGATTTATGGATTAACAGTCTTTGTTAATAGTAACTGTAAGTGCGGTCACTCCAGAAACTCTAACACATGGCTAAAATGGACCAAGAGGCATTCTAGAACATGTAAAGAAATGATAGACATAGAATCAGGAAAACACAAGGAATGTGTAAAAGAATATAATATACCAAATTAGAGGGAGCTAAGATTTTTAGAAAGCGGATGGGAAGGAAAGTTTAAGATTGAAGCATAGTATGGAATTATATAACAAAGATTTTTTTTTTAATTTCATTAATTTGTCAATTTATAAAACTGTATAATTTTGGGGAATATTACTTCAATAGCCAATGTGCACATGTTCACTTACCCTTCACCATATCTCCCATGTTAGTGCCCTATCACATTCCCTCCCTTATCATATTCAGCATACATTAGGAACGATCTAGTCCTCACCAAATTCAACATCAACATTTTAGAAAGCAGTTTCATCTATCCATCATCAGTTTGATTTTTATTAGAGTATTTTAATACAAATCTCATCTTCAGTATTTTCTGACTATTCTAACTGAAAGTATTTTAATTTTATGTTTGGGGTAAATTTGTGGTGGTCAAGTAATGTTAAATGTTAATGTCAAGGACATTAACGTGTCATCTTTTCCTTCCTCTCTCCCTGCTTTCTCCCTTTTTTCCCTCCCTCCTCTCCCTCTCCCTCACCTCTTCCTTTCCTCCTACTCCTCCTCCTTTTTCTCTCTGTCTCTGTCTGTTTCTGTCTCTTTTTCTCATGTACATATATCCTTGGAGATTAAAGAAGGGGAAGTAGATCAATTTCAATTTCGATCCATTCTTTTGATGAAACTAATATCACTTTTGATCATTAGATGCAAACAGTGAACAACATAATATGCTTGGCTGAATAAATATAAAGTAAAGCAAAAATTCAGTAACCCCTGCAACTAATCATATTTAGTTAAACAGAGACTCTGTGTCTGGATTTAAATACTATAAAACAGATTTTTTAAATTTCTTGAAAGATAGCCTCTCCATCATTAAAAGTTATAAGAAAATACTTCAGTCACAAATTCTACAATTAAAGAAATGATTTACTCTATGAGTCATTGCTGTAAACATTTCTTTCATCAGGTCATGGGTTAGTCTTAGACACAAAAATTATTAGATAATGAACATCTAATGCATAAATTTGTTGCTTTCATCATGTTCTTGTTTGTTCCTTTGCATTTATGGCAAAACAATTAGTTTTGATTAGTTAAAAGTTTGTTCAATTTCAATTCATTAAAAACTATTGATTTATGGCCAGGTATATTTCAAATATTACAAGTTACTGATGATAGAGTAATGTCTATATTTGCCTTCAAAGCATTCGCAATCAGGAGGGGAAGACCAAAACATAAAAACGCAATTAAACACACTGCTGATAAAATTAAGCGTTGTCGAAAAGACCTCAATGAAGGGTCACATAACAAACGCTGGAGGTGAAATGGTGACAGCAGATATAGCTCTTTCCTGATCCTCTTCTAAGGGTTCTCTATCATACTGAAAGTTACCAACATCTATACATGTGTTATTTCCCTTATCCTCCATATCCAAATTATTATAAAGTTTCATATATGTATGTGTGTGTGTATATATATCACATGTATATACACACTAAATAATATATATATGTGTTCTTTTCTACTGTCTCTTTAATCTGTTCAGTTCTCTCCATTCCTGCCAACTCTAGTTTATTTTTTTAATTTTTTTTTATTTTATTTTTGAGTAGAACTGGGGTGTAGGCCAGTGGTGCTGGGGTGGGCTGAGAGCATTCACCAGAGACAGAGTGAGGAGCAGAAAAGCAGATTTACTGAAATACTCTGTTAATGCTTGTGGCAGGTGAGACAGGAGAGGCCTGCTGAACCATATATGGACACATTCAGGCCATAGTGGTGATAGCAGCTGAGGCTTAACCCCTAGGCTACCAGGGAGGCCCCCAACCCTCTAGTGTGAATATCATCATCTCTTATTTGGACAATTGCAAAGGGCTCTGAAATGGTCTGTCCTTATCCTTCTCTTACTGGAGTCCATTCTCAACTCTGAAACCTTTGTGAACATTGAAGAACATAAATCTGATCTTGTCACTTCTCTACACATTCTTACTTAAAACCTTTCGGTAATTTGTGATTATTCTCAAGATTAAAGCTAATTTTTTAAATTGGTCTACAATCTCTGAACAACTTATATCTAACCTTTCTAGTATCATACTTTACCTTTCCTTCACTCACCTCCACTCCAAAAACACTGGATCATTTTAATCCTGTGATTGCATCTTGACCCATCTTCAAGAGACTGTATATCAGGGCCTCTCTGGTGGCACAAGGGGTTAAGACACAGCATTTTGAAGCTATCTGCAGTCACTGCAGCACAAGTTCGATCCCCAGCCAGGGAGGTGACCCACATGGTGCAGCAGACCTCTCCTGACTTGCCTGTTGCTCCCCTCAGCAGTGTCTTTCGGTCAATCCGCCTGTTCTGTTCCTCACTCTGTTTCTGGTGAATCCTCTCTCCCCCCTGCACCTCTGACCTGTACCCCAGTTCTTATAGGCATAAATAAGTAAATCTTTCAAAAAAAGAGAAATTACATATCATGTTCTGCCTTAGCCAGAAATTCTCTTTAATATCCATTTCAACTCACATTCTATTGACCACAACTTGTAAAACCAGTCAGAGAGAAGCCTTTACTCATCTATCTAGATCAAACTCCTTAATCAGAGGCAATCATGCACCTCTCCTTTGCTGCACTATTCCCTATGGTTTTGTGATTATGATGGTGTCATCTAATCAATAAAGTTTCATGTTTCATGAAAACAAAACTGGGTCTGAGTTTACCTCTTCTTTGGTTTCCAGATTCTAGCCTTTTGGTAGCATGTGGTGAAGTCATACTGCTTGCTTGATGAATATAAAGTACAAGCAGAAAATCACATATTAGTGTGATAAGTTCAAAATTCTTCATGATATAGTAAATAAACCTTTGTGTAGATATGTGGTAAGAACACTTAACATAAAATTTAACCTTTAGCAAATCTTAAGAATAAAACACAGGATTGTTACTAATAGGCACCGTGCTATATAGTAGTTCTCTAAATTATATATTACCTATATAATTTATAAATATGAAAATGAAGAGGGTGGGTCATATAAATCAAGTACTTTTGTAATAAAAATAATCTCAATGTAAAGCAGACCACAGCAAATAACATACTCAATGGTTGAAAGCTTAGAAGTTTTCCTCTAAGTTCTGAAACAAGACAAGGATGTCCACTCTCAGCCTCTTTTTCAACATAGTATTAAAAGTTCTGGCCCCAGCAATTAGACAGGAAAAGGAATAAAATGTGTTTGAATAGAAAAGCAAAAAGGAAAACTCTCACTATTTGTAGATGGCATATTATTCATACAAAACACTAAAGACTCAATAAAAAAAAGTTGAAACCATACATTCAGCATAGTTGTGGTTACAAAATCAATGAACAAAAGTAGTAATATATAATTAGTCAATATACTAATGAGAAATTAACAGAAAGATAAATTAAGAAAATAATTCCATTATATTATAACAATATAATAAAATACTTATGTATAGATATAACCAAGGAGGTAAAAGAGTTAAAAACACTAAAACTATAAGAAATTGAAGAAAGAAATTGAAAAGAAATAGATAATGGAAAGATATATGCTCATGGAATAGAAATATCTGAATAGTTAAAGTAATCTTGAGAAAATATAACAAAATGGGAAGCATGATATGCTCTGACTTCAAACTATATTGCAAAGCTATAGAAATTAAAACAGTATGGTCATAGCATAAAAACAGAAGCAGATCAATGTAATAGAATAGGGAGCCCAGAAATAGGCCTAGATATACATGATCAATAAATCTAGAGCAAAGGATCCATGGATAGATATACTGCAGAAATGACAGTCTCCACAACAAATAGTATTGGGAAAACTGGACAGTCACAGGAAAAGAGTGAAACTGGATCTCTATCTTATACCATAAGCAAGATAAATCCAAATTGGATCAAATATTTAAACACAAGAACTTTATAAAACTCCTAGAAAAAAGCCATAAGTAACATGATCCTTGACATTGAACTTAGTGATAACTTTTAAGATTCTACTCCAAAACCAAAAATAAACATGTGATATTATATCAAACTACAAAGTTTGTATATAACAAAAGAAATGGGGCCTCCCCGGTGGCACAGTGGTTGAGTGTTGGGCTGCAAAGCTGCCTGCAGCCTCTGGTGCTGGTTCTATCCCTGGCCACCAGGCAAGGGTCCCACATGGGTGCAGACCTCTCCTGCTGCCCGCTGCTCCCCTCAGCAGTGTACTTCATCATTCTGCCTGCTCTGCTCTCCCCTCTGGCTCTGGTGAATTCTCTCACCCTCCTACACTTCTGACTGTACCCAGTGCTTGTATAAAATAAATAAATCTTAAAAAAAAAAAAAAGAAATGATTTTTTTTTAAAAAAAGGAAACCTACCAACTGGGATAAAAATCATGTGTTTGATAAGGGATTAGCATTCAATATATATATAAGTAACGCATACAATTCAATAGCATAAAACAAGCAATCTAGCTAAAAATGGACATAGGGTCTTAACATACATTTTTTTTCAAAGAATGCATACTGATGGTCAACAGGTATAAGAAAAGACACATCACTATTCATCAAGGCAATATAAATCAAAACCACAATGAGAAACCACCTCACACCTATTAGAATGATTTATTTTTTTTTTAAAAGAAACACTTTATCTTCATTTATTTATTTTTTATTTTTTTTTATTTTATTTTTTTTATTTTTTATTTTTTAGAGGCATGTTTTTTATTTATTTATTTGTTTGTTTGTTTTGTTTATACATGCACTGGGTACAGTCAGAAGCGCGGGAGGGTGAGAGAATTCACCAGAGCCAGAGCGGCGAGCAGAGCAGGCAGAAGCAGAAGGACCGAAGTACACTGCTGAGGGGAGCAGCGGGCGGCAGGAAAGGTCTGCGCGCCATGCGGGACCCTCCTCTGGTGGCCGGGGAGCAGCCGGGGATCGAACTGGCGCCGCAGAGGCCGCGGGCAACTTCGCAACCCAGCGCTCAACCGCTGCGCCACCAGGGAGGCCCCATTTATTTATTTTTTAAAAAGATTTATTTATGTATTATATACAAGCACTGGGTACAGTCAGAAGCGCAGGAGGGTGAGAGAATACACCAGAGCCAGAGCGGGGAGCAGAGCAGGCAAAAGGACCGAAGTACACTGTTGAGGGGAGCAGCGGGCAGCAGGAGGGGTTTGAGCGCCATGTGGGATCCTCCTCCGGATGGTCGGGGAGCAGCCAGGGATCGAACCTGCGCTGCAGAGGCTGAGGGCAGTTTCACAAGCCAGCGCTCAACCTCTGCGCCACCGGGGAGGCCCTAGAATGATTTATTTTCAAAAAGATAGCATAAAGCAAGTGTTGGCAATGATGTGGGAATAAAAGGGAAAACTTGACACTGCTGATGTTAATATAAATTGGTTTTATCACTATAGAAAGTAGTATTGCTGTCCCTCAAAAATATAAAACTATGACATGATCCAGCAATTCCACTCCAGAATATTTATACAAAATTGAAATTAGATTCTGAAAGAGATATCTGCACTTACATATTCATTGTGGTTTTATTCCCTATAGGTAAGGCAAGATGTGCAAACAATACAAATGTACATTGATGGTTGAATGGGAAAAGAAAATGGTGGAAATGTATGCACTATGCTTTATTCATCATATACTTGACCTCATAGAGTTAGAATTTCAAATTGTCTTTAGATCAAATTATATGTACTTACATACCAGACAAAGATACTAAAGTTCTAAAAGAATAATTGATTGCTTCAGGGCTTTTTTATAGTTTCTCTCAACATGCTACTGGTATCCAAGATTTTAAAATCTTTTTCCAATGCATCATGAACAGGTAAAATTAGTGTTTACTTTAGTTACTCATTATATGGATATACTACAGAAAAGTATTCTTCTTATAGAATAAATTTTCAGAAAGAAAATCTGTTTGTCTAGAGTCAAAATAAGGAGGGGGTGCAATTGTAAGGGGAATATAACCAAAATGAATACATTGTACAAAGATGAAAAATGATGTAAGAATTATATAAAATAAAATTTAAAAAAAAGAAAATCTGTTTGTGCTGCAGCAATTATCAGGCAAATGCCTACATTGTATGTTCTTTCATCCCAATGTTCCTATTAAAAGGAAACAACAAAATAAAATTTTAATGCTTGGTTAATTATCAATTTTTTCAGTGAATAAAAATGTCTTACCTATTCAGATGAATCGCACTCTTGGAAAAAAAGAAAAGAAAACAAAGTTAATATATAATTTTATACTTCTAAATTGATTATAAACACATACATAACTCCCACAATTTTCATGAACAAAATGGAGAATAGTGTGAGACAACAAATGAGTGAAATATGGGGTTTTAGTTCAAAAACATCTTTAAAGGAGAAGAAATGCTATAATTAATTTTCTGCATTCAAATGCCAATTCAATTTGGTCAAATTGCTTTTGTGTGAAATGGAAAAAATCTATATGTATTGGAGAAAGTAGGGAAAAAAAATTTGGGGTTTTCTCAAGACAAATGATTTTTACATGTGTATGATTTAAGTAGCTCAGAGGTCAGGTCTATTAAAATATTTTGTACACATCTAGTCTGGTGTTATCTTTTATTCTCCTTTTCTCACATTTTCATTTCTTCTAGTTCTCTACTCTTAAATATTGTGATACTCTGTGATATCGTAAAGAATTTGTTTTTGAAACTACCTCGAGGACTAATTGGACTAGTTGAAGTGTTATTATTTCCTAATGGATTTCTCAATAACTAGAAAAAGAGAATACCAAATTGGAAAGGATCAGTAATTTTAACAAAAGAAGAAATATAGTGGAGGAGGAAACAGGAGAATGATTGGATGGGATAGGAAGGGACAGAAAGAATTTCAGAGAGGACAGGTATTTTACATTGTGACACACAGTAGTATATGAGGATACAAGCTAGAAATGTCTGACATTTGTATATGGAACATTTTTAATATTTAAGTGTCTTTAAAAGCATCTCATTCCCATGGTTATGAAGCTCTTAAAAATAAATCTTTACAGGGCCTCCCCAGTGGCGCAGCGGTTGAGCGCTGGGTTGCGAAGCTGCCCGCGGCCTCTGCGGCGCCGGTTCGTTCCCCGGCTGCTCCCCAGCCACCAGAGGAGGGTCCCACATGGCGCACAGACCTCTCCTGCCGCCCGCTGCTCCCCCCAGCAGTGTCCTTCTGTCCTTCTGCCTGCTCTGCTCCCCGCTCTAGCTCTGGTGAATTCTCTCACCCTCCCGCGCTTCTGACTGTACCCAGTGCATGTGTAAACAAAACAAACAAATAAATAAATAAATAAAAACATGCCTCTAAAAAATAAATAAATAAATAAATAAATCTTTACAGTAAACAAATTACTCCAATATGTCTTTGTCCATTTACTTCATGTTGGGTGAAGAGAAAAAGGGGAGTTAACCAAGGTTTAAGTGTTTGATAAATTTACATATGTTAATTCAAAGAAAATGTCTCCATAAAAGTATTAAAACTTACAAATCCATGTTCAGGTTAATGCAAATACATGTCAGAAGTCAGAAATGAATGATTTATTTTTATAATTACAGAGAACATATTCTTCAATATTCCCTGGCGACCATGAGAGCCATGATGAACGCGAAGACAAAGATGTTCATGTTTGGCTGAGTTTTGTGAAAATATATGTGGAAAATTAGTAGTACTTCCATTTCTGCACTCACGAACCAAATATGTATTGATCAAACTATGCCATAAAGGTTGGCGAAACATACTGGAAATACAAAGACAGCTTAAATATATTGCCTGTCCTTGGAACTTTAAAGTTAGTAGGAGACATTAGTAAGGGTAAATGGTCTAATATGGAGAGCTACAGAAGTGCAGGTATACTACAGTGGCAATATTTGAGGCAGGGACCATAATATTATCTTAATTAAAAAATAAATAAAAAGTAAAGATATAAAAAAAAACCATACCAAATGGTTTTATATCTGAGCTGACCAAAATAATGAGAAACATTACAGTAAAGAAAAGGTAAGGCTTGTGTTAGATTATACAGAATGAATAAAGAGAGATTGGAAACCTACAGAGAAATGAAGAAGCATGTTAGAAGTGATAGTCAACATGTAAGAATGACAAAAGGAAATAAGCTGACCACTTAGATTATTGTAGGATGTATAGGAGCCTTATATAATTATTAGGTGTAATATTAAGACAAAGTTTAAAGATATGTTTAGAAGGTAGAATGACTAGCAACAGGTCGTTAAATGAAAATGAGCCAGATACTCTGCCTAGAAATTTTATAGATGATGTAATCTGGTGTAGAAAATTCAGGATGCTCATTAAAGAAAAATAACATTAGAGAGAAATTGCAAGGGAAGTAATTGTAGATTTTTAAGGAACTGAATAAATAAAAATGATGTTTTTTATATATTTCATAATTCTGTCTAATCAAATAAAGCCAGTTCTGCTGTTGTTGAAAATGAAGTAGATTATTTATTTCTGATTACAGATATCTAAATTAAAATACTTTGTAAACTATTTGATAAATAATGTTAGTCTTATTTTCTGATCATTTTTGACACCAGTTTTGATAAATCATATAGTTTAAAAGCTTTTGTCTAATGATAGAAGAAATTTTTCTGCTAAGCTCTTTCAAATCTCTAAGACATGAAGGAGAACTTGTGGCTGGGGGCTGATGTTTTTCCCTTAGCTCCTGATTTTGTCTCATTTGTTCAAATTCAAGTCTGTGACATTGTACAAATTATGAAAAATATGTATTTCTTTTTTTGGATGGAAATAAAAATTTATGTAATTAATGATCAAAGTTAATTGCCTGAATATATACCAGTAACAATTAGAATTTGAAATTAAAAATTACCATTTATGATAGTACCAAAAAAAGAACTACTTAGGTTTAAACCTAAAAAATAGGTATTTTATCTCTAAATGTAGAACAGCACAAAACTCTGGTGAAAGAAATCAAAAAGATCTAAATAAATGAAAAGACACTGTGTTTGTGGACGGAAAGTTTCAATATTTTTAATATATCAAATCTCAACTCAATCTATACATTCAATGTAATGCCAGTCAAAAATCACAGCAAGCTCTTTTGTAGACAGAGGCAAGCTGAATCTAAAATTTACATGAATAGACGAAGGACATAGAATCATCAAGACAATACTCAAAAAAGGACAAATAAAATTGGCTGATTAACTACTTGATTTCAATAAAGGTATAGTAATCAAATAGCTTTATTAATATAACTATAGAAATCACAGTACCTGTGAAAGAATAGATCACTGGAACAAAATAGAAAAAGGGAATAGAGACACACAAATTGAAAAATATATATTTCTTTTTTTAAAAAAGATTTTTTTAATTTATTTTTGCATAGAAAAAGTGGGGTGTAGGCCAGAGGTACAGGGGTGGGAGGATTCACCAGAGACAGAGTGGGGAGCAGAACAGGCAGATCAACTGAAATACACTGCTGAGGGGAGCAGCCAGCGAGACAGGAGAGGTCTGCCTGCACTATGTGGGTCAGCAACCTGGCCAGGGAAGAAGTCATGCTTCAGTGGCTGACATTAGCTTGATAGCACTGAGACTTAACCATTGTGCCACCAGGGGGGCCCAAAATATATATTTCTTGATGGAAATTTTTGATCATCTACTGTTCCTGTAATGATAGAAACCAGAATGCATCTTTTAAGTTATTTATCCCTGGAATTTCATTGTGAGTAGAGGATTAAGGCAATTTCAGATAAAGAGGTCAATGATAGATAGATGATGATAGATAGATACATAGGTAGATAGATGGATAAAGACTTTGAGAAAACACTTCCAAAGAACACAATGATAAAAGTTTGAAATAGTGAAAGCTTTTACAGTGAATTCAAATAAAATAAAAATGTTGAATACAATGATTATTAAAACAAAATAGTTTGTTGTACAGTACTAATTATGGAGAAAAATAAAAATTTACTCTGATGATAGAAAGGATAATGAAAAGTTACCTGAAAATAAATTAATGATGGCAATAAATTTACTTGAAAAGATTAAGTTCTTGGAAGTATACATACATTGGCAAAAAAGCTTATGCTACTGAAGAGTTCATTTTTATACAATAAAAACTTCAACATTAAGCTAAAGATAAAAGTAATTATTAGCAACATGAATATCCTGTGTTAGTTGGTCCAGGTTTCCGGCCTATCCCACCCACAGAGAAGATGGGCAAAACTAATCCATCTTCCACAGTATTCACCTTCTACAATGATTTCTGCCAATTCAGAACCATAGATGTTCTGAAATCACAATCAGGTCATGACAAGTTCATTTTTTTTCTTCTTTTATTTTTGGGAAATTATCAAGAAATAATATACATTTCATGAACAGTTTTCAATATATTTCAGGAAACATTAGATTAGAAAAAGACATCACATTACATTTTACATGAATGTGTTACCATTTATTCAAGATGAGACTTGAAATTCTAAAACCCTAAAAGATATGCTTTTCTGAAGGACTAGTGTAAACACATTGAAATCTCACGCTTGTTTTTCTAAATCATGAGAATCCTGCAACTATTTTATGGAACTGATATAACTACAAAAATCTATATCCACAGATAATAAGAATAAATTTACCAGGGGGATTTAACAAGATTGTGAAGCAGAGTGCCAGTTAAAATATAGACCCAATAAATGCTAAGCCCAGTGTTAGTCTAAGCATCTGTTTATAAGAAGGGGAAAGTATGGCAGAACAAACCAAGTGTGATGAGAAATGAAACTGTATTAAGTGTGTCCATAGACCACTATCTATCCTATTTCAACAAATACATATCCAAGATGGAACAAGTCTATGCCAAAAATTATGTCTCTGTATTGAAATTCTCTTGTCTATAAGGGCAAATAACTGCCAATATAAATTAGAATTGTTTTTTATGTCAAGTAATTCCTCTGATTATTAAAATACATTTTCATTTTATTGATCTTAGGATATTTTAAGTCTTAACGTATATTCAAACACTTGTTAAAATTTCATTCATCCTTTACATATTGTATATAATAAAATCATTTTTATTTTAATTTCTGTTTCTTTGGGTTTTCTTTTGTTTTATTGAGGTGCTATTATGCATCCATCCCAGGCCGGGTAGGCTCATTGCCAGTTCTCGCAGATGAAAAGAGAATTGTTGGATTTTGCAGGCCTTTAATAATGAAGAAGGGACTATTTACACAGGCAGAGAGAGACTGCGAGGCAGAACAGCGACTGAGCTGCCTAGTCCCCTACTCAGTGTTTTGTGCCCATAGTCAAACAACTGATGCTTTGCTGCCAATGCAAGGCCCATCTTTTTTTTTGCTGGATGTTCAAAAGGTGGAAAACAGCATTTCGGAAGGTGAAAAATAGTCTGATTTTAACTTTCTCCTGACAGTAACCTTGATTTACAATCCTGTATATGATTCAGATATAGGATCATATCTCTTTAGACAGATATTATCAGACCACGCCCACCACCAAGGTGCCCAGTCCTCTTCAAATGATCATACAGCTCAGTGCTATGCATCTCACAGAACAACTGGGTGCATATGTTTTGATGCTAATTTACTTCTTTTGAGTCTTTGCAGTTCAATTTTTCCATTGGAAGTTGCGTTAAACAGGTTATACCATGTCAACAGAGAAATATTTATGACTAGCTCCCTAGGATAATCAGTATAAAAAAATTTCCCTCTTATCAACTGTGTGTACAATTCAATGTATTCATCTCACTAATTCTTTAACAAATTATTTCTTAAAATTTCTTTCATCTCTGTTTAACAATATTTAATATAGAAATTCTGATTGATACATCATTATTGCTTTGAGTCTAGTAATTTTCCCCAAATTTTCCTAGGTTTCAACTTTTGATATATAGAATGCAATGAGAGTTTAAATGTTTAGAATTTTAATTTATAAAATACTAGAGAAACTTCCCCTCCTTTCCTTATAGAGACAAAAGTTGATATTAATAGGTAACATGTACTCTGTCTCTTCCAGCTGAAATAAATAACCTCAGAATTCCACAGGGGTCAAATTATGACTAAGGAAATTTAACAATCACTATGTCATCCCACAATTTTTCTTGGTTTGTTAATTTGCAAGCATTACAGGAGCCACGTGTTCTGCACTTTTGGCCTGTTTCTACCATTGTCTAGTATTGTGATAGGCTCATAGGTCCGCATGTTCATTGACACCAAATATGGGAAAGCACATTTTTGAGAAACCATCTCTTTTAATGATTCCTTAAGAACTCTTAAATCAGAGGAAAATGCTGGATGAGTTCATTTGTATAGAATACAGAGAAATAAAGGAACTGACCAAAACAAAGCAAACCCTAGATGTAGGACTATAGAACTGACACTGCTGGGGGGGCCGGGGGAAGTGTGGGAGTAGGACCAAAAGGGGGACACAATGGTCTATGGAAAAGAACTATGGGTGCTTTGATGATGGATGTAGCAACCACATCTGAGGAGTTGTGAAGCTATTCCCTAAACCATATAAAATGTTACAATCAAAATTAACACAAGAAAGTATAATGATAAAACAGAACTCAGAAAAATTAAAAACTCAATAAATAGAGTATGTGTGAATGTAAGACTTAGGCATTTTTTTCCTAGAAGTGCCAATTGTGGCTTTCTTTCTTTGGCTTTCGTATTAATAGGCAAAAAAAAAAAAAAAAAAAAAAAAAAACCAAGATTTTACTAGTGTTGGATTACTTGTGGCTATTTGTGTATATACATGTACAGCATTGTGTAATATTGCATGATTACTGAAATTTTGAAAGACTGCACATTTTATAAAGGCATTTAATCAACCAAAATGGTTCCATGTAAAAATATGTATTAGTAGGTGTCAGGCAACCACCATGGCAGGTAGATTTATTGTCAATTCTCCCAGATGATAAAAGGAGACTTTGGTATATTTTTCAATCAGTTAATGCTGGAACAGGGGACCATTTGCACTGGCAGGAAGACAGAGCAAGGGAGACTCCCAACACTGAGGGAGGCAGAACACCAGCTCTCCTGCCAGGCCCCCTTATTGCTCAGTGCCCATAGCCACACAACCAATACCTTATTGCAAATGCAAGGTTCATCTTTTGTTTACTAGATGTTCTAATGGTGGAAAACAGCATTCCAATGTATGGTCTCTCTGCTGTGTGGAAGGCAAAAAGTAGCCTCATTCACTCATTTTCCTTACAATAGGTTGTTGACTGTTGAATTGAATTAATTTCACAAGAAAAATGGCTACATGCTATCTAATGCAAAATTAAATGGAGCAACCATCTAGAGTCCTTACTTTGACTTATATTCCCTTCTCTTAATTTTGTTTTAAAGAATGATCTCAGTACTTTATTTTTTATTTTTTATAATTCTTACATCATTTTTCATTTTTGCAAAATGTATGCATTTTCATTTTGATTATATTCCCCATAAAATTGCACCACCCTTATTTTGACCCTAATCCTTCTTCTCCCTGCCCTCCCCACCCTCCCTGCCCCCCATACTGTGTCTCTGGTTTAGAGTTACTTGTTGATTTTGATTTTTTCTTTATTATAGTCTTTATCCTGGTCTCTTATTTAGGTTTTCTAAATTCCTGCTATGAGTGAGACCATCCGGTATTTTTCTTTTTCTTTCTGGCTTATTTCTCTGAGCATGCTCCCTTCTAGCTCCATCCATGTTGCTGCAAACTGCATGAGTTTATCTTTTTTTCATTGCTGAGTAATATTCCATTGTGTATATGTATCACATCTTCTTGATCCAGTCATCTATTTTTTGGGCATTGATCTCAGTACTTTAGATCTGAGCAATTGTCTTATCATTTGTTGTAGATGAATGATAGATATTTCAAACAAAGAGAGAGAAACATACTAAATTCAATACTCAACTGTTAATTTTAACAAATTGACATTCCCTCTCCTCAAATCAGGGTCCCTTAGGGTTATTACTTTAAAAATTCTCTAAAGATGAAGGACAAAAAGAAAATCAAAACAGTGATAAAATGTTTGGAAAATGGGAGCATCACCAGAAATTTTACTACCAAAGACAGAGTATTAGAAATCTGATCAAACATAGATTAACTTAGAGCACAGTGATGGAGGTTGAGGAGTTGGAAGCAATTATGCCAAAAGTACTCCATTTTTTCCATAAATTCTGTATGCTAGAATTAACTATTGGTATGAGTTTACAGGCTTTAGAAAATTAATGACTATTATTGAAGGGTAAGAATGAGGGATTCATGACCAACTATATGCACACTGCCGTGTTCTCCCTTAGAAAACATAGGAGAAACATCCTTTATCTATAGAATCTCACATATATTCTAAGGATCAGTCTATAGATCTGCCATTCAACTAAAATGTAAGGACTTTCAAGTATTGAAATTTTAGTAAGTCGAATTCCTCAGACTAGATGATCACTGAAATTATTTGTGTTATTTAAACTATACATTAACTAGTGAATATGAAATACTGCATAGAGGAAATTAGATAAAATTTTTAATGAACAGAGAATATGAAAGGATGTGAAAAGATAAAGAGTCTGGAACTATTTTTCCAGATTGGAGTAAAGATACCTTTACTTCAGTCCTTATTTGTCTTACAAAATTTCAGTAATTTCATGTCCTCTTCTAATGCTTCCACCTCAAATTAAAATCTAACCTTGGCTTACAGAGCTCTGTTTATCCAAGCACCTATTTCTCTGTAACTTAATTTCTCTATATCTACTTCTTGCCCTTTTCTCTATTTAGGCTAGTATAATTGAAGTTTTCCCAAACACAAGGAGCAAATATATTTTATGATCATTTTGAACTTTTCCTGTTCCTTGTATTTGCAATGTTCTTTCTCCATGATCACTTCCATTCTTAATTACGTCTTTTCTTCATGTCATTCTACCAAGTTGTTTTGGATTCATTTTTATAATGATATGTATGCCCTTGCCTGCCTTTTGCTTCTATCACTGCCTGAGGTAGGCATTGTGAACTTCTCTTCTGCCACCCCCAACTAGGAAGGTAGACTCATCTTTTTTGTTCTCTACTGTGACTACAGCATCCAGAAAGCTGCTTGACAGCTATTCTTTTAAGATCATTCAATAAATCTCTGTTGAAAATATATTGAGCCATTCATTAGTTACCGAGTGCAACTCAGTGGTGATCACCTGTGAAGGACATAACAAGATTGATATTCAGTGTCTGCCCTAGAGCCGCTGCATGAAATAGGGGGTTATCTTATGTCCTCTGGGCTAAGAAATGAAGGATCCTGGAGTTTAAGAATAGGTACTGTATCAAATGGATCCAGGAAAAAATAAGGGATGTTAAATGGGTAGCTAAAGAACACAGGTGAGATTATGCACCGTGTATTTGCAGGACATGAAATATGATGCAATCAATTAAAATTTGTTGACCTCAAAGAAACTCTTGTATAAAGTTGCTCCACTACAATGAACACTGGGAAAGAAAAATGATAAAGAATGGGTTAGTCAACTGGTCTGAAATATAAAAAAAAAAAATAAATGAAAGTCTGTAAACACAAGACTGTGCTTGAAATTTATTTCTTTTAGAAAGAAAAATGGGTTTCTATTACTATGAAACAGCAGTAAAAGCAGATTGATAGTGATAAATTGCAACCATCTCATCAGATATCAGTTAGAAATGCAATTATGAAGAAACACAGATTTCACTACATCATGGGCTTTCTTCATTCTGCATTGTTTTGATAATATGCCAAAACAGTGGTACTGAGGTGTGATATGAGAGATGCGAAAATATTTATAGAAATTTTATTTTCCAGTAAAACTAATTCAGAAAAACAAAATAAATTATCGTGAAGTATAAAATCCTATAAATGCATGTAAGTTCTGGTTCTGTCAGAATAGCTACTTAACTGCTTAATTTCTTGTAATCAATTATACTATTAACAACCAAATGTATACACATATGAATATATATTATTAAATTTTACTATTTGTATCTGAGAAGACAATATTTGCTTAATGGGTATCTGAATAAATACATATTGTCATTGAGTTCTGCATTCTGTTATACAGAAAGGAGGAATTATCTATACTCATCCAATGAGTAATAGTTATTCATCTTTCAGATGTTAATAGAACAATGTTAATGATCTTTATTTTCTGGTAGTATAGTAGTAGCAGAAGATGCTACCACATCTAATAATTATTTGGGTGAAACTTACTGAAATCTATATTACCAGAACAATTTTGTCAATGACCATATTTAACAATCACTGTTTTATGGATATTAAACTATAATTTTACTTTCAAAATTACATCTTTGAAATAAGTGTCTTTTGTCATTATCAGAAATTATTGATTCATGTCCTTATTTATAGAAAGTAAATAGCATTTTTTTTTTTTATTTATTTATACAAGCACTGGGTACAGTCAGAAGCGCGGGAGGGTGAGAGAATTCACCAGAGCCAGAGCGGGGAGCAGAGCAGGCAGAAGGACCGAAGCACACTGCTGAGGGGAGCAGCGGGCGGCAGGAGAGGTCTGTGCGCCATGTGGGACCCGCCTCCGGTGGCCGGGGAGCAGCCGGGGATCGAACCGGTGCCAAGGAGGCCACGGGCAGCTTCGCAAGCCAGCGCTCAACCGCTGCGCCACCGGGGAGGCCCCAGAAAGTAAATAGCATTATCATTATTTACTATTGACCATTTTTTCTGCATCTCTATTTCTTCTCCAAATATAATCAATTACATATAATTTTTGTATTGTGCCCTCAGAAACTAAGGAAAACTATTAATAAAGTTTAACAAATTGTTTTAACTGTGAGAAATGCTAATGATATTTTAATATTTTTTTCCTGATTTCTATGGTAAGAAGGTAGTATAATTAAAGATCTGCTAGTCAGCCTAGATCTGTATGCATTTAGTTTTTTGATTTTCACAAGATTTCCCCATTTCAGAGATTAGAAAATAATTTTTAAACGGCACATATTTTCATTATTTAATGAATTCACAACTGAACTATCAAGTCTGAATTTCCTCTCAATATAAAACTTGGCATCACAAATCTAATTTCCAGGTGCCTCTGGCAGGTCATAGTTTATTCTAAGAAAAACATCAATCCACAATGTTTTGCATTGTGTGATTTATGAATAATAGTTCTGTAATATTCTGTAAGGGGGATCTGCTTCATCTCTAATATTTGCCAGAAAACTTTGTTTTTAAAGTTAAAGAATATTTTATAAAGGGCATTAATAACTTCTAATCTAATCCTTTAGACTTGCCAAAGGTTTTTGTTGTATTATAGGAAAAATATTGTTTACTTCTATTGCTGCAATAATATATAAAATTCAATTATTGTTAGGATGTTACAGTCAAGATATTCTCCTAAGCATTTAACTTAAGGTAAATGAATACCAGGACTTCTATAAGTAGTCAATTTTATCTTAATGCTTTTTGACCTTCTGTTCCCAGTGATTATTACCTCAATATTTCAAGTGCTCTCCTATTCTTATTTTGGTTCAATTAACAACAATGCCTCAACTGAATCTACAGAAAATATATTTGATATCTATTAACCAGCTATTAATTTAGTTGTATTAGCATAGATTATAATTTCTTTCAGCTATGGAATACCATAGCCTGACAACTAAGCCAGATTCTGGTGAGTTAAAGTTCCATACAAAGTCTTGTTCTGTGTCTATGCCACATTTGGATGACATAGCCAAAAAATATTCTATATCTTGGCACCTGTAAGGGACAAAGTAGGTTCTCTATGACCTGAGCAGATGGGGAAAGAAGACCGTCCTGGAGCCCTTGGTGGGTTTTTCAGGCTTTTATTGAGATTTACCAGGTACTCAGCAGGCAGGGGGTTGCTGGGGGGCCGCGAGGCTGGCAGGCCTCCCAGCTCCCAGCAAGTCTTCACTCTGTCTGGGCTCTCCGGCCTTCTCTCACGTTCTCTGCTTCTCTCGTGGTTCTGCTCTCTGGTTTTGCTGGCGTCCCCGTGATGCCGCCCTTTTAAACTCAGTCTCTCAGCCCAGGTGTACCCACTTCAGGTGCCCGCCATCAGGCATGCATTCAGGACCACAGGGTTCCCTCATCTATCCTAATGGCGGGAGGGCAGAAAAGCCTGATACTTTTACCTTACCCTACAGAGGGGAACCACTCAGGCATCTGCCATCACACACCAGGAGCCGTCAGGCTTCCTGGCCTTCTCTGTCTGTAGTCTCGGCCACAAGCCACACACAGCATCCACCCCCAGAATGCACTCACTCTGGGATTGGCGATTCTATTCTGTTGGAGGTAATCGCCAACCCTCGGGGTTTCTGTCTGCGGTCACTCCAACACTCAGCTTTCATAGCCACCAGTGCGACACACAGACCCCTGCACCCAGGCCAACCCACTGCACAAGCACATGGGTCGGGGATCCGTGGAAGCAAGTTCCACATGCGGCCTCTCGGGTCCCCTCTTCAGCTTAGGCTCCACCACAAGCCACGTTCCCCACCCGTTCCCCCAAGGACGGGTTCCTCAGCTCCTCACCCTCACTCAACAACAAGCAGGGCATCACCCACAGGTGATTTTAAAAGACCCACTGGCCTTCAACATATTTAAGCTACGTAATAGCAGTTTAGGGCTTCTCAATCTCAGCACCAGCTCTTGCCTACTAAGTTGGCTTTTCTCCTCCGCCTAGCTGCTGGGCATACACAGGCTGCTTTTGGCCACCGAGACCCACTGGCCACCCCCAGATTCCCATCTCCTGGGGTGTACAAACAATACCATCCACCCTCAGGGTCCCCAAAATGTAGCAACCTGCCAAGGTTCCTCCGCCTTCTGGCAGGATTGTCAGTCCAAGTACATTAGTCCAAGTCCGTTGGCCTCTCCTTGCATCAGCACTGGCAAATCTGAATCGCAGTCCTCTCTTCCCTGATGATTCTGCTGCCTCAGGGGTCATTGGCTGGTCCTCTCGGGGCTGTCTCCTCCAGGCAAGGTCTCATCCCACAGCTCCCAGACCTTGTCCACCTTCTGCGCTGTCAAGGGCTCTTGGTCTGCTACTCCTCAGTCCCTCCTGAGGTCTTCGGAGGGCTCCATACCCGTCTGCATGGATCATCTTGCCAACTTAGGCCAACTGTAGGGGCAGAAAGGGATGGAGCTGGTTCTCCATGACCCGAGCAGACAGGGTAAGGAGAAAAGAGTCCTTGGTATGTTTCTCAGGCTTTAATCGAGATTTACCAGGTACTCAGCAGGCAGGGGTGCTGGGGGGCCGGGAGGCAGGTAGGCTTCCCAGTCCCAGCAAGTCTTCACTCTGACTGGGCTAACTGGTGTTCTCTCTGCTTCTCTCATGGTTCTTCTTGTGGTTCTGCTCTCTCTGGTTCTCCTCATGGTTCTGCTGGCATCCCTGTGACACCACCCTTATAAGTGCAGTCTCTCAGCCCAGGTGTACCCTCTTATGCACACACACACACACCCCGTCACACCCCCCTTCTCCAGGTGCCTGCCATCAGGCATGTATTCAAGATCACAGGGATCCATCATCAATCCTAATGGTGGGAGGGCAGAAAAGCCTGATGCTTTTTCACTTACCCTACAGCACCCTTTAGTTCTATAACCGATTTTTTTTTCTTTCATAGGAGTTTCATTATTTTATTTCACAATAGCCAGTGGGAAATGATTTGTTGACCTGGAAAATAAAAATATAAGCCACTAAAGACCAAGACATCACTATAAAAAACAACTATGTGTGCAATTAGTAGTAATCAGAGATGAGAATGTGCAATAATTAAAATACCTTTGATAGACTTTTACCAATATTTGCCAAAGGTATTTCAACATAGATTTTTCTCCCATTTATTAGGTAGCATTTTACAATGTGACATTTAGTTTGCAAAATGGTGAATCAGACTAATCACTTGAATATATCATGGATGGACAATAACTGCCAAAAATAGGAAGAGGCAAAGAAATATACCTTAGATAATCAGATAGAGCAATGCTCTGTGCGTAGAACTGTGAGAGCAAAATTTTCTGTGCTTTTACTGACTAGTTTGAAACTTAGTTATGGCAACATTAGGAAATAAATATGATACACAGTGTACACTTGATAAATCGATTTATTATGCTTAACAATTTTTTATTTCAATTCACATAGAGCAAAGTAGGAAAATCAAAACATTCAGAGAATACCTGCCTAGTGTTTAAAAATACTAATCATTAATCTCAGATGTGTGTTGTTCTTGTAAAACTATTTGATACAATTTTCTCTTTGGAAAAACTGCAAATTATTAATGAGTCAAATTATTTTTGAATTCCAAAGCAATAAATTAGATAATTAAAGTAGCACATAATCTTTGTAATATACACTTATAAAAGCCCATTGGACATGTGTTTGCTTTTCCTTAAAAAATGTTGCTACATGTGTAAAGGATTTTGGAGTAAGAAGAATCATCATGAAAAAAGAAAATTCCCCATCAAACCTGTAGATAAAGAGAAAAAAATAATTTCATTATATTTTAACTACAGTTTCAGTCATTGCTAATGACCTCATACTTTCCTATTTCTAAGTTATATCTCAACATATTCCTTGATGGCTGATCAACTATTCACAAGGAGCATTTGTTGCCAATGAGTTCCGTCTCAACCAAATAGTATTACCCCCACCAGGCCCAAATTCTGATTGTCCCTCATCTGAGTTCTCTCCAACCCAGCCCCATTTAGATATAGCCTACACATTTCACCCACATTTCTCTGTCCAAATAAATTTTTTATATGTTTAATTGGGAAAATATCTTCAGCTATTACCTAATCCTTAGCAAGCCTAGTTTTAACTCTCCACCAACTCATTAATGGCAACAGGGAATTCAAGTTGAGTAAATGCTACTAGTACACTTAGTATAATTGAGATCCTCTGGAAATACTGAAATTTCTCAACTGTAAGACAATCTTCTATCTTCAAAATTACTACTTTATTTTATAGTGAAATATTTAATTTGAAAATTTAATAATGTCTTTGATAATATTGACTTCCAAATAAATAACTTGATAATATTTTCCTATTTTCTTGTTGGTATTATATGTTAGAGCATTGTTCTCTATCCTAATAGTTCAAGGCAAAACTTCTCAGGCGATAACTTATGAATCATGTAGGGACCTTACTAAAACGTAGATTGTGATTTCATAGGTGTAGGGTAAAGAAAATATCAGGCTTTTCTGCCCTTCCGCCATCAGGATAGATGATGGATCCTTGTCCTGAATGCATGCCTGATGGCGGGCACCTGGAATAGGGTGTGGGCATAGGTAGATGGGATTCAGCTGAGCTAAGACTGTGCTTTTAAGGGCGGCGTCATGGGGGGACGCCAGCAGCCCCAGCCAGCAGCAGCAGAACCTGAAGGAGAAGCCGAAGCAGAAGCAGAGAACGCCAGAGAACGCCAGAGAGCCCAGATAGAGTGAAGACTTGCTGGGGGCTGGGGGGCCTGCCAGCCTCCCAGTCCCCAGCCAGCACCCCTGCCTGCCATATGCCTGGTGAACCCCAATAAAAGACCTGCAAAACCACTGAGGACTCTGACTCCTCCTTTACCCGGTCTGCATGGGATCAGAAAACCTGCACTGTGCCCAGTCCTGACCTTACAATTGGCGTAGTCGGCAGGATCCATGCAGACGGGTATTGGAGCCCTCCGAAGACCTGGAGGGACTAAGGAGAACAGACTTTGCCTGTGACGACGCTGGAGGCACCATGGCGGTATAGAAGATGGATACGTCCACGAGCTACAGGATGAGACCTGGCGTGAAGGAGACGCCCGAAAGGACCAGCCAACGACACTGGAAAGGACCAGCCAACGACACCGGATAGGACCAGCCAACGACACCGGAAAGGACCAGCCAATGACCCCTGAGGCAGCAGGCCATTGCTGAAGCAGGGAGAGGCCAATGGACTGATAGACTGATGAACTGATGATTTTGGACTGACAATCCTGCCAGAAGGCGGAGGACCTTAGCAGGTTATGTTTATTTTTTGAGAATCTGGGGGTGGCCAGTGGGCCTAGATGGCCAAAAGCAGCCTGTGTATGCCCAGTGGCCAGGTGGAGGAGAAAAGCCAACTAAGGTGGCAAAAGCTGGTACTGATGCTAAGTTGAGAAGCCCTAAAGCGGCTGTTAAGCAGCCTGGGTATGCTGAAGCCCTGTGAGTCTCGTAAAATCACCTATGGGTGATGCCCTGCTCATTCTTGAGTGAGGGTGAGGAGCTGAGGAGCCCGTCCTTGGGGGACGGGTGGGGAATGTGACTTGGGGTGGAGCCCAAGCCAAATGCAAAGTTTGGATCCCCAACCCATGTGCTTGTGCAGTGGGTTGGCTTGAGAGCAGGGGTCTGTGAGTCGCATGGGTGGCCATGAAGGCCGAGTGTTGGAGCGACTGCAGACAGAAACCCTGAGGGTTGGCGATCACCCCCAACAGAATAAAATTGCCAATCCCAGAGCTAGTGCATCCTGGGGGTGGATGCTGTGTGTGCCTTGTAGCCGAGACTACAGCCAGAGAAGGCCAGGAAGCCTGACGGCTCCTGGTGTGTTATAGCAGATGCCGTGTGTGATTTCCCCTCCCTCGTATGAGCAGTGCCTTCGGCAGCAGATTTGGTGGCTCATCTGCTGGTACCAATAATTGTCTTTTGCACTTGGTTGGTGCCCTGCCTGGACTTATTTGTGTTCTGTTGTATTTTGTTATGTTGTATTTTGTTATTTGATGTATTTGCTTTTGTGGGCCATGGCTGCATTGTTTGTTTGCTTAGAAAATTGTGTATATATGTATAGACTGTATGGCAGAAAACCCTGAGGGGGTGGACTGTAGGGTAAAGAAAATATCAGGCTTTTCTGCCCTTCCGCCATCAGGATAGATGATGGATCCTTGTCCTGAATGCATGCCTGATGGCGGGCACCTGGAATAGGGTGTGGGCATAGGTAGATGGGATTCAGCTGAGCTAAGACTGTGCTTTTAAGGGCGGCGTCACGGGGGGACGCCAGCAGCCCCAGCCAGCAGCAGCAGAACCTGAAGGAGAAGCCGAAGCAGAAGCAGAGAACGCCAGAGAACGCCAGAGAGCCCAGATAGAGTGAAGACTTGCCTGCCAGCCTCCCAGTCCCCCAGCCAGCACCCCTGCCTGCCATATGCCTGGTGAACCCCAATAAAAGACCTGCAAAACCACTGAGGACTCTGACTCCTCCTTTACCCGGTCTGCATGGGATCAGAAAACCTGCACTGTGCCCAGTCCTGACCTTACAATAGGTCTGGCTGTGGCTTTGGTGTCTAAATTGCTCACAGTTTCCAAATGATGCTCCAAGGATTATATTTTAGTAGGAAAAATTATAAACAACTTTCAGAAACATATTTAAGGGTGGGACCCTCTTTAGTCACAATTATATACAATTCTGATCAAGTGTTTTCATATGTCTTTTAATAGTCTCAATTTCTACAGGCAGATAAGTGGCATTATAATACCTATCACGTTCATGAGAAAATTCAGGTTTTGAAAGCTAGAAGCAGTTCAAAGTCATGAAAATGGTGTTGTCAGGAAAAGGATAACACAGCATTCCAGTCCTCAAAGCTCACTATCTTAGCCAAATCATGATAAAAGTTGTTCATTTGGAAGCATTTAGATAAATAATTACATTTCATGAGAGCTATACCAGACTACACTTCTTAACTTGGGGCTGATTGTGACTTGATCACTTATTTACAGTTTTTTCTTGATTTATCTGTCACCATTGCTACTTTGGAGAATATAAAATATCATTAGATCTACTTACACCTGTCATTATATCCTGAGGTTACCGAGGAGCATTTTAAGCATAGGGATAACGATTTGGATATCCTTCTGGATAAGCATTGGGATATGGATAATTTGGTGCATTTGGATATGCTGGATATGGATATGCTGGATATGGCTGTCTCTGTATACAAACAAAAGGAAAGAGAAAATTAGAAAGAATTAAAAGAATAACAGTGCAAATGTAAAAATGGAAAAGTATCTGCATTTTTACTATTTGCTGAAATGTTTCTTGTTTTATAATGCACATGGTTGCAACCAATCTAAAAAGTATAGCCAATCACTCAAATAAAGATCAAATTTTCTATATAAAATAACTTCCAAATTACTACCTTGCTCTTACTTAAATATTTCAGAAAGAATAAATTCACTCATAATGTGAATGGAGTTCCTTCTGCCAACTTATAATGAATTTCCTATATCATAAAACACCTATTCAGTAATATTTATTTCATCCCTCTTCTGCATCTTTTTATTTGATGTCATTTTGAAGTTATCTGTTTACTCTAGTTTGAAGAATTTTAGACATTTTCACATTGATATGACATGTCAAAATAAGATATCAAGGATATATGAAAAAAGAAAAATGGTCAATAAATGAAAAGTTCTATTTTTATTTAAAATCATCATTTTAATTTAAAGACTTCATTACCCTTCAAGGTGGAAACTTACCATATTACATGCACTACGATTTTTTAACCTTATATTTTATGTGAGAGTTAGAATTTGAAATATTCTGTAGATCAAATCATATGTGCTTACATACCAAATTAAGATACTTAAGTTCTAAGAAAATAACTGGTGTATTCAGGGCTCTTTAAAAGTTTCTCTCTACATGCTACTACTGTACCTAAGATTTTTAAATCTTTTTCAGTGCATTATGAACAGATAAAATTAACATGTAATTTATTTATTCATTAAGTGGATATATTACAGAGAGGTTTGAGTCTTCTTATAAAATAAGAAATTCTGTATGTACTGTACCTATCATCAGGCAAATACTTACATAGTAATTTTCCTTTCTCCTAGGTCTCTGTTAAAATAAAAACAACAAAATAAAATTTAATGCATGGCTAATTCTCAACTACTCCAGTGAATGAAAATGCCTTACCTCTTCTGATGATGAATCAGCACTCTTGAAAAAAAGAAAAGAAGAAATGTTAATATATAATTTTTACTTCTAGATGAGTATAAGCATGTACATAACTCCCACAATTTTCATTTACCAAAATGGAGAAAAAACGTGAGGCAGTGTTGTTTTTTTTTTTTGTTTTGTTTACAAACATCTTTTAAATGAGTGAAAATGCTGTAATTAATTTGCTGCATTCAAATATCAATTGAATTTACTCAAATTTCTTTGGTGCATGAAAGGGAAAATCTCTAGCATGAATTGTAAGAGACAGTCAGAAAAAAAACCTATATTTTCTCAAGACAAATGTTTTTTACATGGGTATGATTTAAGTAGCTCTCAGGTTACTTGTTTCAAATATATGTTGTACACATGTAATCTGGTGTTATCTTTTACTCAGTTTTTCTTTGATCTTTATTTTTCTGCTTCGGTGCTCTTTCTGTGATACTGTCTGATATCATGATGAATTCGTTTTGAACTACCACAAGGACTGCTTGGACAAGTTGAAGCACTATTATTTCCTGATGCATTTCTCAGTAACCAAAAAAAAAAAAAAAAAAGGGAATATTAAAGTGAAAAACGATCAGTAATTTTAACAAGAGAAAAAATAAAGTGGAGGAATGAAATGGGGATATGACAGAGGTATGGTTTAGGGAGGGACAGGTATGGCTTAAGAGGACAGGTGTTTTACCCAGTGACACTTAAACTATGTTGCAAGCCAGAAACTCCTGACACTTGGTATGTGTAAAGTTTTTAATATTTAAGTGTCTATATGAGCCTCCCTTTCCCATGTTAATGAAATTCTTTTAAAAATGTATATTTACAGCAAATTAATTTCTCTGACATGTCTTTGTATGCTTACCTTGAATCAGAATCTGTGTGTGTGTGTGTAGTGTACCCAAGATTTGTTCTAAGTGCTTAATGAACTTACATAGATTAGTTCAAGGAAAATGTCCATATAAAATATTAAAACGGCAAATCCATGTGCAGGTTAATGTGAATACATGTCAGAACTCAGGAAATGAAAGATTTTTGTATAATTACTTAGAACATATTCTTCAACATTCCCTGTTATACTTACAATCATGGCGACCATGAAAGCCATGATGAAGGTGAAGACAAAGATCTTCATGTCTGGCCGAGTCCTGTGAAAATATACTTGGAAAATTAGTAGCACTTCCATTTCTGCACTCACAAACCAAACATTTACTGATCAAACTATGCCATGAAGCTTGGTGAAACGTACTAGAAATACAAAGACAGCTTAAATAAATTGCCTGTCCTTGGAACTTAAAAATGAGTAGGAATCATTAGTAAAAGTAAATGTTCTAATATTGAGAGTTACAAAAATGTTTAAAAACATACAAATGTGGTGGGTATACAGCATTGACAATCCGATGGGGTATCATAATGGTATCTTTGTTAAATTAAATAAAAATATGAAAATTTAAAAAAGGAACAATTATGCAGATAAGGTTATAGAGAGCAGTAAAGAAAAGAAAAGGTAAAAGTTGTATTCATTGTGGAAGCCCTATTCCCCTATGTGTTGTAATAGGTGGTGGATCCTTTAGGAGATTATTAGGTGCATGAGGCTACAGATCATTGGACTACATTCCCCATGGTAAGACTGGTGTCCTTAGACGTGACACTATTTCACATTTCTGCATTGAAGATATTGCAAAGGCCACATACAAGCCAGGAAAAGTGTCCACAACATCTATCATCCTTACAGGTCTCAGAAATAAGAGAAATACACATCTGTTATTTTAGCCACCCAGGCTACAGTATTTTCTTCAGGCAGACTTATCAATAAAAATATCTTGCATTTTGTGAAAACACAAGCTCAAAGGAAATTGCAGATAGAAAAGTCCACAAGAGGGTTGAATATATCTATCTAAATGAAGGAAAAGGTCCAGACTGGAGCTGAAAGTTTGGTGTAATCAAGTTATTAACATTCACTAAAAGTTTATGATCATTCTGAAATTATAAGGTATAAGACACACACTTTGCACCCTTAACCCACACAAAAAAAATCTCAAAATAGATCACAGACTTAAATGTAAAACCCAAAAATTTGAGGAAATAATACAGGAAAATCTAGCTAACCTTAGCTGTGGTGCAACTTTTTAGATATAACACCAAAGGTATGATCCATGAAAGAGAAATTTGGTAATTATACCTCATTAAAATTAAAATTAAAATATTTTGGTGCTTGGAAACATACACTTGAAAGAATGAAAAGTCACACACTGAAAGAAATATTTGCAAAAAAAATTCATAAAGACAATGCTATAAAACATATGAGGAATGCTAAAAACTCAAAAATAAGTACAAAAACTCCAATTAAAAATGTCTAGGCAGCTCTCCCGTCTGCTTTCTGATTATGTAGGTGCCTATCTTTTTCATCCTTTTCATAATAAATCTGTTCTTGTAAAAGACCCTAATATAAACCTCATCAAAGAACATCTACTAATGGCAAACAATTATATGAAATGATGTTTTACATCATTTGTTGTGAGATAAGTGAAAATTAAAAGAAAAAATATACTCACCTGTAATGGGCAAATGTCATTTGACCAAAATCTGGATCACTAACTAGATCAAATGCTCGCTCAGTGTGTAACAGCGGGAACTATAAAGCAAAAGATACAGCCACTGTGGTAAGAAATTGTGGCAGTTATTTAAAGTAAACATCTCTTTAGCATCCCATGCAGCATTTGTATCCCTTGGTATTTACCCAGAGGCATGGGAAGCTTATGTCCAAACATATAAATGCACAAGGATGTTTACAAAATTTTATTCATAATTGCCAAAAGTTACAAACAAGCAAGATCCTTTGGTAGGTCAGTGTATCAGGAAACTGCAGACAATGGAACATTATTCAGCACTGTGGAAAGTGGGATGCAAGTCATGAAGAGACATGGGGGAAATCTAAGTGCATACTACTTAAGTGAAGGGATATAATCCAGAAAAGCCATATACAATGTGATTTTCAAATATATAACATTCTGAAAGGCAAATCTTTGGCGACAATAAAAAGATCAGGAGGTGGGGGAGTTTTGGGAGGAAGAAAGGATGTACAGGTGGGGTTCAGAGGACTTTTACACTAGTAAAACTTTGAAATTACAATAAGGGATGCGTTATATGCATGTTTATATTTTGCATATTCACATATGTATATACATATACATATATACCTATACATATGCATGTGTATATAATGTTATCTATAGATGTATAGATGTTGTTAAACCAAGTTTATGCATAAAATACACTTCACTGATTCTTAAATTGCCCTATAAAAGTACATCTGCCGCGATTATAAAGTTTCCAATTTTTCAGGGATTGCTCCAAAACCATTTCCCAGTGTTACAGACCCTAATTTTATAGATAGGCTGTTTATTTTAAAATGCTTGGCTGAGATAAAAACATTTTTCCGTTTTCTTCAGTATAGTAGTCTTATGCATTTTCCCCTTTCAAAACCAGAAACACAGGCCTACCAATAGGCAGACTGCAAAAGGTTAGTTTCCTTTTGGTTTAAACTCTTCAAAGAATTACAAGTAATTCTACGTTTGCAAAAAGAGTTAGACAGAAAAATGCTGATTTCTAGAAATGATAGCATCTATCTCCCTAAGAAAGAAAAAGAACTGAAAGTAATGAAAACCAAATTTCTCCTACCCATCTTTTTTTTTTTAAATCTTTTTTTAAAAAAAAAAAAAAGATTTATTTATTTATTTATTTATTTATTTATTTATATAAGCACTGGGTACAGTTGGAAGCACGGGAGGGTGAGAGAATTCACCAGAGCCAGAGCGGGGAGCAGAGCAGACAGACTGACGAAGGACACTACTGAGGGGAGCAGCAGGCAGCAGGAGAGGTCTGCATGCCATGTGGAACCCTCACCAGGTGGCGGGGGATGGAACCGGTGCTGCAGAGGCTGCGGACAGCTTCACAGCCCAGCTCTCAACTGCTGAACCACCGGGGAGGCCTGTCCTACCCACCTTTGATGCAGTTGACCTATGAAGAATGACCATATGTGTAAAGAATGGAATTCTCTTTCATTCTCCATCTCTCTCACTAATTATTTAACAAGTTATTTCTTAAAATTTGTTTCATCTCTGTTTAATAACATTTAATATAGAAATTATGATCAATACATTGTTATTGCTCTGAGGTCTAGTAATTTTCCCCAAACGTTCCTGGGTTTCAACTTTTGAAAAATGAGTTTAATTGTTTAGAGTTTTAATTTATAAAATACTAGAGAAACTTCCTCCCTCTTTCCTTATAAAGACAAAAGTTGATATTAATAAGTACTATGTACTCTGCCTCCTCCAGCTGAAATAAATAACCTCAGAATTCCACAGGGATTAAATTATGACTAAGAAAATTTAACAGTCCCCCTATTTTCCTCGGTTTGTTCATTTGCAAGCTTTACAGGAGCCATGTATTCTGCAATTTTGGCCTGTTTCTACCATTGTCTAGTATTGTAATAAGCTCACAGGTCCACATGCTCGTTAACACCAAATATGGGAAAGCACAATTTAGAAAAAACATCTCTATTAGTGAATCCTTAAGGACGCTTCAGTCAAAAGGAAAATACAAATGCTGGATGTGTTCACTTGCATAGAATACGGAGAAACGAATTAAGGAACTGACAAAACTAAACCAAAGCAAGCCCTGGAAGAAGGACTGCAGCACTGACGCTACTAGAGGGGGAGGTAGAGTGGGAGTGGGAACAAGGAGGGGCCACAATGGTCCATGGCAAAGAACTACAGGTGCTTTGATGGTGGCTGTGGTGTTGCAACATACATCCGAGGAGGTACGAACCTATTTCCCTTAACTGAATAACCACTGATAAACACAATGTTGTCATCACTGTTAACTCAATAAAAAAGTAAAAAAGAACTAAATAAATGTCAAAACTCTAATTGTGTTTGAATTTTTCTAAATGTTTCTATTCGATCATACAGAGTATGTGTGAATATAAAACGTCAGAATATTTGAATCATATTTTATCCCCAGGAGAATTGCCAATTTTTGTTTCTTTCTTTGTGTTCTGTATAAATATGCAATAAAAAAATCCCAAGATATTACTAGGGTTGGTTTACTTGTGTATTTGTGTGGGTGTACATGTACAGTGTTTTGTAATATTGTATGTTGACTGAATTTTTGACATTCTGCACATTTTATAAAGTCATTTAATCAACCAGAATGGGTCCATGTACAAATATGTATTAGTAGGTGTAGTGCCAGGATGGGCACTGAGCAGGTTATCTATGATCCAGCAGACGGGTACAGGGAGAGTCTTGGAGCCCTCAGTGGCTTTTTTCAGGCTTGTATTGAGCTTTACATACATGGCATCAAAAGTTGCGATGCAGTTGACCTATGGCAGGCAGGGATACCAGGAGGCCAGGAGGCAGGCAGGCCTCCAAGCCTCCAGCAAGTCTTCACTCTGGGCTTCTCTCTCCCTCTTCTGGCTTTCTTTCTCCACTTCTCTCTCCTGTCTCTCTCCTGCTTCTGCTTCCTCTTGGTGACTATCTCAATACACCTCCCATGGCCCACAGACTTAAAGAAGATAGTTTGTAACAATGTAACAACTGCAGGTGCCCCATCAGGCAGGGCAATCGTAATGGTGGGAGGGCAGAAAAGCCTGAAAACCATTTATCCTACAGAAGGTTATTGACTAAATTCATTTCACAAGAAAAATGGCTGAATTCATTTCACTAGAAAAATGACTACATGTCATCTAATGAAAAATTAAATGCAACTGTTACTTTGAGCCTCTATCTAGAATCTTAACCTTGAATATCTTGCCTTTATTTTGTTTTAAGAGAGACATCTCTGTACTTTGGCATCTGCGCAACTGTCTTATCCTTTGTTGTAGATGAATGTTAGATATCTAAGATACAGCTGCCCCATTTACTAATAGAGGGCACAAACACTAAATTCTATCACTCAACTGCTAATTTTAATAAATTGGGATTCCCTCCCTTCAAATTAGAGCTCCTTGGGGTTATTATAAAGTTAGAATTCGTCGAGATTTGAAACGGACCAGGTAGTAGATAATACATGAGATCACAATAAAGCCTTTACATCTTTTGTACTTTAAAAGTTTTACATAAAATGTACATTTAATATAATCCATTTTAACTTTCCTGTTTCAACCAACTACTCTAAATAGGCAATATCAAATATTTTAATGCTCAGAGTATAAATTTTATACTGATTAAATCAAGAATTACAAGGACAATGTCAATACATTCTAAGTCTAAATATTGACAACATGATATAAAATTATCTGCATGTATATGAGGTAAAGAAATGAAGATATTTGATATAGGGGCTCTTATGGTAAATCCAGGGTGTATACTTACAGTAGGTCACGTCATAATTATGCTTATCTATGTTAATAGCTTTCACACTAACTTCAAATAAGAGTTATGTTTTTCCCTTCCATTTCATATAGGCCGTGTTTTCAATAACTTTTGATTTTGTGTTTGATTCTTCAATGATATATAAAAAAAAAAAGCACAGAACAGCCTGAAAGCTATCACAGCACACAAAAGACCTTGATATAGTCAAAATACAATATTAAATCTTTATTGGATAAAGAAAATGATTAGTATAAAAAATACTGAGAGAAAATGTGTGATCACCCAGTGTTTTTTTTGTGATGACTTATACTAGAAAAAGCAGGTACAGGTATTTATATTATAGTATAAAAATTTCAATACTTTCTAAATTATGATTTGGTGTAAATCATTTAATCAAAATAAGAAATAAATATGCATTAAAAGTATGAAAATAGTTTATGATCTCTATTATGGGATTTTATTATTAAAACTCTGATATCTACCTATCAAGGTAAAGAATAAACAACAAAATCCTACAGTAGTTATTATATATTCACACTGAAAAGAATTTTAAATAGTTTTTTTCTTATTCTCTCAAAATACATGTGTGCAACAAGGAATCATTTCTGAGTTATAAACTCAAACTCTGCAATATATATGATAATCCCTCTTACCTGCCAAAAGGAATAACTATAGAGTTTCAAGCTGTATCACTATCAATGTTGCCTTGAGAACAAAAGCACACATTATGGCCCAATACCATAAAATAAGGTATTTTAATCAAATAATATGTTGTCATTTCACACGTATAAATGTGAATTTTCATTCAATCATTTCATAATGCTAGATTTTATTAAGCTATTGCACAAAAGCATTATAATTTGCCCACTATTTGGATCTGAAATTCCTTATTGCCAAATTAAAAAAAAGGACATCTTTCTCATTTCAAAGTTCTATGTTGCTGTATGGGAAGAATAAACATTCTATTTACATTTTTCATTTGAGCAAACAGCTAAACAGTCAATGATAATAAAAAAATGTAACTGACATGATTACATTATGGAGATACATAGGAAACTAGTCTAAATTATGTTTGGAATTCCATATTTGAAATGTGGTACTCTAAAATTTTAGAATTTGCTGCAAAACAGAATTTATGAAATAGGTAGGACATTTGATTCCATTTTGCTAATGAATAGAAAGATGTAAATAATTGGGAAGAACAAATAGTATACCTTGGCCTAGGAAAAACTTGGTCTCAATTCTGCAACTTGGATATGTACCTTTTCCTTCTGGAAAACTCTGTGTTGACCTTTTTCACTTCCTGGATCCTAAACTTTTTAAACAAGTTACCTTAAGCCAACTTTATTGTAGATAAATATTATAGATAAGGTAGATAAGATATTTAACTTATTTATAGTGCTATAGATAAATTATTGGATCATGACTGCATAAAATTGAAAAGTGTGAAACCATTAGAAGACTACCACAGGGAAAACCTGTATTAATTTTCTGTACTTGCTATTCCATCATAATAATTAAAATGTCAAAGTACTGAAGAAAAATATTTGACCCAACTTTCCTTAAGACACAGAATATATAAACAGGAATTTTCAGGTACTGATAAAATCACATCTGAAAATTGTCCCTTTAAAGCCCAGAATAATCAGAGACCTAATTTTGCAAGTGCCATCATATAAAGAACTACATCATCACAGTTTTCAGAGGTGTGACCATAATCACCTAAACATTTTAGACACTGAAAAGCATGACTTGCAAAAAAAAAAAAAAAAAAAAACAACAACAACAAAAAGCATTGTGGAAGGTAATAAAATCATAGACAATACTGACCTTTCTTTTGTACCACTTGAAATTCCTAGAAAAGCTTATTACAAACCCCTGTTATTAGTAAATCAGGAAGTATCACATACAGAATTTTCTTTCACTAAGTTTCAAAGACTTTTTTCTTCTAAGTGCCATTTCATAGAGTTGGAGAAAGAACAGGTATTTCTTAGATCTCTGCACAAAAGTGCTGTGTAGACCCTTTCATTTTCTTCTGATAATCTGCTTCAAATCGCTCATACTGGGCAGCAGTGAAATGATTCTTCCAGTCTCTTGAAACACCTAAAAAGAAAAATTAAATGGTAAATATGAGACACCTTTAAATTGTTCTTCTGCAATCAGTTTTCCATCAGATAAAGAATCTATATACTTTTCTTTTGCAACCTTAACTTACAATGTCATATCTAGTCTAGAATTCTAGTCCTCACTTTCCATTACTACCATTCCTGGATTCCTAGACATTCTTAGTTTACTACAATGCGATAGATTTTTCCAGTATCTTGTGTTAAAGAAATAACCTCTTAAATAGCTTTTAGAGAAAATCCAATGTCTCAAAATCTACTCTTTGGTTTAAATAGCTACTAACAAGGATAAAGCTAATTTTCAGCCAATTTAAAACTGTATTTTCCAATTTCAAGTGGTGATTTATGAAAAAAAGTTCTATTATGACATTAAACTTGTAAATCCCTGGGTTAAAGTAATTAAGCACATTTCTCTATTCTAGGTTTGTCCAAAGTTCAAAATAAATAACCTGTCTAAAAATTGAAGGAAGGATACAGGACACAGCATTTGCAATGAATATCTGATAAAAAAATAAAATTGTGGGTCTCCCCAGTGGTGCAGCAGGTTGAGCGCCACACTGTGAAGGTGTCTACAGCCTCTTGGGCAGGTTTGATTGCCGGCCAAGGAGAAATCAAGATGGCGTGGCAGACCTCTCTTGCCTCGCCCGCTGCTCACCTCAGCAGTGTCTTCAATCCGTCTGCCTGTTCTGCTCCCCGCTCTGTCTCTGGTGAATTCTCTCACCCTCCTGCGCCTCTGACCTGTACCCCAGTTCTTGTATAAATAAATAAAAAATATTTAAAAAAATAAAATTGTGCCATTTTCCTAGACTAGCTCACTTGGTAACCTAGAACAAACCATTTGACACTCATTATCATATATACAAAAATCAACATAGGGGCCTCCCTTGTGGGGCAAGGGGTTAAGACCCAACCTTTGAAGCTATCTGTAGCCACTGCAGCATGAGTTCAAGCCATGCCCAGGGAGATACCCACATGGCACAGCAGACCTCTCCTGACTCATCCACTGCTTCCCTCAGTATTTTGGTCGATCTGCCTGTTATGTTACCCACTCTGTCTCTGGTGTATCCTCTCATATCTCAGGCCTGTACCCCAGTTTTTGTATGCATAAATAAATAAATCTTTTAAAAAATCAATATATATGTATATATACACATTATTAACATACCAATATATACTACATTACTGTGAGACAAACTGTGAAATTTGAATTGCATGTAATGAAGTTATATTTTCAGAGCAAAAGCAAAGATATTTACATGTTTGAACAAAACTTAAGAGTTTTACCACCAGTATAACTTCACTATAAGAAATTTTAACAAGTATATTTCAAGGACGTGGCAAATAAATATTGAAACGATTTCCACATCATATATTATCAGGGAAATGCGTATTAAAAAAACAAAATTATTCACTTATTAAACGGAACAAAATCTGGAACACTGACTAATATAAAATGCTTGCTAAGTGTGAAACAGCAGGAACTCTAAATCATTGTTTATAAGAAAATAAAATGATACAGCCAGTCTGGAAGACATTGTGGCAGTTACTTAAAGTAAACATCCCTTCTGCATCCCATCCAGCATTTGCAATCTTCCTTATTTACCCAAAAGAGATGATAACTTATGTCCACACACAAACAAAAGTGCACAAGGATATTTACAGAATTTTATTCATAATTGCCAAAAGCTGCAAATAACCATGATCCTTTGGTAGGTAAATGTATCAATAAACTGCAGACAATGGAATATTATTCAGTACTGTGAAAAGTGGATGCAAGTCATGGAAGAGACATGGGGGAAACCTAAGTGCATATTACTGTGTGAAGGAATATAATACAGAAAGGTTATATACACTATAACCTTTCAAAAAGGCAAAAATTTGGAGACAGTGAAAAGATCAGTAGGTTGAGGAGTTCAGGAAAGAAAAAAGGATTAACAGGTGGAGCACAGAGGACTATTAGGGTATTGAAACTTTGATGCTACAAGGGGGTATATACTATATACATGTGTATATAATTTACATATACACACATGAATATACATGTATTTATGTGCACATACCTATAAATGTGCATAAATTCATACATATATGTGTGTGTATAATATATGTGATATCATCTGTCTATGTATAGATGTCATAATGTCAAGTTATGTATAAAATACGTTTCACTGATTCTTAAATTACCCTATAAAAGTAAATCTGCCCATGATTATAATGTTTCAAATTTTTCAGGGATTGTGCCAAAACTGTTGACATTAAATACCCTTATATTTTATATAGAGGGTGTTTATTTATTTTTTTAAGGAATTTTTTTTTTAAGATTTATTTATTTATTTATTTATACAAGCACTGGGTACAGCAGAAGCTCGGGAGAGTGAGAGAATTCACCAGAGCCAGAGTCGGGAACAGAGCAGGCAGAGTGACAAAATACACTGCTGAGCGGAGCAGCGGGCGGCAGGGGAGGTCTGTGCGCCATGTGGGACCCTTGCCCGGTGGCCGGGGATCGAACCAGCACTGCAGAGGCTGCGGGCAGCTTCGCAGCCCAGCGCTCAAACATTGTGCCACCTGGGAGGCCCTATAGAGAGTGTTTATTTTAAAATCTTTGGCTGAGATAGAAAATGAAAAATATTTTTCCATTTTCTGCAGCATAGAAATCTCACGTATTTTCCACTTTGAAAAACAGAAACACATGCTATACTAATAGGCAAACTTCAAAAATTTAGTTTATTTTGGTTTAAACTATTCAAAGTATTACATATCATTGTACACTTGCAAACTGATTTAGACAGAAAAATGCTGATTTCAAGAAATGATACTACTCTAAGGAAGAAAAAGAACTGAAGGTAATGAAAAGCAAATTTCACCTTCCCACCTCTGATGCAGTCCTCCTACTGGAGAAAGACCACATGTGTAAAGAATGGAATTCTCTGTCTCTCATTATTCTCTCTCTCCCTCTCTATTTCCCCCCTCCACACACACCTCTCTCACACCCTTACCCCCCCCCGCCTCACTATCAGTGACTCTTTAAAATTGTTTCTTAAATACATCTTCCATGTTTAACAACATTTAATATAGAAATTCTGATCTATACATTATTATTGCTTTGATTCTAATAATTCTCCTCACACCTTCCTAGGCTCCAACTTTTCAAATTTGGAAAGCAATGAGAGTTTAATTGGTTAGAAATTTTTCATTTATAAAATAGGAGAAAATTTCCCCCCTCTTTCCTTATAGAGACAAGGGGTAAAATCAATAGATAACGTGTACTCTGTCTCTTCCACCCGAAGTAAATAATCTCAGAATTCCAAAGGGATCAAACTATGACTAAGAAAATTTAACAGCCATTATGTCATCCCACGATTCTCCTTGGTTTGTTCATTTGCAAGCTTTACAGGAGCCACGTTTTGCACTTTGGGCTGTTTTTACCATTGTCTAGTATTGCGATAGGCTCATAGGTCCACATGCTCATTGACAACAAATATGAGAAAGCACATTTAAGAGAAACCATCTCTTTTATGATCCTTAAGAACTCTTAAGTCAGAAGGAGAAATACAAATGCTGGATGAGTTCATTTGTATAGAATACAGAGAAATAAAGGAACTGACCAAACGAAGCAAGCCCTAGAAGTAGGACTACAGAACTGAAACTACTACAGTGTGTGTGTGGAGGGGGGGTGTGGGAGGTAGGGTGGGAGTGGGAACAAAAGGGGGCACAATGATCTATGACAAAGAACTGTGGGTGCTTTGATGGTGTCTGTGGTGTAGCAACAACATCTGAGGAATTGTGAAGCTATTCCCTAAACCATTTACAATGTTAAAATCAAAGTTAATGCATCAAAGCATAAAGCCATAAAGAACTCAAAAAAATTAAATACTCAATTTGTATTTTAAATCGTCTAACTGTTTCCATTCTAAGTAGGGTGTGTGTGAATGTAAAACCTATGTATTTTTTCCTAGAAGTGCCAATTTTCGCTTTCTTTCTTTGGGTTCTGTATAAATAGACCAAAAAAAAAAAAACAAACAAACAGTATATTACTAGTGTTGGTTTACTTGCCGTTGTTTGTGTGTATACATGTACAGCAGTGTGTAATACTGCATGATTACTGAAATTTTGAAAAACTGCACATTTTATCAAGTCATTTAATCAACAAAAATGGTTCCATGTAAAAACATGTATTAGTAGGTGTCATGCAACCACCATGCCGGGCAGATGCACTATCAATTCTCACAGATGATAAAGGAGCCTTTGGTAGATTTTGCAGTCAGTTAATGTTGGAACAGGGGACCATTTGCACTGGCAGGCAGACAGAGCAAGGGAGACTTCAACAGTGAGGGAGGCAGAACAGCAACTCCTTGCCTAGTCTTCTTTACATTGCTCAGTGCCCATAGCCACACAACCAAAACCTTATTGCAAATGCAAGGCTCATCTTTCGTTCACTAGATGTCCTAATGGTGGAAAACAGCATTTGAATGTATGGACTCTCTGCTGTGTGGAAGGCAAAAAAGGATTCACTCATTTTCCTTACAATAGGTTATTAACTATTGAATTGAATTAATTTCACAAGAAAAATGGCTATGTCATCTAGTCCAAAATTAAATGGAATTGATATTTGGAGCAACCATCTAAAGTCTTAACTTTGACTTATCTTCCCTTCTCTTCATTTTGTTTTAAAGAATGATCTCTGTACTTTAGATCTGAGCAACTGTCTTATCATTTGTTGTAGTTGAATGTCAGCTATTTAAAACAAAGAGAGAGAAACATACTGAATTCAATACTCAACTGCTAATTTTAATAAATTGAGATTCCCTCTCCTCCAATCAGAGTCCCTTAGGGTTATTACTTTAAAAATTCTCTAAAGATGAAGGACAAAATGAAAATCAAAACACAGTGATAAAATGTTTGGAAAATAGGAGAATCACCAGAAATATTACTAGTAAAGAGAAATAGAAATCTGATCAAACATAGATTAATTTATAGCACAGTAATGGAGGTTGAGGAGTTGGAGGCAATTATGCCAAAATTTCTCTATTTTTTCCATAAACTCTGTATTCTGGAATTGAATATTGAGATGAGTTTAGAGGCTTTAGAAAATTAATGACTGTTATTGACAGTAAATGGTAAGGGTCTCATGACCAACTATATGTACATATTTGGCAAGCAGTGCTGTGTTCTCCCTTAGAAAACATAAGAGGATCTTCCTTTATCTCTAGAATCTCATGCCCTCAAGAAGTCAGTCGTTCAAGTAAAATGTAAGGACTTTTGAGTATTGAAATTTTAGTAAGTTGAGTTCCTCAGGCCAGAGAATCACTGAAATTATTTGTGTTATTTAAACTACACAATAACTAATGAATATGAAATACTGCATAGAGGAAATTAGATAAAATTTTATTTTTATAAGATTTATTTATTTATGCATACAAGAACTGGGGTACAGGCTAGATGTGTGAGGAGTGAGAGGATCCGCCAGAGAGAGTGGGGAACAAAACAGGCAGATTGACCAAAGTACAATGCTGAGGGGAGCAGCAGGAGAGTCAGGAGAGGTCTGCTGCGCCATGTGGGTTGCTCCCCGGCCAGATATCAAACTCATGCTGCAGTGGCTACAGACATCTTCGTAGGTTGCATCTTAACCTCGTGTGCCACCAGGGAGGCCCTAGATAAAATTTTAAATGAACAGAGACTATAAAAGGATATGAAAAGATCAAGAGCCTGGAAGTATTTTTAAGATCAGATTAAAGATACCTTTACTTCAGTCCTTGCTTGTCTTCCAAAATTTCAGTAATTTCATGTCCTCTTCCAATGCTTTCACTTCAAATTAAAGGCTAACCTTGGCCAACAGAGCTGTTTATCCAAACACCTATTTCTCTATAACTTAATTTCTCTATATCTACTTCTTGCCCTTTTCTCTATTTAGGCTGGTATCATTGAAGTTTTTCCAAACACAAGAAGAAAATATATTTTGTGATCATTTTGAACTTTTCCTGTTCTTTGTATTTGTGATGTTCTTTCTCCATGATCACTTCCATACTTAATTACATCTTTTCTTCATGTCATTCTACCAAGTTGTTTTGGATTCATTTTTAAAATGATATGTGTGCCCTTGCCCTGCCTTTTGCTTCTATCACTGTCTGAGGTAGGCATCGTTGACTTCTCATTAGCCACTCCCAATTAGGAAGGGTAGACTCTTGTCTTTTTTGTTCTCTACTGTGACTACAGCATCCAGAAAGATGCTTGACTACTATTCCCTTAAAATAGTTCAGTAAATCTCTGTTGAAAATGTATTGAGCCATTTATTAGTTACCAAGTGTAACTCATGGGTGATCACCCGTGAAGGAGATAGCAAGATTGACATCAGTATCTGCTGAATGTTGCATGAAATAAGGGGTTATCTTATGTGCTCTGGACTGAAATAAGAAATGGGGCATCCTGCAGATTAAGAATAGGTACTGTATCAAATGGAAAAAATAAGGGATGTTAAATATATAGCTCAAAAGAACACAGCTGAGATTGTGCACCATATATTTGTAGGATATGAAATATGATGAATTCAATTAAAATTTGTTGACCTCAAAGAAACTCTTGTATAAAGTTGCTCCTCTACAATGCTCACTAGGAAAAAAAAAATGATAAGGAATGGGTAACTCACCTAGTCTGAAATATAAAGAAAATTAAATGAAAGTCTATAAACACAAAATTGTGTTTGAAATTTATTTCTTTTAGAAAGAAATATGGGATTCTATTACTATGAAACAGCAGTGAAAGCAGATTGATAGTGATAACTTGCAACCATCTCAGCAGATATGTTAGTAAGGCAATTATGAAGAAATGCAGATTTCATTACATCATGGACTTTCTTCATTCTGCACTGTGTTTTGATAATTATGCCAAAACATAGCGATAGTGAGGTATAATATGAGAGATGAGAAATATTTATAGAAATTTTATTTTCGGACCTCCCTGGCTGGCCAGGGAACAACCTACATGGTGAAGCAAACCTCTCCTGTCTAGCCCACTGCTCCCCTCAGCAGTGTATTTCAGTCAGTTTGCCAGTTCTGTTCCCCACTGTCTCTGATGAGTACTCTCACCCCTCGACCCCTGCATCTCTGGCTTGTACCCCAGCTCTTGTATGCATAACTAAATAAATCTTTAAAAAAAAAGAAATTTTATTTTCCACTAAAACTGATTCAGAAAAAGAAAATAAATTATCATGAAGTATAAAATTCTATAAAATTCTGGTTCTGTCAGAATAGTTACTTGCCAATATTAGTTTTTTACAATCAATTATATATACTATAACAACCAAATGTATATACATGTGAATATATTATTATTAAATATTACTATTTGTATCTGAGAAGGCAATTAAGTATTTGTTTAATGGGTATCTGAATAAATATGTATTGTCATTGAGTTCTGCACTCTGTTATACTGAAAGGAAGAATTATCTATACTCATCTGATGAGTAATAGTTATTCATCTTTCAGATATTAATAGAACAATGTTAATGATCTTTATTTTCCCTGGTAGTAGAGTAGTAGCAGAAGATGCTACCACATCTAATAATTATTTGGGTGAAACTTACTGAACTCTATATTACCAGAACGTTTTGTCTGTGACCATATTTAACAATCACTGTTTTATGGATATTAAACTATAATTTTACTTTCAAAATTACATCTTTGAAATAAAAAGTGTCTTTTGTCATTATCAGAAACAATTGATTTGTGTACTTACAGAAACTAAATAGTATTATCATTATTTCATATTTTTTTGTTTAAGATTTATTTATTTATTTATAACAAGCACTGGGTACAGTCAGAAGTGCAGGAGGGTGAGAGAATTCACCGGAGCCAGAGCGGGGAACAGAACAGACAGACTGACAAAATACACTGCTGAGGGGAGCAGCAGGTGCGACAGGAGAGTTCTCTCGCGCCACGTGGGACCCTTGCCGGCGGCTGGGGATCGAACCGGTGCTGCAGAGGCTGCGGGCAGCTTTGCAGCCCAGTGCTCAACTCCTGAGCCACCAAGGGAGACCCCTCATTATTTACTATTGACCATTTTTCTGCATCTCCATTTCTTTTCCAAATATAATGAGTTACGTATAATTTTTGTATTGTGCCCTCAGAAACTAATAAGGAAAACTATTAGTAAAGTTTAACAAATTGTTTTAACTGTGAGAATGCTAATGATATTTTAATATTTTTTCCTGATTTCTATAGTAAGAAGGTAGTATAATTAAAGATCTGCCAGTCAGCCTAGATCTGTATGCATTTAGTTTTTTGATTTTCACAAGATTTCCCCGTTTCAGAGATTAGAAAATAATGTTTAAATGGCACATGTTTTCACTTAATGAATTCACAACTGAACTATCAAGTCTGAATTTCCTCTCAATATAAAACTTGGCATCATAAATCTAATTTCCAGGTGCCTCTGGCAGGTCATAGAGTTTATTCTAAGAAAAACATCAATCCACAATGTTCTGCATTGTGTGACTTATGAATATTGGTTCTGTAATATTCTGTAAGGGGGATCTGCTTCATCTCTATATTTGCCAGAAAACTTTGTTTTTAAAGTTAAAGAACATTTTATTTTTTTTTTAAATGAACTTTGATGTGAAGTCAGTCTCTCTCTCTCTCTTTTTTTAAAGATTTATTTATTCATACAAACACTGGGTACAGTCAGAAGCGCGGGAGGGTGAGAGAATTCACTAGAGCCAGAGCAGGGAGCAGAGCAGGTAGAAGGACCGAAGTACACTGCTGAGGGGAGCAGCGGGCGGCAGGAGAGGTCTCCGCGCCATGCGGGACCCTCCTCCGGTGGTCAGGGAGCAGCCTGGGATCGAACCGGTGTCGGGGGGGGCTGCAGGCAGCTTCGCAACCCAGTGCTCAACCGTTGAGCCACCAGGGAGGCCCTAAAGAATAGTTTATTAAGGGCATTAATAACTTCTAATCTACTCCTTTAGACTTGCCAGAGGTTTTTGCTGTATTATAGGAAAAATATAGTTTACTTCTATTGCTGCAATAATACATAAAATTCAATTATTGTTAGGATGTTACAGTCAAGATATTCTAAACATTTAACTTAAGGTAAATGAATACCAGGACTTCTATAAGTAGTCAATTTTATCTTAATGCTTTTTGACCTTCTGTTCCCAGTGATTATTACCTCAATATTTCAAGTGCTCTCCTATTCTTATTTTGGTTCAATTAATTTAACAACAATGCCTCGACTGAATCTACAGAAAATATATTTGATATCTATTAACCAGCTATTAATTTAGTTGTATTAGCATAGATTATAATTTCTTTCAGCTATGGAATACCATAGCCTGACAACTAAGCCAGATCTGGTGAGTTAAAGTTCCATACAAAGTCTTGTTCTGTGTCTATGCCACATTTGGATGATGACATAGCCAAAAAAAATTCTATATCATGGCACCCTTTTGTTTTTCAGCAGAAATTTTTTTTTCTTTCATAGGAGTTTCATTATTTTATTTCACAATAGCCAGTGGGAAATGATTTGTTGACCTGGAAAATAAAAATATAAACCACTAAAGGACCAAGACATCACTATGAAAGCAACTATGTGTGCTATTAGTAGTAATCAGAGTTGAGAATGTGCAGGGACTATAAATTGATGGGGCTATTAAGGAAGCCCATATGGAGATGCCTCGAAAAATTTAAAGTAGACGCTCTATTCCAGCCAGTTATCCCACTCTAGGGTATTTGGCTGAAGAACACAAAAACACTAACTTGAAGGGATATATGCACTCCCACATTCATTGCAGCATTGTTAACAATAGTAAAGGCTTGGAATCAACCTAAGTCCCATCAATAGATTAGCTGAATGAGCCTCCCTGGTGGTGCAAGGGTTAAGATGCAACCTATGAAGTTATCTGCAACCACTGCAGTAGGAGTTTGATTGCCAGCCAGGGAGAAACCCACATGGCACAGCAGACCTCTCCTGACTCTCCTGTTACTCCCCTCAGTAGTGTACTTTGGTCAATCTGCCTGTTCTGTTCCCCACTCTGTCTCTGGTGAATCCTCTCAACACCCACACCTCTGGCCTGTACCCCAGCTCTTGTATGAATAAATAAATAAATCTTTTAAAAAATAGATTAGGTGAATTAATGTTTTGTTTTGTTTTGTTTTGTTGTTGCTTATAAATCTGTGCTGCACCAACAAGGGTGTTATCAGACCAGGGCCTCAGGAGAGGGGAAAAAAGTGGCTAAAATAGACCATTGTAAGGTATTAGAATCCCAGAAACAAAATGTTAGGTCCTCCAGCTGTTAACTCTCAGCAGGGCAATTAGGATTTACTGAGAGCTACACAATTTGATTCATGTGTGCTGAGTCCTTAAAAGCAAGTGGAATCCCCACCTGGTTTATTCCAGGAAAAGAAAAGTAACTAATTCTCTCTGTTTGATTTAGTCAGAGACAAAATGTGTTACTAACCATCTATTGCAATCTGTCCAGATAATCAAATTCCACTCACACTGAACTAGTTTGCATTGTCTGTCTGTCTGACTGACACTACAGTGTCAGCGCTTCTGACCCTAAACACATATTAACTGCATTAAATGCTAAAATCCCCATCTAGGGCCTCCCTGGTGGCATGGGCAGTTGAGTGCTGCCCTGTGAAGCTCTCCGCAGCTGGAGAAACCCACATGGTGCAGCAGACCTCTCCTGTCTTGACTGCTGCTCCCCTCAGCAGTGTATTTTGTCAATCTGGCTGTTCTGTTCCCCGCTCTGTCTCTGGTGAATCCTCTCACCCTCCCGCACATCTGGCCTGTACCTTGGTTCTTGCATAAATAAATAAATCTTTAAAAAAATAAATAAAATCCTGTCTAGGGGAAGAGTTGAGTCACTACTTTTGTACATGATTTTTTGGAAGCATGAGCCCCATCTGAGCATGCTCAGATGACTGACATGATGAGAAGTTTGACATGCAACCCAATATCCATTCACCAAGAGTTTCTTTGTCTCCTTTCTCACCCTGCTCTTTTCAAAGGGTCTGTCCAGTGCTAAGGAGGCTGTCTATGAAGGAATATATAGTCACCGTAGGGTAAGGAAAAAATATCAGGCTTTTCTGCCCTCCCACCATTAGGATAGATGAGGAAACCCTGTGGTCCTGAATGCATGCCTGATGGCGGGCACCTGAAGTGGGAACACCTGGGCTGATAGACTGGACTTTTAAGGGCGGCGTCATGGTACACCAGCAGAAGCCAAGAACTAATGGAAGCCGAGAGAAGAAGAGAAGCAGAGAGAATGCCAGCCGTCTTGCCTGCCATGTGCCTGGTAAATCGAAATAAAAAACCTGCAAAAGCCACTGAGGGCTGGAGAACTCTGACTCCTCCTTTACCCGGTCTGCTGAATCAGAAAACCTGCTCAGTGCCCTGTTCCTGACCCTACAGTCACCTTTACATGCAGATAATGAACTTCTCTTTCACAAGATTTGGTTTTCATAGGAATGTCCAAAACATTCACTAACTGAACGTGGTGACAAGGCAACTCTTCCTAATTATTTGTATTGGGTTTTCCTAAACTTCTCAAGAATATTTAATGAATATCAAAATGAAATGGGTCCTTTATCAGATATGTTTTGGAATACCCCTCTCCATAAATTTTTCTTGGAAATTTGAAGAGACTAAAACTTGTAGAGGCTCTGAAAACTCTTGCAAAAAAAAAAAAAAAAAAAAAAAAAAAACCTTGGATAGACTTTTACCAATATTTGCCGAAGGTATTTATATTTTTTAAAGATTTATTTATTTATTTATACAAGAACCGGGGTACAGGCCAGATGCGAGGTTAGGTGAGAGGATTCACCAGAGACAGAGCGAGGAACAGAACAGGCAGACTGACGAAATACACTGCTGGGGGGAGCAGAGGGCACGGCAGGAGAGGTCTGCCACTCCATGTGGGACCCTTGCTGGCCAGCCAGGATCAGACTGGTGCTGCAAAGGCTGCAGACAGCTTCACAGTGTGGCGCTCAACCGCCTGCACCACCAGGGGAGGCCCTTGCCACGGGTATTTTAACATGGATTTTCCTCCCATTTATTTGGTAGCATTTTACAATGTGACATTCAGTTTGCAAAACGCTGAATCAGACTAATCACTTGACTATGTCATGGACTGCAAATAATTGCCAAGAATAGGGAGAAGCAAAGAAATATACCTTAGATAATCAGATAGAGCAATGCTCTGTGCGTAGAACTGTGAGAGCAAAATTTTCTGTGCTTTTACTGACTAGTTTGAAACTTAGTTATGGCAACATTAGGAAATAAATATGATACACAGTGTACACTTGATAAATCGATTTATTATGCTTAACAATTTTTTATTTCAATTCACATAGAGCAAAGTAGGAAAATCAAAACATTCAGAGAATACCTGCCTAGTGTTTAAAAATACTAATCATTAATCTCAGATGTGTGTTGTTCTTGTAAAACTATTTGATACAATTTTCTCTTTGGAAAAACTGCAAATTATTAATGAGTCAAATTTTTGTTAAATTCCAAAGCAATAAATTAGATAATTAAAGTAGCTCATATTCATTGAACTATTTTGTAAAATAAACTTATAAAAGCCCATTGGACATGTGTTTGCTTTTCCTTAAAAAATGTTGCTAGATGTGTAAAGGATTTTGGAGTAAGAAGAATCATCATGAAAAAAGAAAATTCCCCATCAAACCTGTAGGTAAAGAGAAAGAAATAATTTCATTATATTTTAACTACAGTTTCAGTCATTGCTAATGACCTCATGCTTTCCTATTTCTAAGTTATATCTCAACATATTCCTTGATGGCTGATCAACTATTCACAAGGAGCATTTGTTGCCAGAGAGTTCTGTCTCAACCAAATATTATTACCCCCACCAGGCCCAAATTCTGATTGTCCCTCATCTGAGTTCTCTCCACCCCAACCCCATTTAGATATAGCCTACACATTTCACCCACATTTCTCTGTCCAAATAAATTTTTTTTATATATTTAATTGGGAAAATATCTTCAGCTATTACCTAATCCTTAGCAAGCCTAGTTTTAACTCTCCACCAAGTCATTAATGGCAACAGGGAATTCAAGTTGAGTAAATGGTCCTAGTACACTTAGTATAATTGAGATCCTCTGGAAACACTGAAATTTCAACTGTAAGACAATCTTCTATCTTCAAAATTACTACTTTATTTTATAGTGAAATATTTAATTTGAAAATTTAATAATGTCTTTGACAATATTGACTTCCAAATAAATAACTTAATATTTTCCTATTTTCTTGTTGGTATTATATGTTAGAGCATTGTTCTCTATCCTAATAGTTCAAGGCAAAACTTCTCAGGCGATAACTTAAAATCATGTAGGGACCTTACTAAAACGTAGATTGTGATTTCATAGGTCTGGCTATGGCTTTGGTGTCTAAATTGCTCACAGTTTCCAAATGATGCTCCAAGGATTATATTTTAGTAGGAAAAATTATAAGCAACTTTCAGAAACATATTTAAGGGTGGGACCCTCTCCAGTCACAATTACATACAATTCTGATCAAGTGTTTTCATATATTATGTCTTTTAATAGTCTCAATTTCTACAGGCAGATAAGTGGCATTATAATACCTATCACATTCATGAGAAAATTCAGGTTTTGAAAGCTAGAAGCAGTTTAAAGTCATGAAAATGGTGTTGTCAGGAAAAGGATAACACAGCATTCCAGTCCTCAAAGCTCAATATCTTAGCCAAACCATGATAAAAGCTGTTCATTTGGAAGCATTTAGATAAATAATTACATTTCATGAGAGCTATACCAGACTACATTTCTTAACTTGGGGCTGATTGTGACTTGATCACTTATTTAAAGTTTTTTTCTTGATTTATCTGTCACCATTGCTACTTTGGAGAATATAAAATATCATTAGATCTACTTACACCTGTCATTATATCCTGAGGTTACCGAGGAGCATTGTAAGCATAGGGATAACGATTTGGATATGCTTCTGGATAAGCATTGGGATATACATAATTTGGTACATTTGCATATGCTGGATATTGAGGATATGCTGGATATGGATATGCTGGATATTGATATGCTGGATATGGCTGTCTCTGTATACAAACAAAAGGAAAGAGAAAATTAGAAAGAATTAAAAGAATAACAGTGCAAAGGTAAAAATGGAAAAGTGTCTGCATTTTTACTATTTGCTGAAATGTTTCTTGTTTTATAATGCACATGGATGCAACCAATCTAAAAAGTATAGCCAATCACTCAAATAAAGATCAAATTTTCTATATAAAATAACTTCCAAATTACTACCTTGCTCTTACTTGAATATTCCAGAAAGAATGAATTCACTCATAATGTGAATGGAGTTCCTTCTGTCAACTTACAATGAATTTCCTATATCATAAAACACCTATTCATTAATATTTATTTCATCCCTCTTCTGCATCTTTTTATTTGATGTCATTTTGAAGTTATCTGTTTACTCTAGTTTGAAGAATTTTAGACATTTTCACATTGATATGATATGTCAAAATAAGATATCAAGGATACATGATATTAAGAAAAATGGTCAATAAATGAAAATTTCTATTTTTATTTAAAATAGTCATTTTAATTTAATGACTTCATTACCCTTCAAGGTGGAAACTTACCATATTACATGCACTACGATTTTTTAACTTTATATTTTATGTGAGAGTTAGAATTTGAAATATTCTGTAGATCAAATCATATGTGCTTACATACCAAATTAAGGTACTTAAGTTCTGAGAAAATAACTGGTGTATTCAGGGCTCTTTAAAAGTTTCTCTCTACATGCTACTACTGTACTTAAGATTTTTAAATCTTTTTCAATGCATTATGAACAGATAAAATTAACATGTAATTTATTTATTCATTAAGTGGAAATATTACAGAGAGGTTTGAGTCTTCTTATAAAATAAGAAATTCTGTATGTACTGTACCTATCATCAGGCAAATACTTACATAGTAATTTTCCCTTCTCCTATGTCTCTGTTAAAATAAAAACAACAAAATAAAATTTAATGCATGGCTAATTCTCAACTGCTCCAGTGAATGAAAATGTCTTACCTCTTCTGATGATGAATCAGCACTCTTGAAAAAAAGAAAAGAAGAAATGTTAATATATAATTTTATACTTCTAGATGAGTATAAGCATGTACATAACTCCCACAATTTTCATTTACCAAAATGGAGAAAAAACGTGAGGCAGTGATGTTGTTTTTTTTTTTTTGTTTACAAACATCTTTTAAATGAGTGAAAATGCTGTAATTAATTTGCTGCATTCAAATATCAATTGAATTTACTCAAATTTCTTTGGTGCATGAAAGGGAAAATCTCTAGCATGAATTGTAAGAGACAGCAGAAAAAAACCTATATTTTCTCAAGACAAATGTTTTTTACATGGGTATGATTTAAGTAGCTCTCAGGTTACTTGTTTCAAATATATGTTGTACACATGTAATCCGGTGTTATCTTTTACTCAGTTTTTCTTTGATCTTTATTTTTCTGCTTCGGTGCTCTTTCTGTGATACTGTCTGATATCATGATGAATTCGTTTTGAACTACCACAAGGACTGCTTGGACAAGTTGAAGCACTATTATTTCCTGATGCATTTCTCAGTAACCAAAAAAAAAAAAAAAGGGAATACTAAAGTGAAAAAGGATCAGTAATTTTAACAAGAGAAAAAATAAAGTGGAGGAATGAAATGGGGATATGACAGAGGTATGGTTTAGGGAGGGACAGAGAATTTCAAAGAGGACAGGTGTTTTACCCAGTGACACTTAATGTATGCTGCAAGCCAGAAACTCCTGACACTTGGTATGTGTAAAGTTTTTAATATTTAAGTGTCTATATGAGCCTCCCTTTCCCATGTTAATGAAATTCTTTTAAAAATGTATATTTACAGTAAATTAATTTCTCTGACATGTCTTTGTATGTTTACCTTGAATCAGAATCTGTGTGTGTGTGTGTGTGTGTGTAGTGTACCCAAGATTTGTTCTAAGTGCTTAATGAACTTACATAGATTAGTTCGAGGAAAATGTCCATATAAAATATTAAAACGGCAAATCCATGTGCAAGTTAATGCAAATACATGTCAGAACTCAGGAAATGAAAGATTTTTTTGTATAATTACTGAGAACATATTCTTCAACATTCCCTGGTATACTTACAATCATGGAGACCATGAAAGCCATGATGAAGGTGAAGACAAAGATCTTCATGTTTGGCCAAGTCCTGTGAAAATATATTTGGAAAATTAGTAGCACTTCCAATTTTGCACTCACAAACCAAACATTTATTGATCAAACTATGCCATGAAGCTTGGTGAAACATACTAGAAATACAAAGACAGCTTAAATATATTGCCTGTCCTTGGAACTTAAAAATGAGTAGGAATCATTAGTAAAAGTAAATGCTCTAATATGGAGACCTACAAAAGCATTTGAAAAACATACCAAATGTGGTGGGTACACTGCATTGACAATCCAATTGGGTATCATAATATTATCTAGTTAAAGTAAATAAAAAATGAAGATTTAAAAAGGAACAATTATGCAGATGAAGATATAAGAGCATTCCAGTAAAGTAAAGGTAAAAGTTGTATTAGATTATACAGAATGCATAGAGATTGGGAGTCTACAAAGAAATGAAGACGCATGTTAGGAGCATAGGTAAGAAAGACAAAATGGAAATAAACAGACCACTTAGATTTTTGTAGGATGTATAGGGGCCTTATATAATAACATTAGGTATAATATTAAGATAAAGATTAAGAAATGTTTAGAAGGTAGACTAACCAACAACACGTACATGTTTTATGATTATTATATGAAAATGAATCAGATCTCAGCAAGAAATTGTTATGTGATGTAATCCTGGTACAGAAAATTCACAATGCTGGCTAAAGAAAAATAAAATTAGTGAGAAATTGCAAGGGAAATAAATGTAGATGTTTAAGAAACTGAATTTATAAAAAGGATACTCTTCCAAATAATCTCCAACAATATTAACCTTATCTGGAGTTCTGATATATTTTATAATTCTATATAATCAAACCCAGTTCTGTAACTTTTGAAAAGGAAGTAAAGCAGATTATTTATTTCTGATTAGAGCTATCCAAATAAAAATACTTCATTAACTATTTGATAAGTAAAGGGAAGTCTTCTTTTCTGATCATTTTTGACACCAATTTTGATAGAATGTTAAGGTAACAACTTTTGTCTAATGATAAAAGAAATTCTGCTAAGTACCTCTAAATCTCCAGTACCTGAAGGAGAACTTGTGACTGATACTTTTGCGTTATGTCCTGATTTTGTCTCATTTGTTCAGACTCAGGACTGGGGATATTAGACAACTTATGAAAAATATATATTTTTGATGGAATTTTTAAATCATCTACTATTCATGTAATGATACAAATTAGAATAAAGTTTTTAATGTTCTTCACCCCTGGATTTTATGGAAAGTAGAGGGCTGAGGAAATAGCAGATAAAGAGATCAATAAAACATAAATGATGATAGATAGGTAGAGGCATTCAGAAAACATTTCCAAAAGAATATGATGATAAAGTTTTGAAATAGTAAAAGTATTTTTTCAGTCAAATCACAAATTTAAAAAAATGCTAAATAAAATGAATTATTAAAAGAAAATAGTCTGTTCTACAGTATTAAATATGCATAAAATTAGACATTTACTTAACTAATGATGGAGAAGTTATCTGAAAATAAATTATTGATGAGAATAAAGATACTTGAAAAAGGTTAGGTTCTTAAAAGAATACATACATTGGCAAGAATAGCTTATGCTACTGAAGAATTCATTTTCTATAAAATATAAACTTCAACTTTAAGCTAAAGACAAAAGTAATTACTAGCAAAGCAAATATCCTGTGTTTAGTCCAGGAAATATAAGGTTTCTGGCCTATCCCACCCACAGAGAAGATGGGATACATCTTTCACAGTATTCACTTTCTGCAAAGCATTGAAATCCTGAAATCACAATCAGATCATGACAAGGTACTTTATTTAAATTATTTCTTTTTCAGAATTATCAAAGAATTATACACATTTCATAAACAGTTTTCAATATATTTTAGGAAGCATAAGATTAGAAAAAGACATCATATTACATTTTACATGAATGTATTACCGTTTATCCAAGATGAAGCCTGAAATTCTAAAGCCCTAACAAATGCTATGCTTTTCTGAGAGACTGGGGTATTTAAACACATTGAAATCCTCCACTTGTTTTTCTAAATCATGTGAATTTTGCAACCATATTATGTAACTGAAATAACTGCCCAAAATCTGTCTTTGCAGATATTAAAAATAAATCTCACAGTGTAGTGTTATAATAGAAGTTTATGAAGAAGAGTGACCAGGAATAAAATGGACCCAGCAAATGCTAATCCTACTTAGTCTAACAATGTGTTTATAAGACAAAGGGGAAAGTATACTAGAGCAAACCAAGTGTGACTTGAATCGAAACGGTTTATCTGTCGCCCTAGAGAACAATCTACCCTATTTCAACAAATGCATGTCCAAGATGGAACAACTTTGTGCCCAAAATTATGCCTTTGTATTCACATTCTATATATTGTCTCTAAATGCAAATATCTTACACAATGAAGTTAGAATGTTTTATTTCAAATGATTCCTATGATTATTAAAATGTATTTTTATTTTATTGACCTTACAATATGTGATGTCTTAAAGCATATCCAAATATTTGTAAAAAATGCATTCATATTTTACATATTGTATAATAGAATCATACTTGTTTTAATTTTTTCTCTTTTTTTATTGAGGTAACCTTGGCTTACAATCCTGTGTGTAATTCAGATACAGGATTACATCTCCTCAGATGCATATTATAAAGCAGCCCACCACCAAGGGGCCGATAGTGCTCTTCAAATGATCATGCAGCTCAGTGCTATGTATCTCACAGAGTAACTGGGTGCATACGTTTTGATGATAATTTACTTCTTTGAGTCTTTGCAGTTCATTTTTTCCAATGGAAGTCATAGTAAGCTGATTACATCATGTTAATAGAGAAATTAGTATCACCAGGTCCCTAGGATAATTAGTATAAAAATGTCCCTCTTTTCAACTATGTGTATAATTCAATGTTTTCATCACTGAATATCAAGTCATTTTTCAAGTTTAAATGAATTACATGGCCTAGTCTTTTGCTCCTCAATATGTGTTGCTCAGAGGCATCAGAATCACCATCACTTGAGAGCTTACTGGCAATGCAGATTTATAGGTCCTCCCCAGGTATGGTGAGTCTGAATCTTGGGAGTGCACTTGGGATATCACTTTAACTATATCTCCAACTGATTACTTGTGTAGCAAAAGCTTGAGAAAATGAACTCACAAATACCATTTGCCTATATACTTTATCCCAAGAATAGAACTTATGATTTAATTTTGGATCATGGTACTTTAAAAAATATTTACTAGATGAATCTTCCATATTTGATTTAAACATCCTTATTTGATTTAAACATCCTTATCAAACATATTTGATTTAAACATCCATATTTGATTTAAACATGTTTGATTTAAACACTTTTGAAAGCAAGTAAATAATTAAAGTCAAATGTAATAAAATAATTCTTATTCTTTTTTTTTTTCATTGATTTCTGAATTTCATAGATGTATAGACTCTTTTCAAATGCCAAAAAAAATCCAATCTCTAGTAAAGTCTCAATGGAAAAAAAGATACATGTGATTTAGTAAGAATTGAAATAAATGTGCATTTTAACAATAAACACTGCTTTTTTCCTTTTGGAAATGTTCAATAATTTTCTTGCTCACTTGCTTTCTCTCCCTTCCTCCTTAATTTCTCCCCACATTTCTACCCTTACTGATTTCTTCACTAACTCCTATCACCTCCACTACGGGGCACTGTTCCAATGGACATCTGATATCCATAACCAAGTATACAGAGTGCTCCAAAGACACTATCAAACTCTAAGACCAACAAACGCTGTTGCCAGGTAATAGAAATTGATAGATTTTAATATACACATTTGAAACAATTATAAGAACTCAGTCATATCTTAGGTCAGGACACCAAAATACAAACATTATTCCACCCATCAAATTCTGCTTTGACAAGGTAGGAAGTAGAGGGATAATATGTGACAGCAGGAAACAAGGTTAGCAGACGCCAAACACAAGGGAACACTTCTTGCCTTAGTTATGTTGTCATTCTTCAGGACCTGTAGGTCATTTTAGAAGATTGATGGGCCAGAACATGTCCTGATATTTTATAATTAAGTAAAACAGATGTCAATTCCTCTATAAACAACCACTACAGTGCTTGAAAATGCCAGGATCTTTTACTTCCCAAGGAAAAGTCATGAAACATTTAGTGCTGTATTTCACCTCTGACATTATAATGGTGGAAAGCCCAATGGACTATGTTGGAGAATGATTTGTGCTTTGGTGATAGGTCAGGTGTGTCACCAAACCCTGAAGAGTGTGAACCTATAACTTTAAGTCTTATACAGTATGGCATATCTATGTTACTTCAATAAAAATGATAACTTTAAAAATATATAGTGGCATAAATATGCAACCTTTCGTATTGATGGTGATATTTATGCTGGGTTTTCCCTTCCCTTCTCTCCCTCTCCACCTGTTTTTCTTCCTCCCTCTCCTACAAATCCACTTCCTCCTATTATTCCTTTATTTCTCCTACAACAAAAACATTGCTTACACTCTGTGACAAAAGTCTTGACAATTTATTTTTTTTTTACAATAGTTTTAGGATATTCATCAATGAGTGATTAAATAACTGAATGATTATAGTTGATAGAAATGAAATGCACTGGAAGGACAATGATATGAAAAGCTATTATTTGCACATATTATCACATTTGCTTCTGACACATAAGCCCATATCCATACTTATTAGTTAGAAGTTGTTAATGCTGAGACACAATATCATAATATATCTCAAACCAAGAAATCCAAGCTTCTGTTTTTAATGTATTTTTTCCCATATCTATGTAAAATATTGCATCCCTATTAGGTGAAACACACTACAAGGATTACAACAATGAGTAATAATGCATAACCTATGAGAGAAGTAAAAAAGAGAGAAGAATTTAAACAAAGGGAGGGAGGAAAGCAGAGGAGAAGGAAGGAGGAAAGGAAGGAAGGAGGGGAAAAAGAGAAGAAGTATAAAAGGAGACAAAGTACATAATAAATCATCATACACATTACACCTATAATACCTTACCTCCCTTACTAGAAGTCCAATGTATATGAAAATGAAAGTAAGCACACATTACTTCTAACTGAAACAAGCAAAGAGGGTTTTGTGGGTGATGGCAGAGACATTTTCAAGAGAAGAAGAAGAATGAGAAATAATATTTAAAGTTTCCAGCACCTGCAAATTATTTCAAATATATTTACTTCCCATCATCATTACAATAACTGTAGGATTTACCATCATCTTCATTTCCATTCATCTACTCAAGTTCATAAAATTTAGTTTTCCAAAGTCACTGAGTGAGATGTTTCTTAGTTTTTCAGTGATTTGTTTTCTGTGAATACCTTATGAGACAATTTAAAATTCATCTTTTGTGAACATAGGAAATTGAAAACTCTTTCAAAATATTGCTTAAAGATTTGTAGACATTTTTAAATCTTAATTCTGAACTATTATCTCTGGCATCACCCTTTTTGATTGCATCAGAACTTCTTCATGAATTCTTCTTTATTTAAATTATTATTTTTATTACACAGGCCTTCTTTCATTCCTCATAATATCATTTACACAAGCATGTTTAGTTTGTCAGAATTTCCTCTCCATTTAATGATGTCAAAAAGGGATTATAGTGCAAGGGACAGAAGACAGAATAAACCAAACACTGAAACCAAGTCATTGTATTTGCCCCTAAGTCCTTAGTTAAACTTTAAGAAATTCATTTATAGGACACAGTTCTTAATAGTCATTATTTGCCCCTTCAAAATTAGAGGCACTCGTAACGGTCATGTTTACTTAGATTCAAGGCACCATATCCCGTCTCAAGGGATCAAGTGGACTTCCCAAATCAACTAGCATGAAACATTTCTTCACCCTTAACAAAGTAATGCTTTTCTTTATAAACCTGAGCTATACAAACAAGGCTGTTATCAGATCTAGGCTTCAGAAGATAGGGAACAAGTGGCCTCTATTATGTCATTTTGCACAACAGTTCAACAGCTCTTTAACCTAAACCTAGTTAGTCAAGTATTTTCTAAAATTTTACAAAAGTAAACAAGTTTTTGTAAATGACCAAGAAATAAAGAAATATTTGAATTGTGTTTTGTATTACAGATAGCTTTTCTGTCTTCTTTGATTATACCAGTATGTGAGAACTTAATGTGGGTAAGGTCTATTTTATTTCAGAACACATTAAATTCTTCTTTCACATAAATATATTGCAATTGTATGGGAAGAGAATCACCAAGGCAATTGGTTGTGAGAGAATTTTAATCTATAAAGGAAAAATCTCACCCACATGACTTCAGGAAGACCAAATTTAAGGACTGATAAAAACTGAGAGATTGACTGAAGTGTTGCACAGGGACTCCAGAGGAGTGAACGAAAGTGTCTCAGGTCTACTGGTCTGGGCTAAATTGAGCTTTGTTTATATGTTTTGTTGGCTTGTGGAATTTTCACGGTTTTTTTTTTTTTTTTTTTTAGTTACTCTATCACTGCTTCTCAGCAGGGCTTTTTGTTTTCCTCAGCATAGTTCTGTGTGATTATATGGTGTGTGATTGTAGGGTAAGTCATTTTCAGGCTTTTCTGCCCTCTGCCATTAGGATTGCCCTGCCTGATGGGGCACCAGCATTTGTTATATTGTTATAGTTGTGTTGTTTACTTCTGGGGGCCATGGCTGGAGTATAGAGATAGTCCCCAAGAGAAGCAGAGGCAGAAGAGGCAGGAGCGAAAGGGGGGGAAAGAACGCCAGAGAAGCCCAGAGTGAAGACTTGTTGGGGGCTTTCTGGCCCACGCCCCCACTCCTCCGCACCTCTGCCTGCTGGAGAGAGGCAGGAGAGAAAAGGGGAGAAAAAAGCCCACTGTGAAGACTTGCTGGGAGCTTGGAGGCCTGTCGGTCTCCTGCCCCCAACCCCCCCAGCCCTGCCTGCCATGTACCTGGTTGCTGCACTACATGTAAAAGCTCAGTAAAAGCCTGAGAAAACCACTGAGGGCTCCAGGACTCTCCTTTACAAAGTCTGCTCGAATCTTAGAAAACCTGCTCTGTCCCACCCAGCCACTACAGTGATACACTGGTTACCTACTTTAACCAGAGAATAAGTGGACTCAGATACAAGTGTATATCCATGCTTTTACTTATTATTTTAAGTCCTCCCCTTTAGGGCTCTGGCTTTTTGAGATGACTTGCCTATGACACCCAATATTGCAGAAGAAAATGCTTTCCTTTTTTTTTTTTTTTTTTAAGATTTATTTATTTATTTACACAAGCACTGGATACAGTCAGAAGCGCAGAAGGGTGAGAGAACCCGCCAGAGCCAGAGCCGGGAGCAAAACAGGCAGAAGGGACAGGACCGATGTACACTGCTGAGGGGAGCAGTGGGAGGCAGGAGAGGTCTGCGCACCATGTGGGACCCTCGCCCGGAGGCCGGGGTCGAACCACCGCTGCAGAGGCTGCGGGCAGCTTCGCAGCCCATGGCTCAACCGCTGCGCCACCAGGGAGGCCCACTTTCTTTTCCTTTAGTATAATACACATGATGATACAATCAGGATTAAGTTCTTTAATTTTTCTTCCCAAGCACAAGTTGTGGGCATATTATCACCATCTGAAGGTGTAATGAAGCCTTAACCATTGTGGCTTTAGTGAAAAACATGCAACTGTATGAAAATATTGGGATGATATTATGAAAAACTATTCAGGTATTTTACTAAACTTTATTCTAACAAGAATGTATATACAAAATAATGAATTATATATATATTAACTTAATATAATTTCTTTGATTTTTATATAAAGCAGATCATGAAAGAGCTACTAGTCAGCCTAGATATCTGTGCATTTGGTCTCTTGATTTTCACAGGATTTCCCAATTTCAAGGAATTAGAAAATTATTTTTAAATTACACATTTTTTCACTAAATGAACTCTCAATTTTAATTGCAGAGAATCTGGATTTTCTCTGGGTATAACACTTGACATCTTGAATCTGATTTCCAGTTACCTCTGGTGGGTCACAGAGTTTTTTCTAAGAAAAATATAAATCCACAATGTTCTGCATTGTGTGATTTATGAATATTACTTTTGTAATATTCTGTAAGGATGATCTGCATCATTTCTATAATATTTGCCAGAAAACTTTGCTTTTAAAATTAAAGAATTTTTTATAAATTGTATAAATAACCTCTAATCTCTCCTTTGACCTGAAACATTTTTGATGTATTATATGAATAATATAGTTTAACTCTATTGCTGCAATAATATATGAAATTCTATTATTGTTAGGCTGTTACAGTCAGAATATATTCCTTAACATTCAACTTAAGGGTCTCAATATGAATAGTGGAACTTCATTAAAGCATCATATTTACCATATTGGTTTCTAGATGCCAAGAGATTGTTAATCTTGATCATATTTATTTTAAGAACCTTTTTATTCAAGTTATTGATTTGATATTACATTGTCAATAATACTCCAAAACACTTAAGGAAATTATTTCTATGGCAATTATTTCTCAATTTGACTACTTAAGTTAATGAAAGAGAACTTTGACATTTTAGTCAGGCGCTGCCTTTAATATTGTGTTTTCCCATCTTTCTCATTACTTTTCTCTAGTCTTTCCTTTCCAACATCATTCATCAGAGAAAAGGTCACCTAATTTCTTACGGTTCCCTGTTGCATCTCCTTTATTTCTATTTTCCTAAAATCATGATCCCTAAACAAGATTGTTGCAGGAAAAATGGAATTTTAGAGGCTCAGGGTAAAAGAACTAATCAAATAATAAAAAAAAGGAGGATTTTTGCACTGCAAGGGAGCATTTTTATAATTCCCTGAAAGGGAGCAGGGGGCAAAACAGAAGACATCAACTGTGACAGAAGAAATTGGAGTTCCTTTTATACTCTGTGTTCAGGGGTTTTCTGACTGGAGGTAGACATTTGCACAAGTTACTTAATGGGATGTCTGTTCTCCAGCCCTGGCCTTTGACATGGAATGCGTCCTGACTCTGCTTCCACATTCCTGGAGCTAAGCTGGTTTTTCTGGTCACTGGTCAAAATGGTCAGTTTTATAGCCAGGTTTCCATGGCAACCTAATCGCTTTCCCCTAATCCATTCAATGCTCCCGAATTTGCCTGCAGGGCAAAAGCTTGGCGTTTAGTTTTTAATCTTATTAAAAGCTACCCCTACAAACATCTGCCTCCTTAGCATGCCTAACAGGATTCCCCTTGAGTACTCTGAGTGCTCTGAAGTATTCTAAAATATCTCAGAACCTCAGTGTCAGTAATTTTGTAGGATCCTACTTGTGAAAAAAGAGATTGCCTGCCACACTTTCAGGACACTGGCAGAAGATACAAAACAGCTGAATACAAGATAAGTCTTTATTATTTGCAACAGTAACAACTATTCATATTAGCCCAGTCCCAGTTCTTTGTGAGGATGGCCAGGTGACACCTGAATACACTCTAGGTTGTGTTACAGGGAACTAAATTTTTTTTTTTTTTTTTTGGTGGGACCCTCGCTGGTGGCCGGGGAATGAACCCGCGCTGCAGAGGCCCCAGGGAACTAAATTTTTATTATGAGCAGTAAGGTTACCTATCTTTACATTGGAGGGAGCCATTATCTTTATTAGAACTGGACAGTAAATAATCCTTTCCTTTATTCTGCAGGTAGAATAAACACTCTATGTTTCACTATGTTTTAATAGTTAGAAAAAGTCAAGTATGAGTGTTCAAATGTTTCTGGGCAGACAGATTTTAAAGCAAAATTTGCTGATTTTTCCTCTTTTTTTAAAATAGTACTTATTTTTTAATTCGTATTTCCTCTCCCAAAACAGAATGTAGATTTTAATACTGGTTGTAAGAGATTTGGAGAAAGTTATTTATTAGGCATATAATACAGCCTGTCAATCCTTCTTCTGTAGTATAAGAAGAATAAAAGAAACAATAGACTATAGTTATAGTGATGCTCTTTGTTTTAGTTTGGGGTGGGGGTTGAAGAAGAGAAATCATTGTGTTTATTATTGTACAATAAATGTTAAAACCTTCATCACTCTCACCTGAGAATATGAATATGACATTAAAATAAGGATTTGCAAGCAGTTGCCAGAATTAAACATTCAATAAGCTTAAATAATATACAGTCACAATTTTAAGATAAAGATCCACTTTATGTAGTTTTTGGAGCTGTTGGGTTTGAAGGGTGGGTTCATTCTGGGAAAGGTTTCACCAGAGCTCCCGTTACAACAGCACACAGAGAGTTTTCCAGGCGAGTTTCTCCACAACACAGAGACGTTGGTTATATCCAAAAGGACAGGTTTGTTATAAAAGGGAGAAAAGAATAAAGGACACCTGCATAGACAAAAGGGACAGAAAGGGCTAGGGCTGCGCAGAAAGGGACAGTTTTGCTAAGAGAGAGGCCTGCTCGGTCACAGGTGAGCAGCCTGAGAAGAGCTGCCTCCGCTGAGGGAGGTCAGTGAAGCGAAGCCCCGGCATGGTACAGGTCACGGGCAGGCAAGAAGGCTGCTGCCCTGCAGAGGGACAGAGAGTTGGCAAAAAGGAACACCTGTATAGGCACAGATGGGCAAAGTACTGCTACCCCATGCCAGTGCAGAGATTGCACTGTTAACAGTCTTTGGGAGGGGCTCATTCCTTTGTGGAGTGGTTTGTTGTTGATTTTGAATAACTATGTAGAATTTGAAAGTTTTTGTTATTGCATTATTTTTTCACATTTCTTTTTATAAATTAATAACATGTAACAAATTATTTATCAGATTTTAAGCAGTTGATCCTGTTGTTCAAAGCTCCATACTTCTTTGGTTGGAATATTTTGCTTCCTCATGGACTATGCCCTTTTCATTCCCTGGGGCTCTTTTAATGTTGGTGAGCCTCCGATAAAAAAATCACAGTTCTATGTAATCTTATATAATGGCTATATATAATTATATAATAGCATCACGATATTTCATCTTATAAATAGATTGCTCCTTATCTAGTCACTCTTAAAGGAGCACAAACTCTTTAGGGTTTGATTTGTTTTCTGTTGTGAAGCATATGGCTGTAATATGCACACATATGCATGAATTTTTTTTTAAAGATTTATTTATTTACACAAGCACTGGGTACAGTCAGAAGCACAGGAAGGTGAGAGAGTTCACCAGAGCCAGAGCGGGAAGCAGAACAGGCAGACTGACAAGTACACTGCTGAGGGGAGCAGCGGGCGGCAGGAGAGGTCTGTGCACCATGTGGGGCCCTCACCCGGCAGCCTGGGATCAAACCTGTGCTGCAGAGGCTGCGGGCAGCTTCATAGCCCAGCGCTCAACCGCTGCACCACCAGGGAGGCCCACATGTGCATGAATTTTAATGCATGCCCTTTAGCATGTCTTTCGCAGATATTTCAGAAAGAAAGAGTAATTAGAAAGTTCTGAATCAAAGAATATACATTTTTCTGATATTTGATTTATATTTCTAAACATCCTTTAGAAACTCTTAGTTTTATAAAACAGAATTAATGTTTGAAAGTGTCTATTTGGCCCAGAGTTTTATTTATATATAATATTTTTCATCTAACTTGGGACTTTATTTGTTAATTTTATTATTTGGTAGATAAAATTATCTTACTAACATTCAGGTGCATTTCATTAATTATAAATAAGTGTGGCAATTTTCCAAATGCACATTGGCTAAGTCTACTCTTGAATTATTTAAAATTCTTTGTCTAAGAAAATAATCCAGTCAAAAAATGGGCAGAAGAGCTAAAAAGAAACTTCTCTGAAGAGGAAATGCAAATGGCCAACAGACATATGAAAAAATGTTCAACATCACTTGTAATCAGGGAAATGCAAATCAAAACTACCATGAGATACCATCTCACACCAGTGAGAATGGCACATATTAAAAAAACTAGCAACAACAAATGTTGGCGAGGATGTGGAGAAAAAGGAACTCTCCTGCACTGTTGGTGGGAGTGCAAACTGGTCCAACCACTATGGAGAGCTGTGTGGAGATTTCTGGACCTACTAAACATAGAGCTTCCATATGATCCAGCAATTCCACTCCTAGGTATTTACCCAAAGGACACAGAAACATCAATTCCAAAGAGCACCTGCACTCCTATGTTTATAGCACCACTGTTTACAATAGCTAAGCTTTGGAAACAACCCAAATGCCCAAAAATAGATGACTGGATCAAGAAGATGTGGTACATATATACCATGGAATATTACTCAGCATTCAAAAAAGATAAACACATGCAATTTGCAGCAACATGGATGGCACTGGAAGGGATCATGCTCAGCGAAATAAGCCAAAAAGAAAAAGAAAAATACCGGATGGTCTCACTCATAGCAGGAGTCTAGAAAACTTAAATAAGGGACCAGGAAAATGAATATAAGAAAGTGAAAATCAAAATCAACAAAAAACTACGAACCAGAGACACTTTTGGGGGGTGGGGGGTGGGAGGGGAAGGATTGGGGTCAGAATGGGGCGTTTGCAATTGTATGGGGGAATATAAAAATAAAATTTAATATTTAAAAAAAAAAAATAAATAAAATAAAATTCTTTGTCTTTATTTTGGAGGAATTTTTATATTTGTATATTTTATGTAATAGTCCATGTATTTATTTTTCATAAATCATTAATTTTGTGGATGTATTTTCACAAATGCCATTTGCTTTTTACTGTTTTTAATGTTATGGTTTAATGGTAAGGTTTCAATGACTAGATAATCAAACAAACCAAATTTTCATTATTTTTTCCTGTATTTTCTCTACAATATTTAATATATATAAAATATTATGAATAAATAAGCAAACATTTATTATTAAGCTGAGTTGATATAATAAATGTGGGTTAATGTAATGGGTTAAAATAAATTCTTATTTTTGCAATAGTTTTTTACAAAGTCCAAGGGAAAAATCCTAAGTATGCTAATCTTGAGAGGTGTTATTTTTCATCCTCATAACTAGTTCTGATCCTAGCTTTACTATTTATAAATTTCTCCTTATATATCTACTTTTCCCCCTGGTTTTAATCACTGCATTCTGTTCCTAGTTACTAATATTTAAGACAAAACAGGAAGTTAAAATAGTCAGCTTTATCTTTATTTAAGATAACTTTAAAGACAGATATCAAGGATATTTTACTGCCCTTAAGATTCCAGAGCTTCTTGACCATATTTAGATAAGTGACTCAGGAAAAGTACAGAATTCATCTTCTTTAAAAATAATGACTATTCTATGGTATTTCCAGAGTCTTCACAGTTTGCCAGAGGTTTTTTTTTTTTTTTTTGAAGCAATCAAACATTAAAAAGCTGGGAGTTTCTTTTTTATAATATAAAATTAGAACATTGTCTTTTTTTAACTCAGAAAATTAATCATCCCATTTTTATGCAGCAATACATAAATTTGATAAAATATCAAATAATTTGGAGTGATTTTTTTTGTCATTCATAACACATGTGATGGAGGAAAAGAATAGAAAACTTGAAAAGGAGGCATCCCAAAACTAGAACATGATGCACACAAGGAGGTGGAGGTAAAGGGATTAACATAGCCATTAACCGGTTATAGGAACTAAGATCCTTAGGCGCATTCAATGCCTAGATCACAAAGCACAAGACCCAAGCAGGTATCAGACTGCTGTAGGGAGTGTCAGGAGCACAGACCTGAAGGTGATGATGAGATTGAGGGCCATTGTAGAAATCTGGACCCTGGGAAAGTTATTTAATGATTGTAAACCTTAGTTTCCTCATTGTAGAGGCAGGATGGGCCACTGAGCTGGTTATCTATGATCCGCCCAGACAGGGTGAAGAAGGAGGCCTGGAGCCCTCAGTGGCTTTCTCAGGCTTTTATTGAGCTTTGCATGCATTGCAGCAACCAGGTACACAGCAGGAGGGGGGGCCAGGGGGCCAGGAGGCAAGCAGGCCTCCAAGTCCCCGTCAAGTCTTCACTCTGGGCTTCTCTGGCTTCTTTCTCCCTCTTTTCTCTCCTGCCTCTTTCTTGCTTCTGATTCTCTTGGTGACTCTCAATACTCCTCCCATGGCCCACAGAAGTAAATAAGGCAGTTAGCAACAATGTAACAACTGCAGGTGCCCCATCAGGCAGGGCAATCCTAACGGTGGGAGGGCAGAAAAGCCTGAAAAACCATTTATCCTACACTCATCTATTAAACTAAAATAGCAATAATTACTGTATTAGTTTGCCATGAAAAAATTTTAAGAAGTGTTAACACAATGCCTGAGTACTTGGTTTATTGAGAGAGCCCAATAAATGTCAGTTCATAACACTGTTGGAAGAATCTGATTGCATTAGAGGATTGACAGGGATTGTTATGAATGCCCTTTCTTGTCTCTTCAGGGGAGTGCTTAGAAGAAAGCTGGAGGCCACAAAGAATGTGAATCGTAGGAGCTGGGAAAGACTCAACACCTTTTTCCTCTCAGAGACCCTCAGGCAGAGGAAGAGGAAAGTCCATGATAACACATGACCATGCAGATCTGAAATAACAAGCAGAAGTTATGCCATCCAGGAAAATAGTTGGGGTGGGGAGCACTGGGGCAGAGGCAAAGGACACTGCATAGCTTCCACTCAGAGCCTGAGAAGACTGTGACAGCCTTTCAGCCTTCTTCATTCCTCAGTAGGAAAATTTCCTATTCTCAATATCAACTTTAAATTCCTCCTTCACTGCATGGTCTTCAGTGTTTTGCTTGTTGCATTCACCCACTCCCACCACCCACCACCCATTTCCTCTTTTCTTCAGTTCATACACCTCTTCAAACACTACTAACATTTTCATACTGGGAATAATACCTCCTCTTTGTGCCATCAAAGTTCTTTTACTTCTCAACAATTATAAAACTTTTATTTTAAAACAGTATTGACGTATAGGTTTATTTTCCTCATCAGAATTATTTTGTAGCTTTCATTACATCCTTCTACTTGCTTGCGATTACACTTCCATCATCTATAAACTTCTCACTTGGCACCTTTCTAAATCTTACCCAAATATTGTCATTTCGGATTCCTGGCCACCTGATTCCATTATATGCTACTGCTTTCTAGGTTTCTGTTTACTTCATTTATCATATCAAACACTTAGAAATTAAAGCCTTAAAAAAAATCTATTGTTGCATTTTTATGTGACTTTTAATCTGTCTCTGTGACATCTTCTCTACAGTACTGAAAAGGACCACGCTGGATATTTCATTGATACCCAGAAAGTCAAACTCTGAATCATGAGAATTGGCACTACATTAGGAATTGTGTTTGAGATGGTCCCCCCAGGAGTGTTGCATGAGGATGATGGAGAGGCAATCTGAGGACGGCATGGCAAAGGGCTGACCGAAACGCTTGAGAAAACTCGGGTACATCATCAGGGCGGAAAACCGCTCAGGAGGGGCGCCCTGAACTTGCTTTGTCCTTGGAACTCTCCTCAGTCGTTACCTAGCAACAGAGGCCCACTAGGGCAGACTTGGCCTCACATATGTGGGGGGGGGGTGTGAGCTCACGTACATGGCCTGCGAGGCTAGATTGTTTTGGCTTTTTCTGACTTATGAAAAAACGCAGATGTCTCTGTTCCTATGCCTATATAACCATGCTGAGTAAAATAGAGACTCACTGCTTCGTGCTCATAGCACTCCACCGTATGGTTAGTACTTCGCGATCAGCATCCCAGATCTCCGAGTCCACTAGAGACTCACACAGGAGCTGGCTGGACAGGTACACCAAAGCAAGCCATTCCCTGAATGGTGGGAATCTGGGACTTTTTAAGGGCAAAGGAATGTGAGGGACGTGCAGGACTCCACATGTCCAGTTCCAAGTAGGTGCCAGGCAGTCAGGGTGACATGAATCAAGGTGTTTTTGCATCCCAACAGGGTGTTTTCTCAGAACACAATCAGTTTTCCAAGTTCCCAGAACTGCAGATGGAGCCAGTTAATGGTTAATTATAAGGAAGGAATGTGAGTGGTGCAATTCAGTGAGCTAACAGTTAATCCTAGAGAGGAAATGCAACTTACTGAGTTAACAGCCTGAAGAGGGAACAGGAAATGACTAGAGTTTAATTCCACTCATTCCTAATTTTTAGTCTTGGAGTATATTTTTGTTGTCTCAAAATGAAGGGAATCCAGCTATGGTACTACATTTTTGTATTTTTTTAATATTTTATTTTATATAATTCTTACATCTTTTTTCATCTTTGCATAATGTATGCATTTTCATTTTGGTTATATTCCCCATACAATTGCAACCCCCCTTTTTTTGACTCTAGTCCTTCCTTTCCCCATCCCTCCCTCCCTCCCCCACCCCACCCCCCAGTGTGTCTCTGGTTTATAGTTGCTTGTTGATTTTGACTTTTACTTTGTATTGATTAGTCTTTTTCCTGGTCTCTTATTTAGGTTTTCTAAATTCCTGCTATGAGTGAGGCCATCTGGTATTTTTCTTTTTCTTTCTGACTTATTTCGCTGAGCATGATCCCTTCCAGCTCCATCCATGTTGCTGCAAACTGCATGTGTTTATCTTTTTTGATTGCTGAGTAATATTCCATTGTGTATATGTACCACATCTTCTTGATCCAGTCATCTATTTTTGGGCATTTGGGTTGTTTCCAAAGCTTAGCTATTGTAAATAGTGCTGCTATAAACATAGGGGTGCAGGTGCCCTTTGGAATTACTGTTTCGGTGGGTAAATATGTAGGAGTGGAATTGCTAGATCATATGGAAGCTCTATGTTTATACAGCTGGGACTACATCAAATTAAAGAGCTTCTGCACAGCAGAAGAGACAATAACAAAAACAAAGAGAAACCCCATCGACTGGGAGAACATTTTTGCACACAACACTAATGATAAAGGACTGATCACAAAAATCTACAAAGAGCTGATGAGACTCAACAAAAACAGAAAATAATCCAGTCAAAAAATGGGCAGAAGAGCTAAAAAGAAACTTCTCTGAAGAAGAAATGCAAATGGCCAACAGGCATATGAAAAAATGTTCAACATCACTTGTAATCAGGGAAATGCAAATCAAAACTACAATGAGATACCATCTCACACCAGTGAGAATGGCACGTATTAAAAAAACTAGGGCCTCCCCCGTGGCGCAGCGGTTGAGCGCTGGATTGCGAAGCTGCCCGCAGCCTCTGCAGCGCTGGTTCGATTCGCTCCCCGGCCACAGGAGGAGGGTCCCACATGGCACGCAGACCTCTCCTGCCGCCCGCTGCTCCCCTCAGCAGTATACTTTGGTCCTACTGCCTGCTCTGCTCCCCGCTCTGGCTCTGGTGAATTCTCTCACCCTCCCGCGCTTCTGACTGTACCCAGTGCTTGCATAAATAAATAAATCTTTAAAAAAAAAAAAAGTAGCAACAACAAATGTTGGCAAGGTTGTGAAGAAAAAGGAACTCTCCTGCACTGCTGGTGGGAGTGCAAACTGGCCCAACCACTATGGAGAGCTGTGTGGAGATTTCTTGAACTACTAAACATTTTTGTAATTCTTAAGCACTGGCAATGTTGTCTCAGGCCTCCTCTCTCCTCCTCGCCAATTACCTCACTGCTATCTTTCTTCTGAAACACTCCTACCCCTGTCACCCAAGAGGGATGGACATTTGAGCTTGAATCTCCCCAAATGAAAATACCCCATTTTATAACCATTTCAGGAGGGTGAAGGTGTCCCTTCTCTGTTGTCACCTGTGTCTGCAGATCCTAGGGAAGGGACGGAATTGTTACTGTACTTCCACTTCTATATTCTTCATTAACTTTATTCAAGTGACCTCCCTACATGGAAGTTTGTTAGTCTAGAAATTGGACCTTTTCTTTAACTAACTGTTGCCATCTACTGTTCTCAGAGTCTCTAATGTGATCCTGGCTCAGAGGTTTGTTCTCCATTCCACCTTCAAACTGCTGTTCCTGGACTTTTAGCAATGCCCACACAGTGGTCCAGTGAAATTCCTGACCTCATTTGCCTTCACCTCATTTCACTAGTTAGCCTCCCTGTGGCATTACCAAGAATTTCTTTATCTTTAAAATGTTTAATTCTAAAATTTCCCTCTCTGCTCTAATATTCACTTTTAAGCACTTTGGTACTTCAATGAAAGTGCCAAACATGCTTACTAGTTATTAAAGATTAAATGATGATGAAATGTTATTACATATATTAATTATAGTTACTGAAAGAAAAAAAAGAATCAGAAGAATGTGATTGGGTAATGTTGGTTTAGGAAACCAATGGTACAGCAATAAAAAAATTAAAAATAATAAAAATAAACAATGATCATAAAGATGAAAAAAAAGAACCACATATCCATAAGTCTGCAGGCATCGGAGAAATATTGTGAAATTGTCTTTAGTAATATTATGATTTTTTTTACTCTACTAGTTTATCTCATACTGTTGTTCACTGATAGATTAGACCAGTTTATCTTATGTACCTGTTAGGTGTTCTCCACTTACAAGTATTTTACTTCCTCTATCACTTATGCAATGATATAATACCTTGTACGCATTAAGTGTTATTGTTGAGTGACAGAGAAAACAGCATGGTGTATTAGAGCACTGGTTCTGATGTTGGAAAATCTAAGTCACCATTTCCTTGTTAGCAGATACAGGACCTTGTATGGAAATTAATTTAGAGAAAGTTTGGTTTCCTTATCTATAATGGAAGTATAATGCCTGCTTTCCCTATAAAACATGGTTGGACTGAGAAGTAAGTGGAATAATTATAAAAAGAATTTAAACGTGATAGAGAACCATACAAATTAATAAATAAGTGTACTTCATTCTGATGATGGATAGACTATTAACCTATCCAGTTAACTATAATTCTGATAGCTAATAATGTCTGTTCCATACCTTGTATCTTCATAGTAACATTGTAAAACAATATCCAATGACTAGACCCAAGAAAGACTATCAATTATAAAAACTATGACTTGTCAAGTCAAAAGAAGATGTATTTCTGATTGGCAAAACTCTCCTTGCCCATCAAATCATAAGCTTTCAGAAATTACTAGATCTAGGTAGTATTTAGTTAACAAAGTAACAGACTATAGTAGAGGGTTATGGGTGCCTTGGTGGTGGGTGTAGTGTGAGGACATGCAACTGAGGTGGTGTAATCCTACCCACTCTGAATCACAGTGTTGTAAACCATTTGTTACCTCAATAAATAGATTAATGTGGGAGCTTGTATTATTGTGTGCCTCAACTATCCTGTGTCTTTGCCTTGATTATTCTTTGCTTTTATTTTTTTTTAAAGATTTATTTATTTATTTATTTATACAAGCACTGGGTACAGTCAGAAGCACTGGAGGGTGAGAGAATTCACCAGAGCCAGAGCGGGGAGCAGAGCAGGCAGAAGGACCGAAGTACACTGCTGAGGGGAGCAGCGGGCGGCAGGAGAGGTCTGCGCGTCATGTGGGACCCTCCTCCGGTGGCCGGGGAGCAGCCGGGGATTGAACTGGCACTGCAGAAGCTGCTGGCAGCTTCACAACCCAGGACTCAACCGCTGCGCCACCAGGGAGGCCTGATTATTCTTTGCTTTGACTACACTGGGCCTCTCAGTGTGCAGAAATAGGGAAAGTTGATAAGAAACCTCTAAGGGCAAAAGTCCTGGAATGAGGATCTATACATGCTGAAAACAGCATGTGCAGAGACAGGGAAAGTTTAAGATAGGGAATCTCTCAGGGCAAAAGGCCTGGTATGAGGATCTATACATGCTGAAAAGAGCATGTACAAAAACAGCAATAGGTGTTATGACTAGAGTAGCATAAACACTGAGACTGTCCTTGACTTTCTCCTTATTTCTCAACCTTGGCTGGGGGAAGCTGGTTACTCATCCCCCATAAACTTGTGCATTCCTCCTTTGCCTGCTTGCTTCTTGGATCTTTTAACTTTCTGTCTGATTCTAAATAAAAATGAGACTGCCCTTGGAGCTGGGCTGCACTTTCTTGGTGTAGTCACTCTAGGCTTCTCATTGTTCTGGACATGGACTCTGAGTAATCCATTTTCATCCCACCACCACATGTCGTAACAAGACAGATTAATAGAAAAATCTCAATTTTCTCATATGTTTTGAGTGGGCAAAAAATCATTAGTGGAAAGATGAGTGAATTTTTGTTTTTAGGTAAGAGGAGGGTATGGTATTTGGTACTAGATACCAATAATGGACTCAGGGTTCTTTGGCAGTGGTGTGGTGTGATAACAACACCTGATGGGGGAGATCCCATACATCTAATTCACAAGCAATGATGTAAATTCACAAGCACCTCAACTACAAAATAACCTCTAAATTGTAGTTGTTTGTAATTACTAATTAAAATAATTATTTTAAAAACTAAATATTAAACAATAACCACTAATCTATGATGATTGGCTAAGGAAATGTTTTGTTTTAATATTACCTTTATAGGTAAATAATTTCATGGAAACTTTCAGCATTTTTAACATCTCCATTTTTCCCATATATGTTATAACTTTTATGTGCTTTTAAGTAAGTTTCAATGGTATTTTATATAATCAAACTTTCATTATTGGGTAAGCATAAAGGAGAAAACTGTACATCTATTTTAAAATGTGCTAGTTCCTTGATCTCAAAGTGTGTCCCACTGATCACCAGTAATGAAATCACCTAAGAACTTGTTAAAATGTAGAGTTTTAGGACATATCTGAATCTGAATCTAAACTGTAGCAAACACCCAGTCATTCATAAGCACAATAAAGTTCGAAATACACTATTTTAGGAATCTGTTCTGTGAAAATATAAAATAATATTAAATAATTTCATTAACAGCAATTCAGAGTTCTTTCTACTCCCCTCTCCTACCCCAGCTCAACTTTCCTTAGTTGTGTCACTATTAGATATTTTGTCTTTACCCTTTACCCATTTTCTAAGTTTATACAAGTAAAAAATATAATTCATAAGTTGTTAAAGTCTACAAATCTATGAAGTAGGAAGATTTAATTGATTTTTAAATCATATTCTAATAATAGGTAATCTTAAATGACATTTGCTTTGTACTCTTCTAAGTGTGTGATCTTTTTTTCCCTCTCAAATCACATAGAAAATTAACGTTATTGAACTGATGGGAATGTTGAAGCATATTGATTTTCCAAGATTATAGATCTCATTATTGAGAACTAGTATTTAAATTTACAGTTTGACATTAAAACCTTGCCTTGCAACCAATATATTATGCCACTTTACTTGGACTATGTTGTTCACTTAAGCACTCCAAAGACCTAGTGACAGAGCACAAAGAATTAAAAAGAACATTGTTCTAAATACAAACACGGTTTGTATTTGTTCTAAAACCTAAACGTAGGTTCCATATTTCCAGTAGCAGAATATGCCAATACTAGACTACACATTCCTGGAAAGAACTCTATTTCAGTTCTGGATGCCAAGTTTCTTTTCACATAATAACTTAGGGCTGTCACACAGCATTCATTGTAAGTATGCTCTCAGATTTAAATGATGTGTGGATTTTGGGAAAAAAAAATATCTTTCATATTTTCCAGGAAGTTTCCTTTTGGAAGATTAGCTCTTTGTTGCATAATTAAAAGATGCTTTCCTAGAAGACCAGTCATATACCCAAATATTGCTGGGAATTTTGACAAACTACTTGGAAATTTCATGTTCTGAATTATTAACCATCTCATAGAAAACAAGTCCTTCAAAAAAGGTTTGAGTCTGGATCAGAATAGATAGCAACAGTGTTCATAATCTTGCATAGTAAAGTAATAACTTAATTCAGTGTGTTTTTCAAAATCTGTTTATTGCTAATGATGTCCCCTTTCATTTTTGCATTAATTAGTTTTTCTTAATAAGTGTGAATCCAAGAAATAAGTAACCTCTCCAACATCAAAAAGCTAGAACAAAAGGACGTTTTCTTATAGTTGTCCCTTATCTGAGCTATTTCTACTTTCATTTATTTGGGGAGTCAGTTGAATTTCCCTAATAAGTTGCATGGTATCACTAGAGTGGCCTTGGTGTGTTTAAAACAGTCCTGGTTTATGCCTATGGTTCTATTATATGTATTCAGAGAAGATCCTTTATTATCATAAATGTTCAGTTTTGGATAATCAATTATCACTCTATATATGATAATTGATATGATAATCAATTATCACTCTATATATGATTATTACTTCAGAAAATTCAGGCAATAATCTCATTTTCCTTTACTCATGGGACAAAAGTCTACCTTATTGCAAATAGTCTAATTATGTCTTTCAAAGGTGAACATTGTTTTAATGGTTGGAACCGATGACCTTTAACTGAAAAAAGCAAATGGAAAATAACAAGATAAAGCAGATAAACTTAGGTTAAATTTTGCAGGACTTGATATTTTAAAAAGCCTTCAGTGAGCACATAGAACATGTTTTCTCAAATTATAGCAAACAGTTATTTTTCACAATGATAAGAATTTTTTAAGCAAACCTAATTAACTACCTATTTATTTTATTATTCACTACCTATTTTATTTTTTTTTAAAGATTTATTTATTTTTACAAGCACTGGGGTACAGGACAGAAGTGTGGGAGGGTAAGAGAATTCACCAGAGACAGAGCAGGAAGCAGCACAGGCAGAAGGATCAAAATACACTGCTGAGGGGAGCAGCGGGTGAGACAGAAGTCTGCCACGCCGTGTGGATTGCTCCCTGGTCGGCCGGGAATCAAACCAGTGCTGCAGAGGCTGTGGACAGCTTCATAGCACTGCGCTTAACCTGCTGCGCCACCAGGGAGGCCCACAATCTATTTTAGACAAAGCAGATGTTGAGTCTTACCCATAGAAGATTAAAAATAAAAATATTTTAGATTTTGAGTTCATGAGAATAGTCTTATAATGCAGATTGTTCCCCTTTGATGATAAGTCTGATTAGTGTCAAATCTAAGATTCTCAATAGTTCAAAGGTACTACAGAGGTCCTGTTCAAATCTCTATTTTGAGCTATCAAAACTATTATAATTAAACATATTAAAATGATTAGATTTTTGTTTGTTTTTTACCCATATAATAAGTATCATAATATAAAGCCACGGGTTTGGTCAAGCTCAACTTTTATATCTCCAGTAGCTTGTCTGGTTTTCTCAACTCTGTTAATAAACATCAATGAAAGAATAAATAAAGAAATGAAGATACAGTAGTTCTTTACAAATTATGGTAGATTTTTGTACAGTATGATTCTGAGTTGGGAAAAAAGTCATTCATTCCGTATATGTTCTTAGGGAAGCAAAAGTTAGCTATTTTAATGCAGCTGAGGATGTTTGTCTTCAGCCTCCTGGGTAAACAGGAAACACTAAGTTTTTTTTTTTTTTTAAGATTTATTTTATTTATTTATGCATACAAGAGCTTGGGTGTAGAACAGAGGTGTGGGGGTGGGTGAGTAGATTCACCAGAGACAGAAAGGGGGGCAGAATAGACTGACTGAAATACATTGCTGAGGGGAACAGCAGACAAGACAGGAGAGGACTGCTTTGCCATGTGGGTTAACTCCCTGGCTGGGGATCCAACTCATGCTGCAGTGACTGGGGATAGCTTCATAGTCCTGAGATTTAGCCCCTTGCACCACCAAGGAGGCCAAACACTAAGTTATTTATATTGATATGACCAAGTCTGCAAGGAAGATAGTATCTAAAAAGAGCTTCAATAAGGAAACCTATAATCTGTGCTGATCCACAATATAGAGAACCTGAATCACTCCAGAATTTCTTTTAATCCAGAATAAACTTGTGAATAGGCAAATAATTCCATGTAATTGTGAATAGGTAAATAATATCATTATAGTATTTTTAATGCATAGCATAATTCTTACCTTGTAAAAAAGAAATTACAATAAAACATTTTTTAATTCCTCTTTCTGTATGAATATTTTCTTTGATGTATAGTATTTTTCTACAATGTACAATCCCAGTTAATTCTAAGGATAATTGGGGATTGGACTGAAATTTTCTTTTTTCCTTTTTCTTACTTAAAAGATGGAAAATCAGAGGTATGGTCATTTTTTCACAATATTTTAAGATTGTAATTCTAAAACATTTTTTGCCTTTAATTAAACAATGTAGTTAATATAAAGAAGGCTATCATAATTACACTCAAAACAAAGCAAACAAAAAACTAACTGCTGTAGTTAGAATACCACCATAATCTGTAAGTCATTTTTATTTCCTTATTAGGAAAAAAGATCGGAGACCTACAATGTAAGATACCCCATAAAGGAAATAATTACATTAGAGCACAAATTCAACTTTAAAAGGTGAAATAGTGAGTTTTTCTCATGATTAGTATGTTGATAAAAATTGAAAAATTTTGAGGAGACAGCATATTTCAAGAATTTTCATTATAGGTATTAAATTTTTCAAAGTATATGAAGGGAATATTATGATATGTTAGTCTTTCCAACTATTCATTTAACATAAAAATTATATTCCCATAATAACCATAAATTAGGAATGTCTCATTTTTAGCATTGAATAATGCCATTTCCTGTATCATCTGTTAGAGTATGAATCAATCCTTTGTTGAAACTCTCTCAGATTTTCTTGGGAGAATTGGACAGAAATCTAATTTCCCATTTGGAAGAATTCGTAGAATTTAAACATACCTATTGGTTGAACTGAAACCACGAAATTAACATTTTGTTACTTACTTGGTTTAAATAGCTGTGAAGCAAAGAGATACACCATCATCTTCCTCACCAACCCAGCTTGAAGTTCTTTCAAGTCTTGGTTCAAGGTATTGTATTTACACATAGCAAAATTACTATGATTCCACATCGTTAATTTTTCATTCACTATTCATTAAGATGCATCTATGTGATATTCTATGTATTTACAAGTACTGACCACTTCTTAAGACATTGTAGTAGTTTTAAAATGCCTTTGCAAATTTTGATACCATCTTAGAGCTTTAAGTAAAATATCAATGAAGTTTTTAAATAGCAAATCATTTTTAATTGAATTTTGTAAATAATTTGACAAAATAATAACAAATTTTAGTGAAATGTGGTAATTTGAATTGTTCTTGCTCATTTGTGGAATGCTGTTTAATAAAATAATTTCATTTTTTTAATTATCATAGTAAAGATCATTTCTAATGGCATATTTCAAGGCCATTTTTGTTCCTGTCACTTGACTAATAAAAAAATTCTGAAAAATATGTCAATGATAGATAAGTAAATGATTACTTTTAGAAAAATTGAGGTATTTGGGAGGATATGAATGGATAAAGTTAGTAAATTAATTTGGTTTTAAAAATATGCTTCTTTACTAATGTGTTTAGATTCTAGGCTGTATAACTGATGGAGTATATATAAAATATGGTAGTGTCAATTTGCTGGTTAAGTTATGAACAAATTGCTTGCATAACCTGATTTTATTTTGGTAATTTCTCTGGAAGCCATTTTCCTACACATGTAAGTGTTAGTATTTCTAGGATCTTGTGATTCAATAAAATTTTAGAATCAAATGTGGTAATACATCTGAATCTTCTGAGTCTACCAATAATTCAATCTTCATTCATCATGTCATAGATATATCTGTGCAACAAAGCATGATATGATAGCTAGATTTTTTTTAATAATTGATAGAGTTTAAAATTTTCTGTGTACTCACAGCATTTTTCATGAAGACCTTGAAAGAGGAAGTTGCTCCCAAATAGATTTAAAAAAGAAATACATTTTCAAACATTTTCAGATAAAAATTAAATGCTAGTTCTAGATGGATTTTGTTAATTACCCAATTTATCAAAGTTATTACCCAATTTATCAGAGTTAATGATCTAGGGGAAAAGGTTTTTTATAATGTGTACTTAAATATTTATGGTTCTCTATTCCTCTCATAAAACTATAGTACCACGTCAATGATCAAATATTGTGTTTTAAGGTGTTAGCAAAGAAAGATATTGGTAATATATTAATATTTATAAATAATATAAGCACTGAGCAAGTTAACTAGAATGACAAACATTTGTTTTAAGTAACAATATAAAAATCCTAAGTTAATAAAAATACTACTCAAATGAACCTATTTTTTTAAGAAAAATCAAGGATTATTTTCATGAAGTGATTTTATTATAAGATCCAACTCTTTTTTTGTTCTCTTTCCTAGGCTTTGGCAATCATGAAGCTGCTCATCCTTTCCTGCCTTGTGGCAGTGGCTCTTGCCAGGCCTGTGAGTACAGAAGATAATTTAGAGGGTTCTAAATCCTAATAGAAATGACCTCCTATCTCATCAAACTGCAATACTAAGAATTATAATCTTAAAACTTTGGGAAATGTTTAGTTATGACTTAATATTAAAACTAGGATATGACTTGCATTTTTATTATCATTATATTGTTCTTTCAAAGTCTAAACTCCAATTAAAATGAGTGACTTGAAATACAAGCACCTAAAGCACCTAACAATAAAAAATTAACATTTTTTTTAAGAAGTAGAGATGCAGCACCACAAAACACAATATACAGCATGAAATTAGGCTTTTTCCCTGGATCTATTAAAGATTAGCATATTTGTAGACGTAAAATAGGTGTCCAATAGTTCCTGACCAAATATTACATACAATCATATGTTCTGATGTATCCTACTTTTTGAAACTAAGTCAAACCCTTATTTGAGATGACTTGAATCAACCAATTTCCCCCCGAAGTATAGAAAACTGGGCTGATTCTGCTGAATCAGAGGTCAAATTATTGTGGTAATCTGACAGTGAAACTAGAAAATATAAATAAAACAATATAAACAATGTTTCTTTCTTTTCTTTTAGAATGCATACGATAACTTTTTCTAATATCTCAAAGATTACTTTGACCATTTTTTTTTGAGGACTATAAAATCATGTAAGAGGAAGTAAAATATCTAGTGAATAGATAAGTCATATAAACAGTAAGAATGAGTCAGTAAGAATGTTTGTTGAATTTTAAGAGGGTTTTTTTTCCTTACCACTCATGCCTCAAAAATTTATAAAGGTTTAAAATAATATTTAGAACTATCATATAATGCAAATAATTCAGAAAATAAAGTAATTTTTAATCATCTGGATTAATTAAAACTGATTCAAATTTTTTGTCACTTCACTTCATTTTCTCAATTCTCTGCCATAAGGAAATAATCTATTTTGCTTTGATATTTGTCAATACAGTAATTATGGGGTTTTTTGGCTTTCAGGGAAACTTGATATGATTAAAATTACATACTTTCTTAAGTAACAATGTCAGAATTTATAGTATTATATGTATATTGTAATAGTCAATATATTGTGTTTAGATCAGTTTTTGTTGTGTTTTATAATTCTTGCACTGCTTTTCACAGAAACTTCCTCTTAGACAACACTCAGAACTCATTCTGGTGAGTATTCTATCCTGTTCCAAAATCTCACTCTAATTGTGACACTTAATTGATGATGTATACTTAACACATCCCTTTACTAATATTAAACAGTCAGCTTCACATTTACTATGGTATAATATCTTCAGTTCAAGTCCTGACTATCTTGATTTGTTTTCACCACTCTTCTTAGAGAGGAGGATACATAGACATATAAATATTTATAGTTAATGAAAACCCTCTATTATAGGGAAATTATTTATTAACATAATATGTTCTGTGATTTCTTTTACCATATTTTCTTTTACTTTCATTCAAACATGGCTTGCAATTTGGCCTCACTTTATGAAATTAATCTAAAATTAGATATATGTATCTCTACCACACCATTCTAAAAGAGTCACTAACCCTCCATTTTCCATTCAATAATTGAAGTAAGATATTTTTATTTATTTTTTATTCTTTGCAGAATGACCCAGAGAGCAGAGAGGTAAGTTCTTTCTCTGCTGCCCCATCCCACCTAATCTCTCTTTCTTTTATTTTGCTATGATGAATGCTGAATATCTGTTCATTGCAATTGGTACTTACCTTCAAATGTGTGCAGTACTCAGGTCCTTGGATTACTCTTTCAATTCTCTGATTTGATTACATCTCTATTCAACTCCTTCTTTTATATTTTGGTAAGCATGAACTTGCTAAATCTCTAGACCTGGCAAAGAAAGAACCAAATAGATTGTCTCTCTTAGATTTTAAAATTAGACCATGAAACTAAAACTAATTATCTATTGTCTAAGAAATATTTTGGTTTATCTAATTATTTGGAGAGTTTGTTTTCAAATGGAAAAACATGTTCTTTTTTGGGGTGTATTTTTCATTTTCGTATTTTATTCTATAGGAAGTCCTCAAAGAAAGAAAGTTTTTCAAGTTGGCCTTGGTAAGTTTATCTACCAAATCTTAAAAATAAATTTTTGTTTATAAATAATTTTTTTCACTTGCTTGATCAAGCTTTCTTTCATTAATTCACCCAGGAACCCACAAAGAAAATGGAAATGAATATAAAAATATTTATGAGCTGCTTTAAGCCTTAGTTTTTATTTATACATTTGCCCATTTGAAAAAATACTTACGTTTCTCTTTTCTTTTTTTTAATAAATTTTATTTTTATATTCCCCATACAATTGCAACCCCCTTATTTTGACCCCAATCTCTCCCCTCCCCGCCCCCCACCCCCCATAGAGTGTCTCTGGTTCATAGTTTTTTGTTGATTTTGATTTTCACTTTCTTATAGTTATTCATTTTCCTGGTCCCTTATTTAAGTTTTCTAGATTCCTGCTATGAGTGAGACCATCCAGTATTTTTCTTTTTCTTTCTGGCTTATTTCGCTGAGCATGATCCCTTCCAGCGCCATCCATGTTGCTGCAAATTGCATGTGTTTATCTTTTTTGAGTGCTGAGTAATATTCCATGGTGTATATGTACCACATCTTCTTGATCCAGTCATCTATTTTGGGGCATTTGGGTTGTTTCCAAAGCTTAGCTATTGTAAACAGTGCTGCTATAAACATAGGGGTGCAGGTGCTCTTTGGAATTGATATTTCTGTGTCCTTTGGGTAAATATGTTTCTCTTTTCTTAACCTGAGTAAAACATGCAATTTCCACGCTCATTGCGATGAAATGTTTTCTGTGTCTACGTAATAATTAGCCTTGTTATATTAGCTATAATTTTTTGACTTCTCAGATAAAACACAAATAGAAGTTTTACTTAAGGTCGCTATGTAGATTTGATGGACATTCCAAACTTGCCTGAATGATTTTTTCTTTTTTCCAACATTTTTTAGTAATTATTTTTTTCTCTTTTTCTTTTTTAAAGACTTATTTATCGGGGCCTCCCCGGTGGCGCAGCGGTTGAGCGCTGGGTTGCGAAGCTGCCCGCGGCCTCTGCGGCGCCGGTTCGATCCCCGGCTGCTCCCCGTCCACCGGCGAGGGTCCCACATGGTGCGCAGACCTCTCCTGCCGCCCGCTGCTCCCCTTAGCAGTGTACCTCGGTCCTTCTGCCTGCTCTGCTCCCCGCTCTGGCTCTGGTGAATTCTCTCACCCTCCCGCGCTTCTGACTGTACCCAGTGCATGTATAAACAAAACAAACAAACAAACAAACCAGCAAAACAAATAAATAAAGCATGCCTCTATAAAAAAAAAAAAAAAAAAAAAAAAAAATAAAGACTTATTTATCTATTCAAGAACTGGGGTACAGGCCAGAGGCACGGGAGGGTGAGAGGATTCACCAGAGACAGATTGGGGAGCAGAACAGGCAGACAGATGAAATGCACTGCTGAGGGGAGCAGCGGGAGAGACAGGAGAGGTCTCCTGTGCCATGTGGGTATCTCCCTGGCTGGCCAGGATCGAACCCGTGCTGCAAAGGCTGCGGAAAGCTTCATAGAGCTGCACTCAACATGCTACGCCATTGGGGAGGCCCATTAATTCTTTTTTCTTATGTCGTTGTAGTCCTCATAGTTCTCCCCCAGCCGTATTGCCTATGAATCATCACCATATTCTCTGTGATCATTCTCCCCCACCTCTTCCTTTGCTGTATCCTTCAGTTCTATTGTCAGCTTGTTAGTTTTGACTTTTTCTTGACCTTTTGTTTGGTTTCTCTACCTTCCACATATAGACTAGCCTGTATTTACCTTTTCCTTCTGCCTAATTTCTTGCCTGAATGATTTTTAACGTAACTTTTCTTTTCCTTTTTTGTAGCCTGTACAAAGAGAGTGGAGAGAGGTAAGAAAGTCTCCATGAGATATAGCATTGAGTTAACAAAAGGAAGCAAGTGTTACACTACCCAATTCTTTATTACCTTTTTTATGGGGACAGACACTAGATTTATTGAACCAGGTGAGATCAAAAAAATTTGGAAATGAGGCTAAAACACAAATAACAACAAAATTTTGTGGAATAAAAGTTTAAAATATTTAAGTACATATTTACAAATTGAAAGTTTAAGCAAAGAAGGTTCAGCAAGGAGATGTTAGAAAAGATAAAGCAAGAAATATTAACATATTCACAAGCAAACATTTATTTTCAAAATTTTAGCAAGAAATGTAATATGTAATTTCTCATAAATTTTCATTTATTTTTATCCCTTTTTATTTTGTTGTCCCTTCTTCTATTTCTATGGAATATACCAATAAACAGAAGATAGTAAGGAGAATCAATGATTTTAAATTATTTTAAGATCTTTTTCTTTTAAATATTTATTACAAGCTATATCTTATTGACTTCAGCAGAGAGAATTTATGAGAGAAAAACAGAGTGATGAAGTAAGTTATCAAACTGTTCTTAAAAGTATTATGATAAAAACATGTATGTTGCAGTAAAAAGTGTTTTGATTCAAAAAAATTTCTATGGCATTTATAGATCTCTTGAACTTTTTAGTTTGACATTCAAAATGACAAATTCAGCTGAGAATTCAAAAAAACTCTGATTTTATTTTTGAAATAGTTTAGCATTTTTTTCCATTGAGGAAACATTGGTTTACAACACTATATACAACTCAGAGGGATACAGATGTTACCAAATCATACTCCACCCAGGCACCAATAGTCCATTGGGTACCCTCCACACTTTGTTAATTTCATTGACTTACTATGTGACTGTAAGCAGACAAGGCATTAGCACTATATAGATGAATGAATGAATGAATGAGTGAATTAATGAAATAATGGACTATTCAAATTATGAGCCATTCAATGAATGTTAAAGGAATGCTTCAATAAAGGTATTATATAAAGCAATATAGCTGTTGCAAGAAATTTTTACATTATATAGTGAAATTTGATTACTTACTTTCTTGGAAGGCGGTTGTGCTCACCACTATACCACCAATGCTATTAGCTTTCTTTAGACATGATCTTTTTTTAAATCTGAGTTGTCTACTAGATTTTTTAAAAATTTATTTTATTAATGCATACAAGAACTGGGGTGTAGGCCAGAGGTGCAGGAGGTGAGAGGATTCACCAGAGACAGAGTGGGGGACAGAACAGGCAGACTGACTAAAATACACTACTGAGGGGGGCAGCTGGTGAGACAGGAGAGGTCTGCTGTGACATGTAGGTTAGCTCCCTGGCAGCCTGGGATAGAACTCATCCTGCAGTGCCTGGTGATAAAACTCATCCTGCAGTGCCTGGTGATAACTTGATAGTGCTGAGACTTAACCCCTATGCCACCAGGAAGGCTCTACCTATAGTTTTTTAGCATATTTGGTATTAAGACATCACACAGGTGCTCAAATGTATGAGGTATAAAATATATCTCTAAGTATCCTCCTTACCTCAATGATTGCCTTTTCTTAGAGGATACTAGGATTGAATCAACTGAAGTAAAAAACTGGTTTAAAACTGATACATTTGATAGAAGAAATGAAACAAGTAAAAACATTTTGTTTAAAACCTTACTCCAATAAAAACAAGTAATTCTCATAAATCAAAACTAACATAGGTATATCTAGTTGAATAAATAAAAACAGCATATATCATATGGTGGGTAGAATTAGTTGGATAACTTGGCAAGCACTAATATTTTGATATTCAATTCCATGGGTAATGCCACTATTGTCTTTCTTGTTACGGTCATGAAAACTGAACACAACACACCACATGTAGGAAATCCATTTTGTTTAATTATTTATACATCATTGAACCAATATCTAGTGCACTTTCATTTATTGCAAAATCTTTAATCCAATGATTCTGTTTAATGTTCAAAAGCCAAGTTATAGAAAAGAAGAAGAAAAAGAAATTATATTTGTTAAAGGAAAAATCATTTACCACAGCATACAAGAAATACAAAATAGTTTTTTGTTAAACTCTAATACACAGAGTATGGAGATAAATTCTTCAGTTAACTTAGGCCAAAGTAGAAAAATTTATTTATTGTTTTGTTTTCTTTATCACTTGAATATTCTCTCAATTTCCTCTTGTCTTTGGCATTTATTTCATTCGGTAATTATTATTTTACATTTGAAAATTTGTTGTGAATAATAAAATTCTCTTTTATTTTCCAAAGGAACAGGTCGTAGAAGACCCTGAGGTAAGCACTAATAGATCATTTATAGATTATCTTTTCTATGATTTTTTATTCCATGCTTTTTTATTTGTATATAAACAAAATAAAACAAATGATTGAACTAAATAAAACAAAAACTTTTGGACTGTAAGAATAAAACACCGTTTACCAGAAGGGCAGGAACACAGATAAAAAGGGTTAATTCTATGGTGATGAATGGAAACTAGAATTATGGTGACAAACATATGGTGGTATATAAAGATATTGATTTAAAGGGCAGTTCACCTGCAACATATATAATGTTATAAGTTACTATTGCTTTAATTTTTAAAAAGCTGTTTTCTCAAATTGAATAATATTGAACTTCTCAAACAGGGATATTATACCTAAGAATATACAACACAGTGCCAGATTAAAAAAAAACAAACAAAAACACAAAACCTGGAAGAAGTTATTTCATTTAAAAACTATCAGCAAAAACATTGCTTATTTATTAAAATAGAGAGAGCAAAGCGTACATGAAAATTTAAAATGAAACATGAGTTTTCAACAAAACCTTGCCTCTACTATCCCACGGCGTAAGCTTACTTTCCTTTATGCTAAGGGTAGTCCTTGGGCAGAGAATCTATTGAAGCCGTTAGCTAGAGTCAATGGACTGAAGTACCTAATATAAAAATATGGAAAAAACATATTAACCCATAAAATAGGGTTAATCAAACCTCCCAAGAGATGGACAGTCTGTTGAATATTAAAAGCAATCTTTTGAAATGTGTCCTTGGGAACACAAAGTAAATCAATATGTCATATATGCATATCTGACTTAAAAGAAAAACTAAATAATTCAAAGGGTTTATGTTTTAAAAGTTAATGTAATTTTAATTCCATGCAGAAATTGGTTGTTGTATTTTAACTTATCCAGTTTATGCATTTTAAAATAACCCCACAGATAGATGAAACAAAATACCTAACCAAGGATGGATCTTGGATAGTCCAGCTCTATAGGCACCTTCCTTCCAATATTATTTTTATCAAATAAATTCATATCCATTTTTCATTCTATTCAACCATATACCTGCTTCTGTTTAAATAAAAATATTTTAAAATGGTTAGATATATTATACTCCAACATACTTTAAATAAAATTGACATTTCAAAAAAATACATTATATTATTCCTGAATCTTTTCATACCACTTCTTTCAGTTCTAAACCTAGGGATTTACAACCCAGTGTGAAATTAGTTTCTTTTCATTTGCAAAAATCTCAGCATCATTAAATCATTGGTTTTCTTTCTTTCAGCAGAAGAAATCTAGCAGTAGCTCATCAAGTGAGGTAAATGACTTTGATACTAATTCAGTGTCCCAATTGGTTGAAGTGTTTATGAAAGTCCAGGCAGAGAATCCTACTATCCTTAAGTAAAATTAATAAATTATAATTCATAATTCATAATTCATAAATTATGAAACTAACACTGCGTTGTTTTACTTTTTAAAGGAAGTTCACAAAAACACTAAGGTGAGATATATCTGTTAAATTTAAAATATCTTAACATCAGTCAGAATGCTGAAATTTACTTAGTTTTGTGGATTATTTTTTTCAGCAGAAGCACATTCCAAAGGAAGACATGCTCTACCAACGTTATCTGGTAAAATTTTAAAATTTATTAAATGTGAATGTGCCAAGGATTGAGTAAGAATGTTGTATTGATAAATTAATTCTCCCTATCTGCTGAATTTTAATCCATATTAAACAGTTTGACAGACTTTACTAGGTCTTTACTGATTCCCCTCAAAAAATAAAACAAGCAACTTTTTTATAACAGGTATATAATTCATGTTTTGGTTGGATAGATATATTTATTCTGTTTTGGGATCTGAACATATTTAAGTGGCATTCTATAGATTCAGCAAGACTTGAGCCTTTGACTCTAACCTCAACCTTTTAACAGCATGTGCTATTTGGCAATTTCATTATCCACTGTAAGTCTAACATGATTCTAAAATGATGATCGTAGTAATAAATGATGTAAAACTATATTCCAGAGTTTAAAGTCTCAATAAATATAGTTAGCATCAGAAATATCATTTTGCCCAGTTCATCTAATATTCTGATTTAAGCTGACCAAAGTTAAAATAGTTAGAAAGCTATTATGACATACGTCACACTGTAAGTGCCTTGTAATTTATTTTAAGTTAAAAATAAGTTAAGAAAATAGAATTTCTAATGTTTATAAAGGAATTAGTTGAATTAGTACAAATCAATTGTGATAGAGATAACATTAAAGTGGGATTAACAGTTCCTAATGCTTTACTCCTGGGAAAAGACATTGTATAGATTTTTAGTTAAGTTAATGAAAATGACAGAATTAGACTGAATGATTCCAAGCAACTGAAATATTTTTCATTTTGAATAGGAACAGCTTCGTAAGCTGAACAAATACAACCAACTGCAGCTGGTAATATTCTATTTACTATAATACTTGTATATCTAATGTTGTATATCAACTCCATAACTACCAGTCAGGGAGAAATTTACTTTGACCATAGTCTGCATCAAATCCTCATATAGTCTCACTGATGTTGCATTATATTTAAGAATTTATCATGAGTCTATTTTCTCAAATTTAGTCCTGGAATCGAATTCCATCAATATGCCTGTTTGTGATAAATAAACCATATACCAAATACACTTTCCATTCAGGAAAAAAAAATGTATGTGTTAGAGAAAGAATGAAGATTCTTAAATGTTTAAATTGCTTTTATCAAAACTCTCTAAGAAAAATATGGGATAGTTCATCTAAATGTTTCTGGGCCTGCTTTCTTAGATGTGAAATGGAAATCTAGCTGTATTTGTCTCCTGGTACTATTTTGAGTTTTAGAGGAGTGATCTCCTGCTAAGCTAACCCTGAGTCTGCTTGTAGCAAGCCAAACAAATGTTCACGCCTTCTCTTCCCGCCCCTATTCCCCACTCTCCATAAAATTTCCTGGGTTCATGAGAATTCTGACAACTTTTTGAAGATCTTTGATCAGTATGTGTATTTAAATGATTTGAACTTTCTGTATACTGGAGATATGGATAAATAAAAAAGTTATCAATTAGCACAGCCCTCATCAATATTTTGTGTTCATCTTTTTGAGTATCATAAGGTCTTTCATTCAGTTTTTTTTTTTTAAACTTTCTTTTAGTAATAACATGAAATTGACATAGAATTTAGGAAAAAGGCCTGTCCAAGTTTAGCAAAATTATATTTACATTTTCTTTTGCCATTAATACAGGAAGAGGAAAGCCAATAATGACATTAATTTGAATCCAAATTGTTACATCGATGCCAATTTCCAAGTTGTCTTTATTTAAAATAAAGTCTTATAATTTTAAACATAGCAATACCTCACTGGAATTAAGAAATTATATGAATAATATATTTTATTATCTTAGCTACTATTTGGATAAACTGTAATCTCAACAAGTACTAAAACTACATTGGTCTTGCTCATAATGTTCATCATGTTTCACTGGAACATCATTTCTCACTGGATAAAATAAATGTTTGTTATTCATAAATGGATGAAATCAAATTACTAAAATAAAATGTTTTCTTTTCCTTAGAAAGCTGTTCAAGCGCAGGCAAGTATATTGATTAAACCTGGAATATTTTATTTTTTCCTTTACAAGCTGTTTTTATAATGTGTGCTCCACTTTTTTTTAATAGAAGAATATTCCAAAGGAGAACTTGCTCTATCACCAATATCTGGTAATATTTTCTTTAAAATTTATATTTCTCTTAAAAATGATTAATATATAGCCTTAAATACATTCCTATATAATTGATAGCTTGTTGGCTTCCTCAGAGTACAGACTTTACAAATTCTTTTCCAAACTATTGTAAGTCAATTCTTAGCTGAC